>NC_133159.1:81742500-82992500 GCF_040802235.1 Manis javanica | reverse complement strand
TGTCACAGTGGTCTTGTCACTAGTGAAGGGTAACACCGAGGCTTGCTAAGAGACAAACATAAGAACCCTGATTAGAAAATCTTTCTCATAGTCTGGATTAGTTTCCACTTTTCCCAGAATTTTGAAATCTACCTTCTGCACAAAAATCTTACTTTCACAACTGTCCCAGATGAACCATTAAAACGTTGCATTTATGGCTTCGGCTGACAACACATTTGCAGAACTCACACCTTTGCATACTCTTCTCATCATCAAACACTTGCATTTAAAAAAGAAAGAAAAGCTTTAATCCCAAAGTCCCGTTCAGTATCTTTGCCCTGTGTGCTCTGTTGCTGTGACAACATGAAGTTGGTCTTGCAAAGACAATGCTGTGAGGTTCTTGACTGTACTGGTATGGGGATTAGTCTCCTTGGTGATAGAGATCGTGGTGAATATACATAACATAGCAGTGTCCCACTGTTCAAGGAAGGCCTTGCTGATTCAGAACAAAATATGCTTTTGGAAGAGGCTGTCTAGACACAAATAAAGCACTATCCATGCTGAGGTATTATGTTTTGAGAGTATGAAGTGTGTCTATGAGCCATGATATTAAAAAATAAATAAATAAAAGATTATAATCTGCTTTTAATTAAATGCCATTCCCATTCCTACAATGTCAGAAAGGGGAAGGCTGACGAAGAGCACCTGCCCAGGGTCCAGACACAACTCGTTTACTAGTAGCTTTCAAACAGAGCCTTAAATATTATTTTAATGCATAATAACGTGCACCCTGCGTCAGCATGTGCCTCAGAGAAAGAGTCAAGAGACTCTGGAGTTGGGCTGCAACGTGCACTATGTTTTCTGTCAGCCCATTTCAATTTCTCCAGCCTGCCATGTTGACAGTAAGAGAATAAAGGAGGTCACAGAGGGTGCTGAACATTAAAAATTAATAAAAGAACTATTGCAGTAGTATTTTATGTAAGTAACACCATTCACGTTTTCTCATTTAAGCTGCAATTTCTGAATATTCTCCCATACTATAACTCAGTCTAATAAAAGTACAAAATTACAGCATTAGAAAAATTCTTTTGTGTGGCAGTCTTTAAACATACACACACTGGAAATTATAGCTGTGTCTGAAAACAAGTTCAGCTATACCTCAGGGCCTGTTAACACTTCCATAAAACTCTATTTCTAAGATTTATAGATTTATATATAAATATTCACTTGGGTTATAAGCTCAGCTAAAAACTGGGCAGAACAGAAAGTCCCTAATATTTTTAAGGGCTTGTACCTCATTTCTAATAGGTTCTATAATAAGTCCCTTCCCTTTAAACAGTCTGTTTTAAAAACAGCCTTTCTCCATATTGACAAAATTAATAGAGATTTTCTCCTTTAAAGCAATGTTTGCTTTAATTTAAAGGTAGTAGAAGCTGAAAAGCCATTTATATAGGCAATGATAATATATTTTAGGACAGAAGCAAGTTCTGTAACAAAGTACCTTCGGAATGAGTTACAGCAAAACCAAGCCTAGCAAAATTGCATTAAATCATAATGGCCTCAAATTTTAGCAGTAATGGAAGTATCAAAATGGGTAAATACCATACCTAGTTTTATCAAATATGGCTGTCAAGACTTTAAACTCTGCTTCAGTATACAATGTCCTAAAATACACTAGATATTTTCATAAGATTTTTAAAAAAATTCCCACAGCACAGTGCTGATACTTCCCCAGGTGTTCTCTCAGAGTACTGGAATGTCTACTTTGAAAGAGCTGCTTAAATCACAGATTTTTTTTTTCAGTCAAAGCCAGACAGAGTTCAATTTGGAGAGCCACATGAAATACACACATCCTTTCCACTGCCTGGGAAGACTGTTTTTCCAGCCAGTATTCTTTATCCCTTTATTCAGTCTTTATTATTTTTTCTCAGAATAAGATTTATGTTATCTAAAGTGAAGGTTTTGTTTTGTTTAAGTGGGAAAATAGGTACTTGGGGTATAGTGTACATTCTGTAGAAAGGTCACATTTCAGTAGTGTTTTTCTTTTAAACACACTAGCTAAGAAGGGGCAGTGACTAACATTGGGAAGACAGAACCTCAGCTAAGGAATGTCAGGGGAATTATTTCAAATATGATTAGTCTGGATTCTAGAGGTCTCTAAAGCAGTGTTTTTCCAACTGTGGTTGCCAACTCGTGTATGTGCTATGAAAGAAAGTTTAATGAGCTGTAATCAACATTATTTTAAAGTGACATAGCATAGAAAAAATGCCACAATGCTTTGCATGTAGTTGGGATAAGCATTCTTTGGTCAAACATCTTTTTTTTTTTCAGTTATATATGTAATATACACAAGTGTACATATTTCTGTACTGGGTTCATGATGTCAAATGCACTTTTTATTGTGGTTAACTTCAAAAGTCAGAAAACTACTGTTTTAGAAAGAAGTTTCTTTGTTATATGAAATAAGATATTTAGCCTATAGAAGTCATTAAAGAAGATAATTTCTACTTGTTACAGTTGAAAACTTTTATCAAGAGGAAGGGTTAGGACCTCATTCCAGGGTCTCATCCTCAACTGTTATTTTAGAAACTGCATTTTTCCAACTCACCTGAAGATGTTGAGCATGGGTGTGTGGGGGGGAGGGGGGCAGGGGGAGCATGTGAACCAAATCATAATAGAATGATATATAAACCTGAATTTCAATTGTGGAGAAATGCCTGGCAGGATGCATGCTCACAGTATGAGTTCATTAAAGGTTGAATTATAGATTAAAGGTGATTTCATAGTGAGAACAGTATTAATAGAAAGCTTGTTCAGTATTCATAGGGAATATTTTTGTCAAACTAAGAGAGCTAATTAAGCTCTCCACCATATAAGTACTCCAGTCTAAATCATTGGCTCTAAAGAATCAACCTTGCTTTGGACAGTAAATACTACATTCTAAGTTGTTACCACCTAGCATTCCTTTTTCTAGAATCCATGCAGACAATTTAATTGTTAATGTCAAATAACAATTAATTCATGTATCACCAAACAGTTGAATAGGTTCTCGATGGTTTTTGGGGGAGAGGGGAAGGCAGGAGAGGATTCCTTGGTTTTACCTTTTTCATTGAAAGAAACAGTAATTCCATAAGTAACATTATAAACTTCAGCCTCAAGTAGAATACTCATTATTTTTTCTAGATTCCATTTAGTTACTTTTTCTTTAGTTTCTCATTGACCTTTTCTCCGACCTTGTTCCCACATCAGTGAGGAATATTAAAATAGCTCCTAACTTGGTAATTACCATCACCTATAACCTATATAAATGGTGTTACCAGTTCTGGTGTGACATTTTCATATTTAGTACTCCCTGTGAGTAAGATTCTTTCAAACGTGCTAAGAATGAGTTTTGTATGGCATAACTAAAGATATGTCTTTCACAACTGACTTCACAAGGATAACTTTTATTAACTTACAGCTATATATGGAGAAACAGTAATCAAGCATCTTTCAGCAGAGTAAACTCATTTGAAGAATTTTTCTTGCTATTTATTATTGTGTTTTATTAATGGCAGAGGGACATATGCTTTAGGTTTGTTATGTTACTCCAGTGTTGTGTACATAGTTTGTTTATTATACATATAAACATACACATGCACATACCCACATACAGCAAGAAGTTCTGAAATTTCTCTGCAGAAGGTACTTTGAAATAATAGCTACTTTAGGTTCAGTATAATTTACTTCCTACCCATTTGAAAAATTAACTCACTATTTGAAAAAAAATGATTTTATTTGCCAAATTTGTTCTATTTTAACAAAGAAAAGGAAATTCCTATTCTCAATTTCAATTCTGGACACTTGTTTGAAATTACTGATTCTGTATCAACTTAAACTACAGAATATATTTTATTAAATATTCATACTAATAAACTTTATTACTGATTTGTGAGTAATTCTTCAGGGACTGCCTTCAAGATATGATCTCTATTTCAGGAACCCAAATTTACTAATAACATATAGGATATTACAGAATCTAAAAAATGACTATGTATTTCTTAACAAATGATAACAGCATACTCCATAAATTCTTTTCCATTCTACAAGTAAATAATGAATGATATGAAATCTAGCTAGGGCTACTGGACACTGAACTCTAACTGAGCTCTTAGAATTACAAGCTTCCTAAAGTTGTTTTCATTGTAAAACCAACATGGGAAATGCCAATAAAAGAAGGTACAAGGCAGAAAGTTGCAAGCTTGTCATTTGTAGCTCTGTGCTGGTGTAGGGCTGGAAATGAGTACAAAGTGTATAGTTTAGAAAACTTGCACAAATGTGAATCAATATATTTGCTTAAAAAAGAATCTCAACTCCACACTGCATATTTCATGTTCATTTTTAAAATAGTGGCTTAGGCATGAATTGTTGGATCATGCAGTGACTTAGCTGCCTAAACTCAGCTACTGGGCACTACATAAATGCTAATCCAATGTAACCTGCTACAATCATAAAATTAAATTTATTTTAATGTATTTATTAATGACTGTATAAAATGGATGAGAAACCATTTACTAGATTGGGAACTCAGAAGTTTCAGTTATACTTTTTGCTTTGAATAACTACTTACACAAGCAAACAGCTGAAGATTTTGGCAGGATTGCTCTAAGTTCTTACAGTATAAATTATAATCATATCATAAAATGTAGGATGGAATTTTTTTTTGTAGGAAGTAGTTATTAATGGACTGGATTTTTTTTTAGCATCAATCACATGATTACTGATGCATAAAATCCTTTTAGAAAAACACACCTATCTGTCATAAAATTTCAGCTATTTATTGTGACCATCTTTATCAATAAGAACTTACATTTTAATACCAAAATGTCCAAAATAACCGGACAAAGATAATATTTAAATGAACTTTAAAAAGCAGTGACAAATCATGCCAAAAGAATAGTTAAAAGCAGACCCTTCCACCTTACACTCATTCATCTGTCTTATGTCTTCTTTTTTGCATGTGCCAAAATAATGCAAAAGCTCTATTATTTACATATGTAAAAATATTCTTAGACTATCAAAAGTTTAACTGATCCAATTATTAAAGACTTTGTTATAGAAATATATATATATATATACCATATTTGCAGAACGGTCAAAAATAGACCTATCAAATAAAGATACTGAATTATAATTTTCCTTATAAATTATCAGTTTGGTTTAGAAAAGCTCACCATTAGAACTATTCTCATTTTAATCACACTCATTTGAATATATTCCTGTACAGATTGACAAAGACTCTCTCTTTGCATTATATTGCCTTTCCTGAAGCTTGAATTTCTCAGTTTGGCTGTTGTCTGCTCAGGAGATCAGAGCCCTAATAATAGATTTTTGACGGTGAGCTTGCCTGCTACCTGCCCTACACAAATTCTCACTGTTCATGTTTGCTTCATGGCAACAAAGCAGACAGGAGGAAAATGCCAAGTGCTGAGTTTGAGGTACAGCCTTGCGTTGGCTTGACATTTCAGCAGAATAGCAGTTTATGAGATGCATAATTTTTCATCTGGGACTCAGCTGCCATATTCATAGATGCTTACAGCTCATCGACAGACTGGAGCAAGGGCAAAGGTTTAAAGCATAGATCAAGGTCTACAATCCTTTCCTTAGCTATTTTAAAATAACTATGGTCCTGCCGATAAATGATAAAATCAAATAGTATTTACGAGCCAACAAATTTATATTTATGTGGATAGTATGCATGTTTTTTTATTTTGTTCAAAATTAGGAAAATAATATCTGTACCTGTTCCTAAGAAAATATTTGGAAACTTGTAAATTAAAGGACTCTGACAAGCATATTAAGAAAACTTACCTTTGTAGCAGTGGTGATGAATTATTAAATTTCTTTCCTCTGTGTGTTTTTTCCATAAAGAATGATTTCAAGCTTGAAATTAATAAAAAAAATGTTCTATTGTGAAAGTAAAACTAGAGCATATTGTGTCATTGTTTGAGCTTGAATTTAAATATTCACAGATTCATACATACCTGCTGTACTAAAAAATCAGTGTAGGTACACGTCAGTGACTGTTTAATTGAGGACTACACATCTCTGTAAGCTTCAGGAACAGTTCACCATGTCACAGTCTTATACAGAACAATGGTACAGTACATTGGATTAATTAAAGCAGCCTTGCAGAGAACTGAGTTCTCAGTATGTCAAAATTTCAGTTTTATGTTAAATATTTTCTAAAGGCCAGACCCTTAAATCTCAGGGGCTGTACCAAGCAGTCAGCTGTGAATTTAACCATAGGCTAACTGCTAATGATAAGGAAAAGAGCCCTAGTCGAGGCGGCTGTAATATAGTCACTGGGATAGGCTATCAATCACTCAGCACCCTAAGGAAAAGCGGAAGAAGACCAAACGGCAAAAAGGGAAATTAGGGAAGGAGGGCATGACTAGAATAAGATTCCCCGCCATCTTTATCCATTCATGGGCTTAAGCATCAGACCCAACTCTCCAGCATTACTCTGACTATAAGGCCAACACATCCATCCCAAACATCTAAAGAACTATCGAAATGTCACTGGTTCTCAGCAGCGCAAGGTCTTGAAACTTGCGAAAAGCGGATGCCTGATTACATAATACAAATGAGATTAACTCTTAATTTTTGGATTTAAGATTATATATATGATTCTTTTATGTGTAAGGATTCATGTATGTTGGTAAGGAAAATATGCTTATTTACTTCTAAATTGTAGATGATTTTTACTTACCCAAGTCCCATTAGTGAGATGAAATTTGGGGGTTCTCAATCTTCAGTGTGCACCAGAACCTGAATGACCTTTTACAGATTATTGGACCCGGTTCCCCAGAGTTTCTGGGAGGGTCAGAGAATCTGCATCGAGCAATAGATGATGAAAGGGTAATGGCATTGAGCATTTTGGTTTGAATATCTTATTTCCAAAATAATGACCAAGGCTTTAATCAATTGTAAGACTAGAGAATCACGGTATTTCATAAATAAATGCAGAATCTACACAGAGCTGAGTTTCTGAAACAAATTGCAGTGAAAAGGGTAAAAATTCATTCTTAGGAAAAGTAGTGGAACACAGTATTTGAGGTCTCCAAATAGAACATGTCACTCCATTTGATTACATGTTGAACACTTGTTAATGCAAAGAGAATCCATTCTAAGTGCCACTAAAGACAATTTATGGATATCAGTAGTCCTTTGAAAGTGAAACAAGTGTCAGAGGCAGACAAGGGTAAGGTTAAACTCAAAATTATGAAATACTATGTCTTTCTTTTCTAATTTTTGTGCAGATACTAACATTTTAAATAAAAACAGTTCTCTCCCAGGACAAGGGCTTACATATCAATAAATCTAGTTATTTTCTCAGGCTCTTAAAATGGAGGAGACAACAGTATTGGTAGCCTTCTGCTTTTCTTTCTTCATTTACTTCTTTTCTGTCAGCCGTATACAATGGTATCCTTTTATCAGTAGAAGGAGGAGATAACCCCCCTTGTGGGGATAAAGCTGTTTCAATGCTCAGCGTCTTACCCATTAGCATAGTTACATTTTGCACCAAAAGTCTTGCAGAGTCATGTCTATAACCTGTTTCTGATACTGTTTGTCAACCATGGAAGCTGCCTGAAGCCTTCTTGGATGAAGGAGTGTCCTGGTGTGCAGCCTCGACTATTTGGTACCATACCCTTGATGACAAACCGCACCCATCTTTAAGTGTGGATGTAGTGAGTCCTCAAGAGAACCATGCAGAACCTGATGGTAGAAGGTGCAGATGGTCAAGATGATACAGGAGTGATGATACAGGAAGAGTTAGGATCCAAATAGAGGAGGCAAAAAAGCTTGGTCAGGCTGGCTTAGCTTCAATTGCGATGCTTTTGTAGAGCTCAGCATTTTGATTCAATGCGTGTAATGATTTTACATACATTATTTCACTATTTTTCAAATCTTTTGTTCACAAATAACTCATATTAAAAAATTATAAACTATGTACCTCTCATCTATTTTAAGTCAACCTTAGAAATATTAACTGTAAGTTTAAGTGACAACAAAAGATGTAATCTCCCATGTTCTGCAAATCTTTATTCTTAAAATGAAGTTGCTACATCACTCTTGTAAATAAACCTAATAGAGTCTAAATAGCAAAGTGATTTTATACTCACTGACACTTATTTAAAAATACATAAACAAATTCAAAATAATAGTTAAAAGTTTTACATAATTTTTTCCTTGGGCTAATATTTCCAATTGATTTTCTCACCTAATTTTGTCCTGTTTTCATATGCTTTTAAGCTTGAATCTCTTTTATGGAGCACAGTGTGGGACTTCTCTTTAACTAAATGTATGTCTATAAATGGACATCTTTATTTTTTACATTTCTGGGTTAAGGCTTTAAATGATAATTTTCCCTTCTACATTGTTAGAATTTATAATTTATCATTATAAAATCATAATATAAATATATTATAAATAGTGATAATTACTCAACATAAAAGGAAATTTTTGGGCCCATACAGTTCTTTTTGAGAAAAATCAGCTTTTTAAAACAATTTGGTCATCTATTCATTGATGCATATTTTTCCAAAAATGTCAGAGTTTCAACATCATTCTGTTCTGCTTTTATTTTTAGATATGAATTTGGAAGTCCTTGTTCATTTAAATAATTAAAAGAGACTGGAAGGAGTTTTATTGTAGTCATTTCTTTGAACATCTTCTATATTACAAGCTTAAAATTACTTATTGATCATCAACAAAAATAATTAGGCAATTTGATGAGTTCCCCTTTCAATTTTTTTGAAACAGTAACTTGGAAGTCACCTAACTGGCAAAAATATATGTTACCCAATCACAAGTCACTTCCTTAAAAACCAAATATTTTGAATTTTTTGGTACCCCAAAATTTTTACACTATAAAGCAGTATGCCATTGTAATACTTGAGATTATCAAGAAATATGCTTCTTCCCAAGGTGGAAAGAACTATTGAGACACAACAGTTGAGAGCAGAAGAATCATCATGATACCTTGATGCATCCTCTCTCAGGCTGTAAATTTAAGAAATAATACATGTGACCATTGGGGATCTAGAAAATGTCTCCTTTAAAATCAGCTTACCCATGGGTTTCATACATCAGTGTGAAGTGCGGCACTGGTTGTACATATGTCTGTGAGAAGACCACTAGCTTATTTCTTCTAATCTTCACACAACTTTATGACAACAGAGCACTACTTCATTTTTACATATAAACTCAACTATATCTTCTAAAGTAGCACCAGCAATTAAAAAAATGTTTCATGCCTGGGTTTAATAAATCACAGTATACAAGTTAGTAGTGCTAGTGATAGGATTTGAAAATTTACCTTGCCAGACTTTTGTTACTGGCAAAACTGGCCAGACGTTTCTGCACTCTTCAGCACTGGCTCTTCCAGAAACGAGTAATAGCAAGTGCAAATATCAAGGCCTTTGAATAAGATGATCTTTATTTGTCCAGCACTGTATTGAACATTTCATATGCATTCTTATTTAAATAACTCTGTGAAGTAGGTATCACTGGTCCCATTTTATAGCCTTACAAACATTAGCTCCAGGTGGTTAAGCAGCTATCTAAAGTTTACATAGCCAGGACGTGACATAGTTTGGATTCAAACTCAAAACTCTCTTCACTTAAGGTGAACTCCTAAACAATTTTTTATCATGTCTTCATCCAATGTCTGCCATAAATGCCTGTCTAAATATAGTTTACTCATTAAATTCTAATAGGCTACAAATGTCACTTACTCATCAAAAATTTATTCCATCTGGATTTGAAAATCTGTGGGTGTAATCTTCTGTAACCATTGTAAAAATTATGTCCCTTATTATCTGTATCACTCCGTCTCCATATTGGAAAATTGAGTCAAGTGGGTGAATTAGGGAAATATTCTTGAATTCATTCAAACAACACAAGAAATGACAGGAAGCATTCAAGCATTTTTCATAAAATGTAAAGATGCAGCATTTGCTTGAAATGAAGTTGTTGTCAATATGGCAATAAATAATTTCCTTCCTGAGTTAGATAAACTGTATGAGGGCTTAGTCCAACTGTGATGTGAAGAACAAATTTTCGTTGTCCATTTTAGTTTCTACTTTGTAATCTTCAGTCAGTTACAAATGGCTGTGTGTTCTTACAACTGTCTCACCTTCTCTTTAGACAGATCCATCTTTTTCCCCAGCCACAGTATCATATCCTTTATAATTTCAACTGAACTTGCAAAAAGCACCACTAGGTAATTGAAAGATGCTACTTTTTAACTAAGTGAGGAGAAAGAGATGCACATTTTGAAGGTGATTACGTGGGAAAGAAATTGGGCCAAAAACCTATGTTAAGCCCTTCCTGAAGGGGAAAAAATAAAAAGTACACCATTTCTCACTTTCCCTGGTTTAAACAAAACAAAATATAAATCAAGTAAAATAAGAAGATGAACCCTCTTAGTACACATCTGACATGATACGGTATGAGAAATTTTAATCAGTATGAATTAATTTGACAAGAACTGTATGGTCCAAAAATCCAAAGGATATTCTTAAATTGCTCACAGTTCATTTGGCACATTAGGTTAATGATTATATAAGCTCCTTAAAAGCAGGATCCATTGCTGTGTCTTCAATTTTTCCTCCAAGGCCTAGGAAAGTTACAGGTCCCTGGTAGGCCTGTAAGAAACACCATCTGATTCTTAATGTTCAGCTGTGCACAATTCAGAAGTCAGAAGTTTTGGAGATCAGCTGCCACTTAATCTCTGCCATTCATCTCGATTTGCTGGTGAGCTTTTGGTAACTGAGTAAGAAATTCTTGGTAATAGAAAGTAGGGCATCATACTGTGCACCAATTGCTACTTTTCCTGTTACTATATCATCTAATCAACAACCTGGTCAGGAGGTCACAATTAATGGTGTGTTTTACTGAAAAGAAACTGAGGCACAGAAAAGTCAAATTTTGTAATGTCACACAGCTGGTATCCAGTGTTATTAGGATTCATACTGTTGGACTCAGTATTATGAATTTAACTACTGTGTTACATCAGCTTCCCCACTCCTGCTTATTCTGCATTTCCTCTATTATGCTTTTGTAATATTCTTAACATATGGTAAGGTGGTTGAGAAAATACATAAAAACCCACTTTTGCAATTCCTTAACAGAAATTAGGCTGAAAATAATCTGTAAATATGGCATTAAGATTAATCACTGTTTAAACAAATTCACAGTAATGACAGGTCACAATTATACTATAAGTGGTCTAGTAAACCTCTTACTATTCCTATTAACCTCTGTGCCTCATGCATTCTTCATATTAATATACTGAGAAATAACACAAAGAAACATATGTACTTTTCAAGGCAGATGCCAAAGGTTTAATAGATCAAATTATTTCTGTGCTGGATTTTTACTCACTAGTTTCAAATGTTTGGTCTTGCTTTCGTTTAGCCCAATATTACAATGGAAATATAACTGTCTCTGTTAAATAGTATACAATAAAAACATAATAGAAATGAACTGGGCTAACAATAATATTTGAATAGTTGAAATACCTTTTCACTCGAGCCTTCCCATATCCCTAAATCCTTGTTTTAATAGCAAGTTTATACCAGTTGAGGGTATGGTAAGTATGTAAAAGTAATGGTTGTGTGTATTTGTGCGTTTGCTCCTTGTACATGATTCTAAATCATTCCCCAAAGGCTTTTCTTTAGTTTCACCATTTTTATATAGTTTATAATATAATAGAGATAACGTAAGTCTTTTGTGATAATAGTCACCTAAAGAAATTGTTAAATATGCTGAATCCTGAGCCCAGAGAGGATCTAACTCAGCTGACCAAAAGTGAGGCTAGGAATCTATATTTTTCTCAACAAGAATCTCGAGATGGCTCTGATAGCCATTTATCTTCAACTTCCAGTTCCCATTTTGAGAAGAGAAAAAAAACTAATATAAAGAATGCCACCATTACAAGGTGTAATACTTTTGTGCAATAAATGTTTGAGATGTTTGTTTCAGGAGAATGAAATGAACTGGTCTATCTTTGGTAGGTTAAATTTAGTCAATGATAATTCTTACTTATGAAGTCATATATAATAATTTTTATTTTTAATGAGTAGACTCTCAGATGGACTCTCCAAAATTCTCACTGAAATGTATCAAGACAGAAAGAGTGACACAAATTAAAAGGAAGAACAAAAAATTCACTTGATATTTAGTCATTGTCATTATTGTCCAGAAGTTTTCACTAACTTTCTTTTTGCTGAGCTTTACTTATGGATATTAAGCTTTGGGTGATGGTATGTATCACTAGAAGCCCTTCTTTGCCACTCCCATCCATGACTAAGGTATTTTTGAGAATGTGTATATGATCAAATGTATGAAAAGAGTAGTTATTAAAAGAACATCTTTGATAAGTGGTCCAGTTTTTTTTTGTTGTTGTTGTTCTAAATCTGGAATAGATAAAATAGAAGCAAGAAGCACTTAGCACTTTTATATCTACTTTAAGGAAAGAAGATTGTTGTTCCAGTGCCATGGGATAGATTCTGGAATGAAGACTTCATACCTCCCTCTCTGTGAGGGGTGGCAAAGAGTAGCTGGAGGCAATGCCTCATGTTTAAGAGCTATAATCCTCATAAGCTAAGATCTTCAAGTAGAATTAGAGACTCTGAGATTCGCAGTATCCGTTCACTGGGAATTATATAGTTTTACATATATCCCATCTGCACAGAGTATCAGAGATCAAGGGAAGGAGGAAAAAATAACTTTGCCTCTTTAGTCTCACAGAAACCAAAGGTCTGCTAGATCCTGCAAATTCGACTTTAAAGTGTGAACATTAACATTGTGTCTGTCTTTCGTCTGGAAGAGGGGATTTGCCCAACCCAGAAGACAGAAAAAGCAGGGACAGTTCACACTGGGATAAGATGAGGAGATACAGAAAGGATAAGGAAATAGTTCAGAAAAGGAAGACTAGTAAGGAAGCAAAAATACAGAAACACAAATAAAAACACAGCTTTTATTACAAAGCAAACTGAAACCATGAAAACTTGATCAGTGTTGTGAAGGATAGGCTTAAGAATCTCTCCAAAATGTAGAGAAATAATAGGGAGAAATCAAAATCATGAAAGAAGGTGATGGACATACAGGAAATCCAAAAAGGAATTCATGATGAAAGTAGCAGGATGGGAATGGGGCAGCAAATAATTAAAGAAAAAATAGAAATACCTAGCATTTACTGAGCACTTGCCATGTACCAGTCAGTATTCTACATTTTAGCTCCCTTAATAGGCACTTCCCATATGTTAATTCATAATGAAAGCATACATTTTAAAATATTCTTTTAACTTTCCTGAATTGAATCAAAATTTAACTAGAAAGAATTCACTATCACCACCGCCAAAAAAAAAATGTGTGAAGAGACTTTTACCTAGCACTTTCTGTGGAATATTTTGAATTACAAGGATAGATAAAATTAGGCTAGACACAGATATGATCTCAACAACACTAAATGCCAAACTAAAACAGAGTGATACATATTTTTAGGAGAAAGGGTAATCCCACATCCAAGGTGATATTAATGTGTCAATCCAGAAGGAAAATTCTCAGCTATGCAAGGGGTGGGAAAATATAACATATTGTTCTTTAAATATATTATTGAAGATGTATGTACTAAAGAACTAAGTGAAAAATTTTAACAGTGGTTTCCAAATTATGGTTTCTGGACCAGCAGCAAGAATCACCTGGGAACTTATTAGAAGCACAAATATTTCAGGGGCAGCCCCAGACTTAATAAATCAGAAACTTCTGGAGTGGGGGGCCCAGCAGTCTGTTTTAACAAGTCCTCCAGGTGATGCTGATGTACACTAAAGTATGAGACCAATTGAATTAAATTGAATGAATTAGGGAATAAATGTTAATCTTTTAAAAAATTAACCATATATTTAGGCCAAAATAATGATTGGAAATTATATTTTAAAACTAATGCCTATGTCAAAATGAATTCTGATAAAGAAGTGACAAGTACTAACAAAATTTCATAAGGAAATAACTTGGATCTAAATCCTAGATTATTTTAACAAAGAATAATTTGTGAGAAATAACAAAAGCAGGTGAGGATTCAGGTGGGCAAAATTTTATCTTAAATAGGTTTTTTTAAGTTTCATTCTTCACTTAGATAATTTAAAATATATATATATCAGTTTAAACAACCTTTTGAAAAACTTGAGGATAACTATTATTTGAAATATTGAAATTAAAAAAAGACATCCTATATACTTAAAATTCTATTTATTCTGCCTTCTACCTATTTGAATTTAATTTTGTTGTCTTTTCTGGAATCTTAGGGGAAAGTTGACGTATAGATAATTGACTTTAAGTCTTTTTATTTTTAATATAAATACACATAGCTAAAATTTCCCTCCAAGCACTGTTTAAGCCACATCCCACAAATCATTGTTTAGTTACTGTGTTTACAATCAGCTTCTCCTCACTAAAATGTAAACTTCTCAGGAATGGAGTTGTTTTGCTGTTTTACTAACTGTTGTATCTTCTGTTGGTAGAACAGTATCTGGCACACAGTAGTTTGTCAATAAACACTGTTCAATGAATGAATCTTCAAAAGTGGAGTTGGACATAAATGGTATTGTAATATAATTAGAAAATAGTATTTTGAAAGTAATGAAAAGTAGTGTGGCAGTCAAAAACATACACTTTTTTTCTTTGTGATCAATCTTTGACTTTATTAATTGACATACAATCTTATTAAGGTTTCACATGAACAATATTGTGGTTGCTGCATTCACCCATATTATCCAGTCCCCCCATGACATCCCATTGCAATCACTATCCATCAGTGTGGTAAGATGTGACAGTCACTACTTATATCTTCTGTTCTCTACTGTCTTCTCTGAGACCCCCCTACATTATGTGTGCTAATAATAATGCCCCTTAATCCCCTTCTCCCTCCCTCCCCACCCAACCTCTAGACTCCCTCCCCTTTGGTTACCTCTAGTCACTTCTTGGAGTCCGTGAGACTGCTGCTGTTTAGTTCCTTCAGTTTTGCTTTGTTATTATATTCCACAAATGAGGGAAATCATTTAGTACTTGTCTTTCTCCGCCTGGCTTACTTCACTGAGCATAATACCCTCTAGCTCTATCTATGCTGTGGCAAATGGCAGGATTTGTTTTCTTCTTAAGGCTGAATAATATTCCATTGTGTATATGTACCACCTCTTCTTTATCCATTCATCTACTGATGGACACTTAGATTGCTTACATATCTTTGGCTATCCTAAATTGTGTTGCAATAAACGTAGGGGTGCGTATGTCTTTTTGAATCTAGGATCATGCTTTCTTTGGGTAAATTCCTAGGAGTGGAATTCCTAGGTCAAGTGGTATTTCTATTTTTAATTTTTAGAGGAACCTCCATATTGCTTTCCACAATGGTTGAACTAATTTACATTCCCACCAACAGTGTAGGAGGGTTTCTCTTTCTCCAGATCTTTGACAGCATTTGTTGTTGCTTATCTTTTGGATGTTGGCCATCCTAACTGGTGTGAAGTGATATCTCACTGTGGTTTTAATTTGCATTTTCCTGATAATTAGCAATCTGGAGTATTTTTTCATGTGCCTGTTGGCCATCTGAATTTCTTCTTTGGAAAAGTGTCTGTTCAGATCCTCCACCTATTTTCTAATTGGTTATTTGCTTTTTGAGTGCTGAGATATGAGTTCTTTATATGTTTTGGATGTTAAACCCTTATCAGATATGTCATTTACAAAAATATTCTCCCATACTGTAGGATGCCTTTCTGTTCTATTGATGATGTCCTTTGCTGTAGAGAAGCTTTTTAGCTTGATATAGTCTCGTTCATTTTTGCTTTTGTTTCCCTTGCCCAAGGAGATGTATTCAGGAAAAAGATGCTTATATTCAAGAGATTTTTGCTTATGATTTTTCTTAACAGTTTTGTGGTTTCATGACTTACATTCAGGTCTTTGATCCATTTTGAGTTTACTTTTACATATGGATTTAGACAATAATCCAGTTTCATTCTCTTACATATAGCTGTCCAGTTTTGGCAACACCAGTTATTGAAGAGGCTGTCATTCCCCATTCTATATACATGGCTCTTTTATGGTATATTAATTGGCTGTATATGTGTGGGTTTATGTCTGGGCTCTCAGTTCTGTTCCATGGATCAATGGGTCTGTTCTTGTGCCAGTACTAAATTGTCTCAATTACTGTGACTTTGCAGTAGAGCTTGAAGTTGGGGAGCATAATCCCTCCAGCTTTTTACATCCTTCTCAGGATTGCTTTGGCTATATGTGGTCTTTTGTGGTTCCATATGAATTTTAGAATTATTTGTTCTAGTTTGTTGAAGAATGCTGTCAGTATTTTGATAGGGATTGCATTCAATCTGTAGATTGCTTTAGGCAAGATGTCCATTTTGACAATATTAATTCTTCCTACTCAAGGGCATGGCATGAATTTCCATTTATTAGTGTCCACTTTAATTTCTCTTAAGAGTGTCTTATAGTTTTCAAAGTATAGGTCTTTCACTTCCTTGGTTAGGTTTTTTCCTAGGTATTTTATTCTTTTTGATGCAATTGTTAATGGAATTATTTTCCTGATTTCTCTTTCTGCTAATTCATTATTAGTGTATAGGAATGCAACAAATTTCTGTGTATTAATTTTGTATCTTGCAACTTTGGTGAATTCAGAAATTAGTTCTAATAGTTTTGGAATGAATTCTTTAAGGTTTTTTATGTACAAAATCATGTCATCTGTAAACAGGGACAGTTTGACTTCTTCCTTACCAATCTGGATGCCTTTTATTTCTTTATGTTGCCTGATTGCCATGGCTAGGACTTCCAGTACTCTGTTGAATAAAAGTGGGCAGGGTGGGCATCCTTGTCTTGTTCCCGATCTTAGAGGAAAAGCTTACACCTTTTCGCTGTGAAGTATGGTGTTGGTTGTGGGTTTGTCATTTATGGCCTTTATCATGTTGAAGTATTTGCCCTTTATACCCATTTTGTTGAGAGTTTTATCATGAATGGATGTTGAATTTTGTCAAATACTTTTTCAGCATCAATGGAGATGATCATGTGGTTTTTGTCCTTTTTGTTGATGTGGTGGATGATGTTGATGGATTTTTGAATGTTGTAACATCCTTGCATCCCTGGAATAAATCTCACTTGATTGTGATGGATGATCTTTATAATGTGTTTTTGAAGTCGGTTAGGAAAAAAATTTTCTAATATTTTGTTGAGTATTTTTGCAACTATGTTCATCAGGGATATTGGTCTGTAATTTTCTTTCTTTGGAGTGTCTTTGCCTGGTTTCTGTATTAGAGTGATGCTGTCCTCAAGAATGGGTTTGGAAGTATTTCCTTCTCTTCTACTTTTTGGAAAACTTTAAGGAGGATGGGTATTAAGTCTCTAAATGTTTGATACAATTCAGTGGTGAAGCCAACTGGGCTAGAGGTTTTGTTTTTAGATAGTTTTTTTTTATTACCAATTAAATTTCCTTGCTTGTAATTGGTCTGTTCAGATTTTCTGTTTCTTTCTGGGTCAGTCTTAGAAGGTTGTGTTTTTCTAGAAAGTTGTCCATTTCTTCCTGATTATCTAGTTTGTTAGAAAATAATTTTTCATAGTATTCTCTCATAATTGTTTGTATTTCTGTGGTGTCCATAATGATTTATCTGTTCTCATTTCTGATTCCATTTATGTGTAAACTCTCCTTTTTTCTTGACAAGTCTGCCTAGGGGTTTATCTATTTTGTTTATTTTCTCAAAGAACAAGCTCCTGCTTTCATTGATTCTTTCTATTGTTTTATTCTCGATTTTATTTATTTATGGTCTAATCTTTATTATGTCCCTCTTTCTACTGACTTTGGGCCTCATTTGTTCTTCTTTTTCTGGTTTCATTAATTGTGAGTTTAGACTGTTCATTTGTGATGGTTCTTCTTTCTTTAGGTAAGCCTGTATTACAACATACTTTCCTCTCAAAACTGCTATTGTAGCATTGCACAGGTTTTGGAGTTATTGTTCTCATTTTTCTCCATATATTACTTGAACTCTGTTTTAATTTTGTTATTGATCCATTGATTATTTAGGTGCATGTTGTTAAGGTTCCATGTGTTTGCAGGCTTTTTTGTTTTCTTTGCATAACTTATATCTTGTTTTGTATGTTTGTGGCCTGAGAAGTTGCTTGGTACAATTTCAATCCTTCTGAATCTACTGAGCCTCTTTTTGTCGCTTTGTATTTGATCTATTCTGCAAAAAGTTTCATGTTCACTTGAGAAGAATGTTTATCTTGCTGCTTTTGGGTGGAGTGTTCTGTAGATATCTGTTAGGTCCATCTGTTCTAATATGTTGTCCAGTGTCTATATCTCCTTTCTTATTTTCTGGCTGGTTGATCTGTCCTTTGGAGTGAGTGGTGTGTTGAAGTTTCCTACAATGAATGCATTGCATTCTATTTCCCCCTTTAATTCTGTATTTGTTTCACATTTTAGGTGCTCCTAGATATTTATAATGGTTATAGCCTCTTGTTGGACTGACCCCTTTATCATTATGTAATGTCCTTCTTTGTCTCTTTTTACTTTCTTTGTTTGGAAGTCTATTTTATCTGATACAAGTACTGCAATTCCTGCTTTTTTCTCCCTATTAGTTTCATAAAATATATTTTCCACCCCTTCACTTTTAGTCTGTGTATGTTATTGGGTGTGAAGCAATTCTTTTGTAGGTAGCCTATACATAGGTCTTGTTTTTTTTATCCATTCTGAAACTCAATGTCTTTTGATTGGTATATTCAGTCCATTTACATTTCGGTGATTATCAATAGATATGTATTTATTGTCATTGTAGGCTTTAGTTTTGTGGTTACCAAAGATTCAAGGGCAGCTTATTTACTATCTCACAGTCTAACTTAACTTGCTTATTATACTATATCAAACACAATCTAAAGATTTAATTTTTCCTCCCTTCTTTTTCTCCCTCCTCCACTCTTGATATATTAGGTGTCATATTCTGTACTCTTTGTGTATCCCTTGACTGAGTTTGTGGGTAGTTTAGTTAATTTTGTATTTGCTTAATAATTAATGTGTTTACTTCCCTTACTGTGATTATATTTTATCTGGTGACAGCTATTTAGCCTTAGAAGCACTTCCATCTATAGGAGTCTCTCTAAAATACACTGTAGAGATAGTTTGTCAGAGGTAAATTCCCTCAACTTTAGTTTATCTGGAAATTGTTTAATCCCTGCTTCAAATTTAAATGATAGTCTTGATGGGTAGAGTATTCTTGGTTGCAGTCCCTTCTGTTTCATTTCATTAAATGTAACATTCCACTCCCTTCTTTCCTCTAAAGTTTCTGCTGAGAAGTCTAATAATGATATCCTGATGGGTTTTCCTTTGTATGTGACCTTTTCTCTCTCTCTCTCTGGCTGATTTTAATACCCTGTCCTTGTCCTTGATCTTTTCCATTTTAATTATTATATGTCTTCATGTTGTCTTCCTTGGGTCCTTTGTGTTGGGAGATTTGTGCACTTCCATGGCCTGAGAGACTATTTCCTTCCCCAGATCGGGAAAGTTTTCATCAATTATTTCTTCAAATATACTTTCTACCCCTTTTTGTCACTCTTTTTCTGGTACCCCTACAATGTAAATATTGTTCCATTTGGATTGGTCACACAGTCCCCCTATTATTCTTTCATTCCTAGAGATCCTTTTCCTTTCTGTGCCTCAGCTTCTATGTATTCCTGTTCTCTGATTTCTATTTTATTTACTATCTACTCTACCTCATCTAATCTTCTTTTAAATCCCTCCATTGTACATTTCACTTCAGATACTGTATTTCTCAAAGTTTCTATCTTTTTGAAGTCTTCCCTGAGATCTTGAATATTTTTCTGTTGCCCTTTGAGCATGTTTATGATTTTTATTTTGAAATCTTTATCAAGAAGATTGGTGATTTCAGTTTCACTTTGCCCTTTTTGTGATGTTTGAGGGATTTTGGTTTGTACAAGGTTCTTTTGCCATTAGATATTTCTAATGACTTCCTTTACACTTTTCTATGATGTTTTCTCTTTTTCCCAGATGTAGGCTATTTGTTGCATTCTTCTTTACAGTCACTCTTTCAGGATTAGTTGTATTTGCTGTATTTTCATGTTATATGTGGTTTTGGGAGTAGGTTGCTGCCTCACTTCTCATACCACCATCTTTTTCTGCTCTCAAAAACATTCACTTTTTAATTAGTACAGTTTGAGGCCTCTGGAAACTTAACATTGGACTGCCTGACTTTTCTCATCTTTATAATAGGAATAAGAATAATGCCCACTTCAGAAGGTTTTTGTGATAGTTAAGTTAAATGATATATATTTTATATGGGTAATATTACATAGTGCTTCCTCTTTGCCAAAACTACAAAAAAAAATTCCAGAATATTTCTTTAATTGAAAAGTCTTATGAAGCTAGCATACTGAAAATTGATTTTTAAAAAAGAAAAATCAAAGGAAAGTTCTGGGTAAATTTCCCTTACCAATCCAAATGTATATTAATTGCCAAGAAATGAAATTCAATAATATATTAAAATAATTATCCATCTTTACTAGAGAAGAGTATTCCAGTAATGCATCTATTCCTCATTCTTAGTATATTTACTGATTTTTCTCAATCTTAGCTTGAGAAGTTCCTCAGATATTGTCTAAGCATTCTGAGAAATTTTCAGAAAATTTTCAAGTTTAGTCATATTTGAAAATGTCTTTATGCTATCTTCATAGTTAATAATTTAAGTATAAAATTCAATATTAAAAATTACTTTTAACTAAACAGTAGAAGCCATTATTCCATTTTATTCCATTGGTATTGAGAAATCTGATCTTAATTAATATCTGCTCTGAAATTTCCCTGGAATGTATATATATATGCACAACCATTCCCACCTTCAGATCCTTTTAATAGTATCTACTCTTTATCCTTTATGATCTGGTTTTCATAATGAGGATTTTCTTTTAATTTATTGTTAAGCTCTCAGCCCTTTTCTATCTTAAAATTTGTACCTTTACATCTAAAAATTTTCTGGTGCTATTTTCTTTGGAATAATATTTCTTCATTTTTTTCTTTGGAATAATATTTATTGAACATTTTTTTCCATTCTTTCTTTTAGTCAGTCTTCTCTCTAATTTTTAATTTTTTTCCCATCCTATTTGAATCTTACTGTTTTCTCCTTTGAGAAATATGTTGTTCTGTCTTTTTAGGGATTTTCTTGATATCATTTTTGACTCAAAATTTTTCATTGGTTTCCATATTTTAACTTTCTTATAAATTCTTTCTTGCTTTCCAATAATTTTTGTTTGATGGCATCCTGATTTTTTTAATGCAATTCTTTCTCTTACTCTTTCTCCTTATTAATTGCTTTTTATTTTTTCTTTCAGTTTTCCTTAAATTCTTTGATCTTTCTTTCCTCTGAATCATTATTCATTTATTTGTTTTGATGATTTGTTTTGGTTTCTCTAGTTTATGGAGGAGACTTCTGAAATGTCTGGGGATTTGGGGTGCACTTTCTTGATTTAGCTTTAAGTGTGAAACAGTAAAAAGCTGCTTGGAAGCTTTGAGTATGCGAGTGAAATTATCAACTAGAGAGAATTTAAATGCAAAGTGATGGAATGGTAAGCTATCCTTTTTACCAGCACTCACAAATTTTGAGGTTCTTGAGGTCTTTTCTCTGGGAGCAACTAGTCTTCTCCTATAATGAAAGCATATATCTTCCTATCTAGAAGGGAAGGTGAGTGAATGGCAGTCCCAGGATTTAAGATGCAGACTTTAATTTCATCTTCTTCCTTTTCATCATTTTAACCACAACTTTCCAGCAGTTTTGGTGTCTGGGGTGTCTCTGATATACTTGCTCAATGAAATAAAATCTCCAAGCTCAGTGGACCACTAGAAACCTGACTGCACAGGGTGAGAGAGGGGACCGGGGCTCCAGATGACTCCACTCCACCGTTCAATTTTCAAACAATGTTCCCATCTGCAGTCCTTGGGATCCCTGCCTTCACTGTCCTGCTGCCTTCCATAATCCTTAACTGCTCTGGGAGTTCTGCATGGTGAATGTTCTTAGGTTTGTACCAAGTCAGCTATGACTTCTCAACCCAATTTCTATCTTCCAAAATTTCTCATCTGCAAATGATGCCTTTCTTATTCTCTTTGTCTTCATGCATTTATGCTTATTTCATTTTAATATCTACTTGCTGTTATTTAGGTGGCATTTTTAGGAAAGAGTGGATAGATATGGTGAATCTGAAATGTTTAACCAAAATATGTGTACATTTAATATAATTAAAAAAGAATTCCTTGAAACATTTCAATATAAGAGATCAGAAGGTGAGAGAGCCACATGTCACATTATTTTTAAAGTACGTTCTTGCCACTCATAAATTCAAGTTCAGTGCCTACCAAGAGCTATGTAAAAACTGTTTGTATGAAATATAATTGTCTAGTAAGAGTGAAGTATGTGCATATCTATATGTGTGTATGGTTTTGTGTATGTGTGTACACATGCACACATAGTTAAAATTGATAAGCTAATAGTAAATATCTTCGTGCAAGGAAAATAAACTATTCTCTGAACCATCAGATTGAGAATTTTATATTTCTCAAGCCCTTTGCATCATTGCCACATGGCAGGAAGCATTGTTCCTTTCTTAAGTGAGGCCTTCTTTCCAATTATACCAAGCAAATTAGCCTCATTTGGTTGTCCTATATTTCCTGTACACAGTTTTGAAACTTTTCAAGGGGAGTGACAACAGGAAGTCTGCTTGGGGGTTAGTAATACCACCAGGGAATTCAGCATAATTGGAGCCCTGGTCTGTGACTTTATAAATCTAGGCATTGAGTTAAGAGCACTGAGGAGCACTTAACTAGCACAGCTTAGTCATGTACTAGCATATTGTCAACATCAATTACACATCTCTTTCCCTGTCCACTCACCTTCTGGAGTTTCTGATTGTCCTGCCCTGAATTATAATGTGATAAAAGAGGCTGCCAGGTAGTAAATGTAACTTTTACAAATTGACACCTCAGAAGAACATTGCTCTGTGATAGACCAACATGCAACTTTTGGCGTCTCTAGTACTTTCTTATCTGAGATGATGTCCCTGACCAGGCAAACTTTCATTAACATTACTAGTCTTTAGTATTGTTCAGGAAAGAAGGGGAAACATCTTTGAATATGAAAAATGTTGTCATAATAAAAGAGAAATTACTTTTTTTGATCTTTATATTACCTGGAACAGGCTGAGTCATGAGATGAATGACAGTAACCCTTACTGGCACATTAGAGTTAATTACATAAGGTGAAGTAGGCAATCACAAACTAAATACATAGATTATGCTGTCATAGAAAATGGGTTAAAGAAAGTGCCTTACAGTGGAAATCTAGAGAGTAAGCTATTACCCATGGATGTTCAGTTAAGTTATGAAGAAAAGCTTAGTGGATTAGGAGACAAACTGAACATGATCTTGATCAAAGTGCATGTGAATACTCAATTGATCCATTACTTGAAATCAGACAAATATATTTATAATTCCTATTTTATTAAATATTTATTAATTGAATCTGTATTCAATAAGTATGATGTCTTTGTATTTTCAATTTCTCTGGAAAGTAAAACTGAATGCAGTAGATAAGCTCCGCCATGGAGAGTAATGTTCTAATAGAGGGGACAGGAATTAGAGAAATAGATATCCAATGCAATATAGTGATCAGTTCTGTAAAGAAAGGATTGGATAAGGGGCAAGGGAGGAATATGAGCATTTTTTTAGAAAGTATGGTGAGGAAGGACCTTAGTGAAGTATGGCACAGGGCATGTTCTACCTGCAGAAGCAGCACAGGCCCTGAGTTGGCGAATGCTCAGAAACAGCACTGGCGTGGTGACGTGAGGTGAGGTGAGGGTAAAGGAGAGGTTAATAATGAGATTGGAGGGTATCACAGAGGCCTTATATGGATTTTGGATTTTATTTTAATTTTTAGGACAGTTATATGATCTGATTTCTATTTTTAAATAACAGACCATGATGGCTATTGTGTGGCAGACAGACTATAAGGCATAAGAATGGAGGCAGGGGGATCATTTTGAAGGCTAACGTAGGGAGTCCAGACAAAAACTGATGACAGCTAAGGCCATAGTGGTAGCATGGAGGCAGTAGAGAGGAATGCATGTTGTTCAGGTGTATTTTGTTGATATGTCACTGAGAGTGGCTGATGGAGTAAATGTTGGAAATAATAGGAAGGGAAATTATAGATCACTTCAGGTGGTTTGGGCCAAGCATCTGAATGAATTGTGCCACTTAAAGTGATGAAAAATCCTGGAGAAGAACAGCTCTTTGCAGGGAGGATCAGTAGTTCATTTTTGGATATGTTAGGTTTTAGACATCAAAGTAAAGATATACAGTCACTGGTTGGATATTTGATTTTGAAGTTCAGGGGAAAGGAAGAGCTTAATATATAAATTAAGCATCCATGCCATAAACAGTGCAAGGTATTTAAAAGTCATGGAACCTGATAAGATGTATTAGCATACAGTTAAAGAAAAGACCCGAAGACTATTTCAACACTTCGCAATCAAGAAGAGTAGGAGGATCCCACAGAGGAAGCTGAGAGGACCGAGATCAGAAGGCATAGTATGGCAAGCCCAGTGTCACAGCTGAGCCATGACTTTGAACAAAGAAGAGGGGAATCTATACCTTCATTTAGAGAGAGTCTAAATGAAGGTTTCCTGGAAAAAGTAATGATTGAGATAAATCTTCAAAGTTTTAGCCTTATAAATAATCGGCAGAAGGTACTATCCAACCCTCATGGAGTCTAAACTGTGCCCCTGAAGGAGTGTGCATTCTTGTAGGAAATAGCACGACATATCCTCACAAAACTCCGTAACACTTCCAAATTTCTAAAGCACTTTGACATACTCACAATAATCCTGTGTGGTAAATGTCTTTAAGTCTTATTAACCAGAATTTACAGATAAGGAAAATAAGGTCAACAAATCTGTCTAAAGGCAGATACTGTAGGCTACTGCTATGCGATTAAATTGAGAGTAGATTCCTTGCCTTCTAAATCCTAGCTCACTATATTCTTTTCACTCCACCATCTATTACAATAGAAAATGTGTTGAATATCAAAAGAGCAACTCAAAGAATGTTCTATAGGATCCCCATGGAGGGAGAGGTCACTTCTCACTGGAAGGATCAGGGAAGGCTCTGTGGGAGACATAGTATTATAACCAGAACTTGAAGAAGGGATAGAATTCCAGGATAAAAGCTGCCTTACATGGCACACAGGCCTTCGATGACTATGTCCCAGCCTACATAGCTGACCTTGTCTGGAGCCATTCCTCACAGCTATCTTAAGCCATGATCAAACACACCAAGCTCCTCACATCTACATCACATCAAGCTCTGTGTTGCTGCTGTACCTACAAACATACTACTCCCTTAGACTTGGAGGCTACTCAAGTCCATTCTCATGATTGGAGCCACTCTTCCCTGGATTCTTTAAGACTCAGATCAGTGTATATCTCACATTTCCAAACCACTAAGCCCCTCCTTCTGAGCTCATACATCCTGTACATCTTTCTATCATGTTTATTTGGTACTCTACTTCTAATTTCTTATCTGTCTTCCTTCGATTGTGAGCTTCAGGAAAGAAGGGACTTGCCTGGCATGTCGTTGGCGTCAGTTCCACATACCAGGGTAGAGTGGACACCAGTACTGATCACTCCTTGCCCACACAGAGCTTCTAATGTAGGAACATTAACAAAATGCTCAATGGATCTTTTTTTGTTATTATTGTTATTATCATTGTTAAATTTGGTTCATATTGTTCCAACTTCCTTGTACTTAGATGTGTGTATCTGAGATAAAGTTTATTTTACTTAAAGTTTATCTTACTTTATTTTATTGTTAAGGTATGAGCATCTAAAGTGAAGACTGCCTTAACTTTATGGTGTATAGTGTACTGTGAGCAAAATGGGCATCAAATAATAATCTACAAGTTATGATGATAATAATTTAGAGTCTTATGCTTTGTTCAAAATAGTCATTTTCTCCAACATTACCCCTAAAATTCAACAGAAAAATTGAAAAGATGGCCTGTGAATTTGTTGTGTTTATGTTTCATTAGATATCACCTTATCCTGGAATATTATTACTAAATAACTTTGTTCCTGAATTGTATAGACACCAAGAAATTTTGAGGCTGCAGGGTTTCAAATAATGCAAATGACATATATCAGACAAGCAAGACACCTGTATTTTAATATGTGTGAATTCATGCAAGCAAACGAATGGGATTGAGAAAGCTGGATAAATATCTTATAAAAAAGCAATAAACACAGAAATCCTCCAGGAAAAATGGTACAGTAATTTAATCACATATTGGCAATATCTATATTTCTAGATAAAGTCAAAAGACCTTCCAATTTATAAATAACTTACCCACCTTCCCCATCCTGTTCCAGCACTTGAAAGCCATGACTGATAAATACACAAAAGCAAAGATTTATACTTTAAAGGTTTAACTGCCATTTTCAGTCTTTATGGAGGTAATTGTACTATTTTAAAAAGTTATATTTTGTGAGAGGGAACACTATGGATGAATATAAATGTTGTCCCATTAGCACAGTTTGTAAATTTCTGTGTTGATTTTCTGCATTCCCTTTTTTGCAACGATTTCATGGGTCAGAAAATATTGAGGTTTATCTTTGGCCTTTTTGGGCCATGGCAAACTGTTAGGCAGAAAGACAGCTATGAGTAGGGTGAAAGAGGGGACAACAAAACCATATTTTGAAAGGCTTCAATAGGTAAGAAAATTGTATTTCTAAAAATTCATCTCTTTTCTGGAGTCTATTAGCTAATTTGCCTTAAAATTGGATTTAATTATGAAAATTATACATCATGGATGTTAAAAGCACTCATCCACAAGTTATTTTTTAAATAACGATTTTGTGTTTAATGAAAGAAAATATCCCACAGATTTCTTTCTCTGGTTTTGTGGTACCACATGTAAAATGTCCTTATTTCCAATTCTCCCAAGTAACTTCAGTGTTGAAAGTTTTACACATTGATTTCATTTCAGGCCAAATATAATTTTACAGTTAATTGCCACTCTCCTCTAAACCTAATGGAGCAAAGTTCACATTGTTTATTTTAACACAAGTGAAAGTAAAGACCAGTGATAAGTCACTTGCTATTTGTCTGATCTCAGAGACACATTATAATCAGAACATTCAAGGTGCTGGGTGTTAAATATTCTAGAGAAATTATACCCATAAGTCTGGCCAGAGAGATAACTTGTAGTAAAGTATCTTTTCCTCAGTCAAAAAAGCTTGAAATGCGTAAGGATCATTACATCATTAATCTACTTAAAGAGTAACCTTTAAACAGCCAAGATTTGTAACGTACTTGTTCATATTGAAAGCTCAATTGCATTCAGCACCATAGAAAGTTCCATGATTGAATATATGTAATTATAGTATATGAAGATTTAAAAATAACTTCAGGGATTGAATAAAGTTTTCCAGTAGTTAATCATTAATGAAGATCTTAAATCTGTGCTTTAAATACAGACAAAACTAGTTATAATGATCTCATTAGTGCCTTATTAAGGTTATCTATTTTAGTATTTGTCAGGAGAATTCAGATGGAAATGAACTCCTTAACATATTTAGCAAGGGTTGTTGATCATTCACTCAGATAAAAGACATACCATAACTGATTAATTGTTGTGTAAATAAGGATTCAAATTGGAAGCAACAGAATATGGCTGGAGGTAAATATAGCCTTCTCAAAAAATAAGATTTCTACATCTGTGCTTTCTGCCATGTTTTTGTTTGTTTTTAGTAATTTATCCAGGAAATAATTTTAAAAGGTAGTGGAAGTTGGAGAGAAAGTAGAGAAAAAATAAACATAACTGTGAGTTGGGTTTTCCTAGGGAATTGGCTGCATGTCAACTTGAATCAAGACCTTTCACAGGTGTTCAAAACTTGTTTTTTTAAGAGAAAAATGTGCTTGTTTGTTTTTGACAAAATCCAGTGCCCTAAGTTCAAATTGCAGAAAAAAAAAATTTCATGACGAGGTTCACAACTATCTCAGGGTACTGGTTTGCTCTTAAAAAAGAACACTATGATGTAAAGGCAAATGAAGTTAAGGTTACTGATATAATTACACTCAGAGAGAAGGACACAGTGGATGTTAAATCATAAGGAAGCATTCTTGAGATCAATTATTTGAAGTGTGGAAGCCTATCTGCTATGGGCAATGGATTGTGAAATTTCCCAATTCTTGTCTTCTCGAAGGAAACAATTCAGTCGAGAGACCAGATTGAGGGTTAAAGCCACACAGGGAGTTTTTATTTAACATACCTTAAATGATGGGAGTAGCAATCCAGTCATGGCACTAAATATGTTACTGACTGAGTTTGCTCTCAGTTCTTGTCCCACAAAAACAAAGAATTGAAAGGCAGAGACACAGTAGAAAAGTAGGGTGAAAGCTTTATTTGAATACACTCCAAGGGAATACACTCCAAGCCAGAGTCAAGGTAGAAAAAGGCACCAAACTTTTAGGGGATGATCTATTTATTATATCTTACCTGGGTGGCGCCTCTTTGATTGACAGGCTGAGATCGTTTGATTCACAGTTCCCATTCCTTTTGGTACACCTGTCTTTTCCTGGGATGTACACAGAAAAGCCCATGGAAGTTTGGGGTAAAACCATAATTTTATTTTATTGAGATTATGATGAGGTGTTAGTTTGGGCAGTTCTTAGTTTTTTTCAGTGGTGTCTGTGTTGGTATGTGGTTTGGACTGGTCCCTATAAGGGAAGGAACTAATTTCTCTACAAAACCTTTGTTGTCTTCAAGTGGGACCCCCTGTCTGGGTGTGTTTTTTCCTTGAACCTTACCTTCCCCTTCCCTGTCCACTCATGTCCATCTTTTGCCCCAACACTTTCATTCAAATGCTATGGTTCGATTGGTCACCGAGTGGGAGAATGAAGACTATAATTTGGGGATGTGGTGAAATAGAAACCTGAGGTGAGTCGGCAATAAGCTGAAAATACCCTGTATGTTTATGCCCGAGTAATTAGTTCCCTGTATTTTGTTAATGTGTATTAATAAAACTGATGCTTTTGCAGGACTTACAAACTGTAGTATCAGCAGAGTGTGGAGAATATACCGATTTCTTGAAAAATATTGAATTAAAAAATGACAATCTCTGATTTATATTTCAATTTTACCTTTAACACACATTACATCTTCTAAAATGTTAAGGGTGGGTGGTATGTATTACTGCATCTGATTGACCTCTACAACCTAAAAAACCTACTTACTTAATGTTTTTCTGAGCTGAACTTTTGCTTCCAACCCCCCAAGATTACTCTGACTGGGAATATTGGAAAAAACTCCCTCCTACCTGATATTACTTCCTTCATTTCTCTCCCGGTTCCTGTCTGTTTTCTACATTACACCCACCTTTAATTTTTCAGCTCCGTATGCTCACAAATTCATCCCTAAGCACCTTTATAGCCTTAGTTTTCCCTGCACACACCTGCCCAGACTCAGCTGTTTTCCACTCACGGGGAACCACTCTCTGCCCTCCCAGTGCACTGTGCTTCCTGGGCTTCTGGCTTGTTACTGGTTTCTTCTGCTCTGGGGAAAACCCAGTTTTCCTTCAATGTTCAAACAAATTTTCTCTGTGAACTCTCTAGCTAAATTAGATGTTCCCTTCAGTGGCTCCCCCATACTCTCAGTGTGATGCTGTCAAAAGACTTACCATTTTGTGTGGTTATTTATTTACATTTCTCTCTTACTAGTCTGAAAGTTCTTTCAGCACAGATAATACTCTGTTGGTCTTTTTATTTTTTTACTTCCATTAGCAAATTCCCTGGTATGTAGTAGTAAATGCTCAATAAATGTTCAGGGAATCAACAGAAGATGCAGATATTAAGTGAAGAACAGAAATTTTTCTGACTACAATCGCTCAAAATTCATAAAAAGAATTGGTGAGAGCACTGGTTTAACTAGCTTCCTTGACAGTATTCAGCATAAGCTGGTTCTTGATGAATTTAGCTAGACAAAGTTTGTTCTTCATGCCCTGCACTTTTACTTCCTTTTTAGCTAATCCTCAGTGCCTGCATTGCCTTTACTCATTTAAGCCAAACATATTTGGGTAGTGGTTGCCTGTATTCCAAATATTTTCTGGCTCCACATTCACAGTGGAACTGACCTGTCTTACGTTTTGTCCCCTTACAGCCACTGTAGCTTAGATCCATGTGAATGAGAAGTGCAGCACATGGCTTAGTTAATTAATTTCTGCAGATAATGTGTATATATTTTAATTAAATTCTTCTGGCGATCTGTGACTTAACTGAAAGGAAGTGTTGGAATAGGAAGAATGTCAGTATTTATTTCAGACAGTTTTGTGGAAATAGAAGGATTAGGCATTCAGTCTGCATGCATTCTACTGCTATACCACAGTGCCTTTCAATACCATCCAAGCACGAATCCTCTCTTTGGGAAAGTTAAACCCATTTTCCATTTTTTATTAATTCAGACTCCTAATGGGAAAATTGTTAGGTTGTTTAGTGATTCAGTTGCCTTCGTGCCTTCTTTTCTACTCTTCCTCCTTTAACAAATATCGAGTGCCAAATTCTATATGATAGGCAGTCTGCTGGAATGAAGTGGTAGAGGACATACATTATCTGGCCCCAGGCCTTCAAGGTGTTAATAATTTCTACTTAGGAAAGAACTCTTAAAAGTTAAATAGCTAATTGTAATTGTTTTAAATAGTATAATGAATACTATCAATTAGATGAGCATCTATTTCCAGTATTTCAATATTATATCCACATAAATAATGTTAAACACTATTTTATATGCAATTCACATGCCACACCTTTGTAGACTGAGTATCAGATGATGGCAGTTTATGAACAAATGCAAGGTGCCTCTGATTATAAGGCAATTTCCATTTTCCAGTGAGAAGATTGAGAAAAAACAATTTCTAGCCAATATAAATGAATAAATTTCTGAATGTGAGAAAACTTTCAAATACCTGCTAATAATATTTAACATCTTAGCTTACTATCCATACATATCTGAAATTGAATTGTGTGGAAAATAATATGTTAATTTGGAAAAATTCATTTCATAAGAAATTTTAATCAAACTTTCACACATATCATCAGTAACAGTGATTCCTCATCAACAAAGCTATCTTTTTAGTCCTCTAATACTGTTTTTCCAAAGATATTTTTACTTCCACCTAACTTATTTGAGATATAACAGTTCTTGAAATCATATATGATTTTGTCAATGAAAATTTTCTAACAAGTTATAAATGCCAATTCGCCTCAATTTTGGACATTTATTATTATTTACTATATTGAAGTATATTCATGACTTCGACAACTTTTAAATTTTACACTGATTTTTATCCTAATATCCAGCCTTTTCAGTTGTGAGGTTGTTCCCTACCATGCAAGAATAATGATTCAGTCAGTTTTAAATTGATTTGCCTGTTTATTTAAAGTAATTCTATCAGATAAATACTAAAATATCAAAAATATCATATTAAGTAGTTTCTTTTTCAAAATGTCTATTGGGAGAGTACTACATAAGGTGACTATCTTACAGTGAAGATCTTAGTCTTTCCATTACTTAGTACTTTTCCAAGGGATAATTTGAAGAGTTATAGCTCATCTTAAATTTGAATGTTTACATAAATTTGAGTATTTTTATGTCAGTTCAAGTGAATCATTTATCTATGGACTGAGCTGTGTGCCCCACAGCATTACTCATATGTTGAAGCCCTAGTCCCCAGTCTATTTGGAGATAAGACCTATGAGGAAGTAGTAAAGAGTAGTGTCCTTATATAAGGAGGAAGAGACACCGACCTCTCCATCTGTCTTCATGTGAGGACACAGGAGGAGACTGCTGACTGAAATCCAAGGAGAGAGCCCTTCAAGGAACTGGACCAGCTGACTTCCAGACTCCAGGACTATGAGAAATACATGTCTATTGTTTAAGCCACCCAGTCTGTGTTATTTTGTTATGGCCACCCAAGCTGATCAATACAGTGAATAAGTACACATTTACGGCAGGCAAGCAGTAATGGGAAGAGGCAAGCTGTCATGGAATATGATCTGGGAGTAAAGACATAAAATTTTCCTCCTTTCTATGTGTAGTATAATACCCTTGGATGACAGAGATTGTGTTCATGTGTTTGGTCCCATTTGAGACTGGGGAAGAGAGAAGAAGAGTTTTAGACAATGAGTGACAAGGCCAATGGTAATACCACAAGTGTCCCTCATACCAAATCATTGCAAATCATAGTAACATCAAACTCAGTGGATTTGAAACGTCCAAGTTATTATCAAAACAAAGAAGTTATTGTTGAAAGATTTTATCTGGTTAAAAGAGAAACAAAAAAGAAGGTAAAATTCACTAGTAATTCTCATTTGGAGCTACTCATTATTCACTATTAGTATATGTGTTCGCATGCATGTATTTTATATCTTTGTATGTATGCACACACATACAGTCATTTATATTTTATAACAGAAAAACACTATATATTCAATTTTGTTCTCATTCTTTTTCATTAAGATTATGTTATCAAAAGTACTTTGAAATTGCATGATTATCATTGGTAATAGTAGCATAATCTTCCTAGATTGCTTAGAATATAAGAAAAACTAAGCAAATGAACTTAAAGCTATCATTAGGTCCTCAAAGATCTAGCTTTTGGGGCACACGTGGAGCCCACTGGAACTATTGATAACTGCATTCCTCCTGAGGGCCTAGTGGCCCTGATTGCCATGGAAAAGCAGCCTGCTGAGTCAAGTCTCTGCTTGGTATGATCTTTGCCACAAGCACAAATTTTGAGCAACCCCAACAGCTAGGAGGGCTCCTGTGGTCATCTAACAAAGCTGACTGAAAAGCCAAATGATGTGGCTCCATAGATTCCTCAGAGCTCCCTTGCTTTCCTGTTTCTTCTCTCATTTAATCCTCTGAAGAATCCTGGTGAAGACTTCAAGGTAAGAGAACCAGGATTCAGAGAAAGCTGTCCATGTCTGCTAACTGAATGGGGGTCGGAATAAAAGGACTCTGGTGTGACGTTAGGTACAATACTCTCTCATTGACAATAAAGCTTCTCTCCAGTGGCTAAGCAGAAAATAACACTGCTGAAAAAGGAATACACCACCTCAACTTTCAGACTGGCTATGGAGTTGTGTGAAGTTGGATTCTAACTCTATACTTCCTCAAAACTGACAGACATGAAGTCAGATCTTAAGCCTCCTTATCCTCACCAAAATTGAAGAAGGATATGGACTATAATCCTTTGCAACCTACAACTTCAAGCTGCCTTGAAGGCTTATCCCAGCTCAAAGAGGGAAAAAAAATGTGTTTCCAAATCCATATCCTCTTTTTAAATCAGCATTTGGGCTAAGATGCTGACCTGTGTAGGAACTTTCTGCTGGTCAGATAAATTACTCTGACCTAAATAAGACTCTTGTTTCTCACCGGTCTGCTAAAGGGAGGAACAGAATGAGATGATGTAGCATTCATTTGAAATATTCACATAAAACATGAAGAAAATTGCATATCCACTAGAGGTCACTTGGCAAAGTGTAATGGCATATTGAATTGAATTGCATGGGAAGGACAAAGATCCAGGACCCTGAATTGCAGTCCATAGCAATGTTATTTAATCAAGTGAGTACTCCTAGACTGTGCCTTGATGTTCCCTGTGTACTCTGTCCATGGTGGAGTCTTTTTCTAACAGCTGAACATTCTGAGGACAACTGCACTATTTTTTATTCTCTAGCTGGTATTCTCTCTTGACATGCTAAGCCAAGTGGATGTTCCTGCCTAGGGACATTTATCAATACCCTTCTGATCTCAAAGGGACGATTTGTACAGATTTTATAGCACAGTATTTCTCTGAAATACATATTCTACTAAATCATTATTTTGTGAAAAACTGAATAAGTTCTTTATTTCTGGATACCTCCATCTTTTTATCTAAAAATATCTGGTAATTGGTAATAACTTTATTCAGTAGTACTATTTGTCTAGGTTCATATGACTTCAAAGTAATTTTTACTTTTACTCAAAGTACAGTATATTACTTTCCTCAATAAAAATGTAGAATACATTTGATGTAGAATGTTTAATTTATAAAATTCTTAGTGGAAGAATCAAACTTATACTACAATAAAGGAATGAGGTTTCCTTAGAAAACTGATCATCTATGTGCAAAATACCAAAATGTTCTGGCTTATGAGTAGATAGGTCGTGTGTTGGAAATTGAGCAAGTCAGGAGGGGACTTGAAATGATTAAAGAGAAATTATGTTTAAAGGTTTAATGAGAAGATTAAAATATCAGGTCTGTCTCATAATCAGTATTGATACAAGAAATATACACCACATAAATAGACAACAAAGTTGTTCATAAACACAGTGACACAAATTCTGCTATTTTCAACTCCCCAGAGATGGGGTTGATAAAGGTAAATGTTATTCTTAAAACAACTTTTGTAGGATATATTATATCTCCATGTTAAAAAGACTCTGATTCAATTATTTACTCATGAAACATGTATTTATAAGAGAGCCTGCTCTAAGATAGGTACTGTTCTAGACTCTGAGCATAGGGCAACAAGCAGGGCAGGAGATGAGGGCAGGGAGGGGGTAATAAACAATAAATTAGGATAAGCTCAAATATGCCTAACTGCTATGAAAATAGCAAGACTAGGTGATAGAATTTTGATAAAGGATGACAAGGGTGGAGCTTTAGATTGGGGCTGAGTGTAGGCATCTCTGAGAAATGATGTTCGAGCTGAGACTTGTATGATAAAAAACGTGCCAATCATGAAATACTATGATACTTAGAGCACCAGGCAGAAGTACAAGGGCATGCAAAGGACCTACTACTAGGAGACTGGGAATTTGGAAAACAGCAAATACTAACAAGGCAGAAATGAGATAAACAAGGGCAAGAGTAGTGCAATCCAAGTAGGATTCCCAGCATCCAATACTGCACTATCCACGGACAAGAGGGATAGTGAATAAAAAGTGATTTTGCCATTACTATCTGTTGGGGGAGGGAAATTGAAGTGACTTTTCTGAGAAAAACGTGGCAAAATGTAACTGAAACTGTAGTTTTATCTTTCCCATAACCAAGTCTTTGACACATGATGAAGAGTATCGTTTCTCCAAAAATAAAAACATTTTTAGATATGGAAGTCTCTGCATGTTTGTGTACAAGCTTTGCCCTGATGAAGAAATCTCTGATGTGTTGATAAATAAAGAGCATCAGAGGGTTGTCTGCAGATCCAGGTTCCAGTCCTGCTTCAAATACTTGTTAGCTTTGTGGTGTTGAGTTGTGCTCACTTGATCCATCATAGTTTCTCATCTGTAAAATATGACAATGGCTGTGAGGGTCAAATGACATTTAGGAAGCTTAAGTTAGGGACAATGATGAAAACATATATTATGACATGAAAGTTCAAATAGAATTTAAGAATGGATCTTATACATTTATCTCACCTTAGTCAAACAAATGTGGTAAATCAAAACTGGTATTGTTTCAATGAATCAGTGGAGTTTTCAGTTAAAAAAATTTATGAAATTCTGAGACCAAGAAGAGAAATTTACCATTAATGTATTAAAAATAAGAATTGCCAATCATAGCTATCTACAGCCAATCAGATAGCTGGATTATGGTTTGGTTCTTCTTGGGTATTTTTAGCCTAACTCTCATATTTGCAGCACCAATCTGATTTCATCGCTAGCCATTAATCTGGATAAAAAAATAATGTAGATATCATCGAGGCCATTTTCAATCACGTTGTAAGAACTTGACATATATGAAAATTCTGATCACATTGAAGGGGGTAATTTTTCAATTACATGTGCTTAACATTTTGTTTCTGCTTTTATTTTTGTCATAATCTTATTATATCCAATCTCATGGAATGCTTTGTTAGGCTCAATAGAAAGGAAAATGTAGATTGCTAATCCATGCCTATTAAGCCAGAAAAGTCAGATAGCAGAGAGAAATATATTAATTTAGGAAAAAATACAATTTTCATACCATGTTTTATTTTTAATCACTGCAGAAGGACAGAGGTTTTCTTCATTATAAAATTGATTCTCGTATTTTCTTAAAATTGTAAAGAATATTGGCTGCAGATGCTTAGAAACTTCAGTGTCATTGTAGCAGAAGATAATAAATGTGGAGTTATTAAAATTAAAAACTACTTGTTTTTAAGTTTGTGGGAATCATTACCTATCATCTCATCTGTAGTACATTGGTTTCTGAATAAGATTAGCGTTTTTTCCAAGCTTTTTTCTACATTTTAATCAGAGTAAGGAAATGGTATTTCAAACCTCAGATAAAAACCTTATAGTGATTTCATGTGACAGAATTTTATCTGGGTTTCAAGAAAACCTAATAACAGCATTTACAATTCTTCTATGCAATTTCTCCTCTCCTCGTTACTATAGAAGTATGGAAAACACGTTCTTGGTTTAAAAGCTAAAAGAAAAAATATCAGCAGTTTAATCTGAGTGTTAGGAAAAGGATCACAAATCCTGCTGTAGTATTTTGTATTTAAACTAGTTTTTGTAAAGGCCCCTGACATGCCCCCTGGGAGCTAAATATTGACAAGCATGCTTTGGCAATCAAGATCAAGCTTGTTGAATTAACACAGCTCAGGTCTTGCATTGACACTACAACCCGAGATTGAGAACTCTTATCTTACCCCATTTATTTTAGCTTTATAGGTGATACTGTACACTTGAATTAGGGATTTTCACTGTCTCTTAAATGCTGCAACTGTGGATTAATTTGATTTGAGAATATACTAGTCCTTATGTTCACAGTGGAAATTATAAATGAAGTGTAACATTCATTGTTTTCTCTCCCAGCATGGATCCAAGCTGACTATATACCTAAGTCTGATAATATCTTTTCTACCAGAAAATGTCTTACAATTTCCACCTCTTCAAAGGGAAAGAGGAATAAGAATGATATTGTCCTTTACATATCTGCCAGGTAAAAGCAAATGTGTCCCAAACTGCTAGTTTTTAGAGACTTTGATCAAAAGTCAAGATAAAATATGAATCATAAAGGAAATATTTATTTCTCATCATGACTCAAAACTCAAATGGCAATCTGCCAATGACATAGTATTTATAAAACTTGAATTATCTTCAAGTTTTAGAGGGAAATGTAACCCTTTTCAATCATTCAAGAAGTTGTGCAATGAATTAAGCACTAGAAATAATGATGGTGGTAATGGTGGTAAGGGCTGACACTCATTAAGAGCTTACAATGTTTCAGACTCTACATAAAGCATTTTACATGCACTTTGTTTAACAATATGAGGTAGATACTTTCATTAGACCTGTTTAACATAGGAAAAAAAGAACAGACACGAGAGCTTCTGAAACTTGTCTGGCCATGTCCTGTGTTTCTTAAAGCTTATTCTTATTTTCTATCCCATGGCCCTACCCACAGTCAAGGTAGTAACTAGATATTTCCCCTACCCTTAGGGAGCGCATACCATAAAAGAAAACGCATCATGCATGTATTACTGTCATTCAAGGTAATATTCTGCTAGTCCTAGAAGGAACAAAAGGGAAGGAGCATGGTGATAGAGAATGACCAGAGAGGCCCCCAAAAGATGTAATATTTCATATGGGCTTTGAAAGATACATAAAAGAAGTTGAAGAACATGTCAGACAGTGGGAATAACAAGAGAAATGACACAGAGGTGTGCACATATGTGATCTCAAGAAACTGCAAATATTTCACTGTTTCAGAAGTTACTGGTTGGAGGCCACACATATGATGCAAATAACTTAGTCTAAATGTCAGAAACACAGCTTCTGATGACCTATGTATCTTCAGTGAAGGTAATACCCCAAATCGTGCCCCATAGACCTGTTAGAAGGGATAAATGAGATAATGCATGCCAAATCCCCGGCATAGTTCTACTTCTCAAGTCTAACACTGTTTTATCTTCTCAAATAAATTCATATCCCGTGCATCTTTCAGAAATAATTTCAAAGCTACTTCCTGAAACTAATTTCTTTAACTCAAGTAGGAATTGGCACAATTTCCTCAAATTTTCTTCCTTCCTATGGCAAGATAGGAGAGAGATGAAAATGAGTTATTTCTTGATATATGTAGTCTTCTTTGATCTCTTTCTCAAAGAGGGTTGTCATAACTTCTTCCCTACTAGCAACTGTTATTTGGTACTTAATTTCCCCATATTTGTGTATTTGGATTTCTAAATAATTCATAATTGTTGTGACTCAAATTCATATATTAGTATAGTAATAAAGTGTAATCATGAGAAGTGATGATACCTTATATTTCTGAAACTAATCACTGCTGAAGAAAGTAAAACGGTGAAAACATAATTTTTTTTTCTTGTGAAGACCTCTCATTGCATTATATGCCATTCAACTATAAAGTGATTATAGTGTTTTGTCTGCCAAGAATGACAGTGGTGAAAGGTACCTTTCTGTATATACGTAGAGATATGCATACATACCTATCTGTGTTTGCCATTGTCCATTTCATGTCCTTATTTCAGTCTGGCTAGCTCACCTTGAACAAATACGGGGGAAGGATGAGAATAGAAAATAAGAATTAAAACTTTTGTTGAGTGTCAACATAAGCAAAAATTAATGTTTTTTTAATAATGTTAATATAATTGTCTTATTATTCTACTACTTCCAAATCACTGTGGTACAATCTTCCATTCTTTGAAGTCCTTGCCTTCATTTCACCACCTTGGCTTTGTGTCCTGACCTTACCTCAATGACGGTCTCATCTACTGAGCTTAAGTCCCTACCCTACCTTGACTGAATCCTTTGGCCTTTGGTTCAGTGGTCTTTCTATCACTCTCACTTGTGCATTCATCATTAAAGAGATAATAATTATAAAATACTTAAGGATCTGGCTAGCACATAGTAAGGGTAGTAAAAGTTAACTTTCAACCACACCATCATCAGCCTCATCAGAAATTCAGAATCCATGTTATTATATATTCACCATTTCCAAAGCTATTTATAAAATGACATGGTAACTAATATTTGTGTAACAATGCTTCAAAGTATTTTCAGAATTTCATTTGATCATTACAAGAACCTTATGAGATAGGTGCTGTTAGTGTTATTTTTAGAGTGATTAAAATCTAGATCACAGTTGCTATTAAAAGAGAAAAGAACTGTTATCAAGGTTGTATGATTCTAAAGTCCACGCACGGTTTTTCAACTGGACAATGTTTAAGCGAATGCTTTCCAGTAGTTAACACTGTTACGACCTCTTTTAGCTCTAGGCTACTATATATAAATAAGACATTTACAAAATACCAATTATATAGTATACTCTGCATGGCAAAGCAATATATAAATAATGGGCTATGATCCATGTTCTTAAGTAGCTCAGATGTTTTCCACCTTAATATCCCAGGTACTTACCCAAATCCAAATTTATTATGCTCTAAAAACCTTAAAAATTATAATTAATGACATTAAGCCCTGAGGCTTCTTAACAACTCCCACCCTCTTACCCTGCACATCTAATTGATCACAAGTTCCTATATAGTCCATTTCTGAATGTGACTGAACTCTTATCACATTTTCTACCTCTATGGCCTTGCCTTAGTCCAAGCTCTTGTACTTACACATTTAATTCTTAAATGACCTTGTAATAATCTCTTCACTTTCATCTCCTTCTGATCCTAATGTGACACCACCACCATTTATTAAGTCTAAAATACCATCTGCACTCTGTGCAAAATTCTCAGAGGTCCTCCCTGTATGGAAAAGACCAAAATGCTGAGTGTAGAGTATAGAACCCCCAACTGGTCCTACTGCATCTCTCACTGCCTGTGTCTGAGTTCTCGTGAAAGCCAACCCTCAGGCAGAAACTTGGATGCTGGTAGTTTATTTGGGAGCTGATCTCAGGAAGCAGGTGTGAGGGAGGGGGGAGCATAAGGCCAAGAAGCAAAAGCTGATGTAAGAGCGTTTGTTTGCTATCCCAATTGTGAATCCCCAAGAAGTACAGAGAAGACAGAAGACCTTGTGGAACTGTCCACTGGAAGGATGGAAAGCTGGAGCATTTATGCAGTGATAACCAGTCGTGCCCTGCTTGAGAGCTGTCCCAGGGAGCATTAACTCCTCTGTACTCCCTCCACACTTGCCCCTTTCCTGTCCCTCCTCATCTATTCTTTACTCTAGGCCTTGTTACACACTTGATGTTGCAATTACTTCCAGATTTTTATCCTTTCCAGATTATGATTCCTATCTCTGCCTTCTCTGCTTTGCAAAATGCCACTTACTGTTTGAGACTTACTCAGATCACCTTCAGTTAATGATAACCCACCCAGACCAAGCACATTGCCCCTTCCTCGGAGCTGTCATGGTCATTTGTCCAGGTTTTGCTGGAGCCGTTAGCATGCATTTCATTAAGTTATGTCACCACCTCCAAACATAACATCTGCTTTAGAATTATCAGTCAATAAATGTCTGTTGATATAATGGATGAAAATACTTGAGTAGTTTAAATTTGTATAAAAATTAATTTTTAATTCAAATTTTGTTTTCCAATGGGTGATATGGAAGTTTTCTTAAATTCAAGAAAAACCAGGAAGATATTCACACTCTGACCATACATATATATATATATATGGATGGCCTTTATTTTAGTTCCAGTAGGAAATATCAGAATTTGCTTTCAATAATAATCCTTAAATATCAGGTCTTTTTTATGAAAAGGAAGATCTCATTTATCTAGTATATGTTGTATGTAGTAAATAATCATGAAAATTATATTATCTCAAGTAATTTGTATTCTAATAATATCAAATATAGAGATTTTATAAATATGAGTATATATCTTAATGTTATCCAACCTATTAGAAAAAAAATCCTATGCCTCTTTTTAGTTCAGTACATTTCATAGTTTTGCTACACTTTAGTTCTCTCTTTTGAAATGTCAAATGTCCCTATCATGAACTATCTCAGGATTTTTCTTTGCATTGTGGTATGTTAAAAATATGTTCTTCATCTGTCACAGAGCCCTCTGTCTCCTGACTTCTTTTTAGCAAGTATGGGCCCTGAGATTGCCCAAGGAACTGGTTAGTGTTATTGGACCGGATGTGTCCTCCAATTTCTTATGTTGAAATCCCAGTCCCAGTGCGAAGGTATTAGGAAGTGGCGCCTTAGGGAAGTGGTTATTTCATGAGGTTGGAGCCCGAGTGAACAGGATTAGCGACCCTTTAAAAGAGATCCTAGAGAGAGTTTCAAGTCTACTGTTATTGGGTTTGTGTAAAAATGGAAAAATTTACCAGCATTTTTATCAGGAGGCCCTAGAGACATCCTGGAGGGAAATAATTCAGTCACTATCACATATTCTCATTTTAACCATAGATGTTCAATCTTTCATAGGAAATAAATAAGAAAATAGGCAAAACTGAAAGAAAGCATAATCAACTGTCATCAGTAATCAGCCAATACTAATTTCATTGTATCTCGTTAGAAACATCATTCATTCTTTTTATTTGGAGAGAAGGTTTCACACATTAGGGTTGGCCCTGCCTGAAAGATGGAATGACAAACTCAACAATGTCTCAAGTTCACACAGCTTCTAGACTATGAGGTAAAATATATGCTATTCTATTTCTAAAAGACAGCAGCCTAGCGCAGGGATGAAGTCCAGAAGCTCCAGAGCTACGGGGTAAGGTCCTGTTGCCACCACTTGCTAGTTGCCTTTGGATAGGCTACTCAGCCACTCTGTACCTCAGTTTTCTCATCTGAAAAGAAAAGGAGTGTGGGGGTGTGGGGCAGAAGTAAGAGTGCCTACCTCTCCAAATTGTTGTGAGGATTAAATCAGCAAATATTTGTGAAGTGCTTAGGATGGAACTTGGTATTTAAGAAGTGCTCTGTAAGCATACGCACTTGTTATGGTTATGAAACTGCCTTTTTCCTTGGAAGCTTTGTTTCCTGAAAAGTTTAGGTCACACTAGTCTCTTCTAATAAGTGTAGACATAAAATAAAACAAGTTTTGTTTGAAGAAATACCCCTAACAATATTTCATTTACGATCTGATGCTTGGGCATGCCTTGAAGTCTCAAAATCTGTTAAGATAAATGTGATGTCTAAATGAAGCCAGTGCAGGAAGTGGTGAAGAGCTTACCACATTCACTTCACAGAGCTTTTACCAGGTGTGAAACGTCAAAGCTCCTATCATACCTCTGACCTAGCTTCCCCAAACCAAGTGCTCTGGCATCAAAACTTCAATTTTAGCCTCTGTGCCTTGGCCTCTTGACATATCTTAGCAAATGAAATCTTTCCTTATTGTCTGGGTGAGTCTTGTGAAGTAGAAAGTGTTGAAATAAATGGCTTATGACATGTATAGTGTTGAAATAAACGTTTATTTTAACACTTCATAAGTCATGAGCCATTTATTTTAACACTTTTCACTTGAAGTGTTTAAATAATAGGTTTTATACAGGGATGTGTCATCCACTCTGTTTAATGTAAAAGTGAATATGTAAATATATCCATCTATCTAATCTGAAATTTAAACCCTTTGACTGCCAGACAGCCTGGTTGCCATAGTTTCTAGAGTAACCTGAAATTAAATCTTCTGTTCTTTCTTTTTCAGTTAATACGTAATTTGATGATACATAAGGTGATTGGACATAACTCCATTAATGGAGAAATGACTAACTACATCTTTTTTCCAGAAACCTGAAGAAGAGTCAGCAAGGACTCAAGTTGACAGTGAAATGCTTTCATAACTACAACTTTAACTGGAAAATGTCAGGATTTTTCCTTCTGTTTTTAGGACCAATAGTAACTTGTTTGCAGGGCCATTTTTGAGCACTCTTACAAATATATAATCTAATACATTGCCTGGAACCATATCTGTATGAACATAAATGCATTCAAATATTAACTTTCTGAAGCAAGACAATGTGGACAGCAGCACTGACTTGGGAGACGACAGATCTGAGTAGAATCTGAGATCTTCCAGATTATTTATTCATTTTGAATATCAGAAGTAATAGCTCCTGGGGATTTTATGAGATTGAATGAAATAACATAAGTTAAAAGCCTTGAAAGAGATCTTTGCACATACTAGGCAGTTCAATAAAAGATAGCTATTATTATTGCTATTCTTTCTCAGCAGGAAATGGCAATTAATAAAAACAATTATATATACTATAAAAAAACTATTTCCAATATTCATCAGTTTGTGTCTTTGTTTTTGCTAAGTAATATAGACATACTGATATTTTTTTATAAGAGCAGGAAGAATTCAACTGCTGTATAAGGGATTTTTTAAAACAACCTTTTGTTTTGAAATGATTTTAGATTTAAGGAAAGGTGAAAAGATAGTACATACAATTTCCATTTACCCCCTTACCCAATTTCATCTGTTTTTAATTATAAGAAGTATTCTGATTAACGACTTCACCAAAGAAATATCTTGTGGTAGAAAATATTTGGGCCAAAGCCTTTACTATGGAGACTACCAAAGAGCAATGGGAAATGAAGGGAATCGAACCATTTTAAGATCAGATGCTAAGAAGGACATAGGGAGAGAAGCCAAAAGAAGGGACATTGCCTAAGGGACACAACTTGGAAAAATATTAGTTGTCATGAAGACTTGTCATTTTTCTGTATATGAAACAACTCCTTGACAATCCTTAATCTGCTGAAAGAGTTAATTGAGACATGAAAGGGCAAACGTTTGCTTTTGTTCTCAGGTACTAGAAAATCTTTTAATGAATAATTAAAATCTGGATAGTCAGAATGCACCAAAAAGAATACAAATACTGGCGTTCATTTTCCATCTGACATTTTCTAATGTCTATAAATCCTATTGATTTCAAATTCTGAATTATTTCGCTTCTGAACACGCCTTGTAGAATTATTACAATGCTGTTGGTGTGGGCTTGTAATTATTGATTGCGACATTATACTCTCCATAAATGTGCTGTTGTGAATAATTAAACTTGTTAGCATTTTGTTAGCCTTCAGTCTTTAGCGTGCTAGCCCTTTTTGGCAATCACAAATATGTTTCTCTATTTCAGTTTGTGCTAGATATGGGATATATATCACTTTCTCCTGGAACTTCTTAATCCTTTGCCATTTTTAAATTTCAAATTCAAGAACTGCCTTGTAACAATTTAGCATTTAGTAAATGAGAACTCTGGGAGTCTTATGATTTGTGTTCTGGACTTTATAAATAAATGATCATCTAGAATGCAAACAGGAGACCTCTGTCAAGCAATGTAACTGCCTGTGAGCATGCCATTCTTCACACCTTCAATCTTACTGCCTAGGGTAAAACAAATATTAGTGTTAGAAAAAAGATATACATTGTGACTGCTGACCCTATCTACACTCTTTGCAGATGTACTTGAAAAAACTTGAAAAACTGGAATAGTCTGCTATGATGTCTGTCAGCTTCTACATAATTACAAAAAGTCCCTGAGCTCTGTTGAGAAAACAACACATAGCAGTTCTGGAAAAGGTTACTGAAAAGCCTGCCCCTTGATGCATGGAACCCATGTTCCAACCATGCCTCTGTAACTGGATTTCGCACATCTGTGATGCCCAATGCCCAATTCTGAATGGTCCAATGCTATTTGGAATCATCATGAACAATTTAAGCATTTGGATGATGAAACATTTACGACAACATAAATTGAATGAGCATTTACAAATGATGAAAAACATATGATTCACATTTCAGTTTAGATACGTGCATTAGATACCTGACTGGATAGCCTTTTTCCACCAAGTTGGTCCTGATAATAGGCTGTCTCCTTTTCACGCATGCAGAAGTTAGCTAAATGCCATTTGTCAAGGAATCGAATCATCATGGTTGCACACTTGCCAGTTCAGCCCAAATATCCATGCCAATCGAAAAAATAATGGCCTCAATTTGACAAGAGCCTGAAATTTTATCAGAAAAGATAAAAGATTGGAAAAGTAGCAAATAGAGGATGTTTCATTGCAAACCCATCATAGACTTCACACAAGCAATAAGCCAAATATTCTTTAGAGAATCATCTGGGAAGATAAGTTTATGATGACAAGGTTTTAATGGGAATAACACCCTTGAGTGCTTGCTCTCTTGTTTTGGAGAGGTGAAGTTATACTCAAATAGTAATTTGGGCATAAAATGCAGAAACAGAAACTCTCATTATATGTTAACAGTATTTATGATCACTTGATTCCATGTTTGAAATTTGGCTCTTGGGTCTTACTCAGTACAACAGTCAGGAAAGGGCCAAACTGCATTTGTAGCTTGATGGAGCTGTGCCCGTCTACACAGAGTGCACTCAACATGCCTAGCTAAGTCAGGGCTTGTGATTTAGATCTATGGTCCATCCATAATACCTGTCTTTATATTTGCATCATTTTTGTGCTCCATGTGTCCTTATTCTGAACCATCAGTGATTTTTATCACTCTGTATATGTGTGTGTGTGTACATGCTTATATGTAACATACATGACTTTTTTCAAAGCATTGCTTTCAAGAAAATTTCATGGAGATTACAAACATTGAGAGGCCAACACCACCATAAAATGTGCCCCCAGTGGTCATCTAGTTCTCCAGAGTTGTCTTTCATTATGGACTGCGGAAGGTGATCCTCAATCCCATTTAGCTTTAATACAAGATTCAGTTGCTTACAGATTTAGTTTCTATCCACAAGTGGGAAGATGCTCTCATATTTTATAAAAACAAGTATGAATAATCCGATCATCAAAAAGTTTCTTAAGCAGATCCAAATGGGAGAAGCTCACTTTTGAGATGGGTTTTTTTTTTTTGCTACTTCATTCATATATTTATGTATTTTTTAAGTTTTTGAATGAAATTTACTTTACATAAAATACAATACAGAGGTATGAAGTGTTCAGCTAAATTAACTTTGAATCGTATATATCTGTGGTAACTACAGCCTGAAACATGATGGAGAGCATTTCCTTCACACCAGAATATCCCCTTGTAATGCTTGGCAGTTAGCTCCTCCATTCCCAGCAGAGACGTACACACCGTAGATTCATTTGGAGTGTTCTTAAACTTCATATAAAAGAAATAATATTCATTTCATCTCTCTCACACCCCTACCTATGTGTGTGTGTGTGTGTGTGTGTGTGTGTGTGTGTGTGTGCAGTATTTGACCTCATGTGCTCAACATAATTTTTTTAATTTTGCTATCATTAATGTACAATTACATGAATATTATGGTTACTAGACTCCCCCCATTATCAAGTCCCCACCACATACCCCATTGCAGTCACTGTCCATCAGCATAGTAAGATGCTATAGAATCACTACTTGTCTTCTCTGTGTTATACTGTCTTCCCTGTGTCCCCATCCCTCTACATTACACGTACTAATCATAATGCCTCCTTTTCACCCATATCCCTCCTTTCCCATGCATCCTCCCCAATCCCTTTCCCTTTGGTAACTGTTAGTCCAGTCTTGGGTTCTGTAAGTCTGCTGCTGTTTTGTTCTTCCAGTTTTTGCTTTGTTCTGATACTCCACAGATAAGTGAAATCATTTGGTACTTGTCTTTCTCTGCCTGGCTTATTTCACTGAGCATAATACCCTCTAGCTCCAACCATGTTGTTGCAAATGGTAGGATTTTTTTTCTTCTTATGGCTAAATAATATTCCATTGTGTATATGTACCACCTCTCCTTTATACATTCATCTATCTACTGAAGGACACATAGGTTGCTTCCATTTATTGGCTATTGTAAATAGTGCTGCAATAAACATAGGGGTACATATGTCTTCTTCAAACTGGGATCCACCATTCTTAGGGTAAATTCCTATGAGTGGAATTCCTGGTTCAAATGTATTTCTATTTTTAGTTTTTTGAGGAACCTCCATACTGCTTTCCACAATGGTTGAAGTAGTTTACATTCCCACCAGTAGCGCAAGAGGGTTCCCCTTTGTCCACATCTTCACCAACATCACCAACATTTGTTGTTTGTCTTTTGGATGTTGGCCATCCTAACTGGGGTGAGGTGATATCTCGTGGTTTTAATTTGCATTTCCCTGATGATTAGCAATGTGGAGCATCTTTTCATGTGCCTGTTGGCCATCTGAATTTCTTCTTTGGAAAAGTGTCTGTTCAGATCTTCTGCCCATTTTTTAATTGGATTATTGCCTTTTTTTCATTGAGATGTGTGAGCTACTTGTACATTTTGGATGTCAACTCCTTATCAGATATGTCATTTATGAATATATTCTCCCATACTGTAGGATGACTTTTTATTCTACTGATGGTGTCCTTTGCTGTACAGAACCTTTTCAATTTGACATAGTCCCACTTGTTCATTTTTATTTTGTTTCCCTTGCCTGTGGAGATATGTTCATGAAGAATTTGCTCATGTGGGGCAAAGCCAAGATGGTGGCGTGAGTAGGAGAGTGGGAATCTCCTCCCCAAAACATTTTGAAAATACAACAAATACAACTAATCCTAAAAGACAGATCAGAAGACACAGGACAACAGCCAGACTACATCCACACCTGCGAGAGCCCAGCGCCTGGTGAAAGGGGTAAGATACAAGCCCTGGCTCAGCAGGACCTGAGCACCCATCACCCCAGCTCCCAGCAGGAGAAGAGGAGTCAAAGCGGGGAGGGAGAGGGAGCTCAGGACTGCTAAACACCCAGCCCCAGCCATCCACACCAGAGTGCAGACACAGTGCGTGCGTGGGGTGCTAGAAACTAGGGAAGCAGGACAGTAAGACCTTTGAGCAGGTCCCAAAGCCAGCGCCCCTGTGACAAAGAAAAGTGAGTGCTTTTTGAAAGTCTTGAAGGGACAGGGACCCCACAACTGGATGGAAGCATCCTGGGTCACACTCCAGCAGCTGGAAATTCCAGGGAACTCCAGGCGCACTAACCCCCTGGGCAACAGCTCTGAAACCCCACACTGAGGTAAACAGCCAAAGAGCCCCCCGTCCATCACCCCTCCAGGGCCCCGCCATAGCAAAGTAGCAGCCTGAGGCTGGCCACGCCCACAGCAAGGGAGCTTCCTCCACACCAGCCCGGTAAGATACAGAGACCCAGTCTACACGCAGTTGCCCAACACAAGCCACTAGGGGTAGCAGCTGTCCCAGTAAAGAAAGGCCAGGAGCCAAGTGGAAAGAGTCTTGACTCTCCGAGCTGACAGACAAGTCAATAGTTCACCATCGTACCTATCAACATAAAAAGGCAAAAAAATTTGATCCAGACAAGACTAACCCAGACAGCTTCGACATCTTCTACATCTTCCCCTGAGAAGGAACCTGGGGAGACAGATTTAACCAGTCTTCCTGAAAAAGAATTCAAAACAAAAGTCATAACCATGCTGATGGACTTGCAGAGAAAGATGCAAGAACTAAGGAGGGAGAATACAGAAATAAAACAAGCTCTGGAAGGACTTCAAAACAGAATGGACGAGATGCAAGAGACCTTTAATGGACTAGAAAACAGAGAACAGGAACGCAAAGAAGCTGATGCAGAGAGAGATAAAAGGATCTCCAGGAATGAAAGAATTTTAAGAGAACTGTGTGACCAATTGAAACGGAACAATATCAGTATTATAGGGGTACCAGAAGAAGAAGAGAGAGAAAAAGGGACAGACAGTGTCTTTGAAGAAATAATTGCTGAAAACTTCCCCAAACTAGGGGAGGAAATGGCCTCTCAGACCACAGAGGTACACAGAAATTCCATGACAAGGCATCCAAGGAGGGCAACACCAAAACACATAATAATTAAATGGCAAAGATCAAAGACAAGGACAAAGTATTAAAGGGAGCCAGAGAGAAAAAAAAAGGTCGCCTACAAAGGAAAACCCATCAGGCTATCATCAGACTTCTCAACAGAAACCCTACATGCCAGAAGAGAATGGCACGATATACTTAATGCAATGAAACAGAAGGGCCTTGAACCAAGACTACTGTATCCAGCACAATTATCATTTAAATATGAAGGAGGGATTAAACAATTCCCAGACAAGCAAAAGTTGAGGGAATTTGCCTCCCACAAACCACCTCTACAGGGCATCTTACAGGGACTGCTCTAGATGGGAGCACTCCTAAAAAGTGCACAGAACAAAACACCCAACATATGAAGAAGGGAGGAGGAGGAATAAGACGGGAGAGAAATAAAGAATCATCAGACCGTGTTTATAATAGCTCATTAGCAAGTTAAGTTAGACAGTAAGATAGTAAAGAAGCTAACCTTGAACCTTTGGTAACCACAGACTTAAAGCCTGCAATGGCAATAAGTACATACCTTTCAATAATCACCCTAAATGTAAATGGACTGAATGCAACAATCAAAAGACACAGAGTAATAGAATGGATAAAAAAGCAAGACCTATCCATACACTGCTTACAAGAGACTCACCTCAAACCCAAAGACATGCACAGACTTAAAGTCAAGGGATGGAAAAAGATATTTCATGCAAGCAACAGAGAAAAAAAAGCAGGTGTTGCAATACTAGTATCAGACAAAATAGACTTCAAAATAAAAAAAGTAACAAAAGATAAAGAAGGACATTACATAATGATAAAGGGCTCTGTCCAACAAGAGGATATAACCATTATAAATATATATGCACCCAATACAGGAGCACCAACATACGTGAAACAAATACTAACAGAATTAAAAGAGGAAATAGAATGCAATGCATTCATTCTGGGAGACTTCGACACAGCACTCACTCCAAAGGACAGATCCACCAGACAGAAAATAAGTAAGGACACAGAGGCACTGAACAACACACTAGAACAGATGGACCTAATAGACATCTACAGAACTCTACATCCAAAAGCAACAGGATACACATTCTTCTCAAGTGCACATGGAACATTCTCCAGAATAGACCACATACTAGGCCACAAAAAGAGCCTCAGTAAATTCCAAAAGACTGAAATCCTACCAACCAACTTTTCAGACCACAAAGTCATAAAACTAGAAATAAATTGTACAAAGAAAGCAAAAAGGCACACAATCACATGGAGGCTTAACAACACACTCCTAAATAATCAATGGATCAATGACCAAATCAAAATGGAGATCCAGCAATATATGGAAACAAACGACAACAAGAACACAAAGCCCCAACTACTGTGGGATACAGCAAAAGCAGTCTTAAGAGGAAAGCATATAGCAATCCAGGCATATGTAAAGAAGGAAGAACAATCCCAAATGAATGGTCTAATGTCACAATTATCGAAATTGGAAAAGGAAGAACAGATGTGGCCTAAGGTCAACAGAAGGAGGGACATAATAAAGATCAGAGAAGAAATAAATAAAATTGAGAAGAATAAAACAATAGCAAAAATCAATGAAACCAAGAGCTGGCTCTTTGAGAAAATGAACAAAATAGATAAGCCTTTAGCCAGACTTATTAAGAGGAAAAGAGAGTCAACACAAATCAACAGCATGAGAAATGAGAAAGGAAAAATCACGATGGACTCCACAGAAATACAAAGAATTATTAGAGAGTACTATGAAAACCTATATGCTAACAAGCTGGGAAATCTAGGAGAAATGGACAACTTCCTAGAAAAATACAACCATACAAGACTGACCAAGAAGAAACAGAAAATCTAAACAGACCAATTACCAGCAACGAAATTGAAGTGGTAATCAAAAAACTACCAAAGAACAAAACCCCTGGGCCAGATGGATTTACCTTGAAATTTTATCAGACATACAGAGAAGGCATAATACCCATTCTCCTCAAAGTTTTCCAAAAAATAGAAGAGGAGGGAATACGCCCAAACTCATTCTATGAAGCCAACACCACCCTAATACCAAAACCAGGCAAAGACCCCACCAAAAAAGAAAACTACAGACCAGTATCCCTGATGAACGTAGATGCAAAAGTACTCAACAAAATATTAGGAAACCAAATTCAAAAATACATCAAAAGGATCATACACCATGACCAAGTGGGATTCATGCCAGGGATGCAAGGATGGTACAACATTCGAAAATTCATCAACATCATCCACCACATCAACAAAAAGAAAGACAAAAACCACATGATCATCTCCATAGATGCTGAAAAAGTGTTCAACAAAATTCAACATCCATTCTTGATAAAAACTCTCAACAAAATGGGTACAGAGGGCTGATACCTCAACATAATAAAGGCCAAATATGATAAACCCCGAGACAACATCATACTGAACAGCAAGAAGCTGAAAGCTTTTCCTCTGTGATTGGGAACAAGACAGGATGCCCACTATCCCCACTGTTATTCAACATAGTACTGGAGGTCCTAGCCATGGCAATTAGACAAAACAAAGAAATACAAGGAATCCAGATTGGTAAAGAAGTTAAACTGTCACTATTTGCAGATGACATGATATTGTACATAAAAAACTCTAAAGACTCCACTCCGAAACTGTTAGAGCTAATATCAGAATTCAGAAAAGTTGCAGGATACAAAATTAACACACAGAAGTCTGTGGCTTTCATATACAATAACAATAAACTAATATAAAGAGAAATCAGGAAGACAATTCCATTCACAATAGCATCAAAAAGAATAAAATACTTAGGAATAAACCTAACCAAGGAAGTGAAAGACCTATACCCTGAAAACTATAAGACACACTTGAGAGAAATTAAAGAGGTCACTAACAAATGGAAACTCATCCCATGCTCCTGGCTAGGAAGAATTAATATCATCAAAATGGCCATCCTGCCCAAAGCAATATACAGATTCGATGCAATCCCTATCAAACTACGAACAGCATTCTTCAGTGAACTGGAACAAACAGTTCAAAAATTCATATGGAAACACCAAAGACCCCAAAGAGCTAAAGAAATCTTGAGAAGGAAGAATAAAGTGGGGGGGATCTTACTCCCCAACTTCAAGTTCTACTACAAAGCCACAGTAAGCAAGACAATTTGGTACTGGCACAAGAACAGAGCCACAGACCAATGGAACAGAATAGAGACTCCAAACATTAGCCCAAACATATATGGTCAACTAATATTCAATAAAGGGGCCATGGACATACAATGGGGAAATGACAGTCTCTTCAACAGATGGTGCTGGCAAAACTGGACAGCTACATGTAAGAGAATGAAACTGGATCACTGTCTATCCCCATACACAAAAGTAAACTCGAAATGGATCAAAGACTTGAATGTAAGTCACGAAACCATAGAACTCTTAGAAAAAAACATAGGCAGAAATCTCTTAGACATAAACATGAGTGACCTCTTCTTGAACATATCTCCCTGGGCAAGGGAAAAAAATGCAAAAATGAGCAAATTGGACTATATCAAGCTGAAAAGCTTCTGTACAGCAAAGGACACCATGAATAGAACAAAAAGGTATCCTACAGTATGGGAGAATATATTCGTAAGTGACAGATCCAATAAAGGGTTGACATCCAAAATATATAAAGTGCTCACACACCTCAACAAACAAAAAGCAAATATTCCAATTAAAAAATGGGCAGAGGAGCTGAATAGACAGTTCTCTAAAGAAGAAATTCAGATGGCCAACAGATACATGAAAAGATGTTCCACATCGCTTGTCATCAGAGAAATGCAAATTAAAACCACAATGAGATATCACCTCACACCAGTAAGGATGGCTACCATCCAAAAGACAAACAACAACAAATGTTGGCGAGGTTGTGGAGAAAGGGGAACCCTCCTACACTGCTGGTGGGAATGTAAGTTAGTTCAACCATTGTGGAAAGCAGTATGGAGGTTCCTCAAAATGCGCAAAATAGAAATACCATTTGACCCAGGAATTCCACTTCTAGGAATTTACCCCAAGAATGCAGCACTCCAGTTTGAAAAAGACAGATGCACCCCTATGTTTATTGCTGCACTATTTACAATAGCCAAGATATGGAAGCAACCTAAATGTCCATCAGTAGATGAATGGATAAAGAAGATGTGGTACATATACACAATGGAATATTACGCAGCCATAAGAAAAAAACAAATCCTACCATTCACAACAACATGGATGGAGCTAGAGGGTATTATGCTCAGTGAAATAAGCCAGGTGGAGAAAGACAAGTACCAAATGATTTCACTCATATGTGGAGTATAAGAACAAAAGAAAATGGAAGGAACAAAACAGCAACAGAAGCACAGAACCCAAGAATGGACTAATAGTTACCAAAGGGAAAGGGACTGGGGCGGACAGGTGGGAAGGGAGGGATAAGGGTGAGAAAAAAAGAAAGGGGGCATTACGATTAGCATGTATAGTGTTGGGGGGGCATGGGGAGAGCTGTGCAACACAGAGAAGACAAGTAGTGATTTTACATCTTCTTACTATGTTGACGGACAGTGACTGTGAACGGGGATGTGGAGGGGACTTGGTGAAGGGAGAACCTAGTAAACATAATGTCCTTCATGTAATTGTAAATTAATGATACCAAAATTTTAAAAAATTTCCTCATGTTTATACCCAAGAGAGTTTTGCCTATGTTTTTTTCTAAGAGTTTTATGGTTTCATCACTTACATTCAGGTCTTTGATCCATTTTGAGTTTACTCTTGTGTGTGGAGTTAGACAAGAAACCAGTTTCATTCTCTTACATGTAGCTGTCCAGTTTTGCCAACACCAGCTGTTGAAGAGGCTGTCATTTCCCCATTGTATATCTGTGGCTCCTTTATCTTACATTAATTGACCATATATGCTTGGGTTTATATCTGGGTTCTCTAGTCTGTTCTGTTGGTCTATGGGTCTGTTCTTCTGCCAGTACCAAACTGTCTTGATTACTGTGGCTTTGTAGTAGAGCTTGAAATCAGGGAGCATAATTCCCCCCACTTTACTCTTCCTTTTCAGGATTGCTTTGAGTATTTGGGGTCTTTTGTGGTTCCATATGAATTCTTGAACTATTTGCTCAAGTTCATTGAAGAATGTTGTTGGTATTTTGATAGGGATTGCACTGAACCTGTAGATTGCTTTAAACAGTATGGCCGCTTTGACAATATTAATTCTTTCCATCCATGAGGATGGGATGTGTTTCCATTTATTGGTATCTTCTTTAATTTCTCTCATGAGTGTGTTGTAGTTTTCAGAGTATAGGTCTGTCACTTCCTTGGTTAGGTTTATTCCTAAGTATTTTATTCTTTTTGATACAATTGTGAATGGAATTGTTTTCCTGATTTCTCTTTCTGCTAGGTCATAGGTAGTGTGTAGGAATGCAACAGATTTTTGTGTATTAATTTTGTATTTTGCAACTTTGGTGAATTCAGATATTCTAGTAATTTTGGAATGGATTATTTAGGTTTTTATTTACAAAATCATGTCATCTGCAAACAGGGACAGTTTGACTTCTTCCTTTCCAATCTGGATGTCTTTTAATTCTTTGTGTTGTCTCATTGCTGTGGCTAGGACCTCCTGTACTCTGTTGAATAAAAGTGGGGAGAGAGGGCGTACTTTTCATGCTACTGATCTTAGAGGAAATGTTTTCAGCTTCTCGCTGTTAAGTATGATGTTGGCTGTGGGTTTGTCATATATGGCCTTTATTATGTTGAGGTACTTGCTCTGTATATCCATTTCATTGAGAATTTTTATCATGAATAGGTGTTGAATTTTGTTGAATGCTTTTTCAGTATCTATGGCGATAATCATGTTATTTTTGTCCTTCTTTTTGTTGATGTGGTGGATGATGTTGATGGATAATGGATTTTCGAATGTTGTACCATCCTTACATCCCTGGCATGAATCTGACTTGATCATGATGGATGATCTTTTTGATGTGTTTTTGAATTCGGTTTGCTAATATTTTGTTGAGTATTTTGCACCTATGTTAATCAGGGATATGGTCTGTAATTTTCCTTTTTTGTGTTGTCTTTGCCTGGTTTTCATATTAGAGTGGTGTTGGTTTTGTAGAATGAGTTTGGGAGCATTCCCTCCTCTTCTACTTTTTGGAAAACTTAAAGAAGGGTGGTATTAGGTCTTCACTAAACGTTTGATAAAATTCAGTAGTGAAACCATCTAGTCCAGTGGTTTTTTTCTTAGGTAGTTTTTTGATTACCAATTCAATTTCCTTGCTTGTAATTGGTCTGTTCAGATTTTCTGTTTCTTCCTGGGTCAGCCTTAGAAGGTTGTATTTTTCTAGAAAGTTGTCCATTTCTTCTAGGTTATCCAGTTTGTTACCATATAATTTTTCATTATATTCTCTCATAATTCTTTGTATTTCTGTGGTGTCCGTAGTGATTTCTCCTTTCTTATTTCTTATTCTCTTTGTGTGTAGTCTCTCTTTTTTTCTTGATAAGTCTAGCTAGGGGTTTATCTATTTTGTTTATTTTCTCAAAGAACCAGCTCCTTCTTTCATTGATTCTATCTACTGTTTTATTCTTCTTGATTTTATTTATTTATGGTCTAATCTTTGTTATGTCCCTCTTTCTACTGACTTAGGGCCTCATTTTTCTTCCTTTTCTAGTTTCGTTCATTGTGAGTTTAGACTGTTCATATGGGATTGCTCTTCTTTCCTGAGGTATGCCTGTATTGCAATATAGGTCCCTCTTAGCACGGCCTTTGCTGTGTCCCACAGATTTTTGTGGTGTTGAATTATTGTTATCGTTTGTCTCCATATATTGCTTGATCTCTATTTTTATTTGGTCATTGATTCATTGATTACTTGAGAGCATGTTATTAAGCCTCCATGTGTTTGTGGGCATTTTCATTTTCTATGTGTAATTTATTTCTAGTTTTATACCTTTGTAATCTGAGAAGCTGTTTGGTACAATTTCAATCTTTTTGAATTTACTGAGGCTTTTTTTTGTGGCCTAGTAAATGATCTAGTCTTGAAAATGTTCCATGTGCACTTGAGAAGAATGTGTATCCTGTTGCTTTTGGATGGAGTGTTCTGTAGATGCCTGTTAGGTCCATCTGTTCTAATACATTGCTCAGTGCCTCTGTCTCTTTACTTATTTTCTGTTTGGTGGATCTGTCCTTTGGAGTGATTGTGTTGAAGTCTCCTAATATGAATGCATTGTATTCTACTCCCCCCTTTAATTCTTTTAGTATTTGTTTTACATATGTAGATGATCCTGTGTTGGGTGCATAGGTATCTATAATAGTTATATCCTCTTTTTGGACTGGCCCCTTTATCATTATGCAATGTCCTTCTTTGTCTCTTGTTACTTTCTTTGTTTTGAAGTCTATTTTGTCTGATACACGTACTGCAACTCCTGCTTTTTTCTCCCTATTATTTGCATGGAATATCTTTTTCCATCCCTTTACTTTCAGTCTATTTATGTCTTTGGGTTTGAAGTGAGTCTCTTGTAGGCAGCATATAGATGGGTCTTGTTTTTTTATCCATTCAGTGACTCTATATCTTTTGATTGGTGCAGTCAGACCATTTACATTTAGCATGATTATTGATAGGTATGTACTTATTGCCACTGTAGGCTTTAGATTTGTGGTTAACAAAGGTTCAAGGGTAATTCCCTTACTATCTAACAGTCTAATTTAACTCACTTAATGTGCTATTACAAAAAAAACTAAAGGTTCTTTTTTTTTCCTCCTCCATTCATTATATGTCAGGTATCTTATTCTATATGCTCTGTCTATCCCTTGGGTGACATCTATTTAGCCTTAGGAACACTTCCATCTATAGCAGTCCCTCCAAAATATACTGTAGAGGTGGTCTGTGGGAGATAAATTTTCTCAGCTTTTGCTTATCTGGAAATTGTTTAATCCCTCCTTCAAATTTAAATGATGATCTTGCTGGATAGAGTATTCTTAGTTCAAGGCCCTTCTGCTTCATTTAATTAAATATATCACGCCACTCACTTCTAGCCTGTAAGGATTCTGTTGAGAAATATGATAGCCTGATGTGTTTTCCTTTGTATGTGATCTTTTTTGTCTCTCTAGCTGCTTTTAAAAGTCTGTCTTTATCCTTGATCTTCGCCATTTTAATTATATGTCTTGATGGTGTCTTCCTTGGGTCCCTGTGTTGGGAGATCTGTGCACCTTCATGGCTTGAGATACTATCTCCTTCCCCAGATTGGGGAAGTTTTCAGCAATTACCTCCTCAGTGACACTTTCTATCCCTTTTTCTCTCTCTTCTTCTTCTGGTGCCCCTATAATAAGAATATTGTTCCATTTGGATTGGTCACACAGTTCTCTCAATATTCTTTCATTCTTAGAGATTCTGTTTTTTCTCTGTGCCTCTGCTTCTTTGTATTCATCTTCTCTAATTTCTATTCCATTTACCGTCTCTTCTACTATATCTAATCTGCTTTTAAATCTCTCCATTGTATGTTTCATTTCAGAAATGAAATTTCTTAATGATTGAATCTCTGTCTTAAATTTGTCCCTGAGTTCTTGAATATTTTTCTGTACCTCCATGAAGATGTCTATGATTTTTATTTTGAACTCTCTTTCAGGAAGATTGGTGTGTTCAGTTTCATTGGGTCCTTTTTCTGGGGTTTATGAGATTTTGGTCTGAACCAGGTTCCTTTCATGTTTCATATTTCTATATGGTGCCCTCTATTGCCCAGAAGCTCTAGTCTCTGTAGCTGCTCAGCCCCTAGTGTAAGTTTGGGTGTTGTAGGGGAGCAACACTGGTGCCTGGGGGGAGGAAAGAGCTGTTTCCTGATTCCCGGCTGCAGTGCCCATCTTCAGTATCAGAGTCAGTGGGCCGAGAACACAGGTATAAGCCTCTGTGCTTGGTGTCTCTAGTTGTTGTAGGTGGGGCCTCCTTCTGGCTGGCCTGATGCCAGCACAGTGACTGCCAGTTTGTGAGCAGGTGCTGGCAGGCCAGGAGGAAGGCCCAGCAGGCTATGTGTCACCGTGGGGGGGCCTTGGAGCTGAGTAGGCAGCCAGGGGGATGGAGCACCTGAAGCTCCTCAAAGTTCCCAACCTGCTGGGCAAAGTGCACCCAGACAACCTTGTCTACCTATCCCTTCTCCCACACAGCAAGCTCCATGCAAACCCCATCCCTTCAGCAGCCCTCTCACTGCTAGGAAGCCTCTCAGACCTCCTACTTTTCCTCAGTCACAAAGCGGCTGGATGTAGATCCCGTCCTCCAAAAATTGCCAGAATCTCAGTCTCTCAAGCATTCCGTTTGTCCCAGCTCCCCAACCCCACCAACCTCCAGAGCACCACACAATGTAGGTTTGTTCTGCAAAGCTGACCTCCAGGGCTGGGTGTTCAGCAGTCTTAGGCTTCCACCCACTCCCTGCTCTGTTTCTCTTTCTCCTGCCAGTAAGCTGAGGTGGGGAAAGGGCTTGGGTCCTGCTGGATCAAGGCTTTCATACATTACCCTGTTTTGTGAGGTCTGTTCTGTTCATGAGGTCTGTATGCAGTCTGGTGTAGCCTTCTTTCCTGTTGCTGTTTTAGGACTGGTTGTATTAACTATATTTTCACACTATATGCAGTTTTGGGAGGAATTCTCTGTCTCACCTCTCATGCTTCATTGCATTAAATATATCATGCCACTCCCTTCTGGCCTGTAAGGTTTCTGTTGAGTAATGTGATGATAGCTTGATGTGTGCCACAATCTTAAATGTCAACATATTATTTATATTCATCTATATTGGAGGTATTATTAGATGAGTCATTTTTATTGCCTATAGTTTTAATTAAATTAATTGAGCATACTTTGTTTATCCATTCTCTTGTTGATGGACACTTGGCCAGTTTCCAGTTTGGAGCTATTATAAATAAATAAGGCTGTTGTGAACATTCTTACACATATGCTTTTATGTATTGTTTTCATTTCTCCTGAAATGAAATTGCTGAGTCATAAGATAGATGTTTGCTTAAATTTAAAGAAATTTTCAATTATCCAAAATGACTTTATCATTTTATACTCCTACTAGCAATGTGTAAGTATTCTACTTGTTCCGTATCTACTTGTCAACATTTGGTGTTATCAGTCTAGTCATCTTGATTTTTAGCTATTTTCTAATGGGTGTGAAAGTCTCATGATGGTTCTAACTTGTTTTTCCCTGACATGGAGCATCTTTTCATGTACTAATTACATATTTGTTTGTCTTCTTATTTGAATATCTGTTCAAGTTTTGCCCATTTTAATTGAAATATCCATCTTGTAATTGTTGATTTATAGGAGTTCTTTATACATTTTAGGTATGATTTCTCCAAATACATGTTTATGAATATCTTTCCTTGACTTCGGCTTCTTTATTGATTTTTTTATAAAGTCCAATTTATTAACTTTTTTAGGACTTTAGTTAATGCTTTCAGTGTCTTCCCTAAGAAATCTTTGCCTAATTCAAAGTTACAAGGATATTCTCCTATGCTTTTTTTTCTCCCTTAGCAATTTTATAGTTTATGGTTTTACATTTAGATCATCAATTCATCTTGAATCTTAGTTTTTAATTTTATGAAGTGAGATGGTAGTCAAGGTTTATTTGTTTTTCTTCCTCTTCTTATAAATATCCAGCTCTTCTAGCACCATTTGCTATAATAACTTTTTTTTCACCCACTAAACTGACATGATGACTTGATCAAAAATTAGTTGGCCTTATATGAAGGGACTATTTCTGGATTCCATATCCTGTTCTATACTCTTATAGTTTCTTTTTATTGTAAGTTTATAGCAAGTCCTGAAGTGAAACTGTGTTGAATTCTGTTTTCATGATTGCTTTGCTTATTTTAGATAATTTGTATTTCCATATAAATTTTGGAATCAGCTTATAAGTTTCTTCAAAAAAAAAAGACTTGCTGATTTGGATTTTGTTGAATCTATAGATCAATTTGGAGAGATGTAACATCTTAAGAATACTGAATCTTCCAGCCTGTGAATATAGTATATCTCTTCTTTTTAAGTCTCTTTGATTTTTCTCTGAAATATTTTGTGTGTTTGATATAGAGATTTTGCATATTTTCACAAATTTAATCCCATTTGTTGCTTTTTGGGGCTGTTGTAAATATTGTTTAAAACTTTAATGTTCCAATGGTTTATCACTAGTATATAAAAAAGGATGGAGTATATAGTACACAGAAAGTATAGAATGCATATATTGAGAGAATATTTTACCGTTAAGCTTTGCATTAGATACCTTTGGCAGGTAGAGGAGATAATCTTTTTTATTGTTTCTATTTATTTATTTGCTGAGAGTTTTCATCATGGATGGATAATTTTAATTATCTTAAATTCAGTTTCTGTACCCTTTTGAGAGACTAACATGTTTTTTCCTCTGTTATTCTTTTATGTTGATATGGTAAATTACATTGGAAATGTATAATCAATTGATTTCTAAATGTTAAGCCAACCACACACTCCTGGGATAAACTCCGTTTGAACATGATACTTTACCCTTTCTATATAATGCTAAATTCTGTTTTTCTTATATTTTATTCAAGATAGATACGTGGGTCTATATTAATAAAGGATATTGGTGTATAATTTTCTTTTAGTTTATTTGTCAGTTTTTATATCAGGATTATGCTGGCTTCATAAAATGCATTGGGATTTGTTCCTTCTTCTATCTTATGCAAGAGTTTATGTAGGATTGGTATTATTTATTCCCTGAATTTGATAGAATATACCAGTGAAGTGATCTGGGCCTGTAGTTTGTTTGGTTAAAAACAAATTTGTTATTGAGAATTCAATTTCTATACTACTTACAGGGCTATTTTTTATTTTGAATTTCTGCTTTTAGTTGTCCGTTTTGGTTAGACTTGCTTGGAATTTGTCCACTACATTTCAGTCAAGCTTATTGCATGAAGTTGTACATATTGTTCTTTTATATTGTTTTGCTCTTAGTGATGGTACTGCTTATTAACACTTACTATGTGCTTTCATTTTGCTATGGGAGTTACACCGACTATTTTACTCCATTTTACCTGGTCCTATCTAGGTCCATTAGAAATTCTTTCCCACTCCATGGTTATCCAAATAGCTACAGCTTTTTAAACACCAACTTGCCTGAGGACTAGTTTGCAGTCCAAAGGGATCCCAGAAAGCACACTGGTAGGCACAAGTTGAGACTAGATGACCAATTCAGCCTATAGCTGCCCTCTGGCAGGAGAAGCGGTTGCTAGACTGATGCACATCCCCGATGGAGGGTAGTATGAGAACCCTTTTAGGCAATACTTGGGGAGATCTGGTCTGGTGTAATGTTAAATTCATTTTCTTTTCCTAATTGCTTGATCATGTGCTCTATGGTATGCATGCTGCACATTCCTGTGATATTTATGTTTGCTAAAAGTATAAATGCATCTATGGAAGTAAAAATTTACATTACTGGCAACAGTTGCTGAATGGTTTACACAGTATGGAGTATAACTTGTACTCTCTTGCACTGCATGAGTTTCTGCACTGTGAAAAAGGGAGTCTTACTACTTTAATGGTAACCCTCATCTCTTCTGACTGGGTAAGAGTCCTATTACTATTTTAGCCAGACTAGAAAGACCCTTATTATCTGTAGAAAGGCTACAAGCCAGGGACATGTTCATAATGTATATACTTTCTTTAGTTTCCCATGAGAATTTTTTTTTAATTAACAATAAAATAAATCTGGACTGCCTTCATTTTATGATCTTTTGTTCAGACACTGTTGAAATTCAAATCTTCTAATGCTTATGCCAGGTCAATATTTTAAAAAGCATTCTTAAAATAAAGTATCTTATAGAAATTGATGGTAATAACCAGGCAAGTGGGGGAAGGGCTGTTTCCCTACTTACGAGGCAATACTCCCTGCCACCCAAATGCATTGTGTACCATTTCCCAACCTGAGAGTTCACTTTAATTTTTCTATTAATGTGAGTGGATTGCAAACACAATTTGGTTGTTACTGGAATTTTGCTCACCTTGCTCCCAACCTGTGCCAGAGTTTGAAATGTCCTAGTTCTCAATCCTGACCCATCTTTCTCTTTCATGATTCACTTGAAGTCCTGCATCTCCCACAGCCTTCCTGGACCCCTTTGGACTCCCTGGATAATCCTGTGCCCTGCGTTTCAGCAGTTCTGTCATCTGCCCCACACAATCGAGAGGCATTGTTCATATTTTCATCTCAGCCACTCAGCGTCTTAAGCTCCATTGACATAACGCTGAACACAATAAATAATTCTGATGGAAAATGATTTCTCATTTTTTACCCTTGTGAAATTTAGAAGGAAATATTATTGTAACTAATTGAGAAAGCAATCACTAATCAATAGAGCAAATATAAATCGGTAGAGCCCCTCCTGTCCAAAATGCCTGGTCAGTTCACAGACAGCATCGGTTCTCTGAGGGCTCAGGTAGGGGCCAGCGGGGCACGTCCTTGCCCTCACTGCTGTCTTTGAGAGTTGTCCAGCCCCCAGAGGAGGCCAGACCTCACAGCCTGCTGTGCAGCCCCGGTTTCAACAGACTCTGAGGAACACAGGCTTGCCACACGACCCAGGCCTTACACATGTAATTCACTATAAAGTGAAAAGGGAACATATTCTTGAGGATGAGTGGATAGGTTTTACACTATGGCAAGGGTAGCCGTAGACCCAGACCATGGAAGACTCAGAGTAAAAAGAATGCAGCATCTCAGAGAGAAATGAAATTATGGTTTTCCAAAGAAAGAAAGAATAGGATCCTAGCAGATATGTAAACTATTTTTTGTTATTTTTTTATGATTTCAGAAAAAAATGTTCACTTCTAATGATCCTGGGTTCTGCAAGGGTAGAATGCAGTTCTGGACATCAGCAATACCATTGTCATTATAATCTTCCTCTTTCTCCTCAAATGACCATTTTTGAATACAGATAGATAGGTGAGCTTTTTATATGGTATGATAACATTTGCCCTGAAGATCCTTAAGTGAAATCACATGAGAAATGTTTATACATGTCTGTCATGATCCAGAACTTACTGGCTAAGGAAATATGAGTACTTTTTAAAAATAGCCCATATATTTAAATTTATAGGTATATTTATTGTATTTATATGCTAAAAGCACTGCCTGAAGTACTTATTTGGGAGAGACCAAGGCATACGTTAATCTGGCAATAAAGAAAAACCCTTAAATTCAAATCTAGCAATGAACTTTATGGACACAGTGTATATTAATTGTATCACTGTTTTAATTCATTATTTTACCACACAACCCTGCCTTTCTTATATCCACATTCTATTTAACTTCTCTGGGTCCAAATTTCTTCATCTGTACAGTGAGGATCATGAACATAGGACTTGGTGTAAGTACATAAATAATGTGTGAATAATTTAGCAGAGCATCTCATACTGAGGAGACTCTCAAAATTATCTTATTGTAGCTGTAAAATGATATTGCCATTGGCTTGGAATTCTAATTCTGTTTTACCACATGAAGACTAACAGCTTCAAAATTACAAAAAGCTGAGTTTTATCACTGGCAATTTCGAAACACTGCCTGGACCCTCATCAACAGGTCTGAGTGGAAGAGAGTTGGAGAGCAAGGAAGAAACTGAAAGTTAGAACTCGGCTCTTTTTTAAATGCTAAATACCAGCAGAGATCCAAAGTCCATTTATAGAATTCCTTAATAAGTCTACTTTGAAAAATTTGCACCATTTTGTTAGTGAAAGTAAAAATGTACTTAAATGGTTAAAAATGATAGAAAAATCCCCTGCTTTGTTTCTTCTGTGTGGAAGCTACTGAATAAATAATATGAGTAATTTTTAATATATTCATAGATTCCTATGGTCAGTTTACACCTGCCACATATGTGAATCAATTCACAACTCTGCGTTCCTGTTTTTGAAGAGAGTGCGTATGTTGTAGCATCTACTATAAAAACTAAACCAAGTTGGAAACAGCAATAGTGGACTTGCGTCAGCAATCTTTTTGTCTTTTAGCTGTGTGTCTTCCTCTGTGTAAACATGTCTGTGCACTGGATTTCTTTCTAAACCTGAATGTCCTTGCTGGCCATATTGAAGAATGTGCTTATCGTACTGTTTCATTAAACTGCTGTGTTATCGGGTAATTGTTTAAACATAATGCCACAGTACTATTGAAAGAAAAGGTGAACTAATGGCATTTACAAATGTCAGGGATTATCTTAACACTTTTATTATAGTTTATAAAAAAGTAGGTTCAGGGCATTTCATGGCAATTATTTCTACAGAAATTGGTTACTTAAATAAATTGCTAATTATCTGAAGATGACAGTATTGAAAATGCTACTAATGAGTTGCTTAAAAAGTGTAGCTTGTGGTAGCCACCTACAGGTTGAAAATAGTAAAAACATATAGGCTAATTATGCATACATATCATATATGAATCCCATATGTTTTTCCCTATAGTTGTTACTATTTGAAGATATTTATCCTTTCATGCCCATCCTTTAAGTCTTGGACAGTGTAGTTAGCTTCCAATTTCTTAATAGATTATGGTTTTATTCTAAATCAAATTCACTTTGCTTCCATAAGTATATTTGTCCTGTAATTTCTGCATGTAATTACCATCACACTTTATCATCCAAGATGGGATAATTTTAGAGTGAAAGAGAATTCTATTTATAATTACATCATGTAATTGCAGAGAAGTACAGGTATAGTAAACTGGAAGTCTCCTGCACAAACTAGGTTATATGGTACTAATTATAACAATTACTAATTACTATAGCTTTAATTCCTAGCCAACAATTAATATCATGCTAATATTCTTGACTTTAATGTAATGGACAACACATCTTTATTAGTTTTAAAATTATTAATTCCTTTCTCTTTAACTTAATTTATGTCCACACATTTAAAAAAGGCAAGGAGTATAGAATTATGGTTAAGAGCATGGTACTGCGAGTCAGGTAGACCTGGATTCAAATACTGGACCCACACTTTCTAACTGAGTGAACTTGAAGTGAGATATTTGTCTCTGCTGACTCCTATTTGCACATCTATGAAAGCACGGACAAAAAATACCTATAATAAAGTCATTGGGACAATGTATGCAAAACACTTCGGAAAACACCTGGCAATTAGAAAAAAACTCAGAAGAGTCTAATTGATTGCATATTTAATGTTAAATTTTCATTTTAACTCATACTTTTCTTTTCTAAGCTAACTTTACCACTGATATCTACTGGGGAACCACAGAGCGTGTAAAATTGGTCCTTAAACTACCATGACAAAGTTCATAGTATCCTTAAATTTTGAATTGGAACAGATCTTCTAATCTGTTATTTCCTAGGGTACAGAGATCTTTTCTGTTGCATCCTACCTGCCAAGTAGCTCTCCAGGTTCAAGAAATAGGGATGCCCCAATGTAATTACTTCTGTGGCTGAATTTACAACCAAGTAATGATACAAATAATAACAAAATAAAATATATGTGTTTCTCCCATATTTTATGACAGAGAGAGAGATTATCCTATTCACCCTGTTCTGGACATATTCTAAGTTTGTTAATGTTTTATTTCAAATATTGGATGTACAGAACCAAATGTGTTCTTCTGAGTGTACACAGCATAGAATCATTGCGCATCCCATATAGGAAAGTTTCACAGCACAGAATCTAATAATGCCTAGTCCTGTATTGTGAGTTTTAGGAGCATCATAAAGACATAATCACTTTTAATTGCAGAAGGAAATCAAGCATTTTTTTGTCTAAAAGAATAAAATAGTATGGGAGTGTTAAGTATGAAACTTGAAAGTTCCTCAACACCTTTCCCAGAGATGTTAACTGTTAACAGTTAAAAACACGGCATTCTATGCATTTACTGCCCACATATTAAATGTCATCATACTTCTTTAACTGATAGTGGAATCATACCATAGTTCTGCTACTTGTGATTAACACTTAACATTTTACCCTAGAGATACTTCCATGTCCATTTGAAAGGTTTCCTAGGATGTCATATGTAGATAAACTGTAATTTATTTAATAGCATAACAACTAGTGATCATTTCAGTTGTCTTCACTGTTTTGCTATAAAAAATGATACTTCAAGGATGATCTTTGTACATGTAAATTGTGTCTATGTACTAATGAAATGAATTCCTCTATGTAGAGTTTCTGGATGAGGAAGCATATACATTTAGATATTGACATTTCATTATAAATCTACCACAGATTTATTTGCACAAATATATGCACTTATGTGCATAGACTCAAACTATATATTTTTCAGCATGAAATGGCATGCAAAGTACAATTTGTTATCTAGGAGATTAATTAACAGCCTTAAGTGTTAGGTATTTATCCTCACATGTTTATAGCTGAATGTTTATTTTTCTGATTAGTTTTATCTGGCTTTGACAATAATATTAGCCCATATATACTATGAAGCAGGCACTATGCCAAACTGTTTCCATGCATTGTGTCACATAGTCCTCCCCAAATTGCTATGATATTGTTATTAATGTCCCTGATTCACAGATAGGGAAAACTGATATTTTAGGAAATTAAGGCACTTGCTAATATCACAATTGTATAAAGTAACAGAGATTTACACACCTAACTTGTTAGACTTTGGGACCCGTGCTCCTAGCATTAGGCCACTGGCCATACTAGTACTGATTTTCTTAGGCAAAGATGTGAAGATGATCCTCTTCATATTTGCTACACTGTCATTTCTCAATAGCAGCTGAAAAAGTATGAATTTCATGTCACAGGAGCTTGGTGTTTGATCCCAACTTATCCCTTTTAAACTGTGTGACATCAAACAAGTCATTTATTCAGTTTGAGCTTCCCTTTCATCATATTCAAAATAGAGATGACAGCATTGACCTTCAGAGAATCATAGGGGTTAAATCGCACAGTGAACATGAAGTCACTGTCCCACTGTCTGGCCCGTGGAAATCACTTCCCGAACGGGCACCCCTGTTTCTTCCACAACTAGCACCTGACACTTTCACAAAGGAAAATGTCCTCCTCTTTGATGAATAGTATTCATTCTTTTGCTTTGAAATAAAGGGTCTGGGACATGCTAAGTTACCAAGTTATTGAATGTGAATTGAGTATGAACATTTTGAATGTGTTATCACACAAGTAAACATAGCTGCAAAGATATGAAGACTTAGGGAAAAATATCTTGAAATCGTCAACTAAAATCAAAACATTTTCATAAGAACATTTTCAGCTTTTTCTGGTAAAACTAAAGTAACAACAACATAAACAATTGATTTTCTTTCTCCCATTTCTCCTCTTTAGATTTCATATCTCTACATGTAACCCTGGATGCTTTTAGTACTTCAGCTTCTGTTGAATTATGCTAATTTTCTCAGAGGACTTTAATCCATGTGTAAAGATGTATTCTTTAAAAGCTGTGCTTCACGTATTTATCAATATACTAGGTCCATTAATATTGTAAACCTGTTTTAGTAAAGTACAATTTTTTTGGTGCTTTATTATGTGTATTTTATAAAAATCAATCTCCCAACACCTAAATCCTTGAAGTTCTTGATTTGCTAGTGTTTTCTTTCCTCTGGATGATGTTAAAACTATTAAAAATTAGACAGTCAAAGTTCAATTTCTAATGAATTAGTTATCCACTTAAATCATTATATTTTAATTAATGTAAGCAAATTAAAACTACATTTTCTTTTTGTATACACAGTGAGCATGAGTGAGTATTATAACCCAATTTCTATTTTATTGCCTCCTAGAGCTATTATTGAGGGTTTATTGTGGACGTAGCTCTAACAATTAACTGTGTAACAGTAGCTGTCCTAGGAGTCAAATGATTAGGGAAAAAACATCAATTAATTATTCAAAAGTCCAGTTATCCAAAATTAACATACGGCCTATGCTTTAAACAAGATTGCTTGTTAAAATTTCCTTTTCTTGTCACAGATTTAGTCATGCAAAGTAAAGCTTTGCCTCCTTTTCACCAATAAACATGAGTTCTGATGTTTTCATTAAAATCCTTGCATGTTGGTATTGTGCAATGACCTTGGAGTCTCAAAAAAATGTATTAAATATGTCAATGTCTGTCTTTGAGATTTTTGCCTTTGGCATCAGTTAAAGTAACTTTACCAACATCATGACATTATTTAATAAGAACCAGTAGGAGCAGAGAAAAAGTAAGGGAGATACGTGCTCCTCCTAAGGTTTTGGAAGATAGGCAGTTCCATGATCACAAACATTATGCATTTGTCTCTAATAAAAATTTGGTTTAATTACGTTACTAAACACACAACAACAATGTAGAAAACACTGTCAAAGTAAACTAAATGAATGTTGCCTCTGAAATCAATTGTCCTCGTGGGTAGTACAGATAGAATAGAAAGCATCTCTACAATTTTATTCTGTAATACCCCTTTTTATATATTATATTATGTACTATTCAGAACAACCTTATGAAGTTGTTATAGTTTTATTATTTTATAGATGAAAAATCAGAGATTAAGTGAGATTAAGACATTTTCACAAAGTCACACAACTTGTAAGTAGTGGAGTAAGAACTCAAACCTAAGCAGTTAGCTTTATTGCCTGTCTGATTTGTAACTAGGTCATCCTCAAATTGCTTTCATTCTAAAATTCATATTAATAGTATTTACAAAATGTGTGATGTTTAAATGAATGTGAGTAAAACATCTGTACAGAATAAATAATTGAACTCATATTGTTACCCTGAAACATTACCTTATAACCAACCTCCTAAGATCACTGGGATCGGTGTTCAGGGTGTCTGTCCTGGGTGACAATACCAGGGTTAGGATATCCAACTGATGTTTGGAATTATCTTGTAAACGTTTCATATTAAGGTACAATTATCTTTAAAAAAAAGAAAGGCATAGGTGCTTAAAAATATTTCTTAGCTAGGTGGATAAAGGAAGCCTATGTGAGGAACCTGATTATGTCATAGTACATTAATACGTATCAATACATAATACTATGGCTAATGATAGTATTTTTGAAATTGCATTTAAAATAATATTTGAAAAGTGACATCATTTTCTTAAGGAAAATTCAGATTGATTAACTTTTAATTAAAAATCTCTGACCTACTAAATGTTTTTCTAAAAGAAGCAATCCAAAAATATTCTATGACATTTATCAAAGTTCTACAAATTCAGTACACTGGGTTGTATCTTAAGATGTGACTATGTAGAAGGCCTAGATTGATCAGATAACAAAAATTGTAGTTCAGTCTAGTCCACCAGCTTTTCTACTAGGGCCACTTTAGTACCAATCAGAACTCTTGGAAGCAATGTTATAAACTTAGAGGTTCAGTTCATTTTGTCTTTGCTTGTTTTAGACTGCCTCTTGTTTCAAACTTTGAGAATTCAGAATGGTTTGATTTTCACTGGAGCATTTCCACACAGTTGAACAGAATGGCTTGATGAAACTGAACTTCCCATCAGGCATCAGGTTCATCTGCTCCCCCCACGTAGATGAGGGCTTAATTTAAATTGCATGTTCCCGATTAGTTCATTTAGACTTATAGGATTTCAATTTCTTGATTTAAACCTTTTTGTTTCCTTAAGGATGGAGCCCACATTCAATTCCCTGAACCTCCTAAACTGATTTCTTCTTCCCTAGAATTTGGTCTAAAATTATTAGTTACTGTAGTAGTAACAAAGTTTAAAAAAACCTTAACTCAGTAACTGTGATTCTGGAAATACTTATGTGTTTTAATTAATGTATGTGCAACTCTGTATGGTGTTGATATATGTATTTTCTTTACACCAAAAGTTTTATTTTTATCTTGAACCTATTTCTTTATTTTTGTCATTTTGGAACTAAAAATAAATTTTTATGTAACAATTTAGAAGGTTCCTTTTGCATACATTCAGTGCCCTTCCAGAAACCTTTCATGGTGGATAAAAGTTATTTTTAAAACCCATTTCCCATAAAAATGCTTAGAATGGGTATATTTTATTTCATATTAAATCGTTGGAGTTACAAAGAAAACCAATCAAATGGAATTCATAATGAAAATAAAAACTGAATTTATTACTATGCAGAAATGGAAGGATCTATTTCTTCACTTTTGGATCACATTTCCTTAGAGACCATAATTACTCTTAATTTTTAAAAAGATACATTTATTAGACTGAAAGGTTTGCATGTTCATTAGGTAGACAGAAATTTTCAGAAAAGGAAGAAAAACATGAAATAGAAAATGTCTTATTGACCTAATTGAACATCTTCAAATGTCACTAAGGATTTGCTGAATGCTTTTTAACACCTGTATAATAATGTTGCCCTTTAAATGTAACTGGTTAAGTTTTCAAAACTGTGTTCAGGGATTTTGCCATTTGATGTCCATTAATATCAATTGGAATGTGTGGCCAAACTCCTGGGCACCACTTTGAAATTTTATCCCTTAGTGTTAGTGATACTCTTCTAACAGTGCAGTTAGAAATAAATTATTTAGCTGCTTAGCTCAAATATCCTTTACCCTCTAAGGTCAACTAAATAAGGAAGAACAAGAAAAACAACCCAAAATTTCTTTATTACTTCAAAGTAACATGTATGTAAGGAAGCCATCAGCGTAGCAGGTATTGAACATATCACACTTATGCAGATAGCTAGATGTCTATCCAAGTGGTGTGCATTACAGATTTCCTTAAAAATGCTTTCTTTTAACTTTTATTCTTAGATTTTTAAAAATATATGTAAAGATTTATATATATGAATATTGTGTGGTTGTATGTTCTTGCTACGCATTCCCCTGTCCTCTGTGTTAGCTTTATTTATGGTTAATACAGGCAGACTAAGAAGTCACTGATAAACATTTTTACTAGAAATAGAATCTTGACGTTCAGGTTCTGATTTGCCCTAACTTAATGCCTTGTATCTTAATATCAGTTATGGAATTCTGAAATGTCAGCATTGAACATCCTTGACTAAGAAACACTAATATCTAGAGGCAGCTTTTTTAGGAATGGGAGGAACAAGTACACATTTCTACAAACATGTTTGGTGTTGAATGCCAAAGCATCAGTTACACATGAAGTCAGTTTTATCTGAAACGTATATAAACAGGCTGAAAAGAAAACCACTGGTTTTTAAAGGAAGCTCTTTGTGTTCCTCAAAGTGAGCACTCCAGTAAGTACATATTGATAATGCTGGCGCAGGCACTTGTGGTGATGGAGGTGATGACAGTCACCAGCACCTGGGGTTGATTTTACCAGGTGCTGATTGATGTTTTTGTGGAGTCCTGGTTTGAAGCAATGTCAAATTATTAGACAAATAGAATTATTCTTAGCCCAGAAAATACCTTTAAAGAACCATTGACTTATTAATCCACACCAGAAATATCAAATTGTATTCCTATGTGATGAATGTGTTTACTCCGGGATGTGTTAACTCTTGAGAGTCAAAAGCAAGCTTAATACAGTAAAGTCATTTTCAAAATGACCCCAAAGTATTCTGTCCACCCATGATGTTTTTATTAAAATTAGGGAAACACATATTGGTGATGTCTGGATCATTAAAGTATAAAAATTAACCACATACTCTCCAATTACTGAATGCTAGTAAATTCTCTTTAACTTGTTTAACACTCCCTAATGTATGTAACATTAGATTGGGTTCACTGTGTTTCAAATCGCGGGAAATACATGGAAAAAGCAATATGAAATCTGTAAGTTCATCAGCACCTTGCTTGTTTTTATATATCTCTATTTACACCAGCTGCGTTTTACTTAGGGGAAACATAAAAGAGCTGTATGTCTGTTTATGCACTGTATGGGATTGTTTTTCTTTTTCAAAATCTGTTGTTCTTTCTTTTTAAAACAGATGCTTGAATGTTCCATACAATCTTTTACACATTATTGTATATCAAACTGTAATATATAAGTATTTTATGGAAGAATCCTAGGGTTGCTATACCCACTTGCACAATAACATGTCTACATATGATGATAGTATCAAGGTCCTTAAAATAAATACACATCCATTTACAAATTAGCTTACTTTGAAGCACAACAGTGTTTGTATATCTTAAATAGACAAAAATTTGAATTTTGTTTATTGCTATATTGCCATCACATAATAGTGATTATAAGGCAATGTGCTCAAGTGGTGAATGTGCTAAACATTAGTCATTCTCATTTTCTATAGGAACAGCAATCAGACCTATTGCTTTGAGAGCCGTGACTGACATTGCTCGCGCTTTGCCTGGATTTCCCATTTTGGCCACTGGTGGTATTGACTCAGCTGAGAGTGGTCTTCAGTTTCTCCACAGTGGTGCTTCTGTCCTCCAGGTAGGACTTGTGTTTGTCCCTTCAAAAACCTCTGTCTAACAAATATAGCATAAATTATGTGACAACAAATATATTCTTATAGGGTCTCTTAAGAAGGAGATGGTGTGAGATCAGAATGGCATTACGCTTTAAGTTCCTATTATGAGTTGGAAACAAAGCTGGATTTCATTTTCTGTCCTGCTGAGGGCTTATAAACCCTCTTTGAAGTGCAGTTCACCCGTTTGTTGCTAAAATAAATCAGGTACCAAAAAGCATACTATACTACTGGAAAAAAAAATACATGAGGAAATCTAAGTAAAATCTTGATTGAAAAATAAAATGAAATCAAGGGTAAGGCCAACACACAAAATACATGCCATAAGGTACTGGAAATTACCAAAGTCAAATTACCAAATTTGACTGAACTTCCTGGCAGCCAAAGCAATGAAATGACTGGCTTCGTAGCTTTCAAAATATAAATGTAAATTAGTTGTTAGCTTCCTATGGTGGAAAGCTGAGGGTAATTCTTCCTTTGTCTTCATAAAGGGTTGCTTTGAGATATAGTGCATTACACTCTTAATTACACCCCTATATATATATATATATATATATATATATAATTTAAATATTAGGTAATTTTTTTTTTACTGACATACTTGCTGTTTATAATGTTGTTCAGAATAGGCTCAGTACAATGCCTTAGGGCTTTTCAGCATAAGCATTTCTCTGAGAGACCAGATATGCAGGTTTGGATGGTCTCATTTGACCCAAGGATTAAATTTTTCATATGGTGACAACACCATGACCTCTCAGGTAGTCCTCCATTAATTTGGCTTCTTACTACATGTCATTGATGGTAATGAGGAAGCAGAGAGTTTAGTATCACTTATATTCTCTGGCAAGACAATGGAGTGCAAATATGGTGTGTTGCCATTTTGATAGTCAGAGTTAACATCCTTTCATGAAATGTAATCTAAGGTGGAAATAACATGTATCAAAATGCTAATGGAGACTGACTTCTGCTTCCAAGAAGATGGAGTAGGTATACTTTTCCCTATGCTTCCCACTAAGTACAACTAAAAATCTTTATTTGTAGAAATAATCTAAAGAGAGAAAGGAGAAAAGAAGACAGTCTAACTAGGGACCTCAGGACCCAAGGAACAACCCAAAGGTATTTCTTGGGTTTTCTTTTTGCCTCATATATTCCAGAGTTTGAGCCAAAGAAAACACCAACCCAGGAACAACAGGTACAGAGAAAAAGATTTGCTTCTTTTGGCCAAAGAACCAGTAAAGGAGCATTTTAGCAAGACAGAAAACTTCTAGAAAATAATTGCTATACTCTAGCCAAACACCACAAAAACTATGGCCGTGCACCCATCCACACAAGCAAAGGACAAGCAGTGCCTCAGAATTCTACCATTTGAGGCTGTAACAAGAGAGCCTAGCATCCTCTTTGGACAATAATGAGCTCCCCCATGTGGGAGGCCTGGACCTCCACCCCCGCCTAACAGTAACAAGGTGTCCTTCTCCTCCCTTTGGGATGGTGTCAGACTCTCCCTTTGGCATGGAGAGTCAGTATTTCCATCATCCCCCAGTGGTAACAAAGTTACTCTCTTTCCATACACATCCCATGGTGCCAATGAAGGCCAAGTGGGAGCTATACGAAGGCATTGCTGCCCCTCTCAGCCAGGGAGGTACCGGTGGCAGCCTGGAGAGGAGCCAGAATGGCCATCCTCTCCCAGGAGCAATATGCTCCTCTCGTGTCAAAGAAGGCCCAGCAGGGAACCCAGGCATAATGAGGCAGCATCTTCCCCTTCCCTTGCCAGGGTGTTGTTAAAACCAACTAAAACAGAAGGTTTAAATAAGGTAAAAAGTCTCAGTATAATACCCAGAATGTCAAGATTTCAATCTAGAACTCACTCTTCAGACTAAGACCCAGGAAGATCTCAAGTTGAATGGGAAAAGACAATTAATAGAAACCAACACCAAGATAACAGAAAGGTTAGGTTTATTTGATAAAGATTTTAAAGCAGCCATCATGAAATTACTTTAACAAGTAACTATAAACATGCTTAAAACAAACAAACAAAAAAACCCAGAAAGTCTTAAGAAAGAAATAGATAATATTAGAAAGAACCAAATGGAAATTTAATTTCAAGGCTGAAAATTACAATAACCAAAGCGCAAAACTTAGTTAATATGCTCAACAGCAGAATAGAGAGAATAAAAGAATCAGAACAATAGAGCAATGGAAATTAATCAACCTGAGCAACAGAGAAAAAAAAAATAAGAACAGAGTTTCAGGGAGTGTTGGGTCTATAACAGAAGACTGCACATTCATGTCATCAGAGTACCAAAGTTGAGGTCAAAGCAGGGAATGAAAATGTCTGAAACTTCCCAATATTTGCAAGACTTAATCCAATAGATTTAAGAAGTTGAATGAGTCCCAAATATGACAGATCTAAAGAAATCTGTACCAAAATACATGATTTTCAAACCTCTGAAAGCTAAAGACCAAAAAAAGGACCTTGAAAGCAAGAAAGAAACTACATGTCACATACAGGGGACAAAAAATTCTAATGAAAATAGATTCTCATCACAAAATATAAAGTCTAGAAAGTGGGACAATATTTTGCAATTGTTAAAAGAACTATCACCCCAGAATCCTATATCCTTCAAGAATGAAGGGGAAATCAAGATATTTTTAGCTGAAAAAAAGTTCTCAGAGAATTTATTGCTAGGGGACCATAACAAAATGAACAGCTAAAGGAAGTTCCTTAAGCAGAAAGGATGTGATAAAAGAAGGGACTTCCAGACATGAGGAAGAAAGGAAGAAAATGAGCAGTGTCTGCAAGAAAAGTCCAAAAGATAATAGATGTCTAGGCTTGAATATGATCTGTATATGTTTTCATGAATACAGAGAAATGCATGAACTATATGATACAAGTAAGTTGAGCCCCAGGGAAGATGTCTGTTTATTTCCAACATGTCACCTAGAGAAAGTCACACATGGGGGTGAAGATTGTTGACTGTCTACTATGTGCTGGCTCTACTTGTCACTAAATACAGTGTTTCTACACCTCTCTGAGAGTGATTAGTTTTATATTACTTTGATTGACATCAAGTGAGGCTTGGAGGATGAAATGAATGTAGCCAAAGTCACATGACTACTGCTAGAACCAGAACTCACACCTTGGGTTTCACAACTATATGGCCAATGCTCTTCCAACTGGTCATGCTGCCTGTGGCCCTCCCAGAACGCCTAAGATAGGAGTATCAGTAAGATGCAGGTCTTTCCCACCTACGCAAGGCTTACATGCTCAGGCTACAGCTTATTCCTTAGAGTAACGATTCAAAGAGAAGAAATGTGAAGACATAGGAAAATAAATCAACATGGCATGTTCCAAGTACAGACATGTACTCAGTACGTAGACCACAGTATGTAAAATAAATGTAGAGTTCTATGTGTCCTCATAAAAATGTGTGGTGAAATAATCACTTAGATTGCAGTTTCTGCTTAGGCACATCTTAGATCAAAAGCAGAGACTCTCTCAAACCACCTAAGGAAAATTCAGCCTTATGTTTTCTATATGTAAGTGGGAAGTGGAACTAGAACTGCAGTTCTGGGGAGAGATCTTGTCCATCTCTCTTTTGTGACCGTGTGATTTCTCCCTCTAGAGAACCTATAGTTCCATACCCTCTTCCTCTCTCCATAGCCCATTCCTTGCTTTTGCCTCCTCTGAATTCCTCTCCACACATGACACTTGGACACTCTCCACATGGTGCTCTTTCAGCCCTAACTTCCACAGGACATGCCTCACTAGCTTAATACCTGTTGGCTAGGATTTTCAGAAGGGGAAATCTGTTTGGCTTAATTCATCTTTTCATTTAAGGATGTCAGGCCCCATCCTTAAACACTGGTCACCCAGCATATTGATTGCTTTGTAAACAGCAGAAGCACACTAAGTATTTGTTGAATGAATTTACTAAATAATGTACCTGAGTTGTGAATTTTTTTTACAAGATTTGAGGAGGGGATTAAAGGGTTAGCATGGTGTAAGAAGTGGTTTCCAGAGACTGCCTACTCAGCTCTGGCTGGGAAACAGCCCAGAGACTTCCTGGGTTAAGTAAAATATTTGTTGCCAATTAATTGGTAAAATGTAAATTCCACATATAGACTTTCACTGGTAGAAGATTATAGATTATGTATCGATTTTACCCATCAGCTTGAATCAGATTTTTATTCAGTCAGAAAGCATTTTTGAGCCAATTTTAGCTGAAGTATGAATTCAAATCAGTATTAAGATACTTAGGGCAGTTATGAATGGGAGAACCCTTGCATTTAGAATTTTGGCTTGCCATTTGAATGGGGTGGAGAATGTATAATATTTCTGTCTCTCTTTTATTGTAACTGAATTTCACCCTGTTCCACTCTCTAGTCCTGGGTTAATCTAACCTTTCATTTTCTATACTTCTGGTCTGCTGAATATTATTAGGGAAATTCAAGTAACTCTGCCAATTGGACTTGCTCCAAATTCACAGTGTTTAATGTCAGCTGTGCCTTGGGTGCTAGTTAGCATCCATTTTTTATTTATCTTTTTTAAAGGAAAATACCTTCTAGCATTCAGATTTTTTTTTCATATTCCTCAAAGCCCTAAAGACCTCCATCATCATGCTCCCATTTCATTGATGCCATTTGTCCACTGTCTCTCATTGTACAGTGCAATACCCTTCTCTCCCTCTAGAACATTCTCTTGGAGAACTCATCCAGTTATGTATCTTTAAGTGGAATACCATCAAATCTCCCTTCCTAATTTTTTGTGCTGAGAAATGCATTTTTTTCAAGACAGATGAAATGTACTTAAGTATCAGGGTTATGGTGCTTATACTTGGGAACATAGAGAGAGAAGTAATGGGTATAGAAATAATGATACAGATAAATACTTTGATTCTGATTTTCTTGATACACATACATAGACTCTGTAGACAGATGAGTTCACTGCTGGAATAAGGATTTATACTCCAAGTAATTTCAAATTCAGTTTTAAATGAACTCAATAACCATGACCTTCTAATTGAACTTTAGAAAAAGTACTGACATTTAAAAAAATGAAAGCTAAAATTTTTTTCTTAAGTTGGAAAAATGTGGTAGAGTATGCCTTCCTCGTTAATCAATAGGTGTCATGGAGAATCTCTCATTCATTTATCCCTTTAGTAAATATATATATTGAGAGCCTGCTACATGCCTAGCACTATTCTAAGAATTTGGAATTTTGTGAATAGAAAGATGAAAGTCCATTTCCTCATGGGGCTTACATTTGAGTAAAGAGAGAGACATAATATATAATAAATATGAAATACAAGTATATATCAGGTATGTAAGATGATAAGTGCTATGAAAAACAAAACAGCCTCATTGAAAGGATAGCACTGGTATAAAAAAATTAAAGATGGTGAAACGGAAATTTTTAATGAAGGAAAATTCTTAGGTTGTAGCATCACTTGCTTAAATTCTTAATTGAGAGTTTAACTAAAATATAAAAATCACAAAGTATTGTAGACCACCTTACAGTTTATAAACAAATGCCTTTTAAGGTTTCAGGTTGCATTTTAATGGGCAATTTTTCACTTTTGAAATCTTCTTACCATTTCTAGGAATGTATCATTTCTCAGTGGCGGCACTATTTTTATTAGCCTATAATGTAATTTACTTTGAGAAGGATGTTAGCATTTCAGTGGTAAAGCATCCAATAACTACATTAAAACTACTTCAGTGAATGTTGAATATAAAACTAAGGAATTAGCTAGAGAGTAATTTGGGTTTCCAGATCATTTCCCTAGTACAACTTTGGAGTGAAAATGACTATTAGAGCAGAAGCAGATACAACAGTCTAGCCAAGAAGTAAGTTTCAAAATTAATTATGGGTCTGTGTTCTTGGGCAGCTGCTCTTATGCCTCTGTCAATCAACTCAACTGACTTGTAATCACTTAAGTGAGTCCCAAGTGTCTGAAATATGATTTTTCTTCTTTCTTGATAGGCTTTCATTATTTAGAGTACACAAGTTAGAGCTATAAAAGGGACAGATTAACATTATTAGTTAATTTCAGATACTGAAATTTACAAATACCTCCTTGTTAAATTATATTCTCAGACTCTTCATAAACTCCTGAGGTCTTAAAATCTTTATGGGAAGGCTACTCTATTATGGGATAGTACATAAATAACTTGAATTAATTCCTATTTAAAACTGACTGAAGACAGGATACAAATTCTTCTCAAGTGCACATGGAACATTTTCCAGAATAGACCACATACTAGGCCATAAAAAGAGCCTCAGTAAATTCAAAAAGATTGAAATTCTACCAATCAGCTTCTCAGAAATTGTACAAAGAAAATAAAAAGGCTCACAAACACATGGAGGCTTAACAACATGCTCCTAAACAATCAATGGACCAGTGACCAAATTAAAACAGAGATCAGGCAATATATGGAGACAAATGACAACAACAGCACAATGCCTCAACTTCTGTGGGACACAGCAAAGGCAGTTCTAAGAGGAAAATATATAGCAATCCAGGCCTATTTAAAGAAGGAAAAACAATCCCAAATGAATAGTCTAAATTCACAATTATTGAAACTGGAAAAAGAAGAACAAAAGAGGCCCAAAGTTAGCAGAAGGAGGGACATAATAAAGATCAGAGAGGAAATAAATAAAATTGAGAAGAATAAAACAATAGAAAAATTAATGAAACCAAGAGATGGTTCTTTGAGAAAATAAACAAAATAGATAAACCCTTAGCTAGATTTATTAAGAAAAAAAAAATCTACACAAATAAACAGAATCAGAAATAAGAAAGAAAAAATCATTATGGACATCACAGAAATACAAAGAATTATTAGAGAATACTTTGAAAATTTATATACTAACAAACTGGATAACCTTGAAGAAATGGAAAACTTTCTAGACATATACAACTTACCAAGATTGACACATAAATAAACAGAAAATCTAAACAGACCAATTACCAGCAACAAAATTGAATCAGTAATCAAAAAACTACCCAAGAACAAAACCTCCAGGAAAGATGGATTCACTGCTGAATTTTATCAGACATTTAGAGAAGACATAATACACATTCTCCTTAAGGTTTTCCAAAAAATAGAAGAGGAGGTAATAGTCCCAAACTCATTCTATGAAGCCATCATCACTCTAATGCCAAAACTAGGCATCAAAGACACCACAAAAAAAGAAAACTACAGACCAATATCCCTAATGAACATAGATGCAAAAATACTCAACAAAATATTGGCAAACAGGATTAAAAAATACATCAAAAAGATCATCCATCATGATCAAATGGGATTCATCTCAGGGATGCAAGGATCTTACAACATTTGAAAATCCATCAAGATTATCTACCACATCAACAAAAAGAAGAACAAATTTCAACATCCACTCATGATAAAATCTCTCAACAAAATGGCTATAGAGGGCAAGTACCTCAACATAATAAAGGCCATATAAGACAAACCCACAGCCAAGATCATACTTAACAGTGAGAAGCTGAAACCATTTCCTCTAAGATCAGTAGCATGAAAATATACCCACTCTCCCCACTTTTATTCAACAGAGTACTGGAGGTCCTAGCCATGGTAATCAGACAACACAAAGAATATAAAGACATCCAGATTGGAAAGGAAGAAGTCAAACTGTCCCTGTTTGCAGATGACATGATTTTGTAAATAAAAACCCTAAAGAATCTATTCCAAAACTACTAGAACTAATATCTGAATTCACCAAAGTTGCAGAATACAAAATTAATACACGGAAATCTGTTGCATTCCTATACACTAACTATGAACTAGCAGAAAGAGAGATCAGGAAAACAATTCCATTCACAATTGCATCAAAAAGAATAAAATACCTAGGAAAAATCCTAACCAAGGAAGTGAAAGACCTATACTTTGAAAACTACATGACACTCTTAAGAGAAACTAAAGAGGACACTAATAAGTGGAAATTCATCCCATGCTCTTGACTAGGAAGAATTAATATTGTCAAAACGGCTATCCTGCCTAAAGCAATCTACAGATTCAATATAATCCCTATTAAAATACCAACAGCATTCTTCAACAAACTGGAACAAATAGTTCTAAAATTCATATGGAACCACAAAAGACCCTGAATAGCCAAAGCAATCCTTAGAAGGAAGAATAAAGTAGGAGGGATCTCGCTTCCCAACTTCAAGCTGTAATACAAAGCCACAGTCATCAAGACAATTTGGTACTGGCACAAGAACAGAGCCACAGACCAGTGGAACAGAATAGAGAGTCCAGATATTAACCCAAGCATATGTGGTCAATTAATATATGATCAAGGAGCCATGGATATACAATGGGGAAATGAAATCCTCTTCAACAAATGGTGCTGGCAAAACTGGATAGCTACATATAAGATAATGAAATTGGATTACTGTCTAACTCCATACACAAAAGTAAATTCAAAATGCATCAAAGACCTGAATATAAGTCATGAAACCATAAAACTCTAAGAAGGAAACACAGGCAAAACTTTCTTCAATATAAACATGAGCAACTTCTTCATGAACGTATCTCCACAGGCAAGGGAAACAAAAGCAAAATTGAACAAGTAGGCCTATGTCAAATTAAAAAGCTTCTGTACTACAAATGACACCATCAGTAGAACAAAAAGAAATCCTACAGTATGGGAGAATATATTCATAAATGACATATCCGATAAGGAGTTGACATCCAAAATGTACAAAGAGCTCACACACCTCAATGAACAAAAAGCAATAATCCAATTAAAAAATGGGCAGAGGATCTGAACAGACACTTCTCCAAAGAAGAAATTCAGATGGCCAACAGGCATATGAAAAGATGTTCCACATTACTAATCATCAGAGAAACGAAATTAAAACCACAATGAGATTATCACCTCACACCAGTTAGGATGGCCAATATCCAAAAGGCAAAGAACAACAAACGTTGACAAGGTTGAGGAGAAAGGGGAACCCTCCTACACTGCTTGTGGGAATTTTAATTAGTTTAACCATTGTGGAAAGCAGTATGGAGGTTCCTCAAAAAACTAAAAATAGAAATACCATTTGACCCAGGAATTCCACTCCTAGGAATTTACCAAAGAAGAATGCAGGATCCCAATTTGAAAAAGACATATGTACCCCTATGTTTATTGCAGCACTATTTACAATAGCCAAGAAATGGAATCAACCTAATGTCCATCAGTAGATGAATGGATAAAGAAGATGTGGTACATATACACAATGGAATATTATTCAGCCATAAGAAGAAAACAAATCCTACCATTTGCAACAATGTGGATGGAGCTAGAGGGTATTATGTTCAGTGAAATAAGCCAGGCAGAGAAACACAAGTACCAAATGATTTCACTCATCTGTGTAGTACAAGAACAAAGCAAAACTGAAGGAACAGAACAGCAGCAGACTAACAGAATCCAAGACTGGACTAATAGTTACCAAAGGGAAATGGGCCATGGGTAGATAGGTGGCAAGGGAGGGATAAGAGGAATTAAGGGCATTACAATTAGCACACATAGTATAGGGTGCGCACGGGGAAGGCAGTATAACACAGAGAAGACAAATAGTGACTCTATATCATATTACTACACTGATGGACAGTGACTGTAATGGCATATGTGTTGGAGACTTGATAATGGGGGAACCACAATGTTGCTCATGTAATTGTATATTAATGATACTGTAATTTCAAAAAGCTAATTGAAGAGAGGACCTTAATGAATTAACACTGGCTTTTTTTTTCTTTTACTTCTAGCTATACTTTTTTAGTCACAGACCTAGCCTTCCCAGTGAGTCCTGTATCTCCTGGTGATTTAAGTACCAGTCTACAATTTCTGTTAATAAAAAACTATCTGGGGATTTCTATATCAAACAAAATCAAGACTGAGTCAGTTGCTTTTAGTGATAGGTTTTGTCACAAATTTTCACTTTCCTCTTTTATATACAGATAGAGAAAATAAGAACCATACTACCTTTTTTTAACTGAATGACTGTGGGTTTCTATAATTTTAGTTAATGATATTGCCATTACAATTCAATCTTTTAACGACTTTGATTCAGGACATTGGAAATTATAGGAAGCTATCAGTTCATTCATGTACAATTATGACCTGTGCCTTCTTTGAGATTGTATGGGTGGCTTTTTTATTCCATTTCTTTTGTGAGGGTTTGTCACTGAAGTTAATAGAAAATCCTGAAATACAACAGAAAAAGAAGCATAGTGGGCATTTGCCATGAAGAGTCATGGTCATGTGACAGACACTCACTGGACTTAGATAACCAAATCAATTTTTAACAATAATCAAAGCTGCTCTAATGGAACTAGTTCAAGCTAAATGGAATTTTTTAATGTGATCAGGAGATGTATTATTTTATTAAAACTAGAGAAAAAGAAGTAATTGAAGCAGCATGATCACACTGTTTCCACATGAGTGCAGATGCCTTACTGACATTCTTTTTGGGTCATAACATACAGGAAGACTTCAGTGCTTCCACTATATTGATTGGGGTCTTCAGGCAATAAAAATTTTGCACTCTATATTCTAAATTTTTTTGGGTAGGAAGAAAGTATTTATATAGTGATTTCTTTTTTTTCTTCCATCATCATTCACTTTAAAGTTTTGATCTATGAAGGAAGAATAATATCCTTCAAAGTTATTTTAAATGGCATTGTAACTGTTTCATATAACTAATTAAAAGGCATATTTTTAGCCAACTGTGTGGTTTCTTGTTTCCTAGCTTTAATAAGTGTTTCACTTATAATTTCGTGAACAATATGTAAGTATTTAAAAACAAAGGAACCCTGTATTCTTAAACTAATATGTAAGATACAAATATGCTCTTAGTATCCATTTGATGAAATTCTAATTACTGTGTAAATTATTATATTATTTTAAATTACCTTAATGGATGGTTACTTTAATGGAAGAGGTTTTAATTTTTGAAAAGCATCTTGATTCCTGTGCAACAATGTTGTTTATAAGCAAGTAGAGGAAATTAAATGGGAACCTGCCAGGCCTTCAAATGATTACATACTCTCCACTTGATAAAAAGATTAAGGTCTAGATTCAAAGGAAATTAATTGAAGTTAAATTGAATCTTTTTGAAAGACAGTTATACTATACAAAAAGTAACAGTATCACATGAGGATTATTTCATATGAAAAAATAACCATGAGTTAGCCCAGATGTTTGCAGATATAGGTATATGAAATTTCTGGTCTTCTATAAATGTCCCTGGCTAACAGTTCCTGACTCTGACCAGATCCTTTATATCTATTTCTTGTTGCACTGTATGCAGAAATATCACCCCTTTGTCAAAGAATCTTCAGAGGCAAAGTTTTAAACTGCTCTTTTATTCTTCAGTTTCTAAAAAAAATTCCAGTTGTTTAGATATTATTTCACATATTTCTCAACATTGTGTTTGCTTTGTTACTTTTCTCTGAGTCTTTCCAATTTGTCAATATCGTTTGAAATAAGTTGTGATTGGATATGCCTGATTTTTAAATAATCATCCCATAACTTACCCAACCAAATGACTGTTAGAAATAGGCACTTTGGGAGGTAATGTATTTTGAATACCATTAAGAACTACTCATCATACTTTGAAAATGGATTTGATTTTCTGTAAACAAGGCTAAAGAGAGCCAAGATGAGTGAGGAAAGTTGGTTATTGAACTGAGTTAGATACACAAACTCATGTGTTTCTTTTTCTGTCAGTTTATAAACTGATTTTAATAAACAGTTCAAAAGAGGTGTTACAAAATTATTCTGAACAATGGCAACGTCCACCAAGGGGATTATTTTGAAAAATCCATACTCATTTGGATGTGTATAAATGTATATTTCTTAAAAAAATCCACCTCAATATTTTACAGACTCTGTTGTACTAAGTTAGGGTTCAGAATTCAGACTGTATAGAAATTTGGAACACTCTAGTCCATAACAAATATATTGCAATGAAGATTAATGGTCCAATGAATATTACCTTCTCTTTTTTTGGAAAGTCCCTTCCAGTTACTATTCATTTGGCAAATACAAAGCTATGGGTATATGAGTGACCATAGGCGAGGATAGTGGGAGATGAAGAGGCAGTCGTAGGCAGAGGTGGATCTTGTGGGGTACTGTGGACCACGGTGAAGATTTTAGATATTATTCTATGTTCAAGAGGAAGCTGTTGAAGAGGGACAAGGTCTTTACATTTTCACAGGTTGCTGCCACATGCCATCTGCCTCTTCTCAGGTCCAGGATCAAATAAATGTTCAGTGGGCCCTTTCTACTTTGTACTAACATGGCCTCTTATTCACTTTTTAACTAATGGCTTTAATCCTCCATGATTTCAATTCTCTTCTCTTCTAGGGCTATTGACAGCCTCCGTCAGCTTTGGTTAGCTGCCTTGCAAATATTTTTTTACTATTTACCAAGATTAGTGTCCCCCAAAATGTGCCTTTAGCGGTGTAAATCTATCACTTCTAGAGGAAACATGTCTCCAAGTACATGTTTCTTTAATGGTAGATCATCATCAACTTGCTGTTCAAAAAAGACATTATTGAATGGTAATCCAAAAATCAGACTAACCCAAACCCCTTTCCAGAATTATTCAGTTTTATTATGTACTTAATATATTTGAATTTTTCCTCCAAGCATCCAAATCAGAATAGATTGTGATATTCTGAGTAGTTCTCTTGCAATAAAAAATGAAAATACAGCCCCTAGAAGGACATTTCAGAGTCCAGCATTGCTAACCATTACACCATGGAACCCCAAAGGACATTTCACTTCCTCATAAGTGCTTACCTCTGTAAGAGTGTCCAGTGATGACATTTGATTTTGTACCCCACTATTTTGCTTTGTATGTGCTGTCCCAATTATTTATCACTCTTTTAAATTACATTTTCAAAATGACACTGAATGATCAGCTTATTATAATAATGATGTTCCTGGGTGATGGCCACTCTTCTTTTTAAATGACTTCTCTCTCTGCCTATGCTTACCATTCTTATTCTAATGGATACAGAACAGAAATAGATATCTTTCCAGGCTATTTTAAGACTGGTTCCTTTGAATTTTTATGCATCTCTGTGTTTTGCAGCAGCAATTTATTTTTGTAATCATAACAAACCAAACCTTAGAAATTTATGCCCTCATAGCACTTATCTCATTAGGTTGTTATAAGGGAGAAAGAGACAATTAATATGTTAAAGGAAATATCAGAATTGAGAGTCCCAGTCCCTTGAGTGTCTCCCTTCTGCTCCAGCCGCCCTAGTCTTGCCACCCTTCTTGCCATCCAGAAATGTCTGGCATATCAAAGAGGCTTCAGCACCTTGGCCCAGCTCTAAGATCGGTTGTAAAATGAGTATCAAATCTGATTCTATCTGTCTCTAAACTCCTAGAAAAAAAGAGTACCAGGATTATGTAATTCTCATCATGTAACTGACATATTTTAATGCTTTTTGATACAGATGACAATGATTTGCTGAGAAATAAAGAATAAGCAAACAATTTGGGTGCACATTTACTTTTGCAGAATTGTGACTCTTGATGCAAATAATGATAATGAAAGGAATTACGGTAAAATATCAAAGTTCTTATGGGCCTAAAAATATTTTTTAAAGACTTTTATTAGAAATCACAACTATGTCTCCCACTGAGTTTAGAAAATCAGTGATATCTGTAAGATTTGTGAGAAGTTGTAAAGGAAATTGCTGTCAGGATATTTCTCCACTTACATGACTCCTTACTCACAATTCAGAAACCAGGTTTAGGCCAGATGACTTCTGTCTAGAGTATAAGCATTATCACCTTTAGCATTGAAATACAGGCTTATGATCATTTCCACCATATACAAAATATTATGAGTTAAAGAGTTTGACACAAACATCAAGAAATATGGATTTTGTCAAAGTATTCTATGCAGATGTATATAAATATTTACTGGATTTTTGCATCTTCTACTCCACACTCTTTAATCATCTTTTAAATAAATTTTTTTTTATGTTAAAAGTTTGCTCTAGGAAAGAAAATCACATTATCAATGCTCCCAAGTAAAATGCTTTTAGGGGAAAGTTTTGAATGTTTTATAAAATACTATTCAATAAACTGTAATTTTGGATAGAGGACCAAATGGATTTCTGTTCTATCTAAGTAAATAATAATCATTCAAGATTTGGGCACTCTAGGAATATGTATTAGTGCATCATGTATGTATTTTATTGCATCAAAGTTATGGTTCAGTAGATATCTAAAAGGCTTTTGAGACAAATACATGAATTTTTACAGATTCTAATTACAAGTTAGAAGTTATCTCACTGTGCAAAATTAAAAGTGGAGACAATTAGAGAAAATTTCAGTTGAAAGAAAAATGCATTATGGAAGAAAGCACAAAAAATGGGAAAGTAAATCACTTATCAATAGCCTCTATGATCAATTGTAGATCAATAGTGTGTAGTTAATGCATTACCAGGAGAGCATTAATTTGCAATTACCGCAGGTGATCTGATCCTCTGTGTTCTGTCCATTGACACACATGACCTTTTGTTGAAAGAGATTCTGTAGTCATTTTTTTTAACAGCACAACAGAAAGGCAAAAAGGAAGTGCAGGTCACTTTCAGCCGTAAGTATCATACCACACAGAGTGAGAACTTGTAGTAGCTCCAAGTGGTCACATGAAGGAGAGGGTAAGGACCCTGAGCGTGGCATGTCTGTGTACAGGATGGATGTAATATGCATTATGTTGGTGGGTCAAAAGGATTCAAGATGAAAGTACAAATGCCCTAAATTTAGCATAAAATAAAGCCCACCTTTCATAAACCTCTACAACAAGGGAAATTCTGAGAGACTTTGGTTCAACTAGGCATGTGTTTTGCGGTGCTTCCTTTGGAACATGTAAGCTGAGTAGCCTGGCAGGTACATAGTCTAATGTCCCAACAACCACAAACTTTTGAAAGAGTGGAGCCTAGCTCTCTAGAGACCACACTGCAATCACAACCAGCATGGCAGGGACTCAGGGCCCTTGTCCACAGTCTGCTGCACAGGCAATGCTATCAACTTCAGAAGTGCCAGCTAGGCCCGGGAAGCCTCAGAGGACTGCCCTGTGCTCCTGAGTGCTTCAGCACTGATGGGAACACATCAAACCGCCTGCAGTGAAATCCTAGCTCAGCTACTCGTTAGCCACGTGACCTTGGCTTTACTAGACATGTGGACCATTTAAACTTCAATTTTGTTATCACAGGATGGTTGTGAGGATGAAATGTTACCACGTGTTAAGCTCTTCAAACAGGACCTGCAACAAAGTTAGCTGTAACTGATCGTTGTCATCATCTCCTGCTAGCATTGTTTTGAGTTGACAAATAATTTTAAAACAAAATCTGCAGCCCTTTATTCTAGCTTTTGACTAGCATGTACCTTAGCTCAGGGTGATTGAAACCAGAATCTAAGGAAAGAGCCAAGTGCCAGTATTATGTTGGAAGGTATATGCTCGGTTAGCTAGCCAATTAAGAGAAAATAGAAATGAGACAGAGACAGATGGGATTTGACTGAAAGGTAAAGGATTACCTTGTTGGCCACTGCTTCATGAGCTGCAGAGGTGCACAGTCACTTGGTCACATGGAACACCCCTGGGTAGACTAGACAGAAAACAGTGCTTGAGACAACCTGTTACAGGGGAAATGGAGAGAAAACGTACCTGCCATCCGCTTGAGCCTTCTCTCTCCCATCGGTTGAAGTTCATCTTACTGGAGCATTAGCTCCCCTCCTTCCGGGTTTTGTCGCCCTGCGAGAGCCTGCTCCTACACTCTGTGGTATGGCCCGTTGTGGCACCTCAACCAGGATCCTAATCTCTTCTATACACCTGTTTATCAAGACTGTATATTCATAGCGACAGATAATTTATGACCTTACAAGTTATCCTAGTTGAAATTATAAGCAAACTCTGCCTCATACTGTGGAAACCTATGTCCATATATCTTTTATACATTGGCCCTTCCCCTTCTTTTTAAAAACTATACAGGATATATCCATGTCATTTTTGTATAAGCATAGGATTTCAGAAATGGAAAAACCCTCATCAGTGTAGAAACAGTTAAATATTATATTCATATTGTCCTTATTACCATTGCTTATGACTATAGTGAATATAATATGTACTTGTATAATATTCTTACCATACTATATCCTAGATCACTTATTCCCAGAATATGATACAGAAGGCTAAGAAGTTGGGTGATCTCACGTTAAGTCAGCTTATTCTTAGAGAAGTAAATGGTTACCCCAAGACTTCCTGGAATAGGGAGACATTAGGACAGCAGTGACCTAAGCATAGAGAAGTGAGCCATGCGTCTAGCTGGAAAACCAGGTGTACTGCTCTAAAATGCTTTCAGTAAGACATTTAAAAAATTTAGTAGCATGCATGTAAAACATATTCTAAAGTTATTGATCAGAAATATATATAACAAGCAAATGGGACTTGGCCTCTCTAGAAGTACCTGAAAGGGGCACTGCAGTCATTTAAAAAGGGGGCGTATCATCTTTTGGCTCTTTCTCCATTCTTTCCTCAGTCAGAAGCAGCACTAATCCATTAATCATTCAGTCAAGCAAAGGAACAAGGAGGCAAAGAAATAAATAGATGGGGTTAAAAAAAGAAAGAAGGTCATTATGGTCAAGTAATTGAGGACTGATTGCAGTTTTATATAGGGAAACTTGTCCATATGAGTTTTCAAAGTTTTGTCCTTGGATAGGTACATTTTATGAACAAATGAAACCACTGCTTAAATCTGTTAGTCTAAGTCCCATTTCTGATTGAAGTCGCCTACTAGGTCATTCTGACCATATGGAGCCTTCCCCATCCTAATTATTTGTGAGATCTGTAAGCATTCTACTACCTGGATATTGTGGTAAATTTCTTAGGCCAACATTATGTAAGGAACTGATAATTAAGAGAAAATAAAGTTTTCCTAAAAAATCCACAAACAGGCTATAAGTACATTATAACTTTGCAAATTATAATGACAAAACTATTATGATGGCTAACGTTTTATATGGAACTTACTGTATGCTAGATACCTGTATAAGCTAATAGTTATATTAATTCATTTACTCCTCCAGTAATCCTGTGAGATAGATATTAGTATTGTCCCTATGCTGTGTAGATAGGAATGTTAAATTACAAGATTGTAAGTGGCAAAGCCTAGATCTCAACTCAGACAAATCGGCCTAGTGTCTGTGATTTTAAACCATTATACTATATTGATTTTATCAAAAGAGAGACAGTAATGTGTTGGTAAGGCTGTGGAAAAACAGACGCCTCATGTATTCCCTGTGGGAATGTAAAATGGTAAAACAACTCCTTTGGATAATAATTCAGCAGTTTCTTAGAAAGTTAAACATAAATATACCATATGATCCAGAAATTTCACTCCTAAATATCTATCCAAGATAGATGAAAACATACATTCACCAAGAGACTTGAATGCAGATGGCCATAGCAGCATCATTCTTAATACTCCAAAACTGAAAACAATCCAAATGCCTATCAGCTCATGACTGGATCAACAAAATGCGGTGCATCCATCCGATAGAATAGTATCCATCAATAAACTGCACTGATACCATAACAATGTAGATTGTTTTAACATGTGTAAAAATCATTATGCTGAGTGAAGACATGCAGACAAATATACTGTAGTATTTGTATTACATAAATCCACTTACTTGAAATGACCAGAAGTGACAAATCTATGAAGACAAAAGACAGATCAGCGGTTGTCTGAAGCTTGGGGAGTAAGTGGGAGAATGACTGTAAAAGGTAACAAGGGACGTTTTGGGTGATGCAAATATTTTAAAACTGAGTTTTGGTGGTGATTGTATAACTCTTTAAATATACTAAAAATTGAGGTAAGTTTTAAATTATAAGGTATTAAATTATACCCTAGATGTTGTTTTTAAAACTCATATGCTTATAACTTAAGGTCTATATTTAACAACGTTATTAAATATAAAGGTTTGAAATCTGAATTAAGAGCACTTCATAATAAAAAACCTGAAAGGTAAAGGTAGATAGTCATAATGCTTAGGAGTTCTCTATTTCTTTAATCTTCTGGAAAATGACATAATATGTTTTATAAAGATACATTAATATTTATACTATTATTAATATCTCAAGTGTAATCAAATTAAATAAATGTTTATGAACCCTGCCTAATTTAAAAGTAAGCATATTCAAATACATCTGCCTAATTAAGGCACCCTTGGTAGAGGCATTTCCTGATTTCTCAAATGTGTTCTGTGCATTGAAGTATTAAGATCAGACTATTTTCTTACAAATAAACACTGATTGTATGTGGTATAAATGTTTATGTCTAATGCAAATATTTTAATTTTTCAAACTATTATTTAGGAAAAGTTAAATCAGGGGTTGGTTTTGATGATATCAATAAATAACATCTGTTGAGAATGTCAGTGATGAGGTTCATGTTACCAAGCTGCATTACATAGTGGACATAATGTCTATTCATTTGGCAAATAGTTGAGTGTCTGATGTGTGTCAGGCACAGTTATAAGAAACAAACATATAAGAAAAGTGCTAAATAGTGATAAGTGCTATGCAGAGAATTTTAAATAGAAAATGTGATAGTAACGGGGTGGCTGGATTGTCTAGCTGGGAAGTCCTCTCTGAAGAAGTAATATTTAAGCAGAGAACTGAGAAGATTCACCCAGTCATGTGAAAATATGGAGAAGAGCATTTTAGGCACATGGACAAAGCCCCAAAGGTAAAAATAAAGGAATAAATGATGCAATAGAACGTGTGTTCTTTTTTGGGCATGTTCAAAAAAGGGCCAGGATGGCTGGAACATAGTGGGTGTGAGACAGAGAGGTGAGCAGGAACCAGATCATACAGTGATCTTTATCAGGTGCTCCTATATTTTTCAGTTAGGTAAGACATTGTTGGTTTTAAGCAGTGATGAAATATGATCTATTTTATATTACTCCATAATCATTCTAGCTCTTGTGCAGATAATTAATTTGAAGATGGTCGATAGTGGAAGGTGAAACCTATCGCAATAGTCCAGGTGAGAGGTGATGATGGGTTTGAATAACAAAAACAGTGAGTATATAGAGAAAGAGAAGACTCACAATATATATTTGAAGTGTGCAATAAGACTTGCTTAGAGATTGGAATTTTGTGAGCAGGAAAAGAGGAATGGGGAATGATTTCTACATTTTGGACTACTGGAGATGTAGGTTGTAGGGAGTGGGAAAATTAAATTTGCTATTCTGGCCATAGTTAAGATGCCTAGGAGACATCTCAGTGATGTCAGATGGGCAATTTTATCTACTTTTCTCTATCCTGCTCTCCAGAGATGTACCAAGCTTTCAAATGTATGTAAAACCCAAAACTACTAACTGAATGTATGTCTTCTCTCCTGGGTAGGATGGAAATTCCTTCCCATTTCTTATGAATGCCTTACAGTGATTAGGAGTATTAGGCAGTTAAATACATGGATATAGGCTTGTGGATAGATATTGAGAGAGGAATGACTCAGTGGATGGCTAGATCAGTGCACATTTAGAAACAGTAAGCAGGAAAGATTAAAAGAAATAAGATTTGCATCAAATGTATACTTTTAAATAAAGTAAATAAAAGGTCTGGAAAACTTTCCTTTCCAAAGGAAAAAAAATCCTACATTTGTTAGCCTTAAAAAAAATGTTGATCCACTTCCCTAACTCATCTTCTTCAAATATTCAGGAAATATTGCTTCTCTGTCATATTTAAGTGTTCAGACTTCACACACATTCAATGTTTGTGTAACTCAGAGGTCTTTTGAGACTTTAAAATCACTCATAAGTCTTTTGAAACCTCAAAATCAGATTCTTCTGGCCTGAAATATACATATTCCTAGTTAAGCACCTCTCTTATCCTGTTCACTGATCCCACCCCACAAAATCAGAGGCAAGACAATAATTGCTGTTGCTTCTTTTGTTTAACCTGACAGATCTGATCCAAGAAGACCTAAAAACTTCTTGGAATTAAACATTTGGCCATGCAAATATAAACCTTCATTATCCTCAAATAAGTTATGGTGTGTCTGTAAGACAAAAGAAAGTATGTCTAAGGATCAAAATTTCAAACCTCTGTTTCGTATAGCTGCCTTAATCCCACAGTGATAGACATGTCAGGTATTATAAAATTTAGCATATTTCCTCATGTGGAAAATGATAGGATTTCAGTTGTCATGCTTTAAGGGCATGAGCCATAATCTCATTATCAGCTCCCTAAATCAATCACTACATCCTGGATATTAACTCCATCCTAATGACACCAGATGAAGTAAGGTATACGAGGTGAGAGAAAAGTTCTATGACTCATCATTGGGCCTGAAAAAAATGATGCAAGCTAAAAATCAATTTAATGACTGGTGAATTCAATATGGCATTGCACAGGTCTGGTTTTACAGAGCTAAATTAAGAATAATGTTGTATACTCATAGGGCCTGATGTCTCTAAAACACGCCAAGTAAATCCAAGTAAATGTGAGTAATATAAAGACAGTTAAAAAAAAAAAGACAGTTCTTTCATATTTCAGAACATTATATCATTAAGTAATGTTCTTTATAACAGCTTCAGAATATAAACAGTTTAATTTACATTTTATAGACAAGACTGAAATGTAAAACATAAAATTCACTTAACTGCATTTACCTTATTTATCTTTTCTTTAATTTATATTCTTATTCTAGGTCATACTCAATAATTGATTTAAAGCCTATAGTATATTGATCTGTGAGAAGGGGATTGTAATCAGGTTTAGTTTATGTTCACAAAGCATGGCTACTGAAATTCAGTCATTTCTTGGTGTCAACATTCTATGATATGTTCATCTGTGTGTGATAAGGTAATTATTTACAGTACAGATGTGCTCATTTTAATCCTGGGGTTCAATGTAGAAATTAGTCAATACAGAAAGAAAACTCACCAGTTTAACATTAAGATACATAATTAAGAACTTGAATAAATATTCTTACTTCTGAATGAGACCCAGTCTGTTATATACATTCCAAGAAAACCTTCCTGGTTAATAGTACTTCATTCTTACCTCATTTGGTCCTTACAACAGGTTTTTGGGGAAGGTTCATTCTGACAGATATAAACAGCGTGTAACCCCAGATGCTGCAGTCAGTTTTGTTTGACAATAGAACTTGAAAAGAAACCCAAAGACTGCTTCGTAAGTTAGTCCTGTTCAATAAAAGTGTAAATGAATGACTGGGTAATATTTGAGTAACAAAGAAAGCATTTTTTGAAGAAACGATGTCTTAGAATTGCTCTTATGATCGAAGTCCAGACTGAGCTGTTAAACATTCCTGGCTACATCCCCAGAAACCAGAGAGAGGCCTTTACTGGAGAGACACAACAGTTTTGCAGAGTATATATTAGAGGAGAGCAAATGCAAACTATTTTAAATGCCAGTATTTTCACAAATCTGTTCAGTAATAAATTTGATTATTTACCTTGGACTACATGGAGTAAATTGATAGAGTTCTGAATGTTATATTTTAACTATGAACTTGAAATAATTAAAGTAAAGAAAGAATTCTTTAAAAGGAAAATATTGGTCCTGAACCAAGAAGACAACTAGACTAACCTGGTTATGTATGATATGGAAAATAAAAAATTAAATAAGAGACTCCAGACACAAAACAGGATAAAGACTTTTCTCTTAGCTTCTGCTGGCTCTGTTTTATCTATTCTTCATTGTATCTCGACTCTGGACAGTTATAGGTGAATACTTCAACATATGTATCTATATGTGTGAAATCAATAGTTTAGAACATTGCATATATTAGACATGATACTATGAGTTCAGTTGTTAAATGATGTTTGTAGAATTCCGAGTTACATATTTCTCGAGTTGTTGTTGTCAAAGGGGACTACTAGAGGGGAAGAATCAAATGATAGCTGCTGTCAAGATTTAGGTATCCAGATTGGAACCAGATAAGCGGTAATACATATACAGGCTCTGTCAAGGCTGGCTGTGACAAATAGTACATTGAGTATCAAGAAAAGTGCTGAAGTAGAGCTGCTTCTTTGCATCCTGGAAAGACTTTGGTGGACCCAAAGAATAGTTAAGTAATAATGCAAAGAAATTAATGTTTAATAATGCAATGAGTGGCACAGACTCTAAATGCAGTAGAGGTTGAGATAAAAGTCCTTTATTGCGGGTGGTGTGAATTCTGAACTGCAATGTATCTGCCTAAGTAGAGGGAGAGAAAATGTGTCATTGACAGGAAATTGAAAAGAAAATTGTGCTTGACATTGTATGGTATTGTTACTCTCTTTTTTTTGCTTCATTCATTCATTCATTCACTGAACATATCATATACCAGGCAAAGACCTCTATGTGCTGAACATTGAGTGTGGAGTAATGAATAAAACAGATAGAGTCCCTGTTCTTTAACTGTCTCTGAAAGCTGGTGAGTGAGATCCAAACCATAATACCTACCATACGTATATTCTGGGCACTGCACTAGATACTTACATGTCTTTTTATTTGATATAATCTTCCCAAGAATTCTGTTTTAGATAGATATATAGATGATAGACAAATTATATGTGTGTGTAAAAATTAAATGTAATATATTTTATTAAATAAAAAATGTATATGTCTACACATTTTTATCTACATCGATATCTATATCTTTTTCTACATCTCCCTGTTGTCACATGATATCCAGGTGCCTTTGTAGTGGTTAAAACAGAAAAGCAAGATTTCACAGTGGTTATGAGATAGAGTCCTAGGGGCAGACTGACCCAGGATTTGAACCCTTGTTCTGCTCTATTAACTGTATGATGTTAGTGTGATCTCTGACCTTCTGTTTGCTAATTAAGGAAAATAATAATACTTATCTAATGGTGTTATTGTAAAGTTTAAATGTAGTGCTAAATGTGAACTTTCTTAGTACAATGCTTGGAATGTAATAACTACTAAGTGAATTTCAAAATGCAATGAGCCTAATGGAATTTGAGTAAAACCTAAAGAAATGACAGTTACCAAAAAAATAAACTGTTAAGTATATATAAAGTACAAGAAACTTTTTCACTCTTAAGGGTGGTTTCTTCAGCTTACAAGATTCAAATTCGGGGCAGTCCTTCACCCTTCCTTTCCTTCGTGAGTTTTTCTTCACCAAAGACCCTTGGAGACCCAGGGGACCCTTTAAACCTAAGGTTGTCCAGGTCAGGTCAGGTCTCTAAGATTCCAAATCCCCGTCTAAGCAATAAAGGTCTGTGACTTCAACTCAGTGTTAATGTTGAGGCCGTAATTAGTGCCTGGAAGACCAAAGTAAAAGCAAACCGAAAGTGGCAGGGTATTTTAGGAGTCATTCCGTGATAGTCAGTAAAAATCTCCTTTCAGTCTAATAATGGACAAACACTCTAATAAGTAAGGGAATCGTATATGCAAGTTTGTCTGGGACAATTTAACTTTATGTTGATTGTTCTGATTGGTATATTCATTAATAGGTTCCCTGTTTACTCTCAAGTGTTACTGTTTGGAAAGTGAATTATATGGTCACCTCTAAGCATCCTCCTAAAACCCTCAGCCTAGAAATTTTACTGATCTTCTGGTTAATTGTCATATTCACAAGTCATAAAATATGTGCCATTTTATGAGAAATGCACTAGTAAAACTGCTTTAGTCATTGCATTCACTCATCTGTAACTATATTCCAGCAATCCATCTTTGGAGATTAAAGGGCAACAGTTTCATTTGTAGGTTTTTGGTCTTCATTAATTAAAACATATATATATATATATATGTCTGGAAAACCTAATAGAATTTATTTCTACATAATCACAAACTTCGTAAGTCTCATATTTTCTGCTTATATGATAAAGGAATTAAGAACAAGTGTCTATTACTTTGTAAGAAGTTCCTTTTTAAAAATACAAACCTTTTTGCTTTGCTTTGCTTCGCTTCTACAACCTTCCATAGTCATGTACTGTGTTTTCAGTATATTAATGTGAACATTGGTAGGTGTTTGGTTGGTTGGTTTTCTATAGTGCTCAATTCTTAAATAGGTTATTCACTCTTAATAAGCTGAACTTCGTCTAACTTTTGTGTCCCAAACTATTTTGGCAACTCAGTCAAAATTGTTGATTCACTAAGAACAGCCACACCCTGCTGTCCCAGATCTGTTTTATCAGTAATAAATAAACCATAAAATCAGCTACTGAGCTGTGAGTACTTGGAGTTAAGAGGTGGACTGTGTTATTTTGAGATGCTATTTTTGTGTTAACAATAGTTTTTTCATGGCAGACGAATAGTCCTCTTTTCTTGGAATATTGAAGGCCTTTATATTATATGATAACAATAACTACAGACCTTTGTCCATCTTTGAGGTCCAGAAAAAAATTTCCGTGGGTTAATTTGCCCAACAGAATTTTCCTCTCTAGACATCATGACTTATTCTCCTGTTATCCAAACTCCATGGGGTATTTTAGTAAATGATATTATAAGTGAAGTTTTCCCAGCTGTATTGACTCTACTGAAAAAGAGAGATGGCCTAAAAGTATGGATTTTTATCATCTGACAGCTATTGTTTGGATATTTGTTTCCTCCTTCTCTTACCTCACTTTTCCCATGGGAGGAGCTGAGCTTGTGCAACACCGCATACAAACCCTTGCACCAACACCTGTGTCACTTCAGGGCAGTGGAAAATTACTGTGGGAGCTAATCCTCCACCAAAGCAACACCCAGGATGGAGAGAATCTACTTCAGTCGAAAAATTCTACTGCCTCTGAAGCAAAGTGGCCAAGCTTCCTCAAACTGCAGCCACAGTCCCTCACAAAATAATGGGCTTCATAGGAACCTGGTGTGCAGTGGACTCCAGGTCTTGCCTCAGCCTTTTTAGTCCTGTATTTATGTCTGTGGGAAGCAAGGCCATCAACAGCAGTGTCTTTGAAGAGGCAGGATGGCAGTCAATGTTCTTTGGCCCTACATGTTGTGTGTGGCTCACCCATTTTATCTCTAGTCCCTCATAAAAGGCTGAGAGAGGTGCTATGTCTCTCTATGCTTCTTTTTTATTATTATTTCTTTGTTCAGGTCATTATTGAGATCTAAAGCCAGTTGGAGCTGACTTTGTAATGACAGATACAAGGGAGGGACAGAGGCAATGTTGCCTGCAGGGTCCGTCCTCTGACTAATCAGCTCAGGCCACCTTCAGTCAAGTTGTGTCCTCGACAAAGTGCAATATAGAAGGTCAGTCCCACAGTGCTATTCTAAGCAATAGTCAAGTGGGTGGCCTCTCACTATGCTGCCTTTGAGAAAATACTTGGAGGACTGATGGTTATATTTGCATTGGCAACATTGGTCTGGATCCCAGTAGAAAATTCCTCAAAACACTTTATTCTATTAATTCTGTCTTCAGCTGAACTTGGGTTAAGAAATTATTCAGAAAGAGAATGATCACAGATGGACATTGGAAAATAGCCTTTCAAGCTCCATAAAATTCCTCATTGATTGGGGAAAAAGGCAGTAGTAATATACTTAGAATTTGTCAGAGAAGATGTAATTTAGAAGGCTGGGTAAGAGGATAAGTAATGTGATTGGCAATGAAATAAATGATAAACAAAACAAGTTAAGAGACTCCTGTACCTCTAGGATTTATCAATGAGCAGCAATTAAAGGAACTGGAAAAAATTGAATAAGCAAAACTGCCTATCCATCAGGCTTTTTCTGAGCTAAACTTTTGAAAAACAACATCCGTGGAGCTATGTGTTTGTTTGTATTTTCCCCAATCCAGTTTGCAATGGTCAGAACATAGAAGACTGAACTCCAAGTCAGATTTCTTAATAAGATGGCATTTGGACAGCTATTTTACTTAGTGATCCTGTGCAGTTTAGTAGTAAAGCAGAAATAAGCCCTCTCTTTTTGGGAGGGGAAATGATGGCATTCTGCTGAATACTAGGATTTTATCACTTTGGAAAAAAAAAAGCTGCTTGAGAAACCTAAGAATATAAAAGCATTTGAGGTCTCAGAAGGAGTTTAAATCAATGCACTGCCACAGTTACAGAGCAGATGAAAGAGCCTGCTGTCTCAATTGCCAGGAAACTACTTAGAAACTCTCACTTTGATTTCTTCACGTCGTCTGTTACATTACTGCTAAATGCAATATATAGGGACATCATGACTTTGATGTTGTACAGCTTCAATAAATGGAAACTAATATGATAGGACAACTAAGATTTGTGGTTTTATGTGGATATACCAATATATCCTCATCTAGTCCCAATGTGCTATGTATCTCCAAGGCCTGTCTTTCACCTATGGCTTTATAAAATTATAATATTGGTGTTTTATTCATGAATTCTAGTAAGGAGTACCATGTTTATATAGTACCGGAAACTCATAGGGGGATATTGTTAATCTGAATTATTACTTTAACCATATGTGTTGTACACCAGTTTCAAAAGTACAATGTGGTTTTTACATCTCTGTTTGTCAGTACTGTACAGAACTCGACTCAATGAGGAATTACTCATTCCGCGTTTTGGGATATCTGATGTTTTTAATCAATGGGTGTGGACAGATGGAACTGAAATTACATTTTCATCCAACAACAGCAGAGGTCCATTTTCCAGTTTTAGTATTAAACCTTCAAATGGTCATCTAGTTGGTAATATCCTATGTTTAAAAAATCTGTGGATTTCTGCCATTATTCATTGAATAATCAATTCAAAATCATTTTACAATAATGTGCTTCCTACAAAAATCATAAATATGTGCTTATTTAATTATATAAAACTTCTCAAATTAAAGATTTTGAAATTTACCGAAGTAGGAACAGATGTCAGAAGACCTGAATCTTCAGCTTTACCACCTCTAATCTTTAGATTTGGGGCATAACATTCAATGTTTAGTTTCAGGTTCCTCACTTACTAAACAATTAATAGCACCTTCTCTGTCTTCCTCCCAGAAGTGGTGTGTGGACTAAGTAAGATGATACTTGAGAGGCAGCGCTGTAGTGAAGAGAGCTTCAGACCAACATTGCCTCCCCTGCAAGCTGTGTTACCCTGCACAGATCATGTAACCTTTAATGGGCTCCTAATCTGTGAAATAAGGAAGCCCATCTGAAAAAATGTCTAAGCTCCCTTTTGTCTTATTTGTCAGCATCCTTTGAAAACTATAAATCATTATGTAAATATTTCTGATTTTTTGACATCCTGCTTTGAAAACTATAGAGCAGTATGAAAATATTGCAGATGTTTTACATTGTTTAAACAGTTTAACCCTTTAGCAAAATAGGTTAATAAGGGGAGAGCATAGGATCCTTTTTTTCTGGGGAATCTTTAAGAATTGGATGGATAATCCTCCATAGTCAGTGTTCCATCTGTGAACTGTGTTCACAGGAATACTTTTGAACTTCTTCAAGCTGTTATAATAAGACCATTACTAGTGTATTTTGAAATGTGATAAGCATTGCAGAAGAATTTCCATTTTTACCTAAATGTAGTTACTCTCTATCATTCCTTTTACTAGTGAATTTACAGAAACTTCAGGACTCCTTAGGACTTAAACTGTAAACATGTATTTTACTTGCAGATAGCCTGGTGACACATATTTCTAAGTCCTGGAGTGTAGTTTGTCCACCTATGTGATGAGAAATGGAAAGGGATAATTATGATCACGGGTTCACCCAAGCTGTGTCTAACAGTTCAAGATCCCTATTTAAAAACCTTACCACATTTTGAAATATCATTTGAAAGATGTGCTGTTCTATTATACACAAAAGAAGTGCCAACCCCATGGTGTTCTGCTTCTGTAGAACTTTTCTTTGCCAAATGATCTACCTTGGATTAGTATTTTTAATCCACATTAGATTCTATTTTCTAACTTCCTAGTAAATTGTCTCTTACTTTGCAAAAAAGTTGGCTTTTTCTTTACTGGCAGAACTTTCCATTTTGACCTCCTAGGCACTTCAAATTCTAGATTACTTAATAATAACTATGAGGTTTAGTGCCATCTTGTCTGTCTGACCTTTGTAATTTCTGCAGCACATCCACCCACATGATGTAATTTAATCCTCACAACAATAAATTAGATATTGCCATCCACAGATATTGGGAGTTGGGAGACAGGGACTCGGGAAGCTAAATGACTAGCCTCCATCACACAGCTGCTGAATGACAGAGCTAGGTCTCAAACATGTCTTCTAACAGCGAGGCCAAAGCTTTTTTGAAATCATTACTTAACACAAATAAAAATAAGGTCCATGACCTTCTTTTTACTGCATTAGATTAAAAAAAAGTATTAGATTAAAAAATATGTATCTTGCCTAATTCCTGCTCTAATGATTTATTTGCATCATGAAATTTATTTCTGGTGCCAATCTAGCTTACTAAGTACTAAGTACCTTTAATCACTTACGTATGTTGCCTTTCAGTTTTCTGTGTGCAAAGTATTTAATCTCCATCTTTAAGGGGAGAAAGTTGCTCATACTTACATGGGTAAGACATAGTTTAAGTCCAATTCGAACTGACTTCCAAGTGTCTGCTCTTAACCCCTAGGGCATGCTATGTGACATGGCATAAAAACCACTACATTTGACTTAAGAAGTAGTTTTTCAGATCCAAACTCTTTCCATTTTTAAAGTGAGACTATTACTGTCTCTCCTGTGTAACTGGTAGGTTTGTATGGTAACTGGTAGGTATATAGTAATGAGAGAAATAATCTGTGTAGAGGAAATTTTTAAGATGTAAGTCACCATAAACAGGTAATTTGTTATTAATGTGGTTCATCTCATTTAACGAGAAATAATGAGAAAGGAATAGCCCACCACAACGCTCTGTCACCTCCCAGGCATCTGCACAGTCACTTTTGCATAGACAGACTTCAACTGAATGTGCCTGTACATAAAGTGAAAATCCAGGGCACTGTGTCAGACCTCGGGAGGAGACCATTCAGTGGCAACAGGAGCTTTGCGGCACACCTCAAATCATGCTGCACAGGGGGCCACCGCCTACTCAGCCCCTCACAGGGCTGTCCTGCTGAGAATCCGAGAGCCCCTTTTTGAAACAGCTCACTGTAGGCATGGATACTCATGCTTATGGAAGTAATTAATGGTGGCAATGATCCTTATAATGGCACCTGATGCCCTGCTGCGAAGAAAGATAAACCAGCTTTTGCCATAAAGAATTTACAAATTATACTAAGCAAACATGCTAACAGCTATTAAGAGTCCTAATCAGAGCTGTTAAACAAACAAAGAAATGTCATATAAAATACACCCATTGAGGAATAGCAGCTACATGTTTGGAGTTTTAAAAGCAACCGTTTACCTTTGAGCGAGAGAGAAAGCCCTCAGTGGAGTGTAAAGGTTAGGTAAAAACAAGGCACCTTTCTGAGCAAATCTTTTTCTGAGTATCAAATCCCATGCACAGGGCTCTGTGCCCAAAGGTGTGCCTGCATTCTGATTTATTTTGGGTCTCTTTACTTATTTAATCAGAAAATTATTCTTATTCCTCAGACATAACTTATAAGTAGTGCTTCTTTAAAAGGCCATGAAGCTGTCACTACAATCTAATAGTAAAAATCAAGAATAAATTATTTGTCTGGGAGAAGTTTACTTTGCACAGAGCATTTCAGGTTAAGCCGAGATTCATCTACCAATGCTTAAAAACCTTGCTGTTCTAAGTGTGGATCGGCAACATCAGGACATCCCTGGAGCTTCTCACAAATGCAGGATCATAGGCTTCACTCCAAACCTATAGAAACAGAGAACCTGCATTTTAATAAGAACCTCAGATCATGGATATATGTATTAAAATTTTGAAGAAAGTGACAAAATGCAAAGTTCTCAAGATCAGAAATTCCACCAGGAAATTAATACATTTAATTTTATAAGAAAGTAGAACTTAAATGACTCACTTTAGAAAGGTATATAAATAGTGTGACTTTTGCCTTACGATGAAACATATCTGAAGTGGTCTCCTGCAGGATCCATGTGTACGGCAGCAACCCGTGTTCCCAGTGCAGCTCGCCATCCCGGCCATGAGCAGTTGCCATCTTGTAGGCTCCCCTCCCCTTTCAGGTTTTGTGTTCCCTTCACATACTCAGTGCAGCTCCCAATGATATGCAACCCGGCACTACAGAATAATGAGCATAGGAGAGGCTGGGAAAGAGGAAGAGACCCAGCATGTTTTTCCATAGTTAAAATACAAGCCCTCTTTTTGAACACTCTACCACCACTTGGCTTAGTCTGCCATACACAGATTGTGCCATGTTTGTGGATTAAGAGAATCAGTGGCTTTTGTAGCTTCTTACCAGAAAAATAAGGAATAACTAGAATTAAACTTTATTGTTCATACATTAAGTTTCTAGATTTCTTTTAACAGCAGGTTTTTACAATAGTCCTGAACATCCCATAAACTGTATGACATGATGTGATTTTCAAAATCTGATTTCTTATGTTCATATGGTTAACTATTTTAAGACTTAATAAAAGTATACACATAAGCATATACTACAAAAAGATAGAGTCTCACAATGAACGAAGAGGATTAAGTATAGCATCAGTTGACTTTTACAGTTAAAAAAAAAGCCTGTGGTGGAAATTATAATGATGTTCTTTATAATTGTTCTGAAAAACAATCAACTCTAAAGAAGTTATAACAGGTCTAATTAATGCTCAGATTGTCCCTTGTAACAGATTTTTTAAAATGTAATATAAAAGGGGCTTATAGAAAAATACCCTTATCTGTATTTAGTGGATATTCAATTCTCTTTCTTACATTGCAGTGACACACAGCACTATAAAATAGGAAATGAAGGGTTTTTGCTTATTGTTCTTGCTCATATTATACAAGTAAGAAGATAAACAAAGCAGGAGAACACTGAGGATTTTCATCTAGTAGTACACATTTTTCAAAACCGGTGGTTATTCTTGGGTTCGAGATAACTTGATCATTTTTAGAAAAAAACAGATGTGTTTGGTTCATGGAATGGTTGAAGGAAAAGATAACTGTAGTTATATTAAAACAGTTTTTCTTCAGTCTATGCCTATATCTTACTCACATTATACTACATGGTCACAAATCATGCAATTGAATCCACTCTGTAACCGTGTGGCCTCAGCAAGTCATTTCACTTCTTGAAGACTCAGTTACCTTGTCTGTAAAATAGGGATAAAAATTAAACCTCCCTCCTACAGTTACTATGAGGACTAAATAAAAAAAACATTAAAATGTTTAAACAGAGCACCCAGTCCATAATAAGAGCTCAAATCATGTTAGATATTACATTATTTTATTCTTATTGTACCACCTGTTCAGCCAATTTTGATAGAAATTTAATACACCGAAGTTATTCTGTCTTATTCTGAAATGTCAAATGGCCACACACCCCTAAAACATAGCTATTTCCATCCTTATAAAATCAGATACAAAACCCTCCTACCTCTAACCCCTAGGTCTCCTCTTTCTCTTATAGGAACCAAACTTCTTGTATGAGCATCCTCTCTCCATGTCTTCAGTTCCTCAATCTTCATTCATTCTTCAACCCACCATAAAATGGCTTCTGTCCTGTTGCAGAGCTACTCCCCCACAAATGCACATGTTGGTCCGTATCCTTCTGATTACTAAACCCAATGATCACTTTTTAGCTCCATGTTCTCTGCCTTCATGTAGCCCTGACATCTTCCTTGATGCCATCTTGGATCTCTCCTGCTTAATGTAACTTCGTGATCTTCCTTAGACTTCCTTTACATGCTTGTGTACCCAGAATTCCACAGCTGGTCTTCTTCTGCATACACATCATGAAGTCACTACCACTTTTTGCTGAGAATTTGTAGGAATATATTTTTTCTACCCTTTCTCTCTATCTACTTCCCATCCCCTATTCTGAAATCCCTGTGTGTTTTCAATGAATTCTTTCAAGCAACGTTGTAAAAGCTAGGTATCAGGTAGTATGTTAGTCACAGGATTAAAATAAGTTTATTAGTTAAAGACCCTGAAGGCTTTAAGAGACCTTGAAATAAAGTATGACTTGTTTTCCTGCTTTTAAGTATTTCCTCATTTTTGCTCGTGTATGACATGATCTTTCTTTATTGGCTGCCATAGCCTTGCACCATGACACAGGCTAAGAATTTAACATGTGGGGAAACAGGATAGAAATTAGTTTTGCTTTGCTTAGTTTTGTTTGTATGGTTGCTTCTTGGGATAGATTTGGAGTGTAGATGAGGAAAGGTACTGAATTTTGTATTGTAAATTTTGAATTCTTAGTGATTGTGGGCCAACTGGGGGAAGTCCTACTAGCAGTTGAAAATGAGTGGAGTCTATATGTGGGGTCAAAATTGAAGAGCTATCTTTGGAAATTCTCAACCTATAAGTGTTTATCTATGTTCACTAAATTCAAACTCTAACTAAAATTCTGACACAGACTGTCAAGTATATTTTTATTGGAAGGATCCCAGTTTCTCAGATTCAACCTTCTTTAATTCTAGAATTTTTTAATCATGACTTTTTAACATATGGTCACTCAAATTGAAAAAAAACTCTTCTGGATTATCCGTCAATTCAACATAATGTTTGTTAAGCTCAAATGAAGTGGTGACCCTTGTGCTCATCACTGGGGATAATATGATGACCAAGACTAATGTGGGTTCTTCCCTCCTGAAGATTCAGTCTACTTGAGGAGTGAGCTGTCAGTCAATGTGTCGTAGTTATACTCAGAAACGTATGAATAAAAGAAAGCCTTACCTGGGCTCCTGGAGGCCTCCTTAAAGAAGTGATTGTTTATCATGAGACTGAGAAAGGGCAGTGCTGTACAGAATCAGGATTTCACTGTGATCCAAGACTACTGCACTGGCAGGGAAAGGCCTTCTAGGCAGCAAGATCTTATGAGGTCCCAAGACAAAAAAATAATGCAGCACATTTGAGGAAAGAAGGAAGACCTGGGTGGTTGGAACATGGTGACAAGAAAGCAGGACAGTAGTAGGTGAGGCTGAGGAGGTAGGCAGGGCTACATGCTGGCTGAAATAACTGGTGAGCTGACCCCAGCCTCAGCATGACCACCTCCAGACATGAAAACTACTTCTAGGCAGTACACCCCAGTGGAATGAAAGTAAGAGAGTTAAAATGTCCTTTCTTGTGTTGTGCTAAATGTAACTCCTTGGAGTCTCAACTGTCTGTATGTAATTTTCAATAGTGATACTGAGGTATACCTGACATACAGTAAACTTCACACATTTAAAGTGTACAACCTGATAAGTTTTGAAATACCTGTACACCTGTGACACTATCATGCATCAAGTTTATGACAGAATTCATCGTCCCTGAAAGCTTCCTTTGTGCCTCTTTGCAACCCTCCCTCCCCATCACTCCCACCCCAAGGCAAAGATTGATTGGCCTCTTTAGAACAATGCCTAGCACATAAAATAAACTTTGTTGAATAAATGAAAGGGGAGGCCATTTGGCAAATTAGCTCTTGGTTTGACAATTGGCTGCTCCTTCTTTTCCAGGTATGCAGTGCTGTACAGAATCAGGATTTCACTGTGATCCAAGACTACTGCACCGGCCTCAAAGCCCTGCTTTACCTGAGAAGCACTGAGGAATTTCAAGACTGGGATGGGCAGAGTCCAGCTACCGTGAGTCACCAGAAAGGGAAACCAAGTCCTCCTATTGCTGAACTCAAAGGAAAGGTATGTGCTGGCCTCTGCCAGGTAGTCCTTGAGGACTCTGCCTTGGTGGCTTTCTGGTCCGTGTCTGGTTTGCCTGCCTACCATCACACTAACAGAGGAACCCAATGCCTGCCGGGTGTGATTTCTACAGTAGAATCTTTCTGAAGGAAAGATTACAGTTATATGATACATCTGCAAGGTACATTTTTATAAAACCAATATAACACAAGGTCATATAAAAGAGAAAGATTGAAGTTTGTAGTGCAAAGTGCCTCCAAATTCTTGCTTACTGTGGTGATGACTGGCATTCTTCCAGTGGGAGGCTGCAGATTTCTTTATTCTTTAACAAGCTCTGGAAATTATAACATTACCTTTCTGTTTTCAAGACAATCAAATCACTGGAGCCCTGAATAATATGATGAAGTTTTAAAAATTAAAATCTAATCAGCATCTTTTGTAACCACTTCTGCTCTGTGGTTAAACCTGGGCTCAAAAGGTTGTGTCCCAACTTTCTCACTAACTGCTATTTTCAGAGAAATATACACTACATTTACATTTTGTATAATACAGTGATTTTAGCAGATCTTTTCTAAAACAACATTCAGCATTTCGCCTTTGTATTTCCTTTGTATTATTCTAAATAGACAACCATTGTCAGAAGACATTTCTTGAGTCCTGAATGAGGGGAAGAAAAAATTATAATTCTTAGTCTTTTCAGCTTGTCACTACATCAATAATTAACTTTAAAAAAAAGAGAGGCAAGTATAAAAAGATTCTTTAAGGAAGCATTTAATAATTCAAATGAATCTTAACTTGAAACAGGTCACATGAAAAAGAATGGAAAACAAAAACCCTGGGTGCTGTGCCTTGGATGACTGGGTTAGGGACTCAGAAAGAGAAAGAGAAACATCATAAAACTGACTAACATTTGGCTAATGTTAATGAAAAATATCACTGTTCCTTTCCTAACAGATAGCCACAAATAATGGCTTCTTGAAGAATAATGTGTGTGATTGCAAGTTCAGTTATGAAAAACAAAAAGGAAAAAGAAATAAAATCTTGCAGTGTGGATTCCAGGCAAATACCATGGCAAATGGCTCCATGAGTGGCAATCAAACAGAAAGGCTGGGCGACATTAATATTTATAATATTGTAATTAGCAAAACTGTGCCTAAGCAGCATTATTAATGTAACTAATCATATTATCACAAACTGACTCTGCAGTATTCAAAGAGTGTCCTTGCATTTATCAATGACCATCAGTGTCCTAACGTTTTTATGACTAAAAAAAATTAGTAAGCAACTTTACACTCATGCAATGTAAATATCTCAAGTAAATTGTTTCTGACATGATAGTTTGATAGTTTATGCCTTTCTATAAAAGCATTGTCTCAAATCTGAGCGGTCACCACCAGAGCTGAAATGTAAGTAATTACATTGCACGGAGCCGTTTTGTCTTGAAAGGACTTCCACATTCATTTCAAAATTTACTTGTTCAAAGATGGATAATCATGAAGACACTTGTGTCAGTGACATAAGTGGAAATTGATTTTCTGATAGTTTAAATCTAGATTCTGACTTTATTTTGATAAGCCCAACCTTTATCAGAATTGTATGTGTAATTTTCAGCATTATCATTTGTTTAAAAAAAGAAAGGATTTTGCCCATGTGATTATATTAGTGATTCATTTCTCAGTTGTAAGTTCAGGAACAGGCAGATGGTCTGATAATAGATCTATGCTCCAGGAGTCTCTGGTGTGGGCTGACATGATTAAAACAATAGGCGACTATCCCCTTCAGGTTAATATCTCTAATAGTGAGTCAAAGAGCTCTGGTTCAGAGGTACACGTGGCCTCCTAACCGTTCCTTCCTAGCGTTGCTGGAGTGTGTGTGTGTGTGTGTGTGTGTGTGTGTGTGTGTGTGTGTGTCTTTGAAAACAACTCATATGATACTCTCATTAGCTAAAGGAGAGGATGCTGTTCCTCACAGTGTTTTCGTGTTATAAGGAAAACAAGAGAAGATGTGGACTCATTTCTAAAACACCCACTAGAAATAGATGGCTCCGTTAGACATTGGAAAGTACAATTGTTAATCTACTTAATCTTTCACTCAGAGGTCAGGCTAAAATAAATTAGAGAAGAAATTTAGAAGAAACCAATTACAACACAGTGTTTGAAGATAGAGAGAAAATGAGACTTTAGCCATGGAAACAAAGATTTGGCCAAATTAATTATGTTATCTTTCAAGTAATTAGTATAGTTAATATACTCTCCCTATGCATGTCTCACTTATTAATTAAACTTCCCAAGCAAATGTTGCTTCAGGTGGTTTTGAAAAGGCAAGAAGTCAGGCATTTATAGTTTGCTCTGGTCTTATAGTGAGTTGTGTAAATCTGTACCTGCAAGTGTGGGAGCAAATCCCATAGGAAGGGCAGTCGCCAGCTTTACCACCTTGGAGAGGTATTAATCTTGAACTGCTAGTGCTTAAAAACCACGTGGCATGTCTGTGAAAAATGCAGATTCGTAGGCCCCACTCCCAGACATCCTGATCCAGTTGGCCAGAGGTGGATCCAGGAAGATTCATTTAAATGTTGCAATACTAATAGAAGGATCTAAGGAGCCACACTGCCACAAGGAATGAAAAAGACAGTAGCAATAGGATATAGTTAGGCATTGAGAAGTTAGCAGTAAGCATAACACAAGTTACTCTTGAAGGAGAAACCTGGCAATAAATGATTATGAGGTAGAAGAGAAATAAAATAGAAAGAGTCAAGAGATGAAATCCAGAGAAGCAGCACACAGGGTTCTGAATGGCCAGTAGCTGAAAAAACCTGATGAGGAAACAGGGACAAGGAATTAGTACAGCAGTTGGGTCAAAGACCTGTAAACAAAAAGAATTGTGAGGACGTTTTGTAATCAAAGTCAAGACATCCAGAGCTCAGGAAGATAGCTGGCAAGGAGGAAATTGGTGAGGATAAGGATACAGAAACCACTCACAGTCTCATTAGAAAGAGTCTCAGTAGCAAAACATTCAGTTATTTTATACTCAGTTAACTTAGTTTCCCCTCATCTCCAACAAGAACCAAGGCAACTCAATTAAAGTGAAGGGAGTGCTTGCTGCATATAGGGCAGTGGTTGCGAGCAGAGTTCAGAGTTCAGACTGTTAGCTTTACATCATGCTTCATTACTTACTAGATAGGCAACTTGGACAAATTAATTAATCCCTCTAAATCTGTTTCTAAAACTTTAAAATGAATACAGTGATACTACAAGTCCCTAATCCCTCTTTAACAACAAGAGTTGGAAGCAAAGTATATTTTTTTAGTGATATTAAAAAATAAAATATTAACATTTGGCATTTTTACATATGGCCAGTAAGAATTATGTTGAGATCATTTGCTTTAGAAACATAAGAGAAATTGGATGCTCCAATATTGGAACAGAAAATCGTGCGATCAGTAAGCATGGAAGGAAATAACCTCACTTTTTGTGCTTGGGATGAGAGCAGGATTCTAAGCAAGAGCCACTGAAAGGGAAAGAACACAGGCCAAAACTACTGACTGATCAGGGTCTGCATGCTTTTCACATTCTTTTCCCTACATCTGGAATCTCTTCCCACTTCACCAATGAAAAATTCTCAAGCATCTCCTTCTATGAGTTATTCTCTGACCACTACACCAAAATTAATTTCTCCTTCTTTTCTTCTGCCTTAGTTGTGACAGGTATCATACAGCATTTTAACATTCATGTGTCTGTTTCCTCTGCTAGACTGTAAGGTGTTCTAATTCCTTGGATACCCACTGATGTACAATAAGCTCTTAATAAATGTTTAAATAAGCAAATGAATGTCGTGAGAAAACAGCTAAGTGGTAGCATTAGAGATGAGGAGTCATTTGACTTACCAAGCCATTCCTCTTGCCATTACATCAGAAATGAAAAGAATGTAAAATGAAAAAATAATTTTGAATACAAAGTCTTTTTTGTGTATGAATCTCAGTTAGTACAATGAAATGGGAAGAAGCCAGAGTGGTAAGAGTGAAGTAGGCAGGTGACCAACCTTTCTTCCTTCTTGGGTTGGCAAAATGTACTTCGAGCATAAGCTTCCTGAGGGCCTAGCTCTCACGCTTCTGTGCCAGTGCCTGATGGGACATTGACCGTGCAGGAGCAGTGGCATGGTAGCTAGAACTGCAGAATGAGTATGTTGACCAGTCACTCATTTATGTTAAGATCTATACCAGCAGTCACTTCCTCTGTGAAGTTGTTTGTGCCCGTCCTCCTCCCCCTTTCCAGAAAAACTAAGTCCCTCCTTTCACTGCTCTCCTACAGCCCTTCGCTCCTGTAACTAGTGCAGATGTTACATTATCTTCTAGTTACATGTCTTCTTGTCCACCACCGAGCTCATTATGAGCATCTTGAAAACAGAGATCGTGTCTTCTTTATACTTGCATTTTCAAGCATCCAGCAAAATGCTATGTGTTTATAGAATTAAGCTTCACAAACTGTCTGTGGTGTCCTTATTTAGAAGGAGAAAAAGCCAATTTATAATTAAAATTCCAACCAGGCCCTTTCAAGAATAGCAGTCATTTTAGAAGAAAACTATGTATGTGTCAAATTACTTTTCAGTAGGTATTAAAAGTTGATGATACATATCAATGATATTAATCAGTAAACATAGTCTGTGCTCATTAAAAAGCCTTCATTACTATATATATATTTTTAATTGTCATGGTGTTTGTCTAGCAGTTTCTAAAATAAGGCTTTATTGTGGCAACAGAAACCAAAATTGGGGCATTCATAGGACCAGATGTGTCATTCTCATGCTGTTTTAAAGCTAAAAGTAATATGATTTTATAAAACTACTCCTATCTGGTTTTAGTATTTTATATGTTGACATCTAGTTATCTATTTGTTTCTGGCATGTCCAACACAGAAAACAAAGACGTGTCCGAGGAATTTATCATGTCACTAGTATGACCCTTACAAAAGGCCTAATAATAACCGTCTCAGAAGAGTGGAGCAATGTTTTATGTGTTCATTGCTATTTATTTCCCCATGCTTTTTATTTTTCCAAATTGAGCTATAATTTACATAAAGCAAGAACGCACATGTCTTACTTGAACCATGTGATAAATTGTGACAAATGCATACAGTCATGAAATCCTCACTCCTGTGAAGATAGAGAACATTGCCGACACTTCAGAACAGTCCCTTCTGCATTTTCCCTGTCATTATCTCTTCCAGCTCCCCACCACCGGAAGCAAACAATCTAGTTTTTATCCCTACAGATTAGTTTGTTCATATTCTTTAGCATCGTGTAATTAGAATTCCACAGAATGTATTTTTTTTGTGTGTAGTAACTTTTACTCAACACAGTGTAGTATCTATACTGGTGTAGATATTAAGAAACTAATTTTTTTGTATGGTAAATAATATTCTATTGTATAAACATACCACAGTTTGATTATGATCATTCATTCCAAATGACAGCTGAGCTATTTTCACTTTTCCAATGTTAAAAATACATCTGAAATAAAGTATTGAGGCATAACTGCTTTTGTGAGCACCTATTTTCACTCTCTTGGGTAATATCTAGGAGCGGGTCATAAGGTAATGTTTAAGCTTTGTAAGAAACTAACAAATAGATTTCCAGGTGGTTGTACCATTTTACACTACTACTCTCTGTGGGTGGATGTTTGGGTTCCACATTCCAGCCATCATTGGGTATTCTCAGTCTTTTTAAATTTTTAACTATTCTATTGCATGCACATTGGTATCTTGTGATTTAAATTTTTATTTCCTTGAAAACTAAGTTAAACCCTTCTTCATGTCTTTATGAGCCATCCATATATCTTCTTCTGTACAATGTCTATTCACATATTTTGACCATTTAAAAATTTATTGAATGTTGGTTCTTTTTATATTCTGGGTATAAGTCCTTAGAGGCAGAAAAAACATTTGACCAAATCCAGCATCCACTCATGATAAAAACCCTAAGCAATCTAGTACCTTCCTCAATCTGATAAAGGGCATGTACAAAACTTCTACAGCTCACATCGTATTTAACAGTGAAAAAATAAACTGTTTAAGATCAAGAACCGAGAATGAACATCCACTCTCATCACTTCTATCCAATATTGTTCTGGTGGTCTTAACTAGTGCAAAAATGATATAAAAAGAAATAAATGCATCCAGATTGGAAACAAAGAACTAAAGCTGTCTTTATTTGCAGATGGCAATATCGTATACAAAGAAAATGCTAAAGAAACCTACAAAAACACTAGTCGAGTGAGCTTATCAAAGTTTCACAATGCAAACACAATATACAAAAGTTAGCTGTATTTCAATATGAGCAATAGGAACAATTAATCAGAAAATTAAAATTTAGAGAGCCATTTACAGTAACATTTAAAAACAGTAAAAGACTTTGGAACTAATTAAAATTTATGCAGTGCCCACACACTGAAAATTACAAAGGATTGATGAAAAAAATTAATGAAGAGAAATCAATGGAGAGAAATGTTAAGGTGTCATTTCTCTCCAGATTGTTCTATAGAAATGCCATGATCATAATCAAACTCCTAACACACATTTTTTGTAGTAGTTGATAACCTGATTCTAAAATTTACTCTTGAATTCAAAGGAGCTAGAATAGCTGAAACAATCTTGAAAAAAGAGCGAAGTTAGAGGATTTGAACTATCTGTTTTCACGATTTTCTATAAATCTACAGTAATCAAGCAAGTGTGTTTCAGTGTCAGGATAGACAAGTAGATCAATGGAACAGATAGAAAGTCCAGAAATAGACCCAGACATATATACTCAATTGATTTTTTACAAAAGTACCAAACCAAAGGAGAAAGGAAAATCCTTTCCATAAATAGTGCTGCAATTAATGGTTTATTTATTTATTTATTTATTTAAAAAATGAACCTCATACTTTCCTCACACAGGACACAAAAGTAATTTTAAATACAGCATTGATATAAAAGTGAAAGGCAAAATTATAAAATTTTTTAAAGGGAACATAAGTAAATATCTTCATGACCATAAGATAAAGAAAAATTGTTTAAGGTACGAAAAGCACTAACCATACTTGTTAAGTTACATATACGTGACAAAATTTACTTCTGCTCATGAAAAGACACAAGTTAAGGAAATGAAAGTTGAAGTCACAGAATGGAGAAAATATCCATACTACTCATCTCACAAAGAACTTGTGACCAGAATAAATGTATATAATACTTTATAAATGCAACCTGGAATAATTTAGTATTATCAGCAAGTATATGGACTTTTACAATGAAATATCCACAGTGAGAGACCTGCCTGTAAGCTCTTGCTGCTAACTCCCATTTATGATCACTTGCCTTTTTCTTTTTTTTCTTTTGCTCAAAGTAGACATTCAACACATGGCAGTTATAATTAATTCAAACATAGATAGGTGATAGATGAAAGATGATAGATTAGATAGATAGATGATAGATGGATAGATGTAGATGTAGATATAGATACATTGTGTAATTTAGATATGTGATCTATCCATATCCAAAATATTTAGATAATATTAGGGTAAAGAAAACATTGGAACAATACTTTATGAGTTAATTTCTTCTATCTTTTGTGTAAATTCTCCAGCTGATACTTACACCTTATATACTTCCTCTTGGCCTTCAATTGGCAACATGATCTTACTAGCTTAATTTTGTTTGATCTGATCAAAAGCTAGCATCTTTGTGCTGTGAAGCACTGTCTTTCACACACACAAAAAAAAAAAATTGTCTAAACAATTCAGAAGTGTTTGCTTTCCAGATAACAATGGAGACAAACTTGTTAATTTTTGTCTGGGCAGTAAACTGGCATGAGTGGTCTGGCATTTGGTCCCGAGGTAAGTAGAATGGCAGGACCTACTGCTGTTGCCAAATCAGAGGAACAATATCAGGATTTAATATGAATCATTAGAGGAGGGGCTGGTGAGAGTCTCTCATATTGTAGAAAAGGCGCTTTTGAAATACTCGTAACCAGAAGCATTTGTGCCCCTCTAAGCCTTCCCAGCATGGTTTGCTTCTGTCCCATCTTTGGTGACTGGGTTCAGTTCATGGGGCTTGGCAGTGGTTGGCAGTGGTTGCTGGGAGCACTACGTACAGGAGGATTTGGCTTGAGGCCAAGCCCAGTAGAGACATGTAATTGACTGGCAATGCCTGCATGGACATGGATACAGGACAAGATGCTGCAGATCATGGCTTTCCACTTTCCTGAGTGAGGAGCACCCACAGCCTGCCTGGTCTAGGAAAATGGGCAGCAGTAGGCTTTTGAATTTGTAACCACTGTAGCTGCCTCATGGCAGTCCACTCATGCACACTTGAACAAAATATAAACCAGAAAACATTTTTATTGTTTTGCTAGCATCCCATCATGCTTTCCCTTCACCCATCATACTTTTAACAGTTATGATTTCCTATTTCTCCTCACTCATTAAATTGATAGGTAATTGCCAAGCACAAATGTAATTATTTCTTTTGTCACTTTCATGAAAGTGGTTAAGTGCAATTCCACATACTTCATCAAATAAACTTAATTAAGATGTACCTTATTAATATTAATTATATACTTAGAACTTGTACAAAAGTGCTTTTCATCTTCGACACAACTTACCCACATTAATTCTGATGTTACTTTTAAGCCAGGGGGGAAAAAATAAGATTTTTATTGTTCTGGGTGGGAATTGAGGATTTATAAAGAAATCATTACTATAAGCATATAAGATAAAATTTGAATTCAAATACTGTCCTTGAAGTCATTCCCTATCCTTTCTCCTAAGAACTCTACATAATCAACAGGCATTTATTGCAAACCAGTTAGCTTTATTCCTAATCTTGATTTTAAGGAGTAAATCAAAATCTCTCTCTGTATTCTGAGCTATACCCCTGAGATTCTCCACAAGACAAAATGTGTGTTTGTTATATTTCTGTTTAAGCTCATCTACCCACTTGAATAAGAGCAGTACTTGATAAAAGGTACAGTTTTCTGGTAATTAAAGGAGTAAAAGGAGTCATTTTGATAATGTACAGAGTCAACAGAAATTCTAATTATATTCAGCGCTTTGCCAATTTGTTGTAATCTAAGATTTGAGAAAAAGGAAAAATATCTACTATTTAAAATTAAGAAGGGGGATGTGAATTACAAAAAAAAAAAAAAACCAAAAAATATACTTAGGTTTTCTTTTTGGCTTTCAAATCTTATGAATGGGCACTGCTACTGAACAGCTTTACCAAAACCCTAAATGCTTAGGAAGGATAGGCCAAAATATCTTCATTTGCATTGGATAATTGGTGACCTCACAGTTAGCCAAATCAATTTAAATATTCAGATGAGAGATCCATCCCCTTTACTCCTCTTAGAAACCCAATTACTCCATTTGGTTGCCTATATTGGTGTAGCTAATCACCTCATTTCTAAATATCCCCTTTATTTTTTGCCATATAGACATTTGAAAGCAAAGTTAGTGTCTCAACTCTGTACCCCATAATAGTCTGTGCTTCGGTCACAGGTGGCTCCCAGCAATGTGTCTGACATGTGGCCACAACCTGTGCAGAGAGTATGACTAATGCTCCACAGAGAAGCCTTTGATGTGAAGCTGCAGGCGCTGTTTGAGAAGCTGTCTCATAGGCCAAAGTGCCCTGAAGCCCTCTCTCCCAGTTCCGCACACCATGCTGGTTAGTCTGCTATAGATTTTTCCTAGCACACCATGTCAAGACTGTGCCTTTTGAAGGTTTGTTGCCGTATATCTTTAAGGCATTTTGCTTGTCTTTCCTGCTTATCAAGTTTATCCCATTTCACTTCAAACTATAGAACCCTTCTCTAGATGACTGCTGGCAGTTATTTTCTGCAGGTGCCCATCTAACTTAGCTGTAGAATATCACCTATCATTTCTGGGAGATCAAGCTGGTTATCTTTCAGAACCTTAATGTTATCAAGTCTTTCTTTCCATTTAATGTAGATCCCAAAGTAAAATTAAGGAATGTTAACATATGGCATTTGGGGTAATCCACATCTCCTAGGAAAAGAAAATTATTTCAATGCGACAATCTGCCATTTTCACTGAGATTATAGAACAAGCCTGCAAGATAAACCTACTCTGTCTGTGCCTTTTATGTTTGTGGTAGACATTGGTTGTGTTCACTAATCTCTCCTGGTTCTACAGAAGTAAACCTCCTTGCCTCTTGGATGTTCCATATGACTGGGTGACTTGTTTTAGTCTATGAAATGTGAGTGAAGTATGGTGTGTGATTCTGGGCAGAAACATTTAGGAGCTGGCACTCAGTTCTCCATATTCCCTTCCTTTGCCACTGTGAACACTGAAGTCTCATGTTGAGAAAGTAACATAAACTGAATGGCCTAGATTGCTCAGACACCACATATAGGATATGGAGAGACATAACAGAATCTTTTGTGAGAGATCACATTTTATTGTATTAAGTCACTGAGATTTTGGAGTTGATAATTGCCACAGTACAATCAGACAGTGAGGATTAATACAGAATTCCAAATAACTTATAGCTGTTGCCAGAGAGACTGGTGGCTCTGTGGCCTTTTCAAAAGTTGTAGAACAGAAGAGCTCATCTTCAGTGACCTTCACTTTCCTTTCTGCACCTCTTTCCACATGCTAGCATCTAGTTCCGTGATACAGTTTCCCATTACATCACTTCAACCCCCATGTCCAATCTCTTGCCGATGTGCCTGAAGATACCAGATTGGCTTTCTTTCTAAACCATTCAGCAAAAATGTTTATTCCTGCATTTTCCCTGGTTTTAAAGAAGTTATTGTGAAGATATCCAACAGTGGGCTTACTGGGAAAATGGAGCAGAGTAAATACCTTACACATAGCTAGCTTCTTTCTTGTTAGTAGTAGGGCATTGGGCCCCTTAGGTACTTGGTCTTAGGTACCATTTCCTCATCCCAGAACTTGAGATAACAATATATATCTCATAGGACTGTTGAGAAAAATAAGGAACAGGGTCTTAATTTCTTCTTCCTTTCAAGTCAGTTTCTAGAAAACATGATCTATATTCATTGTCCCTTGTTCTTTACTTACTTTTCTATCTTCAACCCATCAAAATTAGATTTCTACACATCCTCAACCCTTAAATCACTAGAACTGCTCTTTCTGAAGTCATCAGTGGTTACCAAATCCATTAATTTCCCAATCTTTACTTTACTAGATCTTGTTACATTCAACAATTGATGGCTCCTTCACGTTTGGAATTTCTTCTTTAATTTTTGAACACTTTTCTCCTGGTTTCTCCTTCACTCCTTATCAAGCAAAGAATTGTTAGCACCTAGTATATGCCAAGCATTACTGAGGCAAATATTAGTAACAATATAACTTGTCTGCCCTTAAAAGGGTGGCAGACAAGTATGGAAATTAGTCAATTAAAGAGTTATTTGTAATATAGTGTATTTATTACAGTGATACAGAGATATGCCCTCGTTATCAGGGGTGGTGGGGAGTTTGAGAATGTTTTCCAGAGTAATCTGGAACTTAAGGTCTAGAACATGCAGGAAGAATCCCCAAGCTAAGACAGCAGGCCTGGCAAACGCCTGGGGTAAACAGCGTTTCTGCGTGTGAAGAGAACCTTCCTGCCTTAATCTTTTAGGGCTCCTCTCCTTTTGTTGGGCCCTTAAGTCCTAGTGTTTCCCTGTCTGTGGCTGTCATATTGCTGTATGGGTTCATCAGAGCTATAAGCCAATTTTACTCTTCTCATTATCTTCCAGATCTATACTCTCACCCCAGACCTCTTTCTGGACCCTACATATGCATCTACTCAGCTTTCTAGTGGACTTTGCCCCCTAGTAGCCCTGTTCAATGCTCTTTCTGCAACCTAGGAATAAAACAACAGTAGTGATTATCCCTGACAATTATATAAGCACTTTATAATTTACAAAGCACTTTGGCATACATTATCTCACCAGCTGCTTCCTTAATGTAATAGCAGCAGTGGGCAAAAAAACGTGTCACTGCCAACAGCGCTTTTCTGACCTTGGTCTCCCAACCCCACCTACTAAAAACATGAGAGCAGCTGGATGGGAGCTGATTAGAGGCTGGAAGCTGACCGTGTTTGTGGACCAGGGGAGTATGACAGCAGTAGTTGCCACCTCCACCATCTCCATCTCCCTAGGGGCAAAAGAGCAACCCAGAGGTTTCAGGACAAAGTGTGGGAGGCTGCCCAGAACAGCAAGCCTTCTCCTGAGCTGCCTAGCACAGGCTGAGGGTGGCAGGCATCAGCTTGTGGGAGGTTCAGCACTTCTCTCTCCCCTACTTTCCCAATTTCTCATTTCTTACATGCATTAACTATCATTTTTTAAGTTTCAGTGGGTTAATTAAATTATTTTAGTGTTGATGCTAAGAAAGCTGAAATATTTTCAACTGAGATTGACGCTACTCAAGACATAGGCTTCACTGATGTTTGTTCAGTAACACTCCAATATGTCACAGGATTGCTGAGAGAACATCTGAGAGCTATAATGAGCTAAAAGTCAAGTACAGGGGAAAATGTGTTCCAGACTGCTGCAGATGTTCTCAAATCAAATCATATTTCTGTGAAATGCCATACAGAATATTCAGCAGTTGAAGGATGCAACTTGAAAGGGCAGTTCAGTTGATTTGCACTGTGTTTAAAAATGTATTTAGCCTAAATTATATGAACTGTGGTGTTTTTTCCACTTTGAATCAATTAATAAGTGGTGGACTCAATTCTAATGAGCTTCAAGGATAATTTCTGTCTGCTAACAGGAATATATTAACTGGTTCAATAGGAGTCAAGGCTCAGAGAAGGTGATGGTTGAATAAGGGAAACAAGATAGAATTAAAGGATGGACATTTCTTTCCCTAATTCCTTGATTTTATTCCTCCTTTATCACTTTAGCACCAAAATCAAGCCAACCTCTGTTTAATTAGTTCACTAAAATTCTGATAAATCTATCTGTGATGCTGTGTTAATTAATGGTGGTTCATTCTGCCCCTCCTGGGAAACTCAAAGAAAGCTTAGCAGGAGTAGGTCAAGGAATTGGTAGATGCATCTTTTGTCATTACCAATTTATATTCCATCACACAGGTAGCCTTGTACATCACCATAGTGTAGATCACCTGGCCTATGATTAGGAATGATACTCTCCTAAGTGAAGGATTTCATGAGGTAAGAACTGACAAACCTGGGTAAGAAAAACCAGAGAAAAATGCTTAAGGAGTATTAGAAAGTGAAGCAAAACACCACAGTGAGATACCACTTCACACCTACTATAATGGCTAAAATTAAAAAGATTGACTATATCAAGTGTTGTCAAGAATGTGGAACAACTAGAACTCTTGTACTTTGCCAGTGGGAGTATAAAATGTTACAACCACTTTGAAAAACTCTTCAGAACTTTTTTATAAGACCCAATAATTCCACTCCTGGGTACTTATCTGAGTGAATTAAAAATACATCTCCATATAGTTTGAGATAGATGAATTTCAAAAACATCATGTTAAAGGAAAGAAGCCAGGCAAAAAAGTGTCCTTATCAAATAATTCTGTGTATGTGGAGTCTAGGTATGGAAAAAACAAATCTATGTAATTAGAAATCACAACAGTGATAAGTAGAGATTGGAAGAAGGCACAGGGAAGTTTTGGAGTGATAAAAATGTCCTATACCTCGATTAGGGTGATAGCTGCATGAATATATTTATTTTTCCAAACTCCTCCAACTGTACTACAATCTATGCATTTTATTGTGCATTGTATTGTGTGTTGTGTGTAAACATAAATTAATTATTATTATTATTTTTTAATGAACAACTAACTCTGAAAGAAACCAGAAAATAAGCATTCAGTAATAGTTTCAGGGCTAAAAGTAGACATATAAGAAATACTGAAGACTTTTTTTTTTATGCCCAAATTATGTTTGATCAGGTAGCCTTTGAGAACTAAACACTTTATAAATTTCACCACTGGAGAAAAATAATGGGTACCTAGATAAAAATCTTGGCTAGAAACCAGCTTAAAGAAAATGGATGGCTGGGGGCATAAACAAATGTGTTTCCCTCTGCTGACCTGCTGGCAGCTGGGTGTGGAATTGAAGTGCTTTACGCCTTCACATCAGGGCAGCTGGCTAGGGCTCAGAAATCAAGAAGGGGAACATCTGGCTCCTTGAAGAGTAGCACAGGTAAGTGATGTGGCATCGCAATGCAAATGAGGAAGCTGCTCCTTAAAGATGGAAAAATTTGATTAGGTCCTTTGGTACACCTTCAGCTTGCTTTGCTTGGTAGGATCCGCCAGTGCCTGCAGCCTCTCTTAAGAAAAGCTGGCCTTGCCTGAGGCCACAGCTCCCAGAGCAGAACCTTAAATTGATAGCTGATAGGGTTACATGCAGGGCTGGGCTCTTTTGCCCTGATGTCCTACCCACCCTTACACAAACAAGCCCAGTGGGACATTTGTCTGAAAATCATGAGCCAGATACATTTTTAATGCTTTGATATATTCATGGAAATTTTGTCTTATAATTGCTCTATTACTAATAGATAATAAAATTATCATTTATATAAATAAAGACAAAACTCTTTAGATTGAATTTCCATTCACTCAAGTACAGTTTGTGCATTTTGTGGGCTGTTACTATTGCAAAGCTGTGAAGAGTCCAAAACTTATTTTAATTCTGGTGCTTTTCCTTCAAGTTTCTGCTTTTCTACGTCTTATTGTCTAAGACCCATCTCCCCCCAAATTGTGGCTGGAAGTAAATATCACATATGTTTTCTGAGCTCAAACAGTTTTTGTGGTATATTTGATTTTTGGCACTAATTAAAATGTATTTGGCATATATCTGCCTAATGCAGAAACTATAATTTCAGTTTAGATTTTAATCATTTCAGTATATATCCACTCATTCAACTCTGTTACATACTAGACATGTGGTAGGTAATTGAGATTGAGTGATGAACAAGATAAACCCTTTATTATCGAAGAATGGTCAGTTGCCAAAAATAAGATAATGGCAATAACTCTTTAAATGCTTTACATAATGATATGTGTACATACATACATGCATTTACATATACATATATTTGTGAGTGTATATATTTATTTATATATATATATATCCTAATTTTACAAAGGTGGAAACTACGGTTTAAAGAGCTTTAGCTATTATAGTGGAAGCAGGGTGTTGTGCCAATGGGTTTCAGCCCCAGGCAAGTTCACTATGGATTCAATATGACCAAAGGAATTACAGTAAAATGTTCTTGGGGTGGAAGGGATATACCCAACTTTATTTCCACAGTGGGAGGTCAATCACAAAAATCCCATTCACTCAGAGCAAGTCTGCAGGGAGCAAGCCAGTCTCTGGGCCTCTCTATCCACACAGCTGTCCTCTGGACCTGTCCTTGGCACTGCCACCACTCCAGCCTCTGCGCTGCTCTCCTTCAGCCTTGCAGCCATGCCACCGTGTCACCCAGAGCACTGGGCAGAGCTCTTTATATAGTCAATAACAACGTATTGCCCACACATATTTAGTGAGCTAGCCAACCAGGGCCAGGTGAGAATCCTGGCCACAGGAACCTTCATTTTATCCACACAGAGTACAAACCCAATTCCATTTATTGCAGAATTGTGCCCTTAGCTACTTAACCACATCTCTCTGCAGAAGCGCTGTTATGATATTGGAGCTATAGAAATGGAGAGGAACAGTGTCCATCTCAAGCTGGGTTATCAGGAGCAACTGGGAAGGGACAGAAGAAGGACAAGGGATGAGAACAGTATAAGCTTTATGTAAATGTCCTCATTAATTCCAACCTATTGGCAATGGCTGTAGCCAAGTGATCACTTGTGAAAGTTGCTAGATTTCTGTAGTGGTGAAAGAGTTATAAATCTGTTCGATAATTAATTCCATCCCCTGATAGGGCACAGGCTTCATTCTTAGTTTGTGCTTTTGGGTGCTGTTGTCTTTTAGCATAAATCTCATCAAATCTTTGTGAGTTTTGCTTTTACATTTCCTTCATCTGTGACGAGAAGATTCTATTAGCAACCTTGGCACCTTCCATTAAAGTCTACAACTTCCAACTGCCAGGAAAGGATAATGAAGTGATAAATTTAATTTGCTAACAAAATATGTAAGGCAGAGATATCTAAGTGAATTTATAGTGTTAGCTAAGTCTTTCCTCTTAGCATTAACAAAAGTTTTATGGCAGGTTATCAAAATCAGTGTGACAAAAACAAATTTATATGAATTTTCACACAGAAATCAGATCTATAATCCTGTTTCAAAGCATACCTTTCTCTCTCAGCATTTCCAGGGTCATCAGAACTTAATGCAATGAGTTTTAAGTATTTTATTACCTGAAGGATGTAAAAAAAAACTGTTAACCAGGCTAAGAGACACTTTTTCTCATTAATATATGTACTATGGGGCTTATAAAATATGAATCACCTTCTCCTACCATGACTCAAGGCTGTAATGGCTGCAAAGAAAGACAACATCATCTCCCTATGACTGTGACAACAGGGATGCTTTAAATTGTTTGGGACACAGAATCTACTTTCACCTAATTTCTTAACTCTGTATCATGTTGAACTTCCCACCTCTCTTCCAGTGACCTGTGGCAGACTGTACTGGGAATAACATGATGCCTGCTTATCTGTATTCAGTGGACTCAAGATAAATCATTGCTTTTGCAGGCATATCATCTCCTTTCCTCAGGCCCCTCACCACTGGCATTAAGAGTCTTACCCACATTACTATCCTGCCAGGTGGGCTGCTCCTCATCATGGACTCTCAGTGCACTGGCAAAGTTCATAGACTCATCTCTTCCTCCTTCTGTAGTCCCTTTATTTTGGATTATTTGACTTTTAGCTCCTGTGCAACAAATCCAGTTTGGGTTATGAATTCATGTGCTTATTTATTTCTATGCACCAATTGCTTTAATGAGCCCAGTCCTTCTGGACTTTTTCTTTGGTAAGCAGCCTCTATGGGCTTCTATGGTTCAGGATACTAGACAATGACTGGTTTATACTTAATGGCAAGCAAAGCCCTTGATACATCTGCCAAGGACATTAGTGCACCTTCAGTATTGCTCCAGATGAAGCTCCCATTCACATAGTCCTTATAAAAGTGTGGTGCTTTATGCAGGTCTGCAGAGAACTAGAAGGAGATCAGTAAGTGGAGTCTGATGAAGTACTCTAGATCTGTATGTGGGTATTATCCCCTACCTTGCAATGCTTGTGTATTTCCTGTATTTCTCTCTGGAAGTCCCTAGAACATAGCAGTCCACACATTCTTGGGTCAAATAAAAATACCCTGAAAAGCGATTCAAATTTTAATCCACTTCTTAGTTTTTATTGAGTGTCACAAGGTGTAAAATGCCAGAGCTCGGGTGGGGTGAGGTGAGGCAGTGGCAGGGGTCCAGGGTGGAGTGGAGAGCTCTACATTTGTCTTGGAGATCTCAGCATAGTGAGCGTACAAAGCCAAATGTCAAGCCAAGGCAGAGCATAACTGTGCAAACAGCGTGAGTTATACCAGCACTATTTTTGAAGTTTTCGTCTGTGGTGCCAAATACATACAGAAAAAGCAGGTTTAAACAGTATAACCCAAGTCAGTAGTGATTAATTGCTACAAACCAAGAAATAGCGTCTATCAAAAGAGGAAAATAGGGCAGTATTTCAAAACTTAACCCAATTCATCGAATATATATATATGTATATATAAGATCATTACCATAGGCATCTGTAAATATATCTTTATACTAAGGGCATTTCCCCCCAAATCTTTTGCCTTGGAAAGAAATGGATTCTTCATCTGAGACATAATGTAAGGAGGATGCCAATATGTAGACATTTTGAGTTGGAAAGAAAAATAAATTATGGATGATACTGATCTCATTGGTAAATACTGACTTTTTAGAGCTACCAACTGAAAATTGCAGTGATTAGATCATTCCTAAGGAAAGTAAATTTAAATATTATAAAATATTTATAGGTGATGACAAAGTTGGCAGAACTACTCAACTCCTATTTTGTTTCCATTTTTCTCCACTAAGAAGAACCATCTCAATCTGGAAAGAGCAGAACAAAAATTCCTAAATGGAAATTGAAGTCCTATCTATGTGAATTAGTTTAGGCAGGTAGTGCTTAGCCACTTTACATTCACATCTCCAGCCCCAGACAAATTGCATGTCAGGGAACTAAAAAATCTTGAAGTTTGTGATCAAAACACAGCTACTGGTGATCCCTGAGAAGTCATCACCCCTAGGGGAATTGCCAAAACTTTGAAAATGAATCAATTTTACAAAAGGGAAAAAATGTGAATTCTGAAAATTTCTGAATGTTAACATTGAATTTGGTTCCTTAAAAGATACCTAAACTCATTTGTTTAAGATAAATATTTTTGTAAAAAAGGAAAGTAAGCAATGTTCCTTCAGAAGTAGGATTTGATTGTTTAAAGCAATGTACATGGGTATAGGTAGGGGGGTGTGAAAACTCAGTAAGAATAATTCATGCCAAATGAACCTAATTTCCTTTGTGATATGTTTCTAGGCAATAGATAACAATTGTTGTTTCTCCTGGCTGTTACTGAATTCCATGTGCTGGGTTACATTACCTGAGAGCAACCTGTGAAGTAGGTCCTACAAGGTTTCCTATTTTATAGATAGCAGAGGCAAGGCTGGTAAATAGTCCAGCTGGTATCTGGACCCAGGTACAGGAAATCAGAACTCAAACCCCAATCCATTCTACTTCTGTTCCAAAACCTGAAGAACAGCTGCTGGCAAGGTGAAACTTGATTTCCTGAAGCCATCTGACAGCTGACCGTTATGCCCAGTTGGTTTTGTGGAGAAGACTGTCACAGAGCTAGATGGACATTAGTTAAGCCTCATAATATTCTTCTTCCCCTACAAAAAGCTCACCTGGTTATTTGGAGAATTACACATTTATAAAAAAATTTCATATTCTCAGAGTACCTCAAATTTACAATTAGAATCCATGAACATATGACATTCCACTATAGAAATCTGTCATCCAACCTTGAAAACATTACTCTATCAGAATATGATAATATTTATTTAAAGTAATATGTTTGTGAATATTAAGTGAGAGTAGTGGACCTCTGAAAGAAAGAGCTAGAATTTTTCCAGAAACTAGTAACAGAAAACTATAAACTTGAAAATTTTAGATATAACTAATTTAAAATGCAGGATATTTAGTCATTAGAAGCTGTGATATACTTTCTGTTATAATATAAAAAGGCCTGCTTTGCTAAACAAATCATTAGTATAAAAACATTTCAAGAAACTGTTTAATCTATTTAAGATAATTAACAGCTTTCAAGTATGCGATCTAAACTCATGTAAAAACTGACAATGGATTTGCTATTTTAAATGAGCATTTGTTAGCAATTCCTTCCAGTACTTGAAAATGCATTTCTTTCTCAATAATCTATAATTCAGACTTTTCACCAATGCTAAAGAACTCTTCACACAATTCATCCAAATTAGCGAGCTTTTGCTGTAGACTTTTATAGACTATAGAGAGCACTATATTCCCTGTGGATATAATTTGATCTCAGTTATGTAGTCATTGTCTCATTCTATCTGCTTCTACCAGGAACCTTTCATTAGTTGCTTACTGATCTTACTCTAGAGACTCAAAGTAATTATGTCCAAGAATTGTACACTGTCAAGAAGTAGTACCTTACAGGAAATGGAATGATATGTGTTTTAAATTTAAAATCTAGTTCTGGATACCAAATAAGGTACTTAGATAATATTCCTATATCTGCATTAAATTATTATATATGTATATTTTTTTCATTTTTAATTTCAAAGCACAAGTTTTGGCCCATATGGCAAATTCCAGGATTCTTGCTTTTGCCTTGAGAGTGAGTTCTCAACGTAATATGTAGTTCCTGGCAGATAATTGCAGTTACCTGTGAACTGAGAGAAGAGGGAATTTTAGAAGGAGTAGGTAGTTGGGTTGGTCAGCTGCCAAGGACAGAAGGAATAATACAGGTAAACCACTGGTCATCTTAAGGAAACCTTAAAATGACAGTAATTTTTTTTTCCACTGGCATAAAACGTCAGGTTTACTATACAATTTTTAACCTACCACTTTTTGTTAAATATTGAACTCTATGGACGGGAACAAGTGAATAGCACAACCTCTCATTTCAACCCTATTTCTAAAAGAGAGTCATACCATTTGCTTCTGAAATGTTCGCACGACCCAGTGTATGGACTTCAATGGTTGGCTGTTTTCTTTCTATTTGGAAAATCGTTTTAACTTCACATGGTTTAACAATGTTGTATTAAAAATGAAGAAGGAGAATGCCTCTGTAGAGTCCAAACAATACTGCTCTTTGTTGATTGGCTTAGAAATACCTTCAGATCCCTCATGATTACAGGTACTTTGAGAAGGTGAGTTGTTTATAAAGAGTTGGTATTTATTGGAACTCAGATACTGTTGTTTCTTCTCCTTGTATCAGTGGGGTAGAAGAGTGGCAGATTGCCCCCACAGAGTTCCCAGGCTGTTTTCTGTGACAGAGCTTCTAATATTAAAAATCAAAGTATGAAAAGATAGTGGTGTATTATATAGTTAGGCTGTTTGAAACATTTCCTGCAGCTGTGTAGAAAAGATGCTTTATTTAAGGGGAAAAAAATCCTTGAAGAAATTAATTGATATGAGCCAGAAGTTGTTCAGCCAATTTAATCACTAATCTGCTGTTGCTTCTAAATTGCATGAGATACAGAAGGAAGTCTGCCTGCCTCCAAATCAGCCAATTCAAGATATGAACACGGGATGAAATTTAGCCACTATATGCTAAAATGCCTGCTTGAAATTAAACAGGCTTCCCTTGAGGTGGGGGTGAAGAAGATATTGGCCAAACTGTTAAAGATGCTAATTCATTTTTGAGGGCATTTTGCCAAGTTAACTAAAGCTATCCTAAAGCTACTTAAAGAATTAACTGGAAAACAAACAGTGACCAGGTCCAAATTTCTATTTTCAAAATGTGTTAAAAATCGGGTTTTTTTTTTTAAATGAAAGCACTAATTAAAGTAAGCCTTTTATTCAGATATCACATTGTATCACACTGAATCTCAATAATGGTACTGTCTCTTTTGGACAAAGTAAAGAATTTGGGTGATACACTTTCAGCTCACACAGATTCTGTGTGTAAGGCTGTTGTGTTTACTTTGAAATTCAAATCCAATAAGGCAATAAGGGAAAATTCGGGGGGCCAGTGAAATTATAATTGAGTTTAAACCTTGGGAACTTGAGGTGGCCTCAGAGGAGGGAGTAAATCTCATACAATCTTTATATTCTGCTTAAAAAGTTAGCTTATCTGTCAGAATGAGACACCCATTACTTGGCTTTTGAAATCCTGCTGGACTCTCTAATCTCACATTTGTCAGGTGGTATATTAAAGAGGCATCCATTTTCAACTCTCTTATCAATATTGTAGAAAAGATACAGAGTTAGTTCAGTTAGTTCAGCTGAAGATATATAACTAACATTCCATTATGAATAGCTTAGAGAACATTCTATCTTGCATTTCAAGTAGAGCTTCCCAGTCGCTCTACTTTAATATTCTGAATGGATAAAGTTGCCTTTGTTATTATTTCTTTTTCACATATTTTTGTAAAATTAATTTTCTGTTTTAACTTCATATCCTCTAAATAGAAATTGTTTCAAAATCATCTTAGAAAGCCCAGCACACTGCTGTGTAGTAATTCTGGAGAAGCTAGTTAAATATGCAATATTATAAATATAAAGCTATTAGTTAGCACAATAACTTTTGACCCAAATAGTAAAATGCCATTTCTTCCTCAATATAATGCTATCAGTAGAAAATTTTTATCATTTGCTTTTTTTTCAGCATAAAAGAGAGGAAAGGAGAAAGGATTGGGGGAGGAAAATGAAAGGAAATCGTAGAATTTATTTAAGTGGCATAGCAACGGAATACCACTATTTCTATTAAGTTACCTAATGGATAAATTCCATCTTATAATACTCCTATTTAACATTCTAATAATAGATTTAATAGACACAGAATGCATTTCTAGTTCATTTTTGTTATTGTCTCATCATTTTCCCATGTCTACTTTGCAACAGTTTTCTCCAAACATATTAGAAATTCAGAATTCCAAATCTTTTTCCCTGACTTGTCCTCTACATAATATCAAAATATTACAAACCTTTAGAAACTATCTATAATATTAATTCAGTTTAAGCTTCTCTGGGCTTCTCAAATCTGTAAATGTACATGTCTTACCAAATTTGAGCAATACTTAGTCATCATTTCTTCAAATATTTTTTGTGTCTCATTCTTTTCTCTTTTCTGGGACTCAAATTAAATGTATAATAGACTCTTTGATATTATTCCACAGGTCCCTGGGACTCTTTTGCTATTTTTGTTTTTGAATGGTTTATTTTCTCTCTTTTTCAGATTGGATAATTTCTATTTATCTCCCTTCAAGTTCACTGAGTCCTTCTTAAACCATCTCCATTATGCTATTAAGTCCACCTAGTGAATTGTTTTTTATTTCCTATGTCACATTTTTTCAGTTCTAGAATGTCTCTTTTGGTTCATTTTTATAAATAATTTTTTCTTTCTTGCAAGGTTTCTTATCATTCATTACCAGTGTATTTTCCCTTACATCCTGAGCATTGTTATAATAGCTCCCTTAAAACCCTTGGCCTCTCATTCTAATAGCTGGACCATCTCAGGATTGATCACTGATAGCCTTTTCTCTTGAGAATCATCATAATTTCTGCTTTTTTATATGTTTGATAGTTTTTTATTGTATCTGATATGGCATAGAGAGACTCTGGACTCTATTATCTGCTACCTAATAGTACCGATTTTTGTTTGTTTGAGCAGATAGTTAAACCCCAAACTCTGCTCCTTCTGGCTTAGGAGCAGCTGAGAGATCTTTTCTGTTATCTGGCCTCAGCTGGGCTGCTTGGAGTCTGCCAAGCACTGGCATAGCTCTGGTGTCAGCCAGAGATTTGGATTGAGTATACATGCTGACTCCATCACACTCTCTCTGTAACGTCTCCTCTCCTAGATATCCCCAAGTTTCTAGATGCTTTGATGGCACTGAACTCTGATTTATCAACCAGTAAAACTTTGGATTTTCTTTGAATTTTAACCTCCCTGTTTGGTATCACTTGGGGCTGTGCTCAGGCAAAAATGGCAGCGTCATTCCCTTCTTCCAAGTGCTGACCCCCCTCTAGTTTCTGCCTTCTTTGGGACATTGTTCAGTGTATTTGGATGGCTTATGTGTATGTAGTGAGTTACCTGCAGAAGACCTACCCTAGGTACTCGGCATTATCAGAAATGGAACTCTCCAAAGAATCATCTATAGTAAATAAGGCACATGAAGAATCTTCGTAGGAAGAACATTCATCTAGATAGAAAACTCTATGAAATTGCAAATTTATACAATTTTAAGACTTAAATGTGCTTTGCTATTGTTTTTGAACTCTCATCCTATGTACTGCCATCTCTAACTCAGAGCAACGAACTCAGTAGTTGTGGGCAACTTGACATGATTTGTAGAAGCACAAAGGCCCTGGGGACTTGGACTTGGCATTGCTCACTTTTAAGCTAATAAAGAGAAAACCCTACAATCAAATGCAGTGAAGGGTATAATTGGTGCAATAGTGCTTGCTATCAGTGTACATTTCAGGGTCATTTTTGTTAACTGTGGAATGAAGTAAAACATTTTTAAGCACCCAACACTTCAGTAAGAATATATATGGTTACCCTGAGCAGTCAAGTCCAAATACATGATGCCTGATTATTATAGAAGCACCTATTCAACACTGCTCATTGTAAAGCATCTTATTCTCTAGTTGCAGTTATACATCACCTGAAATCAAGCCATGTCTTGAAAATATATCACTTTTAGCTCCATGTACCATTAAGGGTGAATAAAAGTGTCAAAAGCAAAGGAGAGCTTATACACATATTACAGGTATGGGAATGCTTGTACAACTTGAAAATATATCCATCAAGAGGTGTGGGCAGTTTTCACAGAAAGTGAAATATTTCAGAAGTGCTACTCCATTCCATGCCATGGAACACATATTTCCTGAGTCTGAAGAAATTTCAAGCTTCCTTTTTTCTGTCTCGCATGCTCAGGCTGACTCCTTATAATCATTGTTTTTACATTCAGTCACCATGGAAATGAGAAGGACTTTGTTGTCCTGTATAGAGAACTGACAATAATAGGAAACTACAGACATGAGTAACTAGGCATTTATGTTTTTCACAGGTCAGTAATAAAAGCTGTCTTATTTAAGGAATACAGTGCTACATACATAGATAAGTCTTGCCCATAAACAAAAGGCAGGGTGATGGTGATACACAGAAAAGGGATCTCCAAAGTCATATAATGGACAGAAAGGGTGACGTGTTGAATGGGAACAAACAATAGGTAATATAGATTACCATCAGAAGGGTTGGGAAGACCCAAATAAGCATTTTCCTCCCCACATACAGAGCCCTACAGTCCGAAGAAGAGGAAAGCAAGTTCTTATCTCCTTCTTAAGTCACACTGAAGTGAGATCCGTTCTCTAATCCAAAGTCAAAGAAACTGATTACTTCAAATAACCACCCCTTCAAGACATCTCCATTTGTAAAAACATGAATATTTTCCTTATGATTTTATATGAAATCAATTAGGTTATTTTTGTTGTCTATATGAACTCTAATTGTCTAAATAAATGCTACTCAAAACATGTTACCTGAACCAGCAACATCAGTGTCACCTAGAGCTTTTTTAAAATGCAGATTCTCAGGTCCAGCTCCAGGTCTACTGAATCACAGTCTGAATTCTAACAAGATCCCCAGGTGACTGGTAGGTATGTTAAAGTTTGAGAAGTATTGGGATAGGGAATATAATAAAATAAAGTCTCAATGTAGGAAGCACCTCATATGTCTTATTTAATGACATCATTGGAAAGTGAGGCCAAAAGAACATTAAGGAAATGTGTAGATGGTGATAATTTGGGAGCTACTTTCAATTCTCAGGAAAAGAAAACTCACACAAAAGAATCTAAAGAGGTTACGAATAAGGAAGAAGAAATGAAATGAAACCTGGTAAATGTAAGATATGAATCTGTGAAATAATAATGCCAAATAAGACATTTAATAGACACAATTTAGAAAGCAGGATTATCAGGAGACCTAGAGCTGGGTTGAAAGTGAAGAAAAAATTATAGTAAAATCAGGCTTTCAATGTATTAGGATAATAAAAACAACTAATGCAATTTGGAGCCTCCTACCCAGAGACAAATCATGGAAGAGGAAGGTAATGTTTCTTTTTTAATGACTCAGGTGAAAATGTAAAGAGAATATTTGGGCACAAAAGCAGAAAGGCTCAGGCTTCATACAGGATCCAGACAGCAACAAGTTATAAAGTTTGATAGCTGAGAAGTGCTACGAATAGTTTGAATGATGATTCCAAGGTCGGACATACGGTGACACATGGAAATAATGAAATGTGAAAAGCCTTTGATTTTAAGAAGCATGAAATTTGAAAGTAGTGAAATCAAACAGAAAACTGTGTCCCAAATATTAATACACATTCTACATACTTTATAGTACCCAGTCCAAGTCTGTGTGCTCAACTAATCAGGCCAGATAAGCATTCCCCAAAGACAAGATACCAGTTGCTGCTAATTCCTCACTCCATTACCAGGTCTAGAGGAAAATTCAGTCTCATACAGCTAGCTCTAGCTTGCTCCACATCTGCGATGACATAAGCAAAACACATTAACTTACATAGGATGAATCCACCAACTGTGTAAATTATCTAGACACATGCTTTTAATACTGTCCTTACCATGTTCTGCAGCCAGGCGAACCTCACATGTCATGCAAGTTGCCACATTGCCCATGGACAAGATAGTGATGGGAGAAGAGGTTGTTTGTAGTGTAGCTATTCTCCTCTTTCCCCCTATCTGAATGTAAATCCTGTTCTTCTGGATAGCAATTCTGCTCATTAGGTTCTACACTAGTTTTGTTATAGTAGTAATGTAAAAAAAAAGAGAAAAACACAGGGTGTTATCAGCTATCAGCAGATTAAGTTACAGAACATACTGCAGGTTTTCCTTGCAAAAGAGCACCTCTTCTATAGGGAAAAATCAGTAGTGATAGCACAAATAAATAAATGACTGATTACAAAAGGTTTTCTTAAATTTTAGAAGGCTAACCCATAAGGTTTCTTCTAAAAAATGAACTCCTCTCGTATTTTTAAGTGTTTTATAGATCATTAAGTGCATGGCAAAGGGGCAGTGAGAAAGGATTTCTAAATTTTATGAACTAGGAAGCACTCAAATTGAGGACAGATAAAAATAAGACAAGTTATATTTAAAATTCTACTTTATCAGTGGGAGAATACAATGAAAAGCATATAAACATCAATTTGAATAAGTATCCATTTCTCAGTCACACTGTACCTGAGAGTAACACCTTGACAAAAGAGCTATTTGTGTTAAAATCATATAGATAATGATATATATTAATATATATCATATATGTCAGTATCTATTATGTGTGTCTGTGTGTATGTGTATATATGTATGTATGTGTGTGTGCCATATGTGTAATATAAAGTATGGTTGCTGTGTGTGTATATGTGATATCACATCATTTAATATATTACTAGATATTAAATATATGTATCTGCATATATGTGGTATATGTTTGTGCATCAGTTACCACCTAACAAAGTGGAGACATCATTCAAACTTCCTACTGTTGCATTTTACACCTAAATTTAATGCTGACCTTTATCTCTCAAATCTCATTCTTCTGAATATAATGTAACTCAACCATACATTCACTCCCAGCTTTTAAACTCCTCAATCTCATTTAGAGATGGTTTAAGCCAGAAAATAAATCAGCTCATCCCTGGAAACTTTAACTGAAATTGCATAGTGTATTTTTCCACCAGGTGTTTGAAATGCTTCCTTTGAAGTAAGTGCTTTTCAGAGTTAGTGAATGGAGCTTCCTGGAAATACCAGTATAAATATTCTCAACTACATTTTGATGGGAAACCAAGAGGTCATGATAATTAGTATTTTATCCACTAAATTAAATCAGGCTAGAGAAAGTCAGTTCTTAAATAACTATAATGTCACTTTAACATACTTCTTTTTGATGGAAAAATACTGAAGAAGGCTTAGTAAATAATACTAGACAGATTCAGATAATACAGTATGGTAAAACCTTTTCATGAATTAACTTTGCTGGTAAGTTCTTCCATGGAACAGTACAGTATGTTGAGTAGAATATTTTAAATCTAAAATGCATTTTGAATCTGCTGTATTTGTTAAATATAGAATAGTAAAATGGAAAGGGAAAGGATGAGAATCTCAAGAAATGCATTCTGACCATACTGTCAGCTGATTGTATGGTCACAAAGAATATTTCTGAGTCTTAGGTTTCTCTTCTAGAGAATGGATATAATTAAATCTTCCCTGTTGATTTTTCAGAATTTATAGAGTCAAAAACTCTCAAAGGTAGTAAGGTGCTATGTAAATATATGCAACATAGTTTAACATTTTTTGTAGTGTTCAGTTATAAAAGGAATACATTTCATAGAAAACTATTATAAGAATGTGATGATATTTCATTTTGAGCATTAGATAGCTGGATTTGATATCAATATTAATTTCCTATACTTGCATTGACTTACCTTTGCTGCTTATCTTATAACAACAGGCCATAATACCAGAATAGCTTTATTCCATTGACTTTATTACTTTATCAAAGCTAGTGATTGTACTTCTAGTGTTTCCAGACCAACAACAAAAATAGTTCAACATAGTACAATGAATATTGCTATGAAAAACAGTACTAGAGTCCCAGGAAGATAAAATATACTCTATTTGTGTATAGTTTCTTAAAAATAACCTTAGTTGTACTTGAAGCAAAAGAAGAACAAGGTGGCTAGTAACAAATAACAATTCATTCTTTTGAAAAAGAATAGAAAATGGAAAAGAGAAGGCCCTAGAAAGAGGCATTATATCTCAACTCATCCAAGCCATCAAAGCGGATGATGTGGGAATGTACTTAGTTCTAGGGTCTTTGTATAAAATAAGTAAAAATTAATCAATAATCATTATCCTGAGAAAATAGCTTCTTCATTGGTATAGAACATAGTTCAGTACCCGTGTTCCAAAAATGCCTGAGTGAACTTAATATACTTCTGGTTGTGCAAGCAAATTATATCTTAACTTCATGAAAAGGATAATAATAATGAGAAAAGGGTCATCGAGCATTTGAGTAGCCCATTCATTCAACGAATGCCTTCCTTCAGCAAGTGTTTATTAAGCTGCTATCATAAGCTAGGCACAGTGTTCTCCTTGTTTGGCTGTGGTGAGTAACATAGAATTGAGTTTTTGGAGATTACAGTCAGACAGTGGGGAGAAACAATTTTAATTTTTAAAAAAGCTACAGTTCGTGATAATTATCATGAAGCAGAAGGCCTGCTTTGGGGAATAATGTGGAATATGTAGCTACTTTAGTTGGATATCAGGAAAGTGTTCCCTGAGAGAGTGACATTTGAAATGAGATCTGAAAGATGAGAGGAGCCAAGGAACAGCATCCCACTGGGAGGGAACAGCATCTGTGAATGTGTGCAGGAAACTGAAAGATGGCCTACATGTCAAAGTTAGAGAAAAAGGGTGAAAGAGAAACACATAGGAGTAGAAAGGTGGACAGTGGCCACATAATGCAGAGCCTTATTGGCCATGATAAAAAACTAGGATTGCACTGAATGTGCAAAGAGCAGCTGTCAAAAGATTTTGTGCAGAAACAATGATATTATCCAAACTTCACTTTAATACATGATCATGCTGCTCTGTGAAAATAGACAGGGAGGGTGCAAAGTCAAAGTCAGAGAGCTCATTAGGAGACAGTTATCAGGGCCAGCTTCATGGGTAAGTGACCTGTGCAGACCCACAAGTTTCCCCTCTTCAAAAGGGTCCTAGTCTTGGTTTAATGCTCTGCCGACTCCATCTTGAAGTTCTTAATAATTTGTAAACAAAGGGCCTTGCATTTTTATTTTACACTGGGTTTTCAACTTATGCAGCTGGTAGAGCCTGTTACAGAAATCTAGTTGTAAGATGACATTGCCACAGACTGTCATGATGACGACACTGCGGATGGAGAAGAGTGATCTCTGTCTTATAGGTGAAATGCAGTAGAATCTAATATCAGACTGCCTCCAAGATGAGCTTTCAGTTTGGCCCACATAGAGCATTTTAATTTTTTGTACATTAACTTATTATAACCAACACATATTCCATCCACTTAACAAATACTAGTTTTAAAAGATTGCTATTTTTGTCACGTTACCATTCATATCATGTATCTGTAATAGTGATGAACTCTGAAGTGTGTGAAACATTTAGATTTACTTTTCTGTTTCACTGATATCTACTGAGCTCAAAGCACATGAAAGGTTCTCTACGTGAAAGTAGAGTGACAGAGGTGTTATCTACTAAATATTTACAATTTAGTTTAAAAGTAAGGCTTAAATGGCTGTAATACAAGGAAAAATGTTCAAGAAAAATATAAAGGAGATAAAAGCAATGCACTGTAAGGGATTCCCTTTGTTTACAAGGATCAGTAGAAGTTTTATCAAGTGTTTCTGCTCATTGAACAGTTCACTGAGTCTTTGTCATGACATCATAATGTGGAATGACATTATTGTGGCATTTCATTTTAATTAAAACCAGACATGTCCAGGGATTGCATAACAGACATCTCTCAATATGTTGTAAGCCATAAGATTGTCCTGATATATTTGAAGATTCCAATTAAAAGTTAAATACTATTGAGGTTTTTAAAGGAAAAAAAATCAAAATACCTCTCCTTATTCACTACCAAGTAAAATAGAGCTGTAAGTAAAAAAAAAATATATATATATATATATATATATATAAGTATTCATCATAGGAATGCAAAATAAAATGAGAATTTTGACCAGTAGATGGAAATCTAATGAAATTAAGAGATAAATGAAAGCATTCTGGCTGCTGTATAATAGTTCTATCTTCAGTTTAGCAAGTTATACGAACTGCAGGGAAATACGGAAACTATCTATAGTTTAGCACTATCACCGGAAAAAAAGCCTAGTTTGAAGACCAGACTTCAAAGCATACGTCCCAAAGGAAAACACACACACATAAGCACATGCACACACATGCACACACATGCACACATACACACATCCTCAACAGAAGACACTGGGGCAATGGAAGGATGTACTAGTGCCTCAGAGACAGAGACCTCTGGTGTTGAAAAGCCTTGCTTGTCATGCATCACAGCGTCAGGACTCCAGACATTACATACCAGGCTGTTTGTTTCACTGTCAGGCTCCCACGATTTGACTGTGGACAGAGCTTTAGCGTCTATCATCTGAGACCAACTCAGGGCTCTGGTTTACCTTTTACTTATCTTCCTTTTCAAACCTACACCTCTAGAATAGAGTAGTTTTGTCCCTAAAGTGCTCACACTATTAAATATTAAGGTGAAGGAAAATGCCTACTAGCTTAGGCTACACGAAGTCATGCAAATAGACTCACCCTCTTGGTCCTGCACATTCTCAAAGAAGAGCTCAAGAGCTGCCACCTGCCCTTAAATCACTGAGCCTGAGCCAGTGCACAGAAGAACTGGTCTTAAAAACAAGGTGGGCTGAGGATACAGAAGACATTGAGAAAATATGGTGCAACTTGGGAAATATGTGTATGTCTTCCAGTAGGAATATTTCAGGAAAGAATAGGAACATTTCAAGCATCCCCATCCGACTTTTATGTCCCTCCTCCTGCTCTGCGACTGTAGGCTTTCTCCTACCAGCCTCTCCACCTCCAGCCTTGTCATATCACTGCAAGTTTACTCGTTCAAAGACTCATTTTCCTGTTCAGGACTTTCAATGAAACTACTTGTTCAACAGATGTAAGGCATTCAAGGCTCTTTATGCAGACTTACTAACTATGCTTTGGTTTCTTGGACATATATTATCTCTGACAAGTGATCCCCAAACATGCCCTGCTCCTTCCCATCACAAGCTCAACACCATGGCTTATGACATGCAGTTAATTCACCTGACTCTTTCTTTTCCTTGCTTAATGCAATTTTACTAATTCTTCAAGATGTCATTACTACTCCAGAAAGCTTTGTTCATTTTTTTCCATCAGAAAGGATATTTCTCTCCTCTGAAGTGAGAGATCACCCAGTTTATACCTATATTAACACTGTGTGTGTACCTATTTGTTTGAATCATCATGGCAGTTGTCTCTAACCACTTTCCCACACCCAGACCTGATTGTAAACCTCATGAGACCATTTTATATCTCTGTCCTTCGTAATGCCTGCTGATCATAAAACAAAGGTTCCATATAAGGTTTATTTAAATGAGTGGCTAGAAAAGAGTGGATTCATCATATTTTGAGATCGTTTTCCATAATCATTGTACTTATAGCCAGACCTCATGGAAAGTCCACTTATCTGAAAAAAAAAAAAAAAACAACTAACCAACAGATTTAATACAGACTATCTAAAATAGCGAAATGTATTATACCATCTTTGGTCATTATGAGATTCCTTTGATGTTCACCAACCCAAGAACCTACTGTTGGGATTTTCCCATAGGCCAGTTTGCCTGTGACAGACCTAGGTTTTAAGTCTTGTAATTTTTGATACCCCTCCCCCCTCCCTTTTATTTTCAAAAGAGTTCTGGTGTAGATGATGAAGTATATGATCACTCTCCCTAAAGACCATTTTATTGACAGGTGAAAACTCACCTTACATATCATTATTGCATTATTTTTCTTAAATAAACCAATATGGAAGAAGGATGGATTCCCAAATCACCCATTGCTTCTTAAAGCTTCAGGTTAATCTAAAAAGCAAACTAACCAAGAGACAGATCAAAAAGCAAAACAAAACAGAGAAAAACCACAGACAAAAAACAGGTCCCAAGGCTAAGCCATTTGAAGTGGGAAAGGATAAAATGCGAGGCTCAGTATCATTGGGAGGGATTTTCTTATCCTTCTTTTTTTCTTTTGTCTCCAAGGAATTCTTCATTAGACTCAATTTAAGCCTTGAGTTTGAGGTTTTGTATTCTCAGCTGGTAAGCACACCTATTAAAAAGCAATGTATTCACATTAACTCCCTGGTACCAGCAGGATCCGTGTGTTCACCGCTAGCAGTGGACACCATGCCAGGAGATCCTGACTTCTGGTGCAAAAGGATTTAAACCCAAAAAAGTTTAGCAAATGCCCAAACACAACAACTACAAAAAAGCATATAATTCTTTTCTGTACTATGGGGTTTGTTTTACTTAGGAAAATGGCCTGGTTTTACCCTGCAGCACGCATTCATTACAATGATCTTTGACTGGCAGATGCAGAGTAATAGGATGCATATTTTAGTGCTTATTATAATACCCTGTCCAAAAACAACTTGACAAATTTGTGATTTCGACAATATCTCATTTTGCTGGCTGCAGTGCTCTGTGATTGTCTGGCCCACGTGGCTTCCAGATTATGCATACCACCAATACTTCTCATTAAAATGGCCACAGTTCACCAGTTTCGGTAGCTTGGAACGAACTTGGAATGAATTATTATACAACAAAGAGGCTGCTGTCATGCAGAACAAAAGACAAGCAAAAGAGAGCTTTGGCTTAATGAGGCTAAGTGAGTGTCTCTCCTGCATCACAGCTACTTGACGGCCTTTGAGCATGGATTTTTTTCTCCACAGGCCAAAACCTTTGGTCTATTATTTTGTGTTTATGCACCTTGAGGCTAATATACATTTTAATATGCTGCACATGGAGAAAAAAATCAGCCATTAGATTAGAACATGTGCACTCCCTGTTAAATTAATGACAACCGAACATAGAGATAAATTTAGGTTTTCATATTTAATTATAGCACACTGCAGTACATTTAGCAAGGATAAGTTGCACTATTATTATGCTTCATTTTTTTTGACATCTTCTCCTATGAATGGGGCACACTTGCCCCCCCAACTACCAACCTCCTGTGCCATACTAACATCTCTCTCCATATCATTCTGCCCTCAACATCACCCAACCTCAGCTACCGCATTAAAAGGTATCCTATTTTAATTTGCTAAATTGAGTGAGAGAATTAAGGCAATTGTAGCATGTCTATAGGATGAATAAGAATGTGATTTGTAAGAAAAAGCAACTCATCCAAGAAGACTTCAGCTGTCACCCCTCCTTGTGGCATCAGATTATCGTGATGGACCCAAGTTCTCTGTTTTTCTGATCTACCTAAGGCACAAACACAGCATGTGATTCCGAACAGTTGATGTTTTGCTATGGCTCAAATGACCTGTGGATAAAGAAGTAATCATAACATTCTCAAGGAAAATCCAACAGTCATATCACTCTTTGGAACTTTTCTGTTAATTTTAATTAATTTCTCTTGTTTTTAGAAATGAGAACCTTGCAAGGAGCAAAAGTTGTAGGGTAATAAAATATCCAGTGGTCTTCAACAAAAATTTAGCAAAGCCAGTGGTAGAGATTATGAATATTGCTGTTCATTCTTCCAAGGCTACCAAACCAGGAACAGACTGACAACAGAAATGTCAAAATGGACTTTTCATGTAAAATGACCTGATAACTTAGTTCTTTCCACTTGGGAGCTATGACTTTACCTTCCAGTGATTGAGTGTATTTGTTCCCTCTTTCATCAGGAACATATAATTTAGTGTTGCTTCATCTACCAGTTAATAGAGTTCCAATTTATTAGCTATCTTTGTGTAAAGCAGAAAGAAAAACATTTGCCTATGTGTCTGCGTTAAGGAAGCACAACCTTTTCTTGTATTTTTGCTATAAAACGTCATGTGAATTAGCAACAGCATTAAAGCCAGGGAATATTTTTCCATAGTCTCAGAGTCAAAATTCAGCTCTAGGGGTATCCTGAATCAGTCCTTTATTGGATATTTGTCTCATGGTAAAACATACTGGGGTTTGATGATCAGAGAAACAGGGCAGGAATAAAAATGACCAGTCAGGGTGACCTGTAACTGAGCATACCTGAGAGAAATCAGCCAGCGACTCTTCTTAATGGCACAGAAGAGCAGCCTGTACACATTTATTAAGAATGTGTAAATTTCTCTTTGCCCAAATGCTGGTGGAGTGAAATTAGCAAGGTAGCCTATTAGAAATGGCCTTACAAAGATGGGTTCTAAAAGTCATTTTCACAATGCTTTTTGGCTTAAAATTTTACTTACCTCAGAAACTAAAACTGTGAGGTAATGAAATAGCTAAGTAGACTGGTAATATGGCATGATAAAAATTTCTTATGACTAAAAATAACTATTTTTTAATATTTAAGTGTTTGGAGAACTCAAATTCCAAGAATGTCCTTGTGGAATATTGATGAGGATTATACTTACTATTTCACAGATGCTGACACTGATAGAAAGCTCTGCCTTGTTGGTACAGTCACCAGGTATTACTAAGATCCCTTACTCAGTAGTCTCGATCCTCTCATCCCTGAGGTTTCTTTCTACTTGTGGGCAAGAGGTTCTGACTTCTTGGTCAGTAATAATTAGTGATGATCAGGTCACATTTCTGAGTTTATTCACTTTGCAATTAAAACGATTTACTCTGACTTGCCAAGTGTTCTCAGTCCCAAATATCCTGGCCATTAGACATTTCATTGTGTTTAAGGCAGATTCTGAGACACTTCTTATGTAACTGTTCTACCAAACAGGATTTCAGAAACAGACTTTCTTTCAAACATCCTTGGTAGCCTAAAAGTAACTCCTTTTTAAAATAAATTTAATACTTTAAAAAATAGCATATACTGACCTTAGGAAATGCTCATATTATTAAGTCTAAAAAGCAAGAAACCAGATTATATATAAATATAGTTCCAATTTTGTTAAAAAATCATGCATGTGGACAGAAAAAAAAGAGCTATGATGATATCCCTTTATTAACAGGCAGTTCTGAGAATGGACATTCTGGATGGTTTAGCTTTCCCTTTTTTTTTCTCTTCTAAATTTCTTATAATGGGGGTGTTTTTTTTATAGTGAGAAACACTAAAAATGAAAGTAGTAGCTTTCCTCTAATATTCTAAAGAATGTTGATAAAGTGTTTCATCAAACTAGTTTTATAAGAGCCAAATTTAAAAGAATCAAGACTGTTCAAGTGCCATAAAGCAAAATCAGGAAGGGCATAAGAAGACGGGCATTGTTTAGTTTGTAGAATAAATTAAAATTTGTCCACAAAGAAAGGGTAAAGAAAAATTGCTACTTCATTTTTTAAAGGATTTTTATGCAAAAGTTTAAAACAAGGGTAATAGTTTTCTAAATCCACTGCTAAGGAAAGGAAACTAAGTCAATATAAAGAAGTGAATCTAACAGAAGGTATCCTTTCCTGAGAATGAGCTGTTCAAAGGAGACTGAAAAAAAGTGGGGGAGTCTTTTCCTGTCCTTTGTCATTTAAAAAATTTTTTGTTTTCTTTTCTCTTCATTTTTTTTTCTTAGGTCTGAGAAAAGACAGATTCTCAAGTATCTCTAATTCTAAATGTGCAGACTCATACAAAGAAAGCAGGGTTTTTTTCCTTCTCTAATGTTACATGAAGTTTTCTTTAAAATACTTTTATCAGAATTCTCAAGTTAGTTCTTCACACATGACACTGGAAGTATTTGGTGAAGTCGTACTGAAGATAGATTTATCCTCAATGTGAAATATGGTCATTTTCTGCCAAATTGTTCAGTGTGCTTGGAATGCAAGCTGATTTGAAGAACTAGCTAATCTAAATTGATTCCATTTCAACTTAATTCCCATTAGCGTCTAAATTCCTATCTACCTATATTATATAGAGAGAGTTCTCAAGACATAAATTTTGAGTGCCTTCAAATCTAAATTTTCTGCATTCTAACAACTAAAAAAGAATCCAAAGGAGCTCTTTGAGCTGCCATTTGACCTGAGACCCCTTAGGTTTTTTTTCCTGCTTTATTGAAGCATAATTGACAAAATTATAAGATATTTAAAGTGTACAATGTGATAATTTCATATATGTACACAGAGTGAAAAGAGTCCCCCTGTGGGGTTAATTAGCACATGCATCACCTCACACAGTTACCCTGTGTATGTGTGTGTTTGTGTGTGTGTGTGTGTGTGCGCAGTGAATATTTAAGTTCTACTTTCTTACCAAATTTCAATATATAATGTGATGTTCTCAGCTGTAGTCACTATGTTGTACATTAGATCCTTAGACCTTATTCATCTTGTAACTAAAAGTTTATATCCTTTTACCAGCTTCTTACTATTTACCACAGCCTCCATCCTCTGGCAGCCACTTTTCTATTCTGTGTTTCTGTGATTTCAACTTTTTTTTTTTTCGTGTAGGTTTCACATGTATGTGATAACATGCAGCATCTGTCTTTCTCTCTTGGCTTATTTCATTTAAAATAATGCCCACCAGTTTCATCCATACTGTCATAAAAGACAGGGTTTCCTTCTTATTTTAAGGCTGAATAATATTGTATTGGCACTTTTTCTTGATTCATTCATCTGTTGATGGTCACTCTGGATGTTTCCATACGCTGGCCATTGTGAAGAATGCTGCAATAAGCTGGTGGTGCAGGTGTCTGTTTGAGAGCTCCTAAGTAGTTTTTGAATGTAGTTTTAGAATATCCAGGATGCTGGATTTTGGTAGGAGGTAAGGGATAGGTACTGCAGCTACTTGGCAAAGGAGTCAGTAACTCTCACTCGCCCCAAGCACGTGTTCTATGATACCTCAAAGGGAATTCAGTTAACATGGCACAGAAGCCCTTGGCCATCTGTAGTCATTCTGCATTCAGCTAAGATAGCCTTTAAATCCGTGCTTTATGGCAGAAACTATTCTACTGGGAATACATCAATAAAAAAAAAATCCCACCCTTGTAGAATGCATATCAAGTAAGGGGACTTAAAATTGGACAGTAAAGATAAGAAATGACAGTATGTTAGGTTTCAAGGCTATGTAAAATGGAAAAGTGGAGCAGGGCAAGGGAGCCGACATATGGTGCTGAGGAGACAGGTTGCACTTTAAGTGTTGGAGTGCAGTGAATGAGACTTGATTGAGAAGGAGACATTTGGGCACAGATATGAAGGGAATAAGGCATAAGCCACATGGGTGTCTGTAAGAAGACATTTCCAGGTAGAGGGAAGAGCTAATACTAAAGCCCTGAGAAACAACCAGGAGCACTGTGCTGGAGTGGAGTGGGTGGAGGAGGTAACCGGAGATAAAGTCAGGGTGGCAAGCAGGATGAAGGAGATGTCCCCATCTTCATGCCCTAACTTGGTTCCTCTCTGACTCAGGCACCTGTCGGCCAGCTTCAGTGCACCTCTGCCCCATTATCTCCCAAGCTTTGCAGTTCAGTCTGGCCTGCTTTTACCAGTGTTCCATTGCACAAGGGTCTGTGCTAGAAAATGCAAGTACTATTCTGCACCAAGACAGATCACCGTACTATCTGTCTTCTATCCTATTTTGGATTGTAATACCAAGGCTTGAAGGTATAATATACAATCAGAAGCGAACTTTCCGTACTCTCTACATGTTTGCAAACCTATAAGACTGAAGGCCTAGTCTCAGCTCCCATTTACATTCAGCTTTCTGGTATAACACGAAACTTAATTACTTGATTGTTGGAAAAAATGACACTGCAGTTTATGGAATGAGCTGCATTTTCAGAACAAGCTAGAAACATCTTTATTACCTCTCAAACTCACTAGGTTCCTTTTCTGGCTTTTGGTTAAAACCTTGAGTAGCTTCAGGGCTATTCTAGTCACTTTCAAATGTTAGAACACTCAGCTAGAAAGAGCCCAGCCAGGAAACGTCTAGCTTTCCTCCTGTCTATAGATTCTCTACTTCAACTGCAGTAGACCCTTGAATTCTATATCAGCACAGGGAAGAGGATAGGCCTGCTTAGGTCTTAGATGTTCTCACCTCTCTCTTCCATCCCCACTGTCCTTTCCTCTATATCACGTCTGACTCCCCCAGTGTGCTGAGGGAGGAGGGGCATTAAGGCTAAAAAGTACTGGTTTGAAATTGATGCCAGTACAGAAGGGGGGATGCCCAAATGCTGGCTTTTACTTAAGGGATACCATTGTGGGATCTTCAGAGATTCCTGTGGCCTTCTCTAGCCCTGGTGGTAACCTCTGCTTCTGCCCATTATGATGCCCTATATGTCAGCATTTTCTCTTTACTGAGATCACTTCTCCTTACAGGAATTTCAAGACATTTCTAGCCCAGCAGCCTTCTGCAGTGTCCCTAGAACAAGTGCCCATGCCTGCCATGTGGCAGCAGATCTTGCTCATGTGTAGACACCCTATTAGCGGGGAACCCTAAACAGCCGAAAGTTAACATATAGACCTTTCTAGGCAAAAATCAGTAATCAGCTTCCTTACTTTCACCCTCCCAGAGCTCTATCCATCCAGAAACAAAGCAGGATGTCCATGTCCAATTTGCCAAGATAGCTCTTAATAGTCAGCATTTCTCTCATGAAGACAGATTTTTGCAAGTAGCAAACATGTAGCCCAGAGTAAAAAAATGTAATTTGTGTCATTGGGCATGCACCCCACTCTTGATTGGTTTTCTAGATGCCTCTGTCACTTGACTTGAGGTTACGGTTTCTGTATCAGAGGGGACATTAAAGTACAGTACTTTTTCTAGGGCTGTAATAAGTTCTTTTAGTCTATAGTCTCTTCTCTCAGTCTCTCATTAAAGCTAGGCTTGACATAGATGATGGAGCAAGATCTGAGACCTACAGAATACGTTGGAATCATGTCTTACCCTATCCTACCCAATTTTTCCTTTAGAAAGAAGGAAATTGCCCATACTTCTTTCATCTTTTGGGTCTCATCCGAGACTTAGAAAAAAAAAATCCGTAACATCCTATTGTAAAGTTTGACTAAATTTGTTTTCAATCTCTACCTTTGACTTCAATCTGTTATTTGTAAACAAACAAAAAAACATTTTTAAATCCATGAATATATCCAAGTCATTGAGTTTTGCAATATTTTATTACATATTGGCAATATTTATTGCATACAACTTCTATTACATATCTAGAAGTTTTTTTTTCATAAATTTCAAAAAAGTCTAATTTTTTTTCATATTGCTCTGATTTTTCTTTAAGAGATTTATCTTGGGAAACTACTTCAAGAATAAATATTTTTATTTTTATGACTTGTTTCTCAGAGGGATGAAAAGTAATTGCAGTTTTCTAGTGATTCCATCTATGTGCCCCAGTTGTAACTGGGAAGATACTGGTATAGGGTCAGAAATGAGGGGGAGGCATCTAAGGCACCAGAGCTTGTTCAACACTGATGAGCTGAAACTGGTGTGGATCAGAACAGAACCACTGAAATTCCAAGATTCCTGATTGGGAGCTATCTCAAGAATTTAATCTATAATTTGAGTAATATTGGTGAATCCACAAAGCTTATGGAAAAATATGCAATTGTGGCAAATTTCTTTTTCTTCAAAAGGACCAACTCAATGATAGAATTTCCAAATTCCTGAAAAAATTTAAGTATAATCACCTTGGTGTTTTATTCAATGACTAGTGTTATATTACCACCCAAAGTCTTTGTTATGAGAGTAGAATGTGTCTAACCAAGTCAGCCATACATCTATAATCAGTGAAAGTGGGTCACTGTTACTGCATTATAGCCGACCACTCGTTCTAAAGCCAGAAGAACTCTTGGTTCTCTAAATGCCTGGAAAATGCATTGCCTTAATTAGCAGACACCAACTTGAGTGACTCCCCCAGAGACTCTCAATTAGCTAAGCTTCTAGACTGGCATCATTAATATTTCTCTATTATTAGTTCATACAGATATAATAATCAACAAAGATTCTCAACACTTTGTCACCCTAAAACACAATCTATATGAATATTTTCTGGGAGCAAAATGTGAAGGGATGAAACTAATGCAGTTTATTAAGCAAATAATTTTAGAAGCAGCACACAATAGAATTGCTCACCAGCTCACAAGCTCCCAGATTGTATTTCCTGCTGTTTCCAGATACTTCTATGTATACTTTTAACCGGATGAACTCACCATGCCCCCTACTGCTTAGGAGCAATACTACCACAGTGTGTCAACACAACATATCCCGGTATTCTCTAGAGATTTATTCCTGGCCATATGTTATCTTTCAGAACGCTTGTTGAACAACGTTGTTTGTCTCCCCTTGGTCACTAATGCCAGGATAAATCTGTGGAGTCATGCTGGCAGGAGAAATGGCCTCCGATTGTCAACAACAAACAAGTTCCTTATTACTGACCCCACCATCTGTCCTGATTTCCACATGCCACACTTACAGAGGAACAGGTTTCAGCCAGGCCACAGTGTGCAGCCAACATTTACCAGTGAGGTCAGTCTGAACATCCAGATTGTATCTGTGTTTAGTTCTGTACCCAGCTAACATCCTTCACTGAGACTGGAAAGTGGTCAGTGGGCACTGAAACAAACTTTGAAAGCTCCACTGCCAATAAGAAATGTGTTCACTAACATCTTGAATCGTGGATGCTTGCATAATGGAGTTGTCAATCTCTCTGTGGCAAAGGAAGATGTAGGTGTTACCTCCTTTATATAAAGTATACATCCACTGTGACCACTCTGCTTGTAGGCAGTGAATAAGAAAAGAGTGTGTCTTGGTACATTAATGATTAGCCCTTTAGAAAGTTGTATTGAATAGCCAGACAAGATGAAGTCATTTCTAAAAGGCTCATTTCAAAGAGGTATATAATCCTACATGGTCCTCCATTGTAGTCTCAATATAAATCAGTTTATCCCTACTTGGAGCACATCTTGAGTGCTCAAAATATCACCTTTGGTGACAAGGATATAAAAGACAGTACTTTTGATCCAGCCTTATTAATGAAAGTGTGCCAAGAGCACATTATGGAAAAACTGATAGCAATATAAAGCCAGCAAAATGTCTGCAGAGAAACATAGTTGTCTTTTCCCATTAATACCATTGTGAAAAACATATGGAAAGGTTGTTCTATTAAGTGTTTGTATTATTAAGACCTACTCTCCTGTCTGAAATTTAATGCCACACAGTGTACTAAATAGTCAAGTTTCAAGAGAGATGATAAACCTGGAAAATTAACATTATTACCCAAATTATTGGTCATTGTATATTAATTTATAATTTAGCAACACATTAAACATCCATCTGAATCATCAGAAATATTTTTAGGCTGAACATGCAGAAAGCTTTGTGGATTTGGGTGGTATGCTAGATGTGACATGCGCCAGTGGCTGGCATCTTGTATAATCAGCTTGGGGAAGACACAAACCAGCATTTTCAGGAGACCCACTAGTCCACAGCTACAGACTTATGAGCACCACACAGTTCCATAGTACCAACAGTTGAACAGTAATTCTGGTTCAAATTGAATTATTGCCTTGGCTCTTGCCATATCATTCCTTAGGCTCCATCAGAAAAATTAATAGGTGATCACCTGTAGCAAATATCACAGTTACACAAAGATTTGTTAGCCAAGAATTTCTCTGATTTGCATCATTTTTAAATATGATAGCCTTGGTTGCCCATTTTAGCTATTCTTTCTAGTCCAAGACAATATAGAATGCCATTCTTCACCAGGGTTGAGGATGGCATAAGACAAGAAAGGATCCAGTTACTTTTGGCAGATATTTCCTTGCTTCTCATTACAAATTTGCATTTTTACATTCTTTCAAGATATTCCTTGACTGAAGCACTTTATTTTCACTGACATTCTTTTGGGGGAGATTCAAACTACTTCTCCCTTATTTGTCCAAATGCTGGATATTCTCTTGTGAAAGATAAACAGTATCCTTCAAATAGCCATACCATATCAATTGTTACTGGAAGCCAATGATCATCTAAATCAACTCAGTGGTAGTATATCTGAGCAAAGCTAAGCAAGTAAATTCTAAGAACTTTGCTTCATGGTGACCAAACTTAATGGTCTACAAGCCAGAACAAAGGTAGATTAATCTGTCATTTAAGTTGATTCTTTTAAAAATATCAATGACTCTGAGATACTTTCTAAATTAAAAAAAAATGTATATAAGGTCCTGCCTGTCAGGAATAACCCACGAAGTACTGTTCACCTTTGTATAAATTGTTCTATCAGAAACTTTAGCATTTATATTCTCAGTACCGTATACTGTCAGCACCCTACTTCCACTGCAGGGAGGTAAGTATCAAAGGCAATATGGACATACTGCATTATCAAGCCTAGGGCTTTAAGCAAACACCATCCTATATGCCCCAGTAGAGCTGAGTGGAATTTCTGAAAGTATGCAGTAAAATTTCTCTGCTAAATAGCCAGCTTCAGATACTCATGTCAAATGGAAAATTCAGAGAGTGAACATCTACTTATACGTTAACATTTAGCCTAATGGTAACCAACTCCAAAAAGCCTTTGTTTACATATTTCTACCTTTTCCTCTAAAACTCAGTAAAATAATAGAAATATTCATTTACTTTTATAACAAACTCAGGAGATGACTGTTATTATTGTCACTTTATAAATTAGGAACCATCAAGTGGTTAAGTCATTTGCCTTAAATTCTCCGGCTTTTCAGTAGCAGACCAGAGAATTGTACTCATGCATTCTAGCTTGAGAATCTATGCTCACAGATATTATGTGAGGATATGAAATTTTGAACCAGTCATTTACCAAAGGAAAGCAAATAATTGTACTCTAATGAAAAGTGTTATTTTCATTTTGGAGATAGAATTATAACTTACCTGAAAAAATTAGAAATTATATTCTTTCTAATTCTTGAAAACTTAGGATCAGCCAGCTCTATAGCCCCCCAGCTTGGTCAGAAGTCATTGCATACATTATTACCAGTGGGGTGTTACCTCCCATAATTATTGCATGTTATCAGTGTAACTATCCCATAATAGTTACCAACTAATATAATTAGAATACAATTTTAAATATAAAATAGAACCTAATATGTATAATAATTCAGTAAATATCATGGAAGGTTTCATACAACAAGAAGAAAAGGGTTTTTTTCTGTTTCATTAAGAAATAATTGACATAATCACTGTATAAGTTTAATGCATACAGTGTGATGGTTTGATTTAAATGTATTAACATACATAATGTGCAATGATTATTACTATAGGGACAGCTAACATCCATCATCTCCTATAAATATAATATAAAGAAAGGGAAAAAATTGTGATGAGAAATCTTAGGATTTACTTTCTAACTTTTCTATATATTATACATCAATGTTAAATCAACTATTGACATCATGTTATGCATTACATCCCTAGAACTTATTCCTCTTATAAATGGAAATTTTTATCTTTGTCCACCATCCTTCAATTTCCACACCCCATCCCTTCCCCCTGCCTATGGTAACTATATGTCTGATCTCCTTTATTATGAATTTTGTTTTGTTTTGTTTTTTTAGATTCCGCATATAAGTGAATCATACAGTATTCCTCTTTCTCTGATTTAGTTTACTTAGCATAATACCTTGAAGGTTCATCCATGTTGTTGCAAATGGTAGGGTTTCCTCATTTTTGTGTTGCTGAATAATATGTATACCACAGATTCTTTATCCATTCATCCACCAATGGACACAGGATGTTTCCATGTTTGGTCATTGTAAGTAAAGCTGCTATGAACACAGGGGAGCAGGAATTTTTATGAGCTAGTGTTTTCATTTCTTATGGATATATTCCCAGAAGTGGAATTGCTGGATCATACAGTAGTTCTACTTGCAATTTTTTGAGGAACCTCCATAATGTTTTCCATAGTGGTTGTACTAATTTACAGTCTCACCAATAGTGCACAAGGATTGTCTTTTCTCCACATCCATGGAGTTGTTATCACTTGTCTTTTTGATGATGGCCCTTCTAACAGGAATGATGTGATATCCATCATTGTGGTTTTAATTTGCATCTCCCTAACTACCAGTGATGGTGAGCATCTTATCATGTAACTGTTGGCCTTTTGTGTGTCTACTTTGGAGAAATGTCTATTCAGGTCCTTTGCCCATTTTAAGTTGGGTTACATGTTGTTTTTTTTCATATTGAGTTGTATGAGTTCTTTATATATTTTAGATATTAATCCCTTAACGAATATAATGGTTTGCAAATATTTTTTCCCATTTCATATGTTGTTGTCTTCTCATTTTGTTGATAGTTTGTTTTGCTGTATAGAAGCTTTTTAGCTTGATGTAGTCCTACCTGTTTATTTTTTATTTTGTTGCTTGTGCTTTAGATGTCAAATTCAAAAAAATCATTTCCAACTTCTAGGGGCTTTATTCCTATGTATTCTTCAAGGAGTTTCATGATTTCAAGTCCTACATTTAAGGTTTTAATTTATTTTGAGTTCATTTTTGTGAGTGGTGAAAGATAGAGATCCAGTTTCATCTTCCTAAATGTGAATATTCAATTATGCTGGGATCATTTATTGAAAAGACTGTCCTTTCTCCCCTGATATTCTTGAATTTCTTGTCAAATATTCGCTGAACATATATGCTTGGGTTTATTTCTAGGCCCTTGGTTCCATTCCATGGGTCTACTTGTCTGTTTTTATGCCAGTACTGTAATGTTTTTATGACTATAGTTTTGTAGCATAGCTTGGAGTCAGGAAGTGTGATGCTTCCTGCTTTGTTCTTTCGAGGATTTCTTTGGTTATTTGGGGTCTTTTCTGGTTCCATATAAGTTTTAGGACTGTTATTTTCTGCTTCTATAAAAAATGCCACTGGACCCTTGATTTGAATTGCATTGAATCCTGTGATAGGGATTGCTTAGATGGCTTTTTATAGTATTGAAAATATTAGTATTAATTCTACTAACAAAATATTAATTCTTCCAGTCCATAGACATGGGATGCCTCTCCATTTATTTGTGTCTTTAATTTTTTTCATCAGTGTCTTATAGTTTTCAGGGTAGACATCTTTTATCTCCTTGGTTAAATTTATTCCAAAGTATCTTTCTTTTGATGCTATTGTAAATGGGAATGATTTCTTATTTTTCAAAAAATATGTTCTTACTGTATAGAGAAATGCAACTGATTTTTATATGTTAATTTTTTATCCTGCAACTTCACTGGATGTATTGATTAAACCTAACAGTTTTTTGATTGCATGATTAGGGTTTTCTGTATATAAAATCATGACATCTGCAAATAAAGACAATTTTACTGTTCCCTTTCCATTTCTTATATCTTTTATTTCTTTTTCCTGCTTAATTACTTTAGCTAGGATTTCCAGTACTATGTTGAATAGGGGTGGTGATAGTGGGCACCTTTGACTTGTTCCTGATCTTGGAAGAAATGCTTTCAACTTTTCGCCATTGTGTATAATGTTAGCTGTGGGCTTGTCATATACAATCTTTATTGTGTTAATATATTCCTTCTATGCCTAAATCAGGTATAGACCATACATGGATGTTGAATTTTGTCAAATTTTTTTCTGTAGTGACTGAGATAATCATATGATTCTTTTCTTTCATTCTATTATTGTGATGCATCACATTGATTGATTTGCATATATCAATCCATCCTTGCATCCTGGGATATCCCACATGATCAAGGTGAATGATACTTTTAATGTGCTGCTAAATGTGGTTTTCTAGGTTTGTTTATTTTTATAGAATTTTTGCATTTTATATATATATATATATTAGGGATATTGTCTCTTGTTTGTTTGTTAGTTTGTTTTTTAGTGGCCTTTTCTAGGTTTGGTATCAGGATAATGCTGACTTCATAAAGTGACTTTGGGAGTGTTCCCTCCTCTTCTTTTTTTGAAGAATTTGAGAAGTATTGGTATTAAATCTTCATTCAATATTTGATAAAATTCACCAGTGAAACCATCTGGTCCTGGAATTTTCTTTATTGGGATTTTTTTTATTACAGATTCAGTTTCCTTACTAGCAGTTGTCCTACTCAGATTTTCTATTTCTTCCTGATTCAGTCTTGGTAAGCTGGATGTTTCTAAAAATTTTACCTTTGCTTCTAGGTTGTCCAGTTTGTTGTTCATTATAGCTCTTATGATCCTATGTATTTCTGTGATATCAGTTGTAATGTCTCCTTTTTCATTTATAATTTTGTTGATTTGGGTCCTCTCCCTTTATTCCCTGGTTAACCTTACTTAGTGTTTGTCAGTTTTGCTTATCTTTTCAGAGAACCAACACTTAGTCTGGTTTATCTTTTCTATCATTTTTCTGTGCTCCATTTCATTTATTTCTGCTCTGATTTTTATTATTTCCTTCCTTCTGCTATTTTTGAGCTTGGTTTGTTCTTCTTTTTCTAGTCCCTTAATGCATAGAGTTAGGTTGTTTATTGGCATCTTTATTGCTTTTTAATGTAGGTTTTTGTTGCTATGAACTTCCTTCTTAGAGCTGCTTTGCTGCATACCATATACTGTGTTCCCATTTTCATTTGTCTCAAGAAGCTTTTTTATTTTCCCTTTAATCTCTTCTTTGGTCCATTGGTTGTTCAGGAAGATGTTGTTTAATTTCCATGTGTTTGTGAATTTTCAGTTTTCCTCTTATTATCAGTTTCTAATTTTATGCCATTGTAGTCAGAGAAGATACTTGGTATGATTTCAATCTTCTTGAATTTGTTGAATCTTGTTTTGTGCTCTAGCATATGATCTATCTTTGAAAATGTTCCATTGCACTTAAAAAGAATTTGTGTTCTGCTGTTGGATAGAATGTTCTATACATGTCTGTTAGATCCATTTGGTCTGTAGTGTTCAAATGCACTTTCCTTATTGATTCTCTATTTGGATGATTTATCTCTTGTTGACAGTGGGGTATTTTAGCACCCAATCATTATTGCATTACTGTTTGTCTCCTTTAGGTATTAATTTTTGCTGTATATATTTAGGTGCTCCCATCTTGGGTATATAAATATTTATAATTGTTAAAACTTTTTGATGGATTGACCCTTCATCATTATGTAATGACTTTGTCTCTTTTTACCTTTTTTAGCCTAAAGTCTATTTTGTCTAATATAAGTATACCTAACCCTACTTTTTTTTTTGTTACCATTTGTTGAGATGATTTTTCCTATCCCTTAATTCTCTATGTGTGTCTTTAAAGCTAAAGTGTTTCTCTTATAGGGAGCATATAATTAACTTTTTAAAAATTCATTCAGCCATTTTATATATTTTGATTAAAAAATTTAATCTGTTTATCTTTAAAGTAAGTTTTGATAACTAAGGAATTACAATTAAATTCTTTTCTGTTTGTTTTGTAGATCCACTATTCCTTGTTTCTTATCCTGCTATCTTTTTTCATGTTTTGATGTCTTTTGGTATCAGTATGCTTTGACTTCTTTATCATATTCTTTTGTGTAATTGTCTCTCTTAAATTGATAACTTCAACAGAATTCTAAAACTTTACACTTTTATTTCTTTCCCTTACATTTTAGGTTATTGCTGTTGCAATTATATTTTATGCTGTGTAACTAGTAACAGAATTGTTTTAATTGTGGTTATTTTTACTACATACTTTTTTACTTTAAAACTAGTGGTGTAAATAAATTATGCAGTATCTTTACCAATACAGAATCTAACTTTGACTATATATTTACTAATACCAGTGAGTTTTATGCTATTGTTTTATGTTTCTATTATGTTAATTAGCTTCCTTTTACTTCCATTCAAAAAATTCCCTTTAACAATCCTTATAAGACAAGGCTAGTGGTAAAGAACTCCCTGAGCTTTTGTTTGCTTGGGGAAGTCTTTATCCCTTCCTCATTTCTGAATGAAGTTTTCATTGGGTATAGTATTCTTGGTTGACACTTTTTTTTTTTTCTTTTGATATTTTGAATATGTCATTCCATTCTCTCCTGGCCTGAAATGTTTCTATTGAAAAATCCACCAGTAATCATGAAGATTCCTTTATATGTAACATCTCTCTTTTCTCTTAATGCTTTTAAAATTCTTTCTTTCTCTCTGATTTTGACAATTTCATTATAATGTGTCTCATCGTAGCCCTATTCAGTTTTAACCTATTTGGAATATTTTGGGTCTCATGGATTTGGGTGTTCATTTCTTTCCTCAGGTTTGCAAAATTTCAGCCATTACTGTTTTAAATATACTTTCTACCTCTTTTTCTCTTCTTTACCTAGAGTTACCATAATGTGAATATTATTTATTTTCATTTTGTTTCATTAGTCTTATAGGTATTCTTCAGTCTTTTACTTTCTTTTCTCTTTTTGCTCATCTGATTAAATAATTTCTAATGTCCTATCCTCCCCAACATCACCGATTCTTTCTTCTTTCTTGATAGGGCTAAGAGTTAGGTTTCCTATCTTGACAGGGAGGCAGTATGGGACTTAGGGTTTGTATAGCTTGTTGTCAAGTCTACTTTTGAAACTCCATTGAATGTTTCAGCTCAGTTATTGTGTTTTTTATCTCTAGGATTTCTGTGTGTGTGTGTGTGTCTGTGCATTGACGGTCTCTGTTACTTTGACAATCTTTTTTTGTTGTTCATGTGCTGTTTTCCTAATTTTGTTTAGTCTGTCTGTTGTGTTCTATTTCTTAAATTGTTTAAGAAGGTTATGCTGAACTCTGTCTGAGAGTTTATAGATCTCCATTTCTTTAGAATCAGCGTCTGGAGTTTTAGAAGTTTCTTTTGGTAGTTTCATGGTTATCTGGTTTCTTGTGGTCCCTGATTCCTTACATTGGTATCTGCGCTTTTAAGTAACTGGGTCCTCCTTCCAGACTTTATGGGTTTGCTTTGACAGATGGGGCTTCACCAGTCAGTTCAGTTTGGGTTTCTGGGTGTGTCTGCAGATAATGTCCTTGCACAGGTAAGGCCTGTCATTATGGTTTATTTATGGGCTAGGCCATCATTGGAGCTCTGAAGTTAGAGTCAAAGGGTATATCACTAGATGAGAATAGTTGGATAGGACTGCTGGCTTGATTCCCTGTCAAAATGAGGCTATATCATGGTCTGCATGGCTGCCTGGATTCTCTGGTTAGGCTTACTTGATGATCTGAACTGAATACTACATCCTGTTGTTGATGGGGCTATTAGTTAGCTTTCCTCTCCTAGAAAGGAGGCACTATGGGACTCAGGGTTTGTACAGCTTGTTGTTTGGGAACCTGAGTCAGGGAAGAGTGTACATGGACTTCTCTGGTCACATGATGTCACTGGTTTTGTTTTGCAGGCGTGAATGCTGCGGGCTATGTTCTCTGTTTAAGCACCTCTGTAAGCAGGGCTGTTAGATGTGCTAAGCAGTTTCCCATGTACCCTGGTTGATTCCTTGGTTGGGCACACTAGAAATCATATTCAGTAAGGTGCAGGCTTATTAATTAGATTCTCCACCTAGGCTCAGTAGGAGAAACAACTCTAAAGCCAGTTAAGTTGTTTGTTTTCTTAACTCCAGTTGACCTATGCCCCAATTCCCTAGTCAAAAAGGTCCACTGACTTTGCTCTGGGAACTATTGGCTTTTCCTTCCCTTCTCTCAGCTCAGGTACAACTGGACCAAACAGCCTCTAGGTGTATTTAACAGCCCTTCTCATCAGATGCAGCCAGAAGCCACGAAAGGTAAGTGGAGCTATGTTTCAGTTTCTCTGCCTGAACAAGAAGGAGAGGAGCTGCTCCAGGCAACTCTCAGTTTTCCAAGCAACTCTACTTTGGAGGTGCCAAGAGCTACCTTCAACCATGACTGTGAATTGACACCTCTGCCTGTGTATAGCAGGGGAAATTTCCATGTCCAAAACTGTCTTTGCTTTTGGGGCAGTCAGCTTGGTCTGACCACCTCTTGTTTTGAGCACTGATGGGCTACCGAGGTTCCAGATGTTCTTGCCAGTCTCTCTTGTCAGATGTGACCAGAGACATTCTCTGCAGTAGGGGGTGCTGTAACTCACCTTCTTGCCTGACCACGGGTAAACCAGGCTCTAGGGCTAGCAAAACTCCTTGCTTGAAGATCCAAATCAAACAGATTTGTACCCTGATGAGTTCTGTGGTCAGAGAGTGCCACCAATCTGGTTGTACTTGCAGATGAGCAAAACTGGTGCTCAGTCTGCCAAGATGTATGTGCTGATTTTTGCTTCCCTCTTCTACATTACTGTCAGATTCCTGGTGGTTGAACCTCTTAGATTACCCTGAAATCTCTGTGGGGTTAGATTATAGAAGCTCCCACAAAGCAACCCACAGTGCTGAGGTGAGGGGCTGATAACCCCTCCAGCATTCTCTTTTTCCACTTCAGGAGCCAGAGGCTCAGGAGACACCTCTCTGTGTTGTACAGCACTGGCCTGGGGGCATGGGTGAAGAACAATGCTGTCAATGTGATGCCACTTTTCTTGCCCTTCTAATGCTGGCTGTCTTCGTCTCTCTGGTGCAGGGGGTGCCTCACCCTCATGTTTTAGGATTCTTTCAGTAATGTGTTGTTCTTGAATAGTTGTTAGTTGTTCTTATGAGGCAGAACAAAGTCAGGAACAAGCTATGTCACTGAATAGAGTATTTTAACTTCTAGACAGCTGTCTGGCACACTCCGTAAGATAAAATGCGAAATGAGCAAGCGTATTCTAAGAGTCATATTACATCATGATGTCTTGTACATGAAAAAGAAGGAGGACCAAGAATGATAAGAACATTTAGAGTGCTGGGTTTATGTTTATTTTCTTTTACTTTTGTTCATGTGTCAAATTTTTCTACAATGCTATTTCACCTCCATAATTGAAAAATATAGAGACAGAATTTCTTATGCATATTTCTTATTTTATATGTGAATACAAATTTTGAATATATGAAATACCAGACATGGACTGTGAAGATTTCCTCTATTTTACTTATTTCCTATCTTAATCAGCTATACTATAACCAAGTTAATGAATGTGGAATAAATTAGTGGAATGATATAGTATTTTATATATCTATAGGGGAATTTCTGTATTACTTAAAGGAAAAATTAACATTGTAAGTTTTTATTATTACCAACAGTTCATGCAGTGAAGTACTAACCTCAGTCATGATGTTCTTCTTGATGAAAGCATTAGTAGTGATTTGACTAATTGACCTAAAGAATGCTGAGATGTAAGAAAGACTAATGGAGATAATAAAGGAATTAAGCTTTTTTGACTGTCTTTAAAAATATCTTTTTAAAAATAATCTTTCCTGGACTTCCTTCCCTATGTCCCTCCCAATTTTAGTTGTGTTCACTTTTAATAGCACAATAATTATGAAGGTCATGGAAATCTTTTCAAATCTATTTTAAGTTGTAGGCACCTTAGCAACCCTATATCTTCATTTAAAAAACATTATTTTAAGCAAAGGAAAATGAATGACAAAAAAGTTTTGTTATGTAAAAAAATACAATAAGGTAACTGTAGAAACTAAAATTATTCAGTTTTAAATAACTGCTAGTCCATCTGAGCATACGAAAAGTTTGTTCATGGATTTCCTTCCTGTTATGGCTGGATCTTTTGGCTTGTTGCTGTCTCGTTCTTCAGGAGTCTATACTTTGAACTCAGTAGGGGCATCTTGATTTCACCTCTGTATTGAGTCATATGTGATCAGGTCATGAAGACTGACATTTGTACTCAGGTTTCTTCAGATCCTATGAACATTCACACACACACAAATAGTTGTCTCTTCAGCTTCCAGTGCTCTTAACCTTCTCAGAGTATTTCAGTTGTCTTGCTCTGACATATAGCAGGGACCAGCAATCCATGCCCTTTGCCCTTCCTGTTGTGCACATCTCATAACACTAACCTTTCTCGGGTAGAGGTAAGAGAGATATTGATGTTCTTTTTGTGACTGCTGTCTAGGAGAGTTAGCTGATATAGCAAAACCTGGGTATTATATAAAGCATGAAACGTACCATTCTCTTTCAGATCCTCCGTATGAGAATTATAGTAGAGAAAAATAATGGATATGTTGCCTTACTGTTTTACCTAAAGTTATGAAGTGTGCGTTAATAACAATAAACAAAAACCAGTAATGATGAGCACCATGTTACTGTGTTCAACTTGCACCAAAAGCCTATTTGGGTTCCATCAAGTGACTGATTACATTTGACCTATAGCCTATTTCTCTGGGATATTTTTATTGCTTTGAAATCCTTTGGATTCATTCAGGAAATCCTGACTACCTTTTTTGTATAAAGTGCTATCTTATGTCCTTCACAGGAAATAAAAATTACAAAAATATTTATTTGTTCCCTAACCCTGTGTACATTTAAAAATTCTTATGATTTTCAATAAATATGTAATAGCTGGATAAATAGATGATAGATGAATAGACATATGATAGATAGATAAGAAACGAAATGAGAGACAGATTCTAAAGTGAAAAAATAAAATGGAGAAACAATGGAGTTAGTAGCCAGGTATATATCAGTGGCCCTATATACCCTAATAAAGGAAGACTGAAAATAAGACTTTGAGCTGCGTAAAAGCTAATACAAAAAGTGGAGCAATCACATACATAGAATTCTTAGAACTGCAGGTATAAACCAATAGAAGAGGAACACAGCTTTTTCCAGTTAGGAATCCCTCAAGAAATGGTATACCCTTACAAGGAAGATACGCCCTAGAACCACATCTCTGATACAAATGCAATAGTGGGTTTCACAGTGCAGCACTTCATACTGCCCTTCCCTATTGACAGTGACAAGAATTTTACAAAGTTATAAATAGTGCTCTAAAGCCTAAATTTAGAGCACCTAGAAATAAAATTTAGAAAATCCAGAAAAAGTGGAACCTTCTGACCATTCTCTTACATACTTCATTTTAAAATGTCTGTTTTTTCATCACTGAGTGGCAAACAGCATGAGTGTTCCCCCTCTGACCTCCAGCAAAGTTTCTCCATGTTGCTGACTAAGGCAGATCCATGCATTTTTATTTTAGCTTTTATTAGAATACCTGCAGGAAAGGCTGGGGGCACTGAGAAATGTCAGATGTAGACCAGAGGAACCTCATGAGTAGAGCCAATATTTTGTGCAAAGGTAATTCAGGGTCCACTTAAAGCACTGTCAGATAGGAATTGGAGAAGATGGTGAAGATGTATTTACAGTCATTGGGAGCTACAGGAAGCAAAATTACCAACTATAGTAAAAATGCTGCAGTGGAGATACAAGCACAGTAGTGTCAGGGAGCAGAGAAGGGGGGATTGTTTCTAACTGGAGAAATCCAGGAATACATATAAAAGCCCTTGAGCTGCAATTTAACAGAAAAGCTGTATCCCAAAGGGTGAAGTTGAAGAGATTCAAGGCTGAGCAGTATGCAGAAGACTTACGTAAGTTCATGGACCGCTGCTGACACAAAGGGAGTGCAGAGCAGCGCGCTGGAGGGTGAGGCTGCAAGGGTGAACTAGGTTGAGATAGTGAGGGGATGTGAATTGCACGGAAACAATCTGAGACTTAGTTGACAGGAGGGAAAGGGGGTGTTGTTTACTTAATGGACTATTTAAGACTTCCTTAAAGGAATAGTGTTTTGTGGGTGGCATGTTGGAAGGTAATTTGAGTGAGAAAGGCTACAGTCAGAAGAGACTGATTAAGAAGTGATTGAAATGGGCCACATGAGATAAGTTCAAGACCCAAAACTAGGGAAGAACAATGCAGATGAAGGATAGAAGCAGGCAGGCGAGATCTCAGAAGAAAACTGCACTTGTAGACCTGCTAGGGAATAAAGAGAGAGAGGTTAGAGATCATGCTAAAGTTTCTAGTTTCTGTGTCTATGTGATTAGATACATGATTGTGACAAGACAAATAGGGACTGTATATAGGAAGCAGCTGAAAACTCAGTGTAGAGGGCTCAACAGTTAAACCATTTTAAGAACACAGCAGGACCTTTCTGAACAAGGACCTGCAAGCTTACAAGAATGATTGCAGAAGGACAGGTTCCCTAAGGAGTACTGTTGCTAACTCTGGCCTGGGTTAGGTGGGCACTGATGGGAGAGGACATTAAAATTGTATTTAGTGTTCTACCTCTGTCCACTCTGTACATTTCTCTCCTTTTTAACAGATATTTTTTTACAGCTTACAGAATTAAAGTACTATTTCAGGAACTACTGACTTCCATCTCCAACAAGAAAAAAAAAATACTCAGGAAGCATCAAAGTTAACACAGTATATTTTCATGCTCACATTCATCGCTGAAGCAGAAGGGCTCCGATTCAGGCAGCAACAGTCTGATATACTGCCCTGTTCCTGCCACACAGCCAGGCAGCAATCCCTTCCCAGGTCCCGTAAGAGCACTTTCCGTTTTCTTCCATCTTTCAGCTCATAAACATGTTTCTCTTCAGAACACACACCATATGCCATTGGAAAGGGGTTGTAAAGTTTTATAGGTATATTTTAGAGTACTATAAGACTATAATAAAGCAAAAATAATGCAAAGGAATGGGAATTATTGAACAATGGAATTAAAATATTAGGCACGAGTAACTCTAACTACATTTGGCGTCTGTTTGTTTGTGCAAGTCATAAAACCCAAAACTCTTGTTTAGTTCAAAGATAGAGAGCCTTAGAGTTGGGCTTTTAAAAAATGTCAACAATGGCTGTACTTTATTGAAAGCATATAGACCAGACATCAGTAAATGAGCTGGAGGATGTTTTTCTATTATGTCAGTCCCACAGATGAGGCTTTGTGTATTTTGAAGTGAAAAAATGTATTCTTTTTTGCACTTCCTTGGGATTTTTCCACAGGCATTTCTCTTTCTGAAGGGATTAATTACATTCATTTAATTAGCATTTATTGAATCTCTGTAGCTGTGAGAGTGGATGAGGATGTAGAACATAAAAACTAATTTGTATTACTGAGGAACATGTATTCCAACATGAACCAACATTCACCCATTCATTTATTCATCAAGCATTTATTGAGTACCTACTATTGTGTGCTTGGTTTGTGCAAGATCAGCAATTTATTGCAATATATAACAGCATGTGTAGGGGTTAATGGCTTCTGTTTGATACACTTTCTCCATTATCCAAGATGTCCAGGGGAGTTTGATCATGAATTGGTGCTTCAAAAAAGAAAGACAACACGGAGGCATATAAGATGAGAAAATGGCTCCAAAAATGGAAAATGTAGAGTTCAAAGGTCTCCAAAGGACTAGGAAAATGTGTGGCAGGTAAATTAGAATTGGAAGGGTGCCAGTACGAAACTACAGTAGAGCCTAATTATTGGGATTTTAAACCTGATGTGAGTAATAAAGTTTAATGAGGATGGGGAAAATGGTTTGACAGTGACCTTTCTAGCAGCCTTCACATTGAGCTTTTTAGAAGAATCATTTAGAATGTCATAAAATAATAGGACAAGGAATCTGGAACTGGATAAGTAGTATTTCTGTAGTTTGTAGAAAAAAACTCTTAGATACAGAAATATTGTGTAGGAAGATGAAGCAAGACTCAGTCAGCCAATGAGAGATTTACAATTCTGCTTGTAAGCATCAGTAGTACCCTCTGTCCACCCAAAATTTAACTCTGTAGTCTAGCATTCAAAGATCTCTACTACCTAGACCCAGGCTTCCTTTTCAAAATAAAAATCAGCATGGTTACAATGCTTCATAAACCCTGCTCTCCAACCAGGCTTTTGCTTGTGCTTTACTTGTTCTCTGTTTTCTTTCTTCTTTTCTCATATGTTAAATATGGCTTGGAGTGTCTTTTCTCTTTATGCCATCATGTCCATACTCTGTACATGCTTTAAGGCCTGGTTCCTGTTTAAGCTCTCCAGTTGGATATATCATTTCCCTTCCATGACACTTACCATTTTCTACTTTGATGATGGTTCTCTTTATGCCTATCTTTACTTTTCTGTTAGGCTTGAGGGCAACACCCAAGTGTGATTTATCTTAAGAGTTCTCTCCACAACCTTGCAAAGTGCCTTATATAAAAACAAAACTCAGAAATATTTGCTGAATGAGTGAATGACTGTCCAGGCAGAGTGAGGCAGAAAAGTCCCAAAGAAAATACAGGAGTTGAGAAAATTCCGAGGTATTATTTCCAGGGGATTAAAAAGAACTGAAATGGAGAAGTCATATGCAGAAAGCACATTGAAGAAGAGATGAAGTTTTTACTCCTCATCCATCCATTAATTGACTCAGCAAATGTAATTAAACACCTTTATGTGACAGGTATCGTGTCAGTGATGTCACAACATTTAGTCCTTGCCCTTCAAGGAACTAGCCTAGGGGGAAAGTCGGAGTAATTGAGGAAATTCAATGAATGAGTTCATCCCAGGTGTTATGAAAGTTAAGTGTTAGCAGGGAGTACCTCCCAGAAAAGACAATGTCAAAGCAGAAATTTAAAGAAATTAGTAAAGATTTTCCAGATTAAAAATAGAGGAAAGGTATGTGAGGCCCAGAGACTAGCATGTGCATAGGCTGAGAGGAATGAGATGCAATGGAGCATTTGGGGACTGCAGGGAGTTTAATTTGGCTGAGCCTAAAGTATGGACAAGTGGAAGAAGGGGTCAGTGAGGTATGTCAAACCAAATGCTTATGTTATTAATATCCAGAGCCTTCCACAAGACATTCATAAAGGAATGTTTTTTAATCTATAGATAATAAACATTAGAATGGAATCAAGATTGTCAAATATGCACACTTAGAAATTCTGCTCAAGCAAATTTATCAGATGCTTATATTTAGAATCTAAAGATAATATATTCCAAACTAAATCGATTGGGAACCTTTTGGTGAAAGTGGAAAAATGGCCACTGTACCTTAATTTTTCCATCTATTTCTTAGTGCCATATCTATTAAAATAAGGGTCAAAAGACCAGTTCTAAAAAGAGTTCACCTGTACAGTAAATTTCATTCATTTTTATCCTGAAAATTGAGAATCTCTGACAAGTCAGACAGGAGGAAGGCTAAGCTTGATCATTGTGCTATTAAATCCTCAAAAGCATTTATAAGCCACTAATAGTCTTAAAAGAAAGGAAATGCCATAAATTATTTGTCCATTAAACAAAGTTAACTTACATAACTCTGGGGGAAAAATATTTTCCCATCCTGGGGCAAATTACCATTGAGGCTGAAATTAGTCAAAAGGGAAAAATAAAGTGGGAGAAACCTGCGTATTGCTTACAAACAGTCATCCACTTCTACTCACTTATGTCTCTCATGACCCACCTGCAAAAAGGGACCCCACTCAACCTTTCCAGTCCAGATATGCCCTGTAATCACCTATTGATATGGAGATGGACTACTTCTCTCCACCCCTTGGACACACTTATTGAAGTGAAGATGAACTAAGGCCAGGTGAAAGATTCTGGAAATATTGCAATTTTACCCACAACTCACCCTCCAGAAATCTTGTTTCGTACTCTACTCACTCCCCATCTTCTGGCCTGTGCATGAGAAAACTTGAGCATTGTAACCAGACTAATAACATACAATGACAACAGCAAAAAAACCATGATAATCCTCAAGCTGGAGAATTCATCTAGGTTCAAAGTCCTATGCAGATTAAGTCCATAGCTCCCCCATTCCACAGGCAGGCAGTAGCTGAACAGGTAGGGAGTTCAGAGCAATCATCACACAGCAGCTGCAGCCAGGGAATGAGTCCAGGCCAGGGGACTATGGAAGAAAATAGGCTTAAAGTGAAAAGATACATGTTTTAATGACACCAGCATAGGCAAATCTTGCCCATTAGGTAGGATGCATGCAAGAGAGTGGTCCTGTAGGGAACAGTGGCAGGGATCTCATCCTGGTCTAGTATACCAGACCTTCACCCCTCTCCCTGTGGGAGTTACAGATGGGTCAATATATAGGGCTATGAGAAGTACATGAACTGGTCATAAAGATAAAACAGAACATCCCTGAAGATGCTCTTACCTTCCAGATGTTTTGGGTACACTACTGTGATCTTTGGGGGCCAATCTGCTGTTACTCTAGGAATACACAGAGGCCAGCTTCCAGGCCTTGTACTCAAGTTCCCAGAAGGGCCAGCCATCACATAGTCTCACATCCACCCCAAGATGGAATAGGTAGTTATTACCTTGGTCGGAGTTGTTCCAGTGATGTGCTCCAGAGCCAGCAAGGCATGGTACACAGCAGCCAGTTGCTTCTCTATCAAGGTGTACCAGACCTCTGCTCCTTACCATAGTTTTAACCACAGTCCAATAGGTTGGCATGTCCATTCAAGCCACTGCCAAAGACCCCATCTATAACTATCTTCAGTTACATGAACATCTAGCTCACAGGGCCTTGATGAGTCCGTTACACTCAAGGCCTGTTTAATAGCAGTAAAAGTAGCTGCACATGTTTCATCGTAGTCTCACCTGATGCCTTTTCATACCAACCAGTATAAGGGCTTCAGAATTTGGACCAAGTGTGGGATAAATACTCCCCAGTAGCCCAAAAGACCCAAAAATTTTAGTAATACTGCCACAGTGGTACAGATAGGGAAATCCTGAATCTTGTCTATGACTGCTTCAGGAAGAACTTTAGTTTTACCCTACCAGACAACCCTCAATAATTTTATAGACAAACCAGGTCCCTGAACCCTGGTGCTGCTCACAGCCCATCCTTTCTCTTGTTAATGTTGCATCAGTCTAGGAACTGCCCCTTCTAAATCTGCAAGAGAATCAGACATGAGTGTAATATCATCAGTGTAGTGGTACAGCCACACCATTTGCAGTTTCTTCCTTGTGGCCAAGTCCTGGGCTACAAGTCCATAACAAATGGTGGGACTGTGGCAGTATCCCTGTGGAAGGACAGTGAATGTCCACTGCCAGCCTTCCCAAGTGAAAGCAACTATTCCAACTTTCCTGTGCTATGTCAGTAGAGAAGAAAGCATTGGCAAGGTCCACAACATAATTATACATCCATAGTTCATGATGAGTATGTCCATAAGGGCTGCTATAGAAGGGAGAGCAGCATTCATAGGGAGTATGACTATATTCAGTTCCCCATCGGTCATACAACAGGAGCTGTCTGGCTTTTTCACTAGCTACACAGGGGAATTAAAAGGACTATGAATGGGCTTTATGATGCCCACCTTCTCCAATTCCTGTAGAGTTTCTCCAATTTCCTTGTGTCCCCAGGCAATTTATACTACTTAGTATTTGTCACCCACTGAGGTACAGACAGAGCTACAGGTGGATGCTGAGCATGTCTTCTCAGAACTGCCTTTACCAAACACACTCTCAGTCTGAACTCACCTGCAGGGGTCTGTAACCACAGGCCCTGCAGGATATCAACCACCAAAATACATTCAGCGATGGAAGAAATGTACACAGTATACTTCTGTGGGGGTAAATGTCCTATCCTCAATGGGATTTGGGCTTTCTTCACTCTAATTGCCTTACCCTCATAGCCATCTATCACAGCAAGGGTCCCAGGAAAACACTCAAGGTTGCCATTACTCAGAGAAAATTTAGCTCCTGTGTCCATCAGTGCCAGGATACATTGTACATCCATAGGAGACCAATGAATTTCTAATTCTACATGTGGACTCCAGTCCCCACCACATCCCCCAAGGTGGAACCTTGACACCCCCCAGTCAAACCACAAGGCTCAGTTGTCCTCCTGTGGGGGTGAGGGCCCAGGCACACCTGAGTCCTGTCCACCAGGGAGTCTTGCAGGGACACAGGCCAGACATGGGGCTTTGCCTCTGGCTTCTGAGTGCTGGACCTCAGAGGCTAGAACTGCTGCTCTGGCTTTAATTGTTGCCACAGTTGTAACACGATCTCATTGGGCTGCCCATAAAATTTTTCTTTCACTACCTCCACCTTTATCAAATCAACCCATATCTGGGTCCTTGAAACCTTCATGGGATCCTTTGCACCTCTGTTTACAGTTGTAGAGCATAATTCCTTCCATGCTCTTATTGTTTCAACCTCCCAGATATGCTAAAGTACAAGTAGCCTCACTTATGGGTTGCCCTATGTGGACAAGAATAGTTATTAGGGACCCAAAGAGAGATGGCGGAGCTGTATGCAGCACCAGATTTCTCATTCCTATGGTGAACAACTCTTCATCAGGGCCCTGGGGATCCATATTATAGGTGATATTTTTCATGCCCAATTCCTGTAACACCTGCTGGAGCTCTGCATACATTTTCCATCTAGTGAGTAAATTTGGTAAATCACCCTAATTCAGCCAAACTGCCCTGATGGCTGCTTTCAGCCAATCCAGAAGCGCCTGATTCCCTGAAGTGTGATGGGAGAAGTCTGAGTCATCAGGCAAGCCAGTCTACCTATATCAGAACCCAACATAACAATGTTTTCCATTTCACATCCCACTAACACCAAAGCCATGTAGGCAGAGATTCCAACAGCTTCTGCTGAAACCAGATGCTCATGTCCACCAGCTCATCCTGGTTATAAGGGCGGAACATGGAGTGCTTCACAACCTGGGGAGGGAGCTGCTCCTCCTTCTGAGTTTCCCACAGTCGTTGTGTTTTTATATTCTTAATACAGGATAGACTAGTGCTTTGGTTGGTGGCCTCAGCAACAGTTCAACCTTGGCCCCATACCCTCATCCTCCCCTGACATCTCCTCTACCATCTCCAGGGCTGAAGACACTGCTTTTTCCTCCCCCTGCCCCACAGCCTCCTGCAATGTGGATTCTCTGGCTGTCTCCTCCCTTACTGCTAATGTATCTTCCAGGAACACTAGCTGTCTTTTCAATAACTGTCTCTTTTTTAAGGGCATCCCCGTACATTATTGTTCGGCTCCTCCAAGCAATGCTGAAGTGTGTCTCTCTCCTGCCAAAGTCTCTCTCTCTCCTCAATAACCCTTTCCACTATCTCAAGAAACAAAATCCTATAATCTCGGCTGCTACAGGCCACTTAGGGCCTGTAAACAGTCTTCTATCTCATGGAAGGCTTTTTCCCAGCTTCCATGTCTTCCCCAATTCTGGGAAAGGCCCCACACCTTTAGGAGTTCCCCACTAGAGGCTCCCCAGTTGGATGCCCTATGGGAAGTGGACTCCCAGGTGAAGCCTCCTCCTCCACCACTGCAGCCACTGGGTTCTCCCCACCATCCATATGGGTTTTTTTTTGTGTCTCCCCACCACCTCTGGGGGCAGCCAGCCTAAGGGTCGCACCCATGAAGACAGATTTTGGTTTCAGAGGTCCTGCCAGCTACCGCCAGATATAACTGTGGGGGGAAAATATTTTCCCAGCTCAGGGCAAATTACCTTTGAAAGTGAAATCAGTCAAAGGGAGAAATAAAGTGGGAGAAACCCATTTATTGCCTACAAGCAGTTGTCTACTTCTGCTCGCCTGTGTCTCTCATGACCCAGCTCCAAAAAGGGATCCCACCCAACCTCTCTGGTCCAGATACACCCTCGCTCCCCCATGTAATCACCTATTGATATGGAGATGGACTACTGCTCTCCACCCCTTGGAAACATCTACTGATATGGAGATGTACTAAGGCCAGGCTGGGGATCTAGAAATATTGCAAGTTTACCCACAACTTATTTCCAAGCACCTTTAAAGCATCCATTTATATAAAATTATTCCCTTTCCTCATTTATTCTGCCCTGTTCATTAAATTGAATCTCTTAAACCCAGGCCTAAGAAAGTATTCAGCATAGTTCTAATATATATATATATATAATTATATATACTAGAAAGTTATACAACTGGAATTTCTGTTATGCTTATGTAGCTTGTCTGAGGTTTTACTGAAATCTACTTAGTTTTCATCAACAAAAGAAAGACTGAATCTAAGTGACTAGAGAGAATACAAGTGTCTGAAATGCAATACTTTTTTTGAAAAAATTATCTTATGTGGTTGAGATATTGAAAGGAAGATTCATCCACATAAAATAGGAGACACAGTCACACAAGTTCAGTTTACATCTGCCAGCTGTCCTCACTTTACATGGGAAAAGGTGATTATTTTAAAATGTTTTCTCTTTTCCGGGAATCATAATCTAAGAGCTATTTTGTGAGGTTGCTACTCCGAGGTCCTAAAACTATCGATTGCTTTCAGAAGCAAGGGGTTTATTTCTTTCTCAGTAGTGAGTTTATTCTGAAAGAATCCCTTTTAAAGATTTCAAAATTAAGGCTAAAACAATATGACAGAAGTTGTGATTTTATGTTACTAATACATTTCCTTCAAATGGTATTCAGGGTGAAATTAGAATTTTTCTTTCACATCCACTAGAAATAGTTAAGTATTCTTTAACTTCCCATTCTAAGCTCTTCAGGTTTTTAGAGACATGTATGGTCCCCTCATTCAGCAGATAAAAGGAGTAAGTGACTTTCCTGAATTTGAAAGACACCATCATCCAGCAGATCACTGAGACTGATAGATAAACAGGTCTGTGTAGATGCACAAACATTTGGGGCAAGAGGAAAGTGGGGATGGGTTATCCAAGGTGTCCAAAGATGCAGGCAAATTTGAATAGCACTTTACAGTGGACCTGTTTCTGTTGAAATCAAATATTTTATCCCTAATATATCTGTCCAATTACAAGGGAAAAATACCAAGTGGACAATGGAGGCTATATTTTTTATTCTTGGTAGACACTGAAGCATGCTGAAGGAGTTAATATAAAATGCAAAACACAAATTCTTTTGTGGACACTGACCTATTAAATCTGTGTTTGGAATAAATCTAGTTCTTTGGTTTCCCTGGGCTGTCCCTTGGGAAACTGTGCCTTTCCATGTTTTTAAAATTACTCTAAAAGTTTCTAAAATCATGATGTTAAAGCGACACAACCTTGTTAACAGGCCTTTTATCTTTTCTCATAACAAAGCATTAAGAGAAATAATCTGAACAGTAGCAGAATTATTTTGTCAGGGATTAAAATCTTCCTGGTCAAATTAATGATAGATTGAAATTCTAGATATTTGTGTTATTTGGAGCAGGGCAGGGGGAACTATTTGCTTTGGCAAGGTGATTAAAAAAAAAGGAAGTTCATTGTGAAATTTTCCTCTGCTTTCTAGAGATCAGGTGTTGTATCATTCCAAGCTATAAGTCCACTGATTGATTAGTGACTTTCACCCAAAAAATGGAGAATATACAATACTTCTCTCAAAGTTGTTTAATGAAACAAAATCCAAACAAAAGTGAAATGCAAGAAACACCATCACAATTTAAAATGCAGGGATGGGACATCACAATGGCAGACCATATTTGGCAAGGACCCAATTTCATTATTGCACATTGACCTGAATCACCCAGGCTACTTTCTCTGTGCTGCAGGGCTCACAACCTGCACTGACCTGACAACTCAATAAAGGTGTCTGCCTAAATGCAGCAGTGGCCAAATAGAAAATAGGATGGTTAAGATATTATAATGATGCTTCAAAAAAATAAAACTCTTAAAGATTAGATAGAAAATAAAATAGAAAAATTAGAGAAAGATGAATGAAGGAATAAAAACACAAAAGTAAATGTTGAAATGCATTTATGTATATGCATTCATGTATATTTTCTTGGTTAAATAACTGCTTTCATCCATTTTTAAGGCATCCAGATTGTGAATTTTTTACATTCAAAGTTCCAATAAAGAAAAATTTCATGAATAAGCTAGTATATAAATGTGATGTCAAGGAGTATATATATTTTTCTTCATATATTTACTTTGTTTATCAGATTTAGAAAATAAGAGAGTCCTCTGGGCTATTGAAGGTACTATATTTCAAACTCTATTCAGTTGAATTTTTACTGGTTTACTTAAATTAATTTGATAGTACCAATTTCAGAGGATAATAAAGGACCAAGCCTCAATGAACTGGTCAAACCCCAGCCTTAATATAAGAAGCAGAATTTATTAGAAAAATAAATTTTAACTACAGGAAATGTGATAAACTCTTTGTGTGTATATCTTAGTACAGCCTAGTATGCAAAACCTATATGTTTCTGATATGTAAAAATACCCAATTTTCAGAATTCAAGTGAGAAAGTACAATATTATTGTTAGTGTTAAAACTTTCAGTCTGTATTTCATCAACTGAAAACTGAAGTTTTAACTTAAAACTTAAATAAATGTGTCAGGACTGCTTTTCACTGCTCCCTGGCCACATGATAGTTACCTTTACTTTGAAAAATAGTAGGGGATGGTCTGATCTAAGTAGGGAAGAAAATATATGAGCATACAGGTAACTTCATATTTAATTTAACTAATCAGAGCAGTGCAATTGAGGATTAAAAAGTCAATCAATGGCATAAAAGTCACAAAATGATTGTACAATACATTGTCTCTATACTAGCCACATTCTCTTTAAGTCAAAATACACTTTTATTGTAAATTTTCAGAAAGAAAAATAAAGATAGAAAAGATAGTTAAGAACTGGGTGTTTTAACCAAAGAGATAAAATAAGTGATAAAGGGAAGGATTAAAGCAATGGAGTTTTTAGAGAACAGTAGATTATTTCAACAAAATTTCCTTGGCTTTTTCTCTTCAGGCATAGAGCAGGCTGATTTTTGGTAATGCTATATTGTAATTGTTTGTGTACATAGAGGATTAAATCAGATAAAACTGATTAGAATGATGTCTAAACGGTTTGGTTTAGAGATAAGGAAGAATTTCTTAACCACTCAGAATCTGGAAAGATTGGTGAGTAAGATCTGCAGTCTTCTGAGAGGTCTTTGAAAAGCAAGTACATGATTCTAATCTCAAATATTCTACTTCTATCTCTTAAAGATTAGAAGTTGGATGAATTCCACAGCTCTTAAGCTTTATAGTCCAGTATTTATAAATATTTACTTACTTGACCACCCCTATTTACTTCCACAAAACAAAATAAAGCATACAACCTAAAGCACAGACTTCTGAAGGAGTCTATCTTCTCCTCCTAAAAGCTATAGTAGTTCTCCAATAAAATAATACGACATATAAATCCCAATCTCCAATATAACCAGCCACCTATCTTTCCAGAATTGTCTCCCCTTTCAACCTAAAGAAACATGTCTGTAATGTAAGTGGACTACATGAGGCTAATTGCTACTCTTCAAATGCATTCTGCTTCTCTTAACCCATTGCTTTAAATGCCATGTATCTCATATCTGCTACTGAAAACATTGCATCCTTCAAGATTCAAGGTAATAATATTCATGTCCAGCTGTGGACTGGAAACATACTAACCTCCTTAGATCATAATGTGCTTATAGATGTATGTTAGGATACTGTCTCTCCTCCAGTGCCTGCCATGGTACCTACACCACAATGGACCTCACTGAATTACTTGGCTTAGAGCATGATGGACCAATAGCTGAAGCCTTAGGTCAAACTTAAATCAGCTCTTTGTCTCTATAACACACAAATCCCAGGAGGTAGTTTCTTATCCTGGTTTTGCAGCTGGGCTTCCTCTATTATGCCTAACTCAGAGCAAGAGGTATTTTTCTTCCCAAACACAGTCACTGTGTGAGTCAGCGTACAGTAACCCCTATACAAGGGGCCTTGGCTGTAGGGTGACACTAGAGGTGCAGTGCTACTATTCCCACACACAAAGGACAACTTGGCAACGTGTCTTTGAGATACATAGTTCTTCAGGATGAACCATGTGTCAAACACTGTGCCATGCTCTGAGGAAAATTGAGTGAAGAGTCAGGACAATTACATTTCACTTGGAATAGAGATAGGCAATAAACAAAGTAAGTTACAAAGTAAGGTTGAAAATTGTTAAGTACTAAGGAGAAAAAGAGAGGCATGGCAGGGGTATAGGTAGGGCTGGGAAGCAGCACGAGGCAGGAAAAAATTTTCAATTTAAAGAGGATGGTTAGGGAAGGTGATATTTGAATAAAGCCTTTAAGAAACAGTTCCTTTGACATATTCCTATTGAAAAGGCAGCAGCTTCTACCCACCTTTGCCCAGCTTCCCATGCCGCCATGGCACCCATTGCTGTGTGGTGTTGAGTCAGTCTGTCCCCTGTGACAGCATTGTGCCCAGAGCAGTGTAATGCTACGTCTGCAGGTTGTTCTCAGGTCCTGAAATACAGAGAAAAAAATGTGAAACTGAAGAGTCATTTTATGGTGCCCAAATAGAAAGCACAGGTTTGTTCCATTACTTAAACTCTCCCCAGGGATTAATCTTGATTAAATAGCCCCAGTTTACAAAAATGACCAAGTTTCACCATCAAATAACATTTCGGACACTTGGCGTCCCATTTTTGTAGTGGTTCATGAGCATCTTTAGCAAAGCTAACAAACTGTGCACACTCAGATTTTTTTCTCCCTAGAGACCCTATGCATTTCTCTAACTTGCTGTGCTCACACTGATTTCAAAAGGAGCTTTGCACTCACAAGAAAAACATGGAGTGCTTAGTGTATAACCCATGGTTTTTACAGCCATACTATTAAAATAAAAGGGAAGAAACTCAGAGCATTTTCACATTTTCACATTGACATGAATTGGCTGTTTTGACAAGGGAAAGTCATGGCATAGGATTTTTTAGATAAATTAACAGAATGAAAGTGCTAAATTAAAATTGCAACATTGATTTCCTTTTTAGCTCAGCTGTGCATTATATAAAAGGGTCAGAGGAAGGATTTATTATGGGCGATGAGTCTTTGTCATCCACTAAGAGAGACCAGTGTATAAAATAAAGTTGTCCGTTTCAGACACCCTTTGTCTCCAAGGAAAGCTGTCTAGGAGGCCCACGGGTGGCAAAGGCGCTGAAAGGAAATGGAAATTGATAATCGGTCCTGTTAGGCTGATTCTCTGCATGCTCAATTCATATCCTTTTGAAAAGAGGAGATTAAGATGAAACCTCATTGAGGAATACACATTTTGAAGAAAATAGAAACAAAGATTCTGCAAGGCTATTTCAGTTGGTGTCAAATGTGAGAACAAGGCGACATAAACTTATATGAAGAAAGGGCATTAACAAAATCCCCAGACAAAGAAGAAGCTAATAGCAAATATATGCAGCCGTCTTTGTGGATGCTCACAGGAGAAGTGGTACAACTTGATTTACAAAGGACCTGGATAATTATTTGTTACTTGGAGCCAACCCTGCTTCTCCCTCCGCAGAGGGCAGGCACTGACCATCTGCGTGTCTTAGCTTTGCTTTTGTATGGATGAGAATTAGCCACATTTTTGTGTCTGGTAAGCTTTGCATGAAGAGAGGTTTGAAGCACTGGCTTTGTTTTGTTTTAAATCTTTGTTTTAAACTGTTCCCTCAGCTTCGGTCAGAGGATTATTGCACATCTAACCACAAATAAATTGAAATATCAGCTGAAGAGAGGGCATGTTGCTCGCTGATGGAATAATAGACGGCAGGTGGTAGAGGGTTTTGTTTTCAGAAAAGCACAGAAGGCTAGAAGTGACAAGAGTGATTCTGTGAGAGGGCTGAAACTGTCAGGATGAAGTCATGGGGGTCAGTAGTTCCTGGGCTGACCTTTTTAAACAAACCCTTAGCCGACCTTTTACTGGATCCTCACAGCAGTGGAGCATTCATGCCAGAAAGGTTGCCCCTCCCTCTAGATACTGAGAGTTTTAACAAAAAGCATATTTTCTGTGATAGGGTCTGTGTTCAGCGCTTTGCTTACAGGGCAGCCCGACACTCCCTCTCCTGTCAGCGTGTGACACACGCTCCTAACTGCTCACCTGCTCCACCACACACACTAGCATTTGAGCACTCCCTCAACACCTCTCTGTAGCCTTTGATATCATCTTCCTGTCAAATCATGGAAATCAAGGGACTTGGCTGCAAAGCGGGACACTCAGTGTGCTTATTTCCATGTCTTTGCCTTGAATGGTCCTCCTGCGCAGAGCTGTTAAACAGAAGTCTTACCTGACTTCTGGGGACCCACTGAAGGGTTGAGGTGTGTTGTCGGTGGCATGCAACTTACTTCCTAATGTTTGTGAACAAGGGCCAGAGAGTGCACAGCACAGAGCTTTCTTGTCAAATACTGCTCTGTTTGGGCTATGACATCACTGCAAATCACAATAAATAATGCACTTAGGGGTGTTTTGTACTGAAGGCTTTTTGTTGAAAATTGCCAGTATCTGATGGCAAGAACCTTTTGTCTCCAAACCCTGTGAAAAACAAGGGTTTTGTTGCCTTCATCGCTAATATTATGTTATCTATCTATCCACTCATTAAAAATGTTAAATGATGATATGCTTTGTCTTACATTATGAGGTGTCCATTATGGGAGCTGTGCTCCATGCTCAGGTCATCTTGCCGATAGCAAATCACTCTGGTCTCCAAAGCCAGGCACCTAAATTTAGAAATTTATTTTCCATTTTCAGCTGGCACAGTGATTTCTTCACCAAACTTAAGTTCTTCAGGTGACCTGGTCTAAACCACTGAAATGTAACTCATTACAAATGAACAGACAAGCTTTTAAAGTGTTGAAGCAGATTCAAGTGACCCTAAAACTGACATTTAGAATTGTTTTCTCAGTTTGGTTCTATGTGCTTCCCTAATTTTTTGAGCAAAATAATAAAGAAATTTGGTGCAAGATACCTCAAAGAGACTTAATTTTTTAATGTAGCAGAAAAAAATAATTTAACCAAAGACCTAGAGCCTTAATCTTCTGATCTGATTCCAGACTCAGTATTCTTTTCAGTAGACACTACTATCTCCAGGTACTTAAGCAAACAGAAAAACTTAATAATGTGGCTCCTTATTGTTGGACCTAGTTTTTGATGCGTACCCCATCCCTGTCATTTTTCAGAAATCAAGAAATGTGGAATCTCTTTATAATTATCTGTTACTTTCAACACATGTATCTTTAAATGGTCTGGGAAGCCAAAGATTCTGGATTGATAAAAAGATGTGAAAAAGAAAGAGAAGAGGAAAGAACAAATATCTAGGCAGAAGGTTAGGACAGGGGGCAAATAGAAGGGAAAATAAAGAAGGTTTTTTCACCACAGAACCTGAAGATTACAAAGAGGGCTCGGGATACCCAGGGAAGGGTGGTTAGTTTGGACAGGAGGACACACACTGGATCAACCTAGAATACCCAGCTCTCCTGGGTGTTAACAGGGTGTGTTGGGGAAGAACCACAAAGAAAAGGAAAAAGGAAGAATAAAACCAAAAGCAACAATGGAAAATAAAATAGTAAATAAACAAAATTATTAGGAAAGCTCAAAATAAGAGAAAGTAAAAATATATTCTATAAGAATGGCAACAACTCAACCTCAGATACAGAAGAGAATTAAAGCATAAAGTGTTACATATATATCTCTTTGGCAATAAAATGTAGAGAGAGGAGGTAATTTATCATCAAACATAAGGTAATTTCTTATCACCAAAATTTTGAAAATAACCATTAAATCAAATTTAGAAATGGAAAATGAAAATAAATTGTAAAATTTATCATTAAAAAGGTATCAGAGGGAGAAGCCAAGATGGTGGCATGAGTAGGGCAGCAGAAATCTCCTCCCAAAATCATATTTATTTTTGAAAATACAACAAATACAAGTATTCCTAAAAGAGAGACCAGAGGATACAGTACAACAGCCAGGCTACATCTACACCTGTGAGAACTCAGCGCCTCACAAAGGGGGTAAGATACAAGCCGCAGCCTGGTGGGACATGAGCACTCCCCCAACCCCAGCTCACTGGCAGGAAGAAAGGAGTCAGAGCAGGGAGGGAGCGGAAGCCTAGGACTGCTAAATAACCAGCCCTAGTCATCTGCACCAGGAACACAGACACACATTGCATGGTGTGCTGGATACTAGGGAAACAGAACAGTAAAATCTGAGACTGGGTCCCCCACAGCCAGCTCCCCTGGGACAAAAGAAAAGTGAGTGCTTTTTGAAAGTCTTAAAGGAACAGGGGCCTCACAGCTGGACGGAAGCATCCTGGCACACTCAGCCCAGAAGCTGGGAATCCTGGGAAACTTCGGGCGCCCCAACCCCTGGGAGGTAATACAGCCCTGAAGCTCCTCATGGTGATAAACAGCCTGCCAGTCATTCCCCTTCTGGCATGGCCCTGCTGCAGCAGCTGAGCATCTGGAGGGCAGCCCCATGTGCGCACTCAGCAGCCGAGCAGCCGGGAAACGGCCGCACATGCATGTGGTGCTGGAGCAGTGGGGGAGTGGCAGCGCTCCCACTTGCAGCAGCAGAACAGCCAGTGAGAGGCCTTACCCACAGCAACTGACCAGAATCTTTTCCCAGTGCGCAGCTGCCCAGGCCAGACCCAGAGGCCACCGCCGACACACAACTGCCTGACACAGGCAGAGCAAACCAGGGCAAGGCACAAAGGGCACCATTCTCACAAGAGAGCACACCCGGCATGCCTGCCACTCCCTGCAGGGCTCTAGGATACCCTGACGGTGATCCTGCCCAAAGCAGCATAGGGGATTAATCTGGAGGCTGCACCAGGTGTGCGGGTAACCAACACAGGCAGTGGAGAAGGGCAAGGCAACCAGCAAGCAGGAAAGGACTTCGTTCTCCCAGCTGACACACATGCTACCTGCCTACAACTACTTCTATCACCATGAGAAGGCAGAAGAATTTGGTCCAGTCCAGAATTATCCAGATAAAACATGAGAGAGTGCCTGGGGAGATAGATTTAACCAATCTTCCTGAAAAAAAACTTCAAAATAAAGGTCATAAACATGCTGATGGACCTGCAGAGAAATATGCAAGAGGCAAAGGATCAAGTTGGGAGGGAGAATACAGAAATACAACAATCTCTGGAAGAGCAGACTGGATGAGGAGCAAGAGGCTGTTAATGGGTTAATGGAATAGAAGTCAGAGAACAGGAACACAGAGAAGCTGAGACAGAGAGAGATAAAAGGATCTCCAGGAATGAAAGAATATTAAGAGAATTGTGTGACCAATCCAAATGAAACAAAATTCACATTATAGGAGTACCAGAAGAAGAAGAGAGAGAAAAAGGGCTAGAAACTGTCTTTGAAGAAATAATTGCTGAAAACATCCCCAAACTGAAGGAGGAAATAGTCTCTCAGACCATGGAAGCCCACAAAACTCCCAACACAAGGGACACAAGGAGGACAACACCAAGACATAAAATAATTAAAATAGAAAAGATAAAAGCAAATGACAGATTATTAAAGGCAGCCAGAGAGAGAAAAAAGGTCACCTACAAAAGAAAACCCATCAGGCTATCATCAGACTTCTCAACAGAAACCCTACAGGCCAGAAGAGAATGGCATGATATATTTAATGCAATGAAACAGAAGGGCCTTGACCCAAGAACACTGTATCCACCATGATTACCATTTAAATATGAAGGAGAGATTAAACAATTTCCAGACAAGCAAAAGTTGAGGGAATTTGCTTCCCACAAACCAATTTTACAGGAAATTTTAAAGGGACTACTCTAGAAGGAAGCACTCCTAAGGCTAAATAGATGTCAACAGAGAAAATAAAATCACAACAAAGAAAGCAGACCAACCAAATACTAACTAAAGGCAAAAAATAAACTCAACTACTCACAAAACCAGTCAAAGGAAACACAAAAGAGTACAGAATAAAACACCTAACATATAAAGAATAGTGGAGGAGGAATAAGAAGGGAGAGAAATAAAGAATCATCAGACTGTGTTTATAATAGCTTAATAAGAGAGTTAAGTTAGATGGTTAGATAGTAAGGAAGTTACCCTTGAACCTTTCATAACCATGAATCTAAAGCCTGCAATGGCAATAATTACATATCTTTCAATAATCACCCTAAATGTAAATGGACTGATGCACCAATCAAAAGACACAGAGTAATAGAGTGGATAAAAAAGCAAGACCTATCTATATGCTGCTTACAAGAGACACACCTCAAACCCAAAGACATACACAGACTGAAAGTGAAGGTATGGAAAAAGATATTTCATGTAAAACAATTGGGAGAAAAAAGCAGGTGTTGCAGTACTTGTATCAGACAAAATAGACTTCAAAACAAAGAAAGTCACGAGAGATAAAGAAGGGCATTAAATAATATAAAGGGGTCAGCCCAAGTTATATATATATAACTTTATATATAATGGTTATATATAAAGAGGATATAACCATTATAAATATATATGCACCCAATAAAGGAGCACCAACATATGTGAAACAAATACTAACAGAATTAAAGGAGGAAATAAAATGCAATGCATTCGTTCTAGGAGACTTCAATATGCCACTCACTCCAAAGGACAGATCCACCAGACAGAAAATAAGTAAGGACAGAGGCACTGAACAACACAATAGAACAGATGGACTTAACAGACATCTATGGAAATCTACACCCAAAAGGAACAGGATACACATTCTTCTCAAGTGCACATGGAACATTCTCCAGAATAGACCACATACTAGGCCATAAAAAGAGCCTCAGTAAATTTCAAAAGATTGAAATTCTACCAACCAACTTCTCAGACCACAAAGGTATAAAACTAGAAATAAATTGTACAAAGAAAACAAAAAGGTTCACAAACACATGGAGGCTTAACAACATGCTCCTAAATAATCAATGGAGCAATGACCAAATTAAAACAGAGATCAAGCAATCTATGGAGACAAATGAAATAACAGCACAAAGCAACAACTTCTGTGGAATGCAGTGAAGACAGTTCTAAGAGGAAAGTATATAGCAATCCAGGCCTATTTAAAAAAGGAACAACAATACCAAAATAATAGTCGAAAGTCACAATTATTGAAACTGGAAAATGAAGAACAAATGAGGCCCAAAGTAAGCAGTAGGAGAAACATAATAAAGATCAGAGAAGAAATAAATAAAATTGAGAAGAATAAAACATTAGAAAAAAATCAATGAAAACAAGAGCTCATTCTTTGAAAAAATAAACAAAATAGATAAGCCTCTAGCCAAACTTATTAAGAGAAAAAGAGAATCTACACAGATCAACAGAATCAGAAATGAGAAAGGAAAAATCATGACAGACTCCACAGAAATACATAGAATTATTAGAGAATACTATGAAAATCTATATGCTAACAAACTGGAAAACCTAGAAGAAATGGACAACTTCCTAGAAAAATACAACCTTCCAAGACTGACCAAGGAAGAAACAGAAAATCTAAACAGACCAATTACCAGCAAAGAAACTGAAGCGGTAATCAAAAAACTACCCAAGAACAAAACCTCTAGACCACATGGATTCTCCGCTGAATTTTATCAGACATATAGAGAAGATATAGTACCCATTCTCCTTAAAGTTCGCCAAAAGATACAAGAGGTGGGAATACTTTCAAACACATTCTATGAAGCCAGCATCACCCTAATACCAAAACCAGGTAAAGACCCCACAAAAAAAGAAAATTATAGACCAATATCCCTGATGAACAAAGATGCAAAAATACTCACCAAAATATTAGCAAACCAAATTCAAATATACAACAAGAGGATCATACACCATGACCAAGTGGGATTCATCCCAGGGATGCAAGGATGGTACAACATTCGAAAATCCATCAACATCATCCATCACATAAATAAAAAAAAGTACAAAAACCACATGATCATCTCCATGGACGCTGAAAAAGCATTCAACAAAATTCACCATCTATTCATGATGAAAACTCTCAGCAAAATGGGTATAGAGGGCAACTACCTCAACATAATAAAGGCCACATATGAAAAACTCACAGCCAACATCATACTGAACAGTGAGAAGCTGAAAGCTTTTCCTCTAAGATCGGGAACAAGACAGGGATACCCACTATCACCACAGCTATTCAACATAGTACTGGAGGTCCTAGCCACTGCAATCAGACAAAACAAAGAAATACAAGGTATCCAGATTGGCAAAGAAGATGTCAACTGTCACTATTTGCAGATGACATGATATTGTACATAAAAAACCCTAAAGACTCCACTCCAAAACTACTAGAACTAATATCTAAATTCAGCAAAGTTGCTGGATACAAAATTAACACACAGAAATCTGTTGCTTTCCTATGCACTAATGATGAACTAGCAGAAAGAGAAATCAGGAAGACAATTTCTTTCACAATTGCATAAAAAGAATAAAATACCTAGGAATAAACCTAACTAAGGAAGTGAAAGACCTATACCCTGAAAACTACAAGACACTCTTAAGAGAAATTAAATACTAACAAATGAAAACTCATCCCATGCTCTTGGCTCAGAAGAATTAATATTGTCAAAATGGCCATCCTGCCTAAAGCAATCTACAGATTCAATGCAATGCCTATCAAAATACTGACAGCATTCTTCAGTGAACTGGAACAAATAGTTCTAAAATTCATATGGAACATTAAAAGACCCTGAATATCCAAAGCAATCCTGAGAAGGAAGAATAAAGCAGGGGGAATCTCACTTCCCAACTTTAAGCTCTACTACAAAGCCACAGTAATCCAGACAACTTGGTACTGTCACAAGAACAGACTCACAGACCAGTGGAACAGAATAGAGAGTCCAGACATTAACCCAAACATATATGGTCAATTAATATATGATAAAGGAGCCATGGATATACAATGGGGAAATGACATCTTCTTCAACAGCTGGTGTTGGCAAAACTGGACAGCTACATGTAAGAGAATGAAACTGGATCACTGTCTAACCCCATACACAAAAGTAAATTTGAAATGGATCAAAGACCTGAATTTAAGTCATGAAACCATAAAACTCTTAGAAAAAAACATAGGCAAAAATCTCTTGGACATAAACATGAGTGACTTCTTCATGAACATATCTCCCCAGGCAAGGGAAACAAAAGCAAAAATGAACAAGTGGGACTGCATCAAACTGAAAACCTTCTGTACAGCAAAGGACACCACCAATAGAACAAAAAGGCATCTACAGTATGGGAGAATATATATCCATAAATGACATATCCAATAAAGGGTTGACATCCAAAATATATAAAGAGCTCATGCACCTCAAGGAACATAAAACAAATAATGCAATTAAAAAATGGGCAGAAGAGCTGAACAGACAGTTCTCCAAAGAAGAAATTCAGATGGCCAAAAGGCACATAAAAAGATGCTCCACATCACTCGTTATCAGAGAAATGCAAATTAAAACCACAATGAGATATCACCTCACACCAGTAAGGATGGCCACCATCCAAAAGACAAACAACAACAAATGTTGGTGAGGTTGTGGAAAAAAGGGAAACCCTCTTACACTGCTGGTGGAAATGTAAATTAGCTCAACCATTGTGGAAAGCAGTATGGAGGTTCCTCAAAAAGCTCAAAATAGAAATACTATTTGACCCAGGATTTCCACTTCTAGGAATTTACCCTAAGAATGCAGCCCCAGTTTGAAAAAGACAAATGCACCCCTTTGTTTATCTCAGCACTATTCACAATAGCCAAGAAATGGAAGCAACCTAAGTGTCCATCAGTAGATAAATGGGTAAAGAAGATGTACATATACACAATAGAATATTATTCAGCCATAAGAAGAAAACAAATCCTACCCTTTGCAACAACATGGATGGAGCTAGAGGGTATTATGCTCAGTGAAATAAGCCAGGTGGAGAAAGACGAGTACCAAATGATTTCATTCATCAGGGGAGTATAAGAACAAAGGAAAAACTGAAGGAACAAAACACCACAAGACTCACAGAACCCAAGAATGAACTAACAGTTACCAAAGGGAAAAGGACTAGGGAGGATGGGTTGGAAGGGAGGGAGAAGGGAGGGGGTGTGGAAAGAAAGGGGGCATTATGGTTAGCATGCATAATGTGCGGGGAGGGCTGTACAACACAGAGAAGACAAGTAGTGATTCTACAACATCTTACTGCGCTGATGGACAATGACTGCAATGCAGAATGTGGGGGAAACTTGGTGATGGGTGAGTCTGGTAAACAATGTTCCTCATGTAATCGTAGAGTAATGATACCAAAATTAAAAAAATAAAAGTATCAGCCACAAGTAGCTATGCAGCTGACAAGCGAAGAGTTTTGCCAGAGTTTCTATGTTATTTAAATAAATCTGGTTTACAGAAAGATATAGGAAATACACCAGTAAGTCTATCCTCAATCAGCTTTACTACCAAAACCAAATAATACTACAGTAAAAAAAGCTACAGTCCATTTTCCGCTTATGAATAAAGTTGAAAAATTGTAAGCCAAATGGTATTAAAAACTGCATCTTTGACACTGTAATGAGACTAAAAGTTCCATGCAATGTCTATACAACAGATTAACTTTCTCTTCTAATCTCTGTATTAGCTTTGCAGAATGTGGGTAAACCCCAGTATGTAAGCGGAATCAGTACATGAGAAAGACAGTAACAGTGCTTGACCTAGCTTCCTCTAAGTGCTCTCTGCAATTGTGTGGCAATAATAAAGCTTTAGCCTAGGATTCAGAAGTGATCTTTTAGTGATGATTGTTCAGGAAAAATGTCTTTGTTCCTCTATACATTCACATATACTTGAAAGCATCAGATAAATGAGTGACTCTTGATGATGATAAGGCATTCAATCAATAAATGTTTTATTTGGGAAACCTGTAGTGTTACCACATTCAACCTGTCATTATGCTTTTTATCCCAGGGGAACTTGAGTTGACTGTTCAAGCATCTGCTGGTGTAGATATTAGAAGATAATAATGAAAATTGGTAATTTATCTGACTATAGAATGTTTCAGGAGAGAAATTGTGTATAGAAATAAATTCTGTGAGAAAAGCCACCATTTCTACAGGAGATCCATGACTTGTCATTTTTCATCAGCCATATATATCCAAGCCTCCTAAGCTGACATGGCAGTAAAACAAACCATAGCCATCTTTTTAGAAGCTATCCATGGTACAGACAGCTTGGTCTCCTCAGTGAACAGTGAGTCAGCTAGAGAAATCAATGTCTAAAAAATTGTAGGTACCCAGTATACACTGGTTTAATTTAATTGCAACATTCAGACACAGGATTATACAGGAATTCAAATCCCTTCATTTAACTTGGGATCTGTAGTCTCCACAGCTACTTTTTCTGAACTTCAATATCATATATGGTGGGAAAAAACAATGTTTTATTGCGTCATTAATATTTTCCTCCACTTACCTTTTTCAGATTATGGACACATGCCATTTTCCTTTCATCCATTCGTACATGTTTCTAGAGGAAGATGGGCTTTGTATTGCAATTTGCTTCTCTCCCTGTGCACTTGTGTGTGGGTGTATACATATATAGAATATTATTGTATAAGTTATAATTAATATATATTATTGTATAGGTAAGCATATATACATATTATATATGTGTGTATAGTAGATCTTAGGGAAATATGAATACCCATTTTTAAATGCTCCTGAAGTAGATATTCCATTTATAGGTCTTCAAAGCCTTCACACTCTCTCAACAACTGTTGTTTACAGATCCCCTAATTCCCTATGGGCACCTTATTTTTCCAATATCACTGCATTTGTTGCTACTTCCTCCAGTGTGTATGTAGTCTTTGTTTCATATTTTTATAATTGGTTTCACTGTTTTAGTGAAACTTCTCCCATCATCACTAACCTTGCATAGAAATACTAGTCTACAAAAGAGATCACCAGCGAATCAAAAATGTTCTTTTTCGATCTGCAAATGTTCCCAGCAGACTTAATGTGAGGTTGACACTACTTCATAGCTCTTCTCAACTCTGTGCATTTTGTTTGGAGTACAGATGATACTTGTCACGAAAGATCCTTTTGCTGATGCAGTATTTTGGGGCTGAGAGACATTCAGGAAGCTACAGGTTTTAGTCAGCTCAACTTTGGAGGGATAAAATTGTATTCTTTTCATTTTTGTGTAAATATTTTCATTTCTTTATCTATCTAAATGTACATCTGAAAAATATGAGTGAAAATTAACTTCCTTTAATAAATGCTAGCTTTAGAGTTTTAATTCTTGGAAAGGTCACATTGCAGTTTAATCACTGGAGGTATATTAATTTGTCAAGACCTGAAATAGAAGGAAAATACAGTCACATATTCAGATATAAAAATCTTTAGAGGAGGGAGGAGCCAAGATGGTGGTATGAGTAGGGTAGAGGAAATCTCCTCCCAAAACCATATATATTTTTGAAACTACAACAAATACAGCTATTCTTAAAAGAGAGTCCAGAAGACATAGGACAATAGCCAAGCTACATCTACACCTGTGAGAACCCAGAGCCTCATGAAGTGGCTAAGATACAAGCCACAGCCCAGTGGGACCTGCGTGCCACCCATACCCCAGCTCCCTGGCAGGAGGAGAGGAGTCAGAGCGGGAAGGGAGAGGGAGCCCAGAACTGCTAAATACCCAGCCCTAGCCATCCACACCGGGAGTGTAGACACACATTGCTTGGTGTGCTGGATACTAGGAAAACTGAACAGTAAAACCTGCAAGCGGGTTCCCACAGTTGGCGCCCCTGGGACAAAAGAAAAGCAAGTGCTTTTTGAAAGACTTAAGAGACAGAAGCCTCACAGCTGGATGGAAGTGTCCCAGCACATTCAGCCCAGCAGCTGGGAATCCCGGGGAACTCTGAGAGCCCTAACCCCCCTGGGCAGAAGAACAGCTCTGAGACCCCCCATGGTGATAATAAGCCTCCAACCTGTTCTCCCTCCGGCACTGCCACACCATAGCAGAGCAGCAGTCTTGAGACCGGCCATGCCCAGAGCAGCCACACAGAACTTCCTCCACAGTGGCCCAGGCAAGAATCAGAGACCCCATCTGCATGCAGCTGCCCAGCACAAGCTGCTAGGGATCACCATTCTCCCAGGAGAGGAAGGCGAGGAGCAAGCAGGAAGGGACCTACTTCTCCCAGTTGACACATGCGTCAACTGCCCAAAACTACCTCTATTGCCATGAAAAGGCAGAGGAATTTGATCCAGACCAGAATCACACAGACATCCTCTCCTGAGAGGGAACATGCAGAGATAGACTAAACCAATTTTACTGAAAAAGAATTCAAAATAAAGGCCATAAACATGCTGATGGACTTGCAGAGAAATATGCAAGAGCTAAGGAGGGAGAATACAGAAATAAAACAATCTATGGAAGGGCTAAAAAGCAGAACTGAAGAAGTGCAGGAGGCCATTAATGGAATAGAAATCAGAGAACAGGAATGCAGAGAAGCTGAGGCAGAGAGAGATAAAAGGATCTCCAGGAATGAAAGAATATTAAGAGAACTGTGTGACCAATTCAAATGGAACAATATTCGCATTATAGGGGTACCAGGAAAAGATGAGAGAGAAAAAGAGATAGAAACTGCATTTGAAGAAATAATTGCTGAAAACTTCCCCAAACTGGGGGAGGAAATAGTCGCTCAAACTACGGAAGCACACAGAACTTCCAACGCAAGGGACCCAAGGAGGACAACACCAAGACATATAATAATTAAAATGGCTAAGATAAAAGCAAATGACAGAGTATTAAAGGCAGCCAGAGAGAGAGAGAGAAAAGGTCACCTACAAAGGAAAACCCATCACGCTATCATTAGACTTCTCAACAGAAACCTTACAGGCCAGAAGAGAATGGCATGATATATTTAATGCAATGAAACAGAAGGGCCTTGAACCAAGAATACTGTATCCAGCACGATTATCATTTAAATATGAAGGAGAGATTAAACAATTCCCAGAAAAGCAAAAGTTGAGGGCATTTGCCTCCCACAAACCACCTCTACAGGGTATTCTAGAGGGACTGCTCTAGGTGGAAGTACTCCTAAGGCCAAACAGATGTCACCAGAAAAAATAAAATCACAGCAAAGAAAGCAGAACAATCAAATACTAACTAAAGGCAAAAAATAAAATCAACTACCCACAAAAGCAGTCAAAAGAAACACAAAAGAGAACAAAATAAAACACCTAACATATAAAAAATGGAGGAGGAGGAATAAGAAGGGAGAGAAATAAAGAATCATCAGACTGTGTTTATAATAGCTCAATAAGAGAGTTAAGTTAGACAGTAAGATAGTAAAGAAGCTAACCTTGAACCTTTGGTAACCACAAACCTAAAGCCTGCAATGGCAATAAGTACATATCTTCAGTAATCACCATAAATGTAAATGGACTGAATGCACCAATCAAAAGACACAGAGTAAAAGAATGGATAAAAAAGGAAGACCCATATATATTCTGCTTACAAGAGACTCACCTCAAACCCAAAGACATGCACAGACTAAAAGTCAAGGGATGGAAAAGGATATTTCACTCAAACAACAGGGAGAAAAAAGCAGGTGTTGCAGTACTAGTATCAGACAAAATAGACTTCAAAACAAAGAAAGGCACAAGAGATAAAGAAGGACATAACATTATGAAAAAGGGGTCAATCCAACAAGAGGATATAACCATTATAAATATATATGCACCCAATAAAGGAGCACCAACATATATCAAAGAAATACAAACAGAATTAAAGGAGGAAATAGAATGCAATGCATTTGTTTTAGGACACTTCAACACACCACTCACTCCAAAGGACAGATCCAACAGACAGAAAATAAGTAAGGACACAGAGGCACTGAACAACATACTAGAACAGATGGACCTAAAAGACATCTATAGAACTCTACACCCAAAAGTAGCAGGATACACATTCTTCTCAAGTGCACATGGAACATTCTCATAATAGACCACATAATAGGCCACAAAAAGAGCCTAAGTAAATTCAAAAAGATTGAAATTCTACCAACCAAATTCTCACAAAGGTATAAAACTAGAAATAAATTGTACAAAGAAAGCAAAAAGGCTCACAAACACATGGAGGCTTAACAACATGCTCGTAAATAATCAGTGGATCAATGACCAAATCAAAATAGAGATCAAGCAATGTATGGAAACAAATAACAACAACGACACAAAGCCCCAACTTCTGTGGGATGCAGCAAAAGCAGTTTTAAGAGGAAAGTATATAGCAATCCAGCCATATTTAAAGAAGGAAGAACAATCCCAAATGAATAGTCTAAAGACACTATTATCAAAATTGGAAAAAGTAGAACAAATGAGGCCTAATGTCAGCAGAAGGAGGGAAATAATAAAGATCAGAGAAGAAATATATAAAATTGAGAAGAAGAAAACAATAGAAAAAAAATCAATGAAACCAAGAGCTGATTCTTTGAGAAAATAAACAAAATATATAAGCCCCTTGCCAGACTTATTAGGAGAAAAACAGAATCTACACACATCAAAAGAATTAGAAATGAGAAAGGAAAAATCACGATGGACCCCACAGAAATACAAGGAATTATTAAAGAATACTCCAAAAACTATATGTTAACAAGGAGAAAAACATAGAAAAAATGGACAACTTCCTAGAAAAATACAACCATGCAAGACTGACCAAGGAAGAAACAGAAAATCTAAACAGGCCAATTACCAGCAAAGAAATTGAAGCAGTAATTTAAAAACTACCCAAGAGCAAAACTCTCCGGCCAGATGGAATTACCTCGGAGTTTTATCAGACATACAGAGAAGACATAATATGCATTCTTCTTAAAGTTTTCCAAAAAATAGAAGAGGAAAGAATACTTCCTGACTCATTCTGTGAAGCCAGCATCACCCTAATACCAAAACCGGGCAAAGACCCCACCAAAAAAGAAAATTACAGACCAATATCCCTGACGAACATAGATGCAAAAATACTCAACAAAATATTGGCACACCGAATTCAAAAATACATCAAAAGGATCATACACCATGACCAAGTGGGATTCATCCCAGGGATGCAAGGATGGTACAACATTTGAAATTCCATCAACATCATCTACCATATCAACAAAAAAAAGGACAAAAATCACATGATAATCTCCATAGATGCTGAAAAAGATTTTGACAAAATTAAATGTCCATTTACGATAAAAACTCTCAACAAAATGTGTGTAGAGATCAAGTACCTCAACATAATAAAGGCCATATATGAAAAACCCACAGTCAACATCATACTGAACAGCAAGAAGCTGAAAGCTTTTCCTCTAAGATTGGGAACAAAACATGGATGCCCACTCTCCCCACTGTTATTCAACATAGTACTGGAAGTCTTAGCCATGGCAACTAGACAAAACAAAGAAATACAAGGAATTCAGATTGGTAAAGAAGAAGTCAAACTGTCACTATTTGCAGATGACATGATATTGTACAAAAAAAACCCTAAAGACTCCACTCCAAAACTACTAGAACTAATATTGGAATACAGCAAAGTTGCTGGATACAAAATTAATACACAGAAATCTGTTGCATTCCTATACACTAACAATGAACTAATAGAAAGAGAAACCAGGAAAACAATTCCATTCACAATTGCAGCAAAAAGAATCAAATACCTAGGAATAAACCTAACCGAGGAAGTGAAAGACCCATACCCCAAAAACTACAAGACACTCTTAAGAGAAATTAAAGAGGACACTAACAAATGGAAACTCATCCCATGCTCTTGGCTAGGAAGAATTAATATTGTCAAAATGGCCATCCTGCCCAAAGCACTCTACAGATTCAATCCAATCCCTATCAAATTATCAACAGCATTCTTCAACCAGCTGGAACAAATAGTTCTAAAATTCATATGGAAACACCAAAGACCCTGAATAGCCAAAACAATCCTGAGAAGGAAGAATAAAGTGGGAGGGATCTTGCTCCCCAACTTCAATCTACTACAAAGCCACAGTAATCAAGACAATTTGGTACTGGCACAAGAACAGAGCCACAGACCAGTGGAACAGAATAAAGTCTCCAGACATTAACCCAAACATATATGGTCAATTAATATATGATAAAGGAGCCATGAACATACAATGGGGAAATGACAGCCTTTTTAACAGCTGGTGTTGGCAAAACTGGGCAGCTACATGTGAGAGAATGAAACTGGATCATTGTCTAACCCCATACACAAAAGTAAATTCAAAATGGATCAAAAGATCTGAATGTAAGCCATGAAACCATAAAACTCTTAGAAAAAAACATAGGCAAAAATCTCTTGGACATAAACATGAGCAACTGCTTCATGAACATATTTCCCTGGACAAGGGAAACAAAAGCAAAAATGAACAAGTGGGACTATATCAAGCTAAAAAACTTCTGTATAGCAAAGGACACCATCAATAGAACAAAAAGGCATCTAAAGTACGGGAGCATATTTTCATAAATGATAGATCCGATAAAGGGTTGACATCCAAAATAGATAAAGAGCTCATGCACTTCAACAAACAAAAAGTGAACAATCCAATTAAAAAATGGGCAGAGAAGCTGAACAGATAGTTCTCCAAAAGAAATTCAGATGGCCAACAGACACATGAAAAGATGCTCCACATCGCTAGTCATCAGAGATCAGAGAAATGCAAATTAAAACCACAATGAGATATCACCTCACACCAGTAAGGATGGCCACCATCCAAAAGACAAACAACAACAAATATTGGCAAGGTTGTGGAGAAAGGGAGCCCCTCCTACACTGCTGGTGGGAATGTAAATTAGTTCAATCATTGCGGACAGCAGTATGGAGATTCCTCAAAAAGCTCAAAATAGAAATACCATTTGTCCCAGGAATTCCACTTCTAGAAATTTATCCTAAGAATGCAGCAGCCCTGTTTGAAAAAGACAGATACATCCCTATGTTTATCAAGCACTATTTACAATAGCCAAGAAATGGCAGCAACCTAAGTGTCCATCAGTAGATGAATGGATAAAGAAGAGGTGGTACATATACACAATGGAATATTATTCAGCCATAAGGAGAAAACAAATCCTACCATTTGCAACAACATGGATGGAGCTAGAGGGTATTATGCTCAGTGAAATAAGCCAGGCACAGAAAGTCAAGTACCAAATGATTTCACTCATATGTGGAGTATAGGAACAAGGAAAACTGAAGGAACAAAACAGCAGCGGAATTACAGAACCCAAGAATGGACTAACAGTTACCAAAGGGAAAGGGACTGGGGAGGATGGGTGGGAAGGGAGGGAGAAGGGTGGGGAGGAAGAAAGTGGGCCTTACAATTAGCATGTATAATGTTGGGGGTGGGGCACGGGGAGGGCTGTGCAACACAGAAGACATGTAGTGAATTTACAGCATCTTACTACTCTAATGGATAGTGACTAATGGGGTAAGTGGGGGCGGGACTTGGTGAAGGGGGGAGTCTAGTAAACATAATGTTCCTCATGTAATTGTAGATTAATGAAACCAAAATTTTTTAAAAAGGGGAGAAAAGGAAAAATCTTTAACCTCATATATATAGAATGCTTTGCTGGAGTGGATGAACATTTCTCACTGAATATGTATTTAGACAGATTTTATAATTAGGCTTAAGGTGTGCTTACCATATTTATGTCTGTTTACTCACTACCTATGCATTCTCCCACAGTTTAGATTTGCTTGGGAGCTACTATTCTAGATTATGATTTGAGGCTCATACTAAAAATAACAGTAACAACAACAGGATAACTATTTTGGTTGTTATAATTGTAATTTTGTTCTCATACAGAGTTTTATATTTCCCATTAGTGTACCTTTTAAGACAATAATTGTTTTAATAACATTTTTTAATTATAAAAGTACTATGTGTTTACTGTACAAAATTGCAAAACACTCAAGTATAAAAAGGATTATCTGTAATCTCACTACTCAGAGATTCCAGTTGTGTGTGAAGATGTGTGTATACACATATAAACAACTTCTTAAACCACATTAGGGTCATACTGCATATACTGCTCTAATTCTGCTTTTTATTTCTCTTAAAATAGATTGTGAAAAAGTTTTTTTAAAATTAAGGTATTATTGATAATATAAACTTATGGAGGTTTCGCATGAGCAATATTGTGGTTTCAATATTCACCCATTTTATCAAGTCCCCCCACCCACTCCAATGAAGTCACTTCCCATCAGTGTAGTAAGATGCTGTAGAGTCATTACTTGTCTTCTCCATGCTATACTGCCTTCCCCATGACATGCCTATACTGTGACTGATAATTATAATGCCCTTTAATCCCCTTCTCCCTCCCTGCCCACCCATCCTCCCCCACCCCTCCCATTTGGTAACTGCTAGTTCCTTCTTAGAGCCTGTGAGTCTGCTGCTGTTTTGTTCTTTCAGTTTTGCTTTGTTGATATACTCCACAAATGAGTAAAATCATTTGGAACTTGTCTTTCTCCACCTGGCTTATTTCACTGAGCATAATACCCTCTAGCTCCATCCATGTTGCAAATGGGAGGATTTCTTCTCTCTTTATGACTGAATAATATTCAATTGTGTATATGTACCACCTCTTCTTTATCCATTCATCTACTCATGGACACTTAGGTTGCTTCCATATCTTGGCTATTGTAAATAGTGCTACAATAAACATAGGGGTGCATATGTCTTTTTTAAACTGGGCTCCTGCATTCTTGGGGTAAATTCCTAGGAGTGGAATTCCTGTGTCAAATGGTATTTCTATTTTTCATTTTTTGAGGAACCTGCATATTCCACAATGAGTGAACTAATTTACATTCCTACCAGCAGTGTAGGAGGGTTCCCCCTTCTTTGCATCCTCACCAGCATTTGTTGTTCTTTGTCTTTTGCATGTTCGCCATCCTAACTGGTGTGAGGTGATTATCTTCTTATGGTTTTAATGTGCATTTCCTTGATAACTAGTGATGTGGAGTATTTTTTTCTTGCACCTGTTGGCCAACTGAATTTTTTCCTGGGAAAGTGTCTTTTCAGATCCTCCACCCATTTCTTAATTGGGTTATTTGCTTTTTGGGTATTGAAGCCTGTGAGGTCTTTATATATTTTAGATGCTAAGCTCTTATCAGATAAGTCATTTCTGAATATATTCTTCCATACTATAGGATCCCTTTTTGTTCTACTGTCTTTTGCTGTACAGAAGCTTTTTAGTTTGATGTAGTCCCATTTGTTCTTTTGCTTTTGTTTCCCCTGCCTGAGGAGATGTGTTCTAAAAAAAGTTGCTCCTGTTTATATTCAAGAGATTTTTGCCTATGTTTTCTTCTAATAGTTTTATGGTTTCATAGCTTATATTCACGTGTTTGATCCATTTTAAGTATACTTATGTGTATGGAGTTAGACAATAATCCAGTTTCATTCTCTTACACATAGCTGTCCAGTTTTGCCAACACCAATTCTTTAAGAGGCTGTCATTTCCCATTGAATATGCATGGCTCCTTTATCATATATGAATTGACAATATATGTTTGGATTTATATCTGGGCTCTCTATTCTGTTCCATTGATCTATGCATCTATTCTTGTGCCAGTAACAAATTGTTTGATTACTGTGATTTTTGTAGTAAAGCTTAAATTTAGGGAGTATAATCCCTCAATTTTGCTCATCCTTCTCATGATTGCTTTGGCTATTCAGGGTCCTTTGTGGTTCCATGTGAATTTTAGAACTATTTGTTCTAGTTTGTTGAAGAGTAATGTTAGCATTTTGATAGAGATTACATTGAATCTGTAGATTACTTTAGGCATGATGGCCAATTTGACAACATTAATTCTTCCTATCCATGAGCATGGGATATATTTCCACTTATTCGTGTCTTCTTTAATTTGTCTCATGAGGTCTTGTAGTTTTCAGGGTATAGAGCTTTCACCTTCTTGGTTAGGTTTATTTCTAGGTATTTTATTCTTTTTGATGCAATTGTGAATGGAATTGTTTTCCTGATTTCTCTTTCTGCTAGTTCATCATTAGTGTATAGGAATTCAACAGATTTCTGTGTATTAATTTTGTACCCTGCAACTTTGCTGAATTCACTTATTCTACTAGTTTTTGGGTGGATTCTTTAGGGGTTTTTTTATGTACAATATCATGTCATATGCAAACAGTGACAGTTTAAATTCTTCCTTACCAATATGGATGCCTTTTATTTATTTGTGTTGTCTGATTGCCTTGGCTAGGCCCTCTAGTACTTTGTTGAAGAAAAGTGGGGAGAGTGGGCATCCTTGCCTTTTTTCCAATCTTAGTGGAAAAGCTTTCAGCTTTTCACTGTGAAATACAGTGTTGGCTGTGGGTTTGTCATATATGGACTTTACTATGTTGAGGTACTTGCCCTCTATACCCATTTTGTTGAGAGTTTTTATCATTAATGGGTGTTGAATTTTGTCAAATGCTTTTTTCAGTATCTATTGAGAGGATCATGTGATTTTTTCCTTCTTATTGTTGATGTGGTGTATGATGTTGAAAGATGTTTGAATGCTGTACCATCCTTGTACCCTTGGAGTAAATCCCATTTGGTCATGATGGATGATCTTTTTTGATTTATTTTTTAATACAGTTTGCTAATATTTTGTTGAGTATTTTTGCACCTATGTTCATAAGGGATATTGGTCTGTAATTTTCTTTTTTTGTGGTGTGTTTGTCTGGTTTTAGTATTGGAGTGTTTCTGGCCTCATAAAATGAGTTTGGAAGTATTTCCTCCTCTTCTACTTTTTGGAAAACTTAAAGAAGGATGGGTATTAGGTATTCTCTAAATGTTTGATAAAATTCAGCAGTGAAGCCATCTGGTCCAGGAGTTTTGTTCTTAGGTAGTTTTTAAATTACCAATTCAATTTCATTGCTAGTAATCGGTCTGTTCAAATTTCATCTTTCTTTCTGAGTCAGTCTTAGAAGGTTGTATTTTTCTAGAATGTTGTCCATTTCTTCTAAGCTATCCAGTCTGTTAGCATACAGTCATTCATAGTATTCTGTAATAATTCTTTGTATTTCTGTGATGTTCATAGTGATTTTTTCTTTATGATTTATGATTCCATTTATGTGTAGACTCTTTTTTTGTGATAAGTCTGGTTATGGGTTTATCTATTTTGTTTATTTTTTGAAGAACCAACTCCTGATTTCATTGATTCTTTCTATTGTTTTATTCTTCTCAATTTTATATATTTCTGCTCTAATCTTTATTATGTCCCTCCTTCTACTGACTTTGTGCCTCATCTTTTAATCATTTTCTAGTTTCATTAATTGTGAGTTTAGATTGTTCATTTGAGATTGTTCTTCTTTCTTAAGGTAAGCCTGTGTTGCAATATGCTTTCCTCTTAGACCTACCTTTGATGCCTCACCCACTTTTGGTGTGTTGAGTTGTTTTCATTTGCCTCCATATGTTGCTTGTTCTCTGTTTTTATTAGGTCATTGATCCATTGATTATTTAGGAGCGTGCTGTTAAAACTCCACATGTTTGCAGGCTTTTTTGGTTTCTTTGCATAATTTACCTCTGTGGTCTGAGAAGATGTTTGGCACAATTTCAGTCTTTCTGAGTTTACTGAGGCTCTTTTTGTGGCCTAGTATGTGATCTGTTCTGGAAAACGTTCCATGTACACTTGAGAAGAATGTGTATCCTGCTACTTTTGGATGGAGTGTTCTGTAGATGTCTCTTTGATCCATCTGTTCTAATGCATTGTTCAGTGCTTCTGTCGCCTTACTTATTTTCTGTCTGGTTGATCTGTCCTTAGGAGTGAGTAGTGTTGAATTCTTCTACAATGAACACATTGCATTCTATTTCCTCCTTTAATTCTGCTAGCTTCTGTTTTACATATTTAGGTGCTTCTATATTGGGTGCATGGATATTTATAATGGTTATATCCTCTTTTTGGACTGACCTCTTTATCATTATGTAATATCTCTTGTTGCTTTCTTTGTTTTGAATTCTATTTTGTGTGAAACAAATATTGTGACTCCTTTTTTCTCCCTATTAGTTACATGAAATATATTTTTCCATCCCTTCACTTTTAGTCTGTATATGTTTTGGGGTTTAAAGTGAGTCTCTTCTAGGCAGCATGTAGATACATGGTCTTGTTTTTTATCCATTCTGTAATTCTGTGTTTTGATTGGTTCATTCAGTCCATTTACTTTTAGGGTGATTATCAATAGATATGTACTTATTGCCATTTCAGGCTTTGATTTGTGGTTACCAAAGGTTCAAGGCCAGCTTCCTTACTATTTAACAGTCAAACTTAACTCATTTGTTATGCTATTTCAAACACAATCTGAAGGCTGTTTTTTCCCCCCTTCTTCTTCTTCCTCCTCCACTCTTTATATATTAGGTGTCATATTCTGTACTCTTCATCTATCCCTTGACTGACTTTGTGGGTAGCTTATTTAATTTTGAATTTGCTTAGTAATTAATTGGTCTACTTCCTTTACTGTGTTTTTATTTTCTTTGATGACAGCTATTTAGCCTTAGGAGCACTTCCATCTACAGCAGTCCTTTTTAAATACACTGTAGATATGGTCTGTGGAAGGTAAATTCCCTTAACTTTTGCTTACCTGGAAATTGTTTAATCCCTTCTTCAAATTTGAATGATAATCTTGCTGGGTAGATTATTCTTGGTTCGAGACCCTTCTGTTTCATTCCATTAAATATATCATGCCACTCCTGTCCCTTCTGGCCTATAAGGTTTCTGCTGAGAAGTCTGATGATAGCCTGATGGGCTTTCCTTTGTACGTGATCTTTTTTGTCTGGCTGCTTTTAATACTCTCTCCTTGTCCTTGATCTTTGCCATTTCAATTATTATATGTCTTGTCATCTTCCTAGGGTCTCTTGTGTTGGGAAATCTCTGCATTTCCATGACCTGAGAGACTATTTGCTTCCCCATATTGGGGAAGTTTTCAGCAATAATTTCCTCAATGAGATTTTGTATCTCTTTTTCTCTCTTCTTCTTCTGGTACCCCTATAATGCAAATATTGTTCCATTGGATTGGTTGCACAGTTCTCTTACTATTGTTTACTTCTAGAGATCCTTTTTTCTCTCTGTACCTCAGCTTCTTTGTTTTCCTATTCTATAATTTCTATTCAATTTACTGTCTCCTCTACCTCATCTAATCTTTTAAATCCCCCATTGTATGTTTCATTTCAGACACTATATTTTTCAAAGTTTCTATCTCTTTCTTGAAGTCATCCCTGAGTTATTGAATATTTTTCTGTAGCTCTATAAGCATGTTTATGATTTTTGTCTTGAAATCTTTATCAAGAATATTGGTGATTTCAGTTTAGCTCCCTTTCTGGTATCTTCTTCTGTATTTTTGTTTGTACAATTTTTTTTGCCATTTCATTTTTCTAGTGATTCCTCTGGAATAATATCTTTGTGTAGGCAGTGCCCTCTAGTGCCCAGAAGCTCTACTCTGTGTAGATGACAAGCACCTGGAACAATGGCAGGGGTTGTAGGCAGGTGTCCCCCGTGCCTGCCAGGAGGAAAGAGCTCTTTCCTGTTTCCCGGCTACAGTGCCTGCCTCCACTGCCATGTCCATTGGGCTGTGCATGCAGGGAGGAGCCTCTGCATTATGCCCCTTTAGCACCATAGTTGCGGCCACCCTCTAGCTGGCCTAGTGTGATGGCAGGGGCCTCAGGTTAGTGGACTGGAGCCTACCAGAAGGAAGCAGCAGCAGATTGTGTACCACAGTTGGGGGCCTCAGCACTGCATTTGCCAGCCAGGGGGATGGAGTGTCTGAAGCTCCTGAAAGTTCTGAAACTGCTGGGCTTAGTGAGCCAGGATGATTTTGTCCACCTGTCCTTTCTCCTGAGCAGCAAGCTCTGTGTAATCCCTACCCCTTTAGCACCCCTCTCACTTAAGCCCCTTTTGAAGCCCCTCAAGTGTTTCAAAGTGCACACCTTTTTTTATTTCCGTGCTGCTGATTGTGGGTACACATTCTCCACAAGTGGCTGGAATCTCCATTTCTCCAAGTATTCTGCCTGTCTTTGCTTTCCAACCTCAGTAATCTCCAGAGCACTATGTAAGGTTGTTTCATGCTCCCCAAGCAGGTCTCCAGGGTTGCGTGTTTAACAGTCTTGAGCTTCTACTCCCTCCCAGCTCCGTTTCTCTTCCTTCCACCTGTGAGGTGGGTTTGGGGAAGGGCTTGGGTCCTGCTGGATCTTGGCTTTGCTACTTTACCCTTTTCCATGAGGTTTTCTACTTTCCTCAGAAGTCTGTTCTGCAGTCTTCATGTCACTCTTTTAGGATTAGTTGTATTTGCTGTATTTTTGTGTTATATGTGGTTTTGGGAGGAAGTGTTTGCCTCACTTCTCATGCTGCCCTCTTTTTCCTATCTTATTGTGTAAGCATTTTATATACTTCTGGTAATCCTAAATATTATTTTCTTTTTAATGGCTGTCTAGCATTTATTTGGTGGAATGAATGGCAATTTACCCCAATCTGCTACTTCTGAACATCTAAATAATAAAATCAAAATCTATTTTAATGACAAACCAAGGAATGTACTGTGGCCAGTTCTGACCCTCAAGTACTTTTCTTTCAAACATGAAATGCAAGACCAGAGCAGGAGAGGACCCCAAAGTCAGTGCCCAGCCTTAATTCTGTGTGTTGATATGAAACATTAATGAAAGCAAGTGAGCAGTGAGGCTTCCCATATTGTCATATATGTAACAGAGCCTGGACCATTGTCTGACCAGTAATAGCTTCTTTGGCTACAACTCAAAGGCATCCTATTTACTTCAGGGTCCTTTTTTCAGTAGTGAATAGATTACATTTAAATTATGAACTCAGAAAGAGTGGTAAAAGGATTATTGAGTATGAGAGATGAATGAAGAAACACAGAAAAGCCTGTGTAATGAGAAGGATAAGTCTCACAGTTCATCTGCCACAAGAGATAGATTACTATGACTCTGAAGTAGGGGTTGGTTTACTTAGGAATTTAGCAGTACTTTGCATTTAAGGAATCCATATACACAGTTCCATCACTGGATGACTAACAGGAATATATAGTATTTGCTTATGATTTCATTGGTTCTAATAAAATATGAGATTATCTTTCTGAATCATTCTTATTCAGGGAAAATGTACTCTCCTAGGACTGTTGGCTGACATAACCCACATCAGCCATTAAATGTCATTAATGATGCTGAATCTTTAGACTTTGTCTTGTGTATCTTTCTCCCTGTGGCTCATTCTGTCCTAGAAAAAGTATCTCCAAGGGGCAGTGCTAGACTTAATCTCTGCACACTGATCAACAGAATTTCTCCTAGAAATAACTAGGTCCATCAACTGTTCAGATATTTAGCTCATGCAAAGACATTCATACAGAAATACAAGAAGTCAATCTTGCTATTAAAAACTAGTCAGATATGATTTTCTTTGAAGGAACAAAGTTAGTTATACTTTTTCCTTGACTTCACATTACAAGATACAAATACAAATACACTTTGTACATGTTCTTGGCTTTTTGAAAAAGAAAAACTTTGGTGTCACCTACCTCCAGGGGAGATATGGGTAGAAAATGGAATTGAAGAAAGAACAGACTCTACCTCAGAAGCATTCAGATCTGGACTCAAACCCAAATCAGAAACATGACTGATGACTTCTCTGCCTTCTTTCTTTCAGACGCCACATTGTTTTCAAAGATAAAGCTGGAAATAGAGCAACATTTATTCCCTGCTTTTCTCTGATGATAAGATTTGTTTGTTTTATACTTCTGAAAACAGAATTTTCTTTATAAATAGGATTTTAGGAATGATGATGTAAATTTCACATTGCATAGCTCTAGGAATAATGAGATGCCATTATTATGGCTATAACAGTAATGAGAAATAAATTTAGAACTGAGCCAGTATTTGGGAAACATGATACATTTCATCAATTCTAAAACATGTAATTTTTTCATGTCTTAATATCTCTGAATCAGGATGTCTTTCAATTAATTGATGATATTCTTAAATTAGCAGACTCTAAATGTAAAAAAGTTTTACTAGTGTTTTAAACAATTTATTTTGTTCTTTCTCTTTTTATATGCACAAGAACAATGTATGATAACACCTTAAATGTGCTGAATTGCAATGTTATGCTTTCAATTTGTAGTAGATAAAAATAAAATTATTCACTGTTTTGGGAGTACTTGTAATTCTAATACATCAACATAGACCCTCTCACAAGCTCCCCTAGACAGAGAAAAACACATTCTCTTAGAAAGGTCTTCCACAAAAGGAAATTCAAAAGTCTCATTCTCATTCTGTTTAGGGAGTCACTTTCTGAAATATAACTAATAGGGCCTCAGGTCTGGGTGTATTAATGAGTGCCATAGATAATCCACCAAAACTCAATTTATTCATTAAATTCACTTTTTCCTCTACTAACCACATTCCCAAAGCTTGATGGGCAACCAGATTAATTAATTTGTTATGTATCTTTACCCTTCCTTTCTGATGGTCGACAATGAAAAAACCCAAAGTCAGAAAGAAGAAGCAATACAAGGACCCAGATAATCCCTAAACTGAATAATGACTCCTGGGTGACAGAGAGCCTATTATGCTTTAAATCTGTCTATAGAATTCAAAATACTGGATTACAGTACAGATGTGTTACCTGTATTTATATGTGTCTTTATGTATATGTATATATATATATATATATATACACACACACAGAGTAAGCTCATATATATTTAATTACATAGTTATAAATATTAAAAGGCTTTTAGGCATAATATTCTAAAACCACTCTTAAGAAGGCAAGAATATATATGTTGAAATACCTTTCTGAGTTAATTGAGATGAAGGGAAAATTTATTGGGGTTTGCAAATTTATTTTAAATAAATTCCTTAAAAATACTCACTGACCTACATTTACTGAAATACAAAACAGTCAACTGCAGTTGTAATTGTTATCCTGTCAGGAATTTATTAATAGACAGGCGGCTGTCATCTTTGTTAAAATGTTCTAAGTTGACAGAATTTCATTTACATAAATGGGTGGAAAATCCTTTTCTTACTTGTCCAACAAACTGGAGACAAAGTGCCTGCCAATGTTTAATTTCTTGTTCATGTTCTGGTTAGAGAGTGAGAAGAATGCCTTCACTCCACACTGTCATGAATATGATAATCTATGGAAATCGTGGAAAGCAGGTACTTAAGTTAAGCATATACTGTACTATGGGAATCCCTGATGAATTCAAGTCTCTTCTGTTTAGAGAAGATGTTGTTGCCTGTGAAGTGACAGACTGCCAGATGTTCATGAAGTAGCATGGTAATGGGCTCAGATCTTAGCATCGTTCCCCAACCCCCACAGATGACAGCTTTACTTTAGGCTACAGAATGGTCTTGCTTCATTCTTTAAGCACTAGTATTTACATTTACTTCTCAACCATCAAATCTTCATTTTCTTAATTTTACTTATTTAAACATGTGAAGCATCAAATTATGTAACTCTGCAAACAATCCTTACTTTATGTATGCAGTCTAAATGTGAAACAAGCAATTCTTCATCATGTAAAACATGCTTAATCCATTGATTTCCCTTAAAAAATCTGGAAAAAATGGTTTACTGGAGGTCAGGGGAATGTTTACTCTGGCATAATATTAAGCACATAGCAAAATGTGCTAAAGCACATGTAAGTTAATACTAATAAGAGAACCATAACACATTGCTAGGATTTCTAAAACGATAGCAATGCTGATGATAAGGACTAACATTTATTAAGTGCTACTGTATACCAAGCTCTGGATTCACTTTATATACTTTATATAAAATAAATAATCCTTTATACAATATGTATATAATCTATGAAGTATAATTTTCATAATAAGGCAACAGAGATCTTAAGAAGGTTAAGCAAAATTTGACCAGATCAGAAACCTAGTAAATAATAGAACCAGGCCTGGAAGCCAAGTTAAACTCCAGGACTGTACTGTTTATTCTTAATATATTGCTACCCAATACGTTCATTCATTTGAGAATGTACAATGGATCAGGTATTGTTCGAGGTCCTGGGGAAGCATCAGTGTACAACTGATGAACATTCTATTCTGATAGCTCACACCTTCTAGAGAGGATGGAGATACAAAATAAATGAATAAAGAATATGATGGCTGTGAAAAGTGAGATATACAGGTGTGATCTGGAGGGTCTACTTTAAGTATAAAGGGTATAAAACCTTATAAGACATTTTGAGCACAGCCAGACCACAATAACTGCAGTGTTGCAAATTAAGAAGAGAGTGGTAAAAAATGAAGTTGAACAGGTAGAAGCCAGATAAGCATGCAGTCATTGTAAAGTTTTAGGATTTATTTTAAGTGATTGGGAAATCATTGGAGAATTTTAAGCAGAGGGATGACATGTTCTCATTTCTATTTAAAACAATTGTTCTTGCTACTATATGAAGAATCCATATGGCAAGTCAAAAAAGAAAGTAGGCAGACCATTTAGGGAGCTACTGCAGTGAGAGACAATGGAGCCTTGGACTAGAGCCATATCAATGGAGATGGTGAGAAGTGGAGAGATTTCAGGTATATATTGGGGGTGGGCCCCCAAAATTTTGTTGAAGGATCATATCTAAAGGGGAAGGTAAGGGAAAGAAAGGAACTCAGGATAACCCTAAGTCTTTCATTTGAGTAAATGGTTAAGTCATTCCATTAACTGAGATAGGGAAGATTGGAGAAGGCACATTTGGAGTCAAGTAACAAGAGATCTACCTAAGGCAAGTTAATCTTGAGATTGCTGTTCAGCATTTAAGTAAATATATTAAATAAGCTGCTGAATATAAAAATCTGGAGCTCAGTATAAAGAACACAACTGGAACTATAAATTAAAGGCTATAGCATAAATGATATTTAAGGCCACAGACAAGATTAAATCACTTGGAAAGGGTATGCCGACAAAGGGAAAAAAATTTCTAAGACCAAGCCTTAGATATTCTGAGTTCTATGTTTCACAGAGAAAGATATACCCAACAAAGGAGATAAGGCATGATGCAGGAGGAACAGTAAGATAGTATTTTAAGAAGGAGGGAGGTGTCTTCATTAAGTGACGCTGAGAGATAAAGATGAGAACAAAAATGTGGCCATATGATTTGCAAAATAAAGGCTGTGGACCCTATTACCAAAGCATTTCTGTGGGGGACAAGTTCCTGAAAAGAATCTATTGAGGGGTGAATGAGAGGTAAGAATGTGAGGACAGGCACTATTAGCAATGCTTACAAGAAGCTGTAAGGGAAAAAAGATAAATGATGTCTGAAAGTGGCTAGAAAGTCGAAGGATTTGTTTTCTGTTTTTGTTTTTAAGATGGGAGGGATTAAAGCATATTTATAAGTGGAACTAATAAGAAAATGAGAGCGAATCATGAGATGGTCCGAGATAAAAATTACAGGAGCAAATTCCTTCAGATAATTGGATGTATGTGAGATAGAGCCTTCAATGAAGCCTTCTAAAGAGGCAGGATACTTCCCACCACAGCAGAAGAAAAGATGAAGGATGATAGCACAGATGAGGTAGATTTATAACATTCTGAACAGAAAAATTACTTCAGCATTTTTAACTGATAATGTGAGGCAAGATTATCAAGTGAGAATGAAAAGGAGTGGCAGTTTAGATTTTAAGAGAGAGAAGGTATAAAAGCGTCATGTGGTAAAGAAAATTAAAGAGTAGGTGGTAACATAACAACTTTAGTTGGTTTGAAACGGGGGAAAAATTCCTGCAAAGCTTTGCACAGCCAGACCTACGTGCCCCTTTGAGATTACAGTTATGAATCTGTGGTGAGGTGTGCATTCATTCTCCAGTCATATTCAGTGTTGAAAAGCAAATACGGAAAAACTGGATAACTGGGTTAAATACAAGCTAAGACTTTGCCTGGTGAGTACAATAATGGTTAGAGGTTGATGGCATTAGACCTAAAATAAATGATTGAATAAATATGAATCATTGAAAATTGTGATAAATGTTGTATGTGTTTATAGGATTATTTGTTTCTGTTTAATCATTTTATATTACAAACTACTGCAAACTCCATGAAGATAGGGATCATATGTTCTGACCCCAGTTATATCGTCAATACTTAGCACATAGACTGAGATTTTCATACAAATACATTTTATTATATCTTTCTCTTGGCATCATTTCCTAAAACACCGAACACCTTGCAATAATTTTAGGTGCAATAGCAGCCAAAAAGCTCAGGAAGGTCATGGCCAGTCAATGTAGAGGAGAAGGTGCTAGGCTTGGATCTGGGAGACCTAGGTTTGAGTTTGCTCTGCTGCTTGCTCATAGGTGGCATTGTCCTTGGGCATTTTGTGCTTGCCACATCTGTGGGCCTTGGGTTTCATCAATATTACAATTAGGCTGTTCTGGAAATTAAATGAGATAATATGAAAACACTATTTCTATAGCCCTAAGTGCTATAAACATATTATTTAGCTTTAGAGTTTGATGCTAATGCCTCCTGGGACATGCGGCATTCAGCAACTGGCTGATATCTGATGAAGCTGAGAATATTTTGTACAGATTATCCTGCTGTCAGCCTAATGGCTGGTTTCTCTGGCTGCTCTCCTCATTTTGCAATATTGACCATCGCCAAACGTCAGCTCCCCTTCACTATGGACTATGGTAGCCAAGGACAGTGGGGTTTAGTAGAGACCAGCATCATGGACAACCTGGCAATACAGCCTTTGCAAATCCCACACGATCAGATTGATTATTGTTTCCTTGAAGCTGAATATTTGACCTAATACAATAATTGCCTAGATTCACAGATATTCAAAAACTTTAGTAAAATAATGGTTTTTATAATAACTATGATCTACACTTTTTTGTTGTTTAATTTTGTTATGAACAGAAGAGTGAAATAGTTGATCATTATTATTTCTTTGATAGAAAACATGAAGCAAGGAATCTGAAAAACGCAGGGAAATTACTTGTATTGAGCTCTGGCCATTGAATCTAAATTGATGAGTGGAACTCTATCTTACAATACCTTATTACTACAAATGCTACTGGGCTGTAGGATGTTGTTACAATTCAAAGTAAGTGTTATTATCAGGAATTGGTTTATGTAATATTATAGACCTGGCCAAATGTTATTTGTTTGGTCGTTAAGCATTAGATGAATCTCACTCTTGGAAACATCTTGCATAGAGAGAACCTTTCTGAATACTTCATATGAAAAGTGTTCTGACTACATCAGTTGTCATCATTAAGCTGTGACCACATAGGGTTAGCTGAAATTTCTTGTCAGTGTAGCTATTTAATCCTTGATTTTAGTCCTTCATTCATCAAATATTTAATTAAGGCCAGCCGTGTGAAAAGAACTATAGAGATGAGAAGCCGTATTCAAGAAGTATCCTGTTTCAAAGTAATTATGATATATTTGGAAAGATGGAGAATACATAAATAACAGTAATATAGTTCAGAAAGTGATGAAGTGACAGAGGAAACCCCAAAATCCATGGGGTAATGATTGCTTCCTGTACTGATCCAGTCTCAGAGATAATTTTATCTAATGGATATTTGCTAGTGTTTCTATATCTGCATGCAGAAGCTATTGTTTATGAAGCACTTTGCCACACATATAGAAAATTCTTTCCCATGTTAAATACTTCCAACTAGTATGAGAATTAATTGTCATAGAAAATTCTTTCCTTTCAACTAAAAACTTGCACTTGCTTTTTCATTTTCTCTCCAACACAAATCTCCTGCTTAGCATAGAAACCCTTAAAATTGACTTTCAAAATGATTATCATTTTTTCCAATATGTCATGAACTGTTACTCCAAATAGGGTTTTTGATTGGATCAAATGTAATATTTCATGCCCTGTGCCACACTTTCAGGTAAAAAGGCTTAAAGCACTCATCCAGGTGTTTCAGTGTATGAAAATATTAGGTATTATATTGAATAAATATGGAAGAGGCTGATTAATCTCCTACTCTTACTTCAAATGTAGCCTGTATCCTGAATGCTTTTTTGTATTTATGACAGTCCCATTTTCCTCATCACCCCATTTTTCTGTTTCCCTCCATTTCCATCCCATTGTATGAAGTAATTTTTATTCCATTTTCCCTCATTGGTTTTTGCCCTTGACATTCTATGCAATATTTAACCATGAAAGCAATAGCACTTTGAAGGTGGATTTCTAAAGCAAATTATTTCATTCAAGTCCTCCTAAGACTGTGTAGCTCAGGATGTCCTTCTTTATGTGTAGCCAATATTTTGTGACATTTTGTAATTCAGAATATCTCATCTTTACATTACTTGTTAAATGCATGTTATGTTCACTATAATAAAATGTCACTGGGTCTTACTGCTTTCTTTAAATGTAATTTTCAAAATAGTAAAAACTATATCTTAATATATTAGTGCCTTCCTCTTTCAAATAATCATCATGAAGAACAAGAAGGCAGGGTGGTCACTGTCATTCCCATTTTGCACAGATGAAAACACAGAGGGCAGTGACTTGTCTTAGAGACTAAGTGTCTTTGTCTTGGCACTTGAGAATGAGTGATAGTTCTGTATATTGCACTGCTTTACCAGAAGCTTTATTTTCCTCCGGTATCCTCAAACATCCAGTATGTACCAAATGCAACCTTAAATGTACATATGTTATATTCTTACTTGACAATTTCATGCCTGGTATCACTTATATCCACTTCTGATATGTATGTGGTTGATTTGTTTAGAATGTGTCTTGGGTGAGTTTTTAACTAGACCAAAGTTTGTAAAGATAATTATAATGTAATGTTCGTCATGATCTGTATGAATTTCCCAATTTCTACAGATCATAATCACTTTTATTTTAAAAATTATTATTTCTACTAATTATCTATACAGATTTCATGATTATTTAATAATGAGAAAATAGCCCTGACGTCTGTGGTTATACCTTGCACCAGTGAAGGCTAAAACAGTTTATGAATTCATCCAACCTTGGGAGTTTGATAAACATCATCCATATTATGCACATTCTATGGCTTAGAAAGGTTGAGACTGTTCTATAGTTAAATAGGAGAGAAAGAGTTACAATTTGTGACTCAACCCAATGTAGTCATAAATCCTGAGGATTTCTAACTGTAAATTTGAAAATAAAACATCACTGGAAGGAACCTTTGGTGCAAACCCCTCATTTTATACATGAGAAGACTGAGACTCAGATGGAGTCACTAGGCTGCTGTAAGTCACAAAACAAGCTAAAGTGAGGCTAAGATCAGAGGCCCCATCTCCTAACTCTCAAGCGAGTGCTATTTCCAATATACCACATTACCTCCCCCAGAAAAATGCCTCCCATGGGGCACTCCTTCTTGAGGATGAAGTATATTAAATTCACATTTGGTTGCTAATAATTTTCTCAGCAGCTCTATGGTATTTCATTAACTGCAGCATGCAACATTCTGGCCTTTCACCTGTATTAACTTGAGCTCATTAAACTTGAGGCCAGTAATAAACAGGACTGAACTAATACAGATATTTTGCATGGTATGCGTTCAGCATTTCTTTTTAATGACATCTACTCTGTGAAACATTTTTCCCTTCACAGTTTGTGGGTTGAGAAAAACAGGAAGCATAGATTTCAAAGATTGGAGTATATGCATAGTATATTGTTTTATATGAATCAAAAATACATTAAATACTCATACAAAGTTTTTAAGGGCTAGCAAGAAATAAGAGTGACAGCACAGCACAGGGGCTGACAACTGCCAGACTGGGATTTGTGTCCTGGCTCTGCCTTTTATTAATGGTGAGAATAGGAACTGGTTACTTCACCTTTCTGCACCTCATTTTTCTCATTTGTAGAAAGGGACAAGAACAATACCCACCACCTGGGTTTGTAATACAAAACAGAGTGTACTTAGGTGCTTTGCAAAGGGCCTGGTCTATAGCAATGCTTAATAAATGTGTTGTTTTTAAGGAAGATGATGGTGATACAATTCTTTCCTATAGAAGATGTACAATCACTTTTCATGACAGTTATTGTTGAGGAAGTTCATTTTCCCCATGCCTTCTTCCCCCACTTCATCATCAGTAGAAAATATAAGCAGAGGTCCTCCAGAGTACCAGGAAAGAAAAACTAATCCTATTTAAACCCTCTCCACCAACATTATTTTATTTATTATTTGACTAAGTAACTATTTTATCTGACTAAGTAACTCAGTCTATGTAGCCAGCAGCTAACACAAGTTCCTATGTGATTTTGAAAAGTGTTTGAGATTCTGACTAAGTAGGGGTTGATGAGAGGCCAGGGGTCGTTTGCAGAAAGATGATTAGCAAAGAAAGATTGTGGTCTGTCAGAGAGGGGTTCTATGTCGGACAGAATGAAAGCTGGGTGGTTTTCAGTGGGAGACCCTGTCAGAGTAGGGGTGTAACAGTCAGCAGGTAGCATGGAAGTGAACATTGGTATTGTGCTGCTGAAGTTGGAACCTGTAGTCAATGTTGATTTTCTATTTTCCAGAGTACCATACGCTCTTCAAACATATCTTATAGGTCATCAATTTTGCTTTTCTGCTACTACTGGAACCTCATTCATGTGATCCAACATACTGGATCATCTTCTTTCAACCACAGACATCCTCCCTAACCCTAGACCCCTTCTTTCTGCCACCTCAGGAATCTGATCACATGCTTTCAAATATCTGGTATTTCCCTACACTCTAAGAATAAAAACCCAAACTGCTTTGTCCAGAATTCAGAGCCTTCTACAGATTTCCCAGCTTTATCCACTATTCCCAGTCACACTGTATCATAACCACATAAGAATGAGTTCTTCCTGTAGTTTCCTAACTTTTCATTCCTTTACTCACCTATTCCTCTATCTCTCTCTTCTCTTTCTGGCACCACACATTATATCTCCCTTTTATAATCTCTCATCACAGTTTAAATTCCTCCTTTACCTGGAAATCTTTCTTCATTTCTTAGCTGGAGTTAGTTGCTCATTTGAATCAGGGTTACAACAAACTGTCAGTGCATCTCTTTCTCTATTCTTCTCATTCTTCCTTAATATTAACCCAGATGTCAACTGAAATCACCCAGTCCGTCCTTCTGGAAACTGCTACAAAATCTCTAGGCCATTCTGACTATAAATTCCTGCTGTCACTGAATTCTGCATCTCCCTCAGTCTTACTTCTTGTTGGTTTCTGTCCTTTGAGCTATATACCAACCCAACTATGACACTCAAACCTGTTTCACCGATTTTCTTCCAAATTTCTCCCCAAGGTATGTGAGTATATAGGGGGCTTTATCAAAGTTTTGGGGGTCATAGAGAATTTGGATTCAGTATGGTTTTACAAGTTATTGCTTTAAACAATGAAGTCTGTGTCTTTAGAGGAATCTGATATGCATCCCTTCAATAATCAATATAAAGGAATAATTTTCTCACCTCAGTTCCATTGAACATAAGTCAGTCTTCCTCACAAGACCATAAACTGCTTTTAGAAACAACCACCTTCTATTTGTCTTTGTGGCTCCAGCACTGGCACAATGCTTGGCCTAAAGCAAGTCTTACCTCCTTCATCCTGTGCTGGCATTCTTGAGTGCTGGATTTTCTTCTCTTGATTGACATTCTTCCAAACATACATTCTGACTCCATCACTTCACAACAAAATATGCTCTGCTGCCCCTTCAACAAGGACACTTCCCACCCTCTTGCATCTTATTAAATCCAAAGCAGGGAATAGCAATCTACTGGCTCGCTAGTATCTCTTCCAAAGTGTCACCCCCTTCTCTCTGCAGTTTCTTCCACCAGGAGAATTTTCTTCCCCTTTCCTGCCCCTCACACCTCCATCTTCACTACTTTGCAACCTACCTTCTCCTGATCCTTCAAACTTAGCTCAGATATCAGCTCCTCTAGAAGAGCCCTGCCCCTCAGCCTGAGTTGTGTATACACTGTCATTGCTTCTCTAACATCCTGTGTCAGCTCTGCCCTAGCCCTTGTCTTGGGGTGCTGACATTCTTACTAGCCATGGGCTCTTTCTGGTCACAGATTGTCCTTTATAAATTTCAAGAGCCTGGCAGTTCATAAATGTTTTTTGAATTTATGAATCACAACTATTGTGTAAATATTTTTTACTCTGCATAATTTTTAATACTAAAAGAACCATTTTATGTAATTTATTTTCTTTCTGAAAGTAATTTTTTCAGATTATCAGACATTTCAAAAAACCAGTAGGAATTTTTAAGCACATTAAAGATATCCATTCATTCACTTGTTAAGTTTTCAAAAACATATTGCATACCTACTATGTGCTGGATAACAAACTAATTCTCTAGGACATCGAATGGGGAAAATGGAGAAATGCGCTAAAAGCAATAAGGCAGTGCCACAAATGCAAGAGTTATAATACATCCCGAGTGCTCTGCAGCACTGTGAGGGCCCCAAACACTAAGCGGGGAAGGCTGTCAGTAATGGGGATTACTTGGATGCTACAAAGACCAACCTGAGATCAAAACACCAAACGGGCATGTACAAGATAAAAAAAAGACTGGGAGGAGGCATTCCTAGCAGAGGGGGTGCATGAGCAAACATGGAAATAAAGAGCATGCTACACAATGAAATATAAGCAGTTAAAGCTTATGGGAATAAATTGGCAGTCATGCACTTTACAAACTTTAGTCCATTTAATGCTTCTACCAATATCGTGTGTTAGATACTGTCACTCTCATTTCATTGATGAGAAAAATTAGTAGCAGGATGGCTGAGTAATTGGCTCATGGTCACACAGCTAATGAATGTAAAACTATGATTTTAATGCAAATTTGACTTCTAAATCTACCCTACCCACTATGTAAATGTTGGCTTTCTAGTTTCACTCTGAAGCATGATCTATCATTGCTTTTGACTGGTTTAGATGTCAATATTTTATAAAAAGTTGTATGTTTAAATTTATCAGGTTTAACTAATAGTTATAGTTCATTAATTCCATATATTTTGCATGCCCAAGTCCAGTGTCCCAGTTTGCAACACTAAGCACTACATAGTATTATGATAACGTACTATATGGATGGTCCTTCTCTCTGTTTTCCTATTGTTTCCTACCATCCAAATGTGATAATGTCATGAAAAACTGCTTACTGTTATATCAGTGATTAAGCATTACATGCCAATTACTCATGGGGAAAAATCTGAGTTTCTGAATCTAAGCCATGCTAAAATAGATTTTGAAATAAAACTCACAGTCAAAACTAAGCTGTTGATTACTCTTATAATTGAGGAAAGGGAAGAAGAAAAGTAAATGATTCAGATAGAATAGAATAAACTTCTGATCTCTATCTTGTATCATGCAGGGCCCACAGAGATTAAAATTAGGGTGTGTTAGAAACATACTCAGAGAAGCAACGCTCCCAGCCATTGTGTTCTACGTTTTTATTTTAGATATCCAAAGAATACTCCATTGCCTCCCTGACTTTTGTTAAAGATCAGCTCTTTGAAGGCTTATTTTTTCATTTTTTCTGCCCGATTGTTAGTCATTTGATTGAGACCAAAGTTTCCAAGGATGTTGGAATATCGTTCCTTTAGATAACTGCAGTACCCACGTATACCTGATATATAATTCACTTTGACAGTAGCCCTTAATGAATAGCAAGAGATAGTTATAAAATTAATAACAATAATAACTGTACATACATCATATGGAAATTACTTAACCTTAAAGGTGGCATGGGACAGCTCCTAGCCCTGAGCATCCATTCAATACTGTATTTGTTGACTAAATGGCAAAACTTAATAGTGTAACTAAGTCATATGTGAACATGTTTTCTGTAAAGAAAAACAAAAGGTCATTTCTTAGATAGTTATATTTGGGGAAAATGGAAGTTCCTATGGCCAGGATCCTCACCTGACCCTAAACTACTTGATGATGTGATGCCTACTGCTAGGCTACTGCTTCCACACATGTTGTCAATGAGCTATTATTGACTGAGCCACTATATGTAGAGCTCTTCCCAGTGCTCTGGAGGGAAACAGAGATGGAGGTGGATTACAGACCTGCAGACTGCTGGATACAGACATGATTCTAGTGCTAAACATACCACCATGAGAATAAAGCTGGGTATAAACCCTTTTACCCCAAGAATGTTCTGTTGTCATTTTTGGGTCTCACTGAATCCATAGTGAACCAGTCTGAGGCTGAAATCCTCAGGAGAGACATTGTGAAATATATATCCTTTACATCTAACTTATTCTTTAGTCTGTTGGTGTATACACACACACACACACACACACACACACACACACACACACACGCACACATAATGATATATATACATATATATATATATATATATAAGTGTATCACACTCAGTATAAACCTGAAATCCTTTTTTTGAAAATCTTTTAACTTATTACCATTTTGGATATCAAAGTAATTACTTTTCTTGCTGTTACTGTTTCTAATCAGATAAGAGAGTATGATTAGGGAAATAGAGTTGATCCATTACAGCCCTGTGGACCAAGCTATTAGCCAACTTGCTGCCATTCCCATAAAAATCATGCAATTTAAATTGGAAGATACCAATGCCTGCTTCTATTATAAACAGGAACCCTTTCAACTTCATAATATGCTCAATTACCTTTAGATTGATCCATGAATAAATTATAATCCAAGTAGACTTCTTTACCTTAAAGCTTTGCTAGCTTAAGATATCATTGTTGATTCATTATGTTGTCACTTTTCTGTTGGCAATGTAATACTTTTTGTATCTGGATAGAGACAGTTTTAGTGTGAGATACTGTTATCTTTAAATGAGTAGGATTTAGCTTTTCTGATGAGAACAAATTCATCAATGATGAATCCCTGAAGAAACTATTGAAACAAAAATCATACCACTTCTGAGCTTTGTTCAGTTCATCAGTTACAAAGCAGCTTTTGATGGTCCTAAAGAACTTTTTCTTTTGTATAAGACATATAGCATGGCACTCAAAACCTCTTGCTTTGAGTTACCACACGCTACTACTTTTTAAGAAAATAATGAATGAAGAAGAAAAGCTCCTGTTGCTGGGTCTGCCGGTCTCTGCTGCTTCTCCTTCAATAGGAAATCATTTAACTATATGTTCAAGCAGAGACTTCAACTAAATGCTTTATTAATCACTGATTGCATTCATACACTGTAGCCAACTATGCATTCATCTTCACTCTTTCTTAGTTTTGTTTTGTTTTGCTTTTTGTTTTTTGTTTTGCTTTTTGCAAGATGAGAGCATGAACATATGTCCAAACGCAGTACATGCAAAGGTGACCCTCTGGTGCAGGGGAGAAATGGTCTTTTCAGTTTTCAGAAAACTGAACTTTTTAGTGTGCTCAGTACTCAGATATCCTAGAGGCATTTTAATGCACACAGTGTAGTAATTTTTAAAAGCACTTAGCTTTCTTATCCTAATACAGAAAGCAAAATGATTATGGCAGCCTTGCAGTTTGGGAAGCTGGTACTAAACCCTGGGCTTGGGGATCACCAGAGAGCAGGAGAAACTGCACACAACTGGACCCTATTTCACTTGGAGATGCATGGTAGAAAACTGAGGGAACAGTCACTGGTGTTTTACATGAATATGCTTTCAAGTTAAAGAAAAATTTGGCATCAGTTTCCTTCTTTTTCATTGATTCTTCTAACCAGCACACAAGGAAAATCCTATAGGAATCTTAATGTTGAACTGAGAACCTCTTTTTAGGACTAATTGTAAAAGATTAGCACACTAGATTCATAGTACTATTAGCCATGGAAACACTAGCATGATTTAAATATGGAAAATGTAGTCAACCACTGCAAAGAATTACAGAAAATATCAGGCTGGTAGAGGGTTACTCAGTCTGCATTCTGTTCAGTACCAAGGGATTTTCAAATATTATTATTATTGTTGGTGCTTATTATTATTATTACCATCATTGGAACAATTTGAAATCATCAGGTTAAATGTAGCTGCTTTATTTGTCTCCCTTTCAATAAAGAATAACCTAAATGGAAAAAAAAGTCTCTTCTGATCTATTTTCAACAGAAGATAAATCAAAAAGCTCCAAGAATGATTTCTTTTGAATAACCTTCATAGAGTTCTTAGGAGGAATTAAGATTGTGTTGAGTAAGGTAGGAGCCAACCAGGGAATCAGGATAATGGTGCAGATCTTCATAGACTTGCCACCATGACAGATCTGCTAGAACTAGAGGCTGTGTTTCAACACTTAACAATTTTTGATAATCTCCAAGAACATAAGGTCAGGCTTCAGATGCCCCTGATATGTAAGAGGAGAGTGGAGAGAGTGATATTCTACAAGACTGACATCACGTGAACGTGGCTCGCCACCTCACGAGGTGCGACTGGACCGGGGGCATTTCCTCGGCACCAAGTGTGATCCCTAACACTTCATCTGCCTGAGGAAGAAACCATTTCATAGGAGGGCATTTCAAAGAAGCACTACCTTTTTTACATTAAAGGGGCTTATGTGTGATAAGTATTGAGGATTTGTTCTATACTCTCATTTATTTTCTGCTTTTTAACAAGACAATATCACTTATGTCATGGTAAAATGTCTACATTATGTTCACTCCCATCATCATATCATTTCATATTAATCCAATTTTTAAATATTGTTATTTGGGGAATCATTAAGGTATAGAAATGAAGGACATAGTTCTAGTTTAATTGTATATAAATTAATTTGACATTCATAGCACTTTTCCTTTTGCTTGACTTTTTGACGTTATTACAGTAAGTTGATAATGGAAGTAATGACCTTAGACATCTCCATGTAAATATGCTCTGCCTAACATCGACTTTCATTGCAGTTTGGCTGAACTGTAACACGACTTTAGTTTAGTTTATCTACCCTACCAACATCTCTAAAAAACCAGAGAACTCATTTTCCTGGGGCATTATGCAACCTGACAAGTGGAGGCCAGTGTTTTGAAATAAGTGTGCTTTTTCATTGAAGTACTTGCTGGGTCAGAGATCAGGATGACCTTGAAGGGCTGTAGTATTCCAAGCTTCCATCAGCTAGATAAGTGGGCTTTATTCTGCAGGAGAGAGAGAGAGAGAGAGAGAGAGAGAGAGAGAGAGAGAGAGAGAGAGAGAGAGAGTGTTTGCAGTCTTAGAAAAGACACTTAGCAATCCCAGGCCACAGGAGGGCACAGAACATTCGGAATCCAGTGGTGTCTGTCACCAGCAGTATATGTCAGTAGAAGTGAGGATCAAAGGTTCGAGAAGAGGAGAAGAACAAAGTGAAGAGGAAATGATTGTGAGATGATGAATAGAATGAGGGCATATTCTTGTTAACTTAAAACCACTTAGCGTCTTTCCATGACACCCAGGTATCTTTATAAATGAACTTTGTAACGTACAATTGAATAACCTTGAGATTTAAAGCTTCGTCATGTGATTTTGAATAATGATGGAGTTTAAGCACTGTGGTATTTCCTCTGCTTTTCATTTCTATTTCTGCATCCTTCATGCGAAATAAAATTTATTTTTTGAACAGAGAAATCAATATTTTCACCATTTTTTTTCAGCTATTCCAGTAATTGCAATCAACATTGGTTACAATCTTTAAAGAGATGTAGTAAGAACTTGAACACAATAAAATAGAGACACAAATTAGAACTTTGGCAAAGTACCTTTGCTATTGACAAAAGCATTTGTCAGGGACTATGGCTGTGTCTATATTGTGCTAAAAACCTGATGAAGAGGAAAGAAAAAAACATCAATAGGTTTCACCTTCTGCCTATATGAACCAAACAAATGGTCTAACTAATAGCTATTGTTTTAAGTGAATGGATTTGGTTTTCCACCGTGAACTTTGTTCCATTTAGAAAGAAATTTTAATTAACATTACTATATTTAATACGTGCATATTTGGTAAAGGTATTGTGCTCTTGTGTTCTTTTTAATGATTAATGGCATCTGATACCTAGAAGTCTAGTGGCCCAAAAAAGAATGAAAATCTTGTTGTATACTTGTTACAGGATATAAGAAATAATCTAAAACACACATTTGTTTGCTGATAATATTTATTTGTTTATATCCTCACATTTTTCTCTTCTATGAACTAGCATGGTTTCTTATTTACATGTTTTCCTTTTAGAAACTGCCAAGTTTTGGACCTTATCTTGAGCAGCGCAAGAAAATCATAGCAGAGAACAAGATTAAACTGAAAGAACAAAAGACAGTTTTTCCACCACTTGAGAGAAAGCTTTTTATCCCTCAAAAGCCTGTTCCTACCATCAAGGTAAAAATTAAGCCATAGTATAAATGTCTATATTGCTGTTTAACATACAATATAGTTTAAGTGTTTATTTACTGTTTAAATGCATCACTAACTTTGTTTTAAAAATACATGGACAGTTTTAAAAATTCTGTCTATAGTAATAGGATAGCCTCTTCTATTTATATATTTTATACTTTTGAGAACACTCTCAAGGTTGAGCTTCATAGAAATTCCATATGTATTAAATGGGCCAGGAAATATTTAGGTGATTTCTTCATCTTCTCATTGTCATTTTTAAATTACTTTAATCCACAACTAAATCATACAACAAAACCATCAGGAGATAATTTTCTGCATAATAGCAAAAATTATCATTAAGACAGAATTGTGTGTGTATTATGTTTCTCATTTTTCTTTTGAATGTTTTATTTTGAGAGAGATACTGGGTTCCCATGCAGTTGTAACAAAAAAATAAAGAGGTCTCATGCATGCTTTAGCCAGTTTCCCCAGTGGTAGCCTGTTGCAGAACTCTTACTACAATGTCCCAACCCGGATAATGACACAGATACAATCTACTGGTCTTATTCAGATTTCTCCAGTTTTACCTCTTCTTATTTGATGTGTGTGCATGCACATGTGTGTTCATTCTGTGCAATTTCATCACATGTGTAGGTTCCTGTATCCAGCGCCACAGTCAGGATACAAGAGGACCATCCCCACAAAGATCCCTCAGTTTACACACTTACCACTAATCTACTTCCCTCCTGCCCACCTCTCTCAAGATGGAATTGTCTTAAAGCAATCGTGATGAAAAAAAGGGGGTGGCGAGTGTTAAAGGTCCACATTCTCTCTGAAATCACCATCACTGAATGTAGTTTGTAGTTACTGAAGCTCACTCTTCTCTATTTAGTAATAATCTACTCCCTTACTACCTTTCTCTGTTTGAAGCATCAGCTGAAAATCTTGCCCCATAGGAGCTCTCACATGGACCTCCCTGAAATTCATCTTTAGTAGTCAACTAATAATTGGAACCCTTAAAAATCCCCTCTACTTATTGGGAGAAAAAAAGTCCTATACTAAAAACAGTGCACCTTAAACTTGATACTGCAAAATTTAAGTGATTCAGAATTATGAAAGGAAATAAGGAAGTTGCTGAACACAAATTCTAGGAGCACTTCAATGTCATAATTCCAAATAAAGTGACCACTTGGGACTTCCAGCAGCATACTAGCCTCAGATAGTCTCTTGAGCTGATTCCTTTAAATTATTTGTATGCTACTGAAAGGATAAACTGGATACTAATGGTGAACAGGAGTCCAGATCCTTCAATTCTTCACAAGTCTGCACCCCACCACCCCCTTTGGCTATGGTTATTGTATGATTCAGGATTAGTAGAAGTTATCCTAGCTCTGTCTCTCTTCTTAATGAATTTGAATTTCATGTAAGATATCCATCTTTTTCTTATGTGTAAAAAATTCAAAAGAAAGGTATTATTTACACTAGGAAATGAAAGAAGAGCAAGGTGATTATAAAAGCGTCCTGACCTTTTCTAGTCTTCTCTTTCTTCAAGAATGTATTGGTAACCTAGAAGCAACACAGAAACAGTACAAACAAAAAGCCTGCTATAACTGAACTAAAGCTGGTTGATTACTTATCCAGTAAAATATCAAACACAACAGAATTAACTAAACCAAAAACGTATGAAGTCAGGAAAGTATGGCAATGTTTTTAAAGTATCAAGGAGGGATGAGGAGTCTTACTAAAAACAGTAGATTTACATTCCTCTCCTAAATTGTCTCACTCAAGAGCTTTAATCCAAATAGATGGAGCCCTGGTGTTGCATAAGCCTCAAAACATTGTAGATACCATCTTCTCAGCATCTAAGACCATAACAGTGCTGACGTATTAGTGGGTTGTTTTGGTAGATTTTTCTCAACATCCAGGGGACCTTCCACCACCTGGGCCTTCTCAGGATGCCCATACCCGCAATACCTGTTGTGATTCTAGAAAGATGATGTGTCCCGTCAGAAAACATACTGATGGCTGATAATGGTGGGGTTATTTCTGGGGGGTGGGGTGGGGTGTATTTTCAGTAGTTATAAGTGCATCCATCTCCTTGGGAAATGAGGAGTTAGATTCGTTACAACAATCAGTGCTCTCTTCGTCTGGCTTTCTATAAGGCTTTCTTTAGAGTGGGGGACAACTCATGTTTTAGAGGAAGAGGGAAGATGTAGAGACCTTCTGTGGCCCCAGAGACATCCCTAGGCCATCTGTGCTTTAAATGACTCCTGATCCTTAGAGCCATGATGTTGTTACTTCAAGTGATGTGTGTGTGTGTGTGCGCATTTGTGTGGTGTATGTGTGTGTGTGCAGGTGTGCGCGTGCATGCCCGTGTGTGTGACTGTATTTTTAATTCGATCATGGTTCTCTAATAAAGCTACTTTGTTGCCTACTCCAATATGATTTTTCAGAATAGGAGAGAAGGTTTACCTTCTAGAAGAACCCATGGAAGTAGGTGGCAATGAATAGTCTCTACCGTTCTAAATGCTATATGTGGTTAATCTCATTTAAATTTCACAATACCTGGGATAGGTACTATCCTTTATTCATTTTATGTATGAGAAAATTGAGGTACAAATATAGATTAAATCATTTGGTCAAGTAATGTAGTAAACTAGTAGAGTTGGGGATGAGGGTGAAACTGAAAACTGCTGGTTTAGGAGATTCAATAGATTAACTCATAATAGGAACTAGAAAAGTTTGGATCCATCCTAGAAAATATATAGAATATAAGAGACAGCTCATGAAAACTGAAGACATCGATAGGAATGAGAGAAACCTTTAATAAGGGAATTGCAACAGGTGGGTTTTGTTATAATTGCACTGTTAATCACTCAATTTGGGGCAAATATCTAATAAGAGACCTATAACATAATATTAGTGGACAAAGAAGTCTCTTCCTTTCTCCTTTCCTTCCTCCTCCCCTACTTCTGTAGTTTCATTTTTTGTTTTCATTTATTTCTAATGTTAAAAGCACAAAGATCACAATAAAAATTACCAATCATTCCACCACCTAAACTTAATCACTAATAAAATTTAGATTTATAAAAGTCTAGTCCTTTTTCTATACCTAAATACAATATATTAAAATAAACATACAGTACTCTTAAATTTTCCACTTTAAATTTTCTCATAACAATTTATATGTCACTTTTACATCAAAATAATGGTTTCATAGTATTTCATAGTATGAACTTATTATTAAATTTTTTTAATTAATTACTGTTGAACATTTAGGTTGTTCCAGAATTTTATGCAAATAAGACCATTATAGCTATCACTATACAAAACCATTTGTGTAGATACCTTATTGTTTTCTCAACAGAAATTACAAGTGCACTTAGGACATTTGATACATATTGCCAAATTGCTCTCCAGGAAGAATTCAAATTTACATTCTGCCCAAAAATATGAGCAGGCCCATTTTCATAGACACCCATCAATAATGAATTTATTTTTAATGTTAGCTAATGTAAAGGTCAAAAAAGTATCTCACTTTTTTCTTTAATTTTGAATGTCTGAACAGTAGTGAGGCTGGTATGTTTTTATATATTTTTGACCATTTGTTCTTTTGTGAATTTGCTGCTCATTTTTTTTTTACCAATTTTCTGTTGGGGTATTTCTATTCATCTTATAAGTTTTTATAAACTTTTTATATATTGCCATTTGACTCATTGTATTATGGTATTTTCATAAATACATGCAGAATTTTTAACTTTATGTGATCATACCTGGCAAAAGCTTATTTTGTGATTTCTCCTTTTCAAAATTTAATATTTAAACCTGTGAATTGATTTAAAATTTGTTTTGCTCTGAAGTATCAGATATGTTTATAACTTAATTTTTTTCTCAAATAGACAACTGTCCCAAGATCTCAATTCATGTATTTTAAAGTGGCCCCTTCCATCTCTCAAATTATGACTCGATGACAAAAATGTTTCATAAACTGTATGTCTTACTTTACATTCAAATGTTCAGCCTCTCAGAATTTGCTAAGTGATAATGATGTTTGAATTCATCCCTCTGCTTCCTTCTTTCTATATCATCTCCCTTTCTGATTCATCTAAACTTTTCCTATACATTGACTCAGCTATTCTCCATCACTACCTTTTTTTTAATGCTTCAGACCTGTGCTCCCCACTATCTGCTAGGTACCTTCATCCAGACCGTCTAAACAAGGAGCACAAGGGCCAGCATATTTAAAACTAAGCTGATTACCATTGCTTTCAAACCTGCTCTCCCTCCTGAGTCCTGTGTCTCAGTAACTGCACCCTGTCCACTTTCTTTCCTAAGCCAGAAACCTGAAATTCAGCCTGAATTCATGAATGAGACCATGGGGCAATTCACCAATGTCTGATTTTTATCTCTCATGTCTCCCCCCTCTTCTGAGGTATCCCCACTGAGGAGACCTTAATGCAGTTCTTCACACATTCTTTCCTTGAATTCTGAAATACTCTACTAACTGGCCTCCTACCTTCTTTTGTCATTCTTACCTAAATGTGTCCCCCAACTATTATGGAGTATATGATTTTTAAAATGCAAATCTCATTATTTTACCCTTTGCTTAAAATTCCCACATCTTAACCATGATCCTAAAGTCAACTCCTGGGCATAACCTGTAGACCCTTCATATTTTCACTTGTCTTGGCCTAAGCAGCTTTAGTGAAGTTATGAAAAGTACAGTCCAGGAGATGGTAAATTGAAGAATGAATAAAGGTTAAGAAAGTAAGAACAAAATATATTGGAATACTCTTTCCAGAACTTAAAAATCACTAGGAAAGTGACAAAAAAAAGGAAATGTTGTAGAGGGACTGTCAATTTATTTATGTGAACATAATCTATGTTTACATGTGTTTATATACTAAGAGACAAAAGCTAAGCTACCAGAAATGATATGAGTAAGGAAACTTTATAGTGAGCAAGTAGGGAAGGAATGGAGTCCATACAATACATAAAGTCATCTTGGATAGAGGAAGGACATCTCATGATTTCCTTCCTGCTTCATGCCTTATGCATTTAATGAAACTGAATTTGGGCTCATTTTAGTAAGTAGCCATGTTTGAAGAAAGTGACCATTAAAAAGTCTTTAAAAGCTGTTTTCTTCATTGAAATATGTAGCAAAGTTTGAAAGATTTTAGCAGATTACATTTATGGGAGAAGAGTTTCCTGAATTAAGCAGGGGACTACTCTGTCTTATTATCTGGGTTCTAATTATGGCAGTGCCATTTATAGCTGCACGAACTTACCTCGGTAAGCTAATCTGCAAGATGGAGATAATAAAAGTGTATGATTCCTAGAGCTATAAATTAGGTAATGTGTGAAGTGGCTTAGCCTGCACCAAATAAGGCCTAAATAAACATTACCTACTGTTAGTTATTATGTTAGGAATGGAGAGGTTAAAGAAGATAAACAGGTTAAGGTGAGTGTCCATTTCCATTTTGTCTAATAAAATGAATTCAAGAATGAAAGTAGGGATACATAAAGCTCTGGAGCCCAGCCAAGTTGGAAGTTTTGAAGAAGCCCCTATATTTTCCAGGAAATCTTTATTTCATACCTACTATGAGGCAAGCAGTGAGTTAGGAATTGGGCATCTATAGTACAATAAATAAAACAGATAGAGCCCCTGTTCTTATAAAGCATAAGAATAGAGAAAGAAACATGTTAAACAAAGAATCACATGAAAAATATAAAGTTATATTTGTGATATGAACTATGTAAAAACAACAACCTTTCATAGCAAAACCTAATTTAGATTTCAGGAGCTGAGGAAGGCCTTTCTGAGAAACTGGCACATTAGGAGCACTGGGGTCTGGGGAGGAATGAGAAGGGGAAGGGGGAAGGGATGTCCCAAGTGATCCATAATGTGGCTCCAGTTTGGTGAGTGGCCATGGTTATGGAGACAGAGGAAGAGGTGAAGTTGGTGAAGTCTTGTTATTCTCCCTCTCAAACTTAATGATTCTCATTATAAATTGAGAGACCAGGGCTAGTAAGGAGAATAAGGAAAGTGAGACGATTAGGTTTTTGATTGTCCCACTAACTAGGATAAAGAAAAATGAAAGATAATGAATCAAGGTTTGTTCTTATGCTTTTAGATTTAATGCTTTCTTTTTTTTTTTTCTTTTTGATGTGGGATGCAAACTTTAGATTTGAGCATATTGAAATTAGTGAAGTCAAGCAAATGATAGGCCTGTGATGAAGGGTAGGAAGGAAAAAGAATAGACATTTGGACTGCCTACTGTGTGCCAGACACAAGACAGAAGCTTCGTATCTATTTTCTTAACTCTTACTTAACCTCATATGTAGAAAGAAGTAGGAAGTTCTGGGAAAGCAAATGAGAAGAAGTGATCATCAGAGAAACAGAAGAGGAACCTGAAGGAAATGATGATACGAGAAACCCAAAAAAAGAGAAAACCTTAAGAATAAGGAAGTTGTGCTTGGGTCAGAAAGCACTGCCTGCCTTGGCAACCCCGTGTATTGTTTTATTGTATCATTCACATGTAACCACTGAGATTCCAACCTCTTGTTGGCATCAATTGTCACATTCATCCAAAGGTCCACTCCATCATTCATCCAACAATTGGGCCACCATGTCCCAGCACTGCCACAGCCACTAGCAATTCAGTGGTGAGCAAAACAAAAGGCCAAGTCTCACAGCACTTACATTTCAGTAAGGAGACACACGCAAATAAGCAACCAAATGTATACCATGTGTGATGGGCACCCGGCTCCGGAGCAAATACAGCAGAATTAGGAGAACAGGAATTGCCAGAGACGTTATTCATGAAAGGCCCGCCTGATTAAATGGCATTTGAATAAACACTTTAAAGAGTGAGAGAATGAACTATACGGATAGATATCTGTGGGAAGAACATTCCAATTCAGGAGGAACAGAATGTGCAGACACCTTGAAATGGGAGAAGTCCTTGGCAGGAAACCGTTGAGGCTTTGTTCTGAGGAAGAATAACGTCATCAGACTTAATGTTTTTAAGGATCATTCTGGCTGCCGTTGACACAAGATCCTAGATGGGCCAGGGCAGAAGCAGGGCGACCGGTTAGATGGCTATGGTAATGATCCAACAGGAGGGAGAATAAATGCTAGATAACATCAGAAGGCCTCCACTCCATTGTTTTAAAAGAAATAATGAGTGTAAAAGTATAGTACATAGCACAGTGCTGTACAAAAGTAAGTGGCCATGGTTATTGCCGTTCTCATACGAGTCCCCTGCCTCTTTGCCCATTATTTCAGGCCCCATACACGTGACGCAGCTGTGTGATTGTTTAGTCCCCGTTGAAATCAACAACCACATTCCCTTCAAGGGTCGTTCTCTCTCAGCATGCAAACCAGACATTGCTTCTTGTGCTTACACTGTTTTATTCTGCCACACACATCCAGGCCTCTATGTATTTCCTTCTGCTGCTCCATCATTATTTTTATGTTTTCTGTACAGTGTTTCTTCTGTTCTTGACACACCATTTTTCCTTCCCTTTTTCCTGGAGAGCCGGGCTATCTGATTTCATGCTGAATATTTTCTCTGTCCAATCCATCTGTTTGTTTTATCTTGTTTCTTCCCTCCTCTCTGCTGGCCTCTTTATAGATTCTCCCACTCAATGGTCTAAACTCCATGACACTGCTTTGTTTACCCTCTCAGCTAGCACAGCATATCATTCCCCATCTGCTATCGAAAGAGCCCCAGTGCCCCACAAAGTTAACTCAGCCCCGCTTGTCTTAAGAGGTTTTCAGTCATGCATTCAAGTTTCTAATCTACCCCATCTTCCCTGGTTATGAGTGTGACAATATTATTTCTAAGCAAGCCATGCTCAGTAGATCTCATCTTTTGTTCCTTTTTCCTTTCAAATGCCTCAGAGAAGATTTACTGGCTTGTTGCTTCAGAGGTAGGCACTTTCAATATCAGTCAATCAGTAAGTATTTATTGAATATTTGCTATGTGACTAGCAGTGTGCTAAGGTCCCGGCCCAGGACTGAAGACATACAAGGCATGGTCCAAAGCTCAGGGATTTTTCCCAGTCTGAGTGGAGATGTGCCACTAACATATATTCATTATGCACTCACTGCAATCCAGGAATTGTGCTAGAAACGAGGAATACAACATGAATTTTAAAAAGGAAGACATCTATCCTTATGGAGCTCATAGTCTAACAAGGGAGAAAGACACATGTTAAAAATTATTTACAGTTCACTCAAATATGTACAAAATGCTCTGGGAACTCAGAGGAGTGAAAGGGATTAGTTCTGCCTCGGGTAATTGTGGAAAGCTTCACAGAGATGGTGATATTTAACATGGAGTTTAATAAATTAGTGTTAATTAAGCAGAGAATTAATAATAAAAGCTAATATTTATTGAGTACTTTTGAGGTTTCAGGCACTGTTCTACATACTTGTGAATTAACTCATTTAATCTTCACAATAACCCTATCAAGTACCTATATTTCCCCTAGTCTACTGAATAAGTAGTTGATAAATAGGTTCAATAACTTTCCCAAAGTCACAGAGCTGGGAAGACATCAAAGCCCAGATTCAATTCCAAAGTCTGGCTCTCTTACTTGGGCCCTTAAGCACTATCTTCTGCTGTCTCTCACAAAAGACAAAAATAAAGTGTCATTTCAATTGCATCAACTATGTTTTTCAAAGCATAATATTTGTACAAAGTTGCAATAACATAAGCTATAGGACCTTAAATCCAACACACAATCCCTGGATCAACTAGGTAGTAGCGCCAGAGCAGTAATCTCATTCCTTTATTCAACTGGAATTCATCAAAAGGACCAAACTAAGAGGCAACAATGAGAAAAATAACCCAGTTTTCTTATGAGTCTTAACATGGTATAAAAGGTCAAGGGGATGTGCTGGTTAAATTGCTTAGAATTTCAGCTAGAGCATCAAGAGTGGTTATTCCCAGGGATATACTGACTAGGGGGTCTTTGAGAACCAGAAGTCTTTGCTAGCAGCATGCCATCCAGCTTCTCCTTGCCTCCTTGGAAGCTTAAAAATGGCCCCAGAGGTCCTGGATCTTACACCTAGGTGTGGGGTGCTAGGGTCAGCCTGGCAACCAGGCGACTTCCTCTTTAACAGCCTCACACCTTCATTTCCATTTCATAACGACACAGCATTCACCGTACATATGCCATATTGTAGAACTGCCCGTTTTGTGAAAGAAGTAGAAAGAAAAGGCATCTGGGGAAGAAGGCAATCAAAACCAGTGCTGGACGGCTGAAGGGGAAGAATAAGATAAGGGAAAACAGACCTGGCCTCCTGCAATAGGTGTAAAGGTCTCCTTCTGAAAGTTGAGCCAGAACTTTCTGACAAAGCTCCTGACACATTCCATAGGTACATCTGTGCTAGAGAAAAGAAACCAAAAGGAGGCAGTTTTGTCTCCTCACCGAAGAGAACTGGTGACAGTGTGCACATTTGGCCCCGCTAAATGAGAAACGTGCTTTATTCCCAGGCAGCATATAACAGAGATTTGAGAGTCTGCCAAGACTTATAAAGTCCCCCGAATGCTTTCCACTTCTGTTGATATATATGAGAATGAATTCTCATTCTCTTTATGAAGCCAAGAATGTATCTCTAACGTCTTTGAATTTCTGGGTAGGAAAATGAATGGTTTAGGGGCGCTACTGATGTTTGCATCTCTTCTTCCTGCTGCTTCTAGTAAGAGATGGACTGCATCTCATAAGACTGGCAAGACAGTGTTGGCAGGAGACCAGTCAGCCTGATCGAGTGGTTTATTATTTCAATTGAATTGTGAGAGGAAAGAAAAAAGTACTCAGATAAAGCTGTAAGACCATATTAGATACTATGGCAAATAAAGGGATGGCACAGAAAGAAAAATGGTCGACGGCTTTCCCAGCAATTTTCAGAAGATACCAGGGAGTAGACGGGGGTAACATTAACATTCTCAGTTGTCTATATACCCACAAATAGCAGATGAAAAATTATAAAACTGAACTCCAAAGACCATGAACAGATTTTGGTAAAAATCATCTCCTAAGTCTTATGGAGATGTTTTGAGATGTGCTTCCTCACTGAATGTGACAGTGGGAAGGTGTATCTTGTTTGGAATAAACAGGTCTAATCGAAGGGCTAGGGAGGAGCAGTATATGTCAAAAAGATATACACAAGCATAGAAATCCACAAATTTGATGGTGAAGTGTAGAAGAAGCAGCTGCACAAGAGTGAAATGAAAGAAAAAAACAGAAATGTTATCCAGGGACTACATCAGAGACCTTGTAACCAGATGGTTAATATGGACAGGCAATATAGAGGAGCCATGCAAGCTTTTACCGACTTCAGATGAAAATCCCACTCCACTAAAGGTAAAACATCTGAAAAATTATTGAATTGCCTCTTTGGAAATTTAATCTCACAAAAGAGAAGCAATGAGGGGATTTGCTGCATTCAGGTATTTCTGGCTCCTTATAAAAATTCATTTGGGGAAAATGCAGCTAAAAGAATCTTGAAGGGAAGTCAGCAGAGCAGCCCATGTCATCTTAGAGGTCATTAGGCCACAGAAGGGTGGACGTATCACACCTTGAGTAAATCTAATTTCAGTAAGTTTTGAGAAAATAACAGAAAACAATCCCATAGTCAGAAGCATAACCTGAAGATGGATCAAGAAGAATGAGAACCTGTCCAATAGCAATGTGATGATAGCAATTACTGTTTCCCACGGAGTAGGGAAAGGGTTAAGCATTAGATAACTCAGTGTTCAATGAGCATAGAAAATAGAGAGCACATTGCCAATGATGGTCATGGAAGAGTGGTATCAAGATTTAAGGATGTTTCAGAAGTACCAAAACCTTGAGTTATCTGAATTTGGAAACAATATTAGGAAAAAATGGAAATGTATTTTGTCTATTAAAAGTAAAAGAGAGAAAATACACCCACTACTTAGAGCAGGTGGTACACTGTTAACTTACAATTAGAGGGAACTGTTCAACTCTTATTATCGTCCTCACTTCCCTGTAGAGAATGCTCTTAGAACTTAAAAGGATAGGGAGAACATATTTGAGAGTTGAAGCCTAATAGGTAAAGATACAGTAAACACATGTCACATTTTGCTTCATCAAATGAATTTAAATCCAAAGTGTCTGGCAAGGAATTTTCTACTTTAAAGCTTGAAAGAATACAGGGATCAAGGCCACAAAGCTGTACTGAATCAACCTTGGTCACACGCAAACCTCACCCATCTGCCTCTCTCACTGACAAGCTCCCTCCCACTACACCCTCTCTCACTCACTTCAGTTCCCAGATTCTCACTTGCTTCTGTCCTGTCTCCTGGTTTACTTGCTTCTCTCACCTTCTCTACCAATGTACTACTTTATTTTCTGGCTCATGCTCTGTCTTTGCCCTCCCATCTCAGCATCTTCATGCCCAGCCCTCAGTTATCAGAGTTCTGTTGAATTTAAACTCAAGCCTTCCTTTTCTCACTGTGCAGTACCCCCTCCCTGCCTCTTAGCACAGAGGGTGTTACATAGCATATCAGAAATAAACTGCATGCTTCATTTTTCAAAGTATTTATGCATGATATTGCTGCAAAATCAATGTGGATCCCCGCTTTTTGGAAAAGGAAAAGGTGGATGTAGTTCTGTGAGTGGAGAGAAGATAGAACACCAGAAAGCTTGAGATCTGACCCCAGTGAAATTCTACAAAGATCATTAATTTTTTTTGAGATACATAAAATGCACAATTCTTAGTATACATCTTAATGAATTTGGCATGTATATACACTCATGTAACCTTGATCAAGATCATTAAACTTTTGACTTGAGAGTGCTAGTAAAGGAAGAATTTATTAAGAGTCGGTGTAAATTCAGTTAAGTACAAACCAAAGGCTCTCCTTTCCTATTTTGATAGATTTATTAGGCAAGTAGTGAACTTGGTGTAAAAGATAAGAATATGTAACATTGGTAATGGTTCAGATAAAGAAATGGCAAAGCCATTAAGCAGCTATGACCAAATAATTTAAATATCAGATCCCTTTCAGACAGAAGTTGCAGTGATTGCCACAGCACGCCATCCTTGGTCCCACCATTTGAATAGCACTTATTTATAGGTGTCATAGAAAATATTCCATGCCTATCAGATGTGTGGAAGACTTAAAGCTAAGAAGAACAGTTAATGTGCCAGATAACAATCACAACTTGAAAATAGTTCATTCACCTATAAAGAATAGGCCAAAACTAATAAACTCATTCTAAGCATAATAAACTAAGTATGATACAGCAGGGGTAGGATTGAGGCCCTCTAGTTCCTCACTCTGTGGTCCTAAACTTTATAACTAACAAAAATTTTGACTGATCTAGGATTTGAAAATACTTTTGATTATCCCAAACAAATAATTAATTGACAAAGATGTGATTCTAGAAATCTGTAGTCCTTCACAATGTTAATTTTGAGAACACTTATATTTAAAATCAAATGCATCCTTTATCCTTAAAAGAATTTAGTATCACTTTCTCCACACACACATCCACACATAAACATTTCCACCAATCAGGAATGGCTATAGCAGATCACTCAACCTTTGTATATCTATATCCTGCTTGGCATAATGAATGCAGGTTTCCTAATCTCCACAGATGTGTGTCCAAGAAGGCCTCAACTAACCATATGTGCTTTACGGATTATGTGTGTCCTTCAGTGAACAACAAATTTCAGGAATGTGTACTCAGGATATTCATAAACTGGCACTACTACTTGGAAGCTTTGAGTTTTAAGCAAATGTCTAGATTTTCAGTCACTGAGAATGGCAATTCATTTTCTTTGATACTCTTCCCAAAATAATTTAAAATAGCCATCATTCTTTTACCCTCTTCCAGATTAAATACATAATTCTTTAAGAACTATGATGAATGAAGTGTAACTTTTTACACCACATGCTTATAACTTTTCGAGGCTCCAAGGACTTTGTTTTATTTAGTTTGACATTAAACAATAATATTTTAGTAAGTGACGGCAGAAAATCTCCAATATAGAGCCAAAGGCACATTTAATGTTTACAGAATGTGAACTTGATTCTTAAAATAAAATTTATTAGAGATGTATATTATTTCTTCTGAATAAGCTTTATAAGCTTGATGACTGTGTAGGGAATTTCTTGTTTAATCACCTCTGATTATTTACTGGTAATTTCAGTCAAGCCATGATCTGGTTTAATGGAACAACTGTTTTTGACTGGCTTATTTACCAAATTGAAAAACTTATTTTCTATCACATATAAGTAGCCTTTTATAGCCAGAGTAACCTCATGCATTTACTGCCTTAAAATGTTATTAGAATATTTGAAACATATCCAGATACTTTGACTATGATTATTTTGTATTTAAAGAAGTACTCAATTCTTTTCATGGCTCCCATATTAATAAAAATGTTCCATAAATATTAACAAGTAGTTATTAGCCCATACAACTATTCACTTATGTGGTACATTTGGTATATAGATGAATGAAATATCTACTTATTTTATTTATAATATCTATTTTCATAAATATGTGAGTACACATTATGTTACAGTCATCTGAAGGAGCAAGATAAACCACATGGGGTGCAAAAATGCATAAAGCCTACCAAGAACTGCATGGAGGAAGCTAAATATAGAAACTCTCTATACCATGAAGTAGAATTTGCTAAATAGAGAAAGAACAGATGAGTCAGCATGGTGGAGCGCTCATGATCATAAAATCTGGTGTTAGGTAGGTCTGGTCTGAATTCCTGCTTCATCACTTACTTCAATGAATCTCATCATCTATAAAATGCAGGTGTTTAAAAGAGAGAATGCTTAAAAATCATGGCATGGCCTGATACTTGGACCTCAAAAGGTATTTGTTATCATTAGTTCCACATAATAGGAAAAATACTATAGGCTGTTTGCAAGGGGAACAAAAGTGAGGATACAGAGGAGAGAAAAGGACAGAGGGAGAAGACAATGAGGAATATGGGAAAGAGGAAGAGAGAGAGACCCCTTCCTCAGTTTGGTTAGGAAAGGACTGAAGAAATGTGCAAAAAGTGGTGGCATATGGGATGTCTTTGAAGGATGGGTAAGATTTTGCAAAGTAGATATGGGAAGGTCGGGTATTCTGGACAGAGGACTCAACATAACATCAGGTGTCAGAGGAGTCGAATGAGTTCAGTATGGAGCATGTGTCCAGTGTGACTGAAGCATGTGGATTTTATAAGCGAGAAATGAGACCAAAAAAGACACGTTGGTAGAAGCCTTAAATGCTAGACTTAAATGTGAGACTGTGTTTAATTCAACAGATTTTTTAGTAAGGTAGTGAGAAATTTAGTCTGTGCTGTACAGCCTAGATTAAGATGACAGCATTACATAGGGTAGGGTAGGAAAGGAAGAATCTGAAGAGGAGACTTACCAAGTAGGTGCTTACATCTGCATTAGAGGAAATGGGAAGTTCATTAGCAATGATTAAACATTGTAGTTGACAGGGAAAGAGGACTCAAAAGATACTGCAGATCCAGAGCTCAGAAAACTTGGCAACAGATGAGATATTGGAGTAGAAGTTGGAATGAAATATAACTGAAATTTCAAGCCTCTGTGATTGGAAAAATCCTAACACTGTTCACAAACCTGAGGAAATCAGAAGGAAGATCCAGGTTTGTGGTGTTGATGAGTTCAGTGAGTGGTGCATTTGAGATACCATATTCTAGTGACAATACTCATCATGCAGTTGATAAATGTAGATCTTGAGTTTATGAGAGCAATTCAGAATAGAGATATTGATTTAGACATCTAGTGCCCACCTGTGAACAGACTGAAGTGTAGTTGAAATGATACCTTCAACGCATTGAAAAGAAAATAGTGAACTCTTGTAAGTTTTCTATCATCTTACTCTTGCAGAGTTGCGTGAGCTGTATATACTAATGTAAACTTGTAGTTTGAAAGCTCATGAGCATATTGTCATTTAGAGCTGAAATAGAAAAAAAACTAAAAAAGGGTAACCAAGCTCATAAAAAGAAGAGCAGAAAAGGCAATACCTGAGAGAATATAGGAAGATGGTTTTAAGGAAGAGCCAGACCTCCTTGAACACGGATCTTGAATTCAAACAAAAGATTCTCTTGTTCAAAGTTAAAAGCAAAAGCAGCAAATCTTGACCGCATACTAATTTGACAAGCCCTGTTACATTCTTCTGTTTTGTTTTATGGAAAAAAGTGTTTTTTATTGTTGATGAAACATCTTCTGTGTTTCACATATTAAGCACACTTTCCAATTACTGTGAAGAACAAAGCAGTGTGCATCCGCATGAAAAATACTCCGTGGTGAATGAACAAAATCCACGTTCTTTAAAAGTAACAGAGCATCTTATTTAGCTATTAAATGAACCCAATTAATTAACATAAATTAGAATTTTTAAATAATTAAATATATTCTTCAAAGCATGACAGGTGGGTATGCTATCATAGCACTTTTCTGAGTGGAAATCTAGAATTCAAATACAGTGATATAAATGCATAGCTTACACATTTTTATTCCCCTCATTCCTGGCAATCTAAAATTTTCCAGTATAAATGCATTACCCTTTGTTGCTTTTCATTACTATTGGATCCTTCAGAGTCCAAAATTGAGAGAAAAGAAAGCCACCGCCACTGCAAAGGGCATCCTTTCTTCTGTCCACAAAAATGCCGTTTTAGAATAAGTAGTGGAAAACCTATGGAATGCAGTTAATTAAGTCTTGGGTTTCAAAGCTAAATCTATATGTACATATTGCCCATCTTTCTGAAGGCAGAAATGTTTAAGCTACAACTATGAAAAGTATATCTATGGAGAACTGCAATATCCAGAGCCTCCTAAGTTACATAGTGCCACATTATATAAACAGGGAAATTTGGGCTGATAGTAATAATTATTACAAGGTAATGTTTTCACATGAATACTGTCGGTAATTCAGTGCCTATCTTTTAGGATGTAATTGGCAAAGCTCTGCAGTACCTTGGAACATATGGTGAACTGAGCAACATAGAGCAAGTTGTGGCTGTGATCGATGAAGAAATGTGTATCAACTGTGGTAAATGCTACATGACCTGTAATGACTCTGGCTACCAGGTAAGAATTCTGCTGTAATTAAGATGCTGTGAGGCATGTTTCTTCTGGTGTTTTTAGCAGAAAGCATCTTCTGTTGCTAAGTGTGAGAGGCAAACCAGACATGCCAAATGTCGCTCCTCAGCAGGGGCATATCTGTCCTCTCCCTCTCCTTGGCATAGTTGATTTTTAAAGGAAATCTGTAACTTATACTAACTATGCCACTATTCAGGGCACAGTATTATTTTAATATCATTTCACCACCCATGGAATTGGAAGAAAAATTTAACTGAAAAGAGAAATTCACACAATGCAAGTCATTAGGAAGCATTATGCTTCAGTACAGAGGCAAAGCAATGACCATTTATCAGAAATGACCTGATTCCTTCTACCAAAAGAGAATTCTCTGCCGTTCAACACTGATTGGGTCTTTACTATGGTTAGAAAGAAAAAGCATTTCCCACCAATTACTTGTGGAGGTTGGGACCAGAAATTCCTATGTAGCTGGAAAAGCCAACCAGCTGTATTCCTGCCACGTGAGCAGAGCTGTAGATTCCTCCCAGCTCCTCACACATTGGCTGAGTATCTGCCACGGGACAGTGAAGAAAAAGTGAGGATTCAACTGTCTTCAGGCAAAAACCTGCAGAATGATATTATTTTCATTAAACTGCTCAAGCTGTAAAGAAGTATAATAAAGTAAAATAAGATCCCTTTAAGACGATTAATGGAATTTTCAAGGTAGATAAAATGGCCCATTTTAAAAAATTGAAGTTCATTTGCCTTACTCAGCCTGGAGGAAGGTCCCATGGTGCTCATGGCAGGATTTTGCATATTCTTCTGACCACCTAATAGAGATAAGGTAGACATATTTTAATTTTTAAAAAAATCTCCTCCTCCTTAATTCGACATCAGCTCTATACCAAGTTTTTGCCCAGTGTATCACTTTTTTTCTAGCTGAAAGGTGTCTTTAATAGTTACTTTGAAAATGCTAATCATAGCATGTTCACTTTCATTTCATTTTTCCTCTAATTAACGGATCAGAGATAAGTAAAGAATTCCTATCATTAAAATCACAGCTTTAGAGTTCTCATATCTTAAATCTTAGAAGTTATGATTCCCACCTTGGAATCCTAACATTGTTACAACTTCAGGAAAAATAACCTTAGCAATGAGGAAAAAAACATAATTATGCATTAAAAAGATTTTATAAGTCATCCTTTTAAAAAGACCTAGAAGTCTGTCTTAAGAAGATAAAAAAACAGAAGATGAAATCAACTGAATGTAAAGTTTTATACATTTGCAAATTTCCAATGAATAAGACTTCTAAGACGTAAGTATTGTATTATTTTTATCAACTGGTCCTTGGGTTTCTATTTATAAAAGCTACATAAGGAAGAGATGTAGATTTTATTCACTCAAACAGCCATCTGAGATGTTGTTTTATAAAACCTGGCAACAATTTGTGTGGACAAATCTTCTTATAGTTTGTCATAGCGACAGTTCTTGTTCAGATATAATATGGTGGTTTCCTTAAAGATCTTACTTATTTTTTATATTAAGGAGTCTGACATAATAACAATAATACCATTTTCATTTTTATACACACAAGAGAAAGAATTATAGTTACATAGCATCATTAGGTGAAGGAAGATTTTTAACAAAAAAAATTATTTTGAATTGGATTATAACACGTTGTATATGACACAGGAAAAAGAATAATGCAGTAATTTGAAAATGTAAGATTTGCAGATGTGGCCTCAAGGAGTATGTTAGGGGTTGGGGGACTTAATGTCCCTCACAATTTTTACAGCCCCTCCTTCATCACTCCAGACTAATACACAGTCTGAGTAAATACACTGTACTTGTTCTGCAAGTAAGACTTCCAGTCAAGTCCCCTAAGTTCCCTCTGCCCCCACACAGCTGCCCTGAAGTCCCCCCAGCTGGAAATTCTTGTATGTTATTCCTGTTGTTGAAACATTTCTCATTAATGGGAAAATAAACATCATGACTTAAAAAAAAAAATCTCAGTTGTAAATTTCACATTAGGTATTTTTATTGCTTATTATAGATTGCTTCATGTTGAAAAAAAAAAAGGCAGGAAGGAAGTGGGGAAGGAAAGGAGATAGGAAGGAATAAACTGTGGAGTTTCTCCAATCCCTGAGCAGTTTCAGAGCCGGAAGGCCGTGCCCTGGTTCTCACAGCTGAGTCACGTCAGGCTCAGATGAAGCCACGTGTCCCGGATTTTCTCCCTTTGTGGTGGGACATTGCTATAATTGTCTCGGAAACTCTCAAACCTCAAAGCAGGCTCTTAAGCTAATTTTTTTCTACAGCTTTCTTATAAAAACTACACGTGTATATTGAAATCCACATAAACCGTATAGTTTGAAATCCACGCAACTACACTCATTGCCCCATCTGAAGATAATTCTCCACTGTGGACAACAGTGAGGGTGTGGAGGGGCAGGAGGATGTGTGCGAGGCCCCCGCCAACCTCAGGAAACAGGCGCCCCATCCTGGTGGTGGAAGGACCTGAGCTCTGCTCAGAACAAAGGAAACTACAGCTACTGTGTCATGACATATTTTCCCCACACAACACAAGAAAAATGCCTCTGAGGAATTTTAAACATTGTGTTTCTAATTGAAAAGAATTTTTTTCTTTTCTTTCTTTTTTCCCTTCTCTTTGGCAGCTCAGCTGTTGCTACAGCCACAGCAGAGCACTGGTCATGCTCCTGCCCAGGCGCAGCTCTGCTGCCATGGAGAAAAATGTCACTGCTAAAATGGGGGCATTCTTGACCTTTGTGGACAGTGACATCAATACTCCTTATTTCTGTTTGCAGGCTATCCAGTTTGATCCCGAAACCCACCTGCCCACCATTACTGACACTTGCACAGGCTGTGCTCTGTGTCTCAGCGTCTGCCCTATTATAGATTGCATCAAAATGGCTTCCAGGACAACACCTTATGAGCCAAGGAGAGGCTTGCCCTTGGCTGCCAATAATCTGGTGTGTTAAGGTGATTTGTGAAACAGTTGCTGTGAACTTTGAGGTCACCTACATGTGCTGATCTTTTTAATTGTGATTATTATGTTCAGTTGTTTCTAAATTAAAGCAAGCAAGCACCTAATTCCTTAAACATACACATATAATTGCTAAAGAAATTTCTAAATTGAAAAAAGTCTACTGCCAGAGACCATTCAATAATGGTCATGTAATAGAATAATTATTTTCTGAGGATGGTTGGTAAATAACTGTGTAGTGGTTAATTGGATGTTTACCATCAGTTGTCCATTGCGAAAAATATTAACTTTGTCTGGCAATTAATGCAACAGTTACCAAATTTCCCTCTGTTGTGCTCTGTCTTTGATTTCTAACTGTAAGCAAAATGAAGTATTTTTGAACAAAGTGTAATTTAAACTACAAGAAAATGTTTCCAAGTAAGCATTTGATCATTTAAAAATGCATTTAATTTTAACACTGTTTCTAAGCAAATGTAATTAGCCCCATAAAGCACAAATGAAGAAAGTCAAATAATGATTTACTACGGAGGCAAAGAAAACCAAAAAGGGGTTACCAAACTTCTTTAAGGTGCCTTTACTGAAACAGCTTCGTGCCAGATACTGACATGGAGAGTATAAGTGGCCATTGATGTCACTCTGTGCTATGCACCACATATGCCTGAGATGGGTGTCTAAACTCTACCAATGAAACACCATGATATTCTTCTTCAAATATTTAAACTATGTTTCCAACAAAATAAGCTGTTAGGTTGGAGCTCTGGTTAAAGCCATCCTTGTGCTATGCACAGATCTGCTCTCTCTGCCTCCAGTAGTAACCTTCATGATTATAGCAATTAATGTTTGAACAAAGCCCAAATTATACAGCAGTGGGTCATGTGCTTCATTAATCAAGGATGAAAAATGTAGTATTGGTAATGTATATTAAATGTGCTAAAGCAGTTTGACTACTCTCTATTTTAGTGTTTATATTCAATTTCAAAAGTAATGAAATTTTAAAAAATATTCTGTTATTGACAAATAATATTTTTGTATTTCTCTATTTTCATTATCAGCAAATAGCATCATGTGAATTAATGTATCTCTTCTTTGTGACATATTTTTATATGAATCCATAAGTAGTAAATCTTTAAATAATACTCTGTGGCATGTTCCTGACAAATGCATAATCATAAAAAATAAAATGTTTGATTATGCACTTTTAGAAAATCACATTTACTACAAAATCTGTATAACTGAGTAATATCAAATAAAATTTCATAAGGGAATTTGAACAACATGGTCTTTTTCTGCCATTTTTGCAAATACAATCACAAGTCAACCATTTAGATTTTGAGGTGGAGCAGTTTTTGGTTAATTCTACAGTGAATTCCATCCACATGTATACACAATGCTAGTTCAGATCTACCGAGGGTGATGACAGTGCAGTCATTCAAATGCTTCATGTTCTGTCCTTCTTACCCAGGTTTCTCTGTTGAATTCAACTCTATTCTGCCAAAGTGCACCTTTCACTGGCCATAGGCCTGGCTTCTTACAGTGACCCTGGGGCAAGAGGCATGGGAAATGGTAGCCCACCACTGAAAGAGCATCTTCACTTTAAGAAACATCCATGCTTCTTAAGTTCATTGTGAAATATTAAGGACTCATATAAACTGACTCCATTCTTGCTCTGTCACAGTGGAGACAGTTTACCTTTTGGACATGGTAACAGCTTAGCAAACAGTTCAAGTTATCCAGAAATTTGCCAAGGCCATTTTGATGCCACCATAATGTATTACCTTTTACTTTAATCTGATGAGAAGTTTTTACTCTGAGAACTTTATGAAAATACAGCCTATGCACATATATCTGAGTCCTCTTCAAGATACTGGCTGCCAGGCAGAAATTCCCTTAATAGAGATTGAAGAAAGTAGTAGTTTATGACGTTTGCATCCTCCTCTGAGAAAGAGTGGATTAGCTCACAGCAAGTTAGCTCTTTTCTTGAACTACTTTGGGGTGATCAGGCCTTGAGCTAGGCCATGGCAATTCATGATTTTATATTAGTATGTTCCCCACATATCTTTCTATTGTATCCACTTACTGTTTTACACTAAGAAGCATTTCTTATCCATGTAGTTTATAGGAAACATACTTCAATTTTGCTTACAGAGACTCAGAATAGAGGAAAAATGAAAATCACATTATTTCATCCAGCAACATGTTATTAACCACAACACCCACATTCTCATGGTTCCTGACCTTCAGATATGAGGGAAGACAGGATCAGACCAAGGAGTCTTATGAGTGTTTCCTATGTCTAAGAAGCTGCACTAACTGTTCTACATGTATGATGGTTAATTTTATGTGTCAACTTCACTGGGCCAGTGCCTGGATACTTGGCCAAGGAATACTCTAGATGTTTCTGTGAGGTGTTTTTGGATGAGAGATTTCCATTCAAGTCAGTAGAGCCTGAGTTAATCAGATTGCTCTCCATAGTGAGATGGGCCTCATCCAATTAGTTGAAGGCCCAAATAAAACGGAAGTATATCTTCCCTCAAGCAAGAGAAACTTCTCTAGCAGATGGCCTCTGGACATCCTCTATAACATTGGCTCTTCCTGATTCTACAACAGACTGTCTTTGGACCTGAACTGTAACCTCTCTTCTGCCTGCTGGCCATACTCCCTTGTCAGTCTTTTCCACAATGACATGAGCCAACTCTTTAAAATAAATCTCTTCATACACACACACACACACACACACACACACAAATGCACACACACAAACACACATATACACACTATTGGTTCTGTTTTCTGGAGATCCCTCACCAATACAAAATACATTATTTTAATATTAAAATGATTAAGGTATGTTCTATTGCTTTTTCCTATGAGGACATTGGTGCTTAAAGAGCCTAAGTAACTTGTTAGAAGTCACACAAAAACTTGTTACAAGTCACAGAGCAAGTCAGGTGTGATTCTAGGTATGTTGGGTATGTCTAATATACCATCTGCTTTCCCTCTTCTCTTCATCCAGCCAATCACTCATTTTACAAATATCTATCAAACCACCATCACATACCAAGCACTGGACTAAGGACTGAGGGTATGAACTCAAATGATGAAGATTCCCTAAATACAAGCTGCTTATAATCAACAGGGGAAATGGGCACATAACCGTTAACAGCATGTGTGATGAGTGCTAGGAAAACAATTTTAAGAGAAGGGACATCTAGAGCCTACTCCCTTGACAAGATGATAAATGAAGCCACATTTTTAGCTCATAAAGGAATGTCTTAAATAGGTAATGAAAGGGCATCTCAAGCAGTAAAGACAAGAAGAAAAGCACAGAAATGTGAAAAGTATAGAATATTCAGAAAACTATAAGAACTTGAAATTAGCTAGAACAAAATGAACATATGTTGAGAGGTAAGGCAGAGAGAGAGAGAGACACGTTTGAACCATCTATAAGTCCCTCCGGGAATTAGAATCTATGTTTTATTCATTCACTCATTCATTCAAACACACTTAAATACTTCCCTTAAATGCTGAGCACTTTCTGGTTGGTGGTGATTCAACTATAATCAAGAAAGACACAGCTCCTGCCTTACAGAGCTTATGCCTCAGCGGAAGACACAGAAAGCAAGTAAACTGTCAATCACAGTAAGTACTTTGACAGTAACAACAAGGGCATGGAGTAGAGATAAGGAGGACTCTTGATCTTCATAGGGTGGGCAGGAGCCAAACACATAAAAAATAGGTAAGATTGTGTTTCAGAAGTGGAAACAGCAAGTGCAAAGGCCCTGAGGTTGAAAATAGCCTGAGTTATTCAAATTATCACAAAGATAAACTGAAGTAGGGTAATAGCAATCAATGCCTAAAATCCATAGAACTGAGGACTAGAAGCAGTCTCCAAGGTGTTCTTGAGATTTTTTATTCCCTCCCACTATGGGGATTGCAGTCATCCCTTCTAGACAGATGATACTTGTACATCAGTACCTCCAAGTTGGACTTCTATTCCAGTAATAAAACAACATATATATGTATATTATAATTATGCACATGCATAATTATCTAATTTTACTTTCTCAATTCTATGAGCTGGGTTGAACATGTTTTGTTTCTTTTTTTATTTTAAAGGGGAATTCAAAGACAAGCAAACAATGCCTTACATAAATTGATTATATTTAATTGGTATCATATTTATAAATGAAGTTCAGTTTATTGACTTTCAGGTAATGCCCTCTGTGGATAAAGTGAAGGCTCCTATGGCCAGGATTCTCACCAGGCTCTGGTTGGCTAGCTTGCTACCCCTATGTGGGCAATATGTGGATATTGACTCTATATAAAGAGCCCTGTCCAGGACTCTGGGTGGAACAGTGGCACGGCTGCAAGGCTGTAGTAGGGCAGAGATGAGACTGGAATCCTGGCAGCACAGAGGACAGAAACTGAGTCGGCTGCAGGGGAAGTGAGGCCCAGAGGCAGAGACCGGCTTGCTGCATGCAGACTCACTCTGAGTGGATGGTATTCTAGTGATTGACCTGCCACCGTGGAAGTAAAGTTGGGTATAACCCTTTCACCCCAAGAATATTCTACTGTCATTTCTTTGGTCACATTGTATCCATAGTGAACTTGCCTGGGGCTGAAACCCATTGGCAAGATACCCTCTCTTCCAGATAATTTTGCTCAGGAGTTATTATTTATTTTTCTATAATATGGATATTTGGAGATGCACTATTTACTTTGGTAGTCTTGGGATACCAGAAAAATGATCTGAAGAAATTATGTTATAACTATTTTCTAAAAGGGTTAAGGTGCTGCCCTTAGCAATGAGCTTATTACCTGGTAGGATCTGATCTACTTCTATCCTATGAAGTTAATTCAATTAACAGAAAAGCCATTAGACACAGTATTATCTACCCGGAGCTGTAACTTTTCCTCTTACCCACAGATGCATGCAATTCAGGAAACTGCCTGCAGAGTGAAAATTTGGAACAGAGCCTTAAGGATTCTGGGAAGTTCATGAAGTCTCTCCTTTATTAATTAATATGATAACACAAATTAATATGTTACCTCTCTTATTAATTAATATGGATTTTCTGCTTAAACTTTTAAAATTACAGATGACATCTTCAAACTGAGTTGTCTCATTAGGTTGGAAACATGAATGACTGATTGTCCCTTTGAGTGAGTTAGCCCTTCATTAACTGATCTAGAGCATTTATAAACTCTGATATTGGCTATCGTTGTATTCATATTTATGTTCTCATATGCACTATAAACTGCTGTGCTATAAAAAAAAAGCCAAGTCATTCTGTCACTGGTAAATAGTCTATTGTAGTGAGTCATATTGATTAATGTATCCATGCAGTTATTTATTTACAGAATTTACAAAGTGCTTTCCATATGCTATGTTCCACAAGCACCAAGAGCCTCCTGTGTGCTCCTTTCTGTGTCTCTGCCTTCTTTATTCCACTACCATTGACGAATTCAAGTTTATATACTGCTGGCAGTTTTTGAATATTTGCATCAGTCAACACATGGGCCAAACATCCTCTCTAACCAATAATTTTCCTTTATGTGTTTTTATTGAAAATGAGATCTACCAACCTGTTAACAGTGCTAGCTTATTCATCTTTCTGTGGTATCCATCTCCATGGAACCTAGGTATTTGGTCAAAGATAAAATGTCAAGTATTTATATACATTATTATATATATAAGCATATGTACAAAAACATATACACATATATAAGTGTGCCTAAAGATGTGTAAAGATATAAGATTACTGAAAATGGTAAGTGCATGTATTTGTTGGAGGTATAAGAACCTTTCGATCTAATTTATCTTTAGGTTAGAAAGTCAAACGTTTATTTCCTCTATTTTAAAAGAGACTCTTTTGAATTAGTGGGGGAGGGAGGGATTAGGAATTTGGGACAACTGAAGGAAGCTAATCATGATTTTTTTTTGAAACTATGAGTATAAGCAATTTTTACTCAAAGTCTTGCCAACAATTATGGCCAATGACAATGCTTCCTATTGCAATTTATTCTGAGCCAACACTCAAAATAAAAATTTTTGGTTTCCTAAAGACAAGAATGCCATAGCTTTATGTTTTCTTCTGCTATGTCCGAGTCCAAGGAACAAGCAAACCCAGAACATCACAGATAAAACATCTACATGGAAGATAAAAGGAAAATGATTGGAGACCAAAATCCATTTGTGTCATCCCGTTTCCCTGAATTGCAAACACAAACTTATGTATCAGAGTGCTTATTGGACAACGGATATTCAAATACAAGCCCTAACTCCATATGCCTCACATCAATTCTAGCTCCTCCTTAGTTCATATATTCTCCTCCTTCTGCACATATGATAGCTTTATCCTTCTCCCAGTCTTTCAGGATTGATAATTAGAATTATAATGAACTCTTACTTTCTTTTCTGCCCTTTATTACTCAGGAAGTTTGATTTCAAAGGAAAGAAAACCCAATTCAAAACGAAAAGAAAGAAGAATTTCATTGGCTTACATAAGTAAAAAACCCAGGGGTAGATCTCACTAAAGCTTTTATTGGATGCAGGGTTTCAAACAGTGGCATCATCAGAACTATTTCCCTTCATCTCTCTGTTCTGCCCTCTGTGGCTTTATTTTCAGACTCCACATGTCACCAATGGAGCCCAAAGTTCATGTCATCTTTTTTTGTATCATATCAAATAATATCTGATTATTGCGTGGTAGGCAAAATAACATCTCCTTCCCAAGTTGCTCATGTCCTAATGCTTGACATTGTAAACATATTATGCTACATGGCAAGGGGCAAACAAATATACAGACTGAATTAAAGTTGATAATCACCTGACCTTAAAACAGGGAGATTATCCTAGATTACATTCGTGGGCTGAATGTAATCTTACAAGAGTTCTTATATGAGGAAGAGGGAGGCAGAAGAGAAAGGGTGTCAGAACAATGCAATTGAGAAATACTCTCCTGGTCGTTTATGGCTTTGAAAATGGAAAAAGCAAGCCAAGGAATGTGAGCAGCCTCTAGAAAGCTGGAAAATGCAAGAAAATAGATTGTCCCCAAGAGACTCTAGAATGGAAAATAGCTCTGCCTGTAACTTGATTTTAACCTAATGAGACACTTTTTTAGACTCTGACTTCCAGAACTGTGTGATAATAAATATTTGTGTTGCATTAAGTCACTCATTTATGGTGAATTGTTATGGCAGCAATAGGAAACAATACATTCTGCAAAGATCAAGAGCCTTCTGTGGGCTCCTATCTTTCTTCATTGTCCCTGCTGTTTCCAAATTTGGGTGAATATATGATGAATTGACAACCAAAAAAATCAATTACAACCTGTCCCACTTCATTCCTCCCATCCTTTGACAATACCTCCTACCATTTCTACCTCTCAAATAAGAAGTGTTCCCATACCAACTTACATTCTCACTGCCCTACTTCAGCTCTTTATTAGGGAATTTGAAGATGATTTTGAGGTCCATACAGTTCTGTATTTCTAGCATGTAGTACCTAAAACATGAAGAAAAAATGTCTAAAGTAGCTACTTACATGACCTTAGAACTAAAACTCAGCATTTGTGTCCAAGAAATAGCAGATTACCTTGATGTGGAAAATAAGACATATTAAAATGTGGAGTCAAATATTTTTCAAGAGGAAATTTAATATGATTTTTGTCATGTTGACTTTAGTTTTTAAAAACTTCTTTTATTAATATATAACACATACAGAAAAGTGTGTAAGTTCTAAGTTTCAGCTTATCACACAAGGAGAAAAACAAAAAGAGAACATTGATTTAACCACCACCCAAATCAAAAAATTTCTCTGCAGCCCAGAAACCCTCCTTGGGCCTCCTTTCTTTCTTCCCAGGAGTAAACACTTCCAAAATGCCAAAATGAGTTTGAAGTATTTTTGAACATTACATGAATGGAACCATTCAGTATGTATTTTTTTAAATGACTGGTTCCTGTCACTCAGATTATCTTTGGGAGAGTCATTTATATCATTGCATATAATTGTAATTTGGTCATTTTCATTGCTGTATAGTATTCCAGTGCTTGGATATGTTATCATTTTATATCTAAGTTACTATTGAAGGAAATACAGTTTGTTGATAGGCTTTCTTACTCTACAAATAATGCTGCTATGAAAATTCTTGTGTGTGTCTTTGGGTGCCTGAATGTATGTGTTTCCATTGGTAAATAACCAAAAATATGATTGCTGAATAATGGAAATTGTGTGTATTTAATTTTATTTGTGCTTCCAATGTTTTACAAAATGATTATAGTCACTGACACTTCACCAGCAGAATTCGAGTTGCTCCACATTGTTGTTAACACTTACACTGTTGGGGAAAAGTTCTAGTAGCCATCTGATAGGTGTAGAATGATAAATAGTTCATAAACAAGAAACAGAAACACTAATCATGAAGGAAAAAGTTGGTGCAGATTAGGAGTTTCTTTTCATCAAAAGACCATTAAGAGAGTAAAGAAAACAAGTCACCAAGAGTGAAATTACATTTTCAACACGTATAACTGACAAAGGACTCATGTACAAAGTATAAAAGTGACTCCTACAAATCAGTAGTGAAAAGACCACCAATAAAGTAAATAGGCAAGAGACATACTAGATGCTACACAAAAAAGGATGTTCAGATGATCAATAAATGCATAAAAAGGTGCTTAACCTCATTAGTCACCAAGGTATTAAAAACTAAAGCAGTATAATTTCAGAATCCAAATTTTGAGTCAGGTGCAACCCACGGGATAAAAAAATATATATAAAAGAATTATAGCAAATAGAAAATTTTGAAGCTGCCTGGCCCTAACCAGGCTGTGTAATTGAGCAGTTAATAAAATTTAGCCTACAAGTTCCATGCTGAGGCAAAATGAAAATGAAGTGCTCTTAATCTTGATGCATTGTAAAGGATTTATTTACTTAGGAAATGAAGTTTATTAATTTCTGTGTCAAGTGATGTTTTAATGAGTGAATGCTTAACAATTTCAGAGAGTTCAGAACTAGATATCTTCCTTAAAGAGGATGGTCATGATCAGAAACAGACCCACATGGAATTTCTCAGACAGCTGAAAATTTCAGATGGCTTTTGGTACAGTGACAGGAAAGAAAACCATACTTTGAATACTAGTATTAAGTCAACATTTTTACACTCAGTCAAGAGGTGTTCACAAGTCAATACTCTTCCTCACTATTGTTTAAATAGCACAAGTTCTACATTCATAAATAATAATTATTAAGGATTTTCAGGGTGCCAGATTGTCCAAATTATCATGAAATTATTGGGCTTAAATGTATATGTACATTTAGCTTTTGGATGAATTTTATCAGCTAGGAAACTAGATTGTTTGCTTGCACAGAACAGAAACTTAATAAGGGTATCTCACATCATGGGTATGGGGAGGTTTATGGTAGCACAAAGTCTAATTGGGGTGCCGTTACATCCACTCAAGCAAGAAATTTTGAGAGCCTGAACTAATAAGGCAGCACTGGTGGGGTTAGGGAGGAGGGGATGGATTGAAGATATAAGTAGTGATAGAGTTGAGAACAACAACACATATTTATTAAGAATCAGTAGATACAAGGTACTGTGTAAAGCAGCAGGAAAACACTAGAATTACACAGTATTATATACTTCTAATAAAACGTCGAATGTGCTGTAATGGAAATACCACTAAAGGCATCCTAAATCCATCTGGCAAAGACAAAGGATGCTTCACAGAGGACATCTAGCAGGTGAACTGCACCTTGTAGAAAGGTGATGTGGTATCTGGCTGAGGTGCAGATTCTGGAATCAGGCTCCCTGGGTTTGGATCCTGGCTCTGCCTCATAGCTGTGTCTTCTTGTGGAAGGTCCTTAAGAATCTAAATCTCTTTTCTCAGTTGTAAACAGAAGTAGAATAGAGAAGAACGGAGATTACTGATAGCCATTAACACTTAACGAGCTGTCACTCTGTGTCAGGCCTTATTCCAAACACTGTATATCCCACAATTTTTTCAGCGATCACAACAATCCTATGAAGTGGTACTATTATTATGACCAATTTAGAGATGAGGAAACTGAGGTGCTGAGCTATTAAACAGCTTTCAAACCTCCCTGCTGGTAAATGGCAGAGCTAAGATTTGAGCACATGCAGTTTAACACTTGATTCCATGCTGTTAACCAATATACCACTCTCTCATGGATCGACTTCTCAGCCTTATTGTGAGGTCAAAGGGAGATAATGCATGCAAAGTGCTTAACAGTGCCTTGCATGGAAAGTGTTTAATAAATATTAACTTGATTATACTAGTAATATAATATAATATCAAATATTAATAAATATTAGCTCATCAGAATAGTGCCACTGTGTGGTAGAATCTGCTGGCTGGACTTTATGAAGAGTAAGAAGGCAGGAAAGAGGCAGCTATCTGGAAATATGGACCAGGACCTCCTCCCTTTCCAACTTCTCCCTTTCCAACTTCTCATAGCTGGTCGCACTGCTTATGCATGGGCTGGTCTTCCTTGCACGAACTCTTTGGACTGGGTAGACAGGCGAGCTGGATTCGTTCCCCTAACAGTCATTTCCAAAGGACCATGGATGGGCCCAGATTTGTGCTGGGTTCTCAGGGGATGCAAAACTGAAACACAATCTTCAAAACAAAGCAGTGGCCCACAGCTTGGCAGATGGATGTCCCAGGTTTGAATCCCAACCCTGCCACATAGCAGCTCTAGACTTTGGGCAAGTTACCTAACCTCTCCATGCCTCATCTCCCTCGTCTCTAAAATAGAAAAAAGAGCCAACAGACCTCAGAGGGCTGTGTGCTGATGAAGAAGGCTGATTCGCTCAGGTCCAGATTTGAGGGCTCCGTACACGTGCCATCTGTGTGTCCCCCACCCTCCACTCCTCCGCACATCCTGGCCACCTCTCATCAGTACCGGAGCCATTGCCCAAGGAAATGTTTTCAAGCCTCCTTATTTTTTCCTTTGGCAGCACAGAATTTTTAAAAATCAACCTTATGTCAAAATATAATATATCAAATACTTTAATGCCTTAACATGTGCTGTTCCCTCATTCTGCATTGCTTTTCATCATCTCACAGAGCAATAAGTTTCTTTCCTTTTTTCAAAAACTCCCTGAAGCACTTGGGGTCTCCTCTCTGAGAGTATCCCCAGAAACGAGAGTTAATCCTTCTCTCCTGGTAGTAATCTCTGCTCCCTACACATCTGACTGTTGGTGCACTGGGCTGCAAGCAATTGCCCTGCTCACCTTTGCCTGATTCACAATAGATTATTTTTTATAACAACTTTATTGAGATATAATTCGCATAATATAAACTTCAGCCATTAAAAGTATGCAATTCACTAGTTTTTAGTATATTCACAGAGTTGTATAACCATCAACCCAATCAATTTTATCACCCCAAAAAGAGAAACCCTCTACCCACTAGCAGTCTCTTCTTATGCCTCTCTGCCATAGTGCTGGGCAAACGTTAATCTGCTTTCTGTCTGTAAATGTGCCTATTATGGGTATTTCATTAATGGAATCACACATTTGATTCTTTCACTTAGCATAATGTTTTCAAGGTTCATCCATATTATAGTATGTATCAATATTTAATTTCTTTTTCTGGCTGCACAATATCCCATTGGGTAGCTATACCGATGTTTTATTTACCCATTCACCAGCTACTGGACATTTGGATTGTTTACACTTTTTGGCTGTTGTTGATAAAGCTGTGCTATAAACACTCACATACAGGTTTTGGTGTGGAGATATGCTTCCATTTCTCTTAGGAGTGGAATAGTTAGGCCACGTGGTAACTATGTTAACCTTCTTTACTTTTTTTAAACTGTTTTTATTGACATTTAGTTGATATATAACATTATATTTGTTTCAAATGAGCAACTTAGTGATTCATCAATTACATATATTATTAATTGCTCACTATGATAAGTATAGTTACCATTTGTCACCACACAAAGATTTTACAATGTTATGGGCTATAATCCCTCTGCTATAGAAACTATAAGATTGTTTTCCAAGTGCCTGTGCCATTTCCCATTCACACAAACAGTGTGTGAAGGTCTAATTTCCCCACATCCTCACCAACACTTACTATCTGCTCTTTTGAATATAGTAATCCTATATGTAAAATGGTATCTCATTGTGGTTTTGACTTGCATTTACCTAATAGCTTATGATATTGAGCATCTTTTTCATGTGTGTATTGGTTATCTTATTTCTTTTTTGGAGAATATTCAATTCATACTCTCTGCTTATTTTTTTTATTGAAGTATAGTTGATATACTATCCTATATTGGTTTCAGGTATACAACACAGTGGTTCACCAGTTACATTATTAAACCCTCACCCCCAATAGCACAGTTACTACCTGTCAACATAGAAAGATGCTACAGAATCATTGGCTATATTCTCCCTGCTGTACTACTATCCCCATAACCAACTTATATTACGATTGAGAATTTTTGTTTCTCTGCTTATTTTTAATTAGGTTACTTCTCTCCTTTATATTGAATTACAGAAGTACTTCATATATTCTAGATGTGAGTCCCTTATTATACATACGGTTTGTGAAATTTCTTTCCATTCTGTATGTAGCCTTTTCACTTTCTTGATACTGTTCTTTGAAGCACAAAATTTTTGAAATTTTTATGCTGTCCAATTTATTTACTTTTTAACTTTATTGCTTATATTTTTGGTGTCATACCTAATACAAGGTCACAAGATTTGCACCTATGTTTTCTTCTAAGATTTTTATATTTTTAGCTTTTGCATTTAGGTTTTTTATCTATTTTGAATTTATATTTTTAGATGGTGTAAAGTGCAGGTCCAACTTTAATCTGTTGCATGTGATGTCCATTTGTCATAGCACCATTTGTTGAAGAGATCATTCTTCCCCCTGTAATAAAAATTTAAATTAAGTAGCATATACCACCTGGCTCCTCTCTTCAAGGAACTCATAGTATTATAAAGGGGACTGATAAGTACACCAGAAAATGATAATGCACATAAACATGTGTGAGCCCAGAGAAGCACAAGAATGAACTATGAATGTCTTCTTCTAGGTTTCTAGACTGAGCCCTGGTATTGAACATAAAATTACCACAGTGGTTCTCTCTTCTTATTTGATATAATTAAAAGTGACCCCTGCAAAGTATCTGAATTTCTGGAGGGCAGTAGTCTTTCTACTCTTACACAATCCCCATCAATTAGTAATCACCAAGAATCAAAGCACAGAGAATGGTGGAAACTCCTCAGTTTAAAAAGAAGAAAATCTTAAGCATGATAAGAAAAAGCTAAGAAATTAAGGCAGCCTCCCTAGTAGCCCACCTCCTGTTGCCTTAGGTAACACCATCCTGGCAGTTTATTAGCTCTAAACAGAAAGCCACCGCATATCCTTTCCCACCCTTCTGTTTTGTTCTCCAGCCTAGATCCGGGCGTCTGGCTGCTGTGCAGTTAATGCTGAGATCACCAGACTCAGTGTGGGAGAAGCACCTGTGCTACCTGCTCTCCAATGTCCATCTGGGTGTCACCCAGCTGCGGTGAAGGACTAGAGATTGAGCGGAGCTTTTCAATCACAGCCTCTTATTTCAGAGTCTGAGCCTAGCTTTGGACTTGATTCTTCTAAGATGACAAAGGAAAGTTTGACATGAAATAAGAGTATTCAGCAAAATGTTGCCACTTATCTTTAATCACAATTAATGAACAATATCCTAGAATCATTTTCTTTCCTTAATCGGAAGCTGTGTTTATGGACGTGCACGAACACATGCAGGCAGCATGCTCTATCACGCCCTTCTTTTTTTTTTTAATTTTATTTCGGTATCATTAATCTACAGTTACGTGAAGGACATTATGTTTACTAGGCTCCTCCCTTCACCAAGTCCCCCCCCCCACATCCCTGTTCACAGTCACTGTCCATCAACATATATCACGCCTTTCTGATAACAAAAAAAAACCTGTATAATAATTTTTATTCACTGAATACTATGGGGGGGTTTATAAATCCCCTAGAAGTTGAGTCATAAAGATCTAAAATATTTTTTGGTACATAAAGTATACTAAAGGGCTATTGTTTGCTTTAATGTGTAGCACCACTTTGCGAATGACCTGTGTGGAAGCCGTGTGTGCCCCGCTAGCATCTGGCTACCTGGCAGACTCCATAGGCAGCTGGGGAAGAAACTTCAGAGTTGCTTCTGGGTCTTCCACATAATTAGCTGTTTATAGGCCATCTGGGTTGCTTTGATTTCACCACTGCCATTTCTTTTTTTCTGAAGAATTTCTCTGCGTCTCTTCCTTTGGGACTAAAATCATTAATAAGTCCTTCCTTAGTCAGGAGCACTAGCTTCTTTAATGTGTCTGGCAGTTCTGTTCCCCTGTCCCAATCTCATTATGAAGCACCTGCAGCCCAAAGGAGGGCGGTGTTTATATTTGATAATTCTGTCATCAAATTAACAGGCTCATTAGAAGGAAACTACAGATTTGGGGCTCCCTAATAGAATGGATTCTTAGAAAACTTCCTCCAAAGAATCACAAAGGGAACTTTCAGAGAACTGTGGCAAGAGGGGCTGCATGTTAGCGAGGCCTGTTCTGATGGGGTGGCATGCTCCACTCTCAGCACTGGGCTCGTCCCACAGGGCCAGGATGAGTTTTAACCTAATCTGAATATCCTCAGGTCTCACAAGCCAGTGAGGCCCAATGAAGTCACACTATCAACGTGAAATAAATGTCAATGGTTAATTAACCCTCACCTGCAAGCATACTTACGTCAGCTCTTCTCTAAGAGTTTCCTATACCCCTCTCCCAACTTCCAGCAACGAAAGAATCAGCATGAGTCTCCAAGGGGCCCCCACCACCTGTGTGCCAGGCTGGGCCTGGAGGCACCAGTGTTCCATTGCTGTCACCTGGATTCTGTTGATCTGATTTTACACGGCTTTATTAGCATCCACTAATTCACATCCTGCCAGTCCCCAGAGCCACTGAAACTCTCAATCCTTTTTGTGTTTATCAGCTCTATTTTTGGTTAAAAAGAAAAAAATCTGCCCCTGCTTCTGTTAAGTGGGCCCAGTGAGGGTGGCCCTAATATTTATGGGGCCTGAGACAAAAGTGCAAATGAAACCAGTCCAAACCTCTCTCTGCTCCTGGCCATGAGAGGCCTTAGATGCACACCTGAGGACACCATAGCAGGGATGTTCAGGTCAATGAAGAAAAAATACCTTCTTTTCCTCCAGAAATCTTGTCCTTCTGCTTAGGGGTGTGCACACTGCAGTGTGCACATTGCACAGTAGAATTGGCCTTCAGGAAGAGGATTCTACCCACTGGCCTGGGCAGGTCCTGGGAGTGCTGTTGAACTGCTGGGAATTTTGGGGGCCTGGGACAATCTCAAGGGTCTCTACTTGCTAAATGATTCTCATCTCAGCTCAGGCCTGGAGGTGACACCCTCTTAGAGTAACATAGTAATGATACTTAATAATTTGTTGAGTTTTGTTGCAAATGTCATGTGTAAAATAATGTCTCCTGTTGCAAAGGTGCATTTTCAGAGACAATGAGATGCACTGCATTAGCTCCGAACTTTTTTTTCACATAAGCTTCTCTCTAGGATCTTAGAGAATAAACAGATGCAATAGAATTTCTGTGGTTGAGACAGGTGAAGAATGAAGGTAAAGAATGCCTGCCTGCCTGCCTTCATTCATGCATTAACACATTGATTTACAAACACCTCCTCTGTGTTCTAGGCCTTGGTGTTTTCAACATAAAGACAGACAGATGGATGCTCACAGGAGCTCATGGTCACTTTCCCAAAAGCTGGCATTTCATGAGACACAATTTGAAAACCCCAGCTATAGAAGAAAGCACATGGGCATTGACCTTAGATTCGGTTTGGGTTCCTGCCACAGCCAGTTAGCAGCAGCAGGCATCTGGACTCGGAGGACTAAAGCTGTAAATGTCCTGTGCAGGACTGTGGTACGAACTGTGATAACTTATGAAGAAATTCACACTTAATCAACTTCCTTAGATGTTCCTTCCCTCTTCTTCCTCCCCTTTAGTATTTATTCCTGTTCCATCTGGTGCCCTTGGGACCAAGAGACTCATTTGCAGGGTGAGGGACCAGTCAGGAGTAGAGTTTGACTCTGGACTGAATGAAAGTCATCTGCCTATATGGAATTAAGTAACCTGGGAAATCTACAATTGGTGACACTTAAATTGGCACTTATTCCTAAATAGTAAGGTGGCCTAAACATCCAGCCTGTTATTTACACATCTTTTTAGTGGGTCTTTCTATTTTCATCAGCCCAATAACTATTTGTGATTCTTCTATGCCAGGGATTGTTTTAAGTACTTTTATGAATAATAATTCATTTAATCCTTATAATACAGAAATGGAAAAACTCAGGCCTGGGAGGTGAGGTCTTCTGTCCTGGGTCTCACAGCCAGTGAGCTGGGATCTGATTCTGGCCAGTCTGGCTCTACACCATCCACCAGGAGCACCTTACATCCACCCATCATCCTTCTCATACTCTTCATCTTATTAGAAGGCCCTCCTTTCTCTGCTTTAGTTACCAAATCCAATTTGTCCTTTAAAAAATGTGTTTGAGTCAACACCTTAAAAAATGTGAAAAAATATTTCACATTACGATTCTGATTTCTAAATCCTTATGAAAACTCTGATCTAGCAACACCAGTTCCAGAGCAGAGGTGGGCATACCCTGGTTGCCACAGCAAGGCAGCTTGTTATTGTCAATAATTTTACTGAAAACAAAGGTACACCCGTTCACTAACCAAATTGTTTATGGCTACTTTTATGGGTTAGGGATGCCTAGTCAAGTTGCAGCAAAGTTTCATAGTCGAGCTGTGACACTGCGACAGGGACAGTTTAACCTGCAAAGCCTAAACTACTTACTTTCTGGTACTTTACAGGAAAAGTTTGCTGACAGCTGAGCTAAAATTAGAAGCAACTATCTCTTTAGGCAGGGCTCCCCAGGGAGACAGACCATCTAAGCACGCCCCTTGCATTGCATGCCTGGTCCTTCAGACACTCAAGTTTCTTTCCTTTTGAAAGATTTTAGAACCTCTCACCAAGTCAGCCCGTGCCTCTCTGGCTTTCCTTTAACTGAGTCAGTCCCCACATCTCCCCACCGCCAATAAAACCAGCCACAGTCACTTGCCCTGGTTTAGCTGCAGAAATATTTCCTTCCTGTTTAAGATTTGTTGGTTTTGTCTCCCCAAGGCAAGAACTTATCTTCACTTCTCTTGCATGTCCCTGAGGCCTGGCACTGCAAGGCTAAAACAATCGACACTTAGTAAATATTTTTATTAGACTAATTGTTGTCAACCTGATGTACCCAAACCTTAAAAAATATATAAAGCTACAAAAATAGATGTTTCACTTCGGGAAGAAAACTCTGAGGGGAAGATGCACATTTCCCATCTGACAGCTAGAGAAGTTGCCACGGTCAGCTTCATCTAATCACCTGTCTGCTCTTTGTAAGCAAGGCTGAGTCTCAGGGAGGCTGCACCCACCTCCAAGAAGTCCTCCCAGAGTGCTGGCCTCAGTCACTCAGCTTCAGGGGCTTGACAGCACACAGACCTCAGCTGGCTCCATATCCTGGGGCACGCTCTTGCTACCTCAACACACAACACAGTTGGAGAAAACAGAATATGCCATGAGAACTAGAACAAAGGAGCCTCTGCTCTCGGGCCTTCAGACGGGCATTTTCTTCCCTCTAGGCAAGGAAACCATAGGAATAAAGTGAGGGGGCTGGCTGATGGTTGGAATGTTTGCTGACTGAGATCCTAATAGTCCAGAGCATGTGGGCTGGCAAGTCACTTCCCCAGGGCAAAGCTCCTTTCTCCCTGGTGCTTCAATCATTTCTGTCCATGATACTGTTTCTAGAGTTTAATTAATGAACACTCTTCCAACTCACAGATACCTTCTCTAGCATATATTAGCACTAGGATATATCCACGTCTTGCTTAGGTCTGGGAACCTAGCATCTCTTTAACTTGACTTTCTGTATCTAACATGATTTGTTACATATTGTCTTTTGGTCCATATCTCAAGGTAATGTAATGTCCTGTTTTTAAGGTGAGTGGAAAGAGAAGGGAAGGTGTCACCCCAGCATTGCCCCAAGAACTGGCTACACCACTGGAGGAGGCATTGAAGGTACAGCACATGGTGGTAGGGGCTCTCAACACTACACGGAAAGCCGAAGGTGTTGAGAACACAGGTCTCCAATACACGGAGGCCTTGCTGGAACCAGAAAGGTCAGGCACACAGGGCATAGTTTAGTCTCACTGAGGAGCTCACCCCACAGACTGAATTCTGATTGTCTAAATAGTCTCTAAATTCTGACTCCTGACTTCAAAAGTGGGGATGCACAGCTCTCTCTTAGGCAAGAATCACCACAGACCCTCATGGCTGTGACCTCGGCCTGGCTTCTCTCCCCTCTGGGAGCCCGCCAGGCCTGCGTGGTGATGAGAGATCCCAGGATCAGGCATTCAGAGGGGAGCCCTGGGGAGGAAACAAGGGATTACCTTGGGGCTGCTCGCTTTGCCAGACCAAAAGGAATCTGTGTGCAGGTGTAGTTCTTAATCCTTTATCCGCAAAGCTTGGGACCACACATCTTTCCTATTTCAAAATTTTTCACGTTTTAGGAAAAATGCATAGCCTGCATATCATATATATCCCCAGTGAGATCAAGGCAGCACTCCGTGAACAAAGTCATTAATATTTCTAGATCAGTGTATTCACTGTAAGGGAAAATGTTCCAAAAGATTCACATCACATCAGATTAGATTACACCTCAAATGAGGGAAGGTCAGGTCAGTTTTGCTGACAAATGATGTTACCAATAAATAAATAAATCATAATCCTCTTGGTTTCTGGAGCTTTTGGGAATCAGATTTGTGGAAGAGAGATCATGGACTTATACTGACAAATAGAACTGTGGATAGATCCCCACCAACTCTTGACTTACACTTAGTGCTATCTCAGCACCATGGGAAACACTGCCATGCTCCAGGACCTTGGCTCAAGCTCAGACAGCCACCCATGGAATTCTTCCCCTCAAAGCTGCAGACCTTAAAGGCTTAGAACATTCCCTTCTTCCTAAGTGGGATTCAATGATCTCTAATGTTTTAGGATGCTTCTCTCCAGAAAGGCAATGTTACTTCCTGATCACCCTCAAAGATGAATGTTTACCCTTTTAAATTATAGAGTTTACTGCTAAACACTACAGGGACCATGGAGGAGTTATCAATAATAATAGCAAAAGTGGAAAATAACAGCATCAATAATAATACTAACAGTAATAATAATAATTATTGACATTTATTGAGCCCTTACTGTGTGTCATCCTTTGTCTTAATGGCTTATTTAAATTATCTGGTTTAACTTCAACATAAGTCAAAGACATAGATACTATGATTATTTTCATTTTATAATCAGTGTATTGAGGCAATGATTAGGTAATTTACAAACTTACAAACTTAAAAAATCCCTGACTTTATTGATGAGATGGAAATATTACAGCTGTGTTAGACTTTGGGTCTTCGTTTGCTGGGTTTTAATTTTTGAAGATAGAATGAATGATGCATCACCCTTCTTCCCTCCAAGAACCTTCTTCTTCAACCTTTAGGATTTTAAAGGAAATTATGGCAGAATAGTAGAAGTCCCCTTAACCCCCAAGTGGGTAATCAATTTCTTCCAGGGCATTTACTGTATAAAAAAGTGTTCCCCCTTCCAGAGTTTTCTCATATAAAACTAAACCAGACGAAAGTCCACTGTTGTCTCCAAGACATCCTACCGTAATTCCTTTCAACTACAGGAAGAAATGAGAAAGTTTGAAACATAGGTCTTGCTGCTTTAAGGAACTGCACAATCAGTCTTCCTGTAAAAGGACTGAGGGGGCGATCCGGAGTCAGCCAGTAAGAGTCTGTAAATGCAGCAGGGCGATGAGTATGGCCAGAGTAAGGGATGATCCAAATTCAATTTAACACAAGTTAACAAGAAGTCCAGAATTCACCAATAATTAGACAACAGCAGGTGTTCCCCACAAATATGTTACTGTCTGGAAAGCTCAAGATTATAATATGAGCATTTTCTCTATTTGCACTCAATTACTTTTTTTTTCTGCCTCTATAATGTTACTAAATATATCAAAGTATGTATTTCCACCCACAGATAGTGACTTCCCCTCAAAGCAGAAGACAGAAGCAATATTTGGAGTGAAACTAATGTTTGTAAAAATTCCCACCTTGTGGAATGCTACCATAAAATTTAAACAAAAGTACTTTAATCTCCAGTTCTAAATGTTTGACACTCAAAAAACCTGCCTGCCAAATATTAGCTTAGAAAGAAAAAAATACATTGCACTTCTAAAACAGCAGTCAATGTTCAATTTATTCAGGAAAAAAATCCACCACACACTGATTGCCTTTTCTATTTACACAGAAATGACCCGATCACTAGAATTTATCATCTGCTGAAAGAACATTTTCTTTATTCATATGTTCTTGAGACTTCTTGCAATCACCACTTCCATTTGCCCTTATTAGGAAAAGGTTCAAACAGAGTAACCAATGATGATGTATCTAATATCTGGGACTTAACGTTTCACAGGAAATGAATTAGTAGTATCATGCAGATTAGAGAGCCTGAAGAAGAAATCATCCAATTTGATTATACAGATAATGACACTGGTGTCCTGATTCTGATGACTGAGGAATACATAGACAACAACCTATGTAAGGAATGATCATAGTCTTGTTAATAATTAAGACCATTTTAACTGCCTTGATATCTGATCTGACCACTCCCTACAAAGAGGAAAGGAGACAGTTACAGGCTGGTGTCAGGGACCCCATTTTTATTTAAAGATGAACTCTCCTAGAGAAAAAAATAATAACAAAAAATTTTTTTTTAGCTAGATCCCTCCCTAAACCTCTCCTCTGGGTAGTCATCAGCTCTGTAAAAGTCCAGGAATAATAGTTCAGTTCGTTTGGCAACTCCCAATAAAAGTCTGTACTGTAGACTTTCCTCAGTCTTTTATTGAATCCTCATTTATTTGAACTGTCCACCCTGGTACCTGTTACATAAGTGAAAAAGAAAACTTGTGAGATAAATAGGTAATATATCTGAAACAATGGCACTAAAAATTCAAGGCTCAATTATTATTGCTCCATGTCATTCATCAACACACTTTTATCAAGTACCTAGTAGGTGCTAGGAATCATGCTAGGCACAGACAATACAGAGGTTTATCCATAACACAATGTCCCTTATTTCATTTGTTCAGCTATAAGCTATTTATTTGCAAGATCTCTATTTCATATACCACTGTATTCCTAATGCCAGGCACACTCCTGGTGTATAGTAAGTGCTCAATAAATATTTGCTGAGTGAGTTCAATCAGATTTTATTGTGCACCTACTATGGCAGATACTGAGCTGGGTTCTGGAAATGCAAAGATGAAAGACACATTCAGGAGTTTATCAAAATGGAGAATGTTGCCTAACCTCCCTCGGGCTGGAGAAGTATAGGTGAAGATCTCCAGAAGGAAACATGATAACTGGTATAAGTTTGTTACCATGTATATTTAATTTTTCTTGCATTATAAAAATACAATTCATGTTTGCTATGGAAAAGTTAGGGGGAGAAAAAAAGGAAGAAAGAAAAATCACCCATAATTCTACCACCCACAGATACTCACTGTGAACATTTTGGTGTGTATCTTTCCAGGTTCTTTTCTCTGTTTGACAGATGTGTTTATATGTTCTATTTTTACCAAAATGTAATCACATAAAAACTACTCCTCTTTGAAAGAAACTCTTAAGAAAGTCAAGTCACAGGCAGGGAGGAAATATATATAGGAGTGTGCAAATATCATATATTTTATAATTTTTGTCACTACATAATATTAGGTAATATACATGTTTCATGTGTAATAAACACATAAACAAAAGGCTTGTTTCCAGAAAAAGTAAAAAAAAAATTTACAACTCAAGACAAAGACAAATTTTAAAAATGAGTAGAATATTTGAATAGACACCAGAAAGATACCATAAGCCAATAAGCTCATGAAAAGATGCTCAATGTCACTAATCAATAGGTAAATGCAAATTAAAACTACAGTGAGATACTAGTATACAACCACTAGAATGGTCACAATTTAAAAGAATGGCAATATTAAATTTAGTAAGACTATGGAACAACTGGAATTCTCGTGCATTGCTGATGGACATGGAAAATGGTTCACAACTTTGGAAAACAATTTGGCAGTTTCCTATAAAGTTAAATATACACTTGTCAATCAACTGAGCAATTCTACTGCTAGATATATTTAACAAGAGAAACAAAAACACATGTCCATGCAAAGAATTGTACTTGAATGTTCACAGAGAGCTTATTCATAATTGGCAAAAACTGGATAACCCAAAAGTCCATCCACATATGAATAGATAAAATATTGAATACTGAAGTAGAGAATTACTCAGCAATAAAAATGAAGGGACTATTGACACAACAACATGGGGAAATTTCAAAATCGTTGTGCTGAAAGAAAAAAGACAGACATGAAAAAGCATGTGTGGTGTGGTTTCATTCATATGAAACTCTAGGAAAGAAAATCTAATCTACAGTGATAGAAGGCAAATGAGTGGTTGCCTAAGGCACGAGGGGACAGTAGAATTGACTAGAAAGGGGAACAAGAGAAATTTTTGGGTGATGTTCTACATCTTGTGATGATGGTTACATAGTAGCATTCATTTTAAAAGAATTTATCAAACTGCACACTTAAATGTGTGCATTTATTAATACATAAATTATGCATTGATGAAGTTAATTTTTAAAAGTTGAATCATATGGAACATACTGCTTTTTCACCTGACAATAACCTAAAAATATAGCATATTTTCTGTATCAATATATGTATGTCTCTAGAATACTTTATAATAGTTTCAAAATATTCCATATTGTGGCTATGCCACAATTTATTTAACTATCAGACATTTAAAATTTTGACCATTTCTTTTTACCATTACATATAACACTATGTTGCCGAACTTTGAACATGAGTTAAATTTTATATTACATATTGGAGAACATGAAATGGAGAAGCAAAAAGAGACATTCAAATTAAGAGAAGAAGCAGTTCTAAAATGACACAGACATTGAGAATATATTGCCATTTCAGAGGGCTTCAGAAGTTCTTCTTACTAGAGAGTAAGGTGTGGGGCATCAAAGGACGTGAGGGTAAAATCATGAAGGCTCATATCATAAAGGGTCTTCTAAGAGGGAGATCCTGCCTTCTGAAACAACGTGGATGAACCTGGAGGACATTTTACTAAGTAAAATGAGCCTGACACAGAAAGAAGAGTACCTTATTCTTACTTATAGCTGGAATCTAAAAATGTCAAATACATAGAAGCGTAGACTTGAATTGGTGCTTACCAGCAGGCAGGGAGCTGGGAAAATTGGGGAGGATGGTCACAGGGCACAAACTTGCCGTTATATAAGACGACTAACTTTAGAGACCTAATGCTCAGCATGACTGTAGTTAATAACATTGTATTGCATACTGGCAACTTGCTAAGGGAGTAGATTTCAGGTGCCCCCCCCCCCCCCACACACACACCATGGTAACCACGTGAGGAGATGAATATGTTAATTAGCTTGGCTGTAATAATCATTTCATTCTGTGTATGTATTCCAAATCACATGTACCTTAAATATACACAATTTTTCTTTAAGAAACAAAGAGATAAATAAAACAAAAAAATTTGGATTTTTGTCTGCAAGGGAAAATACCTGAAAGATTTTAAGGCAAGTGACACAATTTGATTTGTGTTTTAGAAAGATTACTTTGACATGTGGGTAGAGAGCAGACTGGAGCGACCTTGGTTGGTACAGTAAAGCAGGAGAGGAACTGTGGGTGCCTCACCCAAGAACGTGGAACACAGTGGAGAGGATGGTTCTGCCAGAGACCTCGGAGGAGTAGAGAGGAGGAAGACCAAGAAATCTAGGAACCAGATGGGGAAGAGAAGAGGTGTGTGGAGATGACATATTATATGGGTCTTTATCATAGAGACCGAAATTCATCTGCAGTCTGTGGTGGATTTACTGGTATTATATATTCATCAAATTGTAATAAAGTCACACAAGCAACACTGCTGGGAGTGGAAAACAAACTCTCTTCACTTACATTCTTATGTTCTGGCGAGTCTGTAAAATTAAATTCTTTTTGCTGTTGACATTGCTGTTGTGGACAGTGATGCTGTTATCTCAAATATAATACATTCCTGCTGAATGGCTAGATAATAATGTGTTTGATAATTACTCTGGTAGCCCACTTGAACTGATTTTATTTTTTACCATTTCCACCCAATATAGGCTTTTATTTTTGCAGGAGCATATGTTCACTTTCCCGATCCCCTCTTAAGATTGAGCATAGGTAAACTTCTTTTACGAGGTTTATAATGTGCAAACATATATTCCTTTTTTATGCTATTGGTCTATTTATTGGATTACCTAGAAGGATTTGATGTGAAAGCTTAGGATGATATTGAAAACACATCACTTCTATTGTAGCTAAGAAAATCAGCTTTCTAACTAGAGAGACCTTGTCCTGGGCATTATGTATAGACCTTTCACTTTTTTTATCACAGCTGTTCTTTGTTGCCATGACAACAGAATTAACCATTTCATTAATATCCCCAGAAAACACACGTATTTATGCCTGTCAGACTTCGAACAAAGTCTGTTTCAGATCTCAAGGTCTTTGGTATGTTTATGGACTTGCTTTCTTAATGCTTCTACAGGATATTTAAAGCAAAGCTTTGTATTGTTCAAATTAAATTCCTATTGGCTACGTGGGTTTAGCCTCCTTCAAGTACCCCCTGAGTGGCAAAAGAGGCTTCAGGATCTGAAGCTGGTGAAACTGCAGGAAAGGAAATTTAATACAAAAGAAAACAGTTACCTGGCAGAAGGAAAGTCACTTGTTTGTTTTTCCCTTCTTCGGGCTCCACTTGGTGAAATGGGTGTTACTATAAATACTGAAGAGTAAACCCTCATCAGAATGGGTGGTCCAGCTGTTTCTGTCGCTGCTGAAAGAGGGTTCTGTGCTGATTGCGATTGTGATAAAAAGAAAAAAATCTCCTAAAACAAGTAAAATCCATTATTTTGAAAATAATACCTGAACAGAATAATTCTGCCCCTTCCCCCATAGCTGTGATGATTCCTTACATAGTTCTATTTAGCTTTTCTTTGAAAGGAAAATAATATGTATCTTAACGCAGAGTTCCATAAATATTCATATTTTTAAAGACCAATGCAAAATCTCCCTAATTAACATTAAAGCAGCTTGAGGAAGCTGTTAATTCTGTTTTCTATTCATGTGCTTTAGTTAAATAAATAGAATTATTTCCTTCAGAAGTATCATTACTAATTTCTGTCTTTTTTGAGTATCTCCTGTGTGCTAAGCAACTTTGCAAAGTGATTAAAACGCTTTATTTCATCTAATACATGAGCTGTGTGAAGAGGTACTGCTCTCCCCATTTTATAGCTAAGGAAACTGAGGCACAAAAAAAAAATCTTGTGCAAAATTTTAAAACCAATAGGTAGGATTTGACTCAATCAATCAGACCTTAAAGCTTGTGCTAGTATCCATTAGCACAAAATGCCAGCCTTGGCTGTTTCTGCTCATATAAATATTGTAACAACATTTAAAATATTTACATTCCCTCCAAGACATTTTGTCCTGGAAGGGGAAAATAAAATCTGAAGGAATATTATTTGTGATAATCAAACTCATAAAACAAGAAGCAGATTTGAACCAGTGCCTTAAAATCCTTAAACACCTAGATACTTCTGTGAGGCTGAATGCACACGCATGAAGAGTTTTGAATGCCAAATGTCAGCCACTGAAACAAAGGAAAAGATTTTTTTACAGAACTCGGCAGGGTGGCTTTTTGCTTTTTTTTACTTTCGTTCAGTTTGTCTTCTGTTTAAATAACAGCTTTACTGAGATAATTCTAGTACCATAAAATTCATCTAAATTGTATAATTCAATGGTTTCTAATATATTCACGAAGTTGTGCAGCTAACACCTCAGTTTTAGAACGTTGTTATCAGCCCCCCCAAAAAAACCCTGTGCCATTAATAGTCCCTCCCCTTTTCCTGTCTCCCTCTCTCTCTCCTGACATCACCCAGAGCCTTATGAAACCATAACATGTACTTCCTATCTCTATAGATTTGCCTATTCTGAACATTTTATAAAATGGAATCAAACATTATGTAACCTTTTGTGTTTGGCTTCTCTCACTTAATATAATATTTTCAAGGTTCATCCTGGTGGTAGGGTCAGTACTTCATTTCTTTTTTTGGCTGCATAATACACCCTTGTATTGATAAACCACATTTTATCCATTGATGGACACTCGGATTGTTCCCACTTTTTGGGTTTATCATTATTATGAATAACACTGCTGTGAACATTTTTGTACAACTTTTTGTGTGGACATATGTTTTCTCTGGGGGGGAGGATTTGTTTGCTTTTAAGTCATTCTTATCTTCCAAAAGGAAGGAGTTCAAACATCCTCCTATGACTAAAGGCCTTGTGGAATTCTAAATGGTAATCCACATCATTCTACATTCTGTGAACTGTGGATTAGAGACTGAGTAATTCACTCATATAACATTACTCAGGATTCATAGACCCATAACTTTCACAAAGATAGTAAACTAATTCTTTCCTAAGTGATAATAAATATTTGTTAAGTTCTTTAAAACCCTAAATTTTAAAAGAACAAGAAAACATTTGCATAAAATAAAATTTATGGTTAAATTCTCAGATAGAAATAATCCACCTATTTTAATACTTATCAAATATGCACTTTAGAAGCACTACTTCAATGGAACTAAATACTTGGAAAAATAAGACAAACAAAATGTGGGAGAATGCATACACTTTTTCATTTGTAAGTGCATATCTTAAGAAGGATTCTCCAAGTTACTTCTCTCCCACAAGTGACAAAATCAAATCCTAGCCTTCAAGAGACTGAAGTGAGCAGTTCTGACTTTTCATTTAGTTATATGATTGTTTATGCACATATCAGAAGATCTTATAATTAGGAATAAACACATCACTTATTTTTCGAACGAGAACCCCTGTTAGCGGGTGGTGGGCTATATTCTTGTATTGAAGGTGAGATTGTAATTTGGCCTGAGTTGTAGAAAGTAACCAGGAAAATCATAATCCTTTTCTAAAGTACAAGGAGTCTAAAAGAAGGGTAAGGGTGAATTCTTGGTATTTCTAAGCAATGACTTGTGGCTTCCAAGCACAGTAGTAATATCCGTTTCATAATCCAACAGAAATTACAACAGCTAATAAGGTAAATGAAGTTTTTTAAACAGTTGCTTCACATCTCTGCACAAGAGGGCAGCCTTTCACCAAAACCAAGGAAACACTTGGGCAGAACTTCTTTGTTAATTTGTGCAGAGACCCCTCCAAACAGAACATCCAAGGAGAAGAACCTCTTGATGTAAAGAATGAAGAAATTATAAAATGGATAATACCATGGGCTGCCAATCCCACAAATAGCTTCACATCTAGATCACCATACAAATGTTTTCAGTTTCAGTGACATTTTTGGCTTTATTGTTAAATAAATGTTTGGATTTCTTAAACTACTGTGGACAATTGTAAACTCCTGAAATTAATATTAGGGGTAAGGTATTTTTAAAATACTACTCCTGAAATCAAATGACTCTATCCTAAGATTACATATTTCTTTTCTGTATTTCAAAAAAACATTTTTTTCTTGGCTACCTGCAATCAGATTTCAAGGTTTTAGACTTGAATTGCTAAAATCAATGCAAAATGAATAATAACTTACATTAGGACAATTACAAATTTAAATTATAGAATATAGGCAAGGAGGTGTATTAAGAAATAAAGAAAAGTCAAAAAACGTTGCAAGGATGCACACACTTTCAAAATAATTAACCACACTTGACAGGAAATATGTGATTTAAATGTATCGTGATGGGACTTGAAATGCTATTGCAAAGGAGGTTAACATTAATTTGTGACACAGTAAAGTAAATGTAACTATCTTTATGTCCAAAGCTTTAGAATAATATTTTTGTGAAATATAAGCTAACCATAGCCCTTTTTTTCTCTTAAAGTTTATGGAACTTTCAACTAAATATTTCACAGGAAATTACTGTCTCCAAGAATATAAAGGGTTTTATATGAAGGATGCTGATCAGCTGTTCTCCATGGATACAGAAAAGCAAACAAGCTGAAATTAATTTAATATAGCAGGAGAGATTTCAACTGGACACAAGTCAGAACTTCTTGACTATCATGGTGATAAAGAAAAATGGGCAAAGCTTTTCAATAACTTTTTAAAGATAACTGTCAAAAAATATCCAGTGAAATGGATAGGAGATGTCTTTACTTTTATTACTTATATTTACAAAATTGAGCACTAGACAGGGAAATTAATATATACCTAATACCACTTCCACCATTTTATTTATTTTTCAACAGAAGTAGTTATTTCATACTTGTTAATCAGCTAATAAGGTAAACAAGGAACAGCATTTCAATCTCCATTAGTTTTAATTTTGTAAATAGACCCAGTTAAGAGTTGGGCAGACCCTTGACTTTCATTTGCCTGTAGATGACATTTACTGGTGGGGAAATAAAAAAGACAGCCAACATAAAAGTGTTCTTCATTGCCACTTGCTCGACAATTTTACTAAATTGAGAGCACCTAGAGTGTAGGGACAAGAGCTGCCAAGCTCAACCCCTTCCCAGCAAACACTAGAATCTCAGTATAGGTTTACCAAATGATGTCTCCATAAATTGAATTTTTTCTTATATCATTAGAGAATGAAATCCTAAGCCTTATTATCATTTTCATAAATCACAGCAGGACTAGAGACAGAATAGTTTGTCTGTCTGACTGTGATTTGTAAAGCTCATTTGTAATCTGTATGAACCTGTACTACTTTTAACTTGCTTTTTAGTAAACCAAAGACTTTATAGTCTTTACTGAGAGTAAGCTCCAGTCAACAACAAATATTGATCTAATGGTTACCATGTGCCATGAGCAGGGTAGGCACGATTGCTGCTCTCCTGGAGCTTACATTATAGAAAACCTAAGCAAATTAAGTTGTCAGTTAAGCATTTAAATACAGTTGCTATAAATGCTACAAAGAAGAAGTCCAGGGTGTTATAAAAGAATATTTTGGGGGTCAGTGATCAGAGAACCTATTGATGGTAAGAGGAAAGGCAGTTACAGGATAGATTTGGGTGATACTGAGAACTGATTTTAGAAACTGAGCCTCACAGGATGAGAGGGAGTGGCTAGGTGGAAAATTCATAGTTAAGTAGTAGTGAGAGTATGAAGGGGGGCGCTGGAGAATTGCATTTCAATCAGGAGATGAAGGATATGCAAAGATCTAAGTCAGGGAAAAAAATGGTGCTACAAAGGGAAGAAAAAGGTAATTGAACAAAGATAGAGAGGGAGGAGGAGTTCTTCAGCCTGATGGAAAGAACAAATAGGCATAAAAAGAGAAATGAATCAAGGCACCACCTGCTGGGGGGACGCTCACTCCCCACTGGTCCCCCACTGAGTCAGCACCAACACTACTTCCTGTCATTCCTCCACAACTGATGTCTCCACACCCCGCCATCTTCCTAACCACGTGTCAGCTCCTACTCTCCACTAAAGGTGATGTATACTCAAGTGAGGTTATTTTTATGGAATTTACTTGCCTATAGAAGCACCCCTTAGAGGATTTAATCATAACGTGGAACATTCTCTATCAGAGCAATGCTGAAATGGGAGGCATAAATGATGCATAATTCTTAAAAGGCCCATTGTAGGCTTGGGTCTTTATAACAAAATAAAAGCTCCATATTAAACTGTAAGGGATTACACTTCAGTAAAATAAATTAAATAAATGGCCAGCAGGGGTGTTTTACACAATTTATTGGTGCCCTCTGCAGTCAATGCTACATCTCATTAGTGGCTCTGTCACTCATGAAAAATGTGGCATCTATTGGCATCACTCATTAACTTAAAGCATGTGCCCATACATCAACTATATATTTTTTAATTATGGGAACATGCTATAAAGCAGATGTTCATGTGTGTCATGAACAACAAAGGGCATTCAAACCTCTCCAAGCCTATTCTTGAGTTTTTTCTTTGTTTTTTTTACCAAAATGGTGAATAGAACTGTTCTCATCCTTTCAAAGTTTTTTCTCTCAACCGACTATTTCTGCTTGCATTCATTGCAAATTCTGGACTTTGCCAAATTTTTTTCCTTCTTGACATTTCATTTTTAATTAAAAATGACATTTTAATTAAAAGGAAACATAAGTAGAATAAACAGAATAAGTCACCAACAGCAGAGAGCTGGGGCTGCCCTGTCAGCATAGGTTGAACCTTTCTGGCTCAAAAAGGCTGTGCTGGGCTTTTCCATAACAGTTTGCCAAGGCACATTCTTGACAGAAAGAAAAAGGAAAAGGAAATTTTAAAAGCTGGACATTGAACCAAAATCCACCCACATCTAGAAAGTCTTCAGAAGTGCAGAGGATGGAGAAGGGAGAGGGTAAACCCACTCCAAACTATATTGTTTAGGATTTTCAGGACTGGAAAAAACAGGTTTTCTTCTGTTCAGAAAATTAAAACTATCACTTTGGTGAAAGACCCCAGTTTTACAACTTTTCATGTTTACAGATGGCCTGATTTGGCAATCTTAAATGTTAAGGGAATTAGAAATCTGGCAGGAGGTGAGCACAGCCAAAAGTAAAGTGTTACAATTAAAAGTAACTACCCTTCTATGATCAACCCTAAGTTAGGACAGTTTGCACCTCCTGGAGCCATCTTGCCTCCTGTGTCAGAGCTGGTTCTGGGGGGGGTCCCTGGCAGTGGGGCCAGCCATCTCCCTGGAGTGAGCTGGCTCCTTGCACAAAAGCATATTGTGGTGTTTAAGAGAAGGAAGCAAGACTGGACAAAATGACAAAGAAAGAAGCCAGCAATGGATAAATACTGTAGGAGGGGCAAGTAAATGATTCTTTTAACAAAAATACCAATAAACATTAATTAGCTCATGTCCTCAGAAACTGGCATGAGGGTGTGGAGCAACAGGGAAAAATACAGTGACCCAAATTTTGCCATGTTTAATTCACATTTGCTGACAAGCATAAGGGCAATGGGACAAACCAAAATCAGTTATGGGAAGTCACTGTAATTATAACCCAGCATGAAGGAGGAAGGAATGGAATATAATTCTGTGGCCCCTACTAGATGCCAAGGAATTAGTTTTTCATTCTAGTTCAAACAGGATTCTGTATGTCAGTGTTTATGGGTTGAAATGGTCCCCCTGCCCCAAAGATATGTTAAAGTCCAAACCTCCATTATCTCAGAATGTAAATTTATTTGGAAATAGAGTTATGCACATGTAATTTATTAGGTTACAGTGAGTTCATACTGGAGCAGGGTGGGCCACTAATACAATATCATATTACTTTTAAGGAGATGGCCATGGCCACGTCAAGGCACAAACATAGGGTGAACACATGTGATAACAGAGGCACAGACTGGAGTGACACAGCTGCAAGCTGACGGATGCCAAAGACTGCCAGCCTTCCACCAAGCTGGAAAGACGCAAACCAGGTTTCAGGAGGACTGTGGCCCTGATAATAACCTAACCTCATACTTCTGGCTTCGAAAACCATGAGACAATAAATTCATTATTTATCCAGTTTGTGATATGTTGTTACTGCAGCCCTGGGAAAGAAATACAGTCAGGAGTAATTATCTTGGTGTATTAAGAGGAGAAATGAAGTCTCCAAAGCTAGAATATTTTCTCAAAAGCCCATAGTTTTCGAGGAGCCAAAATCAGTCTGACTTGAAGCTTATGTTCCTCAGCAGATATTACAATGCCTCAGGCCTTCACACAATTTTCCAAATTAGAATTACATAATAGCATAGGGAGTTTATGACTCTTAAACACCTAAAGCAACTAATGCTAATGAAACAGCATTTTTTACAGAAAAAAATTACTTCATATTAAGAATAACCACACAACCATCAAACTGGATTCTTTCAACATATATCTACTGAACTTCTGTTTTTCAAGAATAGCTCTTAGAACTGCCTTCAAAGATTTTTTAGTCAGGGAAAGTATACATACAAACAATAGGCAAATAAGTGCCATGGATAGTATAAAAGAGTTTTGTGACAGATACATTTTGGGGACCAAAGAGCTGTGCAAGTCTCAGATGGGGCTAGAATTCACTCTTAGACATTTAAATTAAATTAAATATCAATTTAAATAGGCCTTAAAAAGCAATTTTTATTAGCAATGATCATTTGTGAATGGATTCTTCTGAGAAATTGTAGGAAAGCTCTATATGAATATGGGAACCGAGTGTATATTTGCATGCATCAGCTGCCCAGTTGTCTAAAACAAGTATGAGCATAATGAGAAACAAAACCAAATACATAGATTGGAAGCTGGGGATGGAAATTACCTACCTCGTCCTAACAACATTTATCATCGATATCAGCATGACTTTACTCTTCTGTAGTCTTCATTAGTAAAACTTTCCCCTTCCAGGAGATTCGAACTCAGGCGAATGGCTGGGTTGTTACTTAGGGACACTTCCGCAAACACCCATCAACTCTTCTTTGAACGTCATCAGCCAGGTGATTCTTTGAATCTCTTCCTTCGAAAATCTTCACTTGCTGTTTCCATCCATCCTAGATGGTTGTATGGTGATCTTTATGCAATCCTGATCAACTCCCCATACTGAAACACTTCTTAAAGCAAAGTTTCAACACAGTAAATTCAAATATTACTTTCTTCCCCCAGACACTGGTAAAATTGCATCAATATGGTGTTCTCTCTTACCTCAGAACAATTGTTAAAAGATAAACTGAGAATTTTAAACATTTTAGGCGTTTCAGCAAAAATTGTTTCCAGGTGGGCAGTGATCAAACTGCACAGGGATAACCTAGAAGTGGTTAGGATACTTTCTAACAATGGGAGCAGGGTGGAGCTTGATAGGGAAGAGGTGGAACAAAGCAAATAAACTACACTTGAAACTATGCATTATTAGGGAAAGCCTAGATGGCTGGCTGTGATTGGTTGTCCTTAGGTTTGAATTCCTTAACCTTGAGATATTATAGGCTTTGATTTTTGGTTTGCTTAAATATGCTACTACGTCATTAAAGCCTCAGACTAATGTCCTTCTTACTTAATTCCTTTAACATAATTGACTGAAATTTATCTCAACAGGTTGTGCTGGTGATACTTGGGAAGCTAGCATAATAATAATAATTGACAAAGAAAAAGGGACAAGGTTACAGGGAAATGAAACTTTATTTTTCTAATTAAACTACAGTTGATATACAATCTTTTTTATTTCTTATATTTTATTTTGGTATCATTAATGTACAATTACAAGAGCAACATTATGGTTACTAGACTTCCCCCATTATCAAGTGTCCACCACATACCCCATTAGAGTCACTGTCCATCAGTGTAGTAAAATGCTATACAATCACTACTTGTCTTCTCTCTGCTATACTGCCTTCCCCATGCTCCCCCACACACATTATGTGCACCAATTGTAATGCACCTTTTTCCCCCTTATTCCTCCCTTCCCACCCATCCTCCCCAGTCCCTATCCCTTTGTTAACTGTTAGTCCATTCTTAGGTTCTGTGAGTCTGCTGCTGTTTTGTTCCTTCATATTTTTCTTTGTTCTTATACTCCACAGAAGAGTGAAGTCATTTGATACTTGTCTTTCCCCACCTGGCTTATTTCACTGAGCATAATACCCTCTAGCTTCATCCACGTTGTTGCAAATGGTAGGATTTGTTTTCTTCTTATGGCTGAATAATATTCCATTGTGAATATGTACCACCTTTTCTTTATCCATTCATCTACTGATGGACACTTAAGTTGGTATATTTCTTGGCTATTGTAAATAGTGCTGCAATAAACATAGGGGTGCATATGTCTTTTTCAAACTGGGATCCTGCAATCTTAGGGTAAATTCCTAGGAGTGGAATTCCTGGGTCAAATGGTACTTTTTTTAAATTTTGGGGGGAACCACCATACTGCTTTCCACATGGTTGAACTAATTTACATTCCCACCAGAAGTGTAGGAGGGTTCCCCTTTCTCCACATTCTCGCCAACATTTGTTGTTTGTCTTTTAACTGGTGGCCAACCTAACTGGTATGAGGTGATATCTCATTGTGGTTCTAATTTGCATTTCTTTGATGATTAGTAATGTGGAGCATCTTTTCATGTGCCTGTTGGTCATTTGAATTTCTTCTTTGGAGAACTGTCTGTTCAAATCCTCTGCTCATTTTTTAACTGGATTATTTGCTTTGTGTTTGCTGAGGTGCATGAGCTCTTTATATATTTTGAATGTCAATCCTTTATCAGATATGTCATTTATGAATATATTCTCCCATACAGTAGGATGCCTTTTTGTTCTATGGATGGTGTCCTTTGCTGTACAGAAGGTTTTCAGCTTGATATAGTCCCACTTGTTCATTTTTGCTTTTGTTTCCCTTACCCAGGGTGGTAAGTTCATGAAGAAGTCACTCATGTTTATGTCCAAGAGATTTTGCCTATGTTTTTTCTAAGAGTTTTATGGTTTCATGACTTACATTCAGATCTTTGATCCATTTTGAATTTACTTTTTTGTATGGGGTTAGACAATGATCCAGTTTCATTCTCTTACATGTAGCTGTCCAGTTTAGCCAACACCAGCTGTCATTTCCCCATTGTATATCCATGGCTCCTTTACTGCATATTAATTTACCTTCTATGTTTGGGTTAATATCTGGACTATCTATTCTGTTCACTGGTCTATGGGTATGTTCTTGTGCCTGTACCAAATTGTCTTGATTACTGTGGCTTTATAGTACAGCTTGAAGTTGGGAAGTGAGATCCCTCCTGTTTTATTCTTTCTTCTCAGGATTGCTTTGGCTATTTGGGCTCTTTTATGGTTCCATATGAATTTTAAAACTATTTGTTTCAGTTCATTGAAGAATGCTGTCAGTATTTTGACAGGCATTGCATTGAATCTGTAGATTGCTTTAGGCAGGATGGCCATTTTGACAATGTTAATTCTTCCTAGCCAAGAGCATGGGATGAATTTCCATTTATTAGAGTCCTCTTTAATTTGTCTTAAGTGTGTTTTGTAGTTTTCAGGGTATAGGTCTTTCACTTCCTTGGTTAGGTTTTTTCCTAGGTATTTTATTCTTTTTGATGCAAGTGTGAATGGAATTATTTTCCTAATTTCTCTTTCTTCTGGTTCATCATTAGTGTATAGGAATGCAACACATTTCTGTGTATTAGTTTTATATCCTACAACATTGCTGAATTCAGGTATCAGTTCTAGTAGATTGGGAGTGGATTCTTTAGGGTTGTTTATGTACAATATTATGTCATCTGCAAGCAGTGGCAGTTTGACTTCTTCCTTACCAATCTGGATTCCTTTTATTTCTTTGTGTTGTCTGATTGCTGTGGCTAGGGCCTCCAGTACTATGTTGAATAAAAGTGGGGAGAGTGGGCATCCTTTACTTGTTCCTGATCTTAGGGGAAAAGCATTCAGCCTCTTGCTGTTAAGTATGATGTTGGCTGTGGGTTTTTCATATATGGCCTTTATTATGTTGAGGTACTTGCCCTCTATACCCATTTTGTTAAGAGTTTTTATGATGAACGGATATTGAATTTTGTTGAATGCTTTTTCAGCATCTATGGAAATGATCATGTGGCTTTTGTCCTTCTTTATGTTGATGTGGTGGATGATGTTGGTGGATTTTCAAATGTTGTACCATCCTTGCATCCTTGAGATGAATCTTACTTGATCATGATATATGATCCTCTGGATGTATTTTGAATTTGGTTTGCTAATATTTTATGGAGTATTTTTTGGATCTATGTTCATCAGGGATATTGGTCTGTAATTTTTTTGTGTGTGGTGTCCTTGCCTGGATTTGGTATTAGAGTGATGCTGGCTCCATAGAATGAGTTTGGAAGTATTCCCTCCTCTTCTATTTTTTGGTAAACTTTATGGAAAATGGGTATTATGGCCTCTCTAAATCTGTGATAAAATTCAGCAGTGAATCCATCTGGCCTGCAGGTTTTGTTCTTTGGTAGTTTTTTGATTACCAGTTCAATTTTGTTACTGGTAATTGGTATATTTAGATTTTCTGTTTCTTCCTCAGTCAGTCTTGGAAGGTTGTATTTTTCTAGAAAGTTGTCCATTCCTCCTAGGTTATCCAGTTTGTTATCATATAAATTTTCATAGTATTTTCTAATGATTCTTTGTATTTCTGTGGTTTCATTGTAATTTTTCCATTCTCATTTCTGATTCTGTTTATGTGTGTAGATTCTCTTTTTATCTTAATAAATCTGACTAGGAGTTTATGTTTTGTTTGTTTTCTCAAAGAACCAGCTCTTCGTTTCATTAATTTTTTTTTTCTATTGTTTTATCCTTCTCAATTTTATTTATTTATTCTCTGATCTTTATTATGTCCCTCCTGCTGCTGAGTTTGGGCCTCATTTGTTCTTCTTTTTTCAGTTTCAATAATTGTAACTTTAGACTATTCATTTGGGATTGTTCTTCCTTCTTCAAATAGGCCTGGATTGCTATATACTTACCTCTTAGAACTGCCTTCGCCACATCTCACAGAAGTTTGGGGTATTGTGCTGTTGTTTTCATTTGTCTCCATATATTGCTTGATCTCTGGTTTTATTTGGTCATTGATCCACTGCTTATTTAGGAGCATGTTGTTAAGCCTCCATGTGTTTGTGAGCCTTTTTGTTTACTTTGTACAATTTTTTTCTAGTTTTATACCTTTGTGATCTGAGAAGTTGGTTGGTAGAATTTCAATCTTTTTTCATTTACTGAGGCTTTTTGTGGCATAGTATGTGGTCTATTCTGGAAAATATTCTATGTCCACTTGAGAAGAATGTGTATCCTGCTGCTTTTGGGTGTAGAGTTCTGTAGATGTCTGTTAGGTCCATCTGTTCTAATGCATTGTTCAGTGCCTCTGTGTCCTTACTTATTTTCTGTCTGATTGATTTGTCCTTTTGAGTGAGTGGTGTGTTGAAGTCTCCTAAAATAAATGCATTGCATTCTATTTCCTCCTTTAATTCTGTTAGCATTTCTTTCACATACGTCGGTGCTCCTGTGTTGTGTGCATAGATATTTAAAATGGTTATATCCTTTTGTTGGATTGATCCCTATATCATTATGTAATGTCCGTCTCTATCTCTTGTTACTGTTTTTGTTTTGAAGTCTATTTTGTCTGATACAAGTACTGCAACACCTGCTTTTTTCTCCCTATTGTTTGTATGAAATATCTTTTTCCATCCTTTCACTTTTAGTCTGTGTATATCTTTGGGTTTAAGGTGAGTCTCTTGTAAGCAGCATATAGATGGGTCTTGCTTTTTTTATCCATTTCTTTAGTCTTTGTCTTTTGATTGGTGCATTCAGTCCATTTACATTTAGGGCGATTATCGATAGGTATATACTTATTGCAACTGCAGGCTTTGGATTCGTGGTTACAAAGTTTTAAGGGTAGCTTCTTTACTATCTAATTGTCTAACTTTAACCCACTTATTATGCTATTATAAACACAGTCTGATGATTCTTTGTTACTCTCCCTTCTTTTTCTTCTTTCTGCACTCTTTATATGTTAGGTGTTTATTCTGTACTCTTTTGTGTTTCCCTCGACTGATTTTGTGGATAGCTGATTTTATGTTGCATTTGGTTAGTATTTGGTTGGCCTGCTTTCTTTGCTGTGATTTTATTTTCTCTGGTGACATCTATTTAGCCTTAGGAGTACTTCCATCTAGCATACTTCCAAAGGTCCCTTTATAATACCCTGTCGAGGTGGTTTGTGGGTGGTCAATTCCCTCAAATTTTGCTTATCTGAGAATTGTTTAATCTCTCCTTCAAATTTAAATGATAATCGTCCTGGATTATTCTTGGTTCGAGGCCCTTCTGTTTCATTGCATTAATTATATCATGCCATTCTCTTCTTGCCTGTAAGGTTTCTGCTGAGAAGTCTGATAATAGCCTGATCATTTTCCTTTGTATGTGATCTTTTTTCTCTCTCTGGCTGCTTGTAATATTCTGTCCTTGTCTTTGATCTTTGTCATTTTAATTATTATATGTCTTGGTGTTGTCCTCCTTGGGTCCCTTGTGATAAGAGATGCTATTTCCTTCCCCTGACTGGAGAAGTTTCCAGCAATTATTTTGTCAAAGACATTTTCTATCTCTTTTTCTCTCTCTTCTTCTTCTAGTACCCCTATAATGCAAATATTGTTCAGTTTGGATTGGTTACACAGTTCTCTTAATATTCTTTCATTCTTAGAGATCCTCTTATCTCTCTCTGCTTTAGCTTCTCTGTATTCCTGTTCTGTGATTTCTATTCCATTAACAGTCTCTTCCACTTCATCCAGTCTGCTCTTAAATTCTTCCATGGTTTGTTTCATTTCTGTTATCTCCCTCCGGCATTCATCCCTTAGGTCTTGCATATTTCTCTGCAGCTACATCGCATGATTATGACTTTTATTTTGAATTCTTTTCCAGGCAGATTGGTTATTTCCATCTCACCAGGCCCTCTCTCTGGCATTTGAGTGATTTTGGACTCAACCAGGTTCTTCTGCCTTTTCATGGTGATAGAACTGATTGCTGGTGAGTGGTGTATGTGTCAGCTGGGAGAATAAAGTTCCTCCCTGCTTTCTGGCCACTTACCCATCTCTACCGCCTGTGCCAGTCAACTGCGCACAGGGGGTACCCTCTGTGTCTGGCCCAGTTAGCTGCGTGCTGGGAGAAGACTCTGTGTGGTTGCTGTGGGTGGGGCTGCTCCCGGTCTGCTCCACAGCAATGACAGGTCAACCAGTTTGCTTGCAGTGCTGGCGGGGGGGGAATGAACAGCAGGCTGCTTATCACTGTAAATGGCTTCAGAATAGCATTGCCACCCAGGGGCTTAGGACACCTGAAGTTCCTTAAAGTTCCCAGCCTGCTGGGTTGTGTGCCAGGACAATTTTGTCCACCTGTTAACCATTTGTCCCTCTAAGACTTTTCTTTTGTCCCAGGGCAGCTGGCTGTGTGAACCTGTTTGCAGTCTTAGTCTCAGATTTTACTTTTCCATTTCTCTAGTATCCAGTACACTATGCAGTGTGTGTCTATGCTCCCCATGCAGATTACTAGGGCTGTTTATTTAGCAGTCCTGTGCTTTCACAACCTCCCCACTCTGATTCTTTTCCTCCAGCCGATGAGCTGGGATGGGGGGAATGCTCGGTTCCTGCTGGGTCACGGCTTTGTATCTTACCCTTTTCATGAGATGCTGAGTTATTGCGGATGTAGTTGTAGCCTGGCTGTTGTACTGCATCTTCTGGTCTCTCTTTTAGGAATAGTTGTATTTGATGTATTTTCAAAATATATATGGTTTTGGGAGGAGATGTCCATCACCCTAAACACTTATCCCTTTAAGACTTTTAAAGTGCCCGCTTTTCTTTTGTCCCAGGGCAGCTTGTGCACCTCCACCTGTTCATTAATATGCAATCTTATATTGGCTTCAGGTATACAACACAGTGGTTCAACAGTTACCCACCTTATTAAATCCTCATCCCCGCAAGTGCAGTTACTATCTGTCAACATAGGAAGATGTTACAGAATCATTGGCTATATTCTCCATACTGTACTACCATCCCTATGACCAGCCTACATTATGACTATTATGACTAAGAATTTTTGTGCCCCTTTATCCCCCTCACACTCCCCACCTCACCCACCCTAGCACTTACCCCATGGTAACCACTGGTCACTTCTCAGTGTCTGTGAGTCTACTGCTATTTTGTTCAATTTGTTTTGCTTTGTTTGTATATTCCACAAATAAGTGAAATCAAACAGTATTTATCTTTCTCCAGCTCACTTATTTCACTGAGCATAATACCCTCTAGGTCCATCCATATTGTTGCAAATGGCAGGTTTCTCTCTTTTCCTCTGTGTGTATTAACCACATCTTCTTTATCCATCCATCTATTGGTGGACACTTCAGTTGCTTACATATATTCCTATATAAATATTTTTAACATACTGAACTTTAGGTGTCTGAGAAACAACAAAGTAGAGAAATCTAGTAAAGTCAGTAAAAGGGAGCTTAAGGGAAGGATTTGAACAGAAGATCTGGGAGTCATCACTGAGATCACTCAAGGAGCAGGTGCAGAATGATGCAAAGGGAACCTGTACAGAAAGCTGAGGAGTCATATTAAAGAGATGGGAGAAGGAGGGAAATCTCCAAAAGGAATATTAAGAAGTAAAGGATGGGAAAGAAATCAACAGTCAGCAGTCATGGAGTCCAAAGGTAGAAAATATTTCAAAAAGTGAGGAGGAGTCAGTAGGGCTAAATATTGTCCAAAGGACAAACATACACACACTATGTACACATGCATGCAGGCAAGATTGTGAGATTTACCACAAAGTATCCTTGAAAAGAAGAGCTAATTCAAAATCTAATTAATCATGAAATGACCTTAAACTCTTCAAGCTCATTTTATTGCTTTGCAATGTACATTATCGACTTTGAGGTCACATAATTCTAATTTCTCAGGAAAAATAAGCCGACCTGGTAAAGTGGTTATCATGAAAATAAAGAAGCAAACAATATTGTCACTTAAATAATATAAAGAGAAGAATGGTTTAGTTTTAATTTTTTTTTTAGTAAACATAAGTTTTCCTGGAGCCGTTTAATGATCAAACTTGTTCCACTGCATTATCTTAATCCCTGATCAAAATGAGACAAGAAAATATGCTTTTTCTGGTCATTTCATAATCATCCATTAAAACAGTGGAATCATTTATGCAAGCTAAATTCTCATCTCCAGTCTCCCAAAAGACTACATGGCATATCCCTGACTGCTAAACAGAAGATTTTCTCATGACGTCACTTAGCTTTCTTTGGTTTTGTATTTAAGCAAACGGATTTATTGGGTTCTGGGGGTTGTTTTGCTTTTGAAGCTTCAGCTACTTTATCAGCTGTAGATCTGATCAATAGGCTTTTGACACAAGGCTTCCTAGAAAGGCAAGACAATTGACTGGGTGATTTGCCACCTATGACCAAGCGCGTTCTTGTTTCCTCAGTTCTTTCTCCTCCCCTGGATGGGCCAACATAGAATAACCATGTGGATTTTAAAGTTAGATCATTTAATGGTGGTAGCATTATGCTGACACTGCCTGATTTGCTGACTTTAGGACACAATTTTGACATGACACCAAATCATCTTAAGTAATCCTGGAGTTTAAGACTTTGTTAAGATATATATTGAACTCAGTGACCACTATCCATAAACTATCTACACCACTGAGTAGCACTCATTAGTGTTTGATGAAAGAATAAATCTAACTGATCATAAATTATTAGAAATCATTATTGCCATGAGGAAAATGCTAAGTATATACCTTAAAAAATAAGGATCCCCAAAAGTCAATCAAGAAATCATTTAATGAATATTTTGGCCTCACTAAGTACAGCTGGTGGGGGAAGGGAGAAGTGAAGATGAGAAGAGAAATGCATGTAAGGCAGCTCCTCCCCTAGAAAAGTTGAGAACTTGAGTCATCTGAGACAACTGCTAGTTTGGAGCATAATGCCAGCTTATTATTAATAAGATTTCTTAAACTACACACACTATATACATATATACAAGTACCTATATCTAAGTACCTGAAATACACACACTAGAGAATTAGAGCCTCAAGAGAATAAATTAGGCACTCTATCCATCCTCTTGTCCAAAATGCAAATCCCAGTGCCTATCTCTGAATAATTACTTTAAAAAAGTTTGTTGAAGGAATAAATTATTGCAGTAATCCATTTGTGCTGTTACTGTGGTTGTTAGGTAGAAATAGAAAAGATATTAAGGACAGCTAAGTAATTGATTATCAGTTAACTCCAGAAGGATAGTGGACACCAGTTTCAATAAATCTACATCATTGTTTTTTCTTCAGGTACCATGCTAAGAACATGATGACTCTAAGGATGCTAATAATAGCATTCTCCACCCACAGAAATATCTGCTCCCATTAAGACTAACATCCAGGAGGTTGTCAGTGGAGCTGCTACTAAGTACCCTATTTGGGAGCCTTTTTAAGCTGTATACAATGGTCCCACTTTGCTGAGAGTTCTTTCTGCTGAGGTGTGAGCTGCAGTACAAGACTGTGAACAGTTTTTAGAAATCATCATGATAAAAAAAATATTATTTTTAATGGTACAATTAGATTTAGAGTTTATATTCACCCTGTACATTAAATTTTAAGTACAAATGAAACAAATATAATGCAGGGGAAAGAGGGAGTGTTTGGGTGTTTGGAATCCATTCAAGACCATGTTTTTCTACTCCTCCCTGTGTGACCTTAGGCAAGTCAATTAACGTGTTTTCTCAGTTGTAAAACAGGATAATAATACCTGTTTCACAGGATTTTTGTCAGTATTAAATGAGGTAATGTGTGTTAAAGCTCACATCTAATTACATTTAATTCATTTAACATTTCAGTTGGCACTATGTGAAAAATTCTCTGATTTCCAAAAGGTGTAACATGCCACTGATAAGTTAGACAGGCTCTAATGCCATTGTTTTAATAAGGTTAAGATAATCAAAGATACTTGAATCATAATATATATTATGTATTTAGGTAATACAGGAAATTGCTGATGACTGGAGGTGTGTGTGTGTGTGTGTGTGTGTTTTAAGAAATTTTTTATTTACAGTCAGGGTCTGAAAGATAGCCAAAAATTTCTTCAGGAACCATTGAAGTGATATTGAAATGAGCCAATTGAAAGAATTAGAAAACTCTTCTCTTGGCTTCCTTGAAGGGACTTCCTGGGTTCACTTCCTTTTCTACCTTGGTCATGAATTCCTTTCCTTCCCTTTTTGGATCACAGTCACAGATAAAGTAGATCCACTGGCTAAGGAAGAGCTTGAGCTGGGGAAAGCACCAGCAAACCTTTCCTCACACAATGGTGAATCATTATAACAAAAAGGCTGTATGTGTGACCAATTTCCTATGCTACCAGTAGTGTGTAACATATACAAATTATAAAACTGATTTCATCTTCAACCCTCCATCTCCATTGATGACTCTTCTCTGACAATCATTTTTAAATCATAAAGCTCTCCTTTCAAAAAATGCCCTATAACTGATCTCATCCTCGCTTTCTTGGCCCTGAACGCCAAATTCTGCAGAAGAACAGATTTCACTTACTGTCCTCACTTAACAGCCTGCTCTTTTTTAACGAGGTGTAATTTGGAAACCACTTCCATGGACAACCTCCATGGACCACCAACTTAAAAATATCATTGATATTCTAATTCTCAAACATCTTGTTTTGATTTTTTCACCAACCATTCTATTTCACACCACCTTCTTGCTTGAAAAGTCAAAGCTTTCTCATGGTATCAGTAATCCAACCTCGTTCCATCTTGTGGCTCCACGCTCTTGTTCAACCTCAAAATTCTCTACACGTAGTAGCTACTTCTCATCAACAACCCTCCATCATGGAAGGAAAGTAAGAAAAGGTGGCAGTCACTTAGCTATCTGAGTTACTTAACCATTTGTGGCTCAGTTTTCTTACATATAAGTTAGGGATAACAACAGGGCCTACAGCATAGGCCTGGTATGGGGACTAAATGGGTTAACTTAGGTAAAGTGGTCAGAAAAGTTCTTGGCACATAGAAACTTCTATATAAATGTTTGCTATTATTTTGCTATTATTATTCACATTCCATAATGTGTATATGGTTCCAATTTTTATCCCAATCTAATTTATATCATGGTCAAAATGGACATGACAAGCTATATTGAAAATTTCTTGAAAACCACTAGTATCTTATTTCTGTATCTCCCACAATGCTTTGCATACAGTAGGCTACAAGTAACGTTATTTAATTGAATTGCTTTCCTTAGTAAAGTTTTACCTTCTATTTCTTCTACTTTTTAAACTTCTTGCTAAATTTTACTGTCATTGGCTCAAATGTAATCTGTAAATTAGGGTGACATATTGTCTTGCCAATGGGTTTCAGCCCTGGGCAAGTTCACTGTGGATTCATTGAGACCAAAGAATGACAATGGAACATTCTTGGGCAAAAGGGCTTACTACCCTGCTTGTTCTCCCAACGGGGCAGGTCGAGCACTAGAATTACATCTGCATCCAACAGTCTGTAGGTCTGTAACCCTCCTTCGTCTCCACCTCCACCCAGAGCACTGGGCAGAGCTCTTTATATAGTGATTCAGTCAGTAATAGCTCATCCCTATGGGTGTGGAAGCAGTAGCCTCGCAGGAGGCCAGTTACATCATCAAGTAGTTTAGGTTCAGGTGAGCATTCTGGCCTAGGAACCTTCACTTTATCCACATGCATAATACTGCTGGTTCTTGAAACTTTAGCCCTGGAGGTATTTTATTATGAAGCCAAGAAGCTGTGTCTCTTTTTTCTAAGAAATTAATTCTGCCTTTAGATGAGAAGTTATCACAATGTGGTGTCCAGTCCACTGATGGCCCACAAGTGCCCCTCGTGTGGTCTTCAGGCTCACAGCTCATCGTTTGCAAGTTTATAATAAGACAACATCTGTGCTCTTGTTGCTGCTATGATTTCATTATCTATTTACGATGGTCAATAAAATTCAAACATCACCTCAACGGTATACCCTTCATGCCATTAATTTGAAAATTTCTTGTATTCTTATGCTGAGCAGAAGCGGGCAGATGAGGGGGTTCACTGGATTTTATGCATGGCAGCCGACCTGAGGTTTGGTCAGGCGTGGTCTCCAGTCCTTCAATAGCCTCTGGGCAGAATGGCTGGAAAGCCTTCAAGACTTTCTCACCTAGTCTATCTAATCACAAGCCACAGGTTCACTGCTGACCAGCTGCATATAACTGGATCCTTCTCTTTGAATCAAAGACAAAAATAAACACCAGCCATCAGTGATAAAGGACAGAAACAAAAAAAAAAAAAAAGAGAGTCATTTGGGGCTACTGGTACATTACCATGGCACTAACTGTGTTTTCAGTTCTGTAGACCTACTCAAATAACTCCAACTAACCAATGTTGTGCCAGTATTATTTATTTCCCCTATTTAAATGTAAGCCTCAGTTACTCTAGAAACCAGCTTGATAATGCATAACTCCTCCATTAGGAATATTTTTATGGATCCTATCATTATGAATTCATTTGCTATTCACTGTAATAGCACATATCATAATGAGTTCATTTAGTATTCACGGGGATAACACAAACACCATTTAGTAACTGGTTAATGAACTGAGTGGCACTCTATCCTTTCTGGGTTTTATAAGAAACTGTGCTTATTTGTTTAAATCATCAACTTTTTTTTCATCTTGATTTTACACATACTACTTCTTTTTGTTCCCCAATGTCCAAGATAAAACTGGAGAAAAAGACAATTTTATCTGGATAACAGAAACCCAACAACAAAGGACCCTAAGACAGGAGATAGGGTAATTATGATTATCTTCCAGTTTTGACAGTTTATTCTAGAAATTAAAAGTCACCAAAGAAATAATACTATTTATGCATCAGGCTCTGAGTTAAGCTAAAAGTGCAATTTTAAGCCCATTATACAGATTAGAAAAACAAAAACAGTGAAGTACAGGAAGACTAAGTGACTTGTTTAAAATCAAATGATGCATTAGTTAAGAATCTGGAGTGCAAACCCAAGAAGTCCTATTCCAGATGCCTGGCATTCAATGTGTGTTAATTTACGTGTTATTTTAATTATCAGTGTCTTAGCTGTCTTTCTTTATAAAATAATTTTACATGTGTCCCTCACCTAGTAAAAATTTTGTTATAAATGACCAAAATCCTCCTGAAGCAATTTGCTAAATTAAGATGCCAAACTGCTTCAATAACCTGCAGTAAATTACCAAACCAAGAATTGCCATGAGCCAAATACATTCTGTGAGTAATTTGGCTTGCAATAAGTGATTGATTTTAAGTAGGGTAGAAACTAAGCAATTTGGAAAGAATTTTGTCTGGAGTTCATCTCCTCAAGGTAAAATATGGCATGTTCCAAAGTAAAATATGGCATATTCTCAAACAAAAGGAAAGAGTAATATAGAAAATTTTTAAAAAGTCTTCACCAGAAAAGTTAAGATCATCAGAAAAATCATGTATGATGTGGAGTATCAGTTATCACTGTATGTAGATTTTCTCTTACCAAATAACATAAAATGACCTGTACAAGCCAAACAAAAATTAGACTTCAGGGGAGAAGAAAGAAGAGGTTCCCTCCATTTATACATGTGTAAAAATTATTAATCATTGACTTTACACTAAAGATAAACAAAGCCTAAGAAGGTGTGTGAATGAAAAGGCATCTGGAGGAAATGGTATTGTGAATGCTAAGAAGTTAGAGAAACCAGAGGAAGGAATAAGAATTACATATCAGTGTATACCCTTAGTTCTTCTAGAGACAATTTAAGGTAAATATTATAAAATAGAAAATCTGAATATGTTATTTCTTAAACACCAGGATTAGGGATAATATAGTTAGTAAGCTTGTGAAGACCCCTTCAATGACTAGAATTTGAATGTAAGTTTCCTAGAAGCCAATATGAAATAGTGAAATGGATTATATACAGAAGCCACACTGAATAACGTAGTGGATGATGTCCTCGATAATTTTCTTAAATAGCTAATACAATGGTGTGATTCATAAAACTTTTTCTTATAGTAGCCTTCAAAGAAAAGGCTGAGGTCCTCAGACACCAAAGCATCTCTCAATTAAAAAGTTATGCTGACATGGTCCACCACTAGTATTTAGAATAGGTATAAAGCCTCTAGTCCATCTCTTTAATTTTATAGATGAGAAAAGAGAAACACAAAGCATTTAATTTGTTTGTTCTCTTTCCTAATCCCTATGGACTGCAATTGTTGAAGGATGTTACTGTAAAAAAAAAGTGATCATTTTCCTCCACTCCATCTCTCTTTTTAATGTAAGACTTTTATGACTCCTCAACAGATCTTCTCTCTGATAAGAATGAACCATACAGTTTTTCTAGTTTTTCTATACTGAGTAGATCTAATTGGAGCCCAAAGAAAAGAGACAAAGAAGTGCTATTACAGATCAATTTAAGGCTTCCCCCAGGCTTGTGAAAGAGTTAAAATATCCCTAAAGATTCCCAACACAGCACCTTGTTAGAAACTTATTGGAGTAGGTCACAGGCCAAGGTGGGTAGACAAGTGATAGATATAGATAGATGATAAATAGATAGATGATAGATAGACAGATAGATAGATAGATAGATAGACAGACAGATAGGTAGCTAGGTAGATGATACATAGATGACAGGTAGGTAGGTAGGTAGGTAGATAGATAGATAGATAGATAGATAGATAGATAGATAGATAGATAGATAGATAGATAGATAGATAGATAGATAAAATGTCATTTTGTGGAGAAGAAAGAGAAGACTGGACAATAAAGGACAAAAAGGAGAAGAGAGAGGGGAGAGAAAGGAAAGAGGAGGAGGGTGAGGAGGGCAGGGAGGAGGAACCAAAATTACAAAACACAAGCAAGAGAGAAAAAGAAAGGTGAAAACAGCTTTCAGTTGTGGAGTGTTTATACTGGGTAAACAAGCACTAGACTAAGTACTTAATAAATAAAATCTCATTTATTCTTCATATGAGCACCCACTCAGAGATGAGAAAACCAACGCAGAGAAAGGGTAAAAAACTTGCCAAGTTCACACAGCAAGTGTGGAGTCAGGATTCCAATTCCCGGTCTGATTCCAAAGTGCTCTGAAATATAACACTACAATTTTCCCAGGGAATTTCAGAAGATGAAGAGAGGAAACTATACAAATGGCAGCTTTTTAAAAGGGAGGAGAAAGGAGTCAAGGATGTGCAGCGCTAGGCAGTAAGACAAAAAGCTGAAGTGGCAGCCTCACTGGCTCCAGTTACTTTATTGTGTCTCTACCCTGTTTAAAAAAGGGAGGTTTTCATTACCATTGGGTAACTGATGGCAGATCATATGGCAAGGGACATGAGATGAAGTATACATATAAAAATAAATATGGTAAGAGGCTTTTGAAACCTGTCTGGCTTCGTAGCCCAGCACAGTTTAGATTTGTCACCCATCTGGGACAAACTGTCACATCCTAGCTCCATTTCTAAAAGTCACCTCTTAAGCTCAGAAGATGTCCTGGCTTTAAATAAAAGATATGAAAAGTACTTTTCTATTTTATGTGAAATACTCCAGACAAAATATATAAAATGCAAGCAAGACACAAAATTCCATTCTTAGGGTAAACCTGTAATGGAGAGAGAGAGGATTTATGGAGGCTGAAGGGAACAAAAATCTATCTCCCAACTTAGTTGGGGAAAATAATTTTCTGGCTTGTTTTGCTCTCCATAAAAGCCAGAGTTTCAGTGGGTTTGCTGTAGCCCCCGTACTGTAAAGGGCTGTCAGAAGTTGCCAAAAATAGATATAACCTGTAAATAAAGTAAAAAACATAATACTGTGCAACTTTTGACTTTGAACATCTAAAAAGCAGTGAGCAGCCTTGATATTTGGCTAGTAAGTTACTATAAAAAAATGTAAAGTTGTAGACAAGCTGACAGGATTGAAAATGCTCCAGTATGGTAGGTAAACACAGCAGTGAGAGCAGGACGGGAGCAAAGCCTTTAGATCAGGGTTGGCAGCCCTCTTGGAAATACATTCTAAGGGTTACAGAAAAATCTTTTGTCCAAACACTTCAGTTTTTTTGCAGAGACAGCTGGCTCAAGAGTCAGGACACACTTTGGTTAAAGAGCCAGCTTAGCACTGTGTACTCTACATCTTCCAAGTCCTGATGGCTGAAAGGGTAAGTGGTGAGCAAACCTTACATCACTCTACCTTACAGAAATATTGCTCCAATAAAAAGCACAGAAACTTCCACTTACCTCTGAAAGGATGACCTTTTTACCTCTGGCAGGCTGTCAAGCTACCCTGCTGTTATGGGCTGAATTGTGTTTCCCCCCAAATCAAATGTTGAAGCCCTAACCCCAAGTACCTCCAAATGGGACTCTTACAGAGGTACTTAAATTACAGTGAGGCCATTAGGGTGGGCCCTAAATCCAATCTCATTGGTGTCCTCGTAGAGGAAATATGGTCACACAGAAGGGACACTGGAGATACATGCACACAGAGGAAATACCACATGGAGGAGGACTCAGCAAGAAGGTGGTCAAATGCCAGCCAAGGAAAGAGGCCTCAGTAGAAACCAACCCTGTTGACACATTGATCCGGAACTTTCAAACTCCAGAACTGTGAGAAGATTAATTTCTGTTGTTTAAGCCACCCAGTAAGTGGTATTTTTTAATGACATCCCAAGCACACTAATACACTTGCCATTTTATCCAGGGACTTTAGGCTAAGTTGGAGGGGACAGTGGGGGTCCTCTCTGCCACCAACAGAAATGCAGGGAGTAGATGAACAGCTGGCAACCATGCTTCTGTCTCCTCCGTTCTCTCTCCTCACTCCACTCTGACCCTTTGCCTCTCCTTTCATCCTTTCAGGAACACACTATTAACCACTCATTATTTTGAAGACACAGTAATCTATCTTTCCATTCTCTTATACCTACCACTATTCACTCCTGCATATAGAGAAATAGTTTCCAACTTTTCCCAAAGAGAAAGTAAATCATCTCACAACTGATGAGAAAACTTTAGTTTGGATATAAGTTTCATTTGCAGGAGGTAAAGAAAGCAATGATTTTTGGCAATTTTTCTCACCATTATGAGCACAATCTGGAGGCACCATCTCATTTCATATGTTCTTAATATAATACAAATTAGAACTATCACACATATGGACATACTCCCACATTTATGTTTTTTCTAAAGTTTATTCCTTGCCCTATTCCTGAGGCAATTTTTAGAAAACATTTTTCTTGGAGTGGGTTCCATATTTCTTGAAATGTTTCCTAAGGATGCATGGAGTAAGACCTCTAGATTCAAACCAGCTCTAAAATATAACATATGTCACTGCTTCTAGATCTCCTGCCCCTGACTCTGTGGTCTACATAATAAGGGGAGGAAAGACATGGAAGAAAAAGGGAATAAGGATGAAATTAACCAAAAGGTTTTTTGGTCATGGTGCCAACATCAGTTAGAGTCCGTAACCAAGAGCTTGTAGCAAGTAGGACATGGAGTTCCTCGAGACTGTATGCAAAAAGGTTTATGTGTGTTCAGACATACATTGGATGAGGATTGAGTCTATGGCTTGTATCAGATGCTAAAAGAGGTTCCTATCTCCCAAAGAATCCTGAGAACCAATGATACAATGGAAAAAGTTTATGTTAGTTGACAAAATCGTTAATCTAACACCAACTAGTTGGGTGGCCATGAAGGATGCTTAAGCATTCTGGGACTTAGCTTCCTCATCAGTAGGAATGGTAAGTAAGACTGTCACTTCTATTTTGAGTAGTCTGTTACTGTTCCCTGCAAAGAGGTATCCATAACCAGATAATGTTAAGGCCATTCCAGAGGGTACTGAACCCAAGAATGGGACCAGATGTGGCATGTCACACAATGGGACAGATTTTCTGTCCATAAGTGAGGATGGGAAATTAATGGCTTATTTTTAAGATTGAGCCCTAGATACCAGGAAACTTTACTAAGCATCTGCTGAATAGCAGGCACTGTGGTAATAACATTATATGGATTTGCTCATTTAATCAGAACAACAACCTTCTCAAGAAGCTTCCATTATTATCTATACTCTGAAGGTGGAGTAGCTGAGATTTAAGAGGTTAAGTTATCAAGGTCATACAACCAACAAGAAGGAAGATTTTTGAACTTCAATTCTATAGCCCACAGTCTAGGGCAACTATATAATAATGCCTTTCAGTGACATGATGGGTAATGATTAATAATTCTAAATGACCAAAAATATGCTGGTTTTTATCTCTTACAAATTATAATTCTAACATCCTATTTTCTTTTCCCCCTACATAGAATTGGTGGCTATAATTTGGGTACAGTGACAATCTCTTATGAATACACCGTTTCATACCAATTTTGTACCCTTCCTCATTTTTCTCCCATATCTCTTCCCTCTGTTCCCTCTCTCCTCCATTTATACCTGCTTGTCCTTTCAAGCTACTGTTACGGCCAGCTGTCACCATAAACCAGGAGTTGCATTTGTTCCATCTTAAGTTGTCCTTTGAACTTCCTGTGCAAATTCACATTTATTCTCAGATGTAAAACACATTGCTAAAAATTGACTATAGAGTTCCCATCATCAGGTTCCCAGAATTAATGATAGATGAGAGTTTTAAAATATTAAATATAAATATAAATATAAATATAAATATAAATATAAAGCACCTGTTCAAAAATGTGAAAGCTAAACTTTTTGATATTCATTTTTCCAAATGTTGGAGTTTGAAACTGCAGGGCCCATCCACAGCACCACACTGTGTCCCACCCTCAAGCTGGTCTAGGAGGAAGGCTTCTATCTGACTCCTATGTATTTTCAAATACATTAAGTCCCAGAAGCAAATTTCTTTTACTCAATAGGAACCAGAAAGAATGAGAAAGAAATTGGACCTTCACATCTTAATTCTAATTCAATGCTGAATATACGACCTCCATAAGATGCAAGACTTCCTTTTTTTTTTTATTAAGGTATCATTGATACACACTCTTATGAAGGTTCACATGAAAAATGTTGTGGTTACTACATTCACGAATATTATCAAGTCCTCCCTTTACCCCATTGAAGTTACTCTCCATTAGTGTAGTAAGATACCACAGAGTCACTATTGCCTTCTCTCTGCTACACTGTCTTCCCCATGTCCCCCCCACACACCATGTGTATTAATCATAATACCCTTCAATCCCCTTCTCTTTCCCTCCCCAACCACCCCTCCCTACTCCCACCCATTGGTAACTGATAGTCCTTTCTTGGGTTCTGTGAGTCTGCTGCTGTTTTGTTCCTTCAGTCTTGCTTTGTTGTTATACTCCACAAATGAGGGAAATCATTTGGTACTTGTCTTTCTCCACCTGGCTTATTTCACTGAGCATAATACCCTCTAGCTCCATCCATCTTGTTGCAAATGGTAGGATTTGTTTTCCTTTTATGGCTGAATAATATTCCATTGTATATATGTACCACCTCTTCTTTATCCATTCATCTACTGATGGACACTTAGGTTGCTTCCATGTCTTGGCTATTGTAAAAAGTGCTGCAATAAACATAGGGGTGCATATGTCTTTTTCAAACTGGGATCCTGCAATCTTAGGGTAAATTCTTAGGAGTGGAATTCCTGGGTCAAATGGTATGTCTAGTTTTTTGAGGAACCTCCATACTTTCTACAATGGTTGAACTAACTTACATTTCCACCAACAGTGTAGGAGGGTCTCCTTTCTCCATATACTTGCCAGCATTTGTTGTTTCTTGTCTTTTGGATTGTGGTGATCCTTACTGGTGTGAGGTGATATTTCATTGTGGTTTTAATTTGCATTTCCCTGATAATTAGCAATGTGGAGTATGTTTTCATGTTCCTGTTGGCCATCTGAATTTCTTCTTTGGAGAATTGTCTGTCCATACCCTCTGCCCATTTTTTAATCAGGTTATTTGCTTTTTGGGTATTGAGCATGTGAGTTCTTTATATATTTTAGGTATTAACCCCTTTTTGGATATGTCATTTATGAATATATTCTCCCATACTATAGGATGCCTTTTTGTTCTACTGATGGTGTCCTTTGCCTTACAGAAGCTTTTTAGCTTGACATAGTCCCATTTGTTCATTTTTGCTTTTGTTTCCCTTGCCTGAGGAGATGCATTCAGTAAAAAGTTGTTCGTGTTTATATTCAATACATTTTTGCCTATGTTTTCTTCTAAGAATTTTATGGTTTCATGACTTACATTCAGGTCTTTGATCCATTTCGAGTTTACTTTTGTGCATGGAGTTAGACAATAACCCAGTTTCATTCTTTTACAAATGTGGCTGCCCAGTTTTGCCCATACCAGTTGTTGAAGAGGCTGTCATTTCCCCCCCGTATGTCCATGTATATTTACTGTATATTAACTGACCATATATGCTTGGGTTTATATCTGGGTTCTCTATTCTGTTCCATTCATCTATGGGTCTGTTTTTGTGCCAGAGATGCAAGACTTCTTTACTGACAAAATTCCTAAGTACACTCTTGTCCAGAATTATCCATCTTTTACTCAGCACAATGACAACAATATAAGGCACCTGTAAATAGACCCTTGAAATTCTGTTGCAAACTTCAGATTCTTCTGGGCACTGGGCTAGCCTAAGGCTCAGAATCCTCTTACTCAAGTCCTATACATACTAAGTCTATTTTACTACTTCATTAAAAGTACCAGGTGGCAGTTACACTATAAAAAAAAAAACCTTTGAGAAGTCAGTCATTAAACTTTGCATGTTCACTTTCATTCTCAGCTTAAAGTCATCTTAATCACAATGCCAGATTCTCCCAGAAGTCATTCACCAGAAAGTCACAGCTATTCTCCTAAGAAAGGTGCTTATAATTCCTACTGGATTCTCCCTACAAGTGTACTTTATCTCATTTGAAACTGATACAAAAAACACAAATCAAGGATGATATTATTTACTTTAATAACATTACTATTGCTGAAATATTAATAATAAAATTTTCCAACTAGCTACCTACTTATTAAATTAACACACATTCAATTTGCACACCATTTTTCCCAATGCATTCCTCTAATTGTACAAAGCAAGAAATGCTTTCAAGCCCTCTGTCTAATAATGTTGTGTAATTTGATGATAACCTCAAGCAAATATTTTTGGCTGAGTTTTCCTTTGCAGTGAACCAGTAAGTATTGTACATTCATCACTCTGTCACTTTTCCTGGGAACTTCTCCCTCCCTACCCCATCCACATATTTCTGTGGTACAAATATGTTTTCACATGATGCAATCCCTATACCCCAAGTCACATTTCATTTGTTCCAGAGATGGCAAATTTACCCAAATGGGGTCAATATAAATGATATAGTCTTAGATTCTTGAATATGACATAAAAAAATGACAAAGCTGACTCCCTTTGTGCAAAATACAAAGCTTGTAAAGCATGGTGGTTCATGTTTCTTGCCATTTGGAGAAAGTCGGTTGGCAGTAAGAGAAATGAAAAAAGGAAAAGGCAGATGAGAACCAGGTACATCCAAGAGCACAAGCCTCCCTGTCTGAATTTTTGTTGAGGCCCATGGCCTCCCTGAACTTCTATGACATCACTGTTTAGTAGTTCTGTGGAACTCATGATCCAACAAATTTTTCTTTTCTCCCTTGAGTTACTTCAAGTTAGATTTCTTATACTTACAAAGTAATATATCATATTTTATTGAACACTCTTTGAAATTGCATTTTGATCTTAAAACAAATAGTAGTATGAGATTAAACTGTTCTGGAAAGTAGTCATAGTCCTTTTAGGAATCCAGAATTAGGTTGTAAAACTACCAGAAATCAAATCATGTACTTAACAAGGGTATTGTAGGACTGGCTAGTTGTAGGTCAAGAGCCAGCTTCAAATACTAAGAGGAGGCATGTCCTCTCTTCCAAGGGGAGAAGCACTTCTGGTTGGTAAGGAATATTTTCAGAGTCAAAATTGAATGATACAGTATAGCCAAGATAATATTCTCTTCTCATTTTTACCAAGGCAAGTAGAAAGACACCCAGTTTATTTTATATAGCAAGATAGTATTGCATAGTGGACAATAGCCCACACTCTCAAACCAGACTTCCTAGGCTCAAATCATGACCCAGGCACTCACTAGTTGTGCAAATTCCTTAACCTCACTGTATCTCAGTTTCCTTAACAAAAAAATGAGGATAACAGTACATTTATCATTGGGATGTGGTAAAATGGTAAATTAGTTAACTTAGACTAGTGCCTGTATAGATTTAAGCACTTAGTGAATGCTAGCTATTCACTATTGGTGTTATTGTCATTATAGACACCCACTAAAGTGATGGTCTAAGAATATTAGATCATAAGAATGTACACCACCTTCTCTCTAAAGGAGAGATCTGTGCTTGTCTTGAGAATCTTCATGAAGAATTACAAGACAATGCATGGGTATTAACTTTCTTTTACATTGAATTTGAAAGTATATAGTGCATTTTTCTTAAGGAAGGGTCCTTAGCTTTCATCAGCTACTACAAAAAAGCTATGAATCGCTGCTAACAGAAAGTTAGACATAGGGATTTGAAAAATTAGAGCTCTTAGAGCTGAGAATAGACCACATTTAAGTTTTTTCTTTTAAAAGGCTTATTGTTTCTATTTTATCTGAAAGAGACAGTCAGATATTAAATAATGCTAACTGTTGAGAGGGGAGGGAAGAGAGGAGAGAAAAAGAGAAGAGAAAAAGAAGGAGGCAGCAAAGGAAGGAAAAAAGTGAGAGATAACCATTAACATAATGAAATTAAGCCATCAGTTTCAGTGATTTCACTCAGTATGTGTATATCCAGAATGAATTGTAGATGGAATGTGAGAATATGAAAATCTGCTTCTTCAACCAGCTCCAGGTCTTACATGCCCCTCAGCATGTGAATATCCTTGCCATGTTGACTCAAATTCTGGTACTTACAGATACATACATCTCGTACATTACAGTGCCAAATAGAAGGCACCTACTGCCTCTGGCACTCCCAGAAATCCTGATCTCCCCAACCATCAAGCTGGCAGCACTGGGCTCATGGGAGTCTGACTCCGTCATGGATGTGGCAACTTTCTGAGATTTTCAAGAGTAATTGTGATGATATACATCTTTCATCCTTCATGATTCTTTAAATTTAACACTTAGAAACATCTCCACTATGACCTGATGCAGTGATTAACACTCCACATTTTAGAATAAGAAAATTATTATAGCTTGTTCTAAGTTTATGTGCAGTTGTCCCCTGACCTGAGCACCAGGAAACCAGCCCAGGCCTCCTGTTCACAGCTCTAGAAGGCCACGTATGGTGTTTTATCTGTCTCATAAATACTTGAAACACATGCCTCTCATGGACTCCACAGTGTTCACATTGATGGAACCCTTTGGGATGAGATGAAATGAAAGCACATTATCTGTTAAGGTCCCATTTATCATTTTATGTTTTGTCCTTGACATCTAGTTGTAGTAAGATTTCATATAACATGTCCAGGCTTGACACTTGTCCAGCATTTTCCCTGTGATACCCATTGACAACCTAACCTCTGGCTGAGAAGCTTCAAGCATTGAAGATTTTCAAAGCTTACATCTAAGAAATCCAATGTTTCTCATCTGGCTTTATTTTCCACCACAGAACTGATGTTAGTTTTCCATTTGTTGGTTAATATCCCAAAGGCCACATACAGTACATAATCTGATAAATTCTATAGGAAAAACAATATATCTTTCTTCAAAGTGCCATAGCCTCAACAAAGAACTAGCCCACATACCCAGTTCCCTTAGTCAAACTGAATACTCACCTTCTGAACATAAGCTTATTATTTTTCATTCTAATTCACTTAAAAATATAGAACACAATTAATCAGTACATATATGAATTGGAAGTTCATGTGGTCAACCAAGAATTCACTAGTAAAAAGTTAGTGTTTTCCAAGATCCCTGATTCAAAAAAACATGCACCCCTATGTTTATCGCAGCACTGTTTACAATAGCCAAGATATGGAAGCAACTTAAGTGTCTATAGGGAGATGAATGGATGAAGAAGATGTAGTACATATACATGAATATTATTCAGCCATAAAAAGAAAAGAAATCCTATCATTTGCAACAACATGGATGTAGCTAGAGGGTATTATGCTCAGTGAAATAAGCCAGACAGAGAAAGACAAGTATCCAATGATTTCACTCACTTGTGGAGTAAATCAATGGAGCAAAACTGAAGGAACAAAACAGCAGCAGACTCACAGACTCCAAGAAGTGACTAGTGGTTACCAAGGAGAGAGGTTGGGGAGGGGGAAGAGAGGGAGAGGGAGGGATTATAAGGGCAATTATAATTTACAATCACAATATAGATAGGTCACGGGGAAGTCAGTAGGGCACAGAGAAGACAAATAATGACTCTATAGCATCTTAATATGCTAATGGACAGTTGACTGAAATGGGAGTTGGAGGTAATGAGTTGATAATATGGGTGAATGTTGAAAACAGAATGCTGTTCATGCGAAACCTTCGTAAGATTGTATATCAAAGATACTATAATAAAAAATAGTGTTTTCTATCTTTTTAAAGAAAATATCTTTGAAGAAAATAAGTATGATTCTAAAAGATGTGAAACACAGACTCATTGAAATCAATATTATATTAATATGAAGTAGAATAATGACTTTAGAAAAGTTAGCCCCTAGAGTGTGTTCTTAAGAAAAACCTGTTGCTCATTTGAATACATCTTAAGTTCATGTGTAACAGAAAATTAATAGAAATGTCAGGAACAAAGTAATTTTTCTAACATGCTAACATCACTTAATCACTACTGTCCATCAATAGTCCATGCAGTAAGACCATGCAACATTTAGCCTGACCTCCTTCCTTTTTGTGTAATTATCACCAACAGTAAGATATACCTGTGTCAGTTAACAGTTTTAAATTATCTCCATGTGATAATTTATGTTAATAGCATAATAGCATAACAATGGTGGATAATGTGTACCAACATTTACAAATTGGTTGCAATGCATTTCAATTACAATTCCCTTCCTATCTCTGATCAGCAGCAAAATCAAATTAACAGTGCAACCACTGGTTAGTGAATTATCCTAATATGTGGAGTTTTTACTAGGACACCCTTTTCTTTGCGGGAGGCTTTAGAATTCTAAGGCAGGAGGATCAACCAAATCATGCAAAAGTACTGCTAATGTTCTTTTGTGGAGAGACAATGAATATAATCATAAAGTAACACTGGACATCTAAAGGACTCACTGTCTAGTTAAGGCCAAGAAGAGAATGCTGTTGAACTTATACCAGGTTGAGATGGATTGGGTAATATGGAATGATATGGAAGGTATTTAAACAAATGAACCAATGGCTCATGCTCGTCCTGTGTCCTGGTCACAGACCAAGGTAAAGTGTACACATAGGTCTCCAAGAGTAGAGTTCCAAGTGGTCCTCATTGCATTATGTCCCTTGGAAATCCTGGTCATTCAGTAATGCCTGAGTTCGAACTGCAATAGTTCGGGACTCGGAGCACCCAAGACTCCTTCCATCACTGTGAGGCAGGGCTAAGCCTAATAGGAGTAAATCAATACATTCTATTCAAAGGCATCCCTTGAAATCTCTAGCCCTTGGTCAATGCACTATGCAATGTGTTTACAGAAAATGTCCTGTAAATGTGCATGAAGCTAACAAATGTGGTGCCTGAAGTCCCTCTGATTGTACGGCACAGCAGTGCTTCTTCTCCAATGATACAACTGCTATGAGCACTGCATTCCCTCGGAGGGGAACTTCTCTCTTTCTTAGGTAAGGCTTAAAATGCTAGGCGTTACCAGTTCCAAAAACATCTATTAGTATGATACATGTTGAGGGAATCTTTATGCTCATACCTCTTACTATTTTCAATTTCTTCTTGCACTCTCAGTATGGTATGTACTTAGAATATATTTGTTGCAAAGGAGAAAAGAAAATGTGCAGCTAAAATAGATTTGAATTTTCCCCAAATTAAGGAATCTTAAAGGCTGTTTCTAATGATGAAGTAGCCTGGAAAGCCAGGAAGTTTATGTATTATAAAACTTACTTCTCTTCTGGCTTAACCTGATATTGGAAAGTTCCCTTACTCTTCCTTCTACAAAAAAAAAAGCTATCTCTGAATGTCTACGATCACAGTGGTTAAAAGCACTACGCCCGGAGTAGGAGGGCCTGGGCCTCTTTTCCCTCCTCCATTTAGTAACTGTAACCCTCACTTTGCTGTGTTTTAGTGTGTGCATCTGAAAACTGGGAATATAATGTCACCTCATAGGATTGTTGTGATGACTAAGTGGACTTACATGTATTAAAGCCCTTAGAACATGCCTAGAACAGAGTACTGAGTAAATACTAACTCACGTTTATCTCCAAAAAAAATGCGTGATAGACCTAGAGGAGAAACAGTTAAACTATTCCAAACTGTAGTTGCAATGTAAATAATTACTGGACAGCCCTGGGTCAGGAGTTACAGACACAAGGAAACCTCTGGTCTATGGTAGAAGAGGGGTCATCACAATCCCTCTCTTCTATTATAGCATCTAAATCCAAAGCCACTTGGAATCCAATCTGGCAACCCCTGGGAGTCTTGGTAGGAGAGCATGCTCCATATGAGATAATACAGTTTTCTGAACTATCACAGCGTCAAATGTAAACCAAGGACACTTGAAAGACAAGCCTAGGAATCCTAACTTCATCATTCTCTAAAGAAATCTTAAGCCAGTGAACGGATCTCATTCTTAGCAGATTAATATAGTTATTAATATACATCAAGTTATTACAGTGGTGTGCAAACATCACACACAGGTTGAAGGTTCACCACATATGTTCATTATGTGCAAAATACATTCAGTCGGGATCTCTTAGATTTCGGCTGGAAAATTTCAGAGGCCAAAATAGTCCCTAAAGCCAGTCAGGATCAATTTTTAAAGCATTATGCCTCTTGAGTAAAAGATAACATGTTACTATACAGTCTAGTAAGTGCTGTGACTCTGGAAGCTTCCTTCCTTTATTGCTCTAATCAGCAATTCAATGTACACAAGAACAGATTCCAAACTAAACAATATTCCTTTGAGTCGGTGTTGCTACCTGAAAAATTGTTATTAGAATAGAAGAAAGAGCTTGGGTTTTGAAATACTTGTGTTTGGATTTCAGTGGTCATTGATTCTCAAACAGGAAAATTTAGCATGTGTATTAATTTAAGACAAAGATTGTTAAAATTGCCAAAAACAGGCAGGAGGCAGGTTTTGTGTTTTTATTTTTCTCCCTGATGCTGTGCATTGGACAGGTTTGGAGGAAACAAATCACATTTTAAAAAGACAGCGTGGAACTACAAGGAGGCACAGCAGACTCCCTGCAATGTTGCATGTGCACGCTGACAGCACCATCCCGTCTCCACATATTAGCTGGTACAGCTAAGTGAGTGATGCTGCATAAATAGGAGGACTGGTGTGGTTAGGAATCACAGCTACCACGATATAATTAGAAACCCATTCTGGGTCCCATTCCCAGGTGGGAAGAAAAGCTAAAGGGCCGGAAAAAGAAAAATATTTCAGATTCAGAAACAATGCTTGTCATTGACAAGGTTTTGCTATGAGGGAGCTCTCAACACTCTCACCCTCATGACGCTGGCATGCAGCCAGCTGGCGTTTCTGAGGGCTGCACTGAGAACCAGTGAATACCATGTGGGCGGTTGTCAACATTAGAAACAAGAAAAAGAAAGAGGAAAATGCACTGGGAGTTATAACATCAACTTTCAGGGGCTTTTTATTTCTACCCAGATGGCATAAATATTCCCAGGTATTGAAACTCACACAATAGGCATCCCAGGATAATAATTAGGAGAGCCTTAAAGTTTATTAAGCACTTGTACCTGCACAGGCCCCACCGTAAAGCCAGGACTGCGGCCCAGGAAGTGCTGCGGGTGGCCGGGCGTGTGGACCTCACACAGCTGCTCGTGCTGGGGTTGCTCACTTGCACGCGAATCAGGGCCCCCTGACCTAGCTCAAAGACGGGTGTCATGGGAACACAGCGGTTTCTCTTGAGAATGATATACCGTGTACTAGTGTGCACAGCACCTAATGTGTCTATCACTATCTCTTTCTTACATTAGAGTGAAACTCCCCATTACATACAAAGGTCAGAAATCTCTCATGCGGGTGCCTGGCCTCCGGACCACTGGACAATGTACAGTCGTGAGCAAATGACTTTAAGTCCAGATTTCCCACTATCATGATGCAGTTTAGGATCACTTAGGTTGATTGATTTATCTCATTTTTTGGATAGGACAAATTTAATCATAATATTCATAAATTTAACATTTATGGATGACTTATCACATACCAAGTGTTTTTTTAAATTCCTTTATATGTCAAAATCACTTTCTTTATGTTGCCCAAATTTAGTCCGTGAAACCACCTTACTTAGTAAATACTCTTATTATCCTCCTTATTATTATCCTCTTTTTTCACATAAAAAAAAATCAAGGCAAAAGGGGTCTCTGATCACACAGCGATGAGTGATGCTGCCAAAATTTTAACCCACACAGTTTGACTTCAGGGCTTGACCTCTGTGCACGGCGTCCCAACTCCACTTGCCCTGCATCTGACTTAGGCAGGCAAAGGAATGGACATAGTGACTCAGCACATAACATGTTATTTAATAAATGATAGCTAACAATATTAGTATACTTAATATTATTACCACCATTATTATTATTAACTTTTCTCCTATCCCTTGCTTGGGGCTTTTCAGAAAAGGGGACTACATTCATTTCAAGAATAAGACAGACTCTGCGGAGTCAGCAACTGAAAGCAAGTCAGGTATGATAACGGACCTGCCGACACCTCCACAGAGCGGGAGTTTTCTATTATGTCAGCGACGCAGAGAAGTTCAGTTCACACCCGTCTCCTTGGAAAGACGGCATCCATCCCCGGTGATGTGAAATAGAGCGTTTACTTCCACTGTCATGTCGGAGCACACTTAGGGAAGATGGATGTGTGAAGCAGAGGAAAGCGTGGCGAGTACAAAGGGAAGGAAGGGAAAGCTGGTTACATGACTTAAACATCTCATAATAAAGCGTGACTATGATGCAAGGACGCTGAGAACCCCAGTAGACAGATGGATATGCAGGCCCAGCTCTCAAAGATGTTATTTTTAGAAGGTAAAAAGTTAGAAGCAATAGGAGGCAAGTGGCTTTTGTTAGCGGTCAGTCAGAGACAGAGAACCTTTCATGTCTTCTCTTCCCATGCCTTTGTATTAAGCCAGGAGGCTACAAAAGGATAGGACTTTCCTTTTGGAAATACCAAGCTGGATGCCACGCAGACAGTGTTCTCACTATTCCTCGAAGCTGGTCGGGAGTTTGGCTGGTTGGCCTTGCTCCCTTTCGTGAGCAAAAATGCGTATGTCTAAAGATTTTGTACTCAGCACCAATACACACCCTCTAGGTCAACCAAGTCTGCTCTTACTCTTCTATTTTCCTTAGTCTGATGATCAAGAAAAAAGTAGAATCAGTTAAGCGTCCATCCCCCTGCCCCAGCTGTGCACGCAGAAGTTGTCAGACAATAACTGGGAAAGGTGCAGGTTCCTCCAAGACTAAAGTTGCCAGGGGCAGCCATTCTCTGGCACTAAAACACCTCTACTTGCTGAGAACACCTACCTTTCTATCTCCAGCACGTCCTCTCCCCTGAATGCCAGGCTCACCTACCTACATGCCTATCGCCCTTTCCTTTCAGATGTCTATCAGGCATCTCAAATTTAGTATCTCCAAAATGGAGCTTTTGTCTTCCCTTCCAAAAATGCACTCTTCTCACAGTCTAACCCATCACTTTGAAAGGAAACTCCCATCCTTCTCAGCACATACAAATATACGCACCTATACCACCAGTTAATAGAGGAGAAAGACATGTTAATCCCATCTGGTAAACTTAGAGCCAATTGTTTAATCATTCCCTTATGATATCTCAGTCTTTTCTAGTATAACAGTCTCTTTTCAGTACTTCAAACTCTTCTACCCTTCCTGTATTTTATCCTTCCCCTGCTACTTGTAAAAACATTGTCAGATCCATGGAAGAATGTGGCCATTGTGAGCTTGTGCTAGTGCTCCAGGAAGATACAGCCTGCAGATTACCCAGCTCTGTTCTGCTTGATGAACTCGAGCTGCAGAGGTATAATGCTTTCATCTCGAGATTCTAGTGTTCGTTGCCTGACCATTTAAATCTATTCTCCTTATGCCCATCTGGGAGTATTCTGCTCCCTAACCTCCTCACCCCAACCTCTGATAGTCTTCTGGCCTCTCAGTGTCTCTGTACCACCACACCAGGCCAATTCTGAGCCTTACAGAGGCCAAGAGGAGCCAGGGATGTACCCTCAGGCTGATCCCTGAGAGTGATGTGCCATCATTTCTAAATCAAGTTGGGCAGAGACCCATGGTAAAGGCTGGGTTTTAAGAACCTTCAGGCCATCCCCATATAGTGCTATTTGCACTTATATTCTCAAGATCCCAAAATTATTTTCATGATTCTTAAGCTTCTTGGGCCAATGGGATGTGGACCCTTCTGAGGGATAAGAAGTCTTCTTCACTCTGTGTCAGCCTGCCCCTTCTCCAAATCTTCCTGGAACAAAAGGGGCCAACTTCTGGCTTCCCATTTCCTTTTCCCCATGGCCTCTTTGCATGCCAGGGCCATAAGTCTCATGACCTACATGGCAAGCAATCCTCTTGAAGTAATAAAATTAGCACCATACTTACAATCCTCTAGATTTAGTTCTTCAAAAGTTAAATAAGAGATAAAAGAATAGGGGGCAAATACTTACCTTGTTTCAAAAGTCTGGCTTTCAAAATGATCTCAGCACAAAGACTGCATATATATGTTGAAAAGCTAAAGCACCTCTTCTTTTTGTCTTCTTTCTATACAAATCCTTTTTTGTCAGCCCTCCCCCTAGCTCCACGTAGGTGGATACCTTGGACTGATTGTTAAACAACTATTTATTGAACTCTTTTTCTGTGGTCAGTGCATATTAAGCATCTATTGCAGGGGAGGCTCCCACATACATTATCTTTCTTAGTCCTTAAAACAACTCTGGGAGGAAGGCATTTTTCTTACTATCATTTCACAAATAAGGAACTGAGACTCATAGAGGTTAAGTTACCCAAAAGGAATATATCTAGCAAATATAAGAGCCAGAATTCAGTCGGTCTGTCTCCTGAGATTTTTTAAAATGACAAATCATTAAAAAAAATAGTCACAATAATTTCCCTCCCCCATCCCTGCCAGAGACACTCAGACATACAAACAATACAGAAAACACAGGCTTCTCCCCAGGGTGCTCTCTGTCTTTTAATAAGTAGTAGATTCCATAAAGGCTTTTATTTATCTTTTTATTCCTAGCACTCAGCACAATACCTAGAAAATAGTAGATGCTCAATAAACACTTGTTGAGCTTTTCTAAAATATTAACTTGAACCTTAACGTGACTTTTAGTATCACTCAACACCATGGAAGGTGCACATATGTTCATTCTCTTGCTAGTGAAGCAGATGGCCACTACCTGCTAGCATTTTCTGTACAGCCATGTCACGTAAGGCTCTGTGCTAGCATTTAACATGTTATCTCATTTGATACATCTGATAACCCATTTTGTTTTCACAGATGAAGATAAGGAGACCCAGAAAATTTGATTCATGCGTCAAGGTCACACAGTTAATAGAAGTTGTTGAGGTGGAAGTCCTCTGCTTGACCCCTAAGCTGGTGCTCCTAACAGCAGGCTGTTTGCCTCTCCCATCAGTGCATCATGGACTCAAGGACTCTACAGATAATTCATGCCAGCATAAGTAGATTATTGATGACAGCTCTTGTCTGCGTTGTTCTAGCGGGACTGCACTCTTCAACAGGGTAGCCCACAGCCACATGGCAAGCAAGTGCTTCAGAGGTGGCTGGTCTGATCTGAGTCATGCTCAAAGTGTAAAGCAGGCACCACACTTTGAAGATTTAGTATCAAACAAAGAATGTAAGATCTTGTTTAAAATTTTTTGTATTAATTACATATTGAAATAAAATATTTTGCATATATTGAGTTGATTTAATTAATCCAAATGCAGTCGGTAGTTTAGTTACTATCAATAGTATTGTACCAATGTTCATTTATTAGTTTGATAACTTTCCATGGTGGCAACATGTTAATATTAGGAGAAGCTGGGTGAACAGTACATGGGAATATTGCACTATTTTTGCACTGTTTTTATACAGCTAAATATACTTCAAAATATAAAGTCTAAAAATTCTGCCTGTTTCTACTTTTTTCAGTGTGGTTTCTAGAAAACAAAAAAGTGCCACATATGTGGCTCATGGTGTATTTCTTTGGGACAGTGCAGCAGAACAAGTGACAGGAAGAACAAAAGTCACAGGTGTACAGCCTGTACTATCGATCGCAGGGCCGTGTTTGGAGATAGTTTACTTAATAAGCACTTTTATTGTTGGGAAGCTAATTGGGCCATCAGTTAATGCAGCCCCACAACACTGCTAACGCAAGGTGAGTAACGATTGGGATTCATAGGTCATCTAGTCAATCTATGATTCCAGGCAGAAATACACTAAAACTCTTCCTGGAAGACAGCCCGATTCCTCAAAATCTCCTGTGGACATTTCTACCACCATCCTTAGGAAACTGCTCTGGTTCTTCACAGCATTAAAGTCAGGAAATGTTTCATCTTTGCATTAATCAGTACATATGATGACTTTTTGGACCTTTATTTCTTTTACATGTCCTAAGGTGGTTGCAGGAGGCAAATGACCAAAAAAAGAAGTCTGAGGGCAGAGAATAGGTTGTGATTTATGTGCTTGCTTGGAAGTGCCAGAGGTTAGTGCCTACACTTGAATAATTATACATGGTGAAGTTGCAGGGCCATGAGGAACAAAATGCTTTTCGACAAAATTCCTCATTGGTACCTTGTGGAGACTAGAATGAAAAACTATAAACTAAACAAAATGAATAACTCACATTAGATCCAGGCTTAGTCTGCACCTCTAATGGCTGCATGGTGAGTGGCGGCACCTCCCCTCCCCATCATACCTGCATTCCATCTCTGCCTCTGCCTGACGAGGTGCTCAGGTCTGGGAATCCTTGGGAACCTCAGCTGGCAAGCGAGCAGATAGGATTAGATGGGCATTTCTCAAATCACAGTGCTAGCCCATTGTTAGGCCATGAAATCAGTTTCATGGGGAGACATCAACTTTCTTTAAAAAGAATAAAAAGAAAATAAACAATCAAAGTCAGCAGAGTTCAGTGCACATATTAAGGACTAACACTGTCTCATGAGACTATTATGTATATGTTTGTGTAGAGATATAGACATATATTTATATTTATAACTTCAGTTTTGTATACTGGATCATGATATAAAAAGTTTCTACTATGGATAACTATAGAACTGTTTGAGAAACACTATTTTTAATAATGTCCAAGGTTCCCCACATCTCTGAAATAAATGCTCTAAACTAGAAATAAACTATGTACAAGCAACGAATCCAAAGTACCCACCAGAGTGATCGGGAGGAATCCCTGAGGTCCTCAAGTTATTCCTCATCAGTTCCCTCCCTCCTGCACACACATGGCGAACATGTACACCTGGGAGGTGAAGCTGTTTCTCCTCCCTTGAATCTGGGCTGACCCCATCAATTTGCTTTCATCCGTACAATGTGGCAGAAGTCACCTGAAAGGAAAAGCCCTGGCCTCAAGAGGACTGGAAGCCTGTCTCCTTGGTGGCTGGGCAGCATGTAAGAAGTCAGACTTCTCTGTCAAGAAGCCCAAGCTCACCACACGAAGGGGCCCTGAGGAGAGAGATGTCTGACCAGCCCACAGCTGTTTCAGACATCCCAGATGAGACCCATATGTGCAAGTGGAGAAGCCAGCTTCTATTTTCCAGCCCCATCAGACACCAGATGGAGCAGAAGAACCGAATCACCGAGCCCAATGCAGTTTGTAATTGTTGTTTTAAACCAAGTTTTGGGGCAGTTAGTTTCAAAGCAATGAATTACCAAAACAATGTCTGTAGAACTGCTAGAAGATTGCTGTGGATCAGGGGAACCAAATGCTTCCCTAATTTCAGTAAGACCTCAGTTTATTCTGGAGGACTCATTTCACAGAACAGGATGTCAGTGTTTACCCAGCACTCTTGGGAACCCTGGAAGATCATGGGAAATGCAATGCAAATTGCAACTCTGTGCTACCAGCATAGGGAATATACTGGTTGTAGAAAAAGGTTGTCAGATTTGAGAAAGTATATTATATTAATGTAAATAAATGATTTTAAACATTGCAAGATTTGCCATTTTGTTTATTTGCTGAAGTGTGCTTAGAGATGAATATTCTGCAAGGCAAATGGAAATGGAAAATCCATGTATTTAGACTTTTCTTCTGACATACAATTCCATGAACAAAACTGGAAACTGAAATACAGCAAACTATCCACAGGTGACAGCCCTTTCATTTGAACCCACAGCTGCTGCTAAGGACCACCACCGCCTCAGCTTGATCCAATTACTGCACTGTGTACCTTATCACACAGCTCTGTTTTGTTCCTCCCCTGTCCTAGGATGTGGGCCTCATTAAGAAAAGATCTGACAGGCTCCGTCAATGCTGAGTTAGAGCTGGTAGCTTCTCTTTATTTGGGCATAAGCGCAAGTCCCATGGACTTACATTCATTCACAAAGAAGGGAGGGCATCCCGTGCTCATGACATTTTCATTACTTTGCTGTTATTTACCCCAACCTGGGTATTCAAGCAAGTACAATATTCCAGCCTTTTTTATCAAAAACATCTCATCTCCTCACTTCCATTTTCATGAAGCTAAAATGCTACTTCTTGATTAGAAAAATGTCTCTAATGAGGAGGCTATAAATTCATAGGGTGTTTTGTGACATGGGTCAAAATGTTCTCCTTTATTTTCTTATTCTTGCTGTTCTCCCAAAGAGCCATAAATAACAATAAATGATAATACAGGCTTTTGTCGAGAAAATTCAGCTTCTTCACCTTTAGTGAGCTTGATTCCCTTTCAAACTGACGAGGGCTCAGTTCCTGGCTGTCTGCCTGTATTTATCCTCTGCGCTTTAGATCTGCCTTTTCACTGGCTCACAGCAGAGTCCACATGGAAATGAAATACTTCCACGTGTGTAATGAGAGTGCTTTCCCTCGCTGGTATTTGTTTCCAATATGATATATTTATTTCAGTGACAAGGTCCAATGGTTAAAGCACAGTGAGACCAGCGTTATGTGAGCAGAGAATGGATTGAAGAGATTCCCTGATTACTCGGGTAAAAGCACTAGAAGGAGGGAGAGGTGCCAAGGGCCTGGCAGGTTCTGCCTGAACTATACAGATAATTGCTTCAACCCTTTACTTTGACAACGGAGACCTGACTGAAATTACATAAGCCAACAGAACTTTATTTAACTTATTTTTTTTCACATGCCATTAATAATGACAGAAATGAAAGTGAGTGGAGATACCTGTCCGGATTTAGGAAGAAGCCTAATTCCATTACCTACCGTGATGTTTGTGGGGAATCTGTGAAATGCTGTAGAGGTAAATTCTAAAACGAATGAAAAGGAAAAAATCCCAATTCTAGTAGCCCCTTCTCTTTCCAACCTCTAAACTTTGGAGTGTTGGAGGGCTCCATGCTAGCCTTGTCGTCTTTTCTATCTCCATTCTCTCCTGAGTTAATCTCCCTCTACCCCCTTGATTCTAAGTACCATTTATGCTCCCAAATACACAGCTCCAGCAAAGAACCTCCCCAGAGAGCACACTTGATTGACATACCTTTGCAGAAGTAACGGCTTTTTCTAATCCAACCATTATTTCTACTACCTCTACTACCAATAGTAAACACTTATGGAGGGCTTTTGGAAATATTTATAGGTATGATCTCCTTTAATTCTCACAATTCTAAGCAGTAGAATCTATAATTATCTTTTTTTATGGATAAAGACTGAGATTTGCAGAGGTTACGTGAGTTGTCCAGTGTTTCACACTTGCTAAGGAATGGAACTTGGACTCAAGGATCGAACTACTCGATTCTCAAAGCTCTATTTTTCATATGCTCCTTTTCTGTTTATTATTTCTTCTACATATCTGTGATCTGGCATATGCTACTTTGAATTGTTGTCATCATCACCATAATTTTATAATTAAGTCTTGCTTCTTCCTACCCTCATGCCAGCCCTTATGGCAGGGACCCTGTCTGGTGTCTGCATGCTTAGCTATAGCAAAACCTTTATGGAGCAATATTATGGTGGTTGAGGTTTCACAGAAAGCCAACATTACAATTAATAGCCTGGCTAGAAGCCTAAGCCAGGAGGTTTAAAGGAGCATCTTTACCAATCAGGATTTTAACCCATTACCCAGATCTTTAAAAAGCTGTTGAACACAGTGTGCCTGCTGTACCTGACTTAGAGAGGGACAATGAGATTCTGTGGCTTTCTCTCCAGAACACACTTTGCAGAGAAAGATAGAAACTAAATATTAAAATGCAGGTCAGATTCCTCCAACTCTGCAAATTGTACTTGGAGGTCACCAGGCCAAAATGTAGAAGACTGACCTAGAAAGCCTTTTGAGGGTAGGGATTTATTATTTGTGGGACAAAAGATATAATCAAAAGACTTGTCCCTAACACCACTGGGGATCAGCCTATTGTCTTAAGAGCTGATTTTATTCTGTTTTTAGCTTTTGTCACATTGTTATGTCATTTACTGTCAAACGGGGTAACTTCTCTTTCTCTTTGTAACTAATCATTGCTGACATGCGGTTAAAAATCTTTTCCTGCAGAGAATCTGCCTGTGGTGTTTTAGGTCAACCTCACCCCAGGTGAAAATAGTACATACACCATGTCTCTGAGTCCAGGATCTGAAAATACAAGCTTGTTGTATGCTGACACTTTATAGTATATCAGGCTGGGTCATCTTTCATGGAGGTGAATGTGCTGTCCAACATAACAGCAAGAGTATCACTGGCTTTGTTCACAGTGCTCCTGCATGCAGCAAACGAAAGGGGACCTCATCCACTTCATCTCCTGCTCTGCCTGTAGGAAAGACTTCAGGATGGTAACTGGCTTCTGTTGACTTTTCTTGAGGTAGTAACTCAGTAGTCTGACATTTTTTTGTCTTCATTTTTTTTTCTGGTTGTTGATTGTTAGTGTAAAGGAATGCTGGGGTGTTTTAATCATCAGAGTGATTGAGATGTTATTTATATACAATAAAAGTTACCCCTTCTGGTGGACAGTTCTGTGAGTTTTGATAAACACGTACAGTAACATAACCACCACCACAGTGTAGATATAGAACACTTCCCTTCCCCACAAATGTCCAACCCCTCTCCACAACCCACTGTCACAACCACTGATCTGTTCTCTGTCTTTAGATTGTTGATATAGAACTCACAATATGTAGCTGTTTGAATCTGGCTTTTTAAATTTACCATGGTGTATCTGAGATTTATCCACATTGGTGTGTGTAATGACAGCTTATTCCTTTTTATTGTTGAATAGTATCCCTTCGTAAGAATGTGCCACATTTAACCCATTCACCAGCTGCTGGACATTTGGGTTGTTTTCAATTTTTGGCAATTATGATTAAAGCCACTATAAATATGTGTACATGTTTTTGTATGACCATAAATTTTTATTTCTTTTGGTTAAATATGGATTTCTGGGTATCTGATGAGTATGTATTGAACTTTATAAGAAACTGCCTATTTTCCAAAGTGGCCTTACCATTTTGCATTCCTCATCAGCAATGTGTCTCTGTATCCTCCTTAGCATTTGGTACTATCATTTTATTGTTTCCTTGTTTTTGTCTTTTATTCATTTTAGTTAGTGTGGAGTGCTTTGTTTTTGTGACTTTAATTTGCATTTCCATAAATACTAATGATATTGTGCATTTTTTAGGTGCTTATTAGTCATTTTCAAATCTTCTTGGGTAAAGTTTTAGTTCAAATCTTTTGCCTATATTTTAATTGATAGCTGATTTTCTTATTATTACAATTTTGAACATTCTTTACATATTCCAGATGCAAGTCCATGACAGCTATGAGACATTCGAAAAGATCAAACTCCATCTGGTGTTTACTATAGCCTCTCTTTTAACAGAAGTCTAGCAAAAACAGGAGGACTTAGACTTTCTGCATTTGCAGTCACAAAAGTGATCAAATGCTGGTGTGCTACAAGCCCTTTTGAATAATGCCGCTCTTCATTTAATTTTTCAGAGATATCATTTAATTAAGTAAACTGTCCCAGGGCCCAGCTTTTGGTCCTCTCTTCCCCCATCCATTTGTTCCCTTGGTAATCTCATCCAGACTGTGCCTTAAGGACCATTTCTATGCAAATGACTTCCAAATTTATATCTCCAGTCTGACCAACAGATCCATACCTCTAAGGGCCTACTGGACATCTCTACACAGAATTAAATCAACATTTTAAAATTTAGCATGTCCCCAACTGAACTCCTGATTTTTCACCCCAAATCTTCTCCACTTCTGTTCTCATCATCCCAGCTGATGGCAACTTTATCCTTCCAGTTATTCAAGCCAAACACTTTGAAGTGATTCTCAGCTGCTTCTTTTCCCTTGCACCCTACATCCAATCCACCCACAATGCTGTTGTCTCTACCTTGAATGTACATCAACAATAAGATTACTTCTCAAAGTTCCAGTGCGACCATCCTGACCTGAGTCAGCAGTCACTCTCACCTGGATCACCGGGATACCCGCCCAGCGGCTCCTTCTGCTTCCTCCCTTGCTGTTCCCTCCAACACTCATGCTCCAGGCTGCTGTCAGCAGAGCAACCAAATAGTCAATTAAAAACATAAGTCAGGTAACTGACCCCTCTGCTTAAAACCTGAAGTGTTAAAAGTCAAAGCCAATGTCTTCACAATGGTCAACAGGCTTCTGATCTGTTCTCTCCCCTATTACCTACAATTCTTGTCTGAAAACACTTTAGGGCTCTTTTATTATCACCAAATTGCAACATTATATTTTCCATGTAATTTAAAATCAAATAACACAAATAAGTAGGTACATTACTAATGCCAAGTACACACTGAGTCCATAATAAAGCTAAAAACAGAATTTAGTGCCTTGCTCACTCTTTATACTATATCCTAACTGCTAAATATTCTGCCCTCCCAGAGGCTATAGTAATCTTGTTAAAAAATGATAATAGCTGACAAATATTAGTTACTTGCTTTCCAGGTACTTTGCATACACTTTCTAAATTTTTACAACTCTACAAGCTAGCTTTATCTGTACTTATTCTGGAAGTGTCAGCCTGCCACTCAGGACCCTAGGAGCCTTCCTTCAGGCCAATGAGGTGACCCCTAAAGATTAGAGGGGAGTTCAGGTGGGCCAGGCTCTGAGCCCCATCTCATCATTGCCTTATCCTCCTTCTTTTGCCAAAAGTAAGTAAAAAATTGCAGAGAAAAATACAAAGATGATTTCTCCTAGGTTTCCTATAAAAAAGAAACCAAAGATATTTTTATGCTTTGTAATTCCATCTTCACCATATTCTGCACAGGCTTGTCTTCCTTTTATTTTTTTCTTCTTTACCCATGCCCAAGGAGGTGGCAAAGGCCTGATGCCGTCAGTGAAAAGCCTGAAACTGTAAAGAGAATAGTGAAATTATGGGAGATGAATCAAGTTCTCCTACCCTGGAAACCAGCCAGCCTAATCGATATATAGATCTCCTTGGCTTTGCGCACTAAATGTTCCTGAAAAGTTGTCTATAAAATAAATATTTGTATATGAAAATCATCTATTCCCACTGCTTTCCTTTGTGATTTTAGAAATGTGTTCCCACACATACAAAGAAAAATGTTTACCCCAATGTAACACAAAATGAAGCTGGTGAAGCTAAACATGCACTTGAAGGAATAGTCTGACTGTCAACACCACTCATGCAAGAAGTTCATCAAACAGACAACCAATCCATATAACCACTGATACCCCTGCAAAAGCACAACTATGTCAAAATACACAATCAATTCCCACTCAAATATTTAAAAAGTCTTCCTAGGCTGTGATGCTGGAAGTTTAATAAAACCCAATAGAAATAAACGAAAATAGTTTCAGGGGAGTTGTTAGGTATCCCCTGCTTTGCCCTTAACAGTTAAGTTCCAACTAGGCCTTTAGCTCGCCACACATTCCTTTACCAGTCAATAAAAGTTAGCTAACCTTAATGAATATCCAATTGATAAAAAACAGATTCTATGTATTTGACTTGATAACAACAATTGTAGTGTCACCTGAGGTAAGAGGTAGCTTCTTCCTACTTCTGTATAACCCTGAAAACATTAGAATGAGATGTCAGATAGTAAATCAGAATGCGGCCTCATGTCTTAACTATATAGATGCCATTCTCTGCAACTTGAACCAGTCATAGTTGGGAGAATCGAGGCTTCCTCCTCTACAAAAATGGGCGTAGTGTTAACAACCTCACACGATCATCTATAGAATTAAATATTAATTTACTCATATGTCTTATTCAATTTAACCCTTATCAATCATGAGATAAGCATTATTTATTATAATCTGCCAGATTTAGAAACTGAAACTTGGAGAGTGTAAGTCATTTGCTCAGTGTTAGGACTGGAATGAAAACAAAGTCTGGACTCTCCTTTTTAGCAGAGCAATTAACTTCTGTTAATTGTATGCCTTTAAATAAGTTTATACATTAACTGACAATTTTGCTGATCATTAAATAAGTATTTTTCCAATGGGTAAGTGAGCAAATGAACATAGTAAGCATGTAAATGCATGTGCGTATGTACATAATGTATGTGCTGATTTATGCAATGGAAACCCTATTACCTGTTACAGCCAGTGGAACAGAATGAACCTTGAATAGAAAGTTACCACCCATAACCAATTATCAAAGAATTAGAAAAAAACACTTAAACACCGCTAATCTTATGCTAAATATAGCTTCCTTTTTTCTAGGGATGAATTCACAGTTTTCCTGGAAAAATTTTATTTAAATAAGAGCTATTGGCTTTGGAAAATTTTCATCAAGCCAGGCTTTTCAGTACAGAAACAAATGCATCAGTGCTTAACAATCACACTATTCTGAAAAATAAAGCCATTGCAATTATAAATATGGGCAAACATTGTCAAATTTTCTAATATAATGTGAGAAAATGCTTGTATTGTTACTAAAGCATTTGAATTATTAATAGATCCATTTTTAAGAGTGTTGACATTTTGGCTGATTTGAATGGCCCTTAATGGAGTGGGGTTTTTACATTCTGGCTAGGTTGGCAGGCCAATTTACAGATCCCAGTCTTAGACACACAAAAGCCATTATCAGCCAGGGCAGAGAATTCCCCGTGTGGGAACTCTTCCGTGGCCACCACTGGTGGCAGCTACTATTTCCAGCCTCCTTAGCTCAGGGACTCCCTAATGAGTAAAGATTGAACTAAATGAAAAGAGCACAACTTTTGAGATCAGATGTCCTTGATTCAAATCCCAATTTCTTTATTTATTCTTCCATTTAATAAAATATTTATTTTCATTGAACAGATGCTAGCCGCTTTCTTAGGAGCTCTCAGAACAAAGACCCAGTTATCTGTAGATGACCCAGTATCCCAGCTAGCTTCCCTTCTTCCTTGCTTGATCCTTCTCTGCAGAGTGGGGGCAGGGACAGCCTTCATTTCAAAACTCACACCAGCAAACTGCATGCAGTAGTTTTTTATTGCTATTTTTAAATTTTTAATTTGTGTGTGTGTGTGTGTGTGTGTGTGTGTGTGTGTGTGTGTGTGTGTGTGTGTTTTGTGCAGGTGTCTTAAATAAAGCATGAACCTAAGGGTTAGAGAGGAAGGCATCACACAAGCTGGTTCCTGCAACGGCTGGTTACTTCCCCCCTAGTGGAGGCCAGGGTGCTGGCCTCCTCTGCAAAGTGACAGTGGTCCTCCTCAGTCAACCTCCAGAGGCAGGACTGAAACCATGTGCTGGCCACTCCCTGCAGGTTGACTGCCCCTTTCTCACAGCTGTCTCAGAAACAAGAAACTGTGATGGACAGACCAAGGGGAAGGAGGGATCTGCATTTCTGGGTCACCGACCAGTAAACTCGACAAGTGTGTTTCTATTCATTTATTTGAATTCAGCAGTAGTAGATGGATAAGTGAGCTGCCTGCCCTTCAATCCCCATGGCTCCACTGTCCCAGTACAGCCACTATTGCCTTCTAACTGCAAGCACCCGGGACTGCATGGGTGGTTTTCCAGTTTCTAACAGAAGACAGAGCCTCCCAGAAATGCTGGGGGAGTTAACCTCACCTAGAGCAGTACTCATGAATAATAAAGGAGAATAAATACCCCTTTCCTGCCCCTTGGGTGGGGCACTGATGGGGCAAGTTCCTCACAGCTCCCAGAGGCTGGGAGGGGCCTGAACTTCTGGAATCTACTGCACACATATTGCTTCCTTCCCTTTCCTGTCTCACCCCTTCACTCCCCTGTGGGTATTTCCTGCGGTCATCTTCCAAATAAATTACTTATATGTAAATCTTTGTCTCAGGGATCTGTTTCTGGGGACCCAATCTAAGGCAAAGTCTAAGGAACTTGTGTGGAAGCTCACCACGCATGCACATGGCACAAATCTCCCACCTCCTATGGCACACTCTGTCCTGGGCACTGTGAAATGTGATCTGCAGGATCTCCCACCCCACCTACACCCAACTCCTGTGGCCAGGGAGAAATTTAGGGGTATAAAGAAAAGATTTTGATTTGATATATTCATACCCATTAATGTAGAGAATGTAAGTAAGGGATCAAGAATGTCTTTAACATATAGAGCCAGGATTATGCTCAAAAAACAAGGTCAATGGTATGTTAATATGGAGAAATTATACTTGTACCAAACTGTGAACCTGTACCAAAGATTAGGCACAGTGTCTTCCAGAGGAGAGCATCCTGGGAAAAGAGTGGGGAGAGAGCGTATTTTCTGTAGTGCCAGCAAGTTCTGAGTGGGAGCTCATCCAGTGGGCCACCGAAAACCAGATGGAAGAAACCAACCCATGACATGTAGCAGAGACATGAGGCCCCATGGTGTGGAATTTTCCAGGCACAAAGAGGAATATAGGGACTCCATTGCTTTGGTTAGGGTGTTGAATTTCTGGGAGTAAGAGTGGGAATAGGAAGGGAATACAGATGGTGCTGGGAACACAGATGGGAAAGGGCTTTAAAGAGGCATGAGGAGAGAATAGCGGGAATCAGTGAACAAGAAAGCATCACCTTGGAATTCCCTCTAGGCCTTGCTCTTTTGTAAGGTGCAGAAGCTACATGATTTCCCCACCCTCATCCCCGGACTATATAGTTTGAAAGCAAGTTTATTCTTCAGTAAGGAAATGCTGAAGACGTGCATAAGCATAATCTGTTATCCTAGAAGCCATCTGCAGCAGATAGTTCAGTCGGCCACACTTTGAACCCCCACGGCGAGAAGAGGATCCACCTCTGAATTCACCTGGCTTAGGAAGCAATCTGGCCAGTTGGTCAGAGGGAGCTGGACACCCCTGCAGTAAGAGAAGAAGGGCTCTGCCACCCCAGTGATGCCAGCATTTCCAACACTGCTCAGTTCCAGGATTTCAGGATGAGAGCATTTGTATCCAGCTGCCTCTCCATCCTATTCCACCATACACAGGGATATCCATCCCCATGAGTTAATTTTCATAGGCTTGAGCTTTAACCAAGGACAGCACTGGGGGCTGAGCAGTAATGCTATGGTTGTACATAGGCAGGGTACTGAGGCAAAAGGACAGAGCAGAGGGGCTGGCGCAGTATCCTTCTGTTCAACTGACTACTCCTGCCCACCACCAGGCTGATAGGCAGGGACCTTGAATACGAAGAGAGGGAGAAGTTAGGACATACAGTGCTGACTTTGTAGAAAATGTTAGAAGATTCTGGGCCTGAGTTATTCTACCTGTAACCCAGGTAACAAAGAACAACACGGAGTGCGGAAAAAGGTCCTTTGTATCCCCTGCAATAGGTCTCCAGCCTACAGTTCCCCACTATGGTGCAGCTCAGTCTCTCTAAAGGCTTGTGGACCACCAGCAGCCAGCTGCTGTGCCAAGCAGTCTTCTTTCTAAGAACATTGCCAAGGCTGGTGAAGAACCTTGTACAGGACTTGGGAGATTTAATCCTCAGTGAATGTATTCCAGGATGGGCCTGTATATGTAACCAGTGAATCAAGTAAGAGAGGAACTGGGATTCTCAAATGAGCAAGTGGGGGCTCCGAGCTGGTAAATTTCAGGCAGTGATGTTTATGTGCCATGATTTATAAGACTTAGGTCTTCAGATTACACAAATAGCTAGGCAGCCAGATACGTGGTGCCTAAGTAGATGTAACAGAGCTTAGTGCTGGCTCTGCACTAGTGAAGGTGATTCTGCAGAGCTCTTTGGGAAGAACTAATATGTGAGGAGTAGATGCTATAGTCTTTGAAATGTTTTCTGACTTTCAGAGACCAGTGAGAATAAAAGGTGTCTATAAAAGGAAAGGAATGCAGGGATGAAATGAGAGACAGAAGTCAAAGCCATCTCATCTCTTTGTTTCTGGCGTTTTAAAACTTACCATTAGAGAGGAAGCTTCACCAACAATTCATTACGCAAAATGCATAATTCTAAGAGCAAATAGGAAAATGAAAATGGCCTCATGTAGATTTCACCTGTCATCCTGGTGGTTGCTCAAACATCCTCTTAATTGCCAGAGAAGTGCTTTTGAACTCCTTCACTCTGCACTTGAGTTCAGTGTCCATCTCTTGTTAGGCCTTGGGTAAATGCACCACTGAAGGAAAAATGCATGAAGAAAATAAATCAGTGTGGATGGAAAAAGTGTGATGGCTCACCCAGAACTAACCTCCTTTTGAATAAGACCAAATTGACAACCAGCCACAATTATGGCAAATCCCGAGGAGTGAAAACCACTTCTCTCTGTCCAACCGAATGCCCATTGCTATAACCACTGCCCCCCACTCATCAGGTGCAGCTGTGGAGGGGGTGTCACTGGAATATGTTTTTTCCCCTGATCTGTTTTGTATCTAGAAAGCTATTGGAATGACCATTGGACTGAACTGAGGGTGATTTCATCAAGCAATTAGCTAAACAGCCTATTTAGGGGGTCCCTTCATCCTCAGCATCATGCCCTCCCTTCACTGCATGGATTTAATTGGCTAAATAACTGGAGTGCTTACATGGATCACCTGTTTTATGAACAGGTAGTCATTGCCTTCAGGGTTGTATTTACAAACATTTATTAAAGATTGTGCTTTATTCTTTGAGATATAAAAGGCACCGTACTAGTAGTCAGGAGTCCAGGGCTCTTATCCTACTTGGTAACTGAAGAACTATGTGATCATTTTATGTTTGTTTCCTCATCTGCAAAATGGGCCAAGGAGTGAGGTCAGTGCCCTCCAAGATGCTGTCAAACCTAAAATTCTCTAGTGATTCAATTCTGGTAGCAAAGCACAGAAATGCATTTGGAAACTCTCATCAAATACATTTTGCACCTTCAGAGAGAGTTTTATGTGTGAGGGCTTCTTATGAAAAAATTAATCACTCAGTAGGACATGGGTTAGTCTATGGCTTTTTTTATTTACTTTTTAAAAATTGAGATATAAGTAACATACAGCGTTACATTAGCTTCAGGGGTACAACATAATGAGTCAATATACACATGTACTGCAGAATGGTCACCACAGCAGTCTAGTGAATGTCCATCACCACACAGGTACAGTTGTGTTTCTCCTCATGTTCCTCAGTCATCTGGATCTAATTCAACCCATACATCTGGAGGGCAATGGAACAGAAAAATACAGAAACTCTATAACCCAAGAAAACTTTCTGATAGTGAGTTCTATAATATATTTTTAATATAAAAACTACACTCAGAAAAGTTCTTTTGTGGGGTTCCTACATGGAATAACAGAAAATGCTGGCATGTGGAAGATCTGACCAAGAAAGCACATTAAAGAAAAGACCAGGTTCAAGAAAATTCTGAGTCCAAGGCTAATATGCATGATGGAGAAGTGAGTTGTTTGGTTCAGAATGGGTCTGAAATGGCAGCAAGCTAATAATCATAACCATGTTTGCTGACATGGCTTCATTCATCCTTACCAATACATAAATAGGTAATATGAGGGAGTTACCAATTGTGCCTTCACTTTACAGATGATGAAGTGAAGCCTCAGATTAAGGGCCAGAACTTAAGCCCAGGTACATCTTGGCAGCAAAAATTGTAATAGTCACCTCTACCCAATCCTTCAGGACACATAAGTGGCTAGATACGCTGGGGCTTGATTTTGGAGATTCAAGTCTAGGCTGGTTGTTTGGATGATACATTTCCTCACAAAATCTCTTCTGGCCCCATAAGATGCCAGTCTAATAGCTCAGGGTTACCAGGTCATCCTGAGGGTTTCAGTAGCAGTTGAGTTTAAGGGAAAAGGAGGATTAAAATCCAAGATCATTTTTCAAATTAATTCAAAGTCCTGTGACCCCACCTGCCCCCAGGTAGACTGGAAGCAGGGTAAAACTCAGTATGAAAAATATTGAAAGGAAATATATCATAAAAATAACTTTAAAGGGGTTCAGCAAGAAGCTCCTAATCTTATATCGCCAAACCGTGTTCCACACATTCTAAGGTCTGGTCTTCACCACAGCCATCTCTTAACTGCGCAGGGAGAAGTAAGGTCTGCCCACACCTCTTTACCAGAATGCTATAAAAGTAAATGAAAATGTGTGAAAAGAGGTTAAATCTTACTGAAAATGGTTAAATGAATTCAGAGTGCTCTCTTTATATATTATTACAAATTATCATTGTTATCATAAGTAGCAAGCCATTTAAGAGAGCTCTACTCTCCATGCAGAGACTTATTTCTACCACCCACTCAGTGGTTTTGATAAAACTGTTCTTCCTCTTAAAACTAGCAACTGACTATAAAACTATTTTGTTAGGATTATATCTGAAATGACACAACTCCAGCAACTTCCCACTCCATAATATACTTCTGAGTTCGTCTTTGAATCGTCTGCATACCCTCATCTCTTGCCCGCACGCGTGTGTGTGTGTGTGTATGTGTGTGTGTGTGTGTGTGTGTGTGTGTGTGTGTGTGTGTGTGTCTATAAAACCTCCTAGGACTGAGACAGAACAAATGAATGTGTCCTCAAGAGACATGCTAAATCAGTGACAGGAAGGTGATTTAAAGGTCTTGAGGGGCATCCAGTATTATTAAACTTAAAGCATAGCCCTGACTTCAAGGGAAATAGAGCCAGTTGAAACTAGCATCTTCAAATAAAAAAGAGAAAGAGAGAGAATGTTGTATTTACAACTCCCATGTTAAAATAATTCAAAATGAGAGAGAAAGACAGTTCAAGAGAGGTCATAATTTTTTCTAGATTCATTGCATACACACATTCCGTTCTTTTCTAAAAAGCTCTGTGCAGGATGCTTTCTAACTCAATTTAGTCTCTTCTTTAAATTCTGTTTCTTGGAGCAAGAATGCTTTTTTTTTTTAAGACCAGAGCTAGGTAATAGCCAGCCTCCTGGATAGTCTGAAGCTTATGAAAGTCTTACGCTTGCCTTTCATCTCCCCATAAAACTGTATACTCTCCTGATTACCCAAAATTACAATGTTTGCCGCTACTCCCTTTAATCAGATTTGAGCAATTCTGTTTAGTTTAAAAAATAAAAATCAAATGGCATTTCCCTTTCATAAGATTTTGCACTTCATAAGAGGAGTGAATTCTGTTATCCTTCATTGCTCCCCATGAGAGATTTTTCTTTTAATGTTTTGAAGCCATGATTGTTGTGTATTGAGATGCTCAGTCTGGGCCCCATGGTGGTGGATTGGATTACTTTGCTGATTTCTTACCTGCAGTGTAAGACTCCCATGTAGATTAGAACATGGTTTAAGAGGAATTATCTCCTTTTTTTAATAGATCACATACTGAGTCTCAAGCTCCAAATTCAACAGAAAATCAAGCTAATTGTTCATTTCTTCCAGGATATCCCTGAAGGATAATTGACCTACCTCTGCAGAGCAACTTCTTAGTAGGAAACTAAATAATTAAGTTGAAGGAAATACATTTCTTGTTCACAATTCGAATTGTAAAGAACTTTTTTTTGTATGTGTGATGAGATCATAACCCTGCAGGCATTTTATAGAAAAGATAAATGCAACTTATCCCCCAGCCTATTTTGAACTAGTTATTTTGAGCAGGATACAAACTCAAACGATGGTTGTAGATAAAATCTTTACTTCTTGAGTTATTAAAATGAAGTGTTCTCAATTAAATCATCTCTTCATCTAATAAATCAAGTTCTTCTACACCCATTGGGTTATTCTCTACACTAAAAGAATGACCTGAAAACATACAATACAGACAGTTTGTAAAATGATAAGTTTGGATGTTTTCTCCAATTGGCACAAGTGTTCTTTATTATTTTAATCTACTATGCCTATTTGTCTATCATAAATCTTCAGCAGTAACTAGAATTCATGTTTCCTAAATAATAAAAAAGAATGCTAACCCAAAACTCCTACTTCAGTAAGAGCACAAATCAACAGCCCTGATGAGATAGTTATATTTCCTATATTGTTTAAAAGCATCTCAACACCAAACATGACAATAGAGTATAATCTTCTCATAATAAGAGCATACAAATGAAGATCCTATTATGTCCCTCCAGCTCACTAAAAATTACTCTTAAATTGCAGAGGCCATGACATTTCCTAGAATCAACCCTAATTTAAACTACCTCAGTAAATGTAATTTTTAACATCAATTATAACCTCCAAAAGGAGCTTGACCATGAAATATTTCAAAGTGCTTAAGCCAAACGGAATAATGTTTCTCAGCATGGCCTGAGGCATGGGGAATCTCCCTTAGGAGAGGACAACTTTGCTAGCTCAACTGAACATCCCTAACCACCCCCCCAAAGTCTCTAATTTGTAAATTGCTGAATCAGTTTGTGTACATTTGGAAAATGACTGCTTTCCTGCAATTTTCTGTAAGCTATTGCTAAATTGTTCTGTTGAATGTTAGTGAAAAATTATATTTTTAAACCACCTCTGAATCCTAAAAGCCCATGGCACAGTATTCTGTTTATGTGAGCAATTTAGCATTATTAAACAGCATGACATAGACTAAGCAAGCTAAGATAAGCTTGGTACATTACATGCCCAAGAATCATGAGCCAGAGAAGCCAATCACTTTCCATCCTGGTCCCTGAGAGCTGAAAGGACACCTGGGAAGGAGGAAGGAGCCTGTGGTGGCTGTTACCTAGGTGGATTCAACGTCCTATTTCACGTTGGGGCTTATTAGAAGAATTTTTCTAGACAGTTGCAAGTTTGAAGAGCACTTCCCAGAAAGTATTTATTTCTGAACTTCTCTGTTGTCAACCTTTTACCAAACCACCAATTATAGAGCTTTCTTGGGCAATAAGATAATGTGACTCCCAAATAGAGTTTGAACCGCTCTACTCTGAAAGACAGGATTTGTCATTCATTAAACGAATGGAATAAGGTAACCCAGCTGTAACCCCAGAAGTGAGGAAGCATAGACACATTTAAAGTTATTTGCTAGTGTACAACGTGATGTTAGCTTTGCAGACCAAGGGAATAGGAATAGTTACTGAAATCTGTTTGTTTGTGCCCTCTTGACTTACCCAGCCTGGAAGTTTCAGAAAGGATGAATTAAAAGGAAACTCGCAGAAATTCAGTGAATCCATCATTTAATATGGTCTCATGTTTCACTATGAGAAGTAATATTCTTGCTAAGCAGTTGGTTCCACTTTAAATCTTTAGATACTCAGCCTTCTCTAACTAAGGTCATTGTATGAATTTAGAAACACCGTTCTGGAAACTAAATTAGCTTGCATTTACTGGTAAGTTGAATGCAGCCAGACTAATGGTAGTGCAAGTGTAATTGGTTCCCAACATGTGTCACTGTGTATACTTCTCAAGCTCTAGAAAAGATGCATTATGGGACTAATTTTTAAATGTTAATGGATATTGGACGTTTGCCAGACACCCAGCTGTGCACAAAACACTGAGATGGTAAATAGCTCTTGATCTGTTTAGAAACAAATGATGATGGTTTTTAGGATTCCTCAGGACTGACAGCATGGCAACCAGCTCAGACTCGGAGACTGACCCCATTAACAGCATGGAAGGGAAACATTCTGATTTTTACCATCAAAATTAAGGAGCAAGGGCATTGTGTTAAGGCTCAAATTATTTTTGATTAATATTAAGGAAAGTCTAGTCCCTCACACCTATTAACCTTACCTGTGTTAGCCCAGCTCTTTGACAAGTGCTTTGGGTTTGTTTGTCTGTTTTCTACGGGACCGGGTCAAAACGAAAATGTCTTCATCAATTAGCCTGGGTGTAAAAGCTGCACTCAGACGACCTGCTCACCTTTGCTTACAAAGAGAGCCTCGCTCTCCCACAGGCACCAGCCACAGGGCTGACAGAAAGGCAACAGGTTTCCTATCACTTGATCTGTTGCTCTTATCATTTTAATTGAAAGTCAACGAATGGAGCGTTTTCTGTAAATTCTTCCTCCAAAGGTCTCACTAATTGCGTGCCCTTGGCCAGTCCAGCCTAGAAGAAACAGCTTTTTTTTGTTTCAATTTTGGTGATGAGCTGCTTTTGATTAAAAAGCATTAAGAGGAAGTGTCATTTTTAGCATAAACATGGAGAGAAATGGATGCAGGGCACTGCAGCCTACAATTCCTCTGGAAGGAGACCCACAGGGTGGTATATTCAGCATCTAAAATGCCATCTGAGGCTATCAGCATGGTTTAAATATTTCATCAGCCAAGGAGAATATGAACATGAGCCGAGCTGGTCTGACATCGTTTCTGGAGATGTGTGAGAAGCACCAGGGGAGCTCCAGTTTGCTGGCAGCTCAACAACTAGCAATTTGTGTAGGGTGAAAGCAAGAGAAAAAGGCAAGAGCAGGCGAGTGCTGTCATTTGAATCCAGAGACCGCAAAATAAGAAAATGCGGTGTTGAGGACTCCCAGCAATGGGATTAATTAGCCTATTAAGAAATGGGAGGAGAAGTCGCTTGAGAAGGTGGCCTCGCTTTTCATAACTTTGCTGTGGACCTTGCAAGCAGCCAGGTTTCCTTTGCACATCTTGTGTTCGTTTTGTACTCCGCACCAGTAAGAACGCCGAAACCACAGTCTCACTTCACTTTCTTCAAAGGCAACATGTGCCAACAGACTTCAACGTCTGAAAAGACAGAGATACAAATCCTGGCTCTGTCTCTTACCTAAACAGTGTGATTGAGGGCAAATGACAGTCTCTGTAAACTCTGTTCCTTTAGTGCTAACGAGGATTATGACTAAGGTATGTAAAAGTACATAGGGCATAAAAGATAATAGGTGGCAATAAATAAAATTCTATTACATCATATAACAAGAGATAATAACATTTTTGAAATTTTGAAATTTTTTGTTTCTTATTGCATACTTCAGGAATATACGGACAAACAGGCTATCATTCTTTTATTACATAGTCCTTCTTAAAGTTGCCCTTTCTGTTAAAAGTTTACTGGAAGATGAAGAGCAGTTGCTGATCTGTGAATTTTTCCCAGAGCTTGCACTCTTTTTCACCTCATCATTGCATCTCTACAAGTGAGACACAGGACATAGGACAAAGCACACAGAAAGCACTGAAAAAGGGCAGGAATTATAGGAAATCCAGTTTCCCCAAGACGTCAGAGACTGAATGTCTGATGTCCACATTTGCTAAAATAGAGAATTAAAAGGCTCAAAGGGAGTCTGAAATGGACCTCTTTCCTTTGGGCTGAAGCTGTAATTTGGGGTGTCCCATAATGTGGTTTGAAAAGCCAAGTGTTGCATTTGAGACCATTTTCAAACTGAGATTTACCCATTTAAAGCATAGGATTTTAGTATATCCACAAACACGTGCCACTGTCATCGCAGTCAATACTAAAACATTTCAGCCCCTTAAATACAAACCATATACCTTTTAGCTCTCATTTCTCTGCTTCCCCACCCCCTCTCCCAAGCCCAAAACAATCACTCATCTACTTTCTGTCTCTATTTGGGACTTTCATATGAATGGAATCATACAATGTGAGGCCTTCTATGACCAGTCTTTTCACTTGGAGTACTGCTTTCAAAGCTCATCCATGCTGTAGCAGGTACTGGTACTTCATTCGTTTTTACAGCCAGGTTGTATTACATTGTATTTTGTCTGATCTGATCAGCAATTGATGGACATTTGGATTGTTCCCTCATTTTCTCCATTATGAATAATGCTTCTATAAACATTCACATACAACTTTTTGTATGGACAATGTTTCCATTTATTTTGTGTATATACTTAGGCATGGAATTGTTAGGTCATATGGTAAATGTACATTTAATCATTTGAGGAACTGCCAGACTGTTTTCCAAAGAAGCCACACCATTTATATTCCCACCAACAGTATATGAGGACATTTCCAGCAATTAAAACTCTAATTGCTAGAACGTTCTTTTTTATACAAAGCAAGATCCCTAGTCGTCCCCATTGATCCTAGTCCTGTTCTTTGGAACAACACCCAGTGGAGATGTGACTTCTACTTCTAAACTTTAGGCCTTCTGCTATTTATAATCATCAAATCTCACTCTCTCTTCCACAAGGTTTCTTTTCTCCTGATGGATATTCTGTTGAAGGTTCTCAGGTATTCTTTATACTTGCCTGTATCCTGCTTTCTTATTTTACCTTCTAGAATGCAAGCTCCCTCAGGCAAGAGAGTTTATCTACCTTATTTAACACTTCACCATTTAGTCCCAGGCACCTAACAAAAAAGACTGGCCCATAGAGTCCAAGAAATATTTGTTGAATAAATATGTTGAATGACTGAGCCCCAGTTGCCTTCCAAGGGACATGCTATAATTTGCAATGTCTTGTATCCAGAACTGTATAATATATTCCAGGGGAGGTTGGCTGGTATTCAGTACAATGAGAGCATTTCTCTGTAGAAGTTTAGAAAACTAAGTTTATAACCTAATGCCTCTGTATATACAACTCTATAAACTAGGAGTGAGGGACTTCCTTGCTTTGAAGGGCTATAATGAAATCACTGCAAGAGAATTGTGTAAACATAAATACAGACTGATACACAATCCTTCATAGTTTATAACCAGGTCATGCACACCTTTTCAAGTATCCCATGGTGATTAAAAAGAAAGTAAATACCCATCTGGTTTAAAGAATTTTAGGAGATTCAAATGATGTCAGGGTATTTAGCTGAACAATACAGGAGTTAGGGCAATAGTCATTTCCATTCTGTCTCTGAAAATGAACATTGTGAAGAAACCTTATAGAGAGAAGAGAAAAATTCCAATATTTTATGATTTCACTCAAATTTTACCTCTACTGATAATACAGTGGGCAATGGGTGGAATGTTTTTGAAGTGCCTTCTGAATTACAATCCTTTAATGGTGAATCAGTTTCTCTCTTTGCCCTCAAGGCCAGTGAGAATGACTTATGCCACAGGGATCCACAGGAGAATGTAGGATGGAGGAGCAGCCCTGATCAGATAGGAAGGCTAAGTAAAGTAAGAGCCCAGGCTTGCCAGCACTGAGGAATGGCAGGAATAAAAGAAGCAGATGTAATGCGATGCATATGCATTTAGATATGCATATGATCCCCATTTTTTTGCCATTCCCCAACCCCCTTATTAGGTCACACCCAAGAAGGAATGACAATGAAAAGCAATTATAGAGGGGCTCAGGAACACTGGGACTGGTACCTGCCTGCTTTCCCAGGCGCCAGCCTTTAGACATCCACAACCTTGGGGACTAAGCCAGGTCCCCATGGTGCAGGAGCAGTGGTGCACAGGTAGTCGGGGGAGGAAGCCAGACAGTGAGCTAGAGGCTGAAAAGAAACTCTTCAAAGCAGAGGAGACTGATACTTTCTTAACTGGCAACTTCAATTATCCAGGAGAGTGGGGAGTCTCCATAAAGAAGGCTCAGAACAATTATGGAAGATAAAGACTTTACGTTTTCCCCGCACGGTTGTGCATGGCTTGAGTAAATTTGCGACCCCACTACTAATCTTTATGGTGTGTGGAGAAAACCATGTCAGAAGAGATGGAAGAAACAGCTTGTCCCTTCAACTGTCACCCTTTACCAGGAGAACTGAGTCCTGGGAGTTCTCCTCACTTCCCTGCATGGCTGTCTCTGCACTGGAATATTCTGCTCAGCATCTTGGTGCTGAGGTCTTCCCCTCTCCCCCTATCACTGTTAACCCAATAGAACAGATCAAAGCCCAGAACTGTAGCGGCCCCAGACGTCTGCGGTCTGGGTGGGAGGGAAGCATGGTGGGCACAGGGAGGCAATCTCTACCAAGCAGCTCTGTGCACAGTAGCTGGAGGCATGCAGCAAGAGGCTCCCCACAGTGCTTCTCAACGAGAGCCTCTGATTTCTCACCATTCCCTGCCTCTCATTTGGTCATCCCAGAATGGCTCCTCAGGACAGATGAAGCCACACTCATGGTTTGGTATTGAACTTGTGGTTGTAATTTTGGGTGAGAGAGTACTAAGCTTTCTGACTAAATAGTTTTCATCATTTTCTCCAGTATTTACAAGACTGTGCGTGCTAAAACTGAATAAACAGACACAAGAGTGAGTGTCTAAGAGAAAAGTACATATTGTAACTGTTTGTTTTGGAGAGTAATTTCCTCTATCAGTTCATTTCCATCAATTTTATCAATTCACTTAAGCAGCCACATATTGAAGCAGAAATGGGAGTTATTTCAAATCTCTTCTAGTTCTTCGTATTTCTGCATGGAAAAACCCAGGCCAGGTGGCTATAGACTGAACTCCATTTTCATAGCTCTAGTTTGGGATTCATGAGTCTATTGTGTTACTGAGCTGTATGGAAAGAGAGGAAAAAAAAAACATGTTCATCCCTTCAAGCTGTCTGTAGTTATTATGTGATGTGATGTCTCACCCAGGTTGTGCAACAATCTGTTGCACAGAGGTTGCTAACAGGAAAGCTAGTGAAGATTTTCTGTGTGCTACTAGATTTGGTGAATATTCCCAGTAAAAAAAAACCTAAAAATCAGAAAACAAAAAAAAGCATGGTAGAATCAGAAAATACATGATCTTGTTTCTTGACAGATTGATACCCAAAGCAGGTTTCACAGATATACTAATTTTAACAAATCCATCTTTGGAAATTTTTTATTTACAAAACTCATTGCTGCCTCCTTTTAATGTAATGAGATTTCATAATGAAGTCCAAATACAATCTGGTAGAGGAAGAGGGCATATAACACTGATTCTAATAAGCCTCACTAAAATCAATAATGTTGTTAGTTTCCCTGAAACCAGCCCGCCTTGGCTCACAGAATCATGTTCTGTCTACAGCACGATATTAGTGGGTTATGTTACATGGGTCAGATTTCTTCCACAGGGGGAAAAAAATGACAGAAACTTAAAGAAATTAAGAAATGGTATTAAAACTGTCTTTAGACTTTCGATGACCACACATTTGCTTGCTTCTCTTCTTTTAATCAATTCTTGGTTTTGGTGGAAATGGCCTGATGGTATCTTTGTTACTGCCTATTTCTCTGTGCCTGTCTTCTCTCTTGCTTTCAAGATACCTTATGAGAAGGAACTGCTTCCAAGTCTGTTTTGAGGGGGGCACAGAGACCCCTATGCCCAGAAATCACTGTCGATGTCTGATATGTCAGCAACAGAGATACTCTTTCACATTAAAGCATTGTCTGGGTCAGATGCAAACATCCATGGATGAGTTAGTGAGGCTCAAAATGGAACCATTTCATTTTGATGTGGAAAGTAGAGAGGCCACACGTACCTCAAGAGGGACTTGGCAAAGGGCACACACATCCAGCGAGGGGATGCAGACAGTAAGGCCACTTAGCAAGGACAGGAGAAACGTGGAGAAGAATAGGAAAAGGGGGGAATAAGAAGATGATTTGTCTTAATAACAACACTGAGCACTTCCTACCTGTCAAGAAACTGTCTAAGCACTTTGTATCTCTTAACCCACTAAAACCTCGCAGAACTCTATGGATGAGTACTTTTATGATCCTCTTTTTACAAATGAGCTGTCAAAGAGCAGAGACCACTGTGTCCAGAATCAACCCCAGTGAGCAGTCCACTGGGCTTTCCCCTCAGTCATTTTTGCCTAGATAGCACATCTGTTCAGTGTCAACAGTCACCTCCAGGTTTTGAATTCCAAATCAATACCTTCACCCCTGATTCAAGCCTTGAGTTCTGCTGAAAGGAACAACAGCCAATCAGAGAGCTCTTGCTGTCAGGCCCACAGGGCTTGTACTCCCGAGAAGGCAAGTGAGACGAGGTCTGAAATAAAAAACACATTAAGTAAGTCATAGAAGGGGCCATATGGCTCAGTGGCATCTGTATTGTGGATAATGGGCACATATATTGGCTGATTTCTGTTGTATAGATCCCTCAAGCTTTACGTCTTGGTTACAGCTACTTAAATGAAAACATTCTCTGTTGCTCCAAAGTGACTCTCTGAAGCACTGTCCCACTGCATACAGATCGCAATCCTAGCAATTGCCCAGTTTCCCAGGCCCTTGATAGGCCTCTGAGGCATATTCAGTTCCAGTCCCATCAGATGGTGTGGCTGCAGGGATATGAGAAAAGTATGTTCATGAAATTTGAGTGGAGGTTCTCCATCAGCTTCTTCATTCTGCTCCCTTGAAGCCACTTCACCTGCCAAGGACCTGCTCACATCTTATGTCTATTTGGACTGGACCTTCTGAGAGGTTATTTATTTGAAGCATCTATAACACCTTAAAAATCATTAGCCAACCTCTTACCTGCAGTTGATATGTTTCTCCAAAAACATTGCAAGCTCCTTGATGGAAAGCACTACATCTTAACATATTTTGCAACAGCTGGAATGGAGTAGTAGTAGAGATGCTCAAAAAACATTGCCTATGAATTGGCCAACTAATTAGAGAGAGTTGAGTTAGGATCCCAAAACCACAGAATGAGTCCTTTGACTCTGATGATCTCCATCTATGTTGATACTAGCACAAAATTAAACATGTACCAAAAGATAACTGGGTCCTGGACATTTCTCATGGTTGATCTCGTTTTCAAAGTCAACTAATTACAGGAAAATGCCAGAGAGCAAAGCTAAATAGACAAAGGGAGCTTTCTTTTAATTTCATATTTAAACCTAAAATCAAATCAACTAATGCTGAATGAGTGCCTGCATGTACAAAGAAGTGCACACAGGTAAACATATCCGAGAGGGCTGTCTTCTCTTAGACTGAACACCTCCCAGGGAAGATCACTGGACTCAGAACAATGGGTACCATGCTCCATACAGGCCACAGGATCCTGAAACAAGTTATTTAAACTCTCTGAGCCTAAAGGTTTTTGTTTTTTGATGTTCTACTTGAAACTGAGAAACAGGAGCAAATAGAGCCATTTTACTCCCATGTGGAGCTTGGGAATTAGCCCGACACTGGAGCTCAGTGCTGAAACAGCACATCTGGTACACCAGACTTTGCTATCTTTTAAAAACTGTACTAGACCCTCTGTTGTTGGACAATGTGAACTGTGTGACTCCTGGAGCTATGGCAGCCATCTTATGACCATGAAGACAGGCTGAGTGTGAATCTAGTGTTAATCAGAATGGCAGCACAGAAAGACCACAGCAAATGTTCAGTCCTTGAGGACATCATTCTACCCTAGAGCTACTCTACACTGAAGCTTCTTGGGTGAAATATTTCCCTTTGTGTTTAAGGCATTTTGATTTGCCCAATCTCTACCTTAACCTTAGCTCAGAGAGCAGAAAAGAAAAAAATTCTCCTACCTAGAGTAGGTCTCCTGCATACACACACACACACACACACACACACACATATGTATATGGAATTTTTTAAATGGAAAGTAGTAATAATTATATATTTCTCAGAGGGATGGTATGAGTGAGATACCATGCAAAAATCAGTGAGATAAACATACAAAAAACCACTGTGGAAGTGTTAATAATTCCCTGTATCTTCTTTCTCACATCCCTGGACTTCTTTCCCCTGCTCTCCTCCCAACAACACTCCGTGCTTTGGATCCTCCTGTTGGCAGCACCTCGGCGTCAGGAAGGAGGCACAGGATGCTTCCCGTCCGCACAGAGGCAGCAGGGGCGGAGAGAGCCGAGGGCTGTGGGTCACGCTGGCTAGCGAGGGATGAGCAGGTTAACCGCTTCCTTCACGATGCTGGAACCCTATAACTATTCACCCCGCTTATGTAACAGATGCTAAAAAGAAAAGGGATGTCAGCTTTGAAAGCAGAAACCCATACTAACCAACTCTGAAGTGAGAACTCTAATGAAAGCCAAAAATAACAAAGTTTCCTCTCAATGACAAGAGCAAGATGTTAAAAATTCAGGCAACCTGAAACAATCTATCCAACATGGTATAAATCTGCCTGTAAGGTTTTGCCACATTCCAGAATGGAGCTGTTTTATACTCACGAGGGCCTACCTGTGACAGAAAGCAAACCAGACACTAGCTATAAACCAATGGTAAGAAAATGGGAACAAAACTCTGACCATCGTTACATTCCATATTTTCAGTGAAAGCCATAAAGGTACAATTCTGTAGCAAAACATGTCAGTTCAGTGATATACAGTGCATATGCATGTTTTTGTTTTTTTAAGTACCACACATATTCATAAGGTCTAGTTCCCACCCAAAAAATGAGAATCATAAAGATCCTTAAACATGTGTGTGAATATGTATAAACACATGGGAATGAAAAAATATATTAACTTCATTAAAAATGTCCCATAAAATTTCAATAAGAAGATACTTAGAATTTGTGTTTAGATAACTATCACTCAGTAATAATGTTTTTAGATTGCCAGTGTATAGACATATTGCAAAGAACATTTTCTTGTCAGTGATGTGGGGATGTCAGCTCTTAGTTTTTATATGGAGTGTTACTGAGGAACAATTAAGATATATAAAGTTCATTGCCTCTCCCTTTTGCAGAACTGGTCCAGGGTGATGAAAATGACCAATTTTCTTCAGTTAAAGTTTAAGAATGATGTTTCAGTAACACGTTTGAAATGTGTCACCCTCCAAGGAATTAAGCTTCAGCAACACTCAGTGGGCTGCCAAATTAATGTTAATATTCACATTTGTAATAAGATTGTGATGTAATATACGAATATGTAAGGAGATGGCTACCTAAAATTTTTATAGATTGTCTGTGAAATCGAGGTTTGTTGAACTCTCAGTAAAAAGTTCCTAACCAAGCAGCAAAGTCACGGTTCTAAAAGTTCTGAAGCACTGTTTCCACCCGTTTAATGATCTCAGATTTTTGGGATTGTTGCCTTTTTGCTTTGAACCCTGCCTAAGTGAGCAGAAACGCTAGTGTGAGAAAAGTCAGGAAAGATCCTTTTATTCATAAGTGTGAAAAAAACCTTTGTGGGTTTGTTTTAATAGACCCATTCTGGACCTTGAAAGAATGTTTTGAGCTGGATATTGATATTTTCACTGAAGCTACAGGAATTGGAAATGTTCGCTGGGATACGTAAAAGACATCACGTCTTGATAACAACAACAAAAAATAAGAATGCTTCTCATTACTGTGACTTGTGATGTATTGGAAATACGGTTATTCATCATACGGGAAATGCTCTGAAGTGTAACTGGTGTGCTCTGGTGACTAGTGCCCTCTGCTGGACAGGATGAGCATTTCATGCACCACCAGAGCTATGGCCGAGCTAGTTCTCCCCTGAGATAAGCAGTAAGGTTGGATCTATTTTTCTTCCATTTCAGATGCTGTTGTAAAATACACAGAGCACAGCATCATCCCTAGAAAGAAAACTATCTTTCCAAACTGAGCACAAGTAAGAGACTCATCCCTATTATGTGATTCTATTAGGAACAATGGTTGCTGTTAACTTAACCTCTGATAGATTCCTTCCTGGTTGTTCCTTCCTGCCTTCTGTCTTTTAAACAAACTATATAATTAAGTTCCGTTCACTTGACTTATCCCATTGTAACTCCTCCCTCTCACTTTTTCTTTCTCTATCTTGGCATATTATCTAGAACATTTCTTTGAAAAATCATATATTTTAAAAGTGCATCAATATAGTGTCATTGCAAATTGAGGCAGTCATGACATTGCTCACCTCAAAAGGCTCCAGTTTATCATAAATGATCAGTAGCAGAGAGTATGAGATCAAAGTTAGAGGAACATGAAAGACCTCCTCCTGGTGTCAAATCCTTTAAGGCCAGTTCGGACCAGCAGTCCAGCAGTAGGAAACCCAGCAGTGGAGGTGTGCAGGGGCTCATGTGAACAGTTCACCGTTATTCACACCCCCTGAGTTGGATTGTTGAATGGAAGGTTCAAACATATTTCTTCAACTCAAAGCGAAGCTAACCTGAAAACATAAATTGGTCCATTTGGGCTTCAAACTTGACCCAAATGTACAAAAAGGGGTTCACAAACTTCAGGGAACCTGATTCAACCTTTAGTTTGTTAAGAAACCCAGAAGAGAGGGTCTTTGTAGTTATCAAAGGTCTGCATGTTTCCTCAGCAATGGAAGTGCACTGTTAATACAAGCTGTTCCCCCACATGTCAGGGGCACCAACCCACTGTGCCTCAGAAGTCCCCAAATGTTCTTGTATGGTACCAACCTTTTCATTAGGCTACATTTATACTCTCTCCAGTTAAACTGTGGTGAACAGAGTGTCAGTTACCTCAGTTAAACAGATAGCTAATGCTGGAAATAGAGACCCCCCAATGGTGTGTACAGACATAGAAACCGAACATATTAAGGAATCATGTCATTGCCCATTTTATAATAATTTTAAAAACTTACATAAAGGACAGTAAAGTGCTTTATATTTTCCTTGTACTTTTCTTGGATACATTTCAAAATACTGGCAAATGGCCTACAGTCCTACAATATCTGCTAAGTGGCCTCATAAGTGTCAGCCCTTCAATGTCATTTGCCTTCTGTGAATAGCTAACATGCCTAGATCTTCTCAAACATCACTTAACATTTTTTGGGGGGGTTTATTTCCCCTCTAAGTAGGAACAGAATTTCTCAAATGTGTAATGTATAGGCAATCCTAACACCATTATTCTATTTCTCATACTTTGATCTTTTCTTGCCTTTTGTCATATCCAATATAGCTTTAAGATGCAGAAATCAGAAAAAAACGTCAAAAGAAGAAGAAAGCACCAGCAGAAATTTTGTATAAATTGAAATATTTCCTATCTAGAGTAAAAGAAACCTTTAATTCTAAAAGTGCCAGAAATGGTTCAGTCAGTGTGAAAATGAAGATGTCATGGCTAAATAGGAATTTTCAGTCCCTTAGCTGTCAATAATTAATAGATTATTTACACGGGCACACTCACATTTCCCAGCTTTCAGGATTCCATTTACACTTTGATCCTTTGCTCAGCAGCAAATTTAACATCATTGTGACCTTCTTCTGCCCAACATCATCCCCCCATCAGACAGGGAGAGAGCATGATCTTATATGTGCATTTATTAAGGCAGCAAGCTCCAAATATTGGAAAAATGACAAATACCAGGATTTCCTATAATAACTAGGAGAGAAACAGATTGTTCTTAAGGAAAAATCAATTAGTAAACCCTCTCTACCATGCTTTCCTTAGGAGGCAAGGTGGGTGCATCCTAAGTTGAATATAGCTCTTTAAAGGTTGTTTCTGATTTAAGTCCTACAGAACTGACAGCAAGTTTGCAATGGTTCTATAATGGTTCTGGTGATACAGAAGAAATCCTAATGCTCAAAATCACAGTGTCTTACTTAATTGCACTGCAAATAATAGTTTAAAATAACTGACAGATATTAAGTAGACTAGTTGGGGGGTGAGCATTTAATAATGCAGATAATCGTTAAAAAAATAACTGAAATATCATTAACATCATGATCCTAGAAACCTCTGAGTTGTATTAAAAATTACACATTTCATGAAGAATATATTTTTAAAAAGAAAATGAGAACTAAAATATGATGGCCAGAAAAGCATGTTTTGAAAGTTCATGTGTCGTATCAATGGACCCCCAAAAATGCAGCATGAAACCATTATATCTGAAAACTGTGTAGTAATCCATGTGATAACATTTGGTGGAGATGCACAAGGCTGTTAGTGTGGAAAATTATTTTGAAGCTGATTTGTCCTTTAATGTTGATTCAGGTTTGCATATTAAAAGATTTTGAACTAGGCCTAAATGACTTGGAGCTCCGATAAGCAGTAACGTTATAAAGAACAGTGAAAAATACACACCGTAGCTGCTATGCAAACAAGATGTCAAGTATTATTTGTGGATTTCCTTACTAGAAAATGGCTGTGCAGATAATGTGTCAACATTTGCATTAATGATAACACTATTAATAATGAAACTACAGGATGAAGCTGTGGGTGCCACGATTCAGCTTGGAAATGTGTATGTGTGGTGGGGTGAGGCGCGTATAACTCTCAAAACAAAAGCATCAGTATTATAACTATACACAGGTAGAGTATTGATTGTGAGTAAGCAAATACCATCCTTTCCTTCCTGTGGTCTCTTTTTAGGCCGTATTCATTCTGATTCACAAAGGGAAGAAGGTTTTTTTAAGGTTATATGAGACTGAAGTGACACCCATACTGCTTTTGTGTCAATTTGGAAATTCTAAGCTCTTTTCAACTGCTCCTCATTAAGACCAGGCAGCAGACTAATGCTGCTTTTACTTGCTCTGAAAAGCTCTATAGAGGGACAGACTTTCTCTCAGACCAGTGTTTTATTGTTACTATTTCACTCTTTAGCATCTAACCAACAGTTAAGATAATAATAATAGCTGGAGTGTATGGAGGGCTTTTATTTCAATGCAAGTATTTTTATATCTGTTATTATTAAATCATGAAAACTTAGGTCTTGAAAGGAATTCAAGGAGTTCTCTGGCCCATTTCCCATTTAGAGGCTCACTCTTGTTTGATATGATCCTAAAGAGATGAATATATATTTTACCTAAGAAATAAGTGTTCAGTAATAGACTATCTCCAAGTCCCTCTTTATCACTATGATTTTTTTAATTCTATGTTTCTTCCTATGTAATCTTTCAAACAAGATACTTCCACAAAGATCTCTGAGAAACCCAACTGAGTAGTTTAACAGATTGCACAGACAGAAGGCTCTTCCATTAATCTATCCTCTGTGCCTAGTCCAGAATTATATAAATGTGTTTAATCACTCTATTAGTTACAAAGCCAAGTATGGATGTCTGTAACATTCCAGACCAAGACTATTTCTTTCAACTGGATAGAAACATGAGACTACCACCTGATCTCCTTTATCTTTATCTCCAAAGCTGGGTACTTACTTGTCTTCTTCCTGGCATGACTATGACCCGCATATGTCAGAAGAACAGGGTAAGTTTTTCTAGTCTAAGCTTTTTTTTTCTGCTGAGAGCACATATTTTTATTCATGTGGTAAGTACTCAGTGTACCAGCAGATTACATCCTTCATGCAATACTAAAGCAAAGCAATTTCTTTTGCAAAATTCCTTGGCAGGAAATACCACCAAATGCTAAACTAGTCCCAGAAATAACTGCATATTGGACTACATGAAAGATTCTCTGCCATATACCTTAACTGTGCTTAAAGAAATGGTGATGTCAGGGAAATCACAAACTGTGAATGAAATTTGAAGCTTAGGATACCTTTCTACCAAAGGTTTCCATCCATGTGGCAATAATCTTGGTAGGGAAATTACCACTAACTTTTCAAAAAGACATCAGCTGTTATCTCTCTGGAAGATATTCTTTGCCTTAGAGGCAGAAAGATGAATAGCTCGTAATATTCTTTCTTATTAACCTGTTTCAAAACACAAAATTATCTTTTTATCAGTGATCTATGTATTATACAGGATATTCTACCCCAATGCAAGAAGCCCTTAGTGTTTCAAGATGACTAGAGATAAAGAGAAGAAAAATATTACTTAAAGTTGACTTAGTACCAGGAAACCCTACAATATTTAGACAACTAAAATAAACCTAAGAAGCATTGCATTTGTGACATGGGCCAAAAAGAAAGTAAGGAATTTTCACCAGAAGTGAATTTTCAGGTTGAGCTCTGACCTCTGAAGAAATGAGATTTGTAAAGTAAATGCTAATAGAGCCTCCTTCACGGCAGCTTGAACACACTGCTATGAAAACACAGAATAACAAGCATCTCTCGCCTTCTTCAGTTTAGCTTTAATTACTGCAGAACAGCCTTCTCCTGCTCCTCTAGTCCTGCCTCTGTCAACACACCACACTGAACCCGGATTCTCTGAAGCTTATGTGTTTACAATATATGTTCACTCTTGAAAGCCTTTGTTTTGTGAGATTTTTTTTAAATGTCTATTTTCAACTGGATGAGTGTAATTCCCTCCTACCATTTCCCATTTACTCTTTCTTTAAATTCTACCCAGAAAAATAGATACCGGTGTGTTTAAAACACTCAAGTCAAAAATTGCAGTTGGGAAAATGACTGCCTAAGGAACCTCCTGAACAACCAATGTTCAAATGCGTGTACTGGGCATTCAGGAAGTCTGGAGCCATTCTGCACTTAAACACCCTCAGGTACATATTATTATTAGTTAGCTTTTCTCCCTAAAAAATTCTTTTCTCCAAACCTTTCCATTTCCCTCCATACACTTTTTAGCCTTCTTCCATTAATTTTTGTCTTTGTACCCTCTAAACCCTCAAAATGTGGAGTGCAGAATGTCAGGGATCCTAAGAGTCTTTTGGGGTATCTGAAATGTTATAGTATCTTCATAATAATACTAAGAAATTATTTACCTTTTTCATTGTATTGACAGCTTTCATTAACAGTGCAAAAGCAACGGTGTGTAAGTCTTCTGGCTCCTTAGTAAAATCAAGGTAGTGACATCTAACTGTACAATATGGTCATTGTATTTTTTGGCTGCCATTCAGTCAGTTTTTTTTAAAGTCAGTTTCACTGAGGAATATCCTTTTGAAACAATAAAAGTTAGTTTTATTAAAGCTTGATTCTCAAATGCAACACACAATAATTTAGATGATGAAATAGAAAGTAGAGATGAAGCACCTTGGCTGCACATAGAAGTACAAGCTTTGTCTCAAGCAGATGCACCATGCAATCATTTTGTGTTCTGAGCTGAAAAACCCACTTGCTTGGAGTAACATTTTTACTGGAAATAATGACTGACAAACTATGAGTACTCAATCATATATTTAGGGGACATTTTCTCAAAAATAAATGAGGTAAAACTATCACTTCAAGAAAAGCAACTGACAATGTTTGCTGCTACTGATAAAATTAGTTTTCACATGAAAACTGGAATTTTGGATAACTTGTACCCACAATGACGAACTTGACAGTTTTTCACTAATTAAAGAATTTTAGATGACATTAGTGTGATATTAATGAATGAGGTTTTTTAATACTGTGTGATGAAATGTGCCAACATTTGAAGATCTGTGTAACTTAGCGAACTTATATTTCCAAATGACCATTGCAAAATTTTATAAAAATCATGAAGGGCAAAAGAACCACTCAAAATGCAGAGAAAACTAGTGGATTTTCATGTAAAAAAAAAAAGTACAAAAAGTTCATTAATATGATTTTGGGTTTGACATTTCAGGTAACATTTAAGAAACTACTTGCCAAGTTTTGGTGTAGTATTAAAGAAGAATGTCCACCATGATCCTAAGAGATTGTTAAAGTCCTTTTCCCTTTTCCTCTATGCATCTAAGTTAGGACAGATTTCCTTCATATGCTTCAATCAAAATAAGATATCCCAATGGATTAAAAGAAGCACACTTGAGAATCCAACTGTCTCTTATTGAGTCAGACATTAAAGTTTACAAAAATATAAAATAATACCACTCATGCTGGTACTTTTCCTGCCTTGGAAAATGTATGTAATTATGTTTTATAGCAACACTTATGTTAGAAAAAATAAGTTAGAAAATATTTTTAAATCTCTAATATGTTAAGTGTAAATTGATATAATCTACATAAATGAAAAATTTGTGAGGAGTCTTCATTAATTTTTTAAGTGAGAAGAGGCCCCAAGACCAAAAAGTATGAAAACTGCTGGTTTATACTCAGACACTGCCATTCATTATATGCTGGGAGCCTGGTTACTCATTCAACTCACCTTCCTTTAGTCCAGAGGCCCCTACCTTGCATTCTCAATGGGTTCTACAAAGTTCACAAATACCTTGAAATTTCACAGATTTTCATCTAAGGACCCCCTGGAGCAAGATTCATGAATTTTTTAAGATTCTCTGTAAGCCACTAGGACCCACACTCTCACTTAAAATCAGGGAATAGATCTTCTCAAACTCTATCCAGGCACTGTGGCTCCTGAGACGGCCAATATGGAAGTCACTGGGTCCCTGGTGTCAAAGAAGAGCTACCTAGTTCAAACAATTAAACAGTAAGCTGATCTATTTATTCTTACTCTGTGCAGAATCCCATGTCAGGGGTCAGAGGGTAGGAAAAGGACAAAGTAAATACGACACCACCTCCAATCCCAGATATCTCTTCTTTTAGCATCCCTTCACTTTCCTACTCCCATTCCCTGAGATGGGTTAGATGCCCTTCTTATTGCTTCTCTAATTCCCTCTCTACATGCCTAACTCAGCCCTTCCCACAATGCACTATGATTTCATGTTTAACTCCCCTGCTAGACTGTGAGCCCCTGGAGAGCAGGGGCTACGTTTACTCATCTTTTCATTCACTGAACCTGGCATAGTGCCTGCAATACAACAAATGCTCAATTATTATCCTTTTAAATGCAGTGAGTTCACAGTCTGCAAGAAGGAAGTAGAACATAAGTAATATCATAGTAATATAAACAACATAATGTAGTGGCTAAAAGCATAGATTCCGGATTCAGATTTCTTGTATTCAAAGCCAGACTTTTCCCACTTAATATTTTAGTGGCCTTGGGCAAGCTGCTCATCCTGTCTGTGGATCTCTTTCCTCATCTGTAAAGTAGGAATAATAATAGTGTCCACCTCATAGCATTGTTATGAGATTCAATGAAGTAGTCTTATAAAATGCATAGAACAGTGCCTGCACACAGGCGGGGCTCTCTAGGTAAAAAAGATGAAGTTGTCCATTATCTGACTAAACATGAGGAAGCTTTAATGGGGGACAGCCTTTGAGTGAAGTGCACTTTATTTCACTATTATTTTAATTATTGTTAACATCCTTAACACTTGTTTGAGGATAAATTTATAGAAGTCAGTATCAAGGTAGCAATCAGGGGTTCATCAACTTTCCATTTTATACCCAGTTAATCTCTGATAACTTTTCTCATCGAGCGACACTGTAGCATCATCAGGCATTGTGCAGTATTAAATGTTCTGCACAAATAGGTACCTAACGGTGGGTTTAAGGATGTTGCAGCAGTCCAAGTTCTTTCATTTTCCTGATTATAACTGCATTTGCATAATGTATGAATTCAAACATTATTGCTGTTAAATAATGCATAAATATTCTCCCATGCTGAAATATGTCTATTTCCTCTTCATGAATTCTGTTGAGTGTATCGTTCAGCTGTTGTTCTATTTAAAATGTACTTAGAGATCTGCATACATCAGAACTATGACTGGGGGAAATGTCGTAGCCAGAAGAATGAACCTACTCAGAACTGTAAATGAAGTATACATTATTAAATGAGCCAGGTTTTCCCCTCTTCAGGGTGTATTATCTTCAGAATCTAATGTTTAGTATTTTAGAAATGGCAAAGATTTCCTTGATCACCTGATAATCAGAAGGGATTTGCATGTCTAATAAGAATTTCCTGGAAGGTCTCAGAAAGAAAAAGGTTCTGTTTCTTAGTTTTGTTTTGTTTTTTCCAAACCTAAATATAAATATGAACATGATCATATACTTCAGAGATTTTCTTGCATACTTGGAAATACTATCTAAATTATTAGAGGCAATGATAATTGGTATGAATTCCCACTTCACTTTACAGCCTTAAATATTCCATTTAATGGAATGATTCTCAATGATTCTCTTATGGAAATCACAGCTGTTTCTTTGTTTTAGAAAATAAATGTTTGAAAAAAAAATATGAGTGTTTATTTCTAACTATGTTGTCTCCTTTTCTTTTCTAAATAGACAACTTGCCTTTTAAATTCCCTTTCACTTACAAAAGAGATATAACCCGACTTAATTTAGAATCTAATGTAGTAGGTTCTCTTGTCTTAGTCTATTTCTATTTCCTGCTAGTATGAAATAATCAAGTGACCACAACAGACCACATTTTTAAAATTGTATTTTGTTTTGTGATTTGCCATTATGATGCTGAAAGATGTCTATCCTTGTATTATGATTGCTATAATGTTACTCACACACATGCAATCACATACACATATGAAAAGAGCCTATTTTCTCTGTCAAATGGATTTTCTGTCACTTCCCTATTCAATCCTCTACTTACTACTGCTGATAAAATGGTGTGATGCATTCAAATGTCTAATAAAAAAGGCTTTGCCTTTAAAAGAAAGCATTTTTAATTCTGTGTCTCATGATAAACAAAAGATAGCTCTGGAACGCATCACATGAACTTCATACAAAAATACCTTTTATTCTAAAATTGAATATACCTGTAAAATAAGATAAAATGAACTGTGACACTGAGTGCCAGTTTCACACATGGCTCTCCCAAATGAATATTAGTTAAAGAAACCTATTTCACATACCTCAGGACTGTTCATTAAATTTCCACCTTTCCAAAGAACATATGCAATGGAGCCATCAAAGCATGAGGCGCTGCAGAGCACTAGTGCCAGGCGCCTCAGATGCAGAGTGCAAATTTCCAGAACGAAAAGTTGAACCAAATTTGCCTCTTTTTCAACCCTCTTAATGAGCAATTCTAAAGCCCCATGGTGCAATTGATTCTTTCAAAAAATCAATAGAAGGCAGACCACCAGGTGTGGTGATCCAAGGATCATCCATTGAAGAATCACAGTTACAATTTGGAAGCTTGAGGCACCCCCTCATTTCTCTTCACAGTGTACATCTAGAGAATATGTTCCCGACCTCAGCCTTAGGAAGTAGAGGGGGCTGTCAAAAGCAACATGCCCAAACATTATATCATCTTTAAATGAGAAGAAAGTTTAGAAGCACTTCAATCCTAATGCTGATTTTCTTCAGTCCAACTGCTGTCACTTTTCCCCAGTATTAAAGTGAGAAATAGAAGACCCAGAACAAATGCCGTGGGAGAAGGAAATTGGAAAAGCTCAGAGATAAGCAGTTCTTGTTAAATAGGAAAGGGTAGCAGAGACTGCAGAATGAAGTTTCCTCTAGGTGCCCTCCACCCCGGGTACTATAAGCATCGCAACTCAGCTCCTAACCCAGGAGAACAGACCTGAGATCTGCCACCCACTCAGCTCCACCTGACAGTTCCAAGCCTTACATGGCCAAAAGAATTTCTCTTTGGAATTGCAGTTTTTACTTCTATCAACTAAGAATGTGATCGAACAAATCAAATGTCATAAGATTTTTGACAGCACGCTTATTTGTATTGAAGCATATTAAGTAGCATAAACAATGCTGAAATTCACATTGTGTCTGTGAGATGGCTATGGCAACCCTGGGAAATTTTGCATTTTTTATAAATCCCACATAAACTTTAAACTGTTTGTAGACCTCCCCACATCCATTCAGTCTGATGTCCTTTCCTTTACCTTGTACAGGCCCTCAACCAAAAGAGCTTATTAGTAGAGAAAACCTTTGGAAAGACACTAAATTTCATCAAGATGCCAGAAAACCACACATTACTACATGGGGCCTATTGATTGCAAAATTACTCTGTGAGGTCTGGAGATTATGTCTGGTCTTAATGTCCCAATTGCCTTTCACTGACTCAAAGTCCTGGGAGCATCAAAAGTCTGGTGACACGGCCCTCACCTTGGTGTCTCCCTTCTAGCCCCAACTGCTGCCAGTCCCATCTCCAGCTCTTACTCATTGAGGCAGTTTCTCTAAGGCTGAAACAAAGGAGTATTAATCAGAAAATGTATTAACTAATTGGTGAAGCCTATTATAAAAATCCCCCTAATTACTTTGTGGTGTCAAGAAAAAGGGCCTGTCAAGAGCATATCAGCGTTACAAGTGTGACAGCGAAAAAGCAACATTTGGAAGTCCCCCTCCCCTGGGCCTTTTCTTTGATTTCTGCCTTTAATACTGATAAGAAGTGACAGTAGTTGGATAAAACAATCAAAACTTGAGTTGAAGAGCTTATAAACCTTCTGACACTTCAATAAACCACAAGCCGATATGAAACTAGCAAAATGGTTTTATTTTAACTCTGGCTAGCCACACACCACAGACAGGACATCCATTTGCAGAGCTCTGAGCTATCTTCTTGGTATAATATTTTACTAACTCTCATTTCACATCTTTTAAATAAGAAATAAATGCTAAATTCTACCAAGAGAAATAAAATCTTTTACAATTTTTTAGACAGTTGTTGTCATCCCTCAGGAGAGCTTTATGCCTGCTGCTAAATGTCTACAAATCAATATTTAATATTTTGAAACATGAAGTCTTAATTATCCATCTCCCCTTAAAGCGTGAAACCCTCACTGAGTGAAAATAAGACCATTTGTTGGCTGAAGGATTAATTGCCACTTATTAGCACTTTTTTGATCTGCAGGTCAGATTACGGGGCTCCATTCCAAACACATACTATGCCTTATCATTTATGCCTGGGTGTATAAGTGAGTGGAGCAGAGTATGTTAAGTCAGGGCTATATGAAGATCTTTTTCACTTTGGTTCGTTGCACTAACACTGATGAATTAAAAAAGAAAAATAAATGATCTTCAAATCATAACTATTATTATCCCCCATAGTTTTAAATTTTAAACTATTTACTTAAAATAAAAGAGTTATTTTACTCTTAGGTACCATATCAATACACATTCAAATAACCTATCTCACTCCCTACTAACGAAGAAAGGGAAATTGTGTGATTTGGGTCAATTGTCCATTATCATAAAAAACCCAATTGCAAAATGGGAAAAAAAAATCCATGGGCTTCTGCGGACCTTTAACCTGTCTGTATACTTGATCGGAGAAGCCTTCGCTGTAGCAGGAGAGCTGAACCTGGAGCAAAGTCTTTTGCCTCTGGGAGCCAAGAGATCACAACCAAATTTTTAATAAACAGGGTTTTCTCTGTATGTTCATCCAGAACATAGCAGGACAGCTCTGAAATGGAACACATGGTGAAGTGGGAAAACAATGTGGCCATGTTCTGGTACTTGTGAATGTGACCTTTTTTGGAAAAAGGAACTTTGCACTTGCAATTAAACTGAGGATCTCAAGAAGAGATCTTCCTGGATTATCCAGGGGGCCGTAAATCCAATGGCTGGTGTACTACAAGAGACACAGAGAAGAGACACAGCGGGGAAAGAAGGAGCAGGCCATGAGAAGATGGATGCAGACACTGAACTGTGCAGCTACAAGCCAAGGAATGCCTGGACCCCTGTCTTAGCCTCTTCATTTCCCAAACACCATTTGTTGTGCAGAATACCATTAATGTCTCAAGTCTGCCCAGGGAACGAAGTCCAGCTGACATGTCGACTTCAGACTTATGGCTTCCTGAACCTTGACAGAATAAATTTCTACTGTTTTAAGCTATTGAGTTTCTGAGTTTTTTTATGGAAATTATAGAGATTTAATACACAACTGGCATGAACACAAGATAACTTAATGGATGGCTGGTGAGTTAGAACAGTACAGTAACAAATAGATTGTGTGACTTTGTCCCAAATTCAGCCAGAATGAGAGATTCAGGAATATTTACATGCCTTCCTCAAATTACATCTTCCTTGTTCATCTTGCTTTGGCTGCTGTTCACTTTCCAGTCTTCCTCTGCTTAAGCTCACTAGCTGCCTAGGATTGTGGAATGGCGGGATTGGCACCTCATCTTTGCCACTTACCTTAATCATCACTCAATCACTCTGAGCCTGCATTCTATTATTTAATATAAGGAGATAATAAAATATCCTGATTGGTTTGTTGTGAGGTTGGAAACATATTTGTGAAGTACTTAATATGGTGCCCAGAATACCATTAGTGCCCAATTAAAAGCAGCAATTATGACTTCTCTGGGTATTGTGAGGATTAAATAACAACATATAAATCCCTTGACACCAAGGAAGGATTTAATAAACGTGATGGTAGTTAGTACCCTATATGTTTTGCTCCTGGAGTTTCCATCTCCACAAATTGGCAGTCACAGGCTGAAACCCTTTGGTGGCTGCCCTAGCAATGGGTTAAGATCCCAGACCTGTAATAGTCCGCCAGCCATGAACAATCTGGCCTGCATTATAGCCCAGCACCCTATCACATGCTGTGCCTCCTCCTCGTGTTTAATCCAGACCCAGCACCCCCCACACCTCCACTAGCTTCCATCTGGTGCCTCCTCCCTGCTGCCTTTGCCCTCCTAAAACACTCTTCCCGTGCTCCCAACTAAATCTTCCTCACCCTTCAGGTCTCAGCTGAAGTGCCACTTTCTTAGAGAAGAATTCTCTGACATCTATATCCTCATCTCAGTAGGTCCTATGCTTCTCTCATCACCCTGACTCCTCTTCTTAATTATGTATTTACTTGTGGGCTTATGTGTTAAAGCTTGTCTCCTCCACTAGGCCATGTAGCAGGGACAATATTTTGAGGATATTAAACAAAAACCTTTCCATGCCAGTCTCATCACTAGATATGAATTATTCCATGGCTACAACAAGAACAATCACACCCGGCAGACTCAAATTATGTATTTTCTTTGTCGGTGTCAGTGTAGGGAGAGATACCCTTTCTTCCCTCATGGGTAAATATGACATTTGGTACACAGAGGGGAAAAGGAAGATTAAAAAAGGAAAGTTCATGCATGGGAAATGGGAAGTCCAATTTTTTTTTGTCCCAGTAAATTATAGAAAGGAAAAAGAGAGAACAGAGTCAAGAAATCATATGGGCAGGTCTTCCAGTTTCTGCTCTGGGCGTTGGATCAGTCGGCTTGGGCTGCCGTCACAGGTACCACAGTTTGGCTTAATGAACAGAAATCATCTAAGATAGAGGCGTTAGCTAAGTTTGAACTCCTTAGTTAACCAAGGTGTTTAGTTTTTTCTGCAAACCTCTCTCCTGGTTTGCAGGGCTGCCTTCTTACCGTGTCTTCACATGCGGTCTCCTCCACGTGTGTGCCCCTGAGGTCTCTCGGTGTGTCCACATTTCCTTGTCTTAGAAGGATACCCGGCAAACTGGAGTACAGTCAGCCCATATGATCTCATTTAACCTTAATTAAAAGCCCTTTTTCCAAATACATTTACATTCTGAGGTAATGTATTCTGAGGGCTTAACATATGAACTTGGGTGGGGGAGACAATTCAGCCTGAAACAGGGATAAAAATCTTCAAGATGTGGGGCATGATAGGAATATGTAGGTAAATCCAAGAAAGCCCAATAATGCCTGGTGGGAGAGAAGAAGTCTGGTGGTATGTTTTCCTAGACATCACTTAGGAAGACTGGGAACAACAGTGTAACACTGAGAAGGCAGCTGGAGAGATGGAAACAGTTTTCCTGCCTCCATAGAGCCCATGTGGGACACACTGGGTCTTATGAGCTTTAGTGAGCATCTTGCCAATGGGTTTCAGCCCCAGGCAAGTTCACTATGGATTCAATGTGACCAAAGAAATTGACAGCAAAATGTTCTTTAGGTGAAAGGGTTATACACAACTTTATTTCCAGGTGGCAGGTCAGTCACTAAAATCCCGTTTACTCAGAGCGAGTCTGCATGCAGGAAGCTGGTCTCTGCCTCTGGGTGCCTCTGTCGGCACAGCCGTCCTCTGGGCTTCTCTGCATACATAGCCGTCCTCTGGGCCTCTCTGCCTGCACAGCAGTCCCACACAGCCATCCTCTGGGCCTCTCTGCACAGTTGTCCCTAACAGCTGTCCTCTGGGCCTCTGCACAGTCATCCTGCACAGCTGTCCTCTGGGCCTCTGTCCACGGTGCTGCCACTACTCCAGCCTCTGCTCTGCCCTCCTGCAGCCTTGCAGCTGTGCCACGGTGTTGTGCCCAGAGCACTGGGTGGAGCTCTTTATATAGAGTCAACTGTGAGCTAGTCAACCAGGGCCAGGTGAGAATTCTGGCCACAGGAACTCATTTTATCCACAGTGAGCATGTGTGATTTGTTACCAGGGGCAGGGGACCATTATGACCCCATGTCAGGACAAGACTAGAATCAGAGTCAAACGGTTTGACCATTGACTCCAGGGATAGACTTCACCTCTTATTCCAAAAACTCAAACGGCACTGGTTGTGCTTCATCAGCTGAGATCATCAGGGCCTAAAAGACACCAGATGAATTCCCACCGGCTTCTTTCCCACAGTCTCAGAACCACCTAATCAGCCCCTCTGCAGCTAGATGACATTGCAGAAAGAGCAGGAAGAAGGACAAAAAACCTGAAGGCCTAAAGATTTGCTGAAGAGATGGAATCATGTAAAAGAGACAATCTCAACTAGCCCAAATGGGGAACTAGATGTTCTAAACTTACCAAGATTCAACCCACAGAGACTGTTAAATGACTGAGACTGAGAAAGAGAAGATGTTGTTAAGTGGCAAATTTATATGTTCCCATTACCAACAGGATGAGAATCACAAGGAAAATTAGACAAGTCTTAGAAAAAGAAGTTACTTTTTTCTGTATAGCAGAATAGTAGTAAGAATTAAATGTGGACATCGTTTCAACTGTAAACTTTAGGAGGACAGGAGGACAGGAGGCTTGTCTATTGGGTGTGCCTAGCAGAGAGCTGGTACTAACAAATGTTGTTTAAAGAAATGGTGTCACTGAGTTTCCAGCAGCTCCTAAGCTAAATTACATCCCTTCCCAACTTTAAAACTCTGCTTAAATCTTGCTTCATTATGGCATTTTGAAGTTGTTCAGTTCAGTTCCCATCATTCCAAATAATTCCAGTAAGCAAGTCTCCAACCTTAGAAAATAGTGGTAGAGGTGAATCTTACAGCCAATCCAAGTTCATCCTATCACCAAATCATATGCCTGCTCCAATTTAGGCATCCGTAATGAGTACAATATTAATTCCAACACTGTCAAGTTCTCTTAGCCTATTCATTTCCCTTGTTTTACCTCTCTTATTAGATCAAGAAACATTAGATCCCATTAAGAAAGTCCTTTTATTGCCCCCCTCACTCCAGTCTCTACCTGGCTCAAGCTATTTGTCATAGGTTCACCTGGTTACCATGTTCTTCCCATCTATGCTTCTGAATATCCAGATCAAGACATCCCTGATGTCCGTATTCATATTAATGTCTTTTAAAAACTCTTTCTTATAATTACCTGTATTACATATTGAGGTAGGGCAGGGACATGGGATAAGCATCATGATTAACTTTTCCTGCCTATGATGGAAAATCCTGAGATGTAAACAGTATAGTAAGAACAGGAGGGGCTCCATCTTAAGGCTAAGATTCCATTTTAGAAAGCAGAGAGTTTGAGACTTAAGATTCCTGACATATTCTCTGGTAATCAGACAACAGCCCCAAAAGCCTATCTTAAGGCAGGGCAGGCAGTCTTAAGTGATATGTCACAACTGCTTGAGCATAATCACTATCTTGGAGAAGAACAGGATAAACAAATCCCTTATGTTGTATTTATTTAGCATAATTAACTGGAGGACTGATAAGAGAGGAGAGGAGACACTGTCTCATCAGAGATAAGCACCTTGAAACCACAAGTCAAGCCTACGCCCAGTAACCCCCCCTTTGCCCTTTGACCCATTCTTGAAAGGCTTACAAGACAGAATCCCCAAACTTTCAGTGCGCCTCCCCTCTCTGAGGATGCCTGCAGTTTTCTTTCTTTAAGTGCATACTTTCAAATAAAGCTTTCTCACTGCTCAAATTATTACAGTTTGTCTCTGCTACTTCATTTCATTTCCAAGTCTTCACTCTATCTCCGACTCCTAATAAGTAGGGAGGGGCTGCTAAGAGCTCAGATTTGGGCCTGAGTGTTTCATCGCCTGGGTGACCTGGATGGAACTGCTGCTGTGCCATCTGCTCCTAGTAGCCTGCCTGCAAATCTCCTTTCTTCGGGAACATAATCTCACTCCATCCTGTGCTCCGTGGCTCCCCCAAATCCTGGAGTGATAGGGGCTAGACCCCATGCTGTTCAGATCCAAGTGGACACAGGATGCCAGGTGACCCTGGTTTCAGGAGATGGCAAGGGAATCTGCCCTGGGCCAAGAACTTTCCCTCTTTCCCTCTGCACTTATCTGTTCTCTGATGCCTGTAGGGCAGCTGCCATTCCCTGCTGCTCTTGCTTTAATGAACTACTTCCCTGACTACATTCATCTGACTTGCTTGAGAATTCTTCCTCAACCAGAGTCAACCACTCTCCTGTAACTCTGGGGTTGGGGGTAGGGGCGGGGTGGATTCCCAGGGCAAAATACCTCTAAAACCAAAATCAGTCAAAGGGAGAAATAAAGTTAATAAACCCTTTTATTTGTTATAAGCAGTTATCCCATTTCTCTCTCTTGACCCAGCTGCAGTAGAAAGCTTCATCCAACCTCTCCAGTCCAGATACACCCCCACAGGCTCATATAATTACCTATTGATATGTAGATGGACTAATTCTCTCCACCCTTTGGAAACACCTACTGATACCGAGATGTACAAAATCCAGGCAAGAGATACTGGAAATATTACAATTTTACCCACACCTCCCCCACCCAGGTTAAGGTTTCTCCAAGTGCTTCACCTAGTGAGCAGGAAGAAACCTCCCCAGACGCAGCTGCCCAGCAAAAATATTGCAAAATTTACAGTGTTTTACATATCACTGTCTCACAATTTAATGTTTAATCTTCTCTGCATGTGATAAGCATATAATACTAATTGAATACCTGCTGCTAATATAATTCTACAGATAGAGACACCCACATATTTTATACATACACATGCACACACACACACACACACACACACACACACACACTTGTATAGCTTTTCCTGTAATCATATGTACTCTCCTAAGAAGCAGTCCATGTCTTTAAAACTCATTAATTTTGTACTCCATAAATCATATGATAGATATGATAGCAAGCTTTAAACAAATGCTTTTTGATTGATCTTAGATCAGACATCACTTTATTGTCTAGGAAATACACCAATAGAAACAAAGAATTGAATTGTGTTTTCTTAATTTTTTAAATCACTTTTCCATCTTTAGTATTTTATGAGTTATTTTCATTTAGCAAGTAGGAGAATTTTCAGCAACAGCCCATCTGCTCCTCCTCTTGATGTTGAAGTGGTCGGCAGGCTAAATTGGTAATATCTTTCATTCTGTGGCACCGCCCCATGTTGTCACAGGCATGCAATTCTGATATCATTGCCCTATTGAGCCAAAGGCAAGGAGAGACAACAAGAGATAAATCCCTTCAAAAACTCAATAAGTTTAATAATAGCTAACAGACACAGAATACTAGCAGCCATAGAAATGCTTAATTGCTCTTTGTCATTAAGTTGGCTATAATGATAAAGGCTCTTTGTGAAGGTTCCTTCCCCTTTGATGCTGGACTCAAGGATTGGACTGAAAGGGGCTGTGAATACACACCTCCCAGTCCTGCTCCACCCCCTCACCCAACACGCTATCAGCTGCCACAGCACTGAAAGGCTATCAGCTGCCACAGCACTGAAAGTAAGGCGAGCAGGTAGGAAGCTGGGCTACATACCAAGTTCTCAAGGGAGGGAATTTTCACAGTCCTTCTAGATAATTCACCACAGTGTTTCAAAAATCTTCATTTGAGCCAGTTCTACTCTACGACTTCCTAATCATTCCTGTTTTACTTTAAATACAATTATGTTAGACTGCCCTCTATGGAAAACAAAACAAAACAAAAATTAATTTTAGGTGTGGACCTAAGAGGAATAGAAGAGGAACCCATTGTTTCTCTCAGGGATGTTAAATTTATTCTCACATTTCATTTACAATATTCAAGGGAAAAACCCAACTGAATTTATGGAAAGGATTCATTTGTGCTCTGGTCATTACAGTAGATTTTTTAAAGCTCTTTTTTCTACACAAAAAAATCCACTAACTAAACATAATGATAACAAACAATTTCTACCAAGGTGAAATGTGGGGGAAAAAAATTTAAAAAATAAAGTAAAATTACTAGTGTGAATACAAAATGCAAAAGCCACATTATGTTTAGCCACTAATCCACTTCCACTAATATATTCGTTTGCTCCATTATTTTCCCCTAGACATTCAGAGGTCATATCTACAATAGCAGTATGCCTACGAATTTTGAGAAAACCAAGGCAAATATGTGGGACAAAGGCCAGCTCTAAGCAAAGCTACAAAATTATAAAAGTGCTGTTTCTGGTGTCCCTACTCCCACCCTCTCTACCACCTCAGTCTTTCTACTCAATACACCCTCTACTCCTTGTGAGAAATAAGTGAAATTAAGAGCTTAAAGCTCATACAAAGTACCTGTCTTTTTGGTACCACTCAAAAAATACTATTTCTCAAATTATTTCTCTAGACCCAAGAGAATCAAGCCCACTTTATGAAATAGATGCCATCCTTTAACTGGTTTTACTAATGAGGAAAACGTGGCTCAGAAAGATTTAGTAATTGGCTTAAATCACCAAGCTAGTCAATGTCCTCACTGCTGCATTCCATTGCCACTATGGCAAAGAGTGGGTAGAATATCCAAGCCTGGTTTCCTTCTCCTTTTCCTTTACCTTTGGTAGATCCTGTCCTGTGAGCAGCTATGGCTTGTTTCAGACACAACGGGTTTGTGGAAACTGAGGTACAAATGGAGTTCAGCTCCAGCCACAAAGGAATATGGAGGCAGTCCTTTCCCCTCACTGCCTTCTCTACACTACTGTTGAGCACCATGCCCCAGCGACCTACCAGAAGAGTCAGGTCAGATCCATCAAACCCCTGAAATTGTGTCATGTCATGTCATGTCATGTCAATTCATTGAACTGAACAATGTTAGACCCAGGAGGTATCTCAGAGGGAATATAATTGAATTTGCTCATTTTATAGATAAGGAAACTAAGGCACATATTGCTTAAATGGATTTCCCAGTCCTAAAGCCCGTATGTGGCAGAGGCAGGCAGTTTAAAGAAACTAATGTCTTCAGACTGACTCAGAAGATGGACTCCTACTTTATACATTAGAGGTAGCTCTGACTTTTACTTACCATCACTTGCCACCACCAACCCTTGACATCAAAATGATCATAGCTTCTACTTGCAAAATTCCTTCTATTTCTTCCTGGGCTGAGTCTGATCAAGCCAAATATCATGACATCCTGATATTTTTCTGAAGTTTTGATTTATTGTGGACATGTTTGTATTTCTGCTGCATGTGGTCATTATATTCTTAACATTTAATAAGACTTACTAATATACAAGACCTTAAAGATGGAATCTATGTCTTTTCTTCTTTTGTGTGTTTTATCACTTTTGCTCACCCCATAATATACTCCAATTCTCATGTGGACCCAACAGGGTATTCAATTTGCCCTGAATGACAAGAGTCTTCTTTTATGAAGGTGGGATGTCAGACTTATTGTGGAAAAAAGCATAATTCTTCATGACGAGAGACAACATTTGTTTCATGGACATGAACAAATAGCTAATTGCTCCAATCAGCTTGCCTTACTGCATCATAGTCATCAACAAAACCATCAGTTAATCCTGTGGCCCTTCACTGGGTAGGAGGCTCGGGGTTAGGCCCACAGACACCACTGCCATCATCTCCGAGGATCCCAAGCCCCTCAATCAGTCTTATTACCTCTTAAATAAAATTTGATTCTACTTTAAACAGCAGAGAAAGTTTAGGCTTCACAATTACTTTTAAGATCATTTTCCTGCCAAGTGTGCATTACAGGTTTATTCAAATCCTGCTATGCAAACAGTTGACAAAAGAATATGAACTTGCTTAAATGTCAAGGGTTTGGTTCAGTTTCAGATATGGGCAGTGGGTTGGGAAAAGAACTGTGATTTTGTGTTTAGAGAGCAGTAAAAGAACGCCATAGTTAATTCTTTTGCTATAGGGTAAATAAATCGTTAACAATTATCAGTACACGATCATTAACAACAAAATCCTTCTCTCCACTAGTCTTGAGCTGTTTATATGGACATCTTCAAAAAGTCAAATTCAAATTATTCAGTATCTGAATCTGATTATCCTCCCTCCAAATGTTCCAACCTGACACCAAAGTGATTTTTCTTAGGAAAAAAACACAAGCATGTCATTTTCATGCTTCAAAACCTTCAGACTCTCTTTTTAACCTACAGAATAAAGTCTCATCCCTTTAGAAAACCATGCTAAGTACCTCCCCAGAAGATCCCAGCTCTCCTTTTCATCATGATCCCTCTCTCTCTCCTTCATACCCAACCTCCTTATCTTCTCCCTCGTCTCTATCCTGCCTACTCTATTTTAGCCATGAAGACCTGGTTAAAATTCACCTTCTCTAAACCCCCTAAGAAGTTGGTCACTCTTTTTTTCTGTAAACATCCAAAATTTTTGTTGATACACAACTTGACTCTGTCCTTCCGCCAGACTAAATTCCCCAAGGATTCAATTCTTGTTCATATTCACATGCTCCTGCAGAACTAGCTCCTGGCCCAGCACATGATAGGATGTCAATAAATATTTATTTTAAAAAAATGGATGAATGAAGAAATAAATGCCTCATTTTAAAATTGTTGGAAATATAGTCTTCAGGAAGAGAGAAACATCTTCGAATTACAGATTAGTTTATTTTAACTACATCATGGGCTCCAGAATTTTTCCCAGGCACTTACATGACATAGCAAAGCAAGATTAAGTAGATTGCTGTCTGACCAGCCCTTCTTCACAGGCAAGGTAAAGGTCATGCTTGCATGGGGTGTGCTGCTGTAATAAATAATCCCCAAACTTTAACCTTCAAAAAATAAATGAATCCAAATTCTATTAGCCAAAGTCTCAAATTATGCATATACTTCCGATACACAAAATCAACTTAGAAGGAGGGATGTAACATTTAGCAACCAGGAAACATATTTCAAATACAGCGAAAACAAAGGGTAGACACTCATCGTAGTAAGAAGAGAAATGAAAAATGGTTGGTTAACATGGGGATATTTAATGCCTGTTTTGTTTCAGTTCTCATTACAAAGGGTACTATTGTCAGACACATAATATAATTCCTACCAGAGGGCTTAAGAAATAGGATTTAAAACAGGCCAGGGACTTAGTCATCCAGATCAGATTTGCCAAAATGTCCAAAAATTAATCAGTTCATCCTGCACTACCAGAGGAACACAAGGACTAAATCATGAATTATGGAGTAGTTGGTCTGACTCACAAACTTGAATGTTTCTGGGGCAATTCATTAAGAAAAAAAATCAGTTTGTAAAATCCTGCAGGTTATTAAGTTGTTTAAAAGCAACCTACAAAATTTGTCATGTCAAACCAATGCCACTTTCCTCTTTGGCCAGGAGGAGGTAGCCATAACATGAAAACGTAAAGGAGATGGCTTATTCCATCCTTAATAAGGATTTTGATAAATCAATATATTGACCATCAACTAATATGTTGTTTGGTTAAATTTAGGGACAATCAACCCACAGAAAGTGATGCAGTAACAAAACAAGAGAATCAATCTTTCACCCAATATTTATTGAGTTTCTGGAATATGTAAGGCACCCTGGTAGGCAACATGGGGTGGTCAAGGAAAACCAAACAACGGCTCTAACTCAAGAAGCTTCTAGCAGGAAAGGAAATCTTCATAAACATCTTTATCTGTAGATATAAAGCACTGACAATATGTAGGCTTTATAGAATAAAGGTTAAAAACATGGATTCTAAAACCAGACTGTCTAGGTCTGAATCCTGGAGCTGTTATTACTAGAAGCATGAATTTGAGAAAGCTATGTGATTGTTATGCCTTAATTTCTTGTCTGTAAATCAGTGGTGATTATAGGGCTATATACATCATAGGGTAATGGTTAGTATTAAATGAGTTAGCACATGTGAAGTACTTGAATAGTGTAGGAAGTTCAAGGAGAGAGACATTCCTTCCTTTGATAGGTTTGAAAGGGAAGAGGACAGGAGAGATGAGGTGAACAAGGAGAATCAGAAAGATAGAGCATTTAAAGAGACTCAAGTAGGGAGGTCTTGACAACAGACGTTGAGGTAGAAAAGGTTATGCTGCATATGGAAAACCCTGAATCACAGAGTAATACCTAATACACTAGCCATATGGAGAGTGATGCCTGCCATGCAGTGCACAGTACAACAGTATGGAACCATGATGTACATAGGAGGAAGAAATGAGAGAAATGATTGGGACTCATTTACACTAATATCATTATTTTGGCCAGAAAAGCAGACAAAATTATAAAAAGAGGGTAGAGAAAAGGGAAGGGGCACGTTAAGTAGCTCAAAACAATGAGTATCAAGAAAATTGTACACATGCAAGACAGGAAGATGGAAATTAGAACAGAAGGATTATTTCTGCTGCAATTTAATATTTATTCATTTCCCTTTAAGTGTCAGACCTCCCTCAAAAAATAACAGCTAGCTATCCATTCAAATTATCATAAGACAGAAAAGGAAACTGAGTCCAAGAAAACAGGTGTGTTCAATGAACAGAAGGACAAAGAGTCCTGAATGGCAGCGTAAGGTAGAACACTAACAGGAGCTAAGGTGTTTAATCACTCTCCCAATGAGACTCTCCCTTTCTATCTCTTTTCCTCAAGGCTACACAGTGGATTCCAGAGAAGGTGAACGGGGGCTGGAAAGCTACTCCCAAGGATTCTCTGTCTTCCTCTCTGCTCTCCCCCTGTGGGGAAGTTGGGGCTCCTATGGCCAGGATCCTCACTGAACTTAAACCACCTGAGGATGTAACTGGACTCTTGCTAGGCTACCACTTCCACACCTTTAGGCAATAAGCTACTATTGCACTATATAGAGAGCTGGGTGGAGGCAGAGACGCTAGTGCTCGACCTACCGTGGGGAGAATAAGCCAGGTAATAAACCCTTTCATCCCAAAGAACGGTTGCTGTCATTTTCTTTGTTCACACTGAATCCATAGTGAACTTTCCCAGGGCTGAAACCCACTGGCAAGACAATTGGCAAAGTTGGCAGGGTTCACTCTTGACCAAGGTATAAGAGAGGCTGCCCTTATGGGAGGGGTGCTTCAGTGGGCTGCCCCTGTGAATGGGGAGACAGTGGATTGTCCCCCAATGGGTATGTGGTCTGAGGTGACTTGCTCCTAGAGGACTGGGCCCCACCCCAGGACTGGAGGCAAGTGGAGGTGATACCTGAGGCAGTAGGAGTGGCCCTTGGTATAGTAAGTAGGTCTTTTGACAGACAGAGTGCCTGTGAGGCAGCAGGGACTGTGGGTTGGCTGCTTCTCAAAGTATTAAAAAGTCTACAGAAGAGAAGGACATGCTCCTGAAAAAGACCCAAGAACTGGAGGCATGAGAACGCCAGCTGCAAACTTCTGAGGATTTCCTGAAGAAAGAAATGGCATTGATGTGAAAGAAGGCAGCACGAGAATGCCAGCAGCAAGGTGCCATTGAAGAGGTAAAAGATTCTTTACAGAATGAGATGGCTGCACTGCCAGGTGCTCTGAAGGAGGAAAAGACCATCAAGGAAAAAGACGAACTCCTGAGGGACACACAGGTGGAGGTGGCATGAAAATGCCAGCTGTGAAGCATTGAGGTGAAGGTAAGAGAGCTGCTGAAGACTGAGGTAGCATTGCTGTGAGGCACAGTAGAAAAGGTAAAGGTTGTAGCAGAGGAGGCACTCAGGGGAGGGGAGAGAAAGGTGCCATCAGCCCTGGAAATGGAGGAGCTGGGGAAAGATGAAGGGGTGGTGCCGGAGGCACTGACCCCTCCTGTATTGGAAGCATGCCCAGTGGTTGTAAAGAAAATAAGGACCCAGCAGCTGAAAGTTCCCCAAGGAGAGGTGCAGCCCCCTCCCCAGGTAGTGGAGCACTCTATGGTCCACCCCTATACTCAGGATGAGGTGGTGGATTTGGGCTCCCAGTTTAGGCAGAAGCCCTCAGAGTCAATATCAGCTTGGCTCCTGCATCTGTGGGACTTAGGGGTGGATGGAATTGTTCTGTCGGGATCAAAGAAGGGAAAGCTGTCTTCCCTGACAGCGTAGCCCACTTGAGGCAGTGATTACAAATGCACATCGGACCCCAGGGAGTAGTCACTCCCTCCTTGATTGGCTTATGGCTGCACTTTGTGCTATGTGGCCTAATCAGGGTGATGTGCCATTCTCTCCTGTTAGAAGGCAGACATATGCTGAGCTCCAACAGGTGTTATGAGAGGTAGGCATAAGAAATGCCAGCTATAGTCCAGAGAATTATGGCCCGGATGTACAAATTTTCACTACTGGGATAGGAAATATTGTGCTTCAAATGGCTCCCACCTCCCTCTTTGGGTCTCTAGTGGCCATTCTTTCCCCTCACTTAGGGCATCCCATAAGTGAGATGACACATACAGTAGCAGATTTGAGAGGCTGAAGCAATGAGAACCCAGAAAAAAGTAAGGTCTGCTACTCACAAGAAGAATTTAAAGAGCATCATGAAGGTTATGAGGACCCAGATGTGAGTTGATTTAATACAGGCAGGAGCAGATGGAAGGAAATTAGATGGCAAGTCAAATAGGATCTTACTGGAGCTGTGGCAGCAGCTGAAACCAGAGCAGCAGTTCCAGCCATTAAGACCAAAGAGGCAGAGGTCAGAGACAGAGCCACAAGTCCGGCGTGTGTGTTTGCAAGACTTCCTGCTGGAGAGTGAGCCAACCTCACATGAGCCCACATGGGAAGGTGATTGGGGAACATGGTTTGACTGAGGAGAAGGTCGAGGTAACTGTCCTGAGGGACCATGGGGGGACCGGAGGCCACATGTTCAAACAGCTATCCATTGGTCCCCAGTGAACATACAATGCATCCTGGCTCTGGTGGACCCAGGGGATGAATGTTCACTGATTCATGGTAACCCTGAACAGTTAGTTCCCTGGGACCCCCACTCTCATAGCTGGATATGGGGGTAAGGCTATCAGAGTGAAACAAGCCCAAATCCTGTTGGGAATAGGGGAGCTAACCCCAAAATAGTATACTGTGTATGTATCTCCTATTCCTGAGTATATTTTGGGGATTAATATCCTGCAGGGTCTATGGTTGCAGACCACTGAAGGTGAGTTCAGACTGAGAGTATGTGTGGTGAAGGCAGTTCTGAGGGGACATGCTAGGCACCCGCCTGCAGCTTTTCCTCTTGCCTCAGTGAGTGACTAATACCAAACAATACAAACCGCCTGGAGGGCTTAAAGAGATTGGAGAAACTCTCCAGGAGTTGGAAAAGGTGGGCATTATAAAGCCCACCCATAGTCCTTTCAATTCCCCACTGTGGCCAGTAAAAAACCAGATGACTGAATTACAGAGAACTGAATAAAGTTATACCCTCTATGCATGCTGCCATCCCCTCTATTGCAGGCCTGATGAATACCCTCAGCCATGAACTAGGAACATACCATTATGTGGTAGATCTTGCTAATGCTTTCTTTTCCATTGACATTGAACAGGAAAGTCAGGAACAGTTTGCCTTTATGTGGGAACTACAGGAAAGGAATTTAACCATCCTTCCACAGGGATACCTCCACAGCCCCACCATCTGTCATGGACTTGTAGCCCAGGACTTGGCTACATGGGAGAAACCGCCAACGGTGTGGCTGTACCATTATATTGATGATATCATTCTCATGTCTGATTCTCTTTCAGATCTAGAAGGTGCAGCACCTAAACTGCTGCAACATTTACAGGAGAAAGGATGGGTTATGAATAGAACTAAGGTTCAGGGACCTGGTTTGTCTGTCAAATTCTTGAGAGTCATCTGGTTGGGTAAGACCAAAGTTATACCAGAAGTAGTTATAGATAAAGTCCAGGCCTTTCCTACCCCTACAACTGTAGCATTGCTACAGGAGTTTTTGGGTCTTCTAGGCTACTGGAGTGTGTTTATCCCACACTTGGCACAAATTCTGAAGTCCTTATACCAGTTGGTATGAAAGGGTGTCAAGTGGGACTGAGATGAGACATGTCCATCTGCCTTTACTGCAGCAAAACAGGCAGTCAAGGCGATGCAGGCTTTGAGTGTGATAGACCCATCAAGGCCCTGTGAGCTGGACGTTCATGTCACTGAAGACGGTTATGGCTGGGGTCTCTGGCAGCAGCTTGAACAAACTCACCAACCTATTGAATTCTAGTCACAACTCTGGAAAGGGGCAGAGGTATGACACACTTTGATAGAAAAACAACTGGCTGCCATGTATCATGCCTTGCTGGCTACAGAACCCACCACTGGAATGGCCCCAATAGAGGCAATAACCACCTATCCCATGTTGGGGTGGATACGAGACTGGACCCAAAAGTCAAGGAGTGGTGTGGCACAAACACCCACACTAGCCAAGTGGTGTGCTTACCTACAATAGCATAATCCCTCTCTAGTAGCCCCTTGAGTGAAGAACTCCAATGCTTACTGGGGCCAGTGACAAATACTAGTGAAAGCAGGAAGAACTTGCTTTTGAACCATTAGTAGCAGAGACTCCCTATCGGGAGGGAAGAGCCCCTATATCCGAAGATCCATGGTACACAGATGGCTCCAGCCATAGGCATCCCCCAAAATGGAGGGCCATAACTTTCCATCCTAAGACTGAGACAATATGGATTGAAGATGGTGAGGGGAAAAGCAGCCAATGGGCAGAGTTATGGGCCATGTGACTTGTGATCAACCAGAGCCCTCCCCTATAGTTGTCTGCACTGACAGCTGGGCTGTCTATTGGGGCTTGACTTTGTGGCTACCAACCTGGTACCATGCCAAATGGCTGGTTGTGCATGGACCCCTTTGGGGCAAAAATTGTGTCAAGACTTATGGGCCTGTGGTCAGACTAAAATAATTACAGTATACCATGTGACAGGTCATTTGCCACTGGCATCCCCAGGAAATGATGAAGCAGATAAATTGGCCCAGATACATTGGTTAGAAGGAAAACCTGCTTCTGATGTAGCCCAATGGTTACATCAGCATTTGTTGCATGTGGGGCAAAAGACAATGTGGACTGTAGCCCATCCGTGGGGCCTGCCTTTGACCTTTGAAGAAGTTAGTACAGCTTCTTCAAGGAGTGTGTTGTGTGCTCCAAAAGGGACTTACACCGAGTTCCACAGCAACATGGGACAATAGTTAAGGGGCCTATACCCCTCGTCAGGTGGCAGATAGACTATATTGGGCCTCTACCTGTGTCAGAAGGATATCAGTATGCCATGACTTGTGTGGACACAACTACTGGACTTCTGGTTGCTTTTCCTACCCATTGTGCAGACCAGCAGGTGACCAAAAGAGACCTGGAGCATCTCTTTGCTGCCTATGGCTGACCACAGGTAATTGAGAGTGATCAGGGTACCCATTTTGCTGGACATGCACTGCAAGAATGGGTATGACAGCTGGGAATCAAATGGAAGTTTCATGTGCCATATAATCCTACCACAGCAGGCATGATGGAGAGGCGCAGTGGCTTGTTAAAATCCAGACTAAAGTCAAATACCAACAGTCTGCGGGGATGGTCAGTCCACTTATGGACTGTGCTACAGCATTTGAACGAGAGACCCCAAAAGGGGGCTCTGAGCCCCGTGGACACGTTAACACATAAGGCTGCCTCCCCTGTACAACTACAAGTACAAACCAAGGGAGAATCGCTGAAGCCGAGGTTTGGCCACCAGAATAGTATCTTGCTGCCAGCACCAACTGCACTGAACCCTGGAGGCTCCACTGAGTGGACATGGCCTTTGACTTTTCGACACATGGACCAACAATGACTGGCTCTCGGGGCACCTTGGGGACAAGACCTGGAAGCTGTATTCCTGGAATAACAGCACAGTAGCCCCCAAAGATCACAGTAGTATATCCTGAATGGCCAGAAGGTAGGAGCATCATCTTACTGGGGAGTTTTGTTTTATCATTACGGCCAGTGCATGCATCTCCAGTAGCACTATATATAGACCCTTCAGTAACCCTCACGGGGAGAGGAGTAAAAGTATGGTATACTAGACCTCGAAGGAACCCCCTTCCTGCTACAGTCCTATCACAGGACCACTCTCTTGCATGCATCCTACCTGATGGACAAGATTTGCCTATGTTGGTGTCATTAAAACATGTGTCTTATCCCCCCTAAAGTCTCTGTAGTTTGGGAACTTCATCTGGCTTGAGGGTTATTATAATTTTTGTTACCTGTATCAAAATCTTGTTGTATCTTAATTTTTGTTATTATCTCTAAGTTGGTATCTTCTGTTGCTGTTGTGGAACGTGGTTCCAGTGCTCCAGCTTTCTCGCACAAGGACCACTGCAGAAGATTGAAAGGATGTAGATTGTAAGGTGAGAATCCTGGAGGGGTGGAGTGTGGGGAAGTTGGGGTTCCTATGACCAGGATCCTCACGGAACTCAAACCACCTGATGATGTAACTGGCCTGTTGCTAGGCTACCACTTCCACACCTTTAGACAATAAGCTGCTCTTGCACTATACAGAGAGCTTGGCCCAGTGCTTTGGGCAGAGGCAGAGATGCTAGTGCTCAACCTACCGCCAGGAGAAAAAGCCGTGTAATAAATCCTTTCACGCCAAAGAACTTTCGCTATCATTTTCTTTTGTCACATTGAATCCATAGCGAACTTGCTCAGGGCTGAAACCCATTGGCACGACACCCCCACTCACATGGACCTGTGACTTAGACAAAGCCAGACATGCAGGAGGAGTCAATGAGCTGTTGCTGGATGGGATCGCTGCAATATTTGACACTTACTTGTTTAGACACCCCTGCCCTGCTGTACCTAGAAAATAACTTGGCACAAATTGTCTAGACAATAAATGTTTGCATAAGGCTCCCAGTTTGCATGGGAGGCTTAAAAATTCCTGACATATTATTTTTAAATGAGATCCTTTTCTCTTTTTAATGTAAGAAATACATGCTTCAAGAGATAGTTTACTTGATTTTGAGAGAAACTAATGGCCGTGTTATAAGGCAGAGACAGCCTAGTTTCTTGAGCATTGTGCACCTATGTCAGCTGTATGCTTTAAGCTACCTTTCCCTATTCCACTCCTCAAATGTATAATGAAGTTTCAGGCCCTTACTATTTTTGCTCTGAGGAAATCTTTTCTTCACCCCCGCCACAGAGTCTTTGTGCAGATCTTAGAGAAAAGCACCCCTGTCCCTGTTAGCAAATCTCCTCCACAACCACAGTAACACATCTCCCTCGCCCTACCTGAGGAACTCACTGAGGAAATACAAAGTGGTGGCTGCCATGGAGCTGTTAGCAGTCACTGACCCCACACCCAGCTCCTGCCTGAGGATCTGTGTGAGCAGAACTCCTTCCCATAGGCACCTCCCCCATGCTGTGTAACTACAAGCATTTAATATTTAAGTTACCTGATTTCCCTGCAGGTAGGGAATGAATCTGTATCACTGAGCTCCAAAAGCACTGTTAGTGGCAAATTATCACACAGTGCATGAGGTTCCACCATGCTAGTTCTTGTGCAAACATTAAAGGTACAGTATGTATCAGAGCTTTAATGTTCTCCATCCCTGTGTACTTCGCCCCCTCCAGGTATTCCACCTAAACTACCTCGAAGCCCAAGTCGAGCTGAGAACCCCACAGAGAACTGTATCCTTCCTTGACTCCTTTCTCTCACCTTGAAATCCCAGAGGTATATGCTGATGTGAAATATTACTTCAGTGAATTTAAAACTAGCCTGGAATTTTTCTGAGCTTTGTCCTGTTTATTTGTGGTTTTTTTGCAATAATCAGATTTCTATTGACAGTTCCTTCTTCAACAATACTCTGCAGCTAGTGAGACTCCTTATTCTATGTACTTTGCTGTCTAGAGCCCTATTAACCTCAGATTTATTACCTTTTTTTTTTGTCAACCACTTACACTGCCAGCCTCCCAAGAGGAGAACATATCACAAAGCACAGAAACTCTAAGAGACACATACATAGAAAAATATCTCAAATAGCAAACATTTACTGAAAGCAGAAGTCAGATGATAGCACTTGAATAACCCCTCTCCCCCACAAGCACATTCTATAGATACACTCATGGAAGTTGTGCAAATAAATCTCATTATGCTGCCGAAGTGCAGAATTATTGTCTCTCTGAGAGTATTGAGATGAAGCTGAGAATCTTCACAAATTTACTGGACTGGCTCCAGACACACACTAGATTATATTCATCAAAATGAATGGATTTTAAAGTGAGTCCAAAATAGATTCTTTCAAAAATCTAAGACTTTGCCTCTGAGGGGCTTCTTTTTTTTCTCTCTGTCCTTTCTCTGGCTTCTAGGAGGAAAAGAGAAGAGAATAGTTATTAAAACAAAGAGGAAAAGGTAATTTGACTTAAGTTACTGAGCTAGTGAGCTGCCAGCTGTCAACAGAGCCAGCAGAGGTTACTGGCAGCTTGGGACCAGAAATAGAAATTAGAGCAAATATATCTATAGAAAATGTCTGAAAAGTCCATTCAGCTCCAAATACAAAGTGATTTGGAGATCCCTAGATGGAGCCTCTCTTGGCTGCCCAGACTAGGCAGCTGTCTCTTTGGTTAGTTCCACAGACATTTTCCTCATGATTTTTCTCCATAAATGTCATGCTTCCAAATTATTCCACTTTCATATATCAACCTGATATACATGGCTCAGTTTAATCATAAAACAACCAAAAGGGACATAAATGAACACAACATGCCACTGGATCAATTTTACCTAGATCATATTTAAGGTCTTTCCGACACACACACACACACACACACTCATCGCTAACCTTCCTTGAGTACTCACTTTGTAACTGGCACTGTTTGATTTCATTTAACTAGTTTAACATCTTTAGAAGTTCTATTTAACTCTCAGCAACCCTACATGATAGTTAATATCATTACCCTCATTGTACAGATGAAATAACTAAGACAAAAGAGAATAAGGACCTTGTTCAAGACGTCACAGTAAATGATGAAGGCAAGATAGGAAAAGTTTAGAGAGTTTAGCTTTGGAGCTTGGGGCTTAATCATCGCCATCACTTTCCTAAAATATTACTTATAATGAAAAGTGTGCTAGGTGTTAAAATATGTGCCTTAAGAAAGTGAAGTTTCAAAGGTATCTTATTAGCTTCTAGCATTTGTAGCAGGACAAGATATATAGTAGTTATTCCACTACAAATTACTTGTTTAAATTACTTGCTTTTCATCCTCTAGATCTGTACCATTCAGTGTGAAAGCTGTCAGCCCTATGTGGCCACTGAGAACTCAAAACGTGCCTGACCTAAATTGAGATGTGCTATAAGCATAAAATACACACTGGATTTCAAAGATTGAATTCTAAAGACAACACTATAAAATATCTCATAATTTTTATATTATGTGTTGAAATGATAATATTTGGATACATTAAGTTAAACAAAATATACTATTAAAATTAATTATATCTATTTCTATTTACTTTTTTAAATGTAGGTAACTAGAGAAAAATTTCCCATTGTATTTCTAATGGACAGAATTGGTCCAGGTTAAAAAGGATTAAAGAAACAAATCTTTATCAGATTCAATATGTGACCTTAAAATGCTAAAGCATTGGTGGCTCATGTTTATACTCATATTATTAGTAAATTATATCTCAACATTGTGTTTCCTAATAAGATTTTGAAAATCCAGTAACAAAATTGGATCTGTATTTATTCACAGACTATATATTTATTTACATAGGAAAACCCTAAGAAATTTCTAAAACCAAGCTAGTGAATATATTTTGCAAGTTCTCAGGATACTCAAAATACAAAATTCAATAAAATTTTCATATATCAACAGCAAATAATTAAAAAATGAAATTTAAAATCATTCTATTTAAACATAGCTTCAAGAAATATAGAAAGTTAGGAATAATTTTAACAAAGAATGTGCAAGACTTCACATCAATTCTGAGAGAAATAGAAGACCTAAATAAATGGAGAAACCATGTTTATGGACTGGGAGACTGAATACTGTTGAAATTTAAATGCTCCTTATGTTGAACACCATAGTTCAGTCGTGTTAAATTGATTCAACACAGTTTCAACAAAATGCCAATAAGATTTTTAAAGTAGAAATCACAAAGTTAATTCTTAAATGTATATGGAAAGGGCCTAGAATAGCTAAAACTACCTTGAAAAAACAAGAAAAAGATTTGGACTCATACTACCTGATTTCAAAATTTACTATAAACTTTAGTATGGTATTGTGTAAAGATTAAAGAATAGATCAATAGAACAGAATAGAGAGTTCAGAAATAGTCTAGAAAAATGTATGGTCAACTGATTTTGACAAATGCTCCAAGGTAATTCAATAGGAAAAGGATAGTCTTTTCAAAAAATTGTGTATTAATTACTGGATAACTACATGGAGAAAAAAATAAAACTCAACCTCTACCTCACAGAAAAATTAACTTGAAATTATTCCTAGACCTAAAACCAAAGCTATAATTTTAAAGCTTCTAGAGGAAAACAGAATTTATTTGTGACTCTGAAGAAGGTAAAGCTTTAGAAAAGATGAGACAAAAAGCACCAATCATAAAAAAACTGACAAATTGGCTTCATCAAAATTTAAAACTGCTCATCAAAAGACATGTTTAGAAAATGAAAATGGAAACTTCAGTCTGATAGAATATATACACAGTACACATATGTGACAATAAACTTGTATAGAAAAGAATTCTACAAGATTGTTTACATTAGCTTTGTTTGAAAGAACCTAAAATTGCAAACAGCCCTAAGTCCATCGATATTTGAACAAACTGTGGTATATTCATACAATGAACTCATACTCAGCAATTGAAAGGAAGATACCACTGATACAATAACATGAACGAAACTCAAAATCCTATGCCAAGTGAAAGCAGCAAGACCTAAGAGTATATACTTTCTAATTTCATTTATATAAAATCTAAGAACAAGAAAAAGCAATCTTTGGTCATAGAAATAAGAAATGAATCCTTATGTGGGTCATGGAAGGAGCATAACGGAACTTTCTGGGGTGATGGAAAGTCATAGTTTGATTGCTGTTGTGATTGTATAGATATAGATATATTTATTAAAATTCATTAAATTGTCCCTTGCTAACTGTACTATTACACTGTACATAAATCTTACTTCAATAAAAAAATCCAGTTATATTGTTCAATCTTCTACACAATTCTCATTAAATATTTAGTTTGTAATTTTGTAATTAAACTCGTTATGGAATTAGTGCTCCACAAAGGCAGCATTTTTGTTTTGTTTACTGCTAAATCCCCAATGCCTGGTCCTTAGTAGGCATTCAATAAATATTTCTTCATGAACGAGTCCTAGAACACATCACAGTGCCAGCTAAATATCTTAAGTCCAGTTATATACATCATTTTTCTAGTTAAGCAAATGTATAGATACATTATTTACAATCCACCTCAACAGAGCCTTGGACTTTAGTGTGCCAAACAGAAGACAGGAACTGAGGAGTATAGCATTCACTCATTATAAATTTAACTTTACCAGCTTAATAACTAATGACTAAAATAGTCATGCCAAATTCTCCAAGCACTTAAGCATTCATGCAGACACTCAATAGGTAACATGATAAAAGCTGTACTAAGCAAATCTACACAGATAAAAAATTAAGCTTTTGAGAGATTTATGACTTGTACACTTATAAATAATTCCAAGGGTTCAGGATATAGTTACATATATGGTTCATGTAATTATTTCCCTAGAAAGCATTAGGTAGAACTAACATTTTTCTTGTGAGTATCCACTTTCTTCTTTGAGATGCAATCAGAACTACACAAACATGATTAAGAATTATATAGGGTACTATGTAAAGAAGGTCAAGATCTTTGATTATTTTACCCTCCTAGTTTTAGTGTGAAAAGTTCAATTTATCCTTATTTTTAGCAAGTATTTTTTTTTAAATGACAAGGGTTTGCATACGATAGGCTATTATAATAGATTTTTAAAGACAGATGTCACCACTACCTCTAAGAAAACCTCCACTTTATACAGGGCATCAGATCATTTCCACCATATTGAAATGGGATAGAAAAGTAGTAGAATCTAAAAGTGGATGTACAAACATTTACATTGAAGAACACTGTTTCCCTGTGAGTTACTATGAACTCCATGAATGAACAAGTGAATCAGACTTGCACCTCACAACACTGTCTCCGTGAGATCATTTACCCAAGGAGAGCCCAGTTACATTTTTGTTTCACATTGAGGGGGATTTTTTTATTAATCTTGGGCATCATTATCTTAGGACAATATTTCAGGAAGAAATGTTTCAAAAGAAATGTCACATGAGAAAAGGTTGTGTTGCTTGGATAGGTCTGTATATATACAGATTTTATATATGGGTAATCCTGAAAGAAGAGAAAGTGAGAGAGAGAATGAGGGAGAATGTAGGGAAGAAATAAAGAAGGCTCTCCTCTGAAGAAAAAATGAAAATTATCTCACCTGTGCAAGTAATTTTTTTTTCTGTTTCCCAAGCACCCTAACACATCTTGTGCTCTGTCCTCTTCTTTACAAAAGAACCTAGTTTGAACAGGTTTGAAAAGTAATGGCTATGAAAATTCTTTTCTATGCAGACCTATTTTTGAATTAAAAAAAAAAGCACAAAACATAATATGTGATTTAACCTCCATAGTTCCATGAGAAAGGCTATTTCTGATTGGGTGACTCTGCCTCAGTGGTTGCTAGGTAATGAGCTTTTAGAATAAATGCATTTCCTACCTTCAAATCAATAACTGTATAATGTTAATTTAGAACATGATCTCCATGGTCACCAACAATTACCATGAGAATTTGCTTTTCATGAAACATTTGCACAAAACTTGTCCCTGCCAATGTATCTTTGAGTACTTACTATATTTGACATTGGCAGCTGTACTACCAGGGCTTGCTTTTTGCTGTTGGATCTATTGATTGGAATGCCATTCATTTTGTGTAGATAAAAGAAATATGGCTTAGCTGCCTTCTGTTTATTAACACATAGCCAAGTAAAAATTTCATTTTACTTTAAGAAATGCTGATACCATTTTCCTTCCATCTTTGCGTCTGACAAAAAGTATTTGAAATTCAGGGAAGAATTGCAAAATGCTGCTTGCAATTTGATAAAAAAGCCTTCAACTTCTAGTAAGTCCTCTACTACTAGCCTTTATTTCCAGCACACTGCAGTTTCATAGATGTACTTTATAAAGAAAACATCAATTCTAAATGAAGACAAAAGGACTTGATGAATGAAAAAAAGAGAGTCTTCATTGAGCATCTCAAATCAATTGGTAACAGACCACTTGTTGAAAACTTCTCCTATTTAAAATTTTATCTTTTTTTGAGGTACATAGAATAAAATGCACACATCTTAGTGCACTGAATTTTGACATGTGTATACAGCTCAATGAAATTTTGAAAAGTGTATACACTCATGTAACCATCCCCAGATTATTACATATTCTCACTAGAATTTTTTCTCCTTCACCTATTTCACGTATTTCCTCAACTCCCCTCACCTATTGTAACCATTAGTCTTTGAAACTATTTCTGTTTTATTTGTTCATTTGTTTTCTCTTTTTAGATTCTACATATAAATTAAATCATGTGGTATTTTTTCTTTCTCTGTTTGACTTATTTCACTTAGCATAATACCAAGTTTATCCACATTTTCACAAATGGCAAGATTTCATTCTTGTTTATGGCTAAGTAATATTCTATTGTGTATATGTACCACCTGTTCTTTACCCACTCATCTACTGATGGGCACTTAGGTTGCTGCCATGTGTTGGCTATGGTGAATAATGCTGCAATAAACACAAGGGTGCATATATCTTTCAAAATTGGTGATTTTGTCAATTATTTCTTCAAAGACACTTTCTATCCCTTTTTCTCTTCTTCTGGTACCCCTATAATGCAGATATTGTTCTTTTTGGATTGGTCACACAGTTCTCTTAGTATTGTTTCATTCCTGGAGATCCTTTTAGCTCTCTCTGTGTCAGCTTCTATGCGTTCCTGTTCTCTGGTTTCTATTCCATCTATGGCCTCTTGCATCTTATTCTGTTCACCATGTAAGAACTTTTTCACTATGTAAGAACTTGTTCACCATGTAAGAACTTGTTCGTTATGCTTCAGAAGATTGGAGACTGTTGAGAGTTAGGCTTGGGGTTGATTAATGATTGTGCATTGAGTCCCCTATACAGAATTTTATTGTTGTTAACAATCATTTGATCAATAAATATGAGGGATGCCCTCTCAAAAAAAAAAATTGGTGATTTTGTGTTATTTGAGTAAATACCCAGCAGTGGAATTACTAGGTTGTATGGTATTTCTATATTTAGTTTTTTGAGACATTCCCATACTGTTTTCCATTGTGGCTGTACCAATTTACAATTCCACCACCAGTGTACAAGGGTTTCCTTTTCTCCATATCCTCACCAACACTTGTTATTTCTTTTCATGTTGACATTAGCCACTTTGACTGGCGTGAGATGTTTTCTCATTGTAGTTTTGATTTGCATCTTTGTTGATTAGTGACATTGAACATCTTATCATGTGCCTGTTGGCCATTTCTATGTCTTATTTGGAAAGCTATTTGGGTCCTCTGCACATTTTTAGAACAGATTATTTGTTGTATTGGTGTTGAGTTGTGTCAGTTCTTTACATATTTTGGACATTAGCCTCTTATCAGGTAAATCATGAAAGTTTTTCCAATTTGAATGAAATGATTTTACTAAAGAAAAAGGGAGAGAAGAGAATCATTTGATGGTTAGGGTAGACATATCAAAAAGGGTAAGTATCTGTAACAGTTTACAAGGGCTGACATTAACCAATTACTATAAACTGGGTGACTTCAAGCAACAGAAATGTATTATTTGGAAGTTCAACAGGCTAGCAATCTAAAATCAAGGCGTGTGCAGGCCATGCTCTCAGAAGGCTCTTGGGGAACATCCTTACCAGGCTTTTCCTAGCTCCTGATGGTTGCCAGAAGTCCTTGGCTTTCCTTGGTTTGTGGCGGCTCCAATATGCCTCTGTCCTCACATGGCTACCTTTCCTGTGGTGTGACCTCTGACTCAATTACACTTGCAAAGATTCTATTTCCAAATAAAGTCACACTCTGAGGTTTAGTACACCACACTCTGAGGCAGACATGGATTTAAGGGGACACAATGCAACCCAGCAGTGTTGATTAGGTTACATGACTAGACTGTGTGCTCCACGAAGTCAGAGGCATCATTGATTAATCTCTATATCCTCAGCATCTAGCATGAAGTCTAGTACCATGTAGAGACTTAATAAATGTGCTTAAGAGAATAGATGGATGAAAAACTATTTCCTAGTGATGAAAAACACATGAACTGCAAATGTAAAATAGAAGTAAATGGTTCCTTTGCATTGCATTATATTTTCTGCCATTTATCTTTGTGTTCCTGTTTGGGCATAATCTAGTTAAAATTCAAGCTCTCATTGTAACTTGGGTCAGAAGGCACTATCAGCCCCCTCAATCTCTCTCTGGACCTCTGCAGGTATACCACAAGCTCTGAAATTAAACAGTGTTAGAACCAATGAAAATTCTTCTAGTTTAATCAAACCATCCTGATCTTTGAAGTACATGAAAATAAAGTAAAGCTTCTTATAACACAGCATTTCCAGTTAAGGAAAAAAAACAGTAAGCTATCTTCATTTTATGTCAGGCTCTCTTGGTTCTTTATATACTGTTTTTCCAGAAGTCTAGAAAAATGTGTCAGAAGATTTTCCTCAGAATTCTCTTGCTTTAGCAGAGCTACAACAGGTTATAAGGTTAGCTGTGCCACTTGTGAGAAAGACATCTCCCTTGTCTTTATTAAATGGAAGGGGTGACTAGACTAAGCATCTTGTGTTATGAGGACGCTGCTATGCTCGCATTTTCCACAGGTGTTTAAGTTTAGCATCCTGATAATGGGCTAAAGGACTCCAAAGGGAAAATTTTGGGAATCTTTGTGATGTTTATCATTTACTTTGGTGAAAATCCCTGGAAATTAATCACAGCTTTAAAAGACAACACAGAATATAACAAAGGAGATTTACAACCATCCAACCCCCTTAAAACTTACCTTCTTCCTATTTTCTTCTCATTTCACTGCGGTTGTCATATTTGCCCTGACATTAAAAAATAGCCTCCATCAGAAGTAAGTATCTGAAATCACAACTACTTATGTATAAAGGTCCAAATTCATGCATCAGTTGTTAATAATATGCTGAATTTGAGGAACAGCCATTGGACAACCTCTCCACAAACATTTCCTCACCAACCTTACCACGGGCATCTGAAACTCCACTATTAAGTCATCAGGTATTGGGTAAAGGTTTCTTTCGTTAAAAACACAATGTCCCCAGAAGGGCTGACCACTTTAACAGCTTCCCTCACAGTGCTTTATTATGTTCTAGAAAGAGATCACTGTTTTACAAATTTTAAAATATTACAGCTCCAATTATTATGATCGTTTTTCAGTCTCCTGTACCAGAGGGAGCTAGAGAAAAACCAGAACCACACAGAATGACATTTATGACCAGCAATCCCACCACATTCGGCAGTACATGCATTTCCATTCTCTTCCATATCATACCTTCTTTTCTTTCCTCAGACTTCACATTTCCTCTCCTCTTCACACTCTCACCTGGAGGCCTTGCATCTTCACTGAGACATTAGAAGTTCTCAGAAGCAATGAGAACATGTCTGCACCGCAGCTACCCATCTATCTGTCTGTGGGCTGCCTTCCCTCTTCCCATGGGTCTCTGTAAGGCCGATGTTTCCCTGAGCTGCATCCCTGTGTCTTCTCACCTACTCAAGGGTATTACTCCAGCAATTTTCCTGTCTCCTGTATCAATTTCTCCTTTTAGTTCTTTCATGTCAGCCTACAAAATATGCTGCAAGTTCTTCCACTTTTTTTAAAAAAACTTGCTGGGCCCACAACTCCCCCCACTACTGCTCCATGACATGGTTCCTCTTTATATTTTTAAGGGTGTCTCTACTTGCAGTCTTTACTTCCTTTTTCCCATCAATCTTGAACTCACTCCAATGAACTTCATCTTCATTATGCTGCTGTAAAAAATCTCATCGAGGTCATAGTAAACCTCTCTATATTGCTAAATCCAATGATCAATTTTCAGTCCAGTGTTTTCTCTCTACCAGCTACATTTTCAGTCTCTCCTTCTGGAAAGATCCTTCACTTGGTTCCCAGTCTGCTGTTCTTTTTTGATTCTCTTCCTATCTCACTGGCACCTCCTCAGTCTCTTTTACTGATTTTCTCCTCCCTTCTCCAACGTTTAAATATTGACACACACGGGGAATCAGACTTACAATGACTCTCAACTTATATTTCCATCTTTGAAGTCCAGATTTGCATATTCAACTGCCTGTTTGACATTGTTGCATTAGTATCCACTAGGCAATTCAATCCTAATGTGTCCAAAGCCACAACCCTCATTTTCTTCTCCAAACCCTGGCTTCATTCATCTAGGAAAATATCAGTTCCATTCTTTCAGTTACTCAGGTTAAAATCCCTGGTGTTATCTTTGAGTTCTCCATTTCCCTCATACTACACTTCCCCTTCATCAGCAATCTTTACAGATTTACATTCAAAATATATTCAAAATCTTGGTCTCTTCAACTCTGCTGCTACATTCATCCCCCATCATGATGATTTTCATAGCCTCCTAACTGGACCCTTTCCCCACTGCCTTCTTCCCTTCCCCACCCCCAGAAGCCAGAGTGATCCTTTTAAAACTAAAGTCAGATCGCACTTCTTTGCTCCAAAAAACCAGTGGATCATCTCATTCAGAATAAAAACCAAGTTCTTCAAATATCAGACTATGGTCTGGTCCCTACCATGTCTTTTATCTCATTTCCTATTCCTCTCCAGTTTTTTCACTCTGCTCCACTTAGAATAATTTCTTACCAGCAATCCCACTCCTGGGTGTGTATATATATATATACACAAAGGAAATGAAAACAGTATATTGAAGAGATACCTGCACCTCAATGTTCACTGCAGCATTATTCACAATAGCCAAGATACAGAAACAACCTAAGTGTCTATCGACAGATAAAGAAGATGTGAGATGTATAGTGGAGTATTATTCAGCCATGAGAAAGAAGGAAATCCTGTCTTTTGTGACAAGATGGATGGAACTTGAGGGCATTATGCTAAATAAGTTGGAGAGAAAGACAAATATTGTATGATATCACTTATAGGTGGAATCTAAAAAATATGAACTCAGAAACAAACAAAAATGGTGTTTACCTGAGGCTGGGAGGTAGGGGGAATGGGAGATATTGGTTAAAGGGTAAAAATTTTCAGTTAAATTATTAAGTTCTGAGGGACAGAGACTGAGACAGCTGCGGGGGTAGAGAGGCCCAGAGGCAGAGACTGGCTTGCTGCATTCATACTCTCTCTGAGTGGACAGGATTCTAATGATTGACCTGCCACCATGGAAATAAAGTTGGGTATAAACTCTTTCACCCCAAGAACGTTCCACTGTTATTTCTTCAATCTCATGGAATCCACAGTCAACTTGCCCAGGGCTGAAACCCATTGGCAAGACACTTGCCCCATGGTTTTATTCTCCTGGCAGTAGGTTGAGCACTAGAATCATGTCTGCATCCAGCAATCTGCAGGTTCATAATCCACCTCTGTCTCTTCCTCCTCCCAGAGCACTTGATGGAGCTCTTTATATAGTGATTCAGTTGATAATAGCTTATTGCCTAGGGTGTGGAAGCATTAACCTAGCAGTAGGCTGATTACAACATCAAGTAGTTTAGGGTCAGGTGAGGATCCTTGCCATAGGAACTTTCATTTTCCTACACAAGTCTTTCTAAAGTATTCTGGCAACATTTTCTACTTCAGTAAAAATGTAGTACTACATTCTAAATTAAACCCTGTTCACCTGAATCCTGCTTTCTGTGAACAGGGAAAGAACAAGGGGGTTAGCAGAGTAATGAGGACATTAATGGAGGCCAAACAATGTCCACATCCTAATCCCGGTAACCTGTGAATATAAATTACAAAGTGAAAGGAAATTAAGGTTGTAGATTGTCATGCCAATGGGTTTCAGCCCCAGGCAAGTTCACTATGGATTCAGTGAGATCAAGAATGACAATGGAATGTTCTTGGATTGAAAGAGTTTATTACCTGGCTTGTTCTCCTGGAGATAAGGTCGAGCACTAGAATTATATCTACATCCAACAGTCTGCAGGTCTGTAATCCTCCTTCATCCCCGCCTCCACCCAGACCACTGGGCAGAGCTCTTTACGTAGTGACTCAGTCAGTAATATCTTATTGCCTATGGGCGTGGAATTAGTAGCCTAGCAGCAGGCCAGATACATCATCAAATAGTTTAGGGTCAGCTGAGAATCCTGATCATAGGCACCTTCACTTTATCCATATAGATCAAATGAACATTGTCAATCAGCAGACCTTTAAGGAGAGTCTTCTGGGTTATCCAGGGGTGCTCAATGTAATCACAAAAGTCATTAATAGGGCAAGTTGGAGAGACCCAATAAAGATAGCAGCTTGTGAACCAGAGAGTGTTGCAGGCTCTGAAGATGGACAGCAATCAGAAGCCAACAAGTGTAGCCAGAATCTTAAAGCTGGAAAGGCAGAGTGGATTCTCTCTTAAAGCTACCAGAAGGAACGCAACCCTGAGAACACCTCAATTCCAGCCTAGTGGTACTCATGTTGGAATTCTGAGCCCTAGAGAGGTAAGATAAAATTTTGTGTGGTTTTAAGCTGAGTTTGTGGTAATTTGTTACAGGAGCAATAGAAAAGTGGTACAAACAACTCTGGGGTCACAAGCCCGAGTTCCAGGGTCAAACAGGCCTGTATCTCAATTCCAGATCCACCAGCTTCTCCAAACATTGGTTTCTCATCAGTAAAATGAGGATAACAAAAGTGTTTTCTCCCTAGGAATACTGTAAGGATGGAATAAGACAGTTTACATAAAGACTTAAAGTGGGGCTAGCAACATAGTAAGTTCTCAGTAATACTAGCTATTAGCTATAACTGAATTATTTTTATTTAGAGGTCAAAGGACTGGTAAACAAAGTGCACATGTGTTAGAATGGAGATAGAATTTGGAGTCACAAAAACTGAGTTAAAGTTCAGGTTCTCCTCACAGTGTGATCTTGGGCAAATCATTTAATATCCTTCAGCTGGAAACTAAGATAATTGCAGTTGCCCAGTCTGTACCCAAGTAGATACTCAATGTAAAAGCACTTTGGAAATCAAATTCATGCTGCTGGAATTATTGCGCATCTCATAAATCTTTCCAATAAGCTTCTTTTGTTGGTATTTATTTAACAAGTGTGAAATAATAAAGAAAGGCTCTCTAGTTATAGCCAGAGGAATCTAGTTATTTGGGTTTTGGTTGTGGTAAATCATAAAGCAGTTAATGAGGTAGAACAATGTTACCCAAGCAAGATTTTTTTTAATGAAATGTGGATCATAACCATGTTCTAGAGAGGAGTCAGACTACTTTTTCTAAAACCATCATGAAGAACTTTACGTTTCTTTCTCTGTGCTAACTCCTCTTGAAAAATACTTACCTCAAGCTCAGCTCACATTCATCCTCATTCTTTTAAATAGGCTGTGTTAAAGACTAGATTATAGCTAGTTATGAGCAAAGTAGGAATCCTGAAATCACAAACCCACAGTGATCCAGACAACATATCCCTCATTTTCTCTTTCCTTCTCCCTGAATTAAATGATGTATGTGAAAAGTCTTTGATCAGCTCTATTGTTCCTTGGTTGGGCTTCTACTCTAAAACCATCTTGGTTCTAGATCACTCTATGCCCTCCATTAGCTTCACCTTCCACTTTTTCCCACTTATTTTCCTAAATACAACTTCTTTTACCTTCTTAGTTCATCAGTTATATCAATGAATAAAGGCCCACAATAACAGAACTAAGGTAACAGGATAGAAAATGTAATGCAGGTAAACAAGGTTAACACAGTATTCCCCAAAGTGTTTAATACAAAGATCTAGTTCCATAGGTTGTTAGTAAGTTAATGTAAAGCGTTCTTTATTTTCATAAGTTTGGAAAATGCTAGCTTAAAGTTCAGCAGATTTCCTCATTTCAGGTTTCTTAAGGTCTTTAATATGCTAATGTGCATGGGGCTATAGTACACAGTATTTCAGGCTTACTTAACCATAAAGTCTTTTTTTTAATGTGGAACATGGGGGGCCTCAAATTCTCTGGATCACCCTTAGGTAAACCCTTAGTTAAATGTCTGCCCTCCAAAGTGACAAGATTGCTGTAGGGCTGCAGGAGGGAAAATCCCTGGAAGTACATTTACCAAAGGCCCCAGATCTGTATCAAAGACCAGGTCCTCCAAAATTGTAAGATGTCTTTTTGGCTCACACAGCATCACGCTTGTGGTAAAGAAAGAAGCCTTATTCTAACTCTCCTTGTCCTGAGGGAGAAAGTCCACTCGATCTCTTTCCTTCTGTCCTCCCACACTTCCTTTTCCTTTCTTCTCCTCCTGCCCTAATTTCTACTTTACCTATTTCCCTATTATCCTCACACCCAAGTCAAGAAATAGTGATGCAAAGCATCTGAGTGTATTTTTTTTTCCTCAGTGGAGAGATGAATAGGCTATAGCAGAAAAGATTTTATTAATATCTTGTAATAAAAAAATTGAAAATCCAGGAATTAATTACCATTCAAACTTCTCTGGCTTTGAAACTTTTCCCCCTTGACTAAAGCCTAAAAGCTTACTATGATCAAGCCTTAATTATTTTCAACAACAAGTAATCATGTACTTGAATTTTACTCTGATCCTATGTCCCCAGAGCTGGAATTGGAATTTCAGAAGAGACCTTTACAAGTAAGAACTGCATGTTCTGCCTCTTTGATTCACACATATAGCTCAATAACTAGGCATCTGTCATCATGCAATAAAGATTTATCAAGTGAGTGTATGGAAGACTGTGCAAGGAACCGAGAATTCAAGTGTGTAGCTTGTAGTCATCGGTGATGGCAATAATGGTAATAACACTGTGGCATCATCTCAAAGGTGTGCCTCCTTCATATGAAGCCTCCGGTAGAGTAGAAGTCCCTACCATTCTACATAGATGAGTATGGGACCAGCTTGCAAACAGAGGGGAATGATTGTTGTTGATGGGTGGCTTATTGGACCAATCATCTATTCTGGGTCAATGATTCTACACTCCAGCAGTACAACAGAGATCTTTTCAAATATTGATGTATGTTTCCCACCAATCAGCTGAACTGGAATCTTTGAAGATGGGTTTTTAGGCATTGTGATTTTATAAGAGATCCACTGGCAAGTGTTATGTGTAACTAGCACTAAGAGGTACTGTAGTAGGTAGGAGTAAGAAGGGATTTTCTGGGTGTGGTAAGAATATTTACACCAATAGTGACTACATTGAGAGGGAGGCCAAAGGAGAAATTATTAACTGTATAAGTTAACGAAGAAGCTCAAAAGTTGGGCATGCCTTTGAATTAGGACCAAGTGTCATGGCATCTTCTGAATTACATAGACCAGTTCCCTTGTCTCCCGAGCATGCAGAAGACTGTGCTACAGAAGGGATCACAAATTTTCAGGGAACTCAATTCATAAGATACATTCATCAGAGTTAAAATTACAAACATTGCACATGGTTTCAATGCCCAGAGATAAACATTTACATACCAGATTTTATTAGCAGACAATTGTAAAGCCAAATAATGACTTTTCTGCAGAGTTGCACATGTAAGAACAAATACAAATTAAAAGTAAGAGGCTTAATTTCCTTGTCTTCCCTCCCTTCCCTTTTCCAAGCATATTTATTTTAGGAAACTCATCACTGTAAGTACTTTCTCATCTTTTGAAATGTATATAATCCATTTGAAGACTAGATAGGTCTTTTGTCAGCTGGCCTTTTGTCAACTTTCTGTCCTAGGAATGTCTTTCTGCAGAACCTGGGAGCCATCTAATTAAAATACAAGCATCAAGGGGGGGGAGCACACTTATCTTGTAGGTTCTGTGGGAGGGGAGTAACCTAACTCCCATAGGCACCTTGGCTCCCAGTGCTTCAAAAATGAGAAGTGGCTTTTCCTCCTGGTAAAACCACTTAGCTAAAACATGTGGTCACTCCGATTACCAGGTAAAGTTAAGATCAACTATGTGTGACAAATAGTGGTGTTGAGTCCTTTACTTAAGGATATTATTTGAAACCTAAATGTAATGGGTTGTATCTGTTTGGCTCTTTAAGAGGATGAGATTTCACTCTATCTTTGCAATCTCTTATCCGGCTGTCTGTGACATACATCACATTCTGGTGTAATGCTTGTTCAATAATAAAATTGTTATATTGCCTTTTTGGGGAAGCTTTCTGGGTTGGAAGAAGATTTTGTTCTTAATTATTTTTCTCCAACACTTTAACTTCGTAAGAATGAAAATTATATTTTTCCTCTGACCTCGGGCTATCATTGGGTACAAATAATTGAGCTGTCATAGTCAGATTTCAAGTTCTCTTTAATGTTCATATATCAGAGAAAATATGAAAATATTTTGAGACATAATTTTTTTTAATCTAACCAAAGACTATAAGAATTTCCAGAAATCTCCAAGAAAATATTTGCTGCTAGAAAGAAGAAACTATTCATTTTGGCAATTTAGAAAGCTCATGCTGCTCTGAGCACTGCTAACCAAAGAGTCAAAGAAATTAGGAATATAGAAAAAATCTTAAAATTCTTTTCAGCTTAGGGTCCACTTTTACTCATCGTATTCCAAGGCAAAGATGTTAGCTGGTAACACTGAAAAGCAAGATGAATCAAGGGAAACATGTTCCTCCTTCCCCTGAAAAATGCCTTGAAGAAGCAAGCCTTCAACTTTAGTCTACTTCTTTTATAGACAGTTTAGTGATATTAAAAGTTGTTCAACAAGTGTAAAGTATTTCAGAAAAAAAGTTTAATTTGTTTCACAAGTAGAGAAGGATAAGGGGAGTCCATTGTTAGCTCATGGTGATGAAGGCTCTGAGGAATCAGGCCTCATTCTGTGGTGGCAGAGCAATCCCACCGGAAATGTGCAGCCCCCCTCCCAAAAAGGATGGACCAGCCTATTCTCAGAACTCCATTTACACAGGTAGCGCTTGGGTCCCCTGGATAGTTAACTAGAAAGAAGAGCAGGGAGGCAGAGCGAGTGCAGACAAACCTCATATGGTCAAAACAAGGAAAACGTAACTAGTCTGAGAGACATATTCCTGGGCCTGGGACCTGGTAGGTGCAGAGCAGTGGTCAGGAGGGAGGTTGGGATGATGTTAGGTGGGACTGGTCAGTAACCACAATGAGCTGGAGCATGTTCTCTTAGCACAGTGCCTGGGATATAGAAAGTGGTTAGTAAATATTAACTAAGGAATTAACCCAGGTGTCTTTCTTGTTCTTTTTTTTTTTATGTACTATCTGTGTACTATGTGGCAACCTTGTTTAAATCTATTAGGACAACGTGAACACAAATATCGTTCTTAACTCAGTTTGTGCGGTGACTCTTACCTGTCTCCCAACAGCAGCATAGATTTGAAACTTTCATCAAGTGCTAAAACTCACTTCACCTAAGCTTTCACCCTAAGTGAAACACCTATCTCATTATAAATAAGATGTGCTTTGGAAATCTGATCCAATGATTATTGAAGTGACCACATATACCATATCATCCACCTAAAATCCACTGAAGTATCCACATTTCTGCTCTAATTTGCTCCTTCCTCCTAGCAGCTTTCAAACTCAGTAAAAAAAAAAAGTTAACCATTTTCTTTTATAAACTGTAGGTCCCTGTCTCAAGCCTTAAATAAAAAGCATGATAAATTAAATGTTTAATGAAAAAGATATGAGTTAGAAGTGCTGCTTGATCTGTATTTAAAGTGAAGCATAAAAACTACACCTTTGGTTCAGATACTGATCATTAGAAACAGGTTCTAAAATTAAGAATATAGATCATATCACCTCTTTCTAGATCTTATTCTGAGTTGGAATCTGAAGAAATTCTCCACCAAATTAAAAAGATGATAGAACCACACAGGAAAATCTGACAGCAACACCACCTGGTTCTCCAGCAAAATCATATCCTCTTTGATTAATATGAACAATCCAATTGATAATGGCTGAACAGTGTTTGGGAGTGATGATATCTCGTGAGATTCACTCAGTAATATCTTCTCAGTAAATTCAGGCTGCTTCTGATGTTTGTAATTTTATATGGTAATAAAATCTAAATACAAAAATGAACTGAAAACAGATCAGCTTTGAAAAACAGCAAGTCAGGGCAGCAAACAGGCTGTCAACAGCAGCCAGGGTCGTTGCCCTGTTATTCCTCAGAAGAACCCTGGGACCATGCCAGTGAGGAAGCTTTTCCTGACTCACAACGGTAACTCAACCCCTCATATAGAACCCCAGGTGGCTGCCAAGGTTTCCAGACTGGGTGAAGAGAGAGATCTTAGCTGAACAGGATCTAAAGAGCTTACTGTCACCTCCACAAGCTGACACCACCATGGTGCCTCACAGGTAGTTCTGAGGAAGCATAACTCAGAAGAAGCACTTGTTGACTGATTAAATTTACAGAGACAATTGAGTTCAGGGTGTATGTGCTAAATTAACAAGTTTAGAAATTAGGAAATGAGACCTCTAACTTGTGCCTGGATGAAAAATTCATGCATTTGACAGATGGGAATATATATTTATTTAAAAAATATATTTACTTGTAGTATGGATACACAAATGTTCTGGCAATGTTTTAATATTCAAACTCTGTTTAACATCCATACCTCAAAAATACTGTGTACAATTAACCTGTCAAATTTCCCCCAAATCTAGTCTTTATTCTTTTGGATGAGCAAACTCTTTGGGAGAAAGGGGAAAGGAAGTATAGAATACCATAGCGAAAAAGGAAAGGATAGGTATCAAAATTCCTGCTTAATAATTTTCATGGTAAACATTTCTTATTAAAATATTACTCAAAAATCATTAATAAAACTACCATGTACCAATTCACCCCACTAGATAATTGTATTATTACAGTGTTTAATTTTTTAGCCAAAGCAATTATGCATTCCATTCTATACATAACTATTCTAATATATGTGTTGTCATGTCAGCACATTTCTGCAGACACTAGTGCAAGACCAAAGCCCCCTCCCCTCAGACTTCAGTGTCCTATTACCTTAGGCAACCCAACAGAGGTGATATTTCAGGACATATCAGAAAAAAAAATTCTTTAAAAAATGTTTTAGTTATAGATAAACAACAACCTGCATGGCAGGAAGCAAATAACTATCCTTGTCTGAGTCACTGTCACTAGCAGTTTCACAAGGTAATGAAACCAATTCTACACTTTGCTGGTAGCCTGCAACTGGAGGGTAAAAACCAAAGGGTTTTGATCATCTTGAAAGTAAAGCCTAGAAGAATTCCTGAACTTAAAACAAGGAAGAAAGTCAGAGTTCCTTGAGTTTATTATTCTCAGCCATTTAATTGTCTTCCTGATGCAATGTTCACTCAGGTGCATGAAGCACTACTGCACTTCTGAAGACCAAAGTGAGTTCAAATACAGAAAAATCATGTCCAAGTAGAGAAAGGTTATGATTAGAGCTGCAGGAAGCTGTAACCCTGAAATTTAAATTTTGAGCTCTGACAAAAAAGCGATTTTATTGATAAGCCAAAGAGCTCAACTCAACTACTGGGGTTCTAAAAAATTCAAATCCCATCTTTATAGATGATAATCAGGCCACAACACCTTGAAATACCAAACGGAATATTTAACTCTGGTGAGATTATGAATGGGATAAGAACTCGCTTCCCCTGATGGGCTGGGTAGACTTGGGTATGTTCAGAGATAAACCACTAGCTTTAGTCAGTGCTTAAACACAATGTTTTCCCAAAGGCAATTTCAGTGAGAAAATTGGGAGAATGAATTTTCTCTCTTGAAGTCTTTCTTCAAGTTTAAACATTTCAGACAAGATTCAATAAAAAAATTTTAATCTAATTTTTGTGCCAGCAAAGCCCATATAAATCAGCACAAGCCCTGAAAAATTGAAGAGGCACTGTTTTTTTATTGAATCCATAAATCTAAGAACTTAGCACTTAAAGAGCAATTTTAAGTTTTTTTTTTTTCTCTAATAATTAGTGTAAGAATAGGCAGGGCAATTGAACCTAAGGTATAAGAGCCTTTTTCAAATCCCAGAAGTCAGAAGTATTTGGGAAAACAATATTGCCTAAATAAAATTGACTAAAATCTCCAAATCTAAGCCCAAGAATTGAATGCCTTTTGTTTCAGAGGTTTTGATTTGGATGTTGGTTCCCTTATATATGTTCTAAAATCCCAGTGATGGTCAAGGACAGAAGTGCTTTGAAATCAACTTTTCTATTGAAACACTTACGGATAGATTTCAAAGTTTAGCAGGGAAGTAGGCAGAAAGGCACAAAGGGGGGAATTTGCAGCATCGTGAAGAATTCTCTCCTCACTAACATGTTTTGATCAATTCAATTTGGATTTATATTGAGTTGCCATCTGACTTCCAATAACAAAGAATATGTATTAATATAAATTGTATTCCTTCCTGATCTATAAGCCACAGCACTGAATGCCTTATTTTATTCCAGAAACAATCTCTTGTTTGCTTCCCTGGAAAACTGCACGAAGTGTGGCATACTGGAAAGCACATTGCACATCTAGTGGAGATTTAGGCTCTAAAGTTTGTTCTGCCACCAGCATCTATGTCCTTGGAACTCCATCAGTGTAGTCTACAGAGCAGCAGCATACTATGAAAGCTTGTGAGAAATGCAAATTTCAGGTTCCACCCAAATCTACTGAATCAGAATCTGCATTGTAACAACATCACTGCATATGTGTACATTAAAACATGAGAGATATTGTTCTGTACACTTCAGTACCCGAATCCTTTCTGTGTTCCATTTTCCTTGTTAGTAAAAGGAGTTAGACTAAGCAGTCACTAAGGTCCTGTCCTTAGTTTATGATTTACAACAAATGCAACCTAGAATCCCCCCTTTCTTGAGTATCATCATGAGTTTCCAAGGTAGAACTTTCTAAGCACAACCCATCTATATATGGAGACTGAGATTAAATGAGCCTTTGCTGCCTCTCTATTTCCTTCTTTACAGAAGCAAAGCAAATGTTTGATTTTATTTTACCCCAAAATAGAACATATTAAAGAGTAAAGGGGAAAGGGAAAGATAGATACTAACATATATTGAACCTTAAGAGACACTTTAAATTCATCATCTAATTAAATCCTACCTACAGCTCTATGAAGTAGAGTGTATAAACTCAAAAATCTTGGGAAACATGTTCTGGGTTACAAAGTCAAGTGTAACACCAAGATTTAAGCTTAAGTGTCTTTCCTTCTAAATTCCCTGAAAAGTAGAGTTGCTTAGTAATGTGCTGACAAATTCAGCAGTAGTAAACTTTTATTATTTCTGGTTTTCTATGTAACTGAGTCATACTGAAGTCATCAAAATCCTAAATAACAAAATGACACCAAAATATTTACTTATAATCTAAATATTTACAAATTGCCTACATATCTATTTGCTTCTCCTTCCTCCAAACTACCCTGCTGACATGTTGGCAAATCTAGATTTTGCACATATTTTTAATATGCAAATGGCACCTCTTTTTTTAATTGGTATATTTAGTCCATTTATATTTATTGTGATAACTGATTTACTTTGACTTATTTATGCTCTCTTCTTTTATGTCCTTTTCCATTCTTTTTTTTTGTTCCTTTATGCTTTCCCCCCAGCCTGTCATTCAATTGATAACATTTATTTGTTCTCTCTCCCTTCATCTAGTTTAGACATAATAGTTTATTTTATATTCTCTCAGTGTCAATATTAAAATTTTTAATAACTGACTTAATTTCTTTATTTCCAAGAAAGTCTGAAGTTTTCATTATTTCTCTCTTACTCCTAAAATATTTTAGCATGATTTACCCTCCAAATACTGTTTCTTCCCTTTTTCTAGGATATTATTTCCACTAATATTAAGATAATTAATGACTATTAATTTTAGAGAAATATATTTCCATGACATCTTACCTGAGATTCACTAGTTTACTGGTTCATTAGTCTTCATTCAGCAATTATATATGGATGATAAATTCACTTAATCTTAGAATCTGAATATGGTATTTTGCTTTTACTATGGATGATAGTACAGCTCGTTATAAAGTTACATGTTGAGTTATTTTCCCTCTTTGTCAACTTATGATATCTATTGTTGCTTCTAAGAAGTCTACTGTCAACTTAATTTTCACACCATTGTAAGTAATTTGTCCTATTTTCCTGTGCTATCATTTAAGATTTCTATTTCATCTTTATTGTCTATATTTTTCATTCTAGGTTCAACTGTGGGTTTATTTTTATTTTTGTGTTGCAGTTTGTTGTGGTCCTTTCTTATGATAAAGTTTTATCTTCAATTTTAAAAAAATACTAAGCCATTATCTCTTAAAATCATACCTCTCTGTTGCTTTTTTTTTTTTAACTTCTAGAACTACTATTATATATAGGTTGGGCTTCTCATTCTATCTTCTGTGTCTCTAAACTTTTTTATTTTCTATCTCTTTACCTATCTCTCCTGAATTCTAGGTCAAACTCTCAGATCTTTCTTCCAGTTCACTGATTCATTCTTGGTTATATTCAATTTACTTAGCTCATTTCAGTGATTGCTTTTTTCATTTCCCAAATCTCTACATTTTTAAAATCATCTCTGTCCTTGACTCATACTCATTTATTTTTGTTCATCAATGCATTGTTCTTGCCTTATGCATATATTTTCCCTTTATGCCTTAGAGGGTTTTAATCATATACTTTTTAATTTCCTTTTCAGAATATTATAATCTTGATAATGAATTTGATCACATCGAATTTGTTGACTATTCTGAGTTTAGTTTTCATTCATGAAATTTTAGTTGCAAGAGATCAAATGAATAATTTTCTTGTTTTATCTTATCATTTTCCTTTCTAATTACTTTCTAATACTCACAGCTCTTTAGATAGTCTTCTTATAACTGCCTCCATTTAGGTTACCCCAGTCCTCAGTCAGAAACAGAAATCTTGTATTGACATCTGAGAATAACCATTCTGGGAGTTATAACCAATCAAATAATCAAGTCAGTGTATGACTTGAGCCATGTCCAGCTGTATATGCTTCTTCCTACCATGCTACCCAACAGCACACTATAGGCTATGGTCTCTGAAAATGATTTTGACATTTTTTCTTACTCCAGCTTGTGACTGGAGTGTGGAAACCTGTTTCCCACATAGACTGAGCCCTTGACTGCCCCTTTGTGTTTTAATCTTATAGTGTAGTAGAGCTCCAGCTTAGTGAAGTTTGTTTCTTTTCAGTTGTTGGCCCATAAAAGATGTTTATTTTTTTCCAGAACAACAGTGGCTCTATAAATATTATTTACAGATATTATTGCTATATGTTTATAGTTGGGAAGATACCATCTTATATATAAACTTACAACCCCATTTTGACCAGAGTACTATCTATCTTTCTAGAGTCTGAGTTTTTATCCCAAGGCATGAAGTGGTACCACAGTTGAACTACTCAGAACTAGTTCCTTTTTTTGTATGGTCAACCAGGTTTAAACAGAAAATTGTTTTCCATAAATCTTGCAAAACAAAGCCACAAAGTGTTAAGCAGCATTGTTGACAAAAAAATGCCTCCTACATAGCAATGATTTGTCTGTCACTAGTTTGTGACAAACTGGACCAACTTAAGTCAAATGATGAGGACAGGAAAGCTGATTTTCTTCTCCAACTAAACTTTTGGCCACTTTTCTTCACCTACCACCTCCATGTTTACTATTTCTCCCAGCTCAAATGTCCCAAGCTACCATCTTCTGTGTCTTCCCCTTTGGAAGACTGAAAGGCTTAATACCAGTAATTTAAATATTTTGACTTATTGATAGGGTATATTTTAATGAGCAAATTTCAGATATTGTGTCAACTTACTTGAATCATGGATAGTTTGTAGCTTATAGAAAATCAAAGATTTTGTGTTCTGTTAGGTAGTTTTAGTTAGTAAGCAAGTGAAGTAATAGTTTGTTCATTCTGAACAGAAAGTCCTTAAATTCACATTAGACCAATTTATTGGATAGGCCATTGAAACACAACAGAGTAGAGGTAATTAAGTAATTACCATAAGGCACTTAATAGAAAAAAATTGCTGACCCCTGCCCTAGATGGTTTCCTTACTTTGTTGAGAAATAAAATTAGTAACTGGCCTGGCCACCAGAGGGAGATTTGAGTGTCTTCCCTAAAAGAAGAATTTATGTCCCTTTGTATACCACCTTATGAAAAATAGTTCTCCCCTGTCCTAATTGTGGTCCCCCAATCTTCCCTCTGTAAAAGTGCACACACACACTTTCCTGCCAAACTCTTACTTTTCCCATCCCAGCACCTCCTTCCATCTATACCAAAATCTTCGTGCCCAGTTGCATACATTATATCACACTTTCACTTTACTCAACATTTAATTATGTTGTGCCATAGCATCTTTCATCTGCCACATCCCTTTGTTTCATGTGTAATCAACCAATCTCCCTTTGATATATCCTGTATATGCTGCATTTCTCTAGTTGCACAACTTCTTAAATACATTCACTTATCCATTCTTTAAACACATACACACACACACACACATTTGTGCAGCACCTACTGTGTATGCCATGCATACTGCCAAGACCAGGGAGACAAAAGAGCACATGGTCCAGAAAGAGGGGCAAAGAGGTGAACAAACATGCACAATGCAGTTACAACTGAGTTTCATGTAACAAAAAAAGAGCATGGGAGCAATTGTACCTTGGAGGAAATGAGTAAATTGGGAGGAAAAAAATCTTTTAGGAGACTTCTTTTGCTAATATAAATATTACCATGTATTTCTGGAAAGTCCTGAAGAAACAGACTTTTATGAATTTGGTGTAGTTAAAATCCATCAAAAATTAGAAACATTCTAAGATAAGAATGCATCACAAGCTTTTCTCAAGTGCTTTAAAGTAGTTATAAAAAATAAGTGAGGCAACATGAAATTAATTAAATATAAATAGAACATGATTGATCTCTTGCCCTTAGGAATTCATTAACTCCTGCTGATTGGATTTGAATAAATCAGAATATATCGTTACTTTCAGTGTAGGTGGTACTGCAGTACAGTAACCAAGAGAAGCTTACAAAGGAATCTTCGGATAAAAAATTCTCTAAAAGAAACAGTGGATAAAATAGAGGCAAATAGTTGGATAGGAAATTTATGTTGATTTTTGATGATAACAAAGAGAAAAAGGAGGAGTAGGTAAGGAAAAAGATAAGGAAGGAGGGAGCAATATCTTCCCAACTGATATGGGAAATCTGCTAGAAAATCAGAATTTTTAAATATCAGTTCTCAGTTTGAAAAAGGAGACACTGACAATAAAATTGTCTTTATCTGGAAATTGATCAAGGCAACCCGAATTTATCTTTCCCAAACCATTCTATGCATCTGGGCAGGAGCCCAAGCAGCCAGTAGCTCTCTTTGCTCTGGAGAAAAGTTGGCTCTCCCCCTACAGGCAGCTCTAGTGGAGCAAGAGTGATAAAATCTAGTTAACAAGAGACACTTTTAAAAAGGGGATTAAAGCTGAGATTTGAAGAAGGGGTTGCTTTGAAAGAACATAAATTCCCGATCCCAGGAAGTTTTCAAGTGGGACTAAAACTGTTTGGAATTTTGTACATTCCTTCCCACCCCACCACCTCTGGAGGTAAGTTTAACTACTTACATAACCTTTTAGGTTCATTGTAACTCTGTGGCTTTATCCAGTGGTTGTATTTTATGAACCTATGAAAACCTATAGGCCTGGATCTAGTATAGAAAACATATCCAATATGGGTCTCTAGAAAAAAATAAGTAGGGTAATATAGATAGATAGACAGAAGTGAGAAGTAAGGTGGAGAAAAAAAGGACCCAGTCTGCCATTTCAACCAAGAGGGTTCAATATGGTCTAAGTCAAACAGATTTTCCTTGAATGGATATCCATTTACTAGTATGTAACTTTGAGGAAAATTTCTTAACCACACTGACGCTTAATTTCTTACTTGTAAAATTGAGATAAAAGTACCAGTATCATTGGGTTGATTCGTAGAAAAAGTGAATTGCATGTAAAATGTGTATCATACTTCATAGTAGATAATAAATGTAGAAAAGGAATCATATCACTTTTTGACACTCTTGTTGTCATTCCTGCTACCCATATCAAAATGTGATATTTGAAAGAATTCTAGAAATATAAAGGTGTTGTAAATTTAATTCTATCAGCCAGCACGAGTGCTTCAGTACATGCTAAGCAAGATCAATGTAGACGTGTATACTTCTAAGGCATTTTTTTCTGCAGTTGACTTCTATCATAAAAGCCTAGATGGTAACCCTATCATATTTTCTTATTTTAGCCATTCAGAGTTATGGGATTTTAAGGTGACTTAGTGTCGGGGAAGCTTGTGTTTTCTTTTATTGTTGATACCTCTTCAGTCTGTTGGCAACTAAGCAAAGCAGTTAAGTCACTGCTCAGAGATGCCTGTGTGGGAAGATTTAAACAATATCGATTACAAAGCATGTCTATAGCAAGAAAATATTGCTTCTTTTAAAAGATTAACATAAATCAAATTAGGTGATTTAAATAGAAATAAACCTGTAAAGGTTACTAAGGTGCTGGTAATCTTCTGTAATTGTCAGACAAAGATGAGACTTTTATATTTAAAAGGAGACTTAGAGAGCCAACATTTATTAAGGTAAAGAGCATAATCTGGTGAAAAACCAAATATGGCACCGCCTGGAAGATATGAGACCTTTTTAGAGCTCCAAAAGGATGCTAGTTCTATGACACCAGGTCTCTTGACCCATGACCCTGGAGGAGGTTTCCTTAGTTGATGGAATACTTTCCATCTCTCTCCCTTTCCCAGCAAACAACAAGGGAAACTTAAAATTTTTCGAAGAATTTAAAATTTCCAAATGGAAACACATACAAGCATCTATTCACTGGATACCCTGCCTCACTGGTTGAGGGTTGTGCCCCACAAGCTGTTAACCACTGCCCTACTTCAAGACTGACAGGCTCTGCAGATGTCATTGAGATGGAAGGACACTGCCAGCATGAGGGGGCCTGAGGTCCCATGGGACTGTCCTCCACAGCTGTGGCTGAAATCAGAGCTGGTATGAGATGATGTGATGTGACACTGGGCACTAAAGGTATCTGCTGCAGTGCCCTCCATGGTGGGCTGATAGAGTAATTAGGAATGAACATTTCTGTGCTGAGGACAAGCTATATGTATGTCCAAAGGGAAAGAACTGCGTGTGCTTTGCAGGCCCATGGAACATGATCTACTGCATCTTATGCAGCTCGGGGGAGGGGGAAGCAGAGGGAGGCTGTGCTCACATACCTACTGAAGTGACAGCACCAGGGTAGGAAACATGGAGACCTTGCCTCTGTGCATTTCCTTCCTCTCCTCCTTAAACTTTACCTAACAAAAAACCCTAGTCCGCTTAACACATTGCCCAAATCCCACTTTCTAGGCTGCTTCTATTCACTAAGATTTTTGTCTGCTCTTTGAGACCATATGTGTGTGTTCCAGGCAAATTTCTGGGACACTGAGGTCAAGTCTGTACCTTCCTACTAGTCCACAGTTGGAGTTCAAGTCTGTCCCTCCCCCTGGCATCCTTTCCACTCTTATCCATGCTCAAAGCCTGTCCACTGGATAGTTTTAGTCTAGGTCCACACATCTATCTTTCAATAACTCTCCCTTGATTCCTTCAGCTAGATACAATGTCCTATTTTATGGTACTTTTTACTTCCTATCTTACAGCTATTTATGTGCCTATTTTATCTCCTCTCTTAGATAATAAAATCTTCAACAGAAGGATCCAAATCTCATTGATCCTTGTATGCTTCACACTATTTAGCATATAGCATGATTTATAGTAAAATATTTGAGAAATATTAATTAGCTAAATAAACAGATTGAATTGTAAACTCTTTGTAGATAGGAGCTGTGGAACCTTTCATGTGGGTTCTCGACATTGCCTCATGCAGTATTAGACATGTAGCAGAGATTTTCCTCCACGTTCTGGCGCACATCTAGACTATAAGTCTAGTCTTTCTTACAGTTACATTGGGCCATGTGACTGAGTTTTGATTGAGGAATATGAATGTAAATGATGTGTGGCACTTCTAAGACTGGTTCCTAAACTTGCCACAGGGTCCTTTACGTTTTTGCTCTTCCCTTTATTTAGAAGGTCCAACAGAAGATGTCCCTACCTCAGTGGATGTGGAAGCCACCAGGTAGAACAAGCATAGGTCCCTGAGAGGCTGTAGACACAGGCTTCCTTCATCCTTTCTCAGACCCACTTCAAACTGGAACATGAGTGAGGACTAAACCTTTGATAAGCCACTGAGATTTGTGGTTATTTATGATGGTAGTCAGCCTACCCTGAACAATACAGACACATAGCAGATATTTTTAACTGATTTTATTAACTTTAACTAGAAGTCATAATGCCACATTTCTTTGAATTTAAAACACCATCAAATGTTAAGACACACCATTTCATTAAGTTGCCTTAAGAAAGAAGGCTGCCAGTCAAGCTATGACAACCCAACTCAATGCAGAAGAGTTAAAGTGTATAAAAAGTGAATCTTAGAATCAATGAAATACCATAACAAAAACTCATGTGTAAAATAATTCTATAATTCATACAGTGCTTTACTGAAATATCCAACCCATTTTTGCAACATGGATTTGTTAGTCCCTTCTTTTATGCTCAGCATTTTGTTTGGTCCCAAGAATAAGACATAGTCCCTGCCCTCATGAAGTTCATAGTCTAGTAAGATTCATAATTAAAATTCAGTTAAGCAATAAGAATGTAGTAATATATATACTGTGCATACTGCATACTAGATGCTGTGAATTACACTTATTTTCAGGCTCATGTCAATCCCATAAGCCCAACAGTATTTTTGCCTGTTTTATTACCATACTTCTCAGTAAATATTCTAATGGAGGATGACTGGGGGGACTAGGCAAAGGGGTACAACACAAGGGTCAAGGGCCATGTTACAGAGAAGGTGAGGCTTTAACTCTGCCTTGAAATGGCAGAGTGTCTGGAGGGGCAAGGCAAGCATTTCAGGGTGAGGGAGTGTGTGTAGAGCAAAGAGGTAATGAATCTTTGCAAAAATGCTTGTGTGTGCCATCACGGGGTGGGAGGTAAGGACAGAGGAGTCTTCAGTATGGAGGAAAATTCACAGAGAGTTTCATATGTGAGGTTAAAGTACTTGGACTAGTTCATAAGGATGATAGGAATTTTAGAGAAATTTTAGAGAGGAGTAGATGTGGATATGGATATTACCAAAATCAGGTCAAAATGGCAATTAAAAAAATTATTTAAAAGGCCTACATTGATAGACATTTATCCCAAATAAACCAAGAAGTCATATCCTTTATGTTTCAGTATCATTTGACCCATAAGAATAAAACAAAAATAGTGGCATCCATTAAGATGGCAAAACATCAAGAACATTTGTTACTGAAATTCATTTGAATTGATTTCATATTACACATGCATAAAAAGATAATTTTCTATTCCTTTTGCAGTTTTGTGAGTTATTACCTCCAAAAAGAAGACTTTATAGCAATCATTCATAAATCCATTCAGTTCACTTATTACCTTTGGAATATTTTCTTTTAGAAATATTACTAGGAGGCAATTTTAACTAGCCCAAGTTTCAAGCTTTAAAAGGCAGCTATTTTATATACACATTAAGTACTTTTTCTGAAAGTTTTGTGTTATAGATTCATAATTCACAGTGGGCTACCCCTCTTAATATGCACTCACAGCTGCATGCAGCCCTAGGAACCATTATTATATTAAGAATAATGTAAAGACACTTAAACTTATTCTGTATCATCATGCATATTACCAAGGGTGTGCCATTATGAATAGCCGTCACAGCACACAGCATAATAGTATGTTAAAGAAGATGTTGTGGTATAAACTAAATGCATATTAAGAATATACAAAACTGTGCTGAATTTTAATTGTCCTTTTTCATAGGACACAGAGCTCTAATGATCCTCAAAATATGTGTGATTCAAATAGGCCATCTTTATTCCATTCCATTTAAACACTTAGTGTGAGCTAATTAGCTTGGGTGGACTCATTGCTAGTGATGAAAGTGAAGAAAGCTTGGCTGACATGTAGAGAAATGTGTGGTATATAGCGAACAAATAAAGTGAATCATCTCTAATCTACCTCACTACAGACACCATATTCACTTCCAGGCTTAATCGTAAAGTTGTATGAATTTAGAAGGGACTCACTAATTGAGCGTTCCTTCCTAAAGCTCATCTCCAAAGGATTTGCCCGTAAGAGAATTACAACTAAGAATGTTGCCAAAGTTACTCTCAAAGTGCAAAGGAGGGATCCTTATTGTTATTCTGTCACTTAATTTAAGGATTAATATTAGCAACAATCACAATGAATAAAAACCCATCAGTTGATGTCATCTCAGTCATTTCAGTAGATTTCCTCTGATCTGGTGATGATGGTATTGCAGAGAACACCAGCCCTATTGCCAGGAATCTCATGATCCCTCCCAGATTTCTTCCAAATCTGGTTATAAGAGTGGGAACTTCCAGTGAACATATATGAGGTCTTATATTCTGATAAGGTGGAAATCATATGTGATGTCTCTCTTTTTCATTGAAAACATTTGTGCTTTCTTTCAGAGTGAGAAAATATATGAACAATATTACATGAATGCAATATTAAACCCCTTCGTGACCACTGGCAGCCCTAGTAGACTGTGGTGGCTGTGGTCTTGTCTACTGCTTCTGGTTATACTCACTTTCCTTTGGGAACCTTCACTTCCCGATCTCACTTGGAGTTGTTAATCCCAGGGTCCTGCCCTGCCCTGCTCTTCAGTGGGTCCAAACCTTGCCAAAGTAGCCATGCACCTTGGCACCTAGTCGTTAATGTAGGGGTAGTCTGGCCCTGACTCAAGCTGGGCCAGAAAGTCTTCCCCAAGTTCTGGAACTAACAGGAAAGACAACTGTTACCCACTGGAAATGTTGAATTAGTCAAATGTTTACAGCTTAATAGCAAGCATGAGATTTCCAGCTGTCATCTGCCCACCTTATGCAGAGGTCTAACTACTAAAATAACACTAAAATAGAAATGAGAATAAAAGTTAAAAAGACTTGCCGACCTCAGGTGAGCTCCTGGCCACTGCCCTAAATGAAGTCAGCCATATTTCTGGACTTCTCCTGAATGTGAGCTAATGAACATTCTTTTATCCTTAAGGTATTTTGAGCTGGGTTCCTGTAAGTTGAAAGAGAGAGAGAATCCTAAATATAGACATAAAGACCCTTAAACTTATTCTGTATCATCATGCATATTACCAAGGGTGTGCCATTATGAACAGCAGCACACAGCAGAATGGTGTTCTAAAGAAGATGTTGTGCTATAAACTAAGCACATTAAGATTTGTTTTTAGTCATTCAGCGCCCACTCACCATTTTTCCAATAACACTAGCTCATATTTCCCCAGGAAAGCACACTGTTTCCAAATCTTTGTCACAGCGCTTCAGGTGGGGCCCCAACTTAACTATCAGCATGGGCCAACTAGAGCATCAAATTCCCTTGAACCACAGTAATTATTTCAAGGAACAGAAGGTGCTTAATCAGAGCCAATGAAGCAAAATGAGAATTTTGGAAAAGATACAGCAGCTTTTCCACTGGATTTGAATATATTAGAGAAAGTGATGTGGAGTCTGCAGGACCTACTGTGCTGGGCCTAATTATGAAGCCAGTGACTCAGACAGTAGAGCAGAGAAATGGAGACAGAGAAAGTATGAATGTATCATTTGAGATCTTGAGACCCTGAATCAACCTGTATGAGGAGCTATAGCCTACTTTAAGATTTTTTAGCAAGATTTCTATTTTTTTTTAAATCAGCTTGAAATTTTGTGTTCAGGGTTTTTTTTTCCATGGGGGCATCTGTAATTGATCATTGATCATTCTAATGCACTAACACCTATTCTGTAAGTAGGTTATAACTGGATTACTAAATATTTATAGATTTCCCTTAATTTTTGTCTCTACTGGAATGAAATAGCTCTGTGGCCTTTTCTCTAGTCTAAGAGACACCTGGGAACATAATCCTGCATAATCCTCCTGTAACACCAATGGAAGTAATTTTAGAAGTATGCTTATCACAGATCCAAGATAAATGAGAATCCAGCCAAATACTCTGCCCTGGAACAAGAACATATGCCTTATTTTCAAGATTGTTTACCAAATAATGAGTAACCGTTTTATGGATGTGCAATTGATATACAGTATTATGGATGTGCAATTGATATATAGTATTATATTGGTTTCACGTTCACAACATAGTGATTCAACCATTATATATATTACAAAATGTTCAGCATATTAAATGTAGTTACCATCTGTCACCCTATAAAGATATTACAATATTATTGGCTATATTCTCCATGCTCTACTTTTCCTCCCTACGATTTCTTTACTTACAATTGGAGGTTTGTAGCTCTTTATCCCCTTTACCTGTTTCACCCATCTCCCCTAACCCTCATGGCAACCACCAGTTTGTTCTCTGTATTTATGAGTCTACTTCTGTTTTGTTTTTTCATTACTTTATTATTTTTTAGATGCCACATATAACTGAAATTATATGGTGTTTGTCTTTGTCTGACTTACTTCACATAGCATAATACTCTCTAGGTTCATCCATGTTGTCACAAATGGCAAGATTTCAGTCTTTCTCACATCTGAGTAATATTCCACTGTGTGTGTGTGTACAATACCTTCATTATTCACTCTATGGATGGACATTTAAGTTGCTGCTATGTCTTGTCTATGGCAAATAATGTAGCAATAAACATGGGGGTACATATATCTTTCCAAATTGGTGATTTTGTTTTCTTTTGGCAAATACCCAGAAGTGAAATTGCTGGGTTATATGATATTTCTATTTTTAACTTTTTGAGGAGCTGCCATACTTTTTCCACAGTGGCTTCCCAATTTATGTTCCCACCAATAGTGTAGAAGGGCTCCCTTTTATCCACATCCTCACCAACATTTGTTATTACTTGTCTTTTTGATATTAACCATCCTGATTGGTGTAAGGTGATCTCTCAGCAGTTTTACTTTGCCTTTTCCGAATGATGAGTGACATTGAGCATCTTTTCATGGGTCTGTTGGCCATTTCAATATCTTTGGAAAAATGTGTATTCAGATCCTCTGTTCATTTTTTAAATCATATTATTTATTCTAGTGTTGAGTTGTATGAGTGCTTTATATATTTTGGGTATTTAACTCTTGCCAGATATATCATTTGCAAATATATTCTCCCATTCAGTAAGCTGCCTCTTTGTTTTATTGATGGTTTCTTTTGCTGTGCAGAAGTTTTTTGTTTGATGTAGTTCCCCTTATTTATTTTTGCTTTTTTTTCCCTTGCCTAGAGAGATGTTTCCAGAAAAAAAATTGCTAATGCTGATATCCAAGAGCTTATTGCCTATGTTTTCTATTTGTAGTTTTATAGTTTCAGGTCTTATATTTAGGTCTTTAATCTATTTCAAGTTTATTTTTGTGTATGGCATAAGACAGTAGTCCAGATTCACTCTTTTGCATGTAACTGTCCAGTTCTTCTAACACTATTTATTGAAGAGACTGTCTTTTTTTCATTATTTATTCTTTCTTCTTTGTCATATATTAATTGACCGTATATGTTTGGAATACTTTCTGGACTCTCTATTGAGTTCCATTAACCTATGTGTCTTTTTTTGTGCCAGTACTGTACTGTTTGACTACTATAGCTTTGTAGTATAGTCTGAAATCAGGAAGCATGATACCTCCAGCTTTGTTCTTTCTTAAGACTGCTTTGGCTATTTGGGTGTCTTTTGTGGTTCCATACAAAATTTAAGATTATTTGTTCTAGTTTTGTAAAAAAAAAAACAAAAGACATTGGTATTTTGATAGGGTTTTTACTGAATCAGTAAATTATTTTAGGAAGTATGGCCATTTAAAGAAGGCTAATTATTCCAATCCATGCATATGGAATATCTTTCCATTTATTTGTCTCATCTTTAATTTCTTTCATCAATGTCTTACAGTTTCTAGAGAACAGGTCTTTTCCTCCTTGGTGAAATTATTCCCAGGTATTTTATTCTCTTTGATGCAGTTGTAAATGGGATTGTTTCTTGACTCTTTTTCCCCACTAGATCATTATTAGTATATAAAAGCACAACAGATTTCTGTATATTGATTTTGTTTCCTGCAACTTTACTGAATTCATTTATTCCCAGTACATTTCATGGAACCATTAGGGTTTTTTATACATAGTATCATTTTTTTCTTCTTTCTTACCAAGTTGGATGCTTTTTATTTTTATTTCTTTTTCTTGTTGATTGCCATGGCCAGAACTTCCACTACTATGTTGGATAAGAACGATGCAATTGGGTAACCTTGTCTTGTTCCTGATCTTAGAGGAAGAGCTCTCAGCTATTCACAATTGAACGTGATGTTCGCTGTGGGTTTGTCATGTACAGCTTTCAGTATGTTGAGGTGTGTTCCCTCTACCTACTTTGTAGAGAGATTTTATTATTAATGGATATTGATGAGCACATTGTTTAAGTGAGAATCAGCTGCACTAAAAAGAGTTAGAATTATAAATCTGAGAGATCTAAGTGACTAGCTAGTCTTAAAAGCTAAAATGCCCAAGAGCTAATGGTTTCCCTAGACTAAGGTTGTTACTACTCACTTTCACCGCATCCAAGTGCAGAGTGAGAGGGACCTCAGGAGCTCTGCCAAGGGGCTGTGGGACTTTAGTAGCCCATTCTTGCAGTTATTGTATCCTGTAGCCTTTCCTAAAGCTAAGCAATGCTGGATGAAACCTATGGTGTTTTTCTAAATTTAATTGTCAATCTAAACCCAAAATTAAAGCTGCTCTCATGCAGAGAGGGCATGGCAATTACAGAACACAATTGGCTCCTATACTAGGATACAATTACGAAAAGAATTATCTTTCTTTGAAAATATTCCATAGATTCTAAGGAAAAACTTGTAAGTGAAATTTCAGTATAGGTGTGCATGTATGTGTATATATATATATATATATATATATATATACACACACACACATACATATGGCAGCCAATCCCTAATTCTGTTGATTATTCTAAGCATTCTCTCTTCCACAATACTCTCCTTCACATATTCTTCCTTATCAAATAATGATTTTGGTAGAATTTTATCTTACGCAAAAGTCTCAACTTCCATATGTTTTCCTCTGCCTTTATAACTCCAGCTCAAGATCCCTTCTGCATCCTAGATATGTGTTTCTAGTTTACCTCTCTACCTGAATGTCCTTCTAAAATTCAGCATTTCCTAATTCAGTCCATAAAGAAACATGATATTAAAAATAGAAAAAGATGCAATATTTCAATTCAAGTAAATCTAGGTTTAAATCTTGCCCCTCCCACTCCATAGCTGTGTAAACTTAACAAATTATTTTACCGCTCCAGACCTCTGTTTTCTTGTCTATAAAATATAGATAAAAATACCCCTTTCATCGTATTATTGAAGTGTTGAAATGAGTGCTCTAAGTACCAGGGTAAATGTTTATTTTCTACTCCTCTTATCTCCAGATATGTGTATAATTCTAACACCTCTTCCTAGAATGAGAAAGAAAAGACTATTTCCTCCATCCCTCTACCCTTCACTCATTTCTTCCCCCCTCCCCCTGAACAAAAAAAGGAAAAGTTCTTTGGTTGCTGAATCAGAAGGACATGAGGCTGCTCAGGTCAATGCCTTTGAGGTTCTTTGTCTTTCAGAATTGCCACCTTTAGAAGGGGTTCATTTTTTAATCTATTCCCAGCCCTGTGATAAATGCCTACAATTGTCTAGTTGTGCCAGTGGATAAGTCTGTTTTATTCAGGTGAAAAATATGGTCAAGCCCACGTGGCCAGAGATTTTGATCTCCATGTGACTAACTCCTATGTCCTATCCCTTAATGGTTTCCAAATTTGGGAGAGAAATAAGAATGCTATATTTTGGCTCCCTAAACCCCAACATTTATGGAAAGTGCTAAGCACGTTCTGGCACACACTGGAAACTCTGTAAGTGTCAGTGTCCTTTCTCTATGGGCATGTGCTGCTGCCCGCATTCACTATTTCAGTCCTTGAGATAGAGACTTGGCTGACTTTCTAATCTTCCTCTTCCTCATTTCCACATCTAATTGTTGATCAAATGGGTCTATTCTACTGGACTAATTTTCTTGAATCTATCCTGTTCACACTACCCTCACTTCCATTGTCTTGATTCATAAATTAATCATTTTATTCCTACGTCAGTAAATGGGGAGCTAACCTTGCTGTCTACTTCTGTCTTCCCTCCTACCAATGCATTCTTTTTACTGCAACTATAGTGATCTAATATATGATACAAGCTACATCCCTTGGCCAGAGAGCTCATGCTCTATTAATTCTCACTATCCCAATACACACACACTGCTGTTCATTCACATGCATATACTTGCTTCATTTCAAAGTTGCCCATGGCCACTGGGCTTCCTCACATCAATCTAAGTAAAGAGATAAACTGAGGCAAGCTTGTGTCACCAGAAGTTGAGTTTATTTGAGAAAAGCAGAGGAATTTCAGTTCACAAAATGCATGCTGTACCAAGTTACAGGCAACTCTGTTGAGGGTGTAGGTTAAACTATATTTATGATCAAGGAATACAAAGAAGGAGATATCCAACCAGCGTCCAAGCAGTAAGTTCATTGATTTGAGGATGGGGAGAGATTCTTGGCAGATGTCTATTGGTCAGGAGATAAGTCTCTGTCTTGTGTTAATCGGGGCATTTATGGTAAATCACTTTGTCATTCTTCTGAAGGTACATGTGTGAGATTTTCTATTTTCTATCCTCCAGTCCCATTTTAGATTGAAATCCTTTCACACTCAGCAGGTTTATACTAAAGTTATGTTCTCCAACTTGGCATGTATGGATAATAAAAATTATATTTGGTTTTCCATCTGCTACTCCATTGTCTTAATTGACTTTTTGTTCCAAATCCAAGGTAGAGAAGAGAGAGGCTATGATTGACCACTTCCAAATACTCCAATACTCCCTTGCCAAAAATGTATACCTGTCTTCCACCCTTGACATTCTCTGCCTCACCTTCAAAACCTAGTCCAAATACCCGTGCCTCTGTAAAGCTTGTCTTGACGATCAAAGGTATTTTAGACTTTAGGAGTGCTAATTACATATTTTCCTTCCTTGGGATTCAAATTAATAGATATTAGACCTGTGAATTAAAATAGGGATCAAAGTATCCATGTTACAAATGGATTAGAGAATTTAGCAGTCTCTTAAAATCAGCCCTTACACCAATACACTCAAGTATACACACCAGTCACTGAGGAACAGATAGAGTCAGCACCCACCCTTGCCCAGAGCCCTATCCATTGAGAGACTGACCTTAGAAAAACTGAAAACATGGCATGTTGCTCCCAAAAACAACAATCTTAGAAATCAAATGTCTTCATTACACATGTACAAAAGTGCATTTATCAATGCCCAATAAAAACCTGAGAACCAGTGAATGATGGGCTTTTACCCATCTCACCAATAAGTTGTCTCAGTTAAGGGAGAGGAGAGGCAAGAAACTCTCCCCGCAACTTCAAAAGCCCCTAAGTGTTAAAGGACATTCTTTCCTGTATGGATAAAGATGAGAATTAAGGAGAGAAGAATTGTCTAACCTGATATTCCTGTGATATTGTGATTTATAATAATATATTATTTGGTCTTTGTCCCCATGGCTGGTACAAAGCTCCTAAAACTCTTAGAATTTCCTGGATGAGAGCTGTAAAGGTGCCTTTATTACATAATGAGGTGACTTTGGAAGGGCCCCCTAGGAATCTAGGGTTTGGAGTTTATTGCCATGAGAACCAACCATGTGATTGGAGGGCTGGCACTTTCAGTCCCAACCCTGATCTCCTGTAAGCAGGAAGCAGTCAGGGGTTCAGCTCAGTCACCAGTGGCCAATGATTACATCAGTTATGCCTATGGAATGAAGCCATTATAGACACCTAAAAGGACAGGGTTAAGAGAGCTTCCAGATTGGTGAATATGTGGAGATTTGGGAAAGTGATGTCTCCTTTCCACACACCTTGCCCTTTGCATCTCTTCCATCTGGCTCTTCCTGAGTTTTATCCATCTATAAGAAGTTAGCAAACATAAGTAAATGTTCCTCTGAGTTCAAATTAAGTTGGGGAATTGTGATGTGTTATTTCCACACTACCGAGGAATTCTCCTACAGTGGCCAAGTGTCCTATAATTCAGTACAGTTCTAGTACTCCCTGGAGTTAGTGCCATAGGCAAAGAGCTCAGTCCTACAATACTGTCCCCCTCGAACCCCTTTTCATATGCCAATCACAAGTCCAGTTTTTTACCTGTGCTTCCGACTGACCAACCATCTATTGATGGGATGTTCCCATCCATGAGCCCTCTCCTCAGTTTAATTGGCTAGAGTGGATCATATCCTTGAGATGGCTCTCTCTCTTTCCTTGTTTCACACTCTGCTCCCTGGATTACATTATGAATGAAGTATAAGTCCTAGGTTCTCCTTTCTAGGGAACCCCAGTGAAAACAGCATACTTGAAAGTTGCAATTAAAATATCCTATGGGGCGAAGAACTCAAAAACTAGCAACAGAAGTATGAAACAAAATTTCTAAAAAATATGCTAAAGTCTGGAGTGAATTTTATTAAATCTGTCACTGAGATTTATGTGTTAATAAAAAATACTTTAGAATACCTGTATTCTATGGGCCAACCAAGAATAATGCAGAAGAACAAAGACACTATGGAGAATCAAAACAGCAACAACAACGTTGATGCAGCATTTTTTTGCCCTTAGCTATGGGATGCATGGTGCTGGGGAGGCAAAAATTTTCTTCTGCATTTCAAGGTTCTTCTCACTGGTCTAAGAGTTAAATTGACATGAGACAGATTAATAGGATGCAATAAAATTAAATCTTATATGTATGGAAGCCCAACATACATGAGAGGCTCAAAGACAGAAAGGTAAAATAGGGTATATGCTATCTTAAGCTAAGGAATGGGGCAGGACCTGGGGCATCAAATAGGGAGGAGAGTGATGCACAGGGCAATAAGAAGAGCAAATGTTTGGTAACTGGATGTTTGCCCCGATGTACAGATGGGTGATTGAGATAAAATGTATCTCCAGTAGTAATCCTTTTTGGGAAAAGCCCCCAATTTATATTCTTCTAGGCAGGTAAGGTAAAAAAGTTTCTCTTGAACCTACAGGGTCTTGATTGCGTTCAGCTGAAAATAGTCCACGTGCCAAAGGGGAATATTTTGGGAAGCTTGTTCTAAGCCCATTCAATGGTATTCCCAAAACCAACTGACCAAAAGGAGGCTTCTATCCCAGGTTTCATACACTTGTTGCTTTGTCCATATTCAGAAACTGCAGAAGTCAACAAGCACTGCCAGAAAGAGATGAGAACACCCAGTAGCATATGGAATCTTAGGATGCATAGATGCCTGAGAAAAATATTTGCTGTGAGGGGACATGCTGGCTGATAGGAGAAGTGCAAACTGGCAGGGAGCAGTCTTCCCTATACTACACTTGTGTTGAAAATGACCACAGATTTCTCTATCTCATGAGCATAGGCAGAGAGTCTGACCACAGAAAAATATCTATCTCAATTCAGCAGACCCACCCTGTATGACAAAGTTGCTAAAAATTGAATGTAAGGACTGTACACATCACTCTTCTCTGAGCACCTGAATCTGAGAGGTGGAATTTCCCAACTACTGTTAGTCAGGGAGGGTTGATGAAAACATACACCTCATGTCTACAGACAAACACAATATCCGGAGTTTTCTCCCCATCCCAGGAAGAGCAGATAACAAAAACACCTGAGAAAAGGAGGAGTGTCTTCAAAACTCTGAAAAATGCATGCAGAAAACAAGGTCATTTTAGAAAAGAGTCTATTTGGTACTCTCAAATAATTGTGAGACAGCAAGACCCTCATGATATGCTAAAAACATAATGAAAAATACAGAGAGATAAAGGTAAACTACAATGATGCTAGATGAAATATTAAAAGGTTTTAATGAGTCTTAAAATGTAAATCAAAATTTTAAAAATTATCAATAAACAGCAAAGTTGACATTGCAGAAAATTAAATGTTTGATGAGATGGTCCATCTCAAAATGCTCTCCTGGAATTCAAAAAAAATGAATATGATAAAAGATATAGGATGATGCAGTGAGATAAAATGTGACATACAACACACAAAGAATACATGTAGATGACCTAGAGAAAAAAATCTGAAATTTAGACCCTTAAGAAAGCAGGGTAAATTAGTGATTGAGTGCTTAGGATTTGGAGTGAGGTGTTTAAGATTCAAACTTCCTCCTGTTTATTAGCTGTGAGGGCTTGGGAAAGTTGATTTATATCCCTGAGCTTTAGTTTGCTTATTTTTATGATAAGGATAATAGTAGCTATTGTTATGATTAAGTTAGATAATGCATTCAAATTCTTTAATGTAGGCATTTCAAGTACTCAATGAATAACTATTATCAATGCCACCATCATCATTAAACACAGTAATCAGACACTTTCAAACAAATTTTTCCTGAGGTAAAAAGAAAACCTGCAGTGTGTAAATTGAAGGAGCTCACTATGTGCTAGACGTGGTTAATAAAAAGGGGCCCACATCTGGCTGAACCAGGCTATTAGAGTCAATTATAAATAATGAAAAAAAAATCCGGCAAGTACCAAAGCTTTTGACTCAGAACAAAATCAGGCTAGCCTGCATCTCTTCCTACAACATTGAAACCTAAAGACAATGAAATAGAACAACATTCTCAAATTATGTCACTTACAAATCTCTCCAGAAAAAAATTACTCAAAGATGTTCTTACTAAGAGATAAAATCAGAAGATTTCCCATCAAGAATAGGAAATTTGTTTTAAAACCAACTAGTACAACTTCTGCAAATACATTTAAAATACGTATATGGGCAAATACTATACATAAACACACAATACTTCTATAATCAACAGCCTTCAAGAGCATATTGGGGACAAGTAGAATGATGAAAAATTCTTCAGCACATCATGGGGAGTATCATCTCTGCTTGGTTCTTGATTTTAATAAATGGAGAAATGAGGATTATTTATTTGATAAACTATAAGCCATGAAAGGTAGAATTTAGAACAGGATGTGTACTTGCCACATCATTTAAAAAATAAAATTAAAACATATTTGTCAAAATACAGAAAAATAGAAACCAGAAAGTATAAAACAAGCTGAAAAGAGTAAAATATTAAACTATACAATAACTGAAAATAGCCAATATGTTATTAATGCCAAAGATTTAAAAGAAAAAAAATAATTAAAGATATTGAGAAAATGCCATAAACATGAGGGGAAGGAAGAACCTGGTGCAGCAGTATAAATATGAAACAAAGATAAGTCAAAGCTAAAGCAAAGTGTTAAATTGGACGGATTTATAAATATGCATAACTATAAAGAAAAATTGAAAATCAAAGGAGAAATTTACAGAAACATAATTGTAGAAATTCACAAGCTACAGTCAATCAGTAGAAGATACAGTTCCTAAGATTATGATATAGATGTTCAAGTAATATAATTAATAGGATTTATTAAGTAATAACATTTGATTAACTAAAATAGTAAAATATACTTTGTCCAACATTCATTGATCATTTCCATAGAACTATATACATACTGAACTATGAAAAAAAATTCTCAACAAGAGTCAAACATACAAATATTTTTTGTGTGGTAAGAACATAACTGAAATCTACTCTATTATCAATTTTTAAATATATGGTAAAGTATTCACTTTATGTGCATTGTTGCACAGCAGATCTCTAAATGCTTTTTCATCTTGCTCAACTGAAACTCTATACCCATTACATAGCAACTCCCCATTTCCTCTTCCCTCCAGCCCCTGGCAACCACCATTCTGCTTTCTATTCTATGAGTTAACAACTTTGAACACCTCATTTAAGTGGAGTCATGCTGAATTTGTCCTTCTGTGACTGAGTTATTTCATGCAGCATAATGTCCTCAAGATTCCTCCATGTTGTAGCATATGAGAGGATTTCCATCTTTTCCAAGGCTGAATAATATCCATTGTATGTTTATATTATATTTTCTTTACTCATGCATCAATGGGCATTCAGGGTGTTTCCACCTCTTGGCTACTGAACAATGCTACAATGAAAATGGAAATGCAAATGTCTCTTTGAAGGCCTTTTTCCAATTCTTTTGGATAAATGCCCAGAAGTAGAATTTCTGGACCATATAGTTCTATTTGAGAACCTCCATGCTATTTCAGTGTAGGCTAAATGTAGTAGCTGCAACAATTTATATTCCCACCAACAGAACGTTTCCCTTTTGCTCACATCCCTGCCAACACTTGTTACTTGTCTCTTGGATCACATCCATTCTAAGAGATATGAGGTCATATCCCATCGTGGTTTTGATTTGCATTTCCCTTATTATTAGCATGTCCTGTTGACTATTTGTAGGCCTTCCTTATAGAAATGTCTAAGTCCTTCATCCATTTTTAAATTGTGCTATTTGTTTTTTGGCTATTGAGTTACAGGAATTCCTTATACATTTTAGATATTAACCCCTTATCATATGTATGGTTTACACATGTATCTCCTATTCCATTTGTTGTCTTTTTACTCTTGTTTCTTTTATTGTCAGAAGCATTTTAGTTTGATGTAGTACCACTTATCTAGTTTTTGGGTGTTGTTGCCTGTGTCTTGGTATCATATCCCAGACATCATTGTCAAGTCCAATGTCATGAAGCTTTTCCCTGATGTTTTGGTCTAGGAGGTAGTTTCAGGTCTTATGTTTAAACATTTAATCCATTTTCAGTTGATTATTTGTACAGTGTAATATAAGGAACCAATTTCATTCCTTTACATGTGAATATCCAATTTTCCTACCACCATTTGTTGAAGAGCATGTCATTTCTCCATTGTGTAGTCTTGGCAGCCTTGTTGAAGATAATGTGACCATATATGCATGGCTTTATTTCTGGGCTTCTGTTTCTGTTCTATTGGTCTATATGTCTTTATACCAGTACAGAATGTTTTGATTATTATAGATTTGGGTATGTTTTGAAATCAAGAAGTGTGAGGCCTCCACCTTTGTTCTTTCTCAATATTGTTTTGGCTACTCAGCATTCTTTACAGCTCCATATGAATTTTAGGACTTTTTTTCTGCAAAAATGCCACTGGGATTTTGATAGAGATTTCACTGAATCTATAGGTTACTTTGGATAGTATGAACATTCTCACAATAGTAAGTCTTTCAATCCATGGAACATGGAATGTCTTTCCATTTATTTGTATTTTCTTTAATTTATTTCAACAATATTTCATAGTTTTCAGTATACAAGTTGTCCACCTCCTTGGTTAAGTTTATTCTTAAGTATTTTATTTTTTTAATGCTATTTTAAATGGGATTGTTTTCTAAATTTCCCTTTCGGATTGTTCATTTTCACTATGTGGCAATGCAACTGATTTTTGTATGTTGATTTTATATCCTGTGGCTTTGTTGACTTCATTTATTCATTCTAACAGTTTTTCTTCTGGAATTTTTAGGGTTTTCTACATATATGATTATGTCCTCTATGAACAAGATTATTTTACTCCTCAGTTTCTGCTTTGTATACTTCATATTTTTCTTTTTTGTTGTTGTTGCCTAATTACTTATCTAGAATTTCTAGTACTATGTTGAATAGAAGTGGTAAGAGTGAGCATCCTGTCTTGCTCTTAATTTTAGAGGGAAAACTTTCAGTTTTTCACCATTGAGTATGATGTTAGCTGTCAGCTTTAGATATGGCCTTTATAATATTGAGATAATATATCTTTCTATTCCTAGTTTGTTGAGGATTTTTATCATGAAGGGCTGTTGAATTTTGTCCCGTGCTTTTTCTGACTCTCTTGAGATCATCATGAAACTTTTATCTTTTATTCTGTTAATACTGTTTATCATTGTGACTGATTCTGTATGTTGAACTGTCCTTGCATTCCAAGGATAAATTCCACTTGCTCATGATATGTCATCATTTTAATGTGCTGTTGAATTCAGTTTGCTAGCATTTTGTTTAGGATTTTTACATCTATCTTCATCAGGGATAATGATCTATAGTTTGCTTGTTCTGTCTTTGTTTGGCTTGGAATCAGAGTAATGCTGGCCTTATAAATTTAGAAGTGTTTCTTTCTCTTCAATTTTTGGAAGAGTTTGAAAATAATTGACATTCATTCTTTAAATGTTGGTGGAATTCTCCACTGAGGCAATCTAATCCTGGGATTTTCTTTATTGGGAGGTTTTAATTACCTATTCAGTCTCTTTACTAATTATAGATCTGCTCATATGTTCTATTTCTTCATTATTTAGTTTTGGTAGGTTATATCTTTCTAAGAATTTATCCATTTATTCTAGGTATCTAATCCATGTCATATTCATAATAGTCTCACAATCCTTTTTCAATTCTGGGCATTGGTCTCTTTAATTTCTGATTTTGAGTCTTTCTTTTTTTCTTAGTTTAGCTAAGTTTGTCAATTTTGTTAATCCTTTTTTAAAAACCAACTCTTAATTTCTTAAGTATTTTTAAATTTTTCTATTCTCTAATTCATTTTTTCTGTGTTTACCTTTATTCAGTCCTTCTACTAATTTGAGCTTACTTTTTTTCTTCTTTCTCATGCTCCTTAAGTTATTAAGTTAGGATGTTTATATGAATCATTTCTTCTTTTTTTAATGAAGGCATTTACCACTATAAACTTGCACTCTTACTTTGCTGTATCCCATACATTTATGGTACACTGTGTTTTCATTTTCATTTGTATCAAGATATTTTCTAATTTCTCTCTTGATTTTATCTTTGACCCATTGGTTGTACAGGAGTGTGTTGTTTCATTTCCACCTATTTGTGAATTTTCAAGTTTTCCTTCTGCTATTGATTCCTAGCATCAGTCCACTATGGTCAAGAAAGATACTTCGTATGATTTCAGTCTTCTTAAATTGGTTAACACTTTTTGTTACTTAACATGTGATCAATCTTGGAGAATGTTCTGTGTGCACTTAAGAAGAATGTGTATTCTGCTTCTGTTTGATGAAATGCTTTGTTTTAGTCTTTTGGGTCCTTTTGATTATTTTTTTTATCTCTTTGTTAATGTCTTCCTTGAGATTGTCTGTTCTCTCCATTCCAGTCAATCTTTATGACTATTACTTTGAATTCTCTATCAGGTAGATTGCTTATCTCCATTTCATTCAGTCCTTTTTCTGGTATTTTGTTCTTTTGTTTTGAAATATTCCTCTGTCTCATTTTGTCTGGTTGTCTGTGTTTTAATTTATTAGATAAATCAGCTATGTCTCCTGGTCTTGAAAGTAGTGGCTCTATGTATTAGGTGTCCTGTGTTCCCAGAAATGCAAAAGTCTGTGCTCACCAGAGCCAGGTGCACCAGAGGTGTCCCCTTTGTGAGCAGTACACACCTTCCTGTTGTGGATGAGCCACAACTGCAGGCTGTGGGTGGGCCCACACTCAACCTGGTTGCCAGCAATGGCTGGTACAACTGCTTTTGGGCTGGGCATGTTTGATGGGGCAAGTCCTTCTCAGCACGGTCTTTTCTTTTTTACCAGGTGTTGAAGGTCTGTTCTGCTGGTCTTAAGGTCATATTCAGAGTTAGTTGTAGTAGATGTAGGTCTTCCTTGATGCGTACAATGGAGGAGGTTTTGACAGTGACCATCTCATCTGTTATCTTCCCTGTTCTTGGTCCATTTGACCTACAGTGTAGTTCAAGTCAGCTTTTTAATGACCTGTCTGGATGTTCTATCCAGAATTGAAATTGGGGTATTGATATCTGTTATTGTTATATTGCTATCTATTGCTGCCTTCAGTTTTGTTATATATTTGCATGCTCTGATGTTGGGTGCATGTATATTTGTAATAGTTATATCCCTTTCTCTTGAATTGATCATTTATAATTATATAATGTCCTTATTTCTCTCCTGTAACACTTTTTGACTTAAAATCTATTTTCTCTGTTATAAATATGGCTGCCTCTCCTGGTTACCATTTGCATGGAATGTCTTTTTCTATGCTTTTATTTTCTGCCTGTGTGTGTCTTTAAATCCAAAGTCTCTTATAGACAGAATATAACTAGATCATGTTTTTTGTTGTTGTTTGTTTATTCAGCCTCTCTATGTCTCTTGATTGGAAAGTTTAGTATATTTACATTCAAAGTAATTACTAATAGGAAAGGACTATTGCCACTTTGTTCATTTTTCTCTTTGTCTTGCAGCTCTTTTGTCCCTCTTTTCCTCTCTTGCTGTCTCTCTGTATTTCATTAATTGTTTTATAGTGCCATTGTATATCTTCTATAGGTATCTCCTTTGTGGTTACCATGAGGCTGATGTAAGACATATTTATGACAAGGTATTTTAAGCTGACAACTTCAATCACAAATATTTTTGTTTTATTTTATTTTAGAAGCATAATTTTGCTAATTTGTAGGGTGGTGTTGCCATTTACATACACAATTTTAATAATTAAAACAAACATAAAGCTGTATTCATTTCAAAATAAACTAGTAAAATGATAGTCACATGAGCAATTCTTAAGGGCACAGATTGCATAAGTATGAAACAGGTCTCTTTTGCAGCTCTTTCTCCCCTACAAAAAGTTCTAGTAGAAAATAAGATCTAAAGAAGAAGTTAAAAGGGAAATGAGAAACTAGAACAGTTTCTGCTAGTACTAACAGGAGGAGAGATGCAGAGAAGATGAGGCAGAGGAGAGAAAGAACAAAGAAATGAGACAGGAAGTATTTCCCTATCTACTTGTATTGGCAGAGATGATAGAAGAACATTGTTTCTGGAAGTTCACTGTCTGAATGAGACAAAAGATCATGTAGAAGTTACAGGATTCTATCAGGCTTCTAAGAACTAGCTATTTCTATGTGGTTGAAAAGCCTGGAGGTCAACAACATAGAACACAAAGAGATTTTCCTGGAGTCTTATCTCCCAAGTTCTTTAAGGGTTTCATCTAATTCAAATTATATTAAACATAGAGAAGTTTCAATTATTTACTTTCAGAAGATGAAAAATGAGTAAACTTTAGACTTACTATATATTATACAGCTTAAATAATCACAATGTTTATCAAAATTTCTGCTTTCTGCAAAGTATGTAATATACCTGTAGAAAGCCCATTGGAGACAAAATAAAACAAAACAATTTTTAAAAACCCACATTCATAGCCCTTTACATGGATATTTTATAAGTTGCCCTACACAGTCTCACCTTTTCAGGATCCAAGCTCTGTGCATATAACAGCCACTTGGTCAAGAAGTGTGAGTACTCCCAAACTTATATTTGAGGAATCTAGGACATAGTACTAGAAAATAGAGAATCACCAACATCTTTACTCATGAAATTGTACAACAAGAGATTTGTGAAACAGACTATGACATTCTGTTAGCGATATTACTGCAGACAAATTTAACATCCAGGTGAAACTAAATTAATCTTTTCATCCTAACTAATCTAGATAAAAGATGATGCAGAGAAATGAAACATTCACACAATGAAATGCTCCTTAATTATTTGGCTTGAGAGAAGTTTCAATACGATGTTTCAACAACTGGCAACCCAAAGATGATTTTTCTTTTGCCTTTTTTTTTTGGTATCATTAATATACACTACATGAGCAACACTATGGTTACTAGATTCCCCCCATTATCAGGTCCCCATCACATACCCCATTATAGTCACTGTCCGTCAGTTTAGTAAGATGCTATAGAATCACTACTTGTCTTCTTTGTGCTATACTGCCTCCCCTGTGCCCCCACCCCACATATGTATGGTAATCATAATGCCCCTTTTCCCCCTTATCCCTCTCTTCCCACCCATTCTCCTCAGTCCCTTTCCTTTTGGTAACTGTTAGTCCATTCTTGGGTCCTGTGAGTCTGCTGTTGTTTGGTTCCTTCAGTTTTTGCTTTGTTCTTATACTCCACAGATGAGTGAAATCATTTGGTATATGTCTTTCTCTGCCTGGCTTATTTCACTGAGCATAATACCCTCTAGCTCCACCCATGTTGTTGCAAATGGTAGGGTTTGTTTTCTTCTCATGGCTGAATAATATTCCATTGTGTATATGTACCACATCTTCTTCATCCATTCATCTACTGATGGACACTTAGGTTGCTTCCATTTCTTGGTTATTGTAAATAGTGCTGTGATAATCATAGGGGTGCATCTGTCTTTTTCAAACTGGGTTCCTGCATTCTTAGGGTAAATTTCTAGTAGTGGAATTCCTGGGTCAAATGGTATTTCTATTTTGAGTTTTTTAAGGAACCACCATACTGCTTTCCACAATGGTTGAACTAATTTACATTCCTACCAGCAGTGTAGGAGGGGTCCCCTTTCTCCACATCCTCGCCAACATTTGTTGTTTATCTTTTGGATGGTGGCCATCCTAACTGGTGTGAGGTGATATCACATTGTGGATTTAATTTGCATTTCTCTGATGATTAGCGATGTGGAGCATCTTTTCATGTGCTTGTTGGCCATATGATTTTCTTCTTTATAGAAGTGTTTGTTTAGCTCCTCTGCCCATTTTTTAATTGGATTATTTGCTTTTTGTTTGTTGAAGTGCATGAGCTCTTTGTGTATTTTGGATGTCAACCCCTTATCGGATATGTCATTTATGAATATATTCTCCCATACTGTAGGATGCCTTTTTATTCTGCTGATGGTGTCCTTTGCTGTAGTCCCATTTGTTAAATTTTGCTTTTGTTTCCCTTGCCCATGGAGATATGTTCAGGAAGAAGTTGTTCATGTTTATATTCAAGAGAGTTTTGTCTATGTTTTCTTCTAAGAGTTTTATGGTTTCATGACTTACATTCAGATCTTTGATCCATTTCAAGTTTACTTTTATGTGTGGAGTTAGACAGTAATCCAGTTTCATTCTCTTGAATGTAGCTGTCTAGTTTTGTCAACACCAGCTGTTGAAGAGGCTGTCATTTCCCCATTGTATATCCATGGCTCCTTTATCATATATTAATTGACCATATATAATTGAATACTGTCTCCTTATATACATATGCTGAAACTGCTTGGGTTAATATCTGGACTTTCTATTCTGTTCCACTGGTCTGTGGGTCTGTTCTTGTGCCAGTACCAAATTGTCTTCATTATTGTGGCTTTGTAGTAGAGCTTGAAGTTGGGAAGTATGATCCCCCCTGCTTTATTCTTCCTTCTCAGGATTGCTTTGGCTTTTCGGGGTCTTTTGTGGTTCCACATGAATTTTTAAACTATTTGTTCCAGTTTGTTGAAGAATGCTGTCGGTATTTTGATAGAGATTATATTGAATCTGTAGATTGTTTTAGGCAGGATGGGCATTTTGACAATATTAATTCTTCAAACCTAAGAGCATGGGATGAATTTCCATTTATTAGTGTCCTCTTTAATTTTAATTTCTCTTAAGAGTGTCTCATAGTCTTCAAGGTATAGATCTTTCACTTCCTTGGTTAGGTTTATTCCTAGGTATTTTATTCTTTTTGGTACAATTGTACAATTGTGAATGGAATTGTTTTCCTGATTTCTCTTTCTGCTAGTTCATCATTAGTGTATAGCAAAGCAAAAGATTTGTGTGTATTAATTTTGTATCCTACAACTTTGCTAAATTCAGATATTAGTTCTAGTAGTTCTAGAGTGGATTATTTAGGGCTTGTTATGTACAATATTATGTCATCTGCAAACAGTGACAGTTTGAGTTCTTCCTTGACAATCTGGATGCCTTTTATTTCTTTGTGTTGTCTGATTGCTGTGGCTAGGACCTCCAGAACTATGTTGAATAACAGTGGGGAGAGTGGGCATCCTTGTCTTATTCTCGATCTTAAGGGAAAAGCTTTCAGCTTCTCACTGTCAAGTGTGAGATTGACTGTAGGTTTGTCATATATAGCCTTGATTATGTTGAGGTACTTGCCCTCTATACCCATTTTGTTTAGTTTATATCATGAACAGATGTTGAATTTTGTCAAATGCTTTTTTGGCATCTATTGAGATGATCATGTGGTTTTTGTCCTTCTTTTTGTTGATGTGGTGGATAGTGTAGATGGATTTTCGAATGTTGTACAATCCTTGCATCCCTACCAGAGCTGATTTTTAACAAGGACTAGACTGCATTATGTGGCAAGAGAAAAACCTAGCAAGGTTTCAGCCTAGGAAATCAAGAAGGAAACAGCACACAACCTGATATTTTCAATTAACACCCTATATATTTCTTTAATCTCATAACCTGTCTGAACTTAATGAAACCTTTTCTACATGCTGCCTCAATTTGTATGAATCAATCCGAAGTGTGAGAAAGAATAAGGTGAACAAATTCTCTCTGGTCATTGGCACTGATATAAATCCCACAAAGTCATGAAATAATAAACACCAGAAAATAACATAGACCACATCAAAACATCCCTGTGGTGGTCGCGCAAAAAAAGGCTGGCTTCAGGTGGATTAAGTAAGAGGCTTATTTAAAAGACCAGCTTTTGCTCAGATCAAATCATTATAATGGAAATGATTAATTCTTTTTTTTTTCCCAACAACTTCCTTACACTCCATCACAAAATACAATTCCTATTGCAGATGTCTCGTAGCCCCAAGGAGAAAAAGAATATTGATTAGTGTTTTTGTTCAATTCTAGTTACAATTGAGAGGTACTTGCACTATGTTTAAATCCCCTGTGTCCACATTGTATGCACAAAAATCAGAGAGGGTTATTAAAATAGACTCTTCTTTGATAATCTGTATAGATTCTCAATTACACATTCTGCATTTTTAAGCCAAAATCCTAACTCATGTCACATCTTTTGACACTGGTGGTTGTGTGGGGGGAGGCAGGGGGCAGGCAGGAGAGATGACAAATATCAAATTTGAAGTTGATTGTGAAATCTGTTGCATGTGAGCCAAAAAAGAAAAACAAAAACATTTCATCTGCCAATACAATTCAAAAAAATAATCTTGTTTTTAAAACCCTTACCTTAAAGAGAATAAAATATTGTTTTTCTTTTTGTCTACTTGTTTTTCTGGTATAATTTATCCTCAAGATTTTTATGGACAACTTTGAAAAGAATTTTGCTTATATTTACTTTAGCACTGAATAAGAGTGCTACCTCCACCCTGCAATACTTGCATTTCTGATCATGAGGCTCACAGTTGCTTCACCCTTATTCTTCTGTATATGACATAATTCTATGTGGGAATAAATTTCATTGAGATGAATAGAGAAATAGAATGTAAATACAATGCCAATGCATGGTGGAAAGTTTCAACTGATGTATACAAGGAGACAGCATCTGTGAGAGGGAGAGAGAGAGAGTGCCTCTCAGCTAGTAAGAGCTGAAAGAGGAGATGTGCTTGTGTGATGTGGAAGGTCCCACACCATTTCTGCCTGAGTTCAGACAAGAACAGATCTTGAGAAAACACACAGTCCTTCCTTTTTTGTAAGTTTACCTCCCACCCTCACCACCTTCTAACAGTTCGATCTTTTTCTCTCTATAAATTCCATCCCATCCTTTCCCTTCTTTTCCAATGTGTAATATGTCATTTGCCCTAGTTAATAATACTCTCCCACTTCATTTTAATGCCCTTTATACTTACAAACCAATAGCACCTTTTCCTTTTTATGCCAACAAATCTAAATGAATGCCCCCAATTCCTGACCTCCGTTTTCATCACAATTTCCCATAATCTGACTCTTGACCCTACCATCATTGTCAATGACCTTTCCTGTTTAACAAATTCCATCACTCGACTCTTAATTTCTTCAAATTATTTTCAAACCATTTCCTCTTGGAAGTTTGCTTACTAGCTCAAATTCAAAACATTCAAATTACACATATCTTTCCCCTTCTACCCAATGTGCTCCACCTACAGAAAAATAGAATGGAGGATAAGTAATAATCTTCTATCATTTTATTTTAACTCTAGATTTGGAATTTCCAGTGCAATAAGTAGTGATATAACAAAGGCAAATTAGGCAAGAAAAAGCCCCATCTGCTTCTTCCCAATCCATTTTTCTTCATCCCTGCCCTGAGACAAGGGCCATTAAGCACAGACATGCAATGTGGATGAACATGTCCCAGATAGCAGAGATTAATCCAATGTAAGTGGGCTTGATCCTCAAAATAAACAAACAAATTAGCTTTGTAAACATAGTTTGGGAAGGCTGGCTTGAGAGGCAGATAGCCCTAGAATTGGCTTTTAACAAATCAAATGGTGTTTCTAAAGTGAATGAAGAGGTTTCAAGAGGGTTGAAGTATCAGGAAAAAACAAAAAAACCCAATCTTAGAGAGTAATGGCTTAGGTTTGATTCCAACTAACTTGGAGTTTCACCCAGGTTAAAACCAGGACCAAGTGCAATAGATATCTATTCCATCAAGAACTGAACGGCTATGCTTTATTAAGAAGGGAACCTAGTGCTTTATTAAGGAGGGAACCATAGATAATAAGGGACTAGAGAAAACCACCCAGGCAGCAGGGGGCAGGGAGTCAGGTTTCCTGTCCAAGGAAAACGCTCTAATGCCAAGAAAGGGATCTGACAAACTATTTCCTATGGATGTCTGTGCTCCCTTAATATATTTTATTATCCTATACAGAGGATGCAGGCTATGGTATGTATCTACAGTTTCTTAGCTTTTTCTAAGTGGAATTTTTATCTAATTGTCTTGTTTTTCCATTACTATTGAATATTAGCTGGGTTAGTTTTGAGTGAGTTTTTATTTAGTCCACAAATTGTGTACTGATGGGGATCATGGCAAGTTGAGGCATCTTTGGAGAAGGAGATGTGTGCATTAGGTAGCCAGGTGATGAAATGTCATCGATACTTAGTGAGGTGTCTTCTAAGATCTCTTTCAAAAGTACATTTCTAACTCACAGAGAAAGGTTCTGGGAAGTCATGCAGTTATTATAGGAAGCACATCCTTCATCATCATTGAGGCGAACAGGAGTAAACAGTTACACACACACACAAACACACAATTTAAAAATGGTACTACAGATCCCATGAGGTAGTGGAACTAACATATCTATCTATATATATAACACATATAGATAGATATATAACATATCTATAGCCATATATAACATATAACTAGCACAGTGTATAATATACAAAACGTAATAGGTATTTAATAAACAGAATTGGGGTACCTAGGCCCATTAGAAGGAGGTACAGCACAGGTAATTATAATGTAGGAATATGTGGACTCTGTGCTGGAACACTGAGCAATAATTCCATGATGGATTGATGATAGGGCTGATGAAGGGATATAGAAAAAGAAGCGAGTCCACATTCTACATGCTATACCTTAGTAATGGAATCAGGAATAACAGACCAGGAACTACATTTTAAACTTTGAAAGAGTTCTTAATCTCTGTTACTTCTCCAAGTTTGTTATCTCAAGTTCTGACTGCATACAAATGCCTTAAAATGTAAAGGACCTATGTTCTTGTATTCAGAAACATTGACAAAGGGAAGAATTTAAACCATGTCCTATCTGCAACCACTCTTTGAGGTAGTGGGGGAGAAGTCATATGGGAGAGAGTGGGAAGGTCCTTTCCTCCGGGGTGGGTCAGTGGATGGAATCACTAGTCAGGGAGCTCTAGAGCACAAAAAAGTAGTCAGTCATAGAGAACTAGATTTAAAGTTACCTACTCTATTCTAGAAGTGGAAGAGTTCACAAGCAAAAAGGAGAGGAGAGAAAATGAAGAAAAGTGGGCTGAAACACAGCCTATGCAGAGAACACACTCATGCACACAGGAAAAGCCACCCTCAGAAACAGGAGAAGCTATGCAGGCACAAGAACCAAGGACAAAAATATTCCAGGATGGAAGAAATGGTCAAGTTTCAAAAAATGCCACAGCAAAATAAAGGAGAACAAGGACTGATAATGGTCAAGGTGGCAGGCATTAGCATGACCCTATCTGTTTCTGGCACAAGAAAGTCAATGAGAGAAAGAGTGCCAGGAGTTCAGTGCAAGCTTTGGATCTTGCAAAGAGAGACACAGTTCTCTTGGCTTCTTGATGGATTTGGATAAATATAGACAAGAATCCTAAATCATGTCAAAAATGCTGGTAATTATATAATTGATGTATATTATCTTGAACCTGATCTGTAAGGCTCTCTACAATAAGATTCAAATTTCTCTCTTCTTGTCTTACTTTTTACTCTTACAGGAACTCTTGATTGCATCCAACAAGGGCTGTACTTTTTACCCCTAAGTCTATGGTCTCACTCACCTATCCTAAATGTCTTCCACTCCAACTCCACTTATCTTCTAAGGTCTAGTTATAATTCAGCCCCTTCAAGAGATATTTGGCATACAACCTAAGAACATATGCACTCCAGCCTGACTGATTGGCTGCAATCCTGGGTTCAACACTTACTACATGAATGACCTCATCAAGATGTTTGACATCTCTGAACTTCAGTTTCTTCATCTATAAAATGAGCATGAGAGCATATTCCTCATAGAGTTATTGTGAAGCTTATATGAGACAAAATGTGTTAAGTACTTAGAACAATATATATGTGTGTATGCATAGGTGTCTGTGCCTATGTATTTGTGAATATATATGTATATATGTATGCATGTATATACATATGTATGTTTGTGTGTGTGTATTTCATATCACTGAACTGCCAGTAGCTGACCACAGCTCAGAAAATCAGAGACAAAAGATTTAAATCTTAGTTTCCTCTTGATTACTTCTTATAAGTGCAACCTGAATAATATTTATCCACTGGGAAGGCAATACATTTTAGCAGACTTTATTCCATCATTGAAAGGTTATGAGACAAAATAATAATTTCATAGGAGACCAGACGGGGCATAAAGATACTGTTGGGTACTATCCTATTCAAGTCATTTTGTCTTTCCCAAGCTGGCACATGGTGGGGGTCGGAGGAAGGTAGTGAGCAACCCTGTCTAATCCTCTTTCAGGGTCAGGAGACTTGAAGGTCTAAAGGGTCAGGAATGAATAGGAGACTTTGGGCATCTGAAATTCTATTACACTGTGAAGAGAAAGCTCACAGTCCTAGCTGGTGCCTTTCCTCTTTACCTCTCAATGCAGTAAGTCAAATCTTCAGAGCAACCCTGCAAATTACAGAGATTAGGAAACTGAGGCTGAGAGTTAAATAACATGCCCAAACATATCTTGGTAAAGATTGTACTTAAAATTGTCAAACACATCCCCTTTCCCCTGAACACTCATATTCTGTTCCCTATAATCATGGGATTTTTCAATGCTTAATATCACTAGTAACTTTTTCAAATTAGGGGAAACTTGAGTTATCAAAATTGGATACCCCATCCACATTCTTGTGGAATCTAATCTAAATTAAAGGTGACTGCGATAATAAAATCCTTACTGTACTCTTAGTATCCACATGCCTGGCAGTGGGTGTAGTTAGAAGTACTCTTCATACTTTAAGGACATTGTCTAATCATTTTGATCCATAGGAAAGTATACGCTACCTCCATTTTACAGATAAGGAAGTTCAGGTTCACAAGAAGAAGATGGAGAGCCAGGAACTGCTATGTAGTCTACTGGGCTCACTAATTATGTTCTTAACCAAAACTGTTTTGCAAACACAGAAATAACTGACTGCAGTATTTGTGAACCAGAGCAATTTTGATCCTTCTCTTCAAAGTGAAATTTTCTGTTGGTATAGAACTAGTGTCTACAAGTGTTTCTGGTTCACTGAGTTACATGTCTCAAAGACCCCTTGTTTCTCGTACTATTGAAGAGAATTATTTTTCCAAAGCTTTTCAAAAAAAGAAAAAATCCTAATCTAAACTGAGTTCTGGATTAAGGCAATCAGAATAGCTAGAGAAAATTAATGATGGGAAGAGCTGCAGACTTTGGCTCTTCCTGGCCTGGGTCTAGAAATTCTGTGCGGATCACTGCAAGTTAAATACTGAGGCAAGCAGCAGAGTCCAAAGTCAAGAACCAAGCTGCCAGGAAAGCCAGCCTCTGCTCGACAGTCTGTTTACAGGGATGATTTCCCTGGCATGGCCCAGAACTTGGTACTCATTGCCTGGAACTTTATATAGATTCAGTAGTGTTTTCTGATTTACTCAATTTCCTATCTCTTAAGTTTATAATAGTTATACAATTACTGGGTGACAATTCACCAGAGAAAAATAGTCAAAGAGAAAAATTCTCCCTTTATCTTCCAATATTGCTGGGACATAATTAAAAATGTATACCCCTTTATACACAAGTATCCAGACACTAGGAGACATGCAGTGCAAGGGCAGTACACATGCAAACTTCAAAATAAATCTGCTAATAATAAATGAATAAACTAAATGATCAGACAAAGCATCGCCAAAAATCACAAACCAACATCAGGAGCCATTCAGTGTCATACTGTGAGGACATAGCATCAGTGACTTAATACTCCTGACCAAAATGTAAACAAAATGTAAGCCTGACTCTCATTATGAAGAGGTCAGACTAATGCAAACTGAAGGACATTTTGCAAAAACCACTGGCCTGGACTCAATGCCAATATTATGTAAGATAAAAATAAATAAATGATGACTAGGAAACTCTTCTGGATTAAAAGAGGCTGAAGAACAATGACAACTAAATACAATATATGATCCTTGTTTGGAGCCTAGGTTGGTTTTTTTATTTAAACAAAAGGGAAAATCTGAATATGGACTGTATATTAAGATAATAGTGCTATATCAGAGTTTGATTTCCTGAATATGATAACTGTAAATTTGTTTATGCAAGACATTGTTCTATTCTTTATAGTAAAATGCTGAAACATATATATGTGTGTTGGAAGGAAAATGGTAAAAAAACAAATTTATTTTCTTGAACTAGAATAGTTGAAACTGCCATGCTATTGGATAAATGAGCAGACCTTGCAAGCTGTGTTGAAATAGTGTATTTCATTCAACTCGTTTATTAAATAAACTGTACTGAGTGTTCATTCATAATCAGGTACTAGGCCAGACTGAAAATACAAAAATCAAGAAGGTATTAGTCCTGCTCTCAGGTAGCTTACTTTCTAGTTCACTTCATAGGATATCCATGTCTAACACCATGCTTCTTCATAGCATGTTCTGTTGCAACCCTAAATTATCACACTTTCTCATGAGACAAACTCTATTGAGACCAAATTCTAAGATTAAAGGACAAGTTGGCAATGGTCAAATAGGTACTTGACATCCATTTCTATCCTTTTCCTTTTCCCTTTTTATGAATGTTCCCCTAGGGGAAGGAAAACTACACTCTTCATTCTTCAGACATCCTTGTAGCTAGAGCTACAATGCAAATTAATCTCTGTCAATTAGCTGTACTGTCATGAGATCTGGAAAGTAGAAGAGAATTAGAGAGCTATTTCTGTTAACTGACGCTGGCAATCATGGCCAAGGAGATAAAGGTAGTTGCAGTGGCTGGACTCAGCTTCCTGCTGTGCGGCCATGGGCTTTATCCTGGTCAAGTGAGAGCTGTTGAGGAAGCCAGTTATGGGTGTGAGGCGGGTAACAGCATCTTCCTGGATACTGGATTGCAGCCTTGGGATATATCCTTAAACTCACTAGCTGACTTAATCATTAATCCCTGACTCACATTCCTCCAACTTTTTCAAAAATTTAAAAGTTTCTAATACCCCATAACACATTCCTTACTCTTTGAAATATATAGAGAGTTCTATTTCCTGAAAAGAACTTTGATTGATAAACTTTGTTTCTAGATGTAGCCCCAGTCAATGGATTTTTGGCCTCCGGGGCTTTGCTGAAAACTGAACATTGAGTCCACTTTTTATCTGGGACATCAGATTAACTGGGATTAATTCCATCTTCTTATATTGTCGCCTGAGTTCCAAAATGTTTGGGAAAAAAGTAGGAGGTAGGTGATGCTTCATAGCCACTTAAATGTGAACTTCATTTCATTAAACACAGAAGTTATTTATAAGTTATATTTTAATTTATGAAACTATATCTTTTCTATCAACTATCACTTCAAAATTGGTGAAATACTCTCAGTGAAAGAGAAAATGGAGTCAGCTGATCTAAGGATACAGAAAGTATATAGAAAATTCTAAAAATCACATATACGTAGTTAAAATATTAACACCATTTAAAATGAATCACAAAACTTATCTACAGCTTTAACAATATAGCAGAAACTTTTACTAGTATTTACACAGGAAACTTTATATTAGATTTACACAAGGAAAAATTTAATGTGTTGGTAAGCACAGCAACTCCTGTCTGCTGACCTCTATACACAGATAAATAAAACAAAACTTCCACCAATTAGCACCCAATCTTGTAGAGTCCTCAAACAGATAAATGCAATGCCATCCATGAACTGGTGTGTGTTTACCTGTCCTGCTTTATTTCCCATGGCTCACACCCACAACTTCATATCTTGTACCCCTACAGTAAAACAATAAAAATCCCACATTACTTAAACTTTGTTACATTTGCATTTGGGTTTACTAAACCTAAATTGGCTCCTGCCTGCTTGTCAACTAGGTAAATCCCTAATCATTCTTCAACTGAGCCCAAATACAAATTTCTTCTCTGTCACTTTTTCCAAATAGTTTTGGCACAATGAAGTGGTCCTTCACGGGAACTCCATTGTATACCTACATTCCTCTGTCCTGCCAGGGACCAAAGTATGTCACTATTATTTACCTGTCTTCTCACCAACTGTAAGTTTTTTAAAGAGAAGGACTATGCCTGTTTTTTCATGGCTTATTAATACTGCTACTTATTGAATTCATAGCATATAAAACCAAAAAAATGTAAGATTGAGGTGCTGAAATCATACAACTAATAACTGACCAGAATTAGAGCCCAAGTTCACAGATTTCAAAGCCTAAATTGTGCTCTTATTCAAAATATTCAAAGAATGAGTGAGTGAGTGAATGAAAGAATGAATGAAATTAGCATCACCCAAAAGGGGAAATGGAATGACTACATTTAAATATTATTTTATTAATCAAAAAATCATGTATCAAATGAGAAAATCAGAAGCAAAATATGGGTCTGATTCATTCAGGTCAGAATATGGATCATTTTAGACATTAAATCCACTAATGAAAAAGAATACTGAAGGAACACTGAGTTTCTCATTTAACCTAAATATAAAGTTCCTGTATCAATTATTTTATAATATTAACTTGTTCTAGAGAAAACTGTTCATTAAATAAAAATGTTTCAGTCTTCTATTACTTAATTTTCAAATAAACTTTATTGGTTATAATTTGCATGCCATAAAAACTTATTTTAATCATAAATTTGATGAGTTTTTACAAATGTATAAACCCATTTAAGCACTACAACAATCTATATGATATTTTCACCATCCCAAAAGTTTTTCCATGCTCCCTTTGTGGTTAATATTTTACGAACTTTGACCTCATACAATTCTTTGATCAATTTTCTGTTGATATATATTAGTTTTGTCGGCTCATACAAATTTTCATTTGTATGAAATTTGAAGCACACAAATTTTTGTGTCTAGCATATATTGCTCAGCATAATGTTTTGGAGATTCACCCACATTGGTGCCTGCATCAGGAGTTCATTCCTTCAGCCCTGAGTAGTACTGCATTTGAATGGACAGAACACAATTTGTTCATCATCCACCAGCTGATATACCTTTGGTTCATTTCCAATGTGTGACCACTATTAGTATTTGTTCTAAATGAAGAAGGCATGTATTAATATTTGTGTTAAAGTCTTTGTGAAGCACATGTTCAATTCTCTTGGGTAAATAAGGAGCAGTGGAATTCCTGAGTTATATGGTAAGTACATGTTTAACTTTATAAGATACTGCCAATCAAATTTCCAAAGTGGTTGCACCATCTTAAATTCACACCCACAATGTACAAGAGCTGCCATTCTCTGACTATTGTTACACATTTTACTTTTATGAATGCTATAAAATCTCACAAAATATTGTTAGTCTTGCTCTAGTCAATTTTTTTAAATTAAGAAACAAGAAAATGTCATTTTTGTTTCCACAAATATTTACTATTTCCATGGTTTCTAATTCCTTTTATAGATCTAAATTCCCATTTCATCATTTTTCTTCCACTTGAAAAACAACATATTTTTAGAGTTCAGGACTGCCAGCAATTAAAGTCTGTCAGATTTTGTTTATCTGAAATATTTTTATCTCACCTTCATTTCTATTCGATATTTCTGCCATAAGTAGAATTCTAGGTTGCCAAGTATTTTTCTTTCAGACCTTTGATTATCTTGTTTTCTGGTTCATATTATTTCTAATGAAAAGCCAGCAGTCATACTTAGATTATATAATCTTTGTTTTGTTTGTATTTATCTTTTAAATGTATTTTTATCATTGGCTTATAGTTATTTACCATGTGTTGATGTGTATTTTTTATAATTATCTTGTTTGGGATTCACTGGACCTTCCTGGATCTGCGCATTTACAGTTTTCATAGTATCTGTAAGATATGCAATCATTACTTAAAAAATTTTTTTTTCTGAATTTTTCTGTCCTTTCTTTGATTTCATTTAACATATGTTAGATGCCTTGATGTTGTCCCCGAGATGATTAGGCTCTGTTCAAAATTTTTCAGCCTCCTCTTTCTCTGTATGCTTAGTTTTGAGTAATTTATTTCTATTGCTGTATCTTCAAGTTCACAGATGTTTCCATCTACAATGCTTAATATTTTGGTAAGCCCATCCAATGAATTTTTCAACAAAGACAAATTTATTTTTAATCCCTAGAATTTCCTGTTTGTAAATTTTCCATTATTCTATGTTCACACTTTAAATCCATGAGCAGATTAATAATAGTTATTTTTGAGTCCCTGTTCATTAACTGTAATGTCACTTCTGGATCTGTTTCCATTCCCTGATCATAGGCCATTTGTTTATTTGTTTTTTCCTTTGTATGGCAGGTGAGTTTTGATCAGATACTGGACATTAGAAATATCAAGTGTTTATCACATTTTATTGTCCAGTTTTTCTTCTTCTTCTTAAGAGTTTGAATTAAGAGTGTTTAATAGGCAGCTCAGTTACAAAGATCAGCCTGACCCTTTTGAAGCTTGTCTTTAAGTTTTGTTAGGGCAGGTCTAGAACAGGATTTACTTTAGGTCTAATTTAGTCTACTATTAAGGACTGATCCTTTGGGGTCCACCCAATGGTTCAGGTATTCAAGGAGATAAGCCTACTAAGCTAGGTGGTGCTGGCACATTTCCCAGCCCTGTTTGAAGTCTGAGAATTATTTATATTACCAAAGGGCTGGTGGTTCTTTGCTTGTTCTAGCAGAATTTTATCATATGTACATGCATTTTAGTAGTCAAGCAAAGACAGTGAATTCCCATGCAGATCTCTAAAGCTTTCCATACTATGTAAATCTCTCCTCTTCAGTATACAGCCCCACAAATTCTAACTGCTTGATCCTCCCTGAACTCTGATCTCTGACTCCACAATTCAGTGACATATCTGTACTTTGTTTGGGCTCACCTTTCTGTTGCCACGTTGTGGAAAATGTCACTAGACAGAAATCTAGGGTAATTGTCAGGATAATATCATCTGTTTTCCTTTACTTAAAGGGCGCAGTACTGCTATGCCTGAAAACTGTTGATTCAATACATTGCATTTAGTTTTCAAGTCATTTAGAGCAGTCAGGGATTTCAAGTACAAGTTACTCTGTCATGGCCAGACATAGAAGTAACTGAAATTTTTAAAGAGAGAATTTTAGGAAGTTTTAAAATAAAAAAGCCTTTAGGAATAAACTTCTTTAAATCCAGTTTCCTTTGCCTTATAAAACTCAATGAGAATTCATATTCAGAATGGTGATCCAGAGCACTGTAATATTCTAAATTATCAAATAACCTACATTAAGAATATTATAGCTATTTTTAAGAGTAAGTAAAATTACATTAAAAAGCTTTGGGCAGGTTGAAATGATCACTTTTTGTTGTGTAACACTTCACTAGAAAATTACGTTCACATGCCCATCCCATTACTGGCAAAGTAAGTGTTTTATTATATTATATTATTACTAACTTTGTGATCAGTTATATTTTCCATGTTTATCATGTATATGTCTCATTTTTCATTTGCCCAGAACTGTGTGTGAATATTAAAATATATTCTCCTTATCTTTGGTAAGTTGTTTTGGGTTTATCTTTCTGCATAGTGGGGCAAGGAGCATCATTTATTTCCCCAAGTAGATAGTTGTTCACAGTGAGTTTCCTGAAATAGAGTTGTACCTGGATATGAGAAAGAAGAAAACTCAAATCATGCCGAAAGGAGAATCTGAATCAGTGCCTGAGTAGGCTAAAATGGCCTTCTCAGCCCGCAGTACAGTACGTGGCCCACTTTTTCTCCTGAGATTCCGTTTCTGGCTTCCCGTCTGTCATTTCTGTAATGGGCTTCTAAATGACTGTTTCTTCAGGAAGGTAGCATTCCTCATGGTGGCAAGAGCCCTGGGATGAGCCGTGGGGGGACTGGGTTACGGCCTTGCTGGTTCTGTGCTTCTGCAAGCTGTGTGATTTGGGCAAAATTATTTACCTCGTCTAAGGTTTGGAATAGAACAGTTTTTTCATTCTGCTTTTCTTTTGCTTGTTTGTTTTAGATGTGGAGAAAACTGTATCTAAAATAATCTGTGAAATATTAAGGTGTAAAAGCTTGCAGGCTCTCCAGTTCACCCTCTCCCACTGCTGTCCCAGAGCAGCAAAGTGCTCGCAAGAGAAGAACGTAATACCCATGGGACCGCATGAACCACCTTTCAGGTATAACATCCTTTGACTTCTAGTTTCTATGACATTTGCTCTACTCCATGCCTTTCAACCATGTTAGCCTAGAGGATAATTTCTTCCTTTAAAAAAAAGTACAGCATAGAAAAAAAAGACTTAAGTGCAATCTTGTTTCTACCTCCTTTTAGTGAAGGATCCTGGATAAGAAACATTCATCCTTTCCAATTTGGGTGGCTTTTATTTCTTTTTCTCACCTGATTACTCTGGATAGGACTTCCAGTACTTTGTTGGATAGAAGTGGTGAGAATATTTTGTTCCTGATCTTAGCAGAAAAGCTTCCAAATTTTCATTCTGCAGGATGATGTTAACTGTGAACTTGCCATATATGGCCTTTATTATGTTGAGATACATTCCTTTTATACCTAATTTGTTAAGAGTTTGTGTCATTAATGACTGTCCAATTTTGTCAAATGTTTTTTCCGTATGTACTGAAGTGATCATACAACTTTTTTTCCTCATTGGGAATTTTTTTTTATTACTGATTCAATCTCCTTACTAGTAATTGGTCTGTTAAGATTTTCTATTTCCTCCTGGTTCTGTTTTGGTGAGTTTATTAGTTAACATCTATTATTTCATACAGATACAAAAGAAAAGAAAAAAATTTTTTCTTGTGATGAGAATCCTTAGGATTTACTCTCTTAATAACTTTCATATAGACCACACAGCAGTGTTAACTGTAGTCATCAGGTGTACATTACATCCCTAGTACTTATTTACCTTGTAACTGAAAATGTGTACCTTTTGGTTACCTTCATTCAATTCCCTCCCTCTGGTAACCACATATCTGATCTCTTTTTCTTTGAGTTTTGTTTTTATTTTTAGGTTCTACCTATAAGTGAGATCATACAGTTTGGTCTTTGAATTATTTCACTGAGCATAATGCCTTCAAAGTCCAACTGTGTTGTCAAGAATGGCAGGATTTTCTCATTTTTATGGCTGCATAATATATATACACAACTTCTGTATCTATTCTTCTGTCGATGAGCATTTAGGTCGTTTCTATATCTTGACTATTATAAATAATGCTGCTGTGAATATGAGGGCGCAGGTATCTTTTTGATATCCTGTCTTCATTTCCTTTGAATATATTCCCAGAAATAGAATTGCTGGCTCCTATGGTAGTTCTATTTTTAATCTTTTGAGGAACCTCCACACTGTTTTCCATAGTGACCATGCCAATTTACAATCCCCTGCAACAGGGCACAAGGGTTTTTCTTTTCTCCATATCATTTTCAGCATTTGTTATCTCATCTTTCTGACACCAGCCATTCTAACAGGTGTGAAGTTGTATCTTATTGTGGTTTTTATTTGCATTTTCCTGATGATTAGTGATGTGGAGCATCTTTTTATGTAATTACTGGTCCTCTTTATGTCTTCTTGGACAAATGTCTATTCAGATACTTTGCCCATTTTTAAATTGGATTATTTGGGAATTTTTTGCTGCTGAGTTGTGTGAGTTCCCCATATATTTTCAATATTAACCCTTTTATTGGATATATGGCTTATGAATATATTTTCCCAATCCATAGATGTCTTTTCACTTAGTTGATTGATTCTTTTGCTGTGCAGAAGTTTTTTATTTAGTCTTCCTTGTTTATTTTTTATTTTATTGCTTGTGCTTTAGGTGTCAAATCCAAAAAATCATTGCCAAGACATGTCAAGGAGCTTAACCTATATTTTCTTCTAGGAGTTTTATGGTTTCAGCTCTTACATTTAAGATTTTCTGCCATTTTTTAGTTAATTTTTGTGAGTTGAGTAAGAGAGAGTCTAGTTTCATTCTTTTACTTTTGTATATATAATTTTCTCAGCACCTTTATTGACAAGACTGTCTTTCCTCTATCCTCTATTTAACACTCTTTGCTCCTCTGTCAACTATTAGTTTACCATATATGCTTGGTTTTTTTCCCCTCTGGGATCTTGATTCTATTCCATTGGTCTATGTATCTATTTTTATGCTAGAACCACATTGCTTGATGACTATACCTTTGTAGAATAGCTTGAAATAAGGAAGTACAATGCCTCCTGCTTTGTTCTTCTTTATCAGGATTATGGCTATTCAGGGTCTTTTGTGGTTCTATATAAATTTTAAGATTGTTTTTCTACTTCTGTAAAAAATGCCTTTGGGAACTTGACAGGGATTGCTCTGAATCTATAGATGACTCTTGGTGTATTGACATTTTAACAATATTAATTCTTCCATTCATGAACACAGGATACCTTCCATTTGTGTTTTCTTAAAATTTTCTATCAATGTAGTTTTCAGAGTAGAGATTTTTCACCTCTTTGGTTAAATTTATTCCTAAGCATTTTATTGTTTTTGATGCTATTGCAAATGGTATCTTTTCTTTTTCAAATAATTCATTGTTAATATATAACAATGCTACTGTTTTTGTTTGTTACTTTGGTTTCCTGAAACTTGAATTTGAATTTATTCATTGGCTCTAACAGTTTTTTTTGATGCAATCTTTAAGGTTTTCTATATATAAAATCATGTCACATACAAATGGAAACAATTTTACTTCATCCTTTCCAATTTGGGTGGCTTTTATTTCTTTTTCTCACCTGATTACTCTGGATAGGACTTCCAGGACTTTGTTGGATAGGAGTGGTGAGAATATTTTATTCCTGATCTTAGCGGAAAAGCTTCCAAATTTTCATTCTGCAGGATGATGTTAACTGTGAACTTGCCATATATGGCCTTTATTATGTTGAGATACATTCCTTTTATACCTAATTTGTTAATAGTTTGTGTCATTAATGACTGTCCAATTTTGTCAAATGTTTTTTCCGTATGTACTGAAGTGGTCATACAACTTTTTTTCTTCATTGGGAAGTTTTTTTTATTACTGATTCAATCTCCTTACTAGTAATTGGTCTGTTAAGATTTTCTATTACTCCTGGTTCAGTTTTGGTGAGTTGTATTTTTCTAAGAATTTTTCCATTTCTTCTAGTTGTCTAGTTGGTATTCATAGTAGCTCTTATGATCATTTGTATTTCTGTGCTATCTAGAGTGTCTTCTTTTTCATGTATAATTTTATCGATTTGGGCCTTCTTTTTTCCTTGGTTAGTCTAGCTAAAAGTTTGTAATTTTTATTTACCTTTTCAGAGAACCAACTCAATTTGGTTAATCTTTTCTATTGTTTTCCCATTCTCTATTTCATTTACTTCTGTTCTAATCTTTATTTCTTTCCTTGTGCTAACCTTGGGTTCAGTTAGTTTTTTTCCTAGTTTTATAAGCACAGAACTAGGTTGTTTATTTGAGATCTTTCTAGTTTCTTAATGTAGGCATTTATTGCTATGAACTTCCTTCTAAGAATTGCTTTTGCTGCATCCATCAAGTTTTGGTATGACATGTTTCTATTTTCATTTGTCTCAAAACCCTTTTTATTTCCCCTTTAATGTCTTCTTTGATCCAGTAGTTATTGAGGAGACTGCTGTTTAATTTCCATGTATTTGTGAATTTTCCAGTTTTCCTCCTGATATTGATTTCTAGTTTCAAACCATTTCCCTGATGACTAGCTATGTGGAGCATCTTTTCATGTGCCTGTTGGTCATCTGAATTTCTTCTTTGGAGAATTCTCTGTTCATATCCTCTACCCACTTTTTAATCACGTTAATGTGGTCAGGGAAGATACTTAGTACATTCCTTCTTTCTTTCTGAATTTGCTAAGACTTATTTTGTAGCCTAATATATGGTCTTTCCTAGAAAATATGTCATGTGCACTTGAGAGGATCATATATTCTGCTGTTACTGGATAAAATATTCTGTATATTTTCATTAGATGCATTTGGTATATACTGTTATTCAAATCTGCTGATTCTTTGATTCTCTAGATGATCTATCCGTTGTTGTGAGTGGATCATTAAAGTCCCCAACTATTATTGTATTGCTGTATATTCTTCCATTCAACTCTGTTAGCTTTGCTTTATATATTTATGTGTTCCAAGGATGGGTGCATACATATTTATAACTGTTACAGCTTAATGGATTGATCCATTTATCACTATGTAATGACCTTCTTTGTCTCTTTTTACTATTTTTAGTTTAAAATCTATTTTGTTTGATATGTAGCTATGTAGATAGAGGTACCCCTGCCTTTCTCTTTTTTGGTTACTATTTGGTTGAAATACTTTTTAATCATTCCTTCATTCTCGGTCTATGTGCAACTTCAAGGCTAAAGTGAATCTCTTGTAGGCAGCATATATTTTTAATTCATTCAGCCATTCTATGTTTTCTGATTAGAGAGTTTAATCCATTTATATTTAAGGTTAATTATTGATAGGTAAGGACTTACTTCTGCCATTTTGTTCATTGTTTTCTGGCTGTTTTGCACATCCATTCTTCCTCATTTCTTATCCTGTATATTTTTTGTGCCCCTGTTGATGTCTTTTTTAAGTATGTTTTGACTTCTTTATCATGTTCTTTTGCTTGATTACTACAGGTTTTGCCTTTGCAGTTATCATAAGTTTTCCATAAGGCATCTTAAAATTATAAACTCTGTTTTAAGTTGATAACAACTTAACTTCAATAGCATTCCCAAACTAGCACCTTTACTTCTCTTCACCCTCACAATTCAGTTTATTCATATAGTATACATGTTTTCTTTTTTATATTGTATAATCAATAAAAGATTATTGTGGTATGGTTTTATTAGTATGTTTTTTTTTTACTTTTAAACTAAAGTTGTAAGAGAATTATATGCCACTGTTACCATATTATGGAATCCCACTTTAATTATATATTTATTTATCATTACCAGAGAGTTTTATACTACCTTCTATACCTATATGATGTTAGTTAGAGTCCTTTCACTTCAATTCAAAGAATTCTCTAGCATTTTTGGTAAGACAGGTCTGTTGGTGGTGAACTCCCTTAGCTTTTTATAAGGGAGTCTTTATCTCTCCTTCTGAAGGACAGCTTTGCTAAGTTATAGAATTCTTGGTTGACAGATTTTTTTCTTTTAATATTTAGACTGTATCATCCCATTCTCTCCCAATCTGGAAATGTTCTGTTTTCACCAGTCTTCAAGGGATTCCCTTGTATACAGTATCTCTCTTTTCTCCTGTTCTTTCTGAATTCTTCCTCTGTTTTTTGACTTTTGACAATTTAATTACAATGTATCTTAGTATAGCTATAGTCAGGTTCAAACTTTCTGGTCCTTTGGGCCCCACTGATCTGGATGTCTATATAAACTGTTATTGATTTCACTATAATTTTTGCCCCTTTTTCTTTCCCTTCTTCTGGAATTCCCATAATGCAGATATTGTTTCTTTAGATTAGATTTAATAAATCCTATAAGTTTCTTTATTATTTTTTCTTCTTTTTTCCATTAGCTCTGCTGGATAATTTCAAATGTCCTGTCTTCTAGGCCACTAAACCTTTCTTCTGCATGGAAGTCTCTACTGACTTCTTCATTCACTCATTCTATTTTTCAGTTGTAGAACTTCTTGTTTTTCTATCATTTTGTTTTTGAGAGTTTCTATTTCTTTGTTGAACCTATTTTTGCTCATGAACTGTTTTCCTCACTTCATTTAGTTGTCTGTATGTATATTCTTATAGTTCATTAAACTTTTTTTGTTATTTTGGTATCATTAATATACAACTACATGAGCAACATTGTGGTTACTAGATTCCCCCCATTATCACATCCCCACCACATACCCCATTACAGTCACTGTCCATCAGCGTAGTAAGATGCTACAGAGTCACTACTTCTCTTCTCTGTGCTATACTGCTTTCCCCATGCCCCATCCTACATTATGTGTGCTAATCATAATGCCCCTTATTCCCCTATCCCTCCCTTCCCACCCATCCTCCGCAGTCCCTTACCCTTTGGTAACTGTTAGTCCATTCTTGGATTCTTAAGTCTGCTGCTGTTTTGTTCCTTCAGTTTTTGCTTTGGTCTTATACTCCACAGATGAGTGAAATCATTTGCTACATGTCTTTCTCCACCTGGCTTATTTCACTGAACATAATACCCTCTAGCTCCATCCATGTTGTCACAAATGGTACTATTTGTTTTCTTCTTACGGCTGAATAATATTCTATTGTGTATATGTACCACATCTTCTTTATCCATTCATCTACTGACGGACACTTAGATTGTTTCCATTTCTTCGCTATTGTAAATAGTACTGCGATAAATATAGGAGTGTATATGTCTTTTTCAAACTGGGCTCCTGCATTCTTAGAGTAAATTCCTAGGAATGGAATTCCTAGGAATGGAATTTGGGTATTTCTATTTTGAGTTTTTTGAGGAACCTCCATACTGCTTTCCACAATGGTTGAACTAGTTTACATTCCCACCAGCAGTGTAAGAGGGTTCCCCTTTCTCCACATCCTTGCCAATATTTGTTGTTGTTTATCTTTTGGATGGTGACCATTCTAACTTGTGGGAAGTGATATTTCATCGTGCTTTTTATTTGCATTTCCCTGATGATTAGTGATGTGGAGCATCTTTTCATGTGACTGTTGGTCATCTGAATTTCTTCTTTGGAGAATTCTCTGTTCGTATCCTCTACCTATTTTTTAATCAGGTTATTTGCTTTTTGGTTGCTGAGGCATATGAATTCTTTACATATTTTGCATGTTAACCCCTTGTTGGATATGTCATGTATGAATATATTCTCCCATACTGTAGGATGCCTTTTTGTTCTGTTGATGGTATCCTTTGCTGTACAGAAGCTTTTTACTTTGATGCAGTCCCATGCATTCATTTTTGCTTTTATTTCCCTTGCCCGGGGAGATATGTTCATGAAGAAGTTGCTCATGTTTCTATTCAAGAGAGTTTTGCCTATATTTTCTTCTAAGAGTTTTATGGTTTCGTGACTTACATTCAGGTCTTTGATCCATTTCTAGTTTACTTTTGTATATGAAGTTAGACAGTAACCCAGTTTCATTCTCTTACATGTGACTGTCCAGTTTTGCCAACACCAGTTGTTGAAGATGCTGTCACTTCTCCACTGAATATCCATAGCTCCTTTATCGTATATTAATTGACCATATATGCTTGGATTTATATCTGGATTCTCTATTCTGTTCCACTGGTCTATGGGTCTGTTCTTGTGCCAGTACCAGATTGTCTTGATTACTGTGGCTTTGTAATAGATCTTGAAGTTGGAAGGTGAGATCCCCCCTTCTTTATTCTTCCTTTTCAGGATTGCTTTGGTTATTCGGGATCTTCTGTGCTTCCATAAGAATTTTAGAACTATTTGTTCCAGTTTGTTGAAGAATGCTGGCAGTATTTTGATAGGGATGGCATTGAATTTCTAGATTGCTTTAGGCAGGATGGCAATTTTGACAATATTAATTCTTTCCTTCTTAAGAGCATGGGATGAATTTCCATTTATTAGTGTCCTCTTTAATTTCTCTTAAGAGTGTCTTACAGTTTTCAGGATATAGGTCTTTCACTTCTTTCCTAGGTAATTTATTCTTTTTGATGCAACTGTGAATGGAGTTGTTTTCCTGATTTCTCCTTCTGCTAGTTCATTGTTAGTGTATAGGAATGTAACAGATTTCTGCGTATTAGTTTTGTATCTTGCAACTTTGCTGAATTCAGATATTAGTTCTAGTAGTTTTGGAGTGGATTCTTTAGGGTTTATTATGTACAATATCATGTCATCTGCAAACAGTGACAGTTTGACTTCTTCCCTGCCAATCTGGATGCCTTTTATTTCTTTGTGTTGTCTGATTGCCATGGCAAGGACCTCCAGTACTATGTTGAGTAGAAGTGGAGAGAGTGGGCATCCTTGTCTTGTTCCCAGTCTTAAAGGAAAAGATTTGGTTTCTTGCTGTTAAGTATAATGTTGGCTGTGGGTTTATCATATGTGGCCTTTATTATATTGAGGTACTTGCCCTCTATACCCATTTTGTTGACAGTTTTTATCAAGAATGGATGTTGCAACATGCAACAGTTAAAATTGGGGGCAACTGATAGTATTCATTCATAATCAGTGAGAGAGACTAGATGTTGGGGCAGCTCTGATTTCGGTCTGTAACATGTAAGAACTGACTTCAGTACCTAGTTTTATGTTAAACCATTAGGATTTTCTTGATAGTCATTTCCCCTGTCTCCCCAGCCTACCTGTATTTCTTTTAATGACTTTTGGATCCTGAGCTCCCTGTGAAGTTTGATGAAGGTATTTCAGTCAGAACCATGTACCGATGATAAACGCATCTGGTAGCAATAAAAGTTGTCCTTTAAAAAAAAAGAATGGATGTTGAATTTTGTCGAATGCTTTCTCAGCATCTATGGAAATGATCATGTGGTTTTTGTCCTTTCTGTTTATGTGGTGGATGATATTGATGGATTTTCGAATGTTGTACCATCCTTGCATCCCTGGGATGTATCCCACTTGATCATGGTGTATGATCCTCTTGATTTATTTTTGAATTCGGTTTGCTAATACTTCATTGAGTATTTTTGCATCTATGTTCATCAGTGGTATTGGTCAGTAGTTTTCTTTTTTTGTGTGGTGTCTTTGCCTAGTTTTGGTATTACAGTGATGCTGGCCTCATAGAATCAGTTTGAAAGTATTCCCTCCTCTTATATTTTTTGGAAAACTTTAAGAAGAATGGGTATTATGTCTTCTCTAAATGTCTGATAAAATTCAGCAGTGAATCCATTTGGTCCAGGAGTTTTGTTCTTAGGTAGTTTTTTTTATTACCAATTCAATTTCCTTGCTTATAATTGGCCTATTCAGATTTTCTGTTTCTTTCTGGGTCAGCCATGGAAGCTTGCATTTTTCTAGAAAACTGTCCATTTCTTCTAGGTTATCCAGTTTGTTAGCATATAGTTTTTCATAGTATTCTCTAATAATTCTCTGGATTCTATGGTGGTGTCCATAGTGATTTTTCCTTTCTCATTTCTGATTCTGTTTATGTGTGTAGACTCTTTTTCTTTTTCTTGTTAAGTCTAGCTAGGGGTTTATATATTTTGTTTGTTTTCTCAAAGAACCGGGTCTTGGTTTCATTGATGTTTTTCTATTGTTTTATTCTTCTCAATTTTATTTATTTCCTCTCTGATCTTTATTATGTCCCTCCTTCTGCTGACTTTGGGTCTCATTTGTTATTCTTTTCCAGTTTCAATAATTGTGAATTTAGATTATTCATTTGGGATTGTTATTCCTTCTTTAAATATGCCTGGATTGCTATATAGTTTCCTCTCAGAACTGCCTTCTCTGTGTCCTACAGATGTTGGGGCATTGTGCTATTGTTTCCATTTGTCTCCATACATTGCTTGATGTCTGTTTTAATTTGGTCATTAAACCACTGATTATTTAGGAGCATGTTGTTAAGCCTCCATGTGTTTGTGAACCTTTTTGTTTTCTTTGCACAATTTATTTCCAGTTTTATACTTCTGTGATTTGAGAAGTTGGTTGATAGAATTTCAATCTTTTTGAATTTACTGAGGCTCTTTTTGTGGCCTAGTGTGTGGTCTATTCTGGAAAATGTTCCATGTGCACTTGAGAAGAACGTGTATCCTGCTGCTTTGGGGTGGAATATTCTATAGATGTCTGTTAGGTCCATCTGTTCTAATATGTTGTTCATTGCCTCTGTGTCCTTACTTATCTTCTGCTTGGTTGATCTGTCCTTTGGAGTGAGTCATGTTTGAAGTCTCCTAATATGAATGCATTGTATTTTATTTCCTCCTTTAATTCTGTTCATATTTGTTTCACATATGTAGGTTTTCCTGTGTTGGGTGCATAGATATTTAAAATGTTATATCCTCTGTCCAACAAGAGGATATAGTCATTTATCCCCTTTATCATTAAGTAATGTTCTTCTTTGTCTCTTGTTACTTTCTTTGTTTGGAAGTCTATTTTGTCTGATACAAGTACTGCAAAACCTGCTTTTTTCTCCCTATTGTTTGCATGAAATATCTTTTTCCATCCCTTGACTTTAATCTGTGTATATCTTATGTTTGACGTGAGTCTCTTATAGGCAGCATATAGATAGGTCTTGTTTTTTTATTCATTCTGTAACTCTGTGACTTTTGATTGTTCCATGCAGTCCATTTACGTTTAGGGTGATTATCGATAGATATGTACTTATTGCCATTGCAGGCTTTGGATTTGTGGTTACCAAAGATTCAAGGGCAGCTTCTTTGCTATCTAACTGCCTATCTTAACTCACTTATTATGCTATTATAAACAGTCTGATGATTATTTCTCTCCCTTCTTTTACTTCCTTCTCCACTCTTTATATGTTAGGTCTTTTATTCTGTACTCTTTGTGTTTCCCTTGACTGACTTTGTGAATAGCTGATTTTATTTTGCATTTCCTTAGTATTTAGTTGGTCTACTTCCTTTGCTTTGGTTTTATTTTCTCTGGTGACAGCTATTTAGCCTTATGCATACTTTGTCCCTCCGGGTCTCCATGCTTCTCTCTGCTGTCTGTTCTGGTCAACTATGCGCAGGGACCCATGTTTGGGTCTGCGCCTGTTAGCTACGTGCAGTGAGAAGCCTCTGTGTTAAGCTGTGTGGTTGCTGTGGGCAGGGCTGTTCTCCAGCTGGTCTGCAGCAATGGCGGGGACAGCCAGTTTGCTTGCAGGTGTCGGCAGGGAGGAAAGAATGGCAGGTTGCTTATTGCCTTGAGGGGCCTCAGAGCTCCGTTGCTTACCAGGGGGATAGAGCACCTAAAGTTTCTTAAAGTTCCCAGCCTGTTGGACTGAGTGTGCTAGGACTGTTTTGTCCACCTGGTGAACCCTTGTCCCTTTGAGACTTTTAAAGAGCCTGCTTTTCTTTTGTCCCAGGGTAGCCGGCTGTGGGAACCTGTTTGCAGTCTTAGTCTCGGATTGTGCTTTTCTGCTCCTCTAATATCCAGAGCACCATGCAATGTGTGTATGTGCTCCTGGGGCCGATTACCAGGGCTTGTTGTTTAGTAGTTCTGTGCTTGCACTCCCTACCCACTCTGATTCTTTTCCTTCTGCTGGTGAGCTGGAGTGCAGGGAGCACCGGGTCACAGCTTTGTATCTTACCCTTTTCCATGAGATGTTGGGTTCTCGCAGATGTAGCCTGGCTTGTGTGCTGTATCTTCTGGTCACTCTTTTAGAAATAGTTGTATTTGCTGTATTTTCAAAATATATATTTTGGGAGGAGATTTCTGCCACCCTACTCATGCCACCATCTTTTCCTCTCATAGTTCACTAAACTTCTTTAAAAGAATATTCTGAATTTTTTGCCACTTCACAGTCTCCATTTCTTTAGGATCAGTTACTGGATATTTATTAGTTTCCTTTGGTAGTGTCATGTTTACCTGATTTTTCATCATCCTTGATTCTCTTCATTGGTATCTATGCATTTGAGTAAGCAGTTTTCTTTTCCAGACTTTGAAGGCTCATTTGGCAGACAGTCCTTCACCAGTCACCTCATTTTCAGTTTCTGGACATGTCTGCTCATAATGCCATGGGCAGGTGTGGCTTATATTAGGATCTATTTTTGTGCAACGCCTCTACTTGAGCTCTGAAGTTGTGGTGAAGTGTGGGGTTTCTGTTGGCTGAAACAATTGGATAAGACTGCTCTCTTAGTTCCCCGCCAAAGCAAAGCTGTAGGATGGCTTGTGCGTTTGCCAGTGTTCTCCAGTTAGGTTTACCAGATAGTCAGGACTTGGTACTGTGCTTAACAGTAAATGGCATTATAAATTGGCTTCTATGCCCTGGTGGGGCAGCAAGATGCACAGCTCATTTGTAAACCTGAATCAGATAAGACTATGAGCTGAATTTCCTAGCCAGATCTTTCTCTGAATTTTGATAGTTAAAAAGAGATATTCTACCCCTAAGATGCACCATTCTAAAAAATAATATTGCAAATGATGTTTTTAAGAGATACCGAAAGTTCTTTTCTAAACATGTTCTTATTACCAGTTTTCTTTCTGGACATTTTTTTGTAGTTCTGTATAAAATACTATAATCAACATTACAGCCAGCCTGTTCACTGTTTGATAGTTTTAAACATCAGTGACACAAATTTCTATCCTTTTAAATACACAGAACATTATCTATAACAAAGCTCACTCAAAGGAGTTGTAAATATGTGCATTATAAACTTTAAAAAACCTTAAAACACATATATTTCCTAAGAAAGCCAATATTTGCCTTAAAAACCCCAGAAGTTATACTTTTAAATATTATAAAGTTATAATTTAAGTTATAACTTAAAGTTATAATTATAGAAGTTATAATTTTTTTTATAACTTTAAAGAAGTTATAATTTAAAATATTATAGTAGTGGGTATCTTTGTGTCCCTTTTTTTCTTTCATGGCAAGGATAATTTTCCACAGAGGTGGTGTGCTTGAAAAGACCTTCCTAACGACAACTACCTTTCATCCAGGCTGCTCTGCTTTTTGTCACACAAAAAGCTTTAGTTCGGCTTTAGTTTGGCCAAGGCATTCTCTTCACTGAGAAGATGTTGCTTTGTCAGAGGGATTAGTCTACCTGACAGGTAATGAATTAGAGCTCACAGATCCTGAAGAAGCAAATAGGATGTAGTTATGGTACATTCAAACACACTGAAGAGGAATGTTAAAAGATTAAAAGCCTGGTACTACCTGACCCTTGGGAGGAAGAACTGCAGTCTACTCCCCAGTCTTCATGTCACAGACTCTTCACAGAGCAGCATCTATGTAGATAAGGAAATTAACCTCAGTTCTAAGGCTGTACCTGATTAAATTGAGTTTAATACTGTACCTCTTTGATTGGTTCAGAGCATGTGAGTTAATTCCAGGCAAGACAATAGGAAAAGTGTGCTAGAATCTTCAGAAACAGTTTCCTTTTACTCTAAAAAAAAGCCATCTCTCTCTCTTCTGACATGTTAGTTCCATTGGTACTTGCAGCCATATTGGGAAAGAACCAAATCAATTTGAGTTAATGTTATTATATTTGCAGACAAAAGTGGACTAACAGATATACAAAGTATTTTATACAAAACTCTTTATATTTCATGTTACTAGGTTCTTATTCTGAAAGAGAAAGCAGTGTTATAATGAAAGTACTAGAATAGAGTCTGACAAACTTGGATGTTTTGACTCCACCACATACAAATTCTGTGACCTTGGGAAAATTGCTAAACATCTCTGAATGTCAGTTTTCTCATCTATAAGATACCTAAGCTATTTCAAATGAAGAAAATGTGCTTAACCAAAAATAAGGCATTCTTACTAAAGTAGAAATGCAGAGCAATATAGACAAATTTTGCCTTTTCAATCGTTTTCCTCAAAACAATTATCTCTACCTATGTTGCAGTCAGAAATGCTCAATAACTTTGGTAAAATGCTCAGAAAACATGTACACCATGCACTAATTTAAATATATTTCTAGAAGGATAGGATTTGGGGAAAGGGCAAGGTGTCTGAATGGAGTGCTATAGGCACAATGCTCTCTAAATTATATTGTATGAAAAAATAAAAGATATTTCAGGCAAAATAAATCATGGTGCATTTCAATACCTCCCTACAATTAATATTCAAGGGGACTTCATTAGGCGATTATGTTATCCCTGTGAAATATTACTTAGTTAAAAATATAATTCTGAATCTGTAATATATAACTTGAATGCTTTGGGCAGGTGAAATTACTTTCCTCTAGGACCTCAAGGTACTCGGCAAACATTTACTCACGTCTGCCCTGCTTCTGTAAGTCAGGTCAGGGTTTTTGTTTCATGGATGAGAAAACTGAGACCCACGGAGTGTTTGGAAGACTTGGTCATGATAGCCCATCCTCCGACATTGAAAGAGAGGTTATATAAGGTTACTTACATTTGTTTCTTATCGGTCTACCATCCTGTGCGCAGTGTGAGTTACAAAATTACATAGGTACGAAAGATACCTTTCTAAAGTATCAGGGTTAGGATCCTGCTATGGGCTGAATTGTATCCCTCCTAAAATTCAACTTTGAAATCCTAACTCCCAGTACTTCAGAAAGTGGCTGTATTTAGAGACAGGGCTTTTAGAGAGGTAATTTAGTTTTTCAGTTCGTTTTATGAGGTCTTTAGGGTGGGCCTAATCTAATAGGGCTGGTGACCTTATAAGGAGAGGTTAGGACACAAACAATTACAGAAGGAAGACCATGTGAAAGATGGGAAGAAGACAGCCTTGGCAAGCCAAGGAAGAGGCCTGTGAAGAAATCAACCCAGCTGACAACTCAATCATCCAGCCTCCAGAACCATGAGAAAATAAGTTTCTCTTGTTCAAACCACCTGGTCTGTGGCACTTTGTTATGGCAGCCCAAACACACTGATACAGAGGCTAAGGGAGTCTAGATCCTAGGGAACAGAGGATTATAAATTGCAAATCCTCCCTTCTCCCTAGATCCTTGTAGTTGGAAGGAGTTTCCTAAATGTTCAGAACTGCTATGACTCAGGAGGCCAGAATATCGTCTCCTTTTTGGAGCTGAGCAAGACTTAAATGTCTGAATTCACCAATTCTAACTCTAGTCAACTTCTACCTTGCTGTTCTCAGCACCTAATTCAGGCTGTACTTTATGACTTGCAATTGTATGAGAAGAGCCAGGGATAGTTTCTAATATGGGATCTGTTCTTAATGGACTAGATTATAAAGACGGGTCAGTTTTCTACTGGGTCTGTTTTTTCAACTGCACAATGAATGAAATAATTTTGACAACAGCGTAAAACCTATTCTGGCTCTTAAATTTTCATTTGAATCCACAGAGAATGGTGGTATAACAGGAAGAATTTTTAGCAAAATATGATCAATGATCCAAACTCACCCCAGTGCCTATTTTTGCGGAACACATGAACTAAGGTTGGTATATTTTTAAATGTTTTTTTTTAAACAAAAGAAGGACAATATTTATGTCAAGTGTTTTATAGTATGTCATGCATTGTTCTAAATCTTGGCATTTATTAATTCATTTAGTCTTTACAACAACCCTGTGAAGTAGGTACTATTATTCATTTTACAGGTGAGCAAACTGAAGTAAATAGTCAAAAATCACACAGCTAATGAATTTCAATTCTCCAGGACTTTACACTCAGGGAGTCTTACCCAAAAGCCTGTCTCTAAACCCGCCTCCCGTGTGGAAAAGAGTCCAGTGCTATGAGGGTAATGCATAAGTGCCAAAAGAGAGGTGCTGAAAACACATTCTAGAGTGTTCCCTGGAAAAAAAGATTGCTGTGTTCCACAGAAGCAAGGGAAGGCTTTGTGGGAGAATGAGGCAACATTTCTGCAAGGATGACAGAGAACACTAACTTTGAACCCCAATTAAGCAAAATCCTATGTCTCCAAAAGAATTCTATTCTTCTCATTAATATACCTATATTACAAAAAAAGTGTATTCAATTATTATTATATTAACTAAGTTGTATTGATTAATAATAATTATTATTGTGAAAATTTGTGGATATTTTTCTCTGTTTTGTATCCTAGATTTTTGCCACCTGGCCTACAAAACCTAAAATATTTACTATCTGCTTTTTTACAGAAAAAGTTTGCTGACCTCCATTCTAGAATATTAAAATATGAAAATAAATTTGGGTGATTAGAAAGATGATTATAACCATTAATATTATTCTTTCTCTTCTTTATTAGCAAGTTGTTGACAGTAAAATTAGGTACACTTCAACCATCATGATGCTAATTATGTTTTAAATTTTAATACATCCTTTTAAGTTTTAGAAGTGATTATTGTTTGAATGACAGAAATAAAAACATCTTTTGAATGATGACAAAAAGGAATAAATGAGTGTGAAATAAGCCTCATACAGTGACTGTTTTCACCTGATATTTATCTTTTGTTCCTGGACTATGGGCCATGCAAATGACAACCGATAGCATTCTACAGACATAAAAAGTAAAGAGAAGATATAAGAGGTGCCACAGACCTAAAGTAGATATGTTTGCTTTATCCTTTTTTGGATTGTTGTTAATTTACTGTTTGGCTTATTTATTTATCTTGATTCTCCCATATGGAAATTTCACCACTACACACACTCTTAATTTGCATAAAAATATTGCCATAATATGTTTGAAATTAAATATGAATTAGAAACTGAGCATGAGCCCTGTAACTTTAGCTAGTTACATTTTTAAAGAAAAATATGTGTGGTGCAATGAGCTAAGAATCTTTAGTTCTGAGTTCTTTTTCAGTTTGATGTAGGCCCATAAAAATGGTCAAAATCCTTTCCAGAGAAATGCTAACACATTGTTATTTCTCTTTTCAAGTGTTGAAAACTAGGTTTGGAATTTTTATACAATTGTACTATTTTAGTGACTCTACTCTCACCATATTTGATAATGCATAAAAACATCTCAAGAGGCAAACTTTGGCAAAATTTACCAGTTCTAGAACTTTGCCTACCTAATAAATTCTCCTCCTGTCTGCTGTATTTCTAAAAATAGTACCAAGAGCCACTCCAGGAATAAAACCTCATAGTCTATTTTGTTATTTTTCCTCTATGGCTTCAACAGCTTTTCAGTCACTGAAAGTGTAAACATATATCATGGACCTACCACAGGCTTTGACATTTAACTGGTTCACATGTATATTTTTTCTAATTCTCGTAATAGTCTTGCAAAGTAGTGTTTATAATTGAATTGATTTAAAAAATCTTAGTCTCAGGGAGGTTAAATAAATTGCATTTGTGTATCTACTAAGTACTAACTATGAGAGTCCAGTATTAAAATCCAGGGTGTCTGATTCTAAAGCATTTACCTTCCCACATATTACTGATTTTTCTTTCACACACCTATCCTTGTATTCCTTATCATTCCTGACACTCCCAGTAGCTCAGATGCCAATTATTTCCTTCTTAACAGCCTTATAGGCTCCAGTTTCTACCCATTCAATCATCTGCTCACTCCCACTGTTACTGATATTTCAACAGCATGAATGGGGCAAATAGCTCTTTGAAAACTTTTCTTCTTGACTCACAGACGATCTCTCCTTATGAACCTTTGTTGTTCTAAGTCAATTGAATAATATTAGTCTAATATAAAGTCTAATTTGTCCTTGTATGATAACTTTGTCATCTCTTTCCTATTAGAGTCAAATATTTTAGCAGGCAGGAATTTATACCCAAAACATATTTCTGAACATACGAAAACCCTCATTTTTCTGCTCTCTAGAAGAATTTATTTCATTGTTTCTCAATTTCTAAGTAGTTCTTTTCCCCTTCCTTAAAGTCAAGTAGGCATTAAAGGGAATATAATAGCAGGAGGACCTTACCACGAGAGAACTTCTTTATAAATGTGTGTTTGCCTGGCATGAGAAGACAATTCAGCTTCTCCTAGGGAGACTTGTGCATCATTTTGAATAGCATTCAAATGATTATCTTTGGAAAATCCCCATCTCATTGCTGTCTTTGTTAAAGTCAGGGCACCAGGGAGTTCAAGGTGAAATTTTACCAACATAGTGTAATGCAACTTTCTGTCCCCTCTTGTATTTTCAAAGATCGCTTTATATTGTCTACACATCTCAAAATAGCACTGCCCTTCTTTGCTGTGGCATTGCACTGTGACCTCCTATTCAATTTGTTATCCACCATTCTCCCCAAATCTCACTCAGCATGACAGCTTCCTGAGTAATACCCCCATAATTTGAATCTGTGCGGAGAGTTATTTTCTCTCAGGTGCATATATTATCTTGCATGTCTTTATATTAAACCTCATCTCACTTTTGTTCATCCAGTGCCCTGAATTATCTATATCCTGCTGGGTTTGTCAACATCTTTATCTCCCCTACCCGAAAGCTTTGTGTTATTTGCAAATTTGGTCAATATCGCACTGACCTTCTTTTCAAGGTCAGTTGTAAAAAGGTTTGGATGGTAATGGTGGGCTCAGACTCAGACCCTGATGGAGCACACATCCCAGACCTGAGCCACTCTAGAGATAACCGTTCTTTGTATCCCCTTTGTAAACTGTTCCAGTTTATCCACCAGCTGTCATTGTTCTCTGGACAATACTTAACCTAATCGCTCAGTGAGCTGTGTGTGATCAGGGGTCAATTGTCCTGGGAAAAGTAGAAAAGTATTAGGACTATTATAAGCACCAAGGTGGAAAGGGCAAAGTGGAATACAATGTCCAAAATTTTTTCAACCTCTCAAATTCAGGTATTGTAAGGTTGAACACCATTTAGTTAAGAGCTGAAGTCTACTTAATCTGCCATTTCATATGTTGGTATTTTAATCTGATGCTTCTGCTTTTTAAACCCAACATCTGTGCTTTTTTCTCGTGAGTCCATCATGGGATTTACTGACAGGCGAGTGCTTATTTATGTGTCACTCCCAGAATGTGTAACTGTCTGTGTTCACCACTTTATCTCAGGTTTATTTCAAATTGTTTAATAAATTTCCAAACACAGTTCAAATGCTTTTCCCCTGTGTGTCTGGACTCCAAAGAGGGTAGCAGGCAATGTGCAATGCAGAACTCCTTGAGTGGAAAGCAGAGTAGGGTTCTGGGCTCAGTGGCTGAAGAGGTAAAGCCACTTGACTGTAATCAGGTATTGCTGTGGCCTCAGTTCAGTTCAGCGTCTTCAACCTTCTCCCCTGCTGTAGGGACACTTGGTGTTATTTAGGTGGGTTTTATAGTATTTTTTGTTGTTATTTTATTTTTTTATTTCAGTTTTATTGAGATATAATTGAACTACAGCACTGTTTAAGGTGGGCAGGATGATTAAATGACCTAATTTGCACACATTGTGAAATGATTATCACAAGTTTCATTAACATGTTATTTCACATAGATACCAAAATAATTTTTTTCCCTTAAGATGAGAACTTTTAGGACTTACACTCTTAGCAATTTTCAAAGATACCATACAGGAGAGTTAACTATAGTTTTCATGTCATATATTACATCCCCAGTATTTATGAATCTTATAACTGGAAGTTCATACCTTTTGACCACCTTCATCCAATTCTTTCATCTCTGATAACCACAAATCTGATCTTTTTCTGTGAGTTGGGGGTTTTGGGGTTTTTGTTTCTTTTAGATTCCATGTGTAAGTGAGATCATATAGCATTTTTCTTTCTCTGTCTGACTTATTTCACTTAACATAATACCCTCAGGGCCCATCCATGTTATTGAAAATAATAGGATTTCTCTCTTTTTATGGCTGAATAGTATTCCATTAAATATAGATATACATATACATCTTATCTTCATGCATTCATCCATTGATGGACACTTAGGCTGTTTTCATGCCTTGACTATTGTAAATAATGCTTCAATGAACATGGGAGTCTGGATATCACACTGACACAGTGATTTCATTTCCTTTGAATATATAGCCATATAATATGAGTCATAAGAAATATCTTTTTGTATGTATATGACCAAATATATATTTCCCAGGTATGTTTGATCTTCATCCACAGTTCCTGAAAACACTGCAGAGTCTGAAAGGTAAGATAGATGTCTTGTCATGCTAATGAGAGACTTCTGGACCCCACCCAAGGGCAGGAGCTGGAGGTTAAATCAACCAATGACCAATTACTTAGTCAATCATGAATATGCAATGAAGCCCTCACAAAAACCCCTGAGAAGAGCTAATTGCTCTCGTGGGTCCTGCTTCTCTGTTGGAGAGAGCTTCTGCACCTGGAAACTAGAAAGCTCCCATGGGCTACCCAGCCAGGCCCCAAGCTCCATGAGGATAGAAGCTCCTTTATTTGGGACCTTGCCCTACGTGTCTCTTCATCTGGTTATTAACTTGTAACCTTGTCTGTGTCCTTCATTAAACTGGTAAATGTAAGTGTTTTCCTAAATTCTGTGAGCCGCTTTAGCAAATTAATTGAATCTAAGGGGAAGGGAAGTTGTGGGAACCTCCAATCTATAGTCAGTAAGTCAGAAACACAGGGGCTTGTGACCTGAGACTGGAGTCGGGGGGCAGTAGAGTATTTTAGGATGGAGCCCTTAATCTGGGAAATCAGGTGCTATCTCCAGGCAGATGGCGTTAGAACTGAGCTGAGTTCTTGGACACCTTCTGGTGTTCGAGAATTGTTAGGTGTTACGTGTGAGAAGACACCCAACCCTGGCCTCCCACCTACACATACACATACACACACTGGAACTGGGTCCAGGAACCCGAAAGGCATGATATTACTATTGCTGCTGTGTATAATACTATTATTGATGTTGAATATGACAAAACATATCACAAGCCAGAAGAGAGGTTGCTGGATTATATGTTCTTTTCATATTTTCTGACGAACTTTGATATAGTTTTCCATAATGGCTGTACCAATTTATAATCCCACCATCAATATATAAGGGTGTTCTTTTATCCACATTTTCACCAGCATTTGTTAATCTCTTGTCTTTTTGATGATGGCCATTCTAACATGTGAGTGATGTCTCCCTGTGGTTTTGATTTACGTTTCCCTAATAATTAAAACTGTTGAACACTTTTTTCACATACCTGCTGTTGGCCATTTGAATATCTTCTTTGAAAAAATATCTATTCAATTCCTTTGCTCAATTTTTAATTGGATAGTTTTTTTTTTGCTACTGAGTTATGATTTTATAGCATTTTTAATCTCTGTGGAATTTAATATATCCTATTCTACAATTTTTGACAAAAGAAATGACATGTCTCTTATTTCTATCTTTATTCCTCCTGTAACATTCACCTCTCTGGCATCTCCAGAAAGACTTTTTCTGTAGACTTTTCAAAGAACTGTTTTAGATAGAAATATACCCCCAAGTGAACACTATCAGGGTGTCTCTTAGTACCCAGAGAAGATGAGGAATTTCTCAACAGGTGGTATATGAATTTATACTTTGGAACTTGGAACAACCTTGAATCAGTGTCAGTTCACTGTCAAGTTTTCTGCTCCACCTTAGATTCCAGAAATCAATGAATGTCCAGCTAGTCTACCCTCTAAAAATTGTACCCAGTAAGACAATTGAAGTGAATCTACATGCCTCGGCTTCCTAGGTCTCATTTTTGCTTGTAAACCTTCTTCACTTCCCCCGTACCTCCCTATCCACCCTGCTCTAGTTTGTCTATTAATCCCAGTGGAAAAAAACAGATGCTGCCACTCTAGTCACCATCCTTTCTTAGCACTAAAGCCTCATTAAGAGTCTCTCAATTTCCATTTCTCTAGATGTAAGACCTCTTACCAAAATAATTTCTTTGCCCCTTGTTCCTTCTGGCTCCCACTGAAGGTTTTGGGTTTTTTTAAGTCATTCTTGTTCAAAAGCTCCCTAACCTGTGGCTATTTCAAAGCTGTTCAACTAATGAATATCTAATAAGGGTGGAGGGGGCTGGTTTATGAGCAAAGAGGGAGGGAGGGAAGGATAAAGAGGAGAGGGCTGGAGTGGGGCCAGAAGCGGCAAGGCTGATGGATCAGACAGAACATTTCATTCCATTTCTACCTGGCAATTAATTTACAGGACTTCTTTTTCTAGCCCAATGCCATACACATCAGGTCAGCCTCTTTGTTGTCTCACAGCTTCGCGGGGGGGTCTGTTCTCCAATTAATTTTCTACCTCCTGCAGATAAACACACTTACCAGGTACCCGATTAGTGATGCTGGTGTCACTAGCCTTACTGCTGCCAAGCAGTCACAACCACAGACCTGTGCCAGGAGTCTAGCATCCTGGCTGCGGTGGCCCCAGCAGCCTGCCCAGAAGGTGGGGTGACTTGTGACTCAAAGCAGGAGGGGTGGCTATTGCCATTAGGGAAGAGGTGCCATCCACCTGTGCCCTCCTCCTGTGCACCACAGTCTTCTCTCCTTCCTCCTGTAGAAAGAAAACTTTTTCTTCCTGTCATCTTGTAGCAGCCACTGACACTTCCCACTGCGATGTAACTCTTCATGTCTCAGTGGCCTAAGTATTATTTAAAATTTAACCAAATGCAATTAAGATAAAGAATTTGGATATGTATTACAATCCATGTGTGTACAGAGTAGCATGAAGATTACTGTACATTCTTTAAACTGGAATCAGAGTCAAAATTTGCACTGGTCCAGGAGATGTGAAATAACTGATCTCCTATTCCAGGTAAGGGCATCTGGTTTCCTTGCTGAGCAAACTTCCTTGTTCCCTACAGCTCAGATTTTAGGAGGCTAGATGATTAACAAAAATGATCTCTCCCTCTATTATATAATATCATTCTCTGTTCTGTACAAATTTAGAAAGGGTGGTCCATAATCTGTAAATATACACATTATATATGTGCTAATCTTTTCTATTAACTAGATCATCGATCATGGTTCAGTTCAATGAGCATATATTAGTGTCTGCTTTATGTCAGGTACTATGCAAACAAAGGTAAGCAGATATATTGGAATAAAATCCACCAGTTATTGAGGGCTGTCAATGAATAAGGCACTGTGCTGAGTCTTTTACAAACATGCTATCATTAATCTTTTTTCTTTAATTAAAGTATCATTAATATACAACCTTATGAAGGTTTTGCCTGAGCAGCATTCACCCATATTATCAAGCCCCCACCCCCACCCCATTGCAATCACTGTCCATCTGCATAGTAAGAGCTATAGAGACATTACTTGTCTTCTCCATGCTATACTGCCTTCCCCATGACCTACCTATATTGTGAGTGCTAATTATAATGCTACTTAATCCCCTTCTCCTTTCCTCCCCACCCACCCTCCCCAACCCCTCCCATTTGGTAATCACTAGCCCCTTCTTGGAGTCTGTGAGTCTGCTGCTGTTTTGTGTCTTCAGTTTTGCTTTGTTGTTATATTCCAAAGATGAGAGAAATAATTTGGTACTTGTCTTTTTCCACCTGGCTTATTTCACTAAGTGTAATACCCTCTTAGCTCCATCCATGTTGTTGCAAATGCAAGGATTTCTTTTCTTTTTATGGCTGAATAATATTGCATTGTATATATATATGTACCACCTCCTCTTTATTCATTCATCTACTGATGGACACTTAGGTTGCTTCCATTTCTTGGCTATTGTAAATAGTGCTGCAATAAACAAAGGGGTGCATATGTCTTTTCCAATCAGTGATCTTGTTTTCTTTGGGTAAATTCCTAGGAGTGGGATTCCTGACAAATGGTATTTCTATTTTTAGTTTTTTGAGGAACTTACATATTACTTTCCATAATGTTTGAACTAATTTACACTCCCACCAACAGTGTAGGGGGGTTCCCCTTCTTCCACATCCTTGCCAGCATTTGTTGTTTCTTGTCTTTTGGATATTGACTATCCTAACTGGTGTAAGGTGATATATCATTGTGGTTTTAATTTGCATTTCTCTGATAATTAGCAGTGTGGAGCATCTTTTCATGTGCCTGTTGGCCATCTGAATTTCTTCTCTGGAGAAGTGTCTGTTCAGATCCCCCACCCATTTTTTAATCAGGTTATTTGTTTTTAGGATGTTGAAGTATGCCCTTTTGTTCTGCTGATGGTGTCCTTTGCTGTACAGAAGCTTTTTAGTTTGCTGTAGTTCCATTTGTTCATTTTTGCTTTTGTTTCCCTTGCCCGAGAAGATGTGTTCAGGAAAAAGTTGCTCATATTTATATTCAAGAGATTTTTTTCTATGTTTTCTTCTATGAGTTTTACGGTTTCATGACTTACATTCAAGTTTTTGATCTACTATCATTAATCTTTATAATAACCTTATGAAGAAGAAACTTTTTTCATTTTTAAACAGAAAGACCCTCACTTTCCCAAGGAGAGTTATCAGAAGATTCATAAGAATGATGTCAAAACTGAGTATCAAAGACATATGAGTTGAAATCTCTGCCTATAAATTCTGATACGTAATACATTTGATTTTACGTTTTAATTTAATTTAATTCTTATCTTGTATGCCATTCTGCCAGATGGTGGAATCTTCCTCTCAAGACAGTTTGAGATTGTAGCCCCCTTCTGGGACTGTCCATGGTATTTAGGTCTTGTGTGTTGGGGGAGGAGGGACTGGTATCTGCAGAGACATCCATCGTCCTCCCTCCTCCACAGGGCTGATCTATGTGGGTCACTCCCAGGTCATTCCTTTGCATCCAGTAAAAGGCCACTTCCCATCTAACAAAGTCCTCCAGCAACTTTGAGATCCACAGCTCCCTGGACGGGGGCTCCTGCATGGGACTCCAGGGCTGTCTGCTGAGATGGACCTCACCCTGTTTCTTCCTGGGGATGCTCCCTGCAGGCTGAGACACAGCCTCCAGTCATACCTCTCTAAGAGATCTGCCTCTCCCTGCCTGCCTTCTCTCATGCTGGGACCTTCACCTGCTGCTTACTCACTCCTCATTTCTGTTCTGACTCCTTCCTTCCCAAAGAGTAGAGAATTTGTGTCTGGTGGCTTCATCTGTGGTGCGGGAAAGAAATGGCTTTTATGCTTTATTATTTTCTCAAACTTATGGCTTTTCTTCCCCTAAGTGCCTAAGGCTTTTAAAAATCAAAAGGCATGGGTGGACATCTGTGTTTTGTTTTTTGCTTCTCCTGAGCCAATAATGCCTGAGACAACTTGTTCTCAAGAATAAATGCCCTAGCTGACTGAATAAAGAAAAGTCAATGGGTAAAATGGGGGAGAGGGGAGAGGCTACATTTGCTATTTTAAAAGAATAAAAATTACTCAGGTGGACAAATTAAGGAAGGGATTCCAGGCTAAAGGAACATAACATATAAAAAGCCATAAAAAAACAGATGGCAGGTCATTTAGAACCAATGAGTGGCAGCTAATAAGGTGGGGGATGAGAAATAGGGAGGCAGTGGGGAGGCAGGAAGCAGTGTGTGGGAAGGTTTCTAACTCCAGGAGGAAGACACCTTCAAGAGCTTTTAACTGAGAAGGTTGTTAGGGACTGAATGTTTGTGACCACCCCTCTGAAGTCCTGTGATGAAGGTCCAAGCGCTCATGTGATGGTGTTAGGAGGTGGGGCCTTTGGCGGGTAATTAGGTGTAATGAGGCCATGAGGGAGCAGCCCCTGTGATGGGGTGAGTGCCCTGATAAGGAGACAGAGAGACGTCACAGCTTCCTCTCTGCCACGTGAGGCCACAGCAAGAGGGCCGCTGTCTGCATGCAGGGAAGCGAGCCCTCACCAGAGCCCAACCAGACTGGCACTCTGATCTCAGACTTCCAGCCTCCAGAACTATTGTTTAAGCCATCGGGTTTTGTGGTATTTTGTTAGAACAGCCCAAGCTGACTAAGGCAAAGGTCATGAATGAATTTCTGTTTTAGGAAGCTTGTCCTGGAACCATGAGAACAGAAACCAGGCCGCAACCCTCGTGTGGGCTCCCCACAATCTTCAGGCTGCAGTGCAGAGAAGGTGGTCCATAGGCACATTAAAAACGTTAGAAATCCTTCCAGTAAAACCATCCAGTTACTTATATTGACTTGATTCCTTAAAAGTAAGCAGGCTTGTGGGCTTGGGAGTGACACAGCAGAAGGGAAACTCTGATACTTACTCCTTTAAATGTCATGTTGTATTTATCTTCTTCAGAAATATCTATGGTATGTTTTAGACTTTTTCTTTTAAACGGTGGTTATTATCCCCAACTTGACTTTTCAAATTAAAGAAATTGGAATGTTGCAAGTACCTAATCAGGATATGGTTGTTTTAAACTGAATTTGAGTGCCTAAGTACTTAGATTAGTCAATGGGAGATTTTTTCCAGTATTGAGCCCTAATTTTTAATTAAAACACAAAACCCTGATTAGTTACTTATCACATGTACTTAAGTAATTTAGAAAGGGTATAGATGGAATTATAAAAAAAATACTAGGGAGGAATTCTATGTCTGTGAATGGATTCTATTTGATATAAAGCCTCAATTTTCTTTTTTGTCTTTCTCTTTGAGACTTGCTTTGAGTATCCAATTTATAATACTCTTATCTGAAAGGATCTGTGAAAGTGGGCTGAATCAAACTGTTCTCCCTATAAAGAGAGGTAATTTTTAAATTTTAGTGAAATGGACCCTTTACTGAGGGATTGATGCAGAAGTGGAAAAGAATAACTGATCTAGGCCAGCAAACCCTGAAAGCCCCTAGAAGAGGAGGCTGTGAAGCAATATTGACTTCCTTGGCATGATTTCAAAAAGAGGTAACTCATTTTACCTCCAGATTGAAGCTTCAAAGTTTATGAATTTAGGGAAGGTACTTAAAATTATAATAATTGGAAAGAAATACTTTAACTCTGCATTTGGAACAAGGTAAAAATTGCAAACAATATGTCTTTTTTGGAAAAACAAAGTACTCTTATATTTATAGTATGGTGTTAATGGATGATGTGTGACCTTTCATTGAGTAGATTTTGATAGGAGGAAGAAAAAAGGAGCAATAGTATTATGTACTTAGAGTAGAGAAAGCCCAAAGGTGAAGGGTTTTTGTTATTTATTTAAATCTCAAGAACAATTAACTTAAACATGGAAGATAAACACTTACCTTTTTCATCAGTCTCCTGGGAACATGATCAATCCTTAGAAGTACAAAAGTCCTAAGGATTGCATTTCCTCCCAATACTGTAATTCATTTTGAAGTTTTAAACCATTGAGCACATCACTATATCCAGTCCAGTTTTCAGTCCTAGAATCACAACTCACTTGTGTGATACAATCAGTTATGAGCTATAATTTGTTACCTATAATAAATGCTGAGGTATAAGGACAACTGAATTTTTCATAAACACTAGACCAGAATTAAGATTATATTACTGTATAGACTCATAGACACTGAGAAGTGAGTGGGGCTTACCATGGGGAGGGTTTGGGGTGGGTGGGGAGGGTGAGGGGAATAAGGGGGCACAAAAAATTCTTAATTATAACATAAGTTGGTCATGGGGATGGTCAAATTGCATGATTCCATAACATCTTTCTATGTTGACAGATAGTAACCCCAGTAGTGGGGTAAAGGATTTAATAATATGAGTAACTGTTGAATCACTATGTTGTATACTTGAAATCAATATAAGATTATATATTAACTATACTTCAATTAAAAAAAGATTATATTACTGTAACAACATGAAATTCACTCACAACTCAATATGTTCTCTTGAGGTTAAAACAAGATGTGGTCTTAGAACTAGGCTTCCAAGAGATGTGTGTAAACTGTACCCAGTCTGATCCTTGCCATACATACCCTTTAATCTGGGAATAACCATGGAAATGTGATACACATATAAAGGCCATCTGTAATATAAGTCATGGCAGAAAGAATTGGAAAGCCATTGATCTAGTGTCACCAAAATCAAAAGCCATCTCTACTTGGAGTCCAGGTTGTTTTTCTCAAGGCAGCCAGGCCCAAATCAAGGTCAGAGACCATCAGGGGCCATGTCCACTACTTGACCTAGTTAATAAATATGAAGGCAAAGCAAAACATGACATTATAGTTAAAACGTGAAAGCCTGCTTGACTTTTCCTCTGGCTTTGATAGATTGCATAGATATTTTCCTTAATCACGTTCCAGGGTCTTGAAGAAAGTAACTTAAAGCAAACAGAGTCTGAAGACAGGCTAACAGTTTAACGGAAAGGGTGAGGAGTTGAGAAAGTATAGCATGAGAAAAAGCGAATGAATAACTAAAATGTAACCACAGGGCTCTCTGTAATAGCCTCTTGTGCAGTAAGATGACTCTCAGTTGATTGGGTACTAGGACACTGCAAATACATGGGAATTTAAGTACACCAAAAGGAAGGGCTCTAAAAGGCTATGTTCCAAGAATTTTTAATGTTCTTGCAACATCTTTGGAGTCGTGGCTCTAACCACATGTGGTGTTCCCAAACTGAATACACAATGTCTACTGCGTCTTCCTAATGCATCAGCACAGTGGCCATTTCAAAAAGGGAAGTGGAGTGAGTTGGGCATGATTTACTCTAAATGAATAAGGTTGATTCATATTACTCGTGCTTCCTTTTCTATTTGCCCAATCCAGCCAGAAACTTTGCCCTGCATTGCCATGAAGCTTATCTGCTTGTAGTTTGGAAAACTTCTTTTTTTAAACCAGGACTATTGCCTTCAGTTGAGGGCCACTGCTCCAGGACCTCTCATTTCCTCAAAATTCATCAAGTAGCATTTGAAAATTGCACCTATAAATTCTGAGAATAATCTGGGAAGAGGTTCCTCCACACCAGGACACTTGAACTTCTCCCTCTCTCAAGCCTTACATAAGTCTAATTTTTCTGCCAAAGATATTTTTCTTTGAGAGGAAAAGAAAATGTGAGTCTAATGATTCTTTCCCATATGTCTCTCACAGATAGACCCAAAGCATTAGTTGTTCTTACTGCTTTCTTACTTTGAGGGAGAAAACTCAACAGAGTAAGTGAAGGATCCATATCATAGTGTTTTCTTTAAATACATATTTATTCTTCTAGGTCACAAGCAAGCTGAAGGTTGAGACCAGATCTAGTAATTGCCCTTCCTGTCTCTAAGTCATGGTACTTAGCACACTGCTGGCACAGAAAAGATTCCCAGTACATATTGAATCACTCTATTTCATAGAGTTGAGTGTTGGAGGGAATGTTAAGGGAGATTGTCCTAGTTATTCATATTCTGAGTTGAATTTCTGTCTGACCTTGTCCAGGAAGATAAAGGATATCCTAGGCTTCTAAGGATTTCTGACTCAGAGCACTGAGGGAAAGAAGGGCCTCCTTTTCCCAGATAGTCATCCTTTCAGTGAAAATGTGTTTTCTGGCTTCTTACACACACATGAATAAAGTTGGCTCAGGATAAGTGCGGAGAAGGACCTCATAATGCCTAGCATTCTGTGTGGAGATGCAGAAACCCCTCTTCGGCCTGTCCATCCTAGCCATAGCAGTCACTGTTTCTGCTTCTGGTTCCCAAAGCTTGCTGCTAAGATTAGACAAGTCTGCAAAATGAGGATAGGGGTTGTTCTTTAAGGGTGCTTCCATTTCTGAAAGTCTATGTATCCATAAGGAACTTGAAAAAGTTCTCTGCTGCTCAGGAAATGCTAAGACTCCCCATTAATGGGAGATTGCCTTAGTAGTGCCTGACCATGTGTCCATTGCCTTGAGTCTGCGCCTGGGTCTCTGAGGTACACAGGCAAGTAGGAGGTCATCTTCACTGGGATGGCTGGCGTATAAGTACCTTGAAGGCAAGAGGGCCAGGTTTAAGTTCATTTTCTCCCCAACAAGCCCCATCCCCTCCCCACTCAATGACTGGCATATACATCTACCAACAGTCTGATTTTAGTGCCCCTTGTGGTAACCATCAGAACATGTACTTCCTGTGTGTGAACACTGACTGCCCATGTCTCCTACTTTGCCTCCTGATTTCCTTCCGTGTGAGCATCTTGGCCTTTCAGTACCAACATCTGTGAGACTATTTTCCGACTGACCAAATGAGGTATTTCTTGTTTCAGAGATTCTTTTCCCCGTATATTCTTACTTGTAATGGAAATGTTTTCTGTTAGAAAAACTCCCCTTCCTTTAAGGACAAGAATTTGTGGCCTCAGGCCATGCAAGGAAGCCAGCGTCACCTCCGAGCATGAAGTTGGCTCAGAATAAGTGCAGAGAAGGTCTTCTGCAGGCTGTCTGTCTACCAAGCACTGACCTGAATTCTCAGTCACTTGACTGAGAATTCTCAACAGCAAGGCAACAAAGAAGAGACTTCAGTGGAAAAGGGGAGAGAGAGCCCAGAGTTAGAGAAAAGCTTAGGCCACAGAGGGAGCCCTCAACTGGCAATGTGCACTAGAGTTGCCTTACAGAGGAAGGAGGAGTCACTGTGGTGCCTTCGTCAGGTGGGCCATGGACACCCATCTGTGGGAATGCAGCGGCCCTGGCTGGGGACAATCCTGGGTGGGAAGTGCAGTGCACCAGCGAGCCTCTGTGCTTCGTGGAGGCAATGAGACCAGCCCCCAGTAAGGCAGAGAACTAGATGACGGAAGAAAGTAAAGCTGACCCCCACCCCACGAGCTCACCGGGCATCTCTTGTCTGCAGGTAAGAAACACAAGACTGGCTATAACTGCAGATACCTCATCTAGGGAAGCAGCTGAGCAGAGATGACCCTTTTGGAGAAACAGTAGAAGCAGCCATTGGCAGGAGCTGGGAGGCCCTAGCTGGCACCCAACCCCCAGAGGGTTACTGTTCTTGACTACAAATCCCTTTCTAAGAGTCATGCTGCTATTTCTGGCTGCCATTAGATAAGCATCCACTTCCAACCAGCCATGTGATGAGTATCTTCTGGCAAAGTTGACGCCCCCGGGACAAATCCCTCTGATCAGAAATTTTGTTTTGTTTCAGCTCATGCAGACAGATCACAGTGAGGCTTCTGAGAGTCAACGAGAAAATGTTAATAGATTAATTCTTGCTGGGAAATCCTGTACCAGTGTTTTAATCATCTTGTGGCTGCTTAATTAATATTTGCTGGTGTTATTTCTGCCACTGTTAGCAAAATGTAAATATTTAAATGGCATGTATTTTCCATGGAGCAGGAAAGCCGTGAGCACAGAGACCAGGCCTCATCTTAATCTCAGCTCTCGTAAAACACCCTCTTTAGCTTTTGGCAAATGTGTCTTATCTTCTTGATTTTTCTACCTCAGTTTCTTCACCCATAAAGGAGAGATAATGAAAACAGTTTTAAATGGGGTTGTAAAGATTAATCATCTACTCTCCAGAAAAATTATTTGAAATGGAAATGGGCAAATGTAGCACTACCACGTGTGATCAGAAGGACTGGACAGAGGAGAACATGAAGAGACATGGAATTATATTATTCTGTATATTAAAATATGCTGAAATTATTCCATGTACTTTGCATTCAGTCTATTTGGGCCACTCAAGCTGCTGCATATTAAGTATATGCACTCTTAGACCATGGTGAGCCAAACAATATTTAACAGAATAAACTAGATTACTCTAAAAATAAACTTGTTATTTCAAACTAAGGCCCAGATGAATCCATTAAATGTATCCATATCCCATTTATATTAGGAAAAGAGAATCTGCAGAAAATAAGGATTTTTTTGTGTGTGTGTCACAGAGCAAGCAGTCCATAAGCTGAAACATTATCATTCACATTCAGTCTATGAGAAGAGTTTTTTTTAAATGTCTTGACAGGCCTGCATGGAGATTGGTCCTTCCTCCAGGGACTTCTGGCCCTCACACTGAGCTCATTTAGTGCGATAGTTTACATGAGCAAGGACCAGGACCAAAAGCTAGGGGAAGAGAAAAGGTGGTGGCAAGTGAAGGCTGAAACTTCCTACACTGTCTTTAATAGTGAAAATTTCCCTTCATTCAAAGTCCATTTTTATCCCGTTCTTCCAGTTTGAACATAGAAACTTCCTAGGGCTTCCGTTTTGAATTTATACAAAAATTTGCTATGTTTTAAAGGGAAGGGTGTAGGAGAAAGATTACCAAGTTAGGGAATGTACTGCTAGCTCCATCGGACAGCAGCAGTGGAGACTCTGTCTGTATACCTGTGAAGCAGGGACCCTAGAGGCCTACAGTGCAGGGCTCACGTGCAGGTCTCAGATCAGCCCTCCCAGGTTCCGTTCCTGACTCATCACACACAACTAACATACCTGGGAAGAGCTGTTTAACTTCTCTGTTTCCTAATCAGTACAGCAGGAATGTAATAATCACAGGAAATTTTGTGAAGACGAAACAATGATATCCATAAATCACTTAGAACTGCAGGGGCTCACAGTTAGTGGTCCATTAAAGGTTAGCTGCTATGATCATCATCACTGTCATCCCCAGACTACCTCAGAGTTTTGCGTAAAGTGCAAATGAATGTAGAAATTCATTGCAAATTGCAGAGAACTACATGAGCATGAGTTACAATTCTTTTAAATGAAACCCCAGACCTGAGAATCTAAGATATCCCAGGCAATATAAAAGCCATAATGGGAGGCTCTTGGAGTGAGGTGGTGTGATCCATATGGGGCTTAGGAGAGTCATCTGTGTTGGACAGACAGGAGCTCGGTGTCAGAAGAGCCCAGCTACTCAGCACAGCTCTCAGGTTGTTTGCTAGGGAAGTTCTTTCACCAATCTGTGCCTCAGTCTCCTCTTCTTTTCAGAGTGTCAGGCCTTCACCTGCCCCACCCAATGATCTGTACAGGCAAGGAGGCTACTTGTGCCTTGGGAGAGAGGAATGTTTTTCCTGGAGAAAATGCCTGCAGGAAGCTCAGGATGTGGAAGAGGAGAGTGAAGCATGGTGAAATGTGGAAGAGAAACATGGGAGGCTGCAAGCCCAGAGCTGCTTTTCCAGCAGCACACCGGGGGGAGGTGTGAAATGCCCAGGGAAAAGATCAACAATTGAGGCAGGATGGTGAATCCAAAGTAGGAAGGGAAGGAGAAAGAAATGGCACATTGCCTATTTTATAGACAGAGCAGGTACAAACTTTAGTTGTCTGTCAACTCAGATGAGAAAGAAAGGCAGCTGTATTTTTCTCTTACAGAACTGATTATTGGGCCCCTGAACGGTGGAAGTGGAGAAACAGTAGAAGCAGCCATTGGCAACGCCATCACGCAGTCCCTGTCCCAGTGTCTGATGCTCATGCTCATGCTGCAGGAGCTGCCCAAACCCTCCCACATCAGTGAAGCCTGTCCTAATCACACGGTATAAAACAGCACCCACAACCCTAGCCTGACCTCTTTCTACATTGTTCTGTTTTATTTTTTCCCCCACTGCACTTTCCTAATTGAAATTTGTGTGCGTGTTTATTGTTATCTATCTTCCCCCACTAGAATGAAGCCCCATGAGGAGAGTTCGGAGAATCTAGACCACCTGTAGCAATATGACTTAGACGACTGTAGGCCACCTACATCAGCATGACTTAGGTATTTGTTACAGAAAAGCTTTGCCCAGAAAAGGCAAGGCTGCAAGCCAATAAATAGCTTCAATGTCTACTTCAGGAAATTCCCTCAAAACAATTTATCAAAGACAAGGAGCTGTTCACCTGGACAAACAGTTCACTCATCAACCACAGTTTACTTAGCAAGACACACTTCATGACTCACTTATTTGTGTTGGCCAATCCTGAAAAGTTTTGTCACAGTCTCTCTTCAGTGCCCACATCAAAAGACTCATTTTAAACTACTTGAGCTCAGGCTCCAAGGTCCTAAAAATTTTACTTTGACTTCTCTTTTGTGAGATGCTCTTGAAATTCTGTCAATGTCATATGCGCCCCTATGTTTATCGTAGCACTATTTACAATAGCCAAGAAATGGAAGCAGCCTAACGGTCCATCAGTTGATGAATGAATAAAGAAGATGTGGTACATATACACAATGGAATATTATTCAGCCATAAGAATAAAACAAATCCTACCATTTGCAACAACATGGATGGAGCTAGAGGGTATTATGCTCAGTGAAATAAGCCAATCAGAGAAAGACAAGTATCAAATGATTTCACTCATCTGTAGAGTGTAAGAACAAAGCAAGAACTGAAGGAACAAAACAGCAGCAGACTCATAGAACCCAAGAATGGACTAACAGTTACCAAAGGGAAAGGGATTGGGGAGGATGGGTGGGAAAGGAGGGATAAGGGGGAAAAAGGGACATTATGATTAGCACATATAATGTAGTGGGGGGAGACATGGGGAAGGCAGTACAACACAGAGAAGACAGGTAGTGATTCTATAGCATCTTATTATGCTGATGGACCATGACTACAATGGGGTATGTGGTGGGGACTTCATAATAGGGGGACTCTAGTAACCATAATGTTGCTCATGTAATTGTACACTAATGACAGCAAAATAAAAAAAAACATTCTGTCAAGGTGGTGGTCTCTCTTACTGCAAGTTCTAATAAGTTTATGTTTGCTATATTAATGGGTTGTCTGGTGATATTTAGGGGGAAATCAGCATTGTTTTGTTTAGTTCTGTGTTTCCCATGCCTTGGTCAATAAAAGGGACATAATAGGTACCCTGTATTTGTTGACTAGATGAAGGAATGAAGGTATTTGTTGAAGCAGGTTTCTGCATTGGCACCCAGTCTGTGGGCCAGGTTCTCAATCCCAGTTGGCATCTTTATGACATCAGTCACCCTCAGGTCCTTGACCATCGGTTGCTGAAGGGTGCTGATGGGTCACTCCTTTGCTTCTTTCTGTGCTGGCTCCTCTGAGCCCTGATGGCGTTCTTGGTTGTTTCTGTATAGCCGTCATTCTGATGTTTCCATGCCATACCCATGCTACAAAAAACTCACTAGGACTACCTTTGCCTTTTCTCCATCTCTTTGCCACTTTGAGCTTGCTATGCTGGTTGTTTTCAGCCCATCAATCTAAATGCACTAGCCATTTCTTCTACTCCTATGTGATACCCCACATTTCTACTTTGGGAACTGGAATTTGCCAATGCCCTAGGCCAATGTGTTGCCAAATGTTTTTTGTGAAGGGCTAGATAGTAAATATTTTAGACTGTGCAAGCCATAAGGTCTCTGTCACAATTATCAATTCTTCCATTTTAACATAAAAGCAATGACAGACAATACATAAATGAATAAACATGTATGTACAAAAACAGGCACCTGACCTGTGAGACAGTCAGTTTGCTGACCCTGCCCTTGGTTTTCCTAGGAAACAGAAGACAGATCTTCTCTGCTCTTGGATCCACAGATTTATAGAGGGCGCCTGTCTAGATCTGAAGGGGGTTCTGCTTTGGCACCTGGTCTGTGGGGCAGTTTCTCAGTCATGATCAGCATCTTTATGACATCAGTCAACAGAAACCTTAACCCAACAAGACAAATCTTGAGTAGCTCGTATGCTGCTCTTAAAAATTCTGTCTCTCTTTGTTAAAAAATTCCTACTTTCTTTTTTAAAAAATTTAAACTTAGTCATTGTTTATAGCTGTATGCTAAAGCCTGAAATATTAACTGTTCTATGATGTATGAGCATAGCCAATTTTATAGTTATTGCAGTGAAGAAGAAACTAAAAATATATGAAAATGAGGAGCATGTCTGTGCTCCTAAATCTGTGTAGGTATAAATAGAAGAAAAGACTTGGGGTCTCTTGGAAAGAGGCTTTTTGGAATAGGATCTTCCCATGCTTCTCCTTGGCGTTCCTACAGGGGGACCAATGCTGTCAGACAACCCCCCCAAAATGCAATATAAATGTGAATGTTTCATTCAAAAAAATGTTTGATCCTTCCCCTGAAGTCTCAATCCATTTGGGGTGGGGGTGCCAGAAGCTGTATATATATATACAACTCTCTAATCTCTTTACCTTTCCTTTAATCATTTCTTTTTCCTAAGATAAAATATTGGAAACAAGAAACACCTAGCTTTGACAAATGACTTTTTCTTCCAAATCTATTATTTTGTCTTTGTACCCACACTTTAAGAAATGTCAGACTCTCTTATCTATTCCTCTTGAGGAAAAGATGTGTAATGCGTCCATTTGGGAGAGTATAAAGCATAGTAATAGGCTACTCCAAGAGGAAATATCAACTAATGTTTCAAAATACCATTGACATTTTATTATATTATGGTTCCTGGGGAAAAGGGCAGAAAGAAAAGAGAAGAAGCTCAGGAGGTCCTCTGGGATGGCTGGAGGAGTGCCCCTGGGGCAGCAGGTGTCCCGCAGGGGTTCAGCTCCACGTGCGCCGAGAGCGGTGTGGGCCAGGATGGGGCAGGCCATTCTCTCTCTAGCTCGGTGGGGTTCAGGCCAACAGCTAACTTCCTGCCATTCAACTGAAGAAAGAACTTAGGTGCGAGCTTTAGACCAGAAAAGAAATTTGTCTCCTTCAGGGTGTGGCATCAGAAGACTGAGGCAGGTAGTAATGGTATTTGTTACCTCGGCACTCTGCTCATTTTCTTCATGTTTGGAGATTGGATAGTGACAAATTAACAGTTAAAATCATCAGAGTGTAGTTTGTCCTGTAAAAAATGAGTGTGAATTGCACCATGGAGTCTTGCCATGGTTATAACCAAAGTTACATTATAACTGTGGCTGAAGATACCATGAGTATAAGGTTACACATCACAGAGTGGGTCCCATTTGGAAATGGTTACAGCAGTTCCTCTAAAAGTGAATGGGTTCCTGCTTGTGGATAAGAACCCACCTTGCATATTTATATAATGTCTTACGATTTCCAATGTGCTTCTTTATCTGTGCTTATTTTACAAAAGTATCGGTGAAGGGAGGTTGAAAGCAAATCCTAATAGGTGAGAGAAACACATGCAAATGGATCAAAGGTCTGGGATAAAAACAAAAAGAAAATATATTAAAGTTGGCAATATTTTCCCATATTAATTTTACAGAAGCTACTTTGGAGAATGAGGGATGTTACCAGAAGAGAAAGTTGGAAAAAGGAACTTTGGAAAGAAGAAATAAAGGGGACAGATTTCAGAGGGATAATGACAATAAAGGAAAAGGAAAAATTAATTGAAGCAATCAATAGGAAAATTAGAGAAGAAAATGAATATAATTTTAGATCAAGGAATAATTATAAATTCCAAAGGAGCTAGACATGTGGCTCTGCATTTTTACAGATGCAAACTTCTGTATGAGAAATAAGAGACAGTGATATGTAAAATAGGCCATGTGGCTTTTTATCCTACTTCCATTTTGTCCTCATCTTTGGTTTTATTTTCCTTCACTTTTACTTATGATGTCTGTTATGTTATATATCTCTATATGCTGCCTTTAAACCTTTCTGGGACAAGAGGCAGTAAAAATATATAAATAAATATCATGTACTCTGTTCTTGTTAATAACCAACACTCATTGCTCATATGCTTTTAATCTTTTTTGAAGTGGGTATGGCATAAATCAGTGGTTCCCACACTGTATCCCTGTGTTCTGGTGGTTTTTACAAGGGATCTGCAAACTTTGGAAGAATAAAACATTAGCTGAGGTGGTACTAAAATGCTTTTAATTACATGTGATTCATAAAGTAGCAGATCTATTCAATATTGGCCAATCAAAACTTCAAATTTCTGGCTACTGTGATTGTTTCAGAGGTAGGCATACAACCCCAGCTTGCCCAGTCAGAGAAATTCTATTCTGTGGCCATAGTGATATCTCATGCATTAGTGTTGAACTCAAGCTTTCTGAGACAGGAATTCCATAAGTGAAGTTCTTTGTCTTCAAGTCTGGAATAAGAACATACACTTGGTAGGATGTTAGCAGATTAAACATACTGACATAATGAAATACTTGCATAGTAAATTTGGCACTGAGATGGCTATTAATGATGACATTAATGATTTTTGTGAGAGAATCCTCTGTGCTATTTTGGTGGCAGAAGTTAGACTGTGGTTGACAAAAATGGAACAGGTCATGTGAAATTGTGTAGATCAGACCTGTAAGCCATATGAAGGTGAAGGGAGGTTGAGAGCAAATCCTAATTAGAAGGAGACATAGTATCAGAGAAGGTATGTGTATGTTTGTGTGTCTGTGTGATAATTTTATGTATGTTGAATATGTTTATGGCTGAGACAGAATCCAAAGGGAAAATTTAGAGATAGAAAAGAGAGAGTAATTCATTGGGGAGTTTGTAAAATGGTAAGAAGAAGGGCACTGAGAGGAAATATTCTTGATAGGATGGTCTCATACGCAGAGACTGAAGAGAAGGGCATATGTGTTGTTATGTTGGCAGGGAAAGATTAAGTTTTCACTTGTTTGTATTTTGATTATAAAGTTGGGTTGGGAGTTGGGAGGGGTATCACAGGATCATTTTTGTCTCTAATTCAACAAAATTTTAATTTCTTTACTATTTTAAAACTTCATCTTTATTGAGATATAATTGACAAAACTGCAAGATATTTAAAGTGTACATTGTGATGATTTGCTATATACTGTGACAGGATTCCCCCCATCTAAAGAACATTTAAGTTTTACCTTCCTAGCAATCTTCAATCATACAGTAATACAGTGTTACCAACTATGGTCACCATGTTTTTTATTAGATCCTCAGACATTATTCATCTTATAGCTGAAAGTTTGTATCCTTATACCATTTCCTCCATTACTCACCCCTTAGCTACCTGGCAATCACTTTCTACTTTCTGTTTCTGAGGGTTTTTTTTTTTTTTTAGATTCCACATATAAGTTATACTATGCATTACTGGTCTTTCTCTGTCTGGCTTATTTCACTTAGCATAATGCCACCAAGGTCCATCCATGTTGTTCTCAAATGGCAGAGTTTCTTTTTCATGGTTGAATAATATTCATATATATATATATCATATATATATATATATATGATATATATATATCAGTGTGTGTGTGTGTTTGTACAGATCATATCTGTTTTATCCATTCTTCTCTTGACTGACACTTAGGTTGTTTCCCTATCTTGTCTACTGTGAATAATGCTGCAGTGACGATAGCAATAGAGGTGCAGATATCTCTTCAGATCCTGTTTTCATTTCCTTAGGATAAATACCCAGAGGTGGGATTGTTGAATCATATGGTGGGTCTATTTTTAATTTTTTGAGGAACCTTTATGCTGTTTCCATAGTGGTTGTACCAATTTACATTTATAATCTCTCACGTTAACTTTTTCTACATTCCCAATAGCACCTGTTCTCGTCTTTGTGATGATAGCCATTCTAACAGGTGTGAGGTGATATCTCATTGCATTTTCAATTTGAATTTTCCTGGTGATTAGTGGTGTTGACTAACTTTTATGTTGTTCGTCATTTATATGTCTTCTTTGAAAAAATGTCTGTTTGGTTCCTCCAAGCATCTGTTAATTGGATTGTTTCTTTCTTGTGCCATTGAGTTGTATAAGTTCTTTGCATATTTTGGATACTAATCCCTTACCAGATACATGATTTGCAAATATTCTCTCCTATTCCATAGGTTCCCTTTTTATTTTGTTGGTGGTTTTCCACTGCTGTGCAGAAGCTTTGTAGTCAGATGCAGTCCTACATGTTTATTTTTGCTTTCATTGCCTTTGCTTTTGAAGTCATATCCAAAATTAATTGCCAAGACCAGTATCAAGGATCTTACTCTCTATGTTTTATTCTAGGAGTTTGACTGTTTTAGGGGTTAAATTTAAGTCTTTGATCCATTTTAAGTTGATTTTTTTGTATGATATATGATAGGTGTCTAGTTTCATTCTTTTGCCTGTGGCTGTCCAGTTTTCCCAACACTATTTACTGAAAAGACTATGTTTCCTCATTGTTTTTTCTTGACTCCTTTGTAATAAATTGACTATATATGTATGAGTTTATTTCTATTCTGTCCCATTGATCTATATGTCTGTTTTTTTTCAGTACCACACTGTTCTAATTAGTATAATTTTGTAATATAGTTTGAAAGAAGGAAGTGAGGTGCTTCCAACTTTCTTCTTCTTTCTTAAGATTACTTTGGCTATTTGGAGGCCTTTGTGGTACCACACAAATTTTAGGATTTTTTTCTGTGAAAAATGCCATTGGAATTTTGGCATTGATCTATAGATTGCTTTGGATAGTATAGATATTTTAATAATAATAATTCTTAGAATCCATGAGCACAGCATATCTTTCCATTTATTTGTGTTGCCTTCAATTTATTTCATCAATGTCTTACAGTTTTCTGTGTACAGAATTTTCACTTCTTTGCCTAAATTTATTCTCAGGTACTTTATTCTTATTTTTTTGACATAATTGTTAATGGGATTATTTTCTTAATTTCTCTGATAGATCATTGTTAGTGTAGAAAAATGCAACTGACTTTTGTATATTGATTTTGTACCTCTTATTCAATCTATTAGTTCTAACAGGTTTTTGGTGGTGGTGTTAAGGTTTCTATATATGATATCACATAAACTGCAAATAGAGACAGTTTTACTTCTTCCTTTCCAATTTGGATGCCTTTGATTTCTTGTCTAATTGCTCTGCTAGGACTTCCACTACAATGTTGAATAAAATTTGTAGAAGTGGGTGTGTTTGTCTTGTTCCTGATCTTAGAGAAAAAGCTTTCAGCTTTTCACCACTGAGTATGATGTTAGCTGTGGCTCATCACAAATGGCCTTTTAATGTTGAGGTGCATTCCCTCTAGCCCCAATTTGTTGGAAGTATGTATCATGATCAGATGTTAAATTTTTTCAAGTACTTTTTTCAGCTTCTCTTGAGATGATCATAAGATATTTATCCTTAATTTTGTTAATGTGGTATATCACATTGACTGATTTGTAGATATTGAATCATTCTTGCATCCCTGAAATAAATCCCACTTGAACATAGTGTAAAATCCTTTTACTATATTTTTGAATTTGGTTTGCTAATAAATGTGTTGAGGATTTTTCTTCTATGTTCATCAGGGATATTAGCCTGTAATTTTCTTTTCTTTCAGTGTCCTTGTCATCTTCTATTTTTCAGAAGAGTTTTAAATCCAAAAAAGGACAATTCAGAGATAGAGGAGCAAAGGTACTTCATAGAGGAATTTCTAAGAGGACAGAAGAAAGGACATTGAGGGGAATTACCCTTGAAAATGATATATTTCTTCTCTGAGACTATAGAGAAGGGCATACGTGAAGGCCATTAGGCAGGAAGTTGGTAATTTTCACTTGATTGCTACTTAGACTGTAAAGTTAGGGTATGGAGAGGGGAGGCATATTGTAGGATCATTTACTAAATGAAAGAGCACATGTATGTGTCTATTAAGGCTGTGTGTGTACCCCTATGTTTGATAGATTAGGGGCTTAAATTACCATGTGCTGAGGAAAAGAGGAGCTGAAATTCATCAGTCAATTAAAATGACTGATAATGAGCACCGAGGACAAAGTGAGATTAGAAAGCTCAAATCTGTGATGGTCTCAACCTGATAGTTATGAGCCTGTATTCATCTTTAGATTGTAAGCCCATGTGTGCAGACATGTCTGATTATAAGACTTCATTAACAATGTAGGCAATATTACTAAACAACTGATATTTACAGTAAATTTTGGAGAGACTTGTCATTTGGATCCTGTTTAATGTACTCTTTAAAGAATCCTGTTTTTCTAAAGCAACTGTAGTATGCCAAGGAACTTCCTGTTATCATTTTATATTTAACATATTCTAAGTCTGTTATGATCTTAATAGACGTTCAATCTTAAAAGTCTTGTAGAGATCTTTTAGGCCAACTATGATTTTCAAGGTGAAAACACTGGTGTTCAGATTCCTTAAGCTAGTTAGGTCTAAAGCCTATTTTTGGAACTCAGTTCTTCTAATCTAGATCAGTGTTTTTCCCATGACACTATATTCTTTTCTTTCATTACTGAATCTCTTTAAAGCTTTTCTTTCTAGAGATCAAATCTCCAATTAATTTACCATTATAAGCATTATTTATTGTCAGTATATTTATAAAAATATGCATTTCCAACTTTTCCAAGATATAATATTTTCATTTCTCTGAAATTGCAGCAATTAATTATAATAATTTATGACAAAATTTATCACCTAATTGTTAAATGATTTATTCAAAGTCAGACTTTAATCAGTAGCAATAATCTTACTCTCCTGGACTTTAAAAAGTGTTTTCTTATATATATTAAGTTTCAGTTTTAAATCTAAGACTTCTTCATGATAGAATAAACATTTTCCAGATAATAAAATATAATTGATTTAAATAAATGTAGTAAATCAGAAGCTACAAAGTCTTCAGGCTTATATAAATAGGCTTTAGTATAAACAAATTAAAAGTCTAAATACAAAATTTTTATTTTTATTTAGGAAACATTTACTTACTGTTAATTGTTCAATTAACTGTTTATATCTATTTTTTATCTAATCATTGATAGAAAAAAAGAGAGCTTCTTTTAATATAACTTAGTACAATTATCTAGGGGTAAAAAAGTTCTGAATTTTTATTCTATGTAGGATCCTCCCTGCCTGTCTTTTTTCCCCACTGACTTTAGAAATGACATATTCATTTTAAATTCTAAAATTGTACGATTTCAAATAAGTAGTGTTTTTAGGCCTCACAAATTCTTGCTAGATCAAAAATAAATGGAATGGAACTAACCTTTACTTCATAAAGAAAGGTTTAAAATTTAACAACACACACAAAAAAACCTTTTATATGCCTAGGTACAAAAACAAAATTTAATATTTAGATGAATATCCAAAGAGAAATCCTATTTTATTTGCAATTTCACATATATCTTCTGATTTTTGAAATGTGTTAGAGTCCTCAATTTAAGAATACTTTAAAAGACATACCAGAACACATTGTTTACATAATTGTGCTTTTTCTCTTTTTTTAGAAAAGTAAAGTTTAAGAAATTTTAAAAAAAGAATTTTCATCTCCACAAAAGTATATTTTTTAAAACAAAGCCAGATATGAAATGTTGAGCTGCCAGTGAATAGTTTTAAGAGATATGCACTTGTTCTTATTTTAATAAATGATTTATCCTAATATTTTCATGAACATAGCAAGTAATAGAATTGTCATCGCTGTATCATGATGGTCGCCATAACAGCAACTGCCAAATAACTTCACAGCAAGTTAATTCCAAAGTGGAAAACAAAGTTCTTATATAGCACAAAGTACTATCCTCTTACCTTTGATGATAGAGATCTGAAGATCAGCCATAGTCCCAGATTTTTGAGTTAATGTGTATCATACTTAAACCCTTCTGCTGTCACCACACAACTAAAATCTGTGGCACGTAGGATATGGAAACTTCATGAAGTATCTACAGTTAAATAAATGAAGACACACATCACAAAAGTATCAATGCACAGAGTATGTACCCTCAGAGACTGCTAAATTGAAATTTATATTAAAAAATAAATATAATGGGCAATAAAGCTGCTGTGATTGACTGACAGGCATTCCTCAGGAGTTATATGAATAAATTTGAACCCCAGATTCAAAGCAGTATTTTAGCACTGACTGATTTCCTATGATAAAATAGGTTTCCTGAGATTTAACTTGAGAATAAATGAAATTGCTAGCAGCTTCATTACAGAATAAGACAACTTTAAGACAGTGCTTCTTGAAATTATAATCATGTCTGTGAATTTCAAATAAAGCTCAAGTTCAAAATGCCTCAAGGTCATGATTACTTCTTTTCCTTTAAAGTAATTTTAAAGAATGGATGAAAGCCTAAAAGTCTGGATTAAGAGTGTTGTTTTGATGCCATAATATGTACTTTAAAATATAACACCCTGGGAGAGACATATTGCTGAGTAGGACCAAGGCAGAGTTTTCAGATATTTTTTAATCAGATCATTCATATCAACTAAGCACTGTGAGCAGTTAATAGCTGTAAGAAATGTACAGTTGCTGGCGTTCTATTTCCAGTTTAGAAAGTATGGAGTAACTAATGATGTGAAATGCTTATTACAGACCTGATAGTTATACAGATATATATTAACAACTAGCACAAAAATGATAAACTGAACCATAGAAAAGAGATTTTGAAGCAATTACTAATCAAGAAAAGATTCTAATAAATCAATCAGCATTAAGGTTGCTCTTCATCAGCTAGATTCATGGTACTGCAAATTATTTACATTTTTAAATGGCTCACCTGGCTTAGCAATGATGTTCAAATAATTTCCATAATGTTGTCTGACAAGGACATCTTAGAAAAATTGCTTATTTAACTCTGAGATTCTAATGGAACAAGGAGAGCATGAGGGAAAATAAAAGGAAAGGAGAAAATGGTGCCACTAAACCAGGTAGAGGAAACTACAAAGAAAAAAATACCACATCTAAAGGGATAAAATTTTAACAAGCATGAACAAATATAGAATCAGGCTACCTACATAGGGTATATGTGTAGATACAGAATTGCATAACTTCTGTGATAGTGTAAGTAATTTATATCATTACAGAACAGCACTGATATTCTAAGTCCTTTTTCATACATGTGGTGAAAACCATACAGTGCATAGACCTATTTGTATGTTGTAGCCTTTCTGATTAGCATTTTCAAGCTTCAAAGCAGAACAACAGAAGTAACAATGCATCATTAACATTACTTAAAAAAGAAAAAAAACAACTTTTCTATGTTCTTGAAAAGTCTCCAAGGTGAAACTGTATCTGGAGTTATACAGTAAGTTCCACGGAGCATTCAAATTTTTCCCTGTGGTGGCATTTCATTATATTATACACCTTGCCAGAAATTACTTTCCAAATTACTCTCTGTGCTGAACTGAACAAAGAGATCATAAGCAAGGAAAGAAAAGTGCTTTTAACATAAAAGAGCAAAGAGGGGGAAAAAGTTCTTAAGTAAATACCCGTTTGTGGTAAAAGTATCATTTTCTTCTGCTGGGCTCTGGAAACATGAAATTTGACTCAATCTCAGCCCTCAATGAGCACACAGTCTATTTGGACAGAGAAGACTCATAGAATAGATGAAAATAAAACTATCCACTCTCTATAGATGATCTGATGTACTCCTATTACTTCTATTATTATCTATAAGGTTTGGTCAAAAGACTCCCTGGATATTATCTCTACCCATTTTCTGTGCTTCATATATATTTTTATAAGCCTAAGTGGGTATTCCCAGTTCTTTAAGCGGATGTTCTAAACCCATACTATGAGCACCACTTCTTTTCCTACTTTTCTTGGTATAAATAGTAGTGTTTCTTGATGTAAATGTTTCAACTCTGAAACATTACTCAATTCTCTCCATTTCTACCACCTGAGTTCACAGCATTATCTGTGGCTTACAGTGTTCCAAGAGTTTCCCCAACGGATCCAGGCTCTCTTTAGTGCAATCCATCCTCATTATTCTACCAGTTAGCTGATACAAATGTAGATCATATAGAGCTGTTATTTAAATATTCACAATCTCTATCTATAGGGAAGACAAAACTCCTCAACACAACATACAAGCCTTACCAACTTCTCTAGTCTTATCTCTCGCCACTCCCCACCTCCCATCCTATATGCCAAAAATATTGAACTAGTTATATGAGCTGAAAATGGTTTTCCATTACTCTGTGCCATGCACATATCTTTTACTGAGCCTTAGATTTCTTCCTCATCCATCTTTCCTTCTGGCAAATGCTTACTTGCCCTTCAATACTCTTGTCAAATGTAACATCCCATGTGGCATTAAATTACCCTTCCCATGTGCTCTCATAGCATAACTATAGATACATCTCTGTGATAACCATGGCAATATGGTTGTTTAATTTTCTTTGTTAGACTGTGGGTCATTTTTACAATTTTTGCTTTAATTGAACAGATGTGGCAAGTACAGTGATATAAATAGTTTGTTAGGGAAGACAAATGTGTTAGGGGAGCCCAAGTCCACGCTGAGAAATCAGGCCAGGATTTCAGTTATGCAATTCAGTATAAGAATAAGAACAAATCAGCAGCTAGGAAAGAGATAAGTAAGAACATTATATACAAGACAGATATGCAGGACAAAAATGAAGTTATATTCAGTAATCCTTAAGTATCTGCAAGTGGTAAAGTTGGAAATATGTATACATAGGTAAGGGAAATAGGAAAAAGGAATTGGCCGAGATACTTAAAATGATTTTTAAATGTTGTAAGGGACTCAGGTGAGTTGAGCTAATCCGCAAAGATGCAAAATTTTAACTCTACTTAGCAATTCAACATAGAATATAGATTTTTATATATTTTAAATTGATCCGATTTTATATGGATTTGTTGGGCAGGTGTGGCACAAGCATATAGGTACACTGGAAATGAAGATTTTAGTGAGAGTGGTTCAGATGACAGTTCTTGGCTCCAGACTAGGTAGAACTGGGGAGAATCAAGGAACACAGGCTCTCTGTTTTCAAAAATCAGATATGCTGGGATTGAGAAGTTAAATGTAATTCATAGCTCTGGTAGGTACTTATTAAGCACTTGCTATGTACCAAATACTGTTTCAGACACTGGGGATACAGCAGAGGAACTAAAAAACAGAAATTACCAGGATGTTTGTTGAAGTTCAAGTTTCCAGAGGCAAAGCAGATGCTGCCATGGGAAGGGATGAGTGAAGAATTATGGAGACCTGGGTCACAGGAACTTAGGAGAACAAGGAACTCTAAAGGAAATATATTCCATAAGTCATGCACACGAACAGGAAATCATCAGGACACTATCAGCATTCAGGCGAGAGAAAAAAAAAAAAGCCAGGTGCTAAAGTGTTCAATGAATGTGAAGAAGTGAGCAGGTTGCTACATCATAGAGATGAAAATGGGCAGAAAGCATAGTGTGATGTAATTCACTACACTTTCTGCCCATTTTTACTTGAAATTAGATGGGGAGAAGCAGTACTTGGAACACAGGAGCATGCCCTACCTTCTGACCCTGTGGGATCCACGTAAAATGAGAATAATTAGGTTCTATTTAAGGAAGTGGAAAGGCACTGTATGAACACTCAAAGGGCTTTGTTTACCATGTAGTAAGAGTGCTCACATGCCCAGTGAAAAGGTCAAGGATAAAGAGCAGCAGTGGAAAGTTAGTTCAGAAAAGAGAAAGCACAGAAAAGCATGAGAATGAGTGTATGGGTGCTGATAAATGACTTGAGAACTTATATTTTGGCAGTGATCAAGGAGTGGATGTGGAATGTTACAAAAGGCATAGGTGCAACATTTTGAGTCCAGGTTCTAAAGACAGACTTCCTAAATTAGATTTCCAGCTTTACCACTCAGACTCTGTGAATTTGGAAATGATAAAAAATACTTTGTGTGGAACTTGCAGGTAGTAATTTTTAATCATTAGTTATTATTAATAGGCTAAAACCCAGGGAAGTGCTGGGAGCTTAACGGAGCTAGTCACTGAGGACTATTTTATAAGCTGTGTAGGCTGAGTCCCTGGGAAATCAGAGACCTAATCTGTAGATGCTGAAGACACTCTGAAAATGGGTCCCTAAATGGAAGTCTGAATATTGAGAAACTCAGAGTGAATGAGGCCTCAGTATACTGAAATCAATAAAAACAGAAATATCTTAAAATGCCTAAAAGACTCAGTAGCAAAGTATACTATCACATAGTCTCTGATAACACAATCCTGCTAGGAAGTGAGCCAAGTTTTGTGTATTTGTGCCATCACTTAGCTCTGAACCCTAGAGCCTGAGGTAGGCAAGTCAAGAAGGCAGGATAAGAAATACATGTGACAAAAGGTAATTATGCACATTTATGGAGGCATATGATAAAATGTTATTGCTAAAAGTTTGTGGGCTGAGATGATAGCGGGAGGATTAGTGTTTAAAACATACGCTCAGGCTTTGTCACTTATTATGTAACTTTCATGGTGACATATACTGAGCCTCACTTTTCTACTATGAAAATATTTGTGTTACATACACTGCTACCACAGGAATTAAATGTACAAATACATAGCTTAGCATATGATTTACTAGAAAATACCCATTAAAGTCTACCTATTACTACATGACCACAACTGTTAAACAGACCCACTGGATATCAGACTTGTGTTGCTACTGTTCCAACATGTGTGTCATTTTCTGAAACTTAACTAAACCCTTTACTGAAAAAAGAAAACATATCCTCATACTCATCCTGTAGGAGAAAGATGGAGGCCAGCTGATGGCTCTCTAGCACAAATAAGCATTTAGATCTTATGATAAAAATGTCCAAGAGTTACATTAAAGGACAGAAGAAATGTTAAATAATGTAAAATTGCATCAGAGATAAGAATTAAATTGAAAGCCACCAGGACCAAGAAGGGTAAGATTCAATAAAGACCTTCACTTCATTTCACTTCAACTGAAGGGCTACCATATAGACAGTTTGCTTTTAGCATTGGTAGTATAGACAAATTAAAGGAATTTGTCTTCTTCTGGCTCTGCAAATCTAACAAAGTTAGACTGGGTCCATGACTGATTTCAATCATGTCTTTGTCACAATTGAAACTATGCATTTAGGTTCTTAGAGAATGTATACTTACCCTTTCCCTGAAAAAAGACAAGAAAGGAAAGGGGTTCACGGGGATTCCAGGTCTCTACACATGAAGTGACAACTGTTGAATATAGACACAAAGGAGGAAAAGGACACATCTAATCATATTTGTGTTCTTTTAGAAATCTGGTTACATGTTAAATGGATTTGCTGCTTCTTTGTGTTGTTTTATCATATGAATTGTTTCCTATCATTTGCTTCAACAAATCCATAAGGAACCACATACTTCAGCTCTGCAATGCCAACAGAAGACATTCTAACTACTCTTGAAAAAAAACTATAAAATATAAACTCTCATGTACTAGAATGCTAGAGTCTGCAGCATATATCATGTTCAGATTTAGTAAAAATAGTAAGAAAGTGAAAATAAAATATGGATTAATTTTGCCAATTATTTTACATTTATTAGGTCATGTGTTAGACCTATGTAGTCTTAAATTTATCTAGAAAATATATTATAGAATAAATTAGAGTTATTTGACCTTGCTTAGGTCAAACACTATTAAACGAATTGTAATGAAATTGCATTCGTTCAGTAACAGCTCATTTAAAGTAAATGTCAAAAAGTTGACAGTTTTTTTGGAGCTTCTAAACTGATATTTAACCTGGATACCAACTCCATACCTTATCCCAATTAAGAAGGATTAATAAAAACAAAGAGAGACACAGAAGAGAATACACTTAAAGAAGGAATATAGTGGTAAGGAACTTCTGGAGTTCTAGGTTAAGTATAGTGATTCAGGGAAAGCAAATGCTAACATAAATATTTTGAAAATTCCATTTAATTATAAAAGTCAGTATTATAGACATCTACTTGATTTTAAATACCTCTCATTAGACTCAATTACATATGAGTTTTGTATACAAAATAATACACCAAGGTCGATAGCAAATTTAGATGCACAAGTGGCAAACTATGTTGCATTTTGAGTCATTAAATAGGTTTTGAGTGTGGTTGTAAACTCAAGAATATATTGCATGTATAATTTTACTTGAATTAGCTAAAATAAAAATTATGGTTGACATACTTCTATCATATTAGCAAATAATATTTAAACTTACTGTGAGACTTCAATTTTTTTAAATGGTTAAAATGTTTCTATAAAAGGATCTTATGTACATCAACTGTTTGACTGAACAATATTAACCTTTGAGGTTACAAATTTCTATGTAGGGTTTCTCAGAATTCTCAAGTCAAATGGCAGTCTGAATGTTCAGGGAAATAAGCCAATATTCCAGAAGGATCTTGAAGCACAGCCTAGCATGGTCCTAAAAGCACAGTGGCTAAAATGGCTTTGAAATCTTATTTTAAGTCTTATGTTGTAACTTACAAGCTTTATGTTTTGCATTCCCCTAATTATATGCCCATGTTTGTTTTAACTGGAGAATTTTTTAAATTACCATTAAAAATAAAGAACTTCCCCATATTACATGAGGAGGAGCCAAGATGGCAGCGAGTAGGGCAGCGGAAATCTCCTCCCAAAACCATATATATTTTTGAAAATACAAAGAACACAACAATTCCTAAAAGAGAGACCAGTGGGTATAGTACAACAGCCAGACTACATCTACATATGCAAGAACTCAGCATCTCACAAAGGGGGCAAGATAAAAGCCCCGGCCTGGCAGGACCTGAGCACTACCCCAACCCAGCTCACCAGCGGGAGGAAAGGAGTCAGAGCAGGGAGGGAGTGGAAGCCCAGGACTGCTAAATAACCAGCCCTAGTAATCCACACCAGGAGCACAGACACACATTGCATGGTGTGCTGGATATTAGGGAAATGGAAAATCTGTGAGCAGGTCCCCACAGCCGGCTCCCCTGGGACAAAAGAAAAGCGAGTGCTTTTTGAAAGGCTTAAAGGGACAGGGGCCTCACAGCTGGATGGAAGAGTCACACCACACTCAACCCAGCAGCTGGGAATTCTGAGGAACTTTGGGCGCCGCAGAACCCTGTGTGGCAATGCACCCCTGAAGCCCCTCACAGTGATAGGCAGCCTGCCAGTTGTTCCCCCAACCAGCGAGGCCCCAACACAGTGGCTAAGCAGCCAGAGAGTGGCCACATGCACCTGCAGCGGCCGAGCAGCCAGAGAGCATCTGCACCCACAGCAACCACCCAGAATCTCCTCCCGGCACACAGCCACCCGGGCCAGACCCAGAGACCACTGCCGGTGCGTAGCTGCCTGGCAAAGGCAGAGGAAACCAGGGCAAGGCATGAAGGGGTGTGATTCTCACAGGAGAGCACACTTGGCACACCTGCCACTCCCCACAGGGCTCTGGGCTACCCTGATGGCGACCCCACCCAAGGCAGCTTAGGGGATTAATCCAGTGGCTGCTCCAGGTGTGAGGTAACTGACACAGGCAGCGGAGAAGGGCAAGGCGACCAACAAGCAGGAAAGGACTTTGTTCTCCCATCTGACACATGCACTAACTGCCTACAGCTACCTCTATTGCCATAAAAAGGCAGAAGAATTTGGTCTAGTCCAGAATTACCCAGACAACCCCTGTGAGAGGACCTGGGGAGAAAGATTTAAACAATCTTCTTGAAAAAGAATTCAAAATAAAGGTCACTATCATGCTGAAGGACCTGCAGAGAAATATGCAAGAGCTAAAGGATCAAGGTGTGAAGGGGAATACAGAAATAAAACAATCCCTGGAAGGACTTAAGAGCAGACTGGATGCTGTGCAAGAGGCCATTAATTTAATAAAAATCAGAGAACAGGAACACAGAGAAGTTGAAGCACAGAGAGATAAAAGGATCTCCAGGAATGAAAGAATATTAAGAAAATTGTATGACCAATCCAAATGGAACAATATTCACATTATAGGAGTACCAGAAGAAGAGAAAAAGGGATAGAAAGTGTCTTTGAGGAAATAATTGCTGAAAACTTTCCCAAACTGGGGGAGGAAATAGTCTCTCAGACCATGGAAGTGCACAGATCTCCCAACACAAGGGACCCAAGGAGGACACCAAGACATATAATAATTAAAATGGCTTAAAGCACTGCAATGGCAATAAGTACATAACTTTCAATAATCACCCTAAATGTAAATGGACTGAATGCACCAATAAAAGATACAGAGTAATAGAATGGATAAAAAAGCAAGACCCATCTATATGCTGCTTACAAGAGACTCACCTCAAACCCAGAGACATACACAGACTAAAAGTCGAGGGATTGAAAAAAGATATTTCATGCAAATAATAGGGAGAAAAAAGCAGGTGTTGCAGTACTTGTATCAGACAAAATATACTTCAAAACAAAGAAAGTAACAAGAGATAAAGAAGGACACTACATAATGATAAAGGGGTCAGTTCAACAAGAGGATATAACCATTACAAATGTATATGAACCCAATACAGGAGCACCGACATATGTGAAACAAATACTAACAGAATTAAAGGAGGAAATAGAATGCAATGCATTTGTCTTAGGAGACTTCAACACACCACTCACTCCAAAAGACAGATTCACCAGACAGAAAATAAGTAAGGACACAGAGGCACTGAACAACACACTAGTACAGATGGACTTAAGAGACATCTACAGAACTCTACACCCAAAAGCAGCAGGTTACACATTCTTCTCAAGTGCACATGGAACATTGTCTACAATAGACCACATACTAGGCCACAAAAAGAGCCTCAGTAAATTCAAAAAGACTGAAATCCTACCAACAAACTTCTCAGACCACAAAGGCATAAAACTAGAAAAAAAATTGTACAAAGAAAACAAAAAAGGCTCACAAACACATGGAGGCTTAACAACATGCTCCTAAATAATCAATGGATCAATGACAAAATTAAAACAGACATCAAGCAATATATAGAGACAAATGACAGCAACAGCACAAAGTCACAACATCTGTGGGATGCAGCAAAGGCAGTTTTAAGAGGAAACTATATAGCAATCCAGGCATATTTAAAGAAGGAAGAACAATCCCAAATGAATAGTCTAAAGTCACAACTATTCAAACTAGAAAAAGAAGAAGAAATGAGGCCCAAAGTCAGCAGGAGGGACATAATAAAGATGAGAGAAGAAATAAATAAAATTGAGAAGAATAAAACAATAGAAAAAATCACTGAAACCAAGAGCTGGTTCTTTGAGAAAATAAACAAAATAGATAAACCCCTAGCCAGACTTATTAAGAGAAAAAGAGAATCTACACACATCAACAAAATCAGAAATGAGAAAGGAAAAATCATGACAGACCCCACAGAAATACAAAACATTATTAGAGAATACCATGAAAATCTATATGCTAACAAGCTGGAAAACTTAGAAGAAATGGACAACTTCCAAGAAAAATACAATCTTCCAAGACTGACCAAGGAACAGAAAATCTAAGCAGACCAATTATCAGCAAAGAAATTGAATTGGTAATCAAAAAACTACCCAAGAACAAAACCCCCGGACCATATGGATTCACAGCTGAATTTTATCAGACATATAGAGAAGACATAATACTCATTCTCCTTAAAGTTTTCCAAAAAATAGAAGAGGAGGGACTACTTCCAAACTCATTCTATGAAGCCAGCATCACTCTAATACCAAAACCAGGCAAAGACCCCACAAAAAAAGAAAATTACAGACCAATATTCCTGATGAACATAGATGCAAAAATACTCAACAAATTATAAGCAAACCGAATTCAAAAATACATTAAGGAGATCACACACCATGTCAAGTGGGATTCATCTCAGGGATGCAAGGATGGTACAACATTCGAAAATCTAACATCATTCACCACATCAACAAAAAGGACAAAAACCACATGATCATCTCTATAGATGCTAAAAAAGCATTCGACAAACTTCCACATCCATTCATGATAAAAACTCTCAAAAAAATGGGTATAGAGGACAAGTACCTCAACATAATAAAGGCCATATATGACAAATCCACAGCCAACATTATGCTTAACAGCGAGAAGCTGAAAGCTTTTACTCTAAGATTGGGAAAACACAGGGATGCCCACTCTCCCTACTGTTATTCAACATAGTACTGGAGGTCCTGGCCATGGCAATTACACAAAACAAAGAAATATAAAGCATCCAGATTAGTAAAGAAGAAGTCAAACTGTCACTATTTGCAGATGACATATTGTACATAAAAAACCCTAAAGACTCAACTCCAAAACTACTACAACTAATATCTCAATTCAGCAAAGTTGCAGGATACAAAATTAATACACATAAATCTGTTGCTTTCCTATACACTAACAATGAACTAGCAGAAAGAGAAATCAGGAAAACAATTCCATTCACAATTGTATCAAAAAGAATAAAATACCTAGGAATAAACCTAACCAAGGAAGTGAAAGACCTATTCCCCAAAAACTACAAGACACTCTTAAGAGAAATTGAAGAGGACACAAACAAATGGAAACTCATCCCATGCTCTTGGCTAGGAAGAATTAATATTGTCAAAATGCCCATCCTGCCCAAAGCAATCTACAGATTCAATGCAATGCCTATCAAAATACCAACAGCATTCTTCAACGAACAGGAACAAATAATTTAAATTCATATGTAAGCACAGAAGACCCCGAATAGCCAAAGCAAGCCTGAGAAGGAAGAATAAAGCTGGGGGTATCTCCCTATCCTACTTCAAGCTGTACTACAAAGCCACAGTAATCAAGACAATTTGGTACTGGCACAAGAACAGAGCCACAGACCAGTGGAACAGAATAGAGAGTCCAGATATTAACCCAAACATAGATGGTCAATTAATATATGATAAAGGAGCCATGGACATACAATGGGGAAATGACAGCCTCTTCCACAGCTGGTGTTGGCAAAACTGGACTGCTACATGTAAGAGAATGAAAGTGGATCATTGTTTAAGCCCATACACAAAAGTAATTTTGAAATGGATCAAAGACCTGAGTGTAAGTCATGAAACCATAAAACTCTTAGAAAAAAACATAGGCAAAACTCTCTTGGACATAAACATGAATGACTTCTTCATGAACATATCTCTCCAGGCAAGGGAAACCAAAGCCAAAATGAACAAGTGGGACTACATAAAACTGAAAAGCTTCTGTACAGCAAAGGACACCACCAATAGAACAAAAAGGCATCTACAGTATGGGAGAATATATTCATAAATGACAGATCCGATAAAGGGTTGACATTCAAAATATATAAAGAGCTCATGCACCTCAACAAACTAAAAGCAAATAATCCAATCAAAAAATGGTCAGAGGAGCTGAACAGACACTTCTCCAAAGAAGAAATTCAGATGGCCAACAGACACACGAAAAGACGCTCCACATCGCTAGTCATCAGAGAAATGCAAATTAAAACCACAATGAGATATCACCTCACACCAGTAAGGATTGCCACCATCCAAAAGACAAACAACAACAAATGTTGGCAAGGTTGTGGAGAAAGGGATGCCTCCTACACTGCTGGTGGGAATGTCAATTAGTTCAACCATTGTGGAAAGCAATATGCAGGTTCCTCAAAAAACTCAAAATAGAAATACCATTTGACCCAGGAATTCCATTTCTAGGAATTTACCCTAAGAATACAGCAGCCCAGTTTGAAAAAGACAGATGCACCCCTATGTTTATCACAGCACTATTTACAATAGACAAGAAATGGAAGCAACCTAAGTGTCCATCAGTACATGAATGGATAAAGAAGAGGTGGTACATATACACAATGGAATATTATTCAGCCATAAGAAGAAAACAAATCCTAACATTTGCAACAACATGGATGGAGCTAGAGGGTATTATGCTCAGGGAAATAAGCCAGGTGGAGAAAGACAAGTATCAAATGATTTCACTCATATGTGGAGTATAAGAACAAAGAAAAAACGGAAGGAACAAAACAGCAGCAGAATCACAGAACCCAAGAATGGACTAACAGTTATCAAAGGGAAAGGGACTGGGGAGGATGGGTGGGAAGGGAGTGATAAGCGGGGGAGAAAGAAAGGGCGCCTTAAGATTAGCATGAATAGTGTCAGGGGAGGCATGGGGAGGACTGTGCAACACAGAGAAGACAAGTAGTGACTCTACAGCATCTTTGTACACTGATAGTGACTTTAATGGGGTATGTGGGGGGAACTTGGTGATGGGAGGTCTAGCAAACATAATGTTCCTGATGTAATTGTAGATTAATGAAATCTACAAAATAATTAAAGAAAAATAAAGAACCCCAAAAATGCAGCATGTTTGTTCCATGGCTGCCTAATTCTTATTAAACAATTAGAGAAGCATGGTCATGAGGCTAAAATTGCCAGAGGACAATGCAGCCTTAGAGAAAGTGTCTTCCTTTTAATGGCATTCAACAAAAGATACTTTTGGAAGTCTGGATTTGTATTCTTTAAAATAATTGTCAAGTTTTGTTTGAGGTTCTTAAATGGATAGGTTTAAATAAACTTAATATTTGATTTCTTTAGAACTAGAAAAAAAACTTAAAAGGCATATTTTAATGAGAAGGGTAAATTTAAGTCGTGTTACATCAACAATTCCTTCTCTTAAATCCATTTTACCCATAGTTGCGTTTTAAGTAACACTGGCCTTAGAATATACTGAGTTATAAAGAAATGCTTTTAGCATGGACCATAGTCTGATTGCTTCTTATCCATATAAATTTTAGAATCATTTGCTCTAGTTCATTGAAAAATTCCATTGGTATTTTGAAAGGGTTTGCCTTGAATCTATGAATTTCTATATGTAGGATGGCCATTTTTTAAATAGTAATTTTGCTTATCCATGAGCATAGATTTCTATTTATTTGCGGAATTTCTTTCATCAGTGTTTTAGTTTTCAGAGTACAGGTCTTTCACCTACTTGGCTAGGTGTATTTTAAATATTTTATTATTTTTGATGCAATTGTAAATGAGATTGTCTTGATTTCTGTCAGTTCATTATTATTATATAGGAATACAAATTTCTGTATATTGATTTTGTATCCTGACACTGTTGAATTCAGTTATTAGTTCTAAGTTTTTGGTGGAGTTAGGGTTTACTATATATATAGATAGTCTCATGTGACCTGAAAATAGTGACAATTCTCCTTCCTTACTAATGTGGATGCCTTTTCTTTTTCTTGTCTGATTGTTGTGGCTTGGGCTTCAATACTATGCTGAATAAAATTGGTGAGAGCAGGTATCCTTGTCTTATTCTTCATCGTAGAGGAAAAGCTTTCAGCTTTTCATCAGAGTATGATGAGTGTATTTTGTTGTATATGGCCTTCCTTCATTATGTTGAGGTATGTCCCCTCTATACCTACTTTGTTGATTTTGTAACACAAATCAGTTTTAAATTTTGTCAAATGCTTTTTCAGCATCTACTGAGATGATCATATGATGTTTATGCTTCTTTTTATTAATATGGTGTATCACATTGGCTTATGAATAATGTACTGTTCTTGCATCCCTGGAATAAATCCCTCTTGGTCATGCTGGATGATCCTTCTGATGTATTTTTGAATTTGGTTTGTTAATATTTTGTTGAGGATTTTCACATCTCTATTCATCAGGAATATTGGTCTAATTTTTTTTGTATTGTCTTCATCTAGTTCTGGTATTAGAGTGATGCTGGCCTCATAGAATGATTTTGGAAGAATTCCCTCCTCTTGTACTTTTTTGGAATACTTTAAGAAGGATGGGTATTAGCTCTTCTTTAAATGTTTGCTAGAATTTACCTGTGAAACCATCTGATCCTGGACTTTTGTTTGTTGGGAGCATTTTGATTATCAATTCAATTTTGTTACTGGTAATTGGTCTGTTCAAATTTTCTGTTTCTTCCTGGGTCAGTCTTTTAAGATTGTACCTTTCTAGCAGAGATTTTTTTCTTCTTGGTTGTCCAATTTATTGGTATGTAATTTTAAATTTGCATATTCTTTAAGTCTCTGTGGTGTCAGTTGACCCTTTTTTATCCAGTTTCTCTACTACTTCCATCTCATAATCTGATCTAACCATGTTGAATTTTTAGTTCCACCAGAGTGCCATAATCTTAATTCAGAACTCTTTAATACACTAGTCTATCTTCAACAATTCCCTTCCCCTTCCTCCCAGTACAGCTCTCACATATAATTACCTCCAAGAATTCTTTCCTGATAAAGGTTAAGTATACTAACACCCAGTAGTTTCTTCATAAAACTTACCAATCTATAAAACTGCATATTTAACTTATCTTACCAGACTGAAAGCCCCATGTGAGGAACTGTTTTATTTGCTGTTTTCACAGCATCTAAATTGGCATATAGTGTGTAATGTTTGTAGGAAGAGTGCTCAGGTTTAAAGTAGGTGTTAGGAAATTAAGTATAAAATCTTTTAAAAGTTACTATGATTTGTTTCTAGTAGGTAGAAATCCATAGTTTTAGGGACTAGTATTTTGTTTGAAAGCACAATACTGGATGTTTTATACTGAAAATCCTTAAAACTGAAATCTACCTCCTCACATACTCTTCCTGTAATCTTAAAAATATAGACAAATAATTAAATTCAATTATTTAAAAAAGCAAAAGGAATAAAGTATCTAGAATTCACTTATGCATACTTCATTGTGGTATAAAGAAAAGAGCATGGGCTTTGTAAAAAGTTTATCCATTTGCTCAGAAGAACATTATAATCATCTCACCTTAAAATTGGCCCGAAAGTTTTTGTACCACCATAGACATTACCAAAATGAGACTCCTATAGGATTTGGTATTTTATAATACGCTTGCATAAGTTACAATGTTGAAACTAAAAATAGCTCTGTAAGGCAAAAGGACATAGGTGAGAAAATGGGCCTTGCTTAAGCTACCATGATGAGCAAATGGTGGTGCTCAAACTCAAATCCTTTTTTCTGATGTCCAACATTATTATTTTGCTGTATCTGTCTTTCATAGAGTAGAAGCCACTTGAAAGTAGACAGTTGTACTAAAAACACAACATAAGCATTTCCAGAAACTGCCATATTATGCAAAATCACACCATAAAAACCGGGCTTATGGGAAAAAAATAGGGTATGGACACAACACCCAAAGATCTTCATCAGTAACACAAAGCCAAAAAAATTGGCAGTTTTTTTACCTAGGTTAAAATTACAAATACTGATATACTTTATCTTAAAAAAGATGAAGTTACTTGTGTAAGTGGGTGTCAGAAGTATTGCAATTTGTGAGTTATTGTGAAGTATGGGAAAGATTACCTGAAATTAGATGGGAAGTTAACACCAAATGTACATAAGTGTGATTCCTAACACGTGGAAAACTGAGGCAGCTGATAGATATCCGAGGAGGATATACAGGAGTACATTTTGCATACTTCTATATAGTCCGGTTTAGCTGGGTTTATGAATGTTTCCCATGGTGATATTGTATGTAGGAAAATTAAAAATCCACATTATAAATTGTTTCCTAATATATATGTTGGAACAAATCCACATTTTTCTAAGTGTTACAGAAGAATTGACTATACTATGGTTTTATCTATCTTTGAATTCCCTGCCATGAACGTAACAAGTGCCCAATAACTGTCTTTAGAATATAAAGACTAAATTAATATTTAGAGGAAACAACTCCCATAAATGGAAAACCAAAAACCTTCCCCAAGGGAAAAATAAAAAATATCAATGGAATGGAACTGTATTTCATATAATCCTCATGGTGAACATACAAGGAAGATATTTTCTCCATTTCACAGATAAGAAAATTAAACCTTTTAAGTCTCATAGCTAGTGGGAGGCAGAAAAAGGCTTGAATACACTTTATCTAATGTCAATGCCTGTGCTTTACATTCTTTATATTTTATATTCATAAAAATACTTTATATTCATAAATTATAAATTCCAAACTTAGAGACAAATAAACAAATGTTACTCTGCTCTCCCTGAAGCTTTTACTTATACCTTAAAAAAATCAGTTATTATTTCTCTGAATATTATCTGCTTTAATTTCTAGGAATCGTGACTAAATGAATTGGAATTGTTTTAGAATTTTACAAATTTCCTTTAAAGGAGCTCTTCAACCACAGCTGTCACATTCCGCTCCACTACAGTTGAACACACTAGTGGATACACGACTGCTTTAGGTTTCTGAAAACTTCTAGTGATTTCACTATGGAATTGTTACAATCGCAGAAATCTAAAAACAATTAGGAAAAAGGTGGAGGTGGGGGGAGGTGAACCTTAAGCTGGGCCAAATATAGAACATCTGAATATTACATACGATGCACTATCATTTTCCAGTTAACCAGAAATAAAAGGAACAATCTAATTGGTTGATCATGGTTATAAAAATGTAAGTTACAGAAGCAAGAAACTTAATTGCAAAGAAGAGAAGGTGGATTTAAAAAATGAGAGAAATAAACAGCATGATGGACAGCTGAGGCAACAATAGTTTGGAGACAGCAATGTGGGTGGTAAGCAGGAAATATTCAGCAAGACAGGACAGTAGAGAAAACTGCTAGCCACAAGAACATTAAAAACTATGCATGGATAATAGTCCCCGAAGGCATACTATGGCACAGCTAAATCTGTATTTATACCACAGCTCTACCTCTGAGAGGGTAACAGTGATAACACTATGGCTTAGGTATTTCAACTATAAAGCTGTGCTATCCAGTTGGAGTGGGGAAAGGGACTGAAGAAGAGTTCAATGAATAGGGAAACTATTTACTAAAATGACCCAAGGATATATTATTTCATTATATCTTAGGTCAGGATTTAAGAGTGTTAATTTTCAGTCACTTAAAAAGACCAATTCACATGGAAGTTCCTTCCCTGTCAGGCTAAATTTGATGTTATGTACTAAAAAACAAACACCGACTTCTAGTATTAGCTATTTACCTACTGTATATTGTAGTTTTCATTTATGAATGACAAAACTCTCCTTCCTTTAATTGATGTAACACACTGGAGGACTGGATTGGAAACCCAGAGGCCTGTATTCTGTTACAGGTCAGTCTGTTGCTAAACTATTCATTTGACCGCTCAAAGAAGTCAAACTATGTATTTAGGGTCCTTTTTAGTTCTACAATTATTCCTTAGTATTATTAATAGTATGTCTTTAAGTAACCTAAAAATTAGCAATAAAGTATTAACAATTTCATACTTGGGGGAAGAAAACCTTAAGCTGATTTTCACAGCACTGGAAAAAAGTTCTACTACTAGAGTGCTTCTCAAACTTTAATGTCCGTATGGATCTCAACCGCCAATTTTCTCAAAATGTAGACTCGGCATATCAGATACAGAGCTAGAGATTGAGTTTCTAATAAGCTCCCAGGTGATACTAATTGCTACTGGTTTGGAGACTGAATTTTGAGTAGCAAGGTTCTAAGATCTTAAGACACAGTAATTCTGACAAACTAGGCTAGCCCAGATATTATTATAGAATGGTGACGATGACCAGGAATAAAACACTTTGGAAAATGCCATAAAGTCTGATGATGAAATACGTCTAGGATTCGTGTTAATATAGGAGGTGAGAAGTGGGTGAAGTAGGTTTTAAGTTAGTCACTGAAGATGAATAATGGGAGATTGTTCTAGTTTTTATCTTTTGTTATGCTTAAAATCTTTCATAGAAACTTAAAATTGTTTGGCTCAAAAATCCTACACAACACTAATGCCGATTAACAAGATGAAACAAAGATGATACTTTGTGCACTGAAATAGAAGTGAACTTGCAGGAAGGGTGGCTGTAATGTTAAGGCTGGAAAGGACTGTGTGTGCATTTAAGGTATTTACACATAATTTAAACTTTAAAAATACTAACAATAGCTCCTTGTTTACTTTTTACACTTTATCTTAAGAGAAACTTAAGGCTCAAACAACTTAATAATTCTCGAAAAATAAGTGACTGGAAAACTTCCTTAAAATTGGTCCAATGTCATGAAATTTGGTAAGGGGACTATCAGTGTTCAAACATCCTAATCTTCAAACTTATGTTTGGACAATAAAACATTATACCATTTAAACATCATGAATATTAAAGTGTTTGCAGTTATTTTTTTTTTAACTAGGTAGCAAATTTGGCTATAGAATACAGAACAAATGCCTTCTGAAAAGCAACCACTGAATAAAAAAAAAATAGCACCAAATTCAAGGTAACAAATTACCTCTGGGGAAGGAGTAAAGTAGGAACTAAGATCCAGAACAGTTAAGAGATGTCAGTTTTAACTCCTAGTATTTTAGTTGTCATATATTAGAATTTACATATAAAGTATGAAAAGTGTTAGGTAAGGGCATAGGTGTATTGTTTTGTTTTTCTGCATATTTGAACACTTCATTTTGTCCTCAATGTAGATAATATGACAATTTCAACACTTTTATTTGCAAAATCTGAAATGGAAAAAAAAAGATAAAGGGAATAGATGTATTTAAGAGAATATTAAGATTTCTAATAAATTTTTGATACATAAATTCTAATACTATGGCTTAAAATGAAGATTTTCTGAATTCTTACCAATAGATGTTCTAGAAACAAATATTTTAAAGTTTACATATGCTCAATTTCATTGAATATAGTAACCTCTTTTCCTGAATCAACAAGTTTTCAGATTTATGCTCCATTCTAGTATTTTTCAGGCAGTGAAGAAATCTTGGTTGAAGTCCTGAGCTATCCATGAGAGTATGCCTTTTCTTCTTTTCATAGAACTCATATTGGGTGTTAGAATTACCTCCTAGTTTCACAACTACCTTTAAGGGTATTGTAGGCAGCTGCGTCTGGGGAGGTCTTTCCCTGCACACCAAGTGAAACCTCGATTTGGACAGGGGAGAATTCTTGACTCTGAACTAGAAAGAATTCTCCAGCAGGCTAAACGAGTGCAGGTAAGGAATGAATTCATTGAAGTGAGAGTAAAAACGAATGGCCACTGCCCGGCGGGGAGCTGAGAGCAGGAAAGTGCAGAGGGAGGGAGTAGAAGCTTGCTGCATGGGACAGTCTCCCACACCAACTCCTAAAGCCAGGGTTACCTGGTGTCCTGCATCTGCATGGATCTGCATGGTGTGGGGGCTAGTCCCTACCATCCTAGGACTTGAGAGAGCCGTGGTGCAACAGATGTAGTGAGGTTATGTTCTAAGAACTTCTAAAGATTTACAGACAAGCTACTAAAGAACAGATCACGCAGCTGCAATTCCATCCGGGTCACCAGTATGTTGAGGATTGAGTCCTCAGTTCTTGTTCCCACCACAACAAAAAATTTAAAGGTAGAGACACAGCAGCAAAGCAGAATGGAAGTTTTATTTGAATACACTCTAAGGGAGAGCTCAAGTGGGCCAGGTCAAGGTAGACAAAGGCAGGCTGCTTACTGTGAGGCTGCTTTTTACGGTATTTTTGGCAGGACAACTATCTTTGGCCTTGGAGGCCTGGTCTAATCAGCAAGAGAGGGATGATGGATTCTGTACCGATCTTTCGATGATTTTTCTTACACGGGCAGAGTCTGTGCTTGGAAAACTTCTCATCCGGGTGGTTTTTCTTTTCTTGTCTGGGTACTGTATGGACATTCCAAGCAACTCCTAGTCCTTGAAACTTCAACTAATTAACTCCGTCTTTTCTGGCTCTCTGGTTTTATCTGATTAACTCTTTTGAGTCCCTTTTAGTGGGCTTTCCTGGCTTCATTCTCCCTCCGCCCTCTTATGTCTACCTTTCTGCCTATCAGTATATACACAGAAAATCTCATTTTTTGGTCTATAATTAAATATATACCCATGTTTTATTACTGGATTATCACCTGGCTCAAAATACAAAGCTAAATCCAGTCTCCTTTTATTCAGCTTTGGGATGCATTGTACACTTGCATTTTATGTCCTTTTGCTTTATTAAGCTAATATCTAATATAATTTTAAAACATTAAAAAATATTTCTTTATAACGAGACATTAGAATAAATACCATGGATAATAACTAAATTTACTATAGGCAAATCTGGCAGTCAGGGAACTCCAGCACTGTAACTTTTTGTCCTACATAGTTAACAAATTGCATAGCATTTCTCCATTTATCCTAATAGCTTCACAGAAATAACCCTGTAAGGTGGCCAGAGCAGAACTTACTGCCTTCATTTTATAGATAAGGGATACTGAGGCTTAGATAAGTGACTTGTCCTTTTCCTGGAAACTATATGGAGATGCAAATAGAACTATATGAACAATTAATTCCATAATTTGATTATAAGCTGATTTAGAGGTTAAAATGTCTCAAAAGTGTTAATATATTCTTAATATAGAATGCTTATCCTTTCTGGCTAAGCCACAGTATTCTCAAACTGCTTTCAAACACTAAATTAGATGTCTAAAATTAAATATAAACTTTACAAATTCACTCCCTAAGTAGGTGCTTTGAAACCCATTTCCAAAATAAATTTTAATGTCAAAAAAATTTTTCCTTCTGTTACCTCTTTCTAAATATTCAAGGTAAAGCAAGTATTAACAAACCATTGTCTTAAGAACACTTCACTGCTTAGTTCATTGTAAAAATGATAGTCTGGGGAACAGTGGTAACAATATTGATGACAAAGCTGATAGTATTTTCACCTAACACTTAAGCAACTTACTACATGCCATCGACTGGATTAACTTAATGTACCAACTTAAAGTGCTCTAGCATGTCAAAATTCACACTTAAATGACTTGGTACTTTGGAAGGAAGGCTATACTGGAGGGTACTCTAAGACACTGAAGAATCTGCTACTCCCTAGGCAGAAGAACTTTGGTTTCTTGTCATCCCTGGCCAGAGATATTGGGAACTCTCCCCACTCAGCAACTTGAGCAACTCCAATTCCCATACACATCTCAGGGCTTTTTCTTCTTCTTCCAAGGCAATCCCAGCCAATGGGAACTACCCAACAAGGAGAAAGTACCTACTTTTCGGTTTCAACTACCACTCAATATGGAAAAAACTTCACTTAAAGAAATTTGTTCAATTACTATTCATTAAACATGGTATTGGCTTTTTACAGACTTCAGGCACATATGCTACTGCTTCAATACTTCTGCACTACAATGCTATTTAAGAATAAATATGAGATCACCTAGCTTCTAAATCACCCCATGTTGTTGACTCAAATGTAAACAATTACTTTTATTTACTACATTCTTCTTATTTGGAGGTGACTGAATTATTGTATTGATCTGGCAAATTAAGGATTTTACACTCCATTTTTTTTTCTCCTAAAGTAGTTTTGTGTAACTGCCGATTATCGTATGACAGAACAAGCCTATGGAACATGTACAGTTCCAAAGTTATCTGACACTGATATACCTGTTTAAAAAAGGTATATTCTGAGTAATATAAACAGCATCCTAATTGTAATCCTTTAAAAATTGAGTCATAACATCATAAATTACCCTTAAGTTTTTAAATATCTGAATGTGTATCTTCCTTCCCACTCAAGGCAAAAGCAGACAATATGTTGCTGTTTCTTACAACTAACATCTAGTACCCCTTGTTAAAACTGACAAGGTAGTCTTAAGATTAGTAGGAAATCTTTAGCAGACACAAAAGATGAAAGATGAAACTGCAGCAAGAGAGCATGGCAAATCCAAAAGATCTATCAGTGCATAAATCTACTGGGAAAAAAAACACAACAAAAGAGATAGAAAGAATTAACAAGATACAGTAAAAGTTATGTTTTTAAAGCAGTAGATTTTAACAGGGTGGGAAATGTTTAATATGCGTCCTCTGGAAAAGCATTTACCATCTTTTAAATTAAAAAAAAAAAAAAAACAGCTGGTGTATTTTCACAGCGTCTAGATTTATTTATGGTATAAAGCCATAGAATTGTAATATTATTACTCCTTTCCCACCCTGGCAGAGAATAAACATGAATTCAGAAGCACAGTGGAGTGAAAACAAAGAGGAGAGAGAAAAGGCAGCAGAGAAAGACAGAAAAGGTGAATACAGAGCTACAGAAGTGTTTATTGAGCATGCTACAGAGGTAAGCAGAGTACACACAAAAGAAAATTAAACAACCATCAAACCTCCCAACTTTGTTAGAAAATTAATTTTTAATTGTGCCGCTTTCAAACTATACTGAATTTTACATTTCTAAAGATGTAAAAACTCAACTAATAGAAAATATACATGACCATTCTGTCTACATAGATAACAGAATCTATGAATCTTGAAACTAAGTACATCAATTTCAAAAAGTATTGGTCATTTAAACAGAATCAACAATTCAGATTGACAAGAACTGTTCAAATTAATTTGACCTGTAGATTCTGAGCCATGTTTTTATTAAAGTCAGATCTATTCCTAAATACAAAATATTTTGAAGATTTATTAAAACTGAATATTACAATGCAAGGTAAATTAAGACTAAAGGCACATAAACTTTGGTCCCACCTGGTTGTCAGTTTTAGAAAACTGCCACAAAATTAATCTTCTGCAAATTTTCGCAGTACACTTTCTTTATCTTTGAAAAATACATGCACCAGTTCCTGAACTAGCTAGACCAGTCTGCACATGCTCAGAAATCCACAACCATATTCCAAATCTTAATTACAAACTAAGGATGGCAATATATATTTAAATGCACGTAAGTCATGTCAACTTCAAAAACATCTACGAAAAATATTCAGCCACAAACAAGACATTACTTAGTGCTGACATTTATATGATACGTCCCACAAGAGTGTGTACAAAAAGGTTAAGATTCCACAATGCTTTCCACATAGGGCTTAAACTTACAGAAATCACTTTGTTGTCTTAAGAAATTAATACTCTGCATCTTGTTAATTTTAACTAAAGCCTACATTCATAACTGAATCTAGACCAGAATTGTGAGCTACAAAAGGCCAATGTTTTTTTTAAAGCAAAGCCTAAGGTTAATAAAAACTAAAAAATGCTGCTTTATTCTTTCAGTATAATATATCTTATTTGATTAAATAGAAAGAAATGTGACAAGCCAATAATTCAAAGTAAGTTCCAAGCAGGAGAAACAAAAACTTAACCTTTTTACACACCCCTGCCTAAATATACTGAAATTCCCATATAACAATGTGCCCTAGACAACCAATTCCTTTTTTTCTAGTAAATGCACATAGCAACACTAGTTTTCCTTTTTAAGGCACGTATGTCAACTAAGTTGGAAAAGGAAAGTATAATCAAACTAAAATTTTACACAGACAATAAAAATGGCTTCCCTACAGAACAGATGAAATATAGCAGTTAGTAACTCTGCCTTTATGTATGCATTTGTTTAAAACCAAGGAATGATAACAGCATGGGAAAAAAAAAGGGAAACAACCAAAAAATCAAACTCTGGTCCCCACTTTTCTGAACAGTCAATAAGTGATGACACTAAACAATGTGATTCACCCCCAGTCTTCATCTCCCCCTTTTTTAAATTGTTGACTTGGAGAAAGACACTCTCAGATGATGGTTTTCACCAAGGTTATAATTATGAAGATCAATCAAGGCCTGGATAGCTTCTTCCACTGTTGCCATCTGAAGAAGAGCCATTTTGTGATCTCTTCTGAAACGAAATTATGAAATTAGATACTCCATAAAAATAAGGAAGGGCTCAAATACTTGAATTTTGCCCATTCCAGAATCAAAATTTCTATTTAAACAAAAAGTATAAAAAACTATGAAGAAAACTTTTACCTCTACTAAAAGTCACTAATTAAAGACAAGAAAGCTTGCTTACTGAAAAAACTTAAATGCTTTCACAGTGCCCCCAGTGTTAGCAAACAGTGTTCGTAGATCCTCTTCTGCTACGGAAGGACTAGGAAAATTGGACGGGAAAAAAGAATAAACGTTAATAGTAAAATTTATATCTTATTCCTAAAATGTATGACCTTAATAATCTCCAGCTTTAATACTTACGGGATATTGGATAAGTGAAGGGTTGCAGAAGGAGGAAAAATGTTCTGAAAATTTTTGGATCCAGGTTTCTTAAAACGATGCAATGGGGAATTACCAAAATCTTTTGTTAGCCCCTGATCATCAAGTCCCTCTCGAGGTAGCTGTACAGTCTGATGTTTAGACAGAGTAACACGAATAATTTTTCCATACATTTTCTGTCCATTAAGATGGTTCATTGCTATAAAAAGAAAGAATGCTTATTAAAAAACAGTAAAAAAGTTCAAAGCAAAAATAATTCTACTTTTAGAATAGTTGAAATATCTAAATTCCATGATTTTTAAAATAAAGCAGGAATTTACAATAGCCATTGGTGACAGGAATGAAATTCAGTTGCACCAAACAAAAGGATTTAGACAAAAATCCAGCTTTTCTAGAATAAAAATCCAGATTATCTCCTTGATAATCCCGCTGATAAATCATATACTTAGATGCCCAAGAAACATAACTTTTTCTCCCTTCTGCTCCACATCCTAATTATCAAGTTCTATGATAAGACACTGTTCCTTCCCTCTCAAATTCATCATCTCTCCATTTCTCTACTTTTCACAAGCATTATTTTTGATCACAGTAACTCAAGTCTCCAAATTCATTTTCCTGTGGGATTTTTCTCTAATTTTCTCCAACCCATTCTATCATAAAAGCTAGATGACCTCTGTAATGAAAATCTGATAATTATCATTACCTGCTTAAAATCCTTCGTGATAAAAATCTAAACGCATTCTGTAACATGGCTTATCTTTCCTAGTCTGACCTTAACATCCCTCTTCAGTCTCTTTGAACAGGTATTTATTGATGTACAATACCAACCATTCTGTTGGTGCTGAAAATCATGCGGTAAAACAAGAACCATCCTAGCCCTCAGGGAATTTGTGCTAGTTTTTCTAGCCCTGTGTGCATGCTGTTCTATATTGAACAATTTCCTGTCTCCTTCACTATTCCTCCTAGTCTCCTCATCCTTCAACGTTACTTCCTCTGGCAAGGTTCAGAACTTGAGTGAAGTACCCTCTACTTTTTAAATTTGCTGCCAATTTATTTTATCTCTATCCTTCAGACCATGAAGTATACAAAGGCAGGAACCACTGTTCCTACTCCAGTACAGCACACAATGCCTAAAGACAAAATATTACAGGGCTACTTCTTGAGGTAGCAGTTGGGTTATTTTTAAATTAAATGAACTGGTGTGAGATTAGAGAACAGTTATGTTTTATACTTTATTCACTAGTCACAAGAATTTTACCATTTCATAAGTCATATCCTTCAGCTAAACTGAAGGTCCGATTTGACTACTCAAATCAAATTAGTAGTAGTTACTACTAACAGCAGAGAGGTAAAGTCAATGTGGAAGAACAGGTAATTGAGAACAAAAACTCTATTCTCAAAATGTTTTAAATATGGTTTAATATACTACAGTCTGACACAGGAAATAGCCAGAATTTGTTAACTCCATGCAACTTGTCAAACTTACTTATGTAGAATAAAACAGGTCTGAAAAGGAAAATGCTATAAACATATAAGGTACCATTAAGCAAAGAAGGCAAAGGTAAATTCTTTTTTTAGCTATAGTATCCCTAATTTCTAAAGACAAGTTTACTCTTCTGGATTGTTTTACTGCAGTGTTACATATCTGCAATTATTTTTTCTTAGATTTTCAAATGAAGCTAAAAGAAAAAAAATCTCTGGGGCCTGAATTTTCTCTCCATAGTCTTCAGTTATTTCACATATACCTATAAATTTACACTTATAAAATCAACTCAACATCCAGTGACAGTACATAAACTTTTATAATAATAAAGCTATTATGTGAATTACAAAATATTGTTTAAGTTCTATCAATTCTATTGTTTTAAATAACAGAACTTTGCTTAAGATAAAACATTAACTATTATTTTACACAAAATGTAAAATAAGGAATGAATTTTGGGAATAAAGTGGTGTTAAGAAAGTTGTCTTGGTTCTACTTTGAAAAGTTATGAAAAGACTGCACAAATGGCTGAGCTTTGAGATACTGAGGGGAAGAAATAAGAAAACAAGAAGTTCTAGGCATAGTCAGTTATACCCAGAGGAGATGGATGATAGAAAAATGGGATTAAAATAAAGCAAAATAACCAAATAGCCATCTTGGAGGTAAACCAGGTAATGAGAGTCTAGTCAGCTGATTTTTGACAAAAGGATCTGCATAATCTAAAGTAGATGGGGTTTGAGGTGAGTGGCAATTAGAATTTCAGGGTTTTAAGTAAAAAAAAAAAACTTGTCAAAAATTGAGGTATACATAATGATTCAACAAAACAAAACTGAAGGAAATTATCTGAAATACTAAATTAAGATGAACTGAGTTTAAACAGTGGAATTTTAATGTCTTGAAATCTATTGTTCCAAGAAATATGGAATAATTGGATGAAGCAATCAATGATAAAGGAGGAAAAAGTCAATGCTGCAGAGTGGAAATACCATTTTTGGTTGAATATAATGTTTTACTTTTCCCTTAATCTCTGAAGAAAATATTAATGCATAAAAAGAAATTTAAGAGTAAAACTGACAGATACAGGAGGAGTTTATACAATGCAGGAACAGAGCTGTACCGAATTATTATCCCCATTTTAATTCAAAATATTTGTGTTTACTCTCTCATTAAAAAAACATGTATCCTGACATCGGCTTGTCTACTTTATTAGTCTTCGTAAAGAACCCAACTACTTCTTTTTCCCTCTCAACTATCTTCTATACCACTGATTACGAGTCTTGTCTTGATTATCTCCTTTCCTTTGTTTATACCATTATTCTTAGTTAAAGCTTTCTGTCAAAATGATACTTTCACTCTATCACACACATCTAATTTGTATTGTACTTTCATTATCACTTTAGTTTTAATTGTGCAATTGAGAATTCAGTCAGTAACATACTGTTTTAAATTTACTGAAGCATTCTTTGTAGTTTTAGTTTGTGATTACTTTGTCACTGTTTCAAAGTGTATTTAGAAGCAATGTGTTGGATGCATAACTATTAGATGCGTAATTTTATGCATGGGTAATTATGCTGTATAATTTGTATCTGTTGTCTTCCTGATGTAATTCAGAAAGGTGAGCTGAAATTCCCCACTATGGTGGTGAATTTACTCCACTTTCTCTGTAGTTCTTTCCATTTATGATTCATAGATTTTGAGGCTATTTCAGTAGGCACAAACATACAAAAAACTGTTCTATCTTCCTCATGATCTCTTTTATAAATATCCTTTTATCTTAATACAGGTGTGTAAGTTTTCTTTTGCTTCATGTATCTATTTTATATCCCCTTTCAATCTTTTCACATCTTAGGCTTTACATTGTCTCTTATGGAGAGAAATTAGGTAGCTTTTTAAAAATCACATCTGACAGTCTTTTAACGGATGAATTTACTCCTCTCATATGTTAACTCTTATGATGCATCAGGACCATAGTCTACCGTAACTTTTTAATTTATGTTTTTCCCTATTTTTCTCTGTATCACTTGCTATTTCCCCCTTTCTTATGTTTATTTTAGAGGGAAAGGTCTCTTGAATCTCTCTTTTGTCAGACAAGCAAAACCTCAAAGTGTAAGTCAGAGTTCATTACTTATGATAGTGGAAGTAAAAGCTACTATATATACTTATTTAAAAGTCACTATATACACAAACTTTTTAAAAACTGCTCAAATATCACCAGAGTATATGATTTCCACTCACTTTATAGCACAGTTTGAGATATATATTTTAGTAGTAAAAGTCAGTTATGAAGAACTAAAGTTTATTTTTGAGATGGCAGTCATATTAAATAAAAGCAGATGGGCATTTCTTAAGCAGTTCTTGAAAATACAAATTGGAAAAACTATTTTAACATGAACAAACTACTCTGTCATTTTGTTAGAGTTCATTCATTTTAATCATTGAAGATTAGTATGTTATTTTAAAAGATGATTTACAAATTAAATTATTCCTAAAATACCCAATTTAAGAAATACTAATATAAATTAAATTATAGACTATGATAAGGTTATTAGAGAAACATCTTAATGTTTGCAAATTTTAAAACTCTGGTCTGAAGTGATTTAAGATGGCCTTTAAGATTTGCAACAATCATTCACATTTAAACACTACTGACTGTATCTCAATTTTCTTTGTCCTTTATTTCTCCCACACTACTTCCTAAGCATAATACATGTGCCTATATTATAAAAAAATTTTATATATGGGAATTTTCAAATAAGAGGCACATGAAAAACAAAGAAAGAACAGAGCCCAGAAACAAAGCATACTGAATTTAAGTTTCACTTGTTTTTTTAATAGTATACCCTAGTTTATGTGGGATGTCAGAGAGAAAATGTTTGTGTGTGTATTAAAGACATTAACGGAGTACATATTTTTATGGTCATATACTTTAAGAAAGCAGTATCTACCTTAGCAGCATTAATAAATAATAATAATTTGCCACTATATATAAAATAAATGATAAATCATGCTATTAAGGATAAAAAATTTACAAATGCAAGTCTTGTTAGGCACTGAATTGTATTCTACCGAAATTTGTACTGTTGAAGCTCTAGTCCCTTAGCGTGGGGAAAGGATCCTTGAGGAGGTAGACTAAGGTTAAATGAGGTCATAAGGGTGAGGCTCTAATCTAATAAGACTTGTGTCTTTAAGAGGAAGATAAACCAGAGAGCTCAGAGGAAAGGCCATGTGAGGACATAGAGAAGGTTGCTGTCTGAAAGACAGAGACCAAGCTCTTACCAGATACTGAACCTGGGGGCACCTGACTACTAGCTTCTAGAACTGTTAAAAAAAAAAAAAAATTCTGTTGTTCATGCCATTCAGTCTGTAGTATTTTGTTATGGAAGTCCAAGCAGGTGAACATAAGTATAGTAAAAATTAAGGTACTACTTATTTAAAATAGTCCTTACATAAACCAAAAACAATATCCAGAAGAATTTGGTTAAATTCTACCTCAGGTACCATTCAACCATGATGATTCTAAAAAATCCATTACTATACAAGGATGATGCCACCCACTGTTCATACAGTGACAAGAAAAAAAACATTTGAGAATGCTTTGTTAACTATGAAGCACTGTAAAATGCTACTTACAGTGTATATAAAAACAATGACAATGACTACACCCAACAGGATACAAAAGTATACAGAGCACAGGAAGATTTACTAACCATCTATGACATGATCAGTACTCTTATATGTATCTTTCATTAAAGATGGATATCTCCATTTTAAGAAAATGAGAAGCCAGATGTATAAAGTTTTATATATTGTCTGAGCTACTATGACAAAGAAACACTGAAATTCAAACTTACTTCTGACTCTGAAGGCCAAAAGGGAACATATACCATGGTTTTAGTTTGAGTCTCAGTGGATATAAGAGCAAAAATATGAATAGTCCTTACATTAAAAATGGCAAATTTTAAAATTAACAATGTGAATAAAACTAGTCTGAGTTACTATTACCTTTGAATCTCAATGAACAGAATAAGCTAAGAGCACACTGTGAATATACAGTTGTATTCTAGTTTTATGTGAGTTGACTTTGTATATGAAGTCAAATGAGACAATTAAAATCATCAGTTATTTATCTAAATAATAATATAAATGTAATTTAATTCCATTTTAAGATTTGAACAAGGATTAAAAATAGTATATTTGGCACAGTTTTTTCATTTTCTAGGAACCTGGTATCTCTAAAATACATTTTCCATGTGATTCTTTCAATTACTGAATTTAGCCAAATATGTATAAATTTGACTTCAGAAGAATTAAAACACATGAATTAATCCAGATTCCAATGCACTATATGAATAGTTAACTTGTATTACAGGGAGTAACCAGGAACAAAAAACACTAAGGATCTTTAATATAAATGATGTAATTCTTGTGTGAAACTGTTATTGCAAATTTGGAGCCAAAACCTTTTTCTATAAGACTGTGCCTGAGAAATGGTAAGAGAAGAGCAGAAAAATACAAGGATGTTCATCATATGCAACTATCACATTAAAATATGGACGTTAACATGACATGTCATGCCTGGCTATTTAAAATAAAAGAACGATTCTTACTGACACAAAGGGTCTTGTTTTTATTCACAGATTTACATTATATATTTGAAATTAGATTTAAAGATGTATAGATAACATAAAGCTTAATCTTACCAAGTTGTGATTGATTTCCATCAGCCATCTGTATTAGAGCACTGTCTTTCTTATTGTACAAAATCTTCACACGCTGCACATCTCCATAAACACCTTTTTTGGAGCCACAGAGAGGTAATCCAAAAACGGAATTAATTTTACATGCAAGTCACCTAAATATTATCTTTCTGACATATTAATGAAACATTCAGACATCAACATGATCACTCATTCAAACTCATCATTCTCACAAATGAATAAAGAAGATCAAGATTTTGAACAGTGAATTTTGAAAAGAATAATTTTTGATAAACCCTCAAAGCTATGTGAATGATATTAAATTAAAGACCATGCAAAATAAACCAGCATGCATTAAAACAAATTTTGTGTCTATGGAGAGTTTTAAATAGCAAAGAAAAATAGCAAAAGATTTACTATTCAACTTTAAGCCAAAGTGCTAGCTACAAATAAGAATTAAGGTGAAATAAAAATCAAATCAATAATAAAAGTATAGTGCTAACAATAACATACCGAAGAGGGTAAACAGACTTTGGGGCGTAACCATCTTTAGAAGGAGAGAAGAGCAAGCAGCGTAAGACAAGAAGAGAGAAGAGTCGAGGAAGAGCGGAGATGAACAGATCATCCATAACGAAGGGTGGTTCCCGCAGAATGGTGAGGTGGTCATGGATCATGGTTCAAGGCGGTTAATTGGGGCAAGTTGGTCCGAGGAACATTTGTTCAAGCACAGAAGCATGAACATTGGGAATGGAGACAGGGAATGAAGACAAGGACAAGGAAAAAAAAGGATAAGACAGGGAAGGGAATGGGCATTTGGGAAAAGACAAGGAAAGGGAAGGTGAACACACAGGGGAAAGGATGAAATGGGGAAGGGAAACAGCAATGCAGAAGAAAAAAATAAGGAATTGGGGAACAAAAAAAAAAATAAAATATAGGTCAGTACATAGGAAATGCAGGAATTTGGTCAGAAAATGGTTGGTTTATGTACTGTACAAGAAAAACTGAGTAAAATGTAGTCATCCAAGACAAATATGGGTAAAGTACATCTATATCAAAGAGTAAATTACAGCATTTCATCTCAACATAGGGAAGGAAAGCATGCATAGGAATTTTAAACTTTGAACTTTAACTGCATAAGCATGGCTGGTTATGAAATGCAGGCAAAATTCTTAAAAGAAAAACAAAGGCACTCTGATTCAAACATTTTTGCATGCAGACTGAATGACAATAAAATAAGCTTAATGTTCATATTAACAGAGGCCAATTAAAAATGAAACAAATACTCCAATTAGACATCATAAATTGATACACTAAAGCTTCCCACATTTCATACCAGCTTTCATAGCAATCAAAATAAAATATACCAGACATAAAATGTACAACTAAAGAAAATAACTCAGCAATAAATATTATTTAACAAGGGGGAGATAAATTTGAAAAATATTTTTAGAAGACAATGACTAATAACTGCAAAGAAAAAATTACTAAGAAAGACTGGAAGAGTGCCTCGTCAAGATCTTTGGAAGAACCTTCAAAGAAAAATGTATTAGAGTAGTTCACATAAAATAAGATTTAAAAAAATGCAATGACACATAAGCATGAAATGAACAGCAAATAATTAGAAGAAAAGAACAAAACTGCTTAACAGTTAAATTTGCAAATTAGATCACACTTGCCTTTGAAAATAATAAAAAAATAAAAAGCCAAACTACAGTACTTCACCATATTTTTCTTAGGAAAAATAGGTAGATTAAAAATAAATAAGTAAAAAATATATAGAGAGATATGACTACAGAAATAGTTATTACTTAAACATGTACATAGATTTTATTCAGAAGTAGAAACATACAAAAAATACTCTAATGAATGTACATAAAAAGGCAAGTGCAAAATGAAATAAACATGAGGAACTTTCACAAATGAAATGGAGTTAAAGAATGAACATTAGAAAATCATTTCACTAACCTCTTCGTTTAAATTGCTAACCAACAGGACTGTATTGCCACCAGCTGAGACTCCAGGCATACCCACTCGGCCCGCAGCAGCTGCTGCAGCTGCCGCAGCAGCATTTGGAATAGCCAGAGGACTCAGAGCTCCTGGAACAGCTGCAACAGGAAGCCCTAATTTTAAAATAAAGCATATTTTACGAAACACACACAAGTCGTTTACAAAACCAAAAGCACGAAGGCTGCATGGCTGGGGGTTGACCATTCCACATGGTTCCTGAAAGTTAATTTTTATAACATTTAGAAAAATAGTTTGCTGATACGTAGTAGTTAGAGAAAATTAAATGGTCTCAGTGAAATCATTAAATATTAGAACTAAGGTACATACCTGTAGTATGCTAAAAAATTAAGTATACAATATTCCATTTCCTATGGAAAAGCAAACAAAGCATAAAGAATAATAGCTGCAAGTCAGAGACTTGCAATATTCTCACTTCACAGTTTAACAGAAATTATGAAGCCAAATCTAAAAAATACCTTCAACATAATAGTAATTCACGCTTTTTTATACAAGTGCTATCTTCTTCAACGCAAATAGTTTATCAAACAATAAGACCATCAGTTCCTAGAGACAAATCACCCTAAACATCATTATTTAATTCATTCAAATGACCTAAAGAAAATCTTGACTCAAGTTTGCCTTAATTCCACACTCAAGCTGTTACAATGAACACAAGTTCCTCAAATACATTTCCCCCGTTAGAAAGGCTGAGAAAATGTCACTGTATCACACAGATTTTCTCTTTTGGTATTTTCCCATCCTTTGCCTAACAATCTTAATATTTCCTTATTTCTATTGTTCTAACTTTCCAGTCTTACTGTTCTATCATCTTTTAAGATACTTCAGTCATTTATTCTAGAAAAAATTGCCTTTTGTCTCAGCATCTTTTATTCACATTCCAATTACCAATGAATTTGGAATCCTTTCATCTTTTAAATTCTTACATACCATTTTATTTCTTAATAATTCACTACTAGTTAATAATTCTTAATAATTCACCAATGGAACAAATGTTTTTTTCTCCTTCCCATAATAAAGGAAACAAACATCCCACCTATGTGAGGTTAATTCATGACATACCTGGGTAGAATTGGCCTAGTACTGTCGTCCCATAAGTTTACATCTTATTTCTTCTTTCTCTCCAGCCTTCTTGTGTGTCGTAAGGATATGCTGTTACCTTTGGTTTCAGGTCTCTTAGTCTTTCAGCCAAGTGTTTTTTTTTTTCTTTTTCTTTTTACTTTATAGAAGCTGCTTATGATCTTTTACTGGCAGTCTGAACAATTCTTTAAGATTCACAATTCTTAACCTCCTTAGTTTTTGACATAAACTTTTCCCTCCAATTTCCTTTTAACACCTTTCTGAGCACTGCATCAGTGCCGTAATGCTTCTTTACAGTCTTGTTCTGGATGAGCTTATTTTACAGCTTTTTGGCTACACCATTTTTGGGATCTCCCCCTTTTTTTCTTGTTTCTGCCCTTACTGTAGATTTCACTTTTTGAGAATTTCCAACATACACAAAAGTAGAGAGGCTAAAATAATGAACCCATGTACATACACCGCACTGGCTTAGCAATTGCTAATTGATGGCCACTCTTGTTTCAACCACTTACCCATTTTGTTTTTAAAGTAAATTCCAGAAATAAAGATATAATTTTAAAACAGAAACTTCTCTTGTCTAGTATTTACTAACTGCATGACAATGTTGGGTGCCTTTTTGGAAATAACTGTGATCTTTTTAACTATTCTACAACATTACTAACTTCTCCATGTTAAATACCATAGCTCTTATTATAGATGGTCTCCATTTACAATTCAATGGATCTATTAATTTCTGCCAATGTCATGTATAAAATACACTCCTAATTCCTAGGCATGCACTCACAAGAACTTTGTTCTTGCATACTTTCAGAAAGTGACCCCTCATCCTTTCTTTAAACACTGTTCTTCAGTACTTTCAGATAGGTTTTGACTAAACAGCATTCAAATAAAGTTCACAACACAATTACTTAACAGTGGTGGAAACTCCAGACAGAGGCATTAAACTGTGATATCATTTCCTTGTTTCCCTTTTACTTGGCTATACTTAAGAGAATAAGCGACTTAAAATTCTGTTAAGTTTCTTGGTTTTAATGGGATCCAGTTGATAGCCCAAAATAAACACAAACTGTGTAAAAGAAAAAAGTTGAGTATCAACCCTAAATTCCCTTCTAACAAAAAAAAAAGACTTTTTTGAAATCCATCAAAGACATCTGAACAATAACATCTTCTCCACGATAAAATTTTTTTTATCAGTTTTATTTCTGGTTTTAATGTTCAATTCTAATAGGCAAGAAGCGATTCTCAGGGCCCACTAAGCCAGAAAAACTTAACTGAAAAATTATAATTAGTTACCAAAATTAAAATGATCTCAAATCTCTTAATCCCATGCATTTTCTCTGTATGTCTCTTGACTCTCACCAACCATCATCAGTTTATAAAAATACTCCTACTTATTTACTAGAATTATCTTGAACTTTTTGTACTCTACAGGGAAGAAATTCTCAAAATTTTTGGTCTCAGGACCCCTATGCACTCTTAAAAATTCTCAGGACCACAAGAGGTTTTGTTTATTTGGGTTATATCAACTGAATTTAATATATCAGAAATTAAAACCAAGAACATTTTTAAAGAACAAGAACACATAATCAAGTATTCTATAAGCTGTCAGAGTAATTTAGAAAACTCCAGTGTATGCTAATGAGAGAATTACAGTAAAAAACCGAGTAACACTTTGGTATTATCATGAAAATAGTTTTGATTTTATGGACCCACTGAGACAGTCTCAGGGGTTTCCCAAATATCTCTATACATTTAAAGAACCACTGCCATAAATATGTATTTGTTGTAACACTTTATACATAATGGGCTGCTTAAAAAATACTGAAAAATTCAAGATGCATTTACTCACTCCAAAGGAAAGGAAATTCTGTAATATATATGACAGATGTGGGTATATACATATATTAATTATTTTTAATGTGAGACATGCAGTTAAGACTACTCACTACTGACACTTCCAAAATTTATAGTTCTAAGTCACCTATTACTCATCTTTCCTTGTTGACATTTCAAGAAAAATGACTCATTCATGAAACATACAAAAAATATCAATCTACCTAAATTTGATATATCAATTTACATATTGCAAACTGAGGTTAACTTTGTTTCTGCAGAAAATTGTTTCTTCTAAAATACATCTCTACCATGTCAATATACAATTAAACAACTAATGAATATTACACCAAAATATTCAACAGTAAAGAAAAATTTGTTCAAAGAAACCTTAAATATTTAAAAATATAACTTTTTAAAATTCATTTCTTCGGGAAATTTTGGTTTTCTAATGGAGATACCCTGTTGGCACAATATTTAAAATATCAAGCCTTATCATAGAAAAATGATCACTGAGAATTATAATAATTGAAATCAATCTAAAATGTTGAGAATTAAATGTCTAGGCTAAAGGTTTTAGTGTGATAGATGCCAGAGACTAAGAAAAAAAAAAAAATCTACCAGAGAATGCCATATCTTACTACACAACACTGTGCTTTAGTAAAAATAAGACTGATTTTCTTGTTAGAAAAATTTGGGCTCAAAGTATATGCAATTTACCTCCTTCTAGTAAGGAAGTAATAGAAAGCTTAACAGAAAGTAGAAAACAAGCTATGAGGTGTCCACCATTGACTAGTGTCCAAATGCTACTTCACAGTCTCCCTACTCTTCCACTTACAATCACTATTCTGGGCCAGTGCTACTAAGTCAGGTGACCTATCCTGCAAATGATCTTTCTTGAATTTTAGGTAGCCCACAGTTATAGTACAAGAGTGGTTTAAAGAGGTGAGGGTAGTCACTGTCCTTAATGCCACTAGTATTTATTTCCCTTCTACTATTTCCTCCCCTGGGCTGGTTAAGTCAAACTGCTTAAGCCATCTTTACAGTTCTAAATCACTAGAATAGACTGAGTTTTTACTGGACTTTTAAAACCTCTAAGGACAGATTCTACAATTAACCCCAGAATACCCTTCTCTAAAAATTCACTTGGTCAATCAGCAAAAACTTTTCTAAGGTTTAATCTACATGTCTACTATAATAAAAATATAAAAACCTACATATAAAACATGATTCACTATACCATAATAGTAACTTCTGAAAAGGAATTTTACATTATTTACATTATTTTTTATATTAATATTAACTCCTAGGTTTAAGAGTAGACAATAAATTTACCATCTCCCCTTTGTAAAGATTATTAAATGTTATATACATTGGCTCCAGTGTATTATTTTGAGCTGTAAAAATAATTTTAATTTTACTGATTTACATCTTTAGTTAAGGCAGCAGGTATGCTTGAAAAAAAATACTATTTATTTAAGCATATTGATAATGGGGGATAAAAATGCCTGTTCTACTTCCAGGTTTGTCATAAAGATAAAACACGGCTGGAGAATTTTACAAACTGCCATATGCTAAACAAACAGAAGGCATAATAGGGATCCTTTCCATATGAAATGATCTTCATCAGCTGGGCCACCTAGATATTTTGAGTGATTCACCAATATCATAAATTTCTCATGTTAGTTCTTATGAAGTGATAAAAATTATGTATCTATCCTTCTCTTCAGGTCATATTTTGCTGATGAACAGACATCCCTAACCCTGCCCATTTCAACTGAACAATTAAATTTTTTGTTAGCTTATTTTAAATCATTTCCATTCCAAACTTTAGATTTTAATAAATATTTTTAAAGTTTTAGATATACAAAAAAATTGAAGTTCCACAGGGCTCCTATATAACCCAGGCACCCCTTTGGCCCCATCAACATGTTACATTAGTATGGTATAATTGTTGTAGTAACTCAGCCAATATTGATGGGTTAGTATTAACTAAAGTCCACACCTTATTCAGATTTTCTTAGGTTGCATCTAATGTCCTTTTTTTGTCCAAGATCCCATTACTGTCATGTCTCCTCAGGCACCTCTTGACCACAACAGTTTTATCCTTGGTTTTTAAGGATGCAGGATCCCTTCATTTCCCATTCTAAAACTTCTATCCAAAATCAATTACATTACTTCTTTTCATCTTATCTTTTCCCTGTTCAAGACACCAGGTAGTTTGTTACTGAACAGACAGCTGGTGGTGGGACTTTGATGGTCCCTTCTAATTGTCTTCGATGGGAAGGGCAATTTTTTACAACATTTTATTTCCTGATTTGAAAATATTTCACTTTTGACAAGAATGACAACTACTATCCCTTCTTGAAATAATCCATTCCTCCTTTTCTACCAACCTTCCCTTCATTTCATATTTTGCCCTCCAGAATCCATTCTTTTTATCAACAACTGCATTTTTGTTCAATGTATTCCTTAAAGAAACTTTTTAATTATACTTTGTCCTAACAAAATTTCTCTTATTAATTCCCTCAAAAAGTCATTTTTATCTCCCTAAACTTTTTTCCAAAGGTAAGAAATAGATGTATTATTCATCACTCTACCCCACTACCCAATGTTACTTTCAGGCTCCCATTCTACCACCAACAAATTAGGACAGCTTATGATGTCAACACCATGCAATCATTTCTTATCAAAATAGCCATCAGATCACTGGGACATTTTCTCATAGCACCTGGCTTTATCTCCTTCTCTTCCATCCTATCATCTTGTGATCTAACACACTGGCCTCATGATTTCTTGAAAATGTTACTTTCGATGATTTTTTTACAACATTCCATTTCAGCAAATTCTCTTGCTAAGTCTGATTTTTCTTTTTTCTTTTTTTTAAAGCATTCATTTCTAACATTTAAATCTAAATTCCCTTTCCTGATTTCATTCTTCCATCTTCTCAATCCTCCTACTCCCAAACAATTAATGAACCCACTTTTGGCCTTTATGAGGAACAGTTCCCTTTCTTACTCTCCCTTGGCTTGTCTTTACCATGTAGCCTAAGTGTTTTGGCTTGCTTGCTCTCCTAGTCCTTTAGTGCTCTAGAATGCCAGACTTGGATAAATCCAATCTTGTATTTTGGTTATATAAGTATATGTGAGGTTTGTAAGTATTAAAATGAAAACACAGGCATACATACCCCCAAAGTGATTCCATAAACATTTTGTTATCCAACTTAAGCCCATTTCCTAGTCTACTCTCAAGAGTTCCCTAAAAATCCACAAGACTTAGTATGCTAACTCTTACTCTCATTATGTTCAACACATATGAAATACAGATGAGAATTCCCTCAAATTTTTCAACCAACTTCAAAAGTCCTTCCTTCTTTCATCTGTTCCCCCACTTCTCATTCTTCATAAAGATATAGAATGGCGAGAATAAAGAATATGGACTATAAAGTTAATGTCTTCAGTTCTGACTTTAGCTGTGCCCATAATTTCTATGTGAGCTTGATAAAAATCCCTTCTAATTCTCAAAATTTTCCTAAAAAAGTAACTATATTTTCTAGGCCCTAACATTTCCACTATAACCTTGAGCCAATGCATAATGGTCACTTCTAGGACTTAAGCTAGCCTAAAAAACAAACACTAGTTAATTTGGAATGAGCATTCATTATATGCCAGGAGCTGTTCAAAATTCTTTACATGTCTTAACACGTTTATTTGTCACAACAGCCTTAGAACACAGAGATTACTACATCCCATGTCATTATATCCATTACTAATGTGGAAGTTGAGACAGTGAAGCTGAGCCAAATTTTGAACTCAGGATGGACATCTGGTTTTGGAACTCATACTCTTGATGATTATTCATACTTCCTAAACAAACATTTCCTCTTGGACTCTGCTTTATTCTTCAACTACTTTATCTTTTTCTCCTTTCTTTCTATTATAGATTTCTTCAAAGAGCAGTAATACTTTATCATATTTACAGGTGTAATCTGTTATGATTCATACCCACTCTTATGTACAAATTATGGTAACTACTGAACAGGCAATTCAAATTTTAATCCTATCTATTTCATCTTTCAATTTCCCACAATACACATCTATACTGCATAAGGTTTCAGTTTAACTTTCTTGCTCTGCTAAACTTAGGGAATCTTAAACCGAACTTATAAATATCATACTTTTGACCTCACAACCCCACAGCACTCTTACCCATGTACTAGGCTGAATTTCCTATTATCTGGTGAACTCCTTCACAAGTTTAACACTTTATAAGTAATTGTATCAGTAAGATGCCAAGTCTACCACTTTTATGTTTAATTTCTCCCATAGTTCTTTCTTTTCATTCTCATCCCAAATCCCTCGTTTAGACTAAATACCTTAAGACTCCAAAATACTCCTTTAGATAGCAGCAGTTCTAAAATCTTGTCCCAAACTAGTTCTTTTTGGCACTGCCTTTCATATTTTCCCAATTACCTTTTACATTATTCATAATGGAATGCTTACTCATTCCCTAAACATGACATATACTTTTATCACATTTGTTCATGCTGTATTTTTTTAAATTATCTTTTTTCTTATCCAAATCAAATGGCCTTTGGCCCATTAACTCCCTCCCCCAATTTTTCCTATGGATGATTACTCACTTCACTATGTTGTAATTCCATACTAACTCTACCACATATTTCATTAGAGCTGAGTCCACCAGAATTACCTTTTAATTCTTCTGAGTCCTTGCAGAGTCTAGCATCGTGCTAAAATGATTGTTGAATAATGCAAGGAAAAAAACAAACCAGGATGCTACTGAGGTGAGGCAGAATCCTTCTAGAGATGTGAAATGCCCATGGCAATCACCTAAGAAGCTATCAGAAAAAATCTAGAAAGTAGGGATCAAATAGAAAAGGCAGATTCAGAGAGTGGATACCACTTTGAATTAAAATCAGTATCAACAGCAAAAAAGAAAATACAGCAGAAGGGAATAGAAATAAGCTAGGAAGAACTGAAAGAGAAAGATCGAGAATCTAAATGAAATTTCCTATATGCATCTATTATTTTCTTGGTGTACTTTTAGGGGAACTAGTGAAAATCTGCATAATTTTTACCTTTAGATAGAGGTACATTTTATACTAAGGTCAAAAACATATTCTTTTTTCTACTTATTGCAAAAGCAGCACTAACAACTTTAGAAGCTTTTTGTTTTAACCATGCTGTATATATACTTCCAACTCTCAAAAACATATTTTTTCAAAATAAAATCTAGTCTGATTTAATTTAAGCTTATTTGCTGTATTTAGAGGCCAGAGTTGATTACCACTGAATTCAGGCTGTTTAGCCTTAAAAATATGAACACTAGGATGAGCACAAGAGAGGTTTTCAAATATCTGATGGACTGTCATGGAAAAAGAGAAGGTAAATAACAGGACTAATAAAAGGAAGTTATTTAAAACTACAGCTGAGAATACAGTGGGTGAATATAATGGATCAGTTCAAGAAAAGAGTATGTGACCATTCATTAAGAGCTTTATATCAAAAAAGGCTGCCTATGAATAACATTAAAAGTAAGCTTAATCCATTTAAGAATGCTGGTAAGTAAGTATGAACTGACTCAACAACATATTTTTTCTAAAATTTACATCACATTTCTGGCCGATTTTACGTTTATCTCCAAAGTGTGCAACTACTACCAAACAATTTCCTTTGCTGAGAAGACTAAAAATTCCCTATTTAAACACATTCATGCCAGTACTATTCAAAATGGATTCAAAGAGTTAAGTAAATTCTCTAAAGGTTACTGCTTCAAGTTAATTTGTGATTCCAGAGTTAAAATTTTATCCACTAACAGAAATTTTAAAACAGACAATTCTACCTCAGCTCTTGCAACTTATTTTTCTAAAGGAGACAATTTAAAGAATGAAAAATTTGTACTTAAAAAATTCTGCCACAGCAAAATTAAAGATAGTATAATAATCCAAAGAACTCAAGATGATTTTCTAAGAACACACATATAAAATAGGCATGCTCGACTAGTTTCTTCTTAGATAAAACAAAAATATGAGAAAAAAAAACTTATGGGATGTGAATCACTACAGGTATTTTCAAGTGACATCTTACCAAAATTTTCTGATTTATGTTGAACATGATAAAATATTCCTTTTTTAATTATATGGTTGTTCTTTTTGGGGGGTATTACTATGACATTTAGTGATATGCTTCAAAAATCTATGTAGTTTAATGTTTCTAGGATTTTGGCGTATTGTTAAGTAATTATTTTGGTCTTTCTTGGATGAAAGCTTGACTGGCAAATTCACTCTGGATTTAGTGAAACAAGTAACAGCAGCAGAACGTTAGGGGTAAAAAGGTTCATATCAAGCTTTATTCTCATGGTGGCAGGTCAAGTGCTAGACTCATGTCTGCCTCTGGGGCATTTGCAATCATCTCTGTCTCTGCCTCTGCCTTCATCTCCAGGCAGAGCACTGGGCAGAGCTCTTTATATATAGAACATGATAATGGCTCATTGCCAATGGGTGTGTAAGCATTAGCCTAGCAGTGGGCCAGTCACAGTATCAAATAGTTTAGGATCAGGTAAGGATCCTGGCCACAGGAGCTTCTTTCATTTTCCCTGCAGTAAGTTACTCGCTTTAATTTTATGGGCATAATTTTCTTTGCTATAATTAGTTTTATAGTACAACATTACAGATTAGGGTTTTGATAAAATTAAGATTTTAGTATGTAAGTTTTAATGTATATGTTTTGTGAAAAAATTTTAAAAAGTCAGTTTATTGTTTTTGGTTTGCATATTTTATATATCCCTATTTTGGATCTAACTTTCAATAGATAGAAGAAACAATACACATCTCTGGTTTTCTAATCATAAAATAACCAGGTTAAACACTGAATGGACTTAGCAACAAAAAACAATCTGTCATAGCAACAGAAAACATCTTAGTAAATGAGAAAAGAAGGAAATTAAAACTACAGGACTTATGTATTTACTACATGTATTGTGTTATTCTATATTAACTCCACAGGGGAGGAAGGGGCAGGTTAAAAGGTCCAGCTAATCAACAGTACATTTTATTCTACTGTTTATTTGTGTATCAGTTAGGAGTATGGACTTTGGAGCCAGACTGCCAGACTTTCTCAGTCACTCCTTAAGTATGGAAATTTGACTAAACTGCTAATCTCTTTGTATCTCAGTTTTTAACTCTATAAAATGGGGGCAATAGGGTAAATGAATTTAGATATGAATGTGAGGATTAACTCTTAAAAAAAGGACTAAGAACAATTCCAGCACATAATAATACTCAATAAATAAGCTATTACTAGTATCCACATGCATCAGACAAACTTTGGTTCCTGGGATTGAGACAACTTCATTGCAAGCCATAGCATTTCAAAGGTTTTTGCCACAAAATATTAGAAATGAAGAATTGTAAGCAATAAAGGTAGAATCTAAGTGTAACTACTTTTAAACTAGTAATTTTCTAAATAGTTCTTCCTATGGTTGGAATTATCCCAAAGGGATCTATCAAGGCATTCTGATAACAGAACCATATTTTTAGAGACAGCAAATTGTAGCAGGAAAAATAGCTAATCCCTTCTTCCATCAATACTAATCATCCAAAAAAGACCACACTCCTTATGTGGAGAAAGTGAAGGTTCCTATGGCCCGGATTCTCTCCTATGACCAAGATTCTCACATGGCCCTGGTTGGCTAGCTCACTACACACATGTGGGCCATATGTTGTTACTGACTCTATATAAAGAGCTGCCCCCAGTGCTCTTGGCTGCATGACTATAGGAGAGCAGAGGCTGGCTTGTTGGGAGCATCGAGGACGGAGACCTGAGATGTCTGCAGGGGCAGAGAGCCGCGGAGGCAGAGATTTTCTTGCTGCATGGAGACTTGCTCTGACTGGATGGGAGTCTACTGACTGACCTGCCACCATGGGAATAAAGTTGGGAAAGTTGGGTATAACCCTTTCACCCCAAGAACATTCCACTGTCATTTCTTCGGTCTCATTGAATCCATAGTGAATCTGTCCAGGGCTGAAACCCATTGGCAAGACACCTTAGCAACTGGCATATGTATATCTTTAAGATTTTTCACCAGCATTTCTTTTCAGAAAGCCTGTTTAATGGTCTACATCACAATAACTGAAAGTAACCTTACAAACTCATGAAAATACCAAGTGATAATTTTCCTTTTCCTAAGCTCTAGGGCTTGGATAAATAGTTTGGTAAAAAAACAAAATAAGAATTTCCAAATAACATCCACCTTTAGAGGATACTGAAACCATGAACAGCCTAAAGACAACAATGGATGAGCATATCTTGTTTTCTAAAAAAAAATCTAACGTGCACACAAAAGGAGAAACACAAGCATCACTTAAATATATTTAAAGAAAACATGAGTCCTACTCTATAAGCTCACCACTATAATGCTAATTAATTTCTAATTACTCAGCTTTATAGTTTTTCTCCTTCATCAATCTACTGTAATAGCATATATTAAGACAGCAATGCATCACAGATGTTTGTTTCTACTGCACATCTTACAGGACTCACATTAAAAAGAACAGCCACAGACTGCAAATTCACATGGATACAAGAAAAAGAACACCTGAAGGATGTTAAATCCTTTGAGTAATCATACTCATATATGGAACTTATTTTTTTCCTCACAATTAGCTATGAGAGAAGTGACTTAGAGTCTGTTGGTAATTTCTGAGAATATATTAATGCTTCCTGGTTCTTTATTTTAGGGGGATCAATTATTTTTTGAGAAAAATATTTAAATTTTAATTAGCCCTGTTCAGTCCTTTATCCACCCCCTTTTTCTTTTCAGGGCCACTGGCCAAAACCTCTAATAATAATAATAAAAGTAATAATTACATAAGTAAATAAAACTGCTCACTCTAGACTAAGGTTACCACCGCAAACCACTCTGGGGCTGCCAGGACCTGGAAGCAACCAACAGTTTCTAAAGTTTAAAGCAGAAGTTGGGAAGAATCTAGACTGTGCCCATTCATAACCTGGTTTATATAATTAACTAAAAGCAAACAAAAGCTAGGCATCAACTTCTTCTATTAAAAATTTGCCAATAATACAAAAATTTAACTAATTATCCTGCACATAGCCCTAGCTGGTGAAGGGAAACTCTACATTAAGATTTTCAACTAATTAATGTAGAATGAATGTGTGAATTAGGGGGAAAAGGGCAGCACTTGCACCCCCCAAATGAAATGAATTAAGGCAGCAATCATTAGTAGATTAAAAACCATTAGTAGAAAAACAGTCCAAGGATCAGAATGTTACCACCTGAAACTACAATCTTAAAGGATGGCTAAAATCACTAAGAGGTGGGATAACCAGATGTTTTATGCTTCCAACTGAGATACAATATGAAGCACAAGAACACCTCTGAAGCATTACTGCTTAAACAATACAATTAAATAATGATTCTCAGTTTAGAGTAGGAACCAGTGATTTCAATGTGTTTGGGAAACACCGTTATAAGGACTACATATTTGCCTTTATGAATAAATTTTTGTATGTGTTATTGATTATCAATTATTTTAACATCAACAGATTTCCTATACAAAGTTTGCTTTGTCTTTCTGTCCAGACTGTATGAGAATGGCTGACTGCTACTTTATTCAACTCAAAATACATAGAAAAGCTCTAAGGTAAGTATTCTCTATACATATTATCTTTCCTAATTTTTTAAATGCAGACATGACCATAAAATATTAATTATTTCTAGCAATTTTTCTAAAAGTGATCCACCCCTTAATAAATTAACTACATTTCTTAAACATGATAAACTGCTCATTATAATAATGTCTCAGTTTATAATCTCAAGGACTTTTGATCACTTTGTTCTCTGAAGCAAATCATCTGACAGATTTGTGATTATGTACTTAGATGTCAGATCTAACTAATTGCAAAGCACTCAGTCTCCTTTCTAGAATAAATTACATTTTCTGAAACACTGTGATCCCTAGCACTATAAGAAAAAAGCAAAGAAGCCAGGTATAAATGCTAGTCCTAAAAAAGTACTGTGTAGTATCAATTAAAATGTGTAATACTGATTCCAAAATAAATCGTCATGTGCTTACCTATGACACAAAAATTATGCAAGGTAAAGTGAATCCCCGAAATATTTAGCAGAAAAGAATCATCACCTAGTACTTGTGTTTTAAATCGTCTTTGAAAAATAGAGATACCTATCAATTACTTCATCTTGAGTAAGTACTGTTTGAGGAAGACTCAGCAGGAAATGGATTCCATCAATACTAGTTTGTTGTACACTGAAGTCACCAGACTTATTAAATATCACTGGAGGCAAATAAAAAATAGAAAAGATTTAGTACCATTCTGTAAGGCATTACCTCACTAAAGCAATACTGAATGTTACTATAAAGGGTGTTTGAAGACTACTTTAAAAAGCAAAACAGTAAGTGGTTCCTTATAAAGATGATAATATCCATAAAATGTGTGGGAGAAAAGTTAATGTCCTATAAATGGAGACTTTTGGATTGAGATAAAGTATTTAAAAATACTTTTTCTATAAACTGGCCAGTCTGAAACAGGTGACTAAAGTTGAAGGCTGAGCTCATAATATGAACATAATATCCTTAATATACATTATATATCCCAAAAGAAAGAATTCGGACAACCAATCGAGACTTACAAGTATCTAATAAGCATTTGAACATTATAAACTATCTCATAAGATAATAAAACAGTAACTTAATTTGATATACCTATCACATTAAAATCTTAGCAAATCAAAAAAATAATTTTCAATGCTAGTGGGGGAAAAAGTACAATAGCTATCCTCCTATTATTTGTGTTAGCTTAAATTAGTATATCTTTTTAAGAAAAAATTTTGCAGGAAGAATCAAACCCTTTAACATTTTCTTTGACTCAATCACTCTAGTTCTGGAGTCTAGCCTAAAGAAATAATTTCAAAGACAAATAAGTTATACATAGGGTTTCCATCAAAATGCTATTTTTTATTAAGAAGTATGGAAGCAGATGTCCAACAAGGGTACTTCTGAAACTACTGCATATCCACTAGTATGCTACACAGCTATTTATTAAACTATTGTCTCAAAAACAATTCTTGGTAAAATGACAATTACAATGAAACACAAAATCATGTGATTTTAATTTTTAACAAAATATGTACTTACATAAAGAGGAAAAAATATCAAAATATAACAGTGGTTACCTCTTGTAAATGATCAAAACTACTGGAGTCCATTATTTGATTTTTAAAACTTGCAACTTACCTACTTTCAAAAACTAAGGATACTTAAAGAAAAAAAAAGCTATAACAAAATGAAAAACCATTAAAAACAGGTAAATGATGAGTCATTTAGTAAAGGAAGATGAATTTACCAAAAGGCATTTTCCTTTTACTTATTAGACAGAGTGCAGAAACAAAATAGTAAGAGCTGAAAGACGACACTAGAATTTATTAAGAATAAATAAGCAACTTTACTCATGACCCCTTAATGTAAAAATGAAGACACCTGAAAAATGAATAATAAAAGTACAGAGTAAGATAAAAGTTAATAGTTATGCCAGGGCTTCTTAATTTAATGAAAAAATTGAGACTTTTTATTATTACTTAAAAAAAAATTTCACTTAGGCCATGAGATCACAAGGAAAATGGTGATGAAGTCCCTAGAAAGGTTGCTAACAATGACTCCACCCAGAATCCAAACACCAAATGGGCAAATAAATGAACAAAAATAAATGCAAAAATTTTATCTAAAGTTATAAATAAATCATTTCACTCATTTTACTTATAAAACATTTCCCCTATATTTTCTTTATCTTGACTCCACAAACTATTAGTTGCAAATTTTTGCATTGTTTTTTGTTAGATGGGTCAAATCCATTGTAAAATGAAGTGAAATATAAATAAGACAAAATGCGAATAAACACCAAGATAAATTCTATAAAAAATTCTTTATAGTTTAAATTGTTTTTTAAAAGAGAGGCTAGCTATGTTTTGAAAAAAACCCATATGTGTTAATGGTTCACTCTTTCTATGCAGTGCTAAATTAAATTAAAATAATCAGATTAGTCCTAAAGAATATGCACAAGAGTCCTGGACACAGATTGAGACCTAGAGAGTGTGACATCAAGTTTAAAGTGTAAAAATTTTATTAGGAACTCAACAGTATTTCTTCTTTTAGTTTGGGAAAGAAGGGGAGGGTGGTAAGAGGAATATAACTGATAATAATTTCAATTACACTTATGAAGAACGCTTTAGTATTTTTTCCAACAGCATCCATGTCTTCTCACCTGAGAAAAATAAAACCTAACAAATTCTTAAATTCCAAAATGAGGGATTCATCATACTTACTTGAGTTAAACAGGCACTTTCCATTTGGCGAAATGGAAGAAAAGTGGTACAGACAATAAATCATACCTAAGAGGGATGTCTCCTTGGCAAATGCTGCAGCAATAGCTGGGTCCAATGCAGGCTGTCCATCCCCAGATGGAAGATCAGGTCTTGTATAATCCCTACTTTTATCATTGTTGTATTTTACATTCAAATTCACAAGTTTGGAAAAATCAATCCTTAGGGTACAGCAAGCATTATAAATATTCTGACCATCTAGGGCCTGTAAAGTGAATGAAGTATATCAGGAATTTTAAGGAATGAAAATTAGCAAAAAGTATAGCTTTGACAATAAAAAAACAATGAAAACCTGCACATAAAAGCCATCAGGAAAGGGATCAACTGTCAGACATCATTCTTTGCTATCCCAGTTGTACATACACGTATTAGTTTCTACAAATACTATCTTCTTTAAATACAAGTTTCTGCTTAAAACTGAAACACGGTTAAGCACATGTGCTAATATTTTTAATCCAAGAAACTTGCAAGTAGCTTAAGTAAAAAAAACAAGGGTCACAAATACAATCAGTCCTGCCAAGGCAGTATCATTAATAGCCTGTAAGATACTTTAAAGCCAATTTTAGTATGTATCTGTTCTTTGCTATATGACTTACAAGAATTGGTATAATTTTATAAGGTATTTCTGCTGTTTGGTGCCACATTTTATGAGGTGCTTCAAGCCAAATAAATATCACTATGATGCATAATAGCAATTCCCATGAAATGGGCAAAAACTACTATCCTCCTTTAACCCAAGGTATTCAAGTTGAGTTAGAACAACTTGTTGATCTACAAAACCAATGTCATTCCAGAAAGTCTGAAATAGAATGTAAGCTCTAGAGTTGAAAGCCTACATTCAGGTCATCTGGATCAAGTTACATAACCCCTATGAATCTCAGAATATTTCTTATTCTGTAAAACAGAGATGGTAATGGCTACCATGATCCTCACAGGGTTATTATGAGGATTAAATAAAAGACCACATGAGAAAGCACAGCATGAATTATAAAGGACTATGTTGCTGTTATGATTACTATGTCTTTTTTACCCTGCTTCTATATAATCACCATATTTTATACCAGTTGAGTGTAAGACTGTAACAAGCTAGAGAACAGAGACATGAATATATTAATTTTTTGTTAAAAGAATAAACATTTACTATATAAAAAAATAGGTAAGAAAGAAATAAAGAACATGTTTGCTTCTATGAAATCACTGAAAATGAAAAAACAGTTTTCTGGTAACAGCCTGATACTTAACACATACCAAGATCCACTAGTGTGTGTATCTACAACTACACTGTTTTTACTATCAGGCCATTTTTTCACATGAGCTTTTTAAAGAGACTGGGCTGCAATATATACTCACTTTAGGACAAATTCAGAAGATTGCTGAATTTCTCCCTCCAATCTTAACTAATAAATCTCCACTGTTAATCTGAAATTTTTTCTAATTTGCTAAGCAGCAAATTGATAAGGGGAAAAAATTCCAATTAACTGAATGTAATTGCCAAAGATCATAAATAGTATATGGAAAGAGTTTGGTTGGCTCTGGTCATACAGACTGCCTTTTATATAACAGGGATTTCCAGAGCTTTCAGAAACAAAGAAAAACTGAATACTGGCTCCTAAACCCCAAAAGATTATGATTTGTTGTTCAGGATGGACTAAGAGTCCCATTTTTTATAAGCACTCTATATGACAAGAACTTAAGTAGGCTCTGGGTCATATTTTAAAGAACACTATAAATTCTCTTTCCCAAAACCTTAAGGTATACTTTGCCTGCTAAAATGAATTCCTAGTGCTTAAGAGAGATTTTTTTCATCTCTCATTTATTTGATCTATCACTAATGTAGCAATTGAATTACAAAGTTAAGAATCAACTCATTTTACAATACACTGAGATATACATGGATGGTTGAAAGGTGGGAAGAAATCTGTAGTCCACCAGGTTCTGGAAAAGTTGTGAAACAGGATAAAAAGTCCTAATTCATAAAATATGGCATATATTATGCCGGGTTCTAGGAATGTAGCATGGAACAAAGCAGACATGGTACCCACTCTTATATACGTTATAGTCCAAAAGAAAATGCAGGCACTTAAAAAGAAATGATAAATGTGATGTGTGGTGGTTAAGAACTAAGAAAAAAAAGTATCTGATCTAGTTGCAAGGTTAGATGCCTGAGACTTCTAAACTGATAACTGAACAAGGAAAATAAGGCATAAAGAAATGAACAAGCTGGGCATAAAGAGATGAAGAGAAAACAGTCTTCATAAATGGAATAGCAAGTTGTAAACCTGAGAGATCAGAGAAATACAGCATATGCAAGCTACTTAAAAGAAGTCCAACATAGTTAAAAGGTGGGAGATGATCCTAGAAACACAAGCTGAGGATTGACTCAAGAATTTTGTAAACCATGTTAAGTAAGACTGAGGATTTTATATTAAGGACAAAAAGTCACTTACTGAAGGGCATTGAGAATAAGTAATATTAAGCTGAGATCATTCTTACTACTCTGTGGAAAAATAATAGATATGTCAGGAAATAATAATAGTCCGAATGCTGAATTTAGTTACTTGGCCAATGAAGAAGAGATTTAAGAAATGATGGCTTAAATCAGTGCTGCTCAATCTGTGGTTCGTGGACTAGCAGCCAGCCAGTGCACACTGCATGAGGAAAAGAGTCTTTGTCAGATTTTCCATCAACACTGAACTACTGTAACTAGAAGAATGCTGATTTATAGCTTGGCAAAACTTGTAGCATCAGAGACCACAATTTTGAAAAACACTGGTTTAGACTAGGATGGAGGCAAGAGAGTTGGAGACAAAAGGATAGACTCCACAGAAATTTAGGATATAGAATCACTAATATTTGGTGATAGGCTGAACAGAAGAGCAGCAATTAAGGACGACTCCATGTTTTCTGGCTTGTTAGTGACACTAAAGTTTGTATCTTCAACTTTATTGACACAGGAACACCTAGAGGTTGAGCAGGAGTTTTTGAGGGGTAGGTGACAAGAGTTGAAATGAACATGATAAGTTTGAAGGTACTCCGTGGTTCATGAGGTTCCTCATATGGGTCGTTTAGAAGAGATCTGAGTTAGGGAAAGTGATGTGAGCACTGTCAGAGTCACAAAGGTATGAGCTGTGGGAACAGGTGAGTTCCCCTGACTAGAAGGGGAGGGATGTGACAAGGAAGAAACAGACAGGTGGGTCATACCTAGTGAGAAGTGTCAGACACCAGGGAAAGAGAGGATTTTAAGAGAATGGCTCAGTGTCAAATGTTATCTAAAGGTTAAGGGCTGAACAATACTGTTGAGATTTAATGACTCTAGTGATCACTGGTGATGCTGGGAAGAATAATTTGGGCAAATTAGGGATGAAACCAAATTACAGTAGGTAGAGAGATAAGAAGGGGATAAGTATTAACAGCAAACAAAGCTTATTTAAGAAATCTGGTTGTAAACAAAAAGGGAGACAGGGTGATATATGGAGATATGTAGGGTTCAGGGTATATTCATTTAAAAGGAGAGCAACTTATGGATGCTTGAGACACTGGTGAGAAGCAGTCAACACAGAGAAAAGTATCAGAGAAAAAGGGGCTGAGAGATAATGCACAGTCTCTTGGGAGGCCGAAGAGGATGGCACCTGGTGTTTACTGGTCTTAGAAGTATCTGAATCTTTTATTAGGAAAGAGAGATAGGTACAGTATAGGTTTTGTAAGAAAAGCTGATGTAGTTTCCATCTCACAGTTACTGTTTTTTCCCTGAGAAGTAGTAGACAAAGCTGTAAGTGAGAATGAAGAGAGACTTGGAAGGAGAAATTTCTGACAGTTATTGTGAAATATGGGAGAACATGCTGACTAGAGAAATGTATAAGAGTTTTCAGGTAAAGTACAGGGCCAATTTGTAGTTGATGCTGGTCAATTTAAACCAGTACCAATTTTTAGATTACGTGCTATTCTCTAGATACACTCCACAGTCTCTAGACATAAGCATGTAGAAAGATTATTGGAGTTATCAGATGTGTACGTCTTAACAAAAAGTCTGGACAACAAGATAATGGTGCAAGCAAGTATAGGAAGCACACTGCTTTCTACTCCTCCAGTAAGTGAAATGAAGTTGGGTTCAAATACTAGAATAAATATTTAATAGTTAATACTATACAATTACCTACTCTCTTAGAATTACAATTGGGCATCTTTAGAGAGAAAACCAGAGTGAGTATATATAAACATTCACAAACATCCACAGTCTGATGTTTGTTATCTGTTAAAAACTAAATGAAAAACTGAAATACTTGATAACATAATAATCTTTCATCATGAATCATGAGGTTAAATGTAATTATAGGTTACTTCAGATGAGATACACATATAAACTATTTTCCCCTTGTGGTATTAAGCCCAATGTGGTATAATTAATTCCTAATCAAATTCTATCTCATTGTTCTTTACCAAATACTCTTCCTCCAAATCAGAAGGGAATGGCAAGAAAATATTTCACATCAAGAAAAATGTGCAATATATTGAAATGTTTGAAGTTGCAAAAAATGCCATAGAGATAATGGCTTCTAGAATATCTGCTCCTGACAAACCACATACCACAGATTTTGATAACTACCCTTTAGAAATAAAATACCTCCAAAACTGGAGGGCTGGAGCATGTTGAAATAGATAATCATTTGGGGGAAAAATAACTGTTAATTTATGCCTGAGAAGGAAAATAAGATTAGATCATTTGACTCAGAACCAGTAACAACATATTAGAGAAAAGTACACTGAGAAAATGTCTGCCCTACAGATAGTAGCATTATGGTAAGTAATTTACCTCTTTAAATCTTAGCATACCCTTGTAACATAGGAGAAATTCTTGTTTTGTTAGTAGCAGTCAGAAAAAAATACTGTAACTACACTTGGTAAACCACTCCATTATGCTATTCTGATTAGTACAGCATCTGTGCTACTTCAAGCTATTTTTGCTCCCCAAAAGAGAGTCTGAGGATGGAAAAGGCAAAGCAACAATAATCAAAAATGGTCTGTCTTTGAGATTAAATATGGCGGCATGAGAGGTGAGACAGAGGTTTCCTCCTAAAACCGCATATAATACGAAAATGTGATTACTACACCTAATCCTGAAAGAGCAATAGAAAAGAGGGCTGCACCAGACTGCATACACCTGGAGGAAAGAATAAACCTCACGGAACAGGGTAATGCACCAAAGCCATGGTCCAGTGAGACCCAAGCTGTTCCCCCACCCCAGCTCACCAGCAGGAGGAAGAGAAACAGAGTGGGGTGGGAGTGGAAGCCTGGGACTGCTGAACACCTACTCCTGGAGATCTGCTCTGGGAACACAAACCTACACTGCATGGTGCTCTCATGATTAGAGAGGTTGGAAAAGCTAAGACAGGGAGAATACCTGGAGAGACTGAGATTCCAGCTAGTTGTGGAAAGCAGAGATCCATATCTGGCGGCTCTGGGACAAAAGAAAGTCAGGCTGAGAGACTTCTTAACAGCGAGAGGGCTACTAAAGGGGCAAGGATTGCACAGAGCTTACTGGTTGGGAGAAAGGACAGGTAGACAAGCCGCCTAGCTGGCTACGAAGCACCAAGGCCCCACTGCAAGATACGCAGCCTGCTGCGCTTTCTTCCTGGCCAGCCCCGCCTGGCTCCCAAACAGGCAAACCCTACCCTGCTGTTAGGACAGCCAGAGGAAAGCCCCACCTACAGCAGCTACAAATGCAAAGTATAGAGGCTTATGCCTGTGTGCTCAGCCCACTGGTTCTGGCAGTGGAGACAGGCATAGCAGCACTGGTTCTGGCAGTGGAGAAAGGCATAGCAGCCGGAAAGCAGGAAACAGCTCCTTCCCCCCACCCCAGGCACCACCACCACTCCCCTGCGACCCCCAACATCGCTCTAGGAGCAGAGCAGCTCCAGAGAGTACAGCTTCTGGGGAATAGAGGGCGCCACATACAAACACGAAACATCAAAAGAACCTAGTTCAAAGCAAAATTATGAATACACCAGAAAAAGATTCAAATGAAATCTATCTCAGGAATCTTACTGAAAGAGATTTCAAAATAAAAATCATTAACATGCTCAAGGAGGTACAGAAAATATTCAAGAACTCTGGAATGAATTACAGTCAGAGGTCCAACCATTATGGAACACAGTATCAGAAATGAAACATACAACGGAAGATTTTAAAAGCAGATTAGATACGGTGGAGAAGACGATAAATGAAATAGAAATTAGAGAAGAGGAATATAAAGAGGCTGAGGCACAGAGAAAAAAATGGATCTCTAAGAATGAAAGAATATTTAGAGAACTGTGTGACCAATTCAAATGGAACAATATTTGCATTGTAGGGGTACCAGAAGAAGGAGAGAGAGAAAGGGATAGAAAGTGTCTTTGAGGAGGCAATTGCTGAGAACTCCCACAATTTGGGGAAGGAGATAAGTCTCTCAGGCCATGGAGGTGTAAAGATCTCCCAACACAAGGGACCCAAGGAAGGTAACACCAAGACATATAGTAATTAAAATGGCAAAGATCAAGGATAAGGATACACTATTAAAGGCAGCCAGACAGAGAAGTAAGATCACAGACAAAGAAAAGCCCATTGGGCTATCATCAGACTACTCAGCAGAAACCTTACAGGCCAGAAGGGAGTGGCATGATGTACTTAAGGCAATGAAGCAGAAGGGCTTCAAACCAAGAATACTTTATCTGGGAAGATTATCATTTAAATTTGAAGGAGGGATTAAACAATTTCCAGATAAGCAAAAGCTGAGAGAATTTACCTCCCACAAACCATCTCTACAGTGTGTTTTTGAGGGACTGCTATAGATGGAAGTGTTCCTAAGGTTTGGTAGCTGTCACCAGAGGTAATAAAATCACAAGAAAGTAGAAAAATTAATTACTAAGCAAATGCAAAATTAAATCAACTACCCCCTAAGTCAATCAAGGGATAGACAAAGAGTACAGAATATGATACCTAATATATGAAGAATGGAGGAGGAAGAAAAAGGAGGAGAGAAAAATAATCTTTGGATGGTGTTTGTAATAGCATATAAAGTGAGTTAGATTCTTAGATAATAAGGAAGTTGACCTTGAACCTTTGATAATCATGAATCTAAAGCCTGCAATGACAATAAGTACATACTTATCGATAATCACCCTAAATGTAAAGGGACTGAATGTACGAATCAAAAGACAGAGTCACTGAATGGATAAAAAAACAAGACACAACTATATGCTGCTTACAAGAGACTCACTTCAAACCCAAAGACATACACAGATTAAAAGTGAAGGGATAGAAAAAGATATTTCATGCAACTGATAGGGAGAAAAAAGCAGGTGTTGCAGCACTTGTATCAAACAAAATAGACTTCAAAACAAAGAAAGTCGCAAGAGACAAAGAAGGACATTACATAATGATAAAGGGGTCAATCCAACAATAGATAACCACTAAAAATATCTATGTACCCAACACAGGAACATCTACATAAGTGAAACAAATACTAACAGAATTAAAAGGGGAAATAGAATGCAATACATTCATTCTAGGAGACTTCAACACTCCACTCACTCCAAAGGAACAGATCAACAAGAGAGAAAATAAGGAGACAGAGGCATTGAAGAACACATTAGAACAGATGGACCTAACAGACATCTACAGAACTCTACACCCAAAAGCAGCAGAATACACATTCTTTTCAAGTGCACACGGAACACCTTCAAGAATAGATCATATACTAGGCCACAAAAAGAACCTCGGCAAATTCAAAAAGATTGAAATTGTAACAACTAGTTTCTCAGATCATAAAGGTAAAGGGTATGAAACTAGAAATAAATTACTCAAAGAAAATGAAAAATCCCACAAACATGGAGGCTTCACATCCTCCTCCTAAATAACCAATGGGTCAATGACCAAATAAAAACAGAGATCAAGCAATATATGGAGACAAATGACAACAATAATTCAATACCGCAAAATCTGTGGGATGCAGTGAAGGCCATGCTAAGAGAGAAGTATATTGCAACACAGGACTACCTCAGGAAAGAGGAACAAACCCATATGAACAGTCTAAACTCACAATTAACAGAACTAGAAAAAGAAGAACAAATGAGGCCCAAAGTCAGTAGAAGGAGGGACATAATAAAGATTAGAGCAGAAATAAATAAAATTGAGAAAAATAAAATAGAAAGAATCAATAAAAGCAAGAGCTGGTTCATTGAGAAAGTAAACAAAATAGATAAACCCCTAGCCAGACTTATCAAGAAAACAGGAGAGTCTACAAACATAACCAAACTCTGAAATGAGAAAGGAAAAGGGTCACTACAGACACCACAGAAATACAAAGAATTATTAGAGAATACTATAAAAAATTATATGCTAACAAACTGAATAACCTACAAAAAATTGAAAACTTTCTAGAAAAATACAACCTTCCAAGCTGACCCAGAAAGAAACAGAAAATCTGAATAGACCAATTATGAGCAATGAAATTGAATTGGTAATCAAAAAACTACCTAAGAACCAAACTCTTGGACCAGATGGCTTCACCACTGAATTTCATCTAACATCTAGTGAAGATCTAATACCCACCCTTCTTAGTTTTCCAAAAAGGAGAAGAGGGAATACTCCCAAACTCATTCTGAGGCCAGCATCACTCTAAACAAAACCAGGCAAAGACACCACAAAAAAAAAACAAATTACAGACCAATATCCCTGATGAACATAGATGCAAAAATACTCAACAAAATATTAGCAAACCAAATTCAAAAATACATCAAAATGATCATTCATCATGATCAAGAAGAACTTATTCCAGGGATGCAAGGATGGTACAACATTCAAAAATCCATCATCATCTACCACATCAACAAAAAGAAGGATAAAAACCACATGATCATCTCCATAGATGCTGAAAAAGCATTTGCCAAATTCAACATCCATTCATGATAAAAACTCTCAACAAAATGGGTATAGACGGCAAGTACCTCAACATAATAAAGGCCATATATGACAAACCCAGAGTCCACATTATACTTACAGAGAGAAGCTGAAAGCTTTTCCCCTAAGATCAGAAACAAAACAAGGATGCCCACTCTCCCTACTTTTATTCAACACAGTTCTCGAGGTCCTAGCCACGGCAACCAGATTGGCAAGGAAGAAGTTAAACTCTCTCTGTTCGTGATATTGTACACAAAACTACTAGATCTAATATCTGAATTTAGCAAAGTTGCAGGATACAAAATTAATACACAGCAATCTGCTGCATTCCTATACACTAACGATGAACTAGCAGAAAGAGAAATCAGAAAAAAATACTTCATTCACAATTGCATCAAAAAGAATAAAATACCTAGGAATAAACCTAACCAAGGACGTGAAAGACCTATACTCTGAAAACTACAAGACATTCATGAGAGAAATTATAGAAGATACCAAGAAATGTAAACACATCCCATGGCTCATGGATAGGAAGAATTAATATTGTCAAAATGGCCATCCTGCCTAAAGCAATCTACAGATTCATGCAATTCCTATCAAAATACCAACAGCTTCTTCAATGAACTAGAGCAAATTGTTCTAAAATTCATATGGAACCACAAAAGACCCCAAATAGCCAAAGCAATACCGTGAAGGAAGAATAAAGCAGGGAGGATTATGCTCCCTGACTTCAAGTTCTACTACAAAGCCACAGTAATCAAGACAGTTCTTGTACTGGCACAAGAAAAGACCCATAGAACAATGGAACCGACTAGAGGGCCCAGATATAAACTCAACCATATATGGTCAATTAATATACAATAAAGGAGCCATGGACATACCATCAGGAAATGACAGCCCCTTCAACAACTGATGTTGGCAAAACTGGACAGCTACATTCAAGAGAATAAACTGGATTATTGTTTAATCCCATATACAAAAGTAAACTTGAAATGGATCAAAGACCTAAATGTAAGTCATGAAACCATAAAACTCTTAGAAGACAACATAGGCAAAAAATCTCCTGAATATAAACATGAACAACTTCTTCTGGAACACATCTCCCCAGGCAAAGGAAACAAAAGCAAAAATGAACACATGGGACTGCATCAAACTAAAAAGCTTCAGTACAGCAAAGGACACCATCAACAGAACAAAAAAGGCATCCTACAGTATGGGAGAATATATTTGTAAATGACGTATCTGACAAGGGGTTAACATCCAAAATATATAAAGAACTCATTTGCCTCAACACCCAAAAAGCAAATAACCCAGTTAAAAAATGGGCAGAGGATATGAATAGACAATTCTCCAAAGAAGAAATTCAGATGGCCAACAGACACATGAAAAGATGCTCCACATCACTAATCGTCAGGGAAATGCAAATTAAAACCACAATGAGGTATCACCTCACACCAGTAAGGACGGCCAGCATAGAAAAGACTAAGAACAACAAGTGCTGGCAAGGATGCGGAGAAAGGGGAACCCTCCTACACTGCTGGTGGGAATGTAAGCTAGTTCAACCATTGTGGAAAGCAATATGGAGGTTCCTCAAAAAACTAAAAATAGAAATAATTGACCCAGGAATCCCACTCTCAGGAATTTACCCAAAGAATATAATTTCTCAGATTCAAAAAGACATATGCATCCCTAAGTTTACTGCAGCACTATTTACAATAGCCAAGATACGGAATCAACCTAACTGTCCATTAGTAGATGAATGGATAAAGAAGATGTGGTACATATACACAATAGAATACTTAGCCATAAGAAACAAATTCTGACATTTGCAACAAGATGGATGGAGCTGGAGGATATTATATTCAGTGAAATAATCCAGGCAGAGAAAGACAAGTACCAATTGATTTCCCTCATTTGTGGAGCATAACAATGAAGCTAAACTGAAGGAACAAAACAGCAACAGACTCACAGACTGCAAGAAGGGACTAGTGGTTACCAAAGGAAAGGGGGGGGAGGGAAGGGTGGGTGGGGAGGGGAGGGAGATGGGGATTGAGGGGTATTATGTTTAGTACACATGTGAGGGGTTATAGGGAAAACAGTGTAGCACAAAGTAGGCAAATAGTCAATCTGTGGCATCTTACTACACTGATGGACAGTGACTGCAATGGGGTATGATTAGGGACTTGATAATATGCATAAATGTAGTAACCACATTGGTTTTTCATGTGAAACCTTTATAAGAGTGTATATCAATACCTTAATAAAAAGAAAAAAAAAGTAAAAAACATGGTCTGTGCTGTATACAAGCTATCTTGATCTTGGGGAAGCACTGAGGTAACATATACCATAAGCAGTTTCAAAGAAAAAGAGAGTAAAAGGATGAAAAAGAGTGAAAGTAAGTAAAAGTGGTTGATTTAGGAGCTTAATGACTATTTAATGGCTTAACAATGGAATAATGATCAATGAGATAATATGCCACAAAACGTTAGAAGGACAGAGCAAAGGGAGATTTAAATATGATACAGAAACTGAAGATTAAGGCATTAATTAAAAACAAAGATGTGGTATACAATTTTCAATGACAGCCATGACATGTGAAAATTTTACTTCTCTTAAAGTGTCTTATCCTCCATATAAAACAGCAAAAATTGTAAATGATATGAATAGAAAGTATAGCAGGAACCTATTCAGAAAACCAGTCTTTAAAAAAAAAAATGTCAAGAAGAATATTGAATATAGTTTTAAATAAACCAAGAACTTATCTTGGTATTTAAGTCACATGTGTATTCACATTTTTCTCCAAGCTATCTTGATAACTGAATAAATTACTTTCAACTCTCACTGGAAAACACTTAAGATCTTATACAGGTGTGCATATACAATATAATTCTGCTATATCCACAAAAGCACAAAACTTATGGACCAAAATCAAACAAAAATGAAAAATAATATAATCCTATATTAAAAGTAACTGCAGATATGACTACCCTTAAAAACAAACATTTCTTTTTTGTCATAAGTAATAAGCTTTTCTAATACTTCCTTAATAATAACAATTTGCACCATCTATAAGGCTACATGGTATTATTAAGTTATGTCAATATTAATAATATAAGATATATATACACATATTTGTATATATGTGGTGTGTATCCACCACTGAAAAATATCACCATCTCAAAAAGAGGTCTGGACTTACTAGTTTAGCTTGTTGAGCATTCACTGGATCACCATACTGGAGGAGAGCTTGAAACTGGTTATTTTTTGTAAAAGTGATTATCTTCAATACAGCACCAAATTTAGAAAATATCTGTTAAAACATTAAAATCCAAACATTATTTACCTACTGTATTATTATTTCTCCAATTTATAGGTAAATATGCAAATTAAACTTACTTGGTGAAGAACATCAAGTGTTACAGGGTAGTACATATTGTCAATAATTATTCTAAGTACTGGACTCTGAGCTGGAGTCACTGCACTCTCACTAACTGTGGTGCCACTTAGAGGAGTATTTGCTGTCTGGACAGCTGTTACAGCCTGAAGAACTGCTTGAGCACGCTGAAAATTCAAAGATAAGCACTTTAGAAACACACGCAGTATTTTCACTTATACTTGGCTACGTATTACTTTTATGGAACACATATAAACAAAATTTAACACTCACCCAATATATGCTTTTGAGCACCTGCCATGAGTCAGGTATTGTCTGTTTATAATGCAAATATTCTACTAGTACTTACTTCAAAACAATTATCTAGGGTTTGGGACTATCACTGAATGAGTAAAGATAGGCAATGTACTTTATTCTCCAAAGAATAAGATGCATTTTGGCAGATCCATATAATCAGAAAATATTCTGAACAGAAATAAAACTTTAATGTTATTCACTCCATAAGAAAGGTACATAATATACCTCAAAAAGGGGATTACCAGATTATCCAAAATAACTCCCATAAAACTTATTATTTGTTACAATCCCAAAAGAGGAATGATCAGGATACATATTCTTTTTTATACTAGTTTGACACCAAAATTTTTAGAATTTTTCGAAGTTCCAACCAATTTCAATGGGAACTGATACATACTATACGACAAAGTCACAAAATTTTAAGGAACATTTTAAGATAAAATATGAAGGATATTTTCTATATATGTTACGGTAGCTAATATACATCAATTATAAAATGCACTATTATTTTATGTATGACTAATAAGATATTATTAAACCAGGACAGATTATTTTAAGACATGTTCAGATTTCTGAGACTTTAACATGTGAAAATAATATATGTACAGAATTGAAGAAATACAGTATTTTTAGGAAATCTGTCAACTAAACAATATGTTAAAGGGTTAAAAAAAGACTACCTTTATTACTATCATGCCTTTCCTGTTACTACTGTGACAGATACATTCATACGGTAGAAATAAACTGTTTCCTTATAGGAATCAAAAACCTATATAAGGGCAAATGATTGTTAAATGTGTTAATAATGACAAATACCCTTATATTGCTTTATAGTTTGAAAAAGCTGTCTTGGAAGATGAATAGGAATATAAACTGAGCATAATGAACAAAAAGGAAGGAGAACACAAGAATCAGGACACTTTCAAGAACAAGCAAGAATGGTCAGTGCTTGCTTCGGCAGCACACGTGCTCTGGTGGTAATCACTCTGGAATATGTAAGTGCATCAATCAAATTGTCGTACACCTTAAACTTATACAATGTTATATGTCAATTGTATGTCAATAAAGCTAGGGACAAAAAAAGAATGGTCATTTCATTGAAATACTATGAAACCAGGGGATCACACAGCTTGGAACTCAAAGAGACCACATACCCACACTTTCATCTGGTCAAACCCAATTATTTAAATGTTAATTAAATAATAATATGACCTATAAATTTTTCTGTTGGCTAAAGTGACTAATACAAACCTAACATTATGAAATATTTGATAAATATTTAAGAGATATTTATACTCTATGGAGAATATAGTTATAAAGAAACTAATGAGGGATAAAAAGATTTCTAAAGCATGTTTATTACTTTACATGTTTGCATGTATTTAACCCATTACTTATTTTAAAAAGTATTTTAAGTAGTGTACTGCAGTATTACTTTCTTCATTAGTGAACATATCCTTACATTTATAATTTATTATTACAAGTATGAAAATACAAGTTAGGATAACACTAACATCTGTTATTTAAATAATGGAATGTCTTTTTAAAATAGAAATCACAGCATCATGGTACACTACCCAAACAATATAAAAGGTTAAGTTTCTTCTACAACTCTGACATTCTGTCTGCTTCCCCTTACCCACTCCTTACCATCATTAGCTTAAGGATCCTTTACCATCCAGAAATCCAAGCATATATGTATATATCTACTCTATACATTTTTCTCCCAATATTATTCTTATTCAACTTCCTTTTTTTAGCTTAACAATTATGTTCTCCATTATTATAAACAAGTAACACATTTTTTTGATTTGCAAAGTTAGCCTACAACATAATTTTAATTTAACTTATTTACAGAAAAGGACACAAATTTAAAGTGTACACAGCACAACAGAACATCACAAATTGGACTTATCTTTTGAATGACTATCTTATTAGTTAAAAGAACATTAGCAACCTTCAAGAAGACACATTCATGCTTTCTCCCAGTTCTAAAAATGAAATCATTTATGTATTCTACTTTGGTCTGGCTTCTTTCAATAAACATTATTTTTATGCTGTACATTCAGATTTTGCAGGTACCAGTAGCTTGTTCCTTCTTTTTGTATTCCAACAAATGAATACACCACACAACATTCTATTGCTGCTCAACATTTACATCATTTCTAGCTTTGGGTTATTACATATTAGGGTGCCATGAACTTCCCCATATGTATCTTTTAATGCAAACATTATGTTTTCTCAGAATGTATGAGAATACTAAGTCCAATAATATCCATATGCTCAGTTTTATTAGATAAGTCAAAATTTTTAATAATGATTTTACCAACTTACACTCTCATTAACATTCATATATAATACATGAGTTCAAACTTTTCTATACTGTTACCAACACTTGGCATTACCCATCTTAATTTTAGCCAATCTGATAAAATACTTGGTAGCACATCACTGTGAATTTAATTTATACAGAAGGTTCTTAATCCAAAACTAATTTACTCTGTGGATCAGACAATGCTTTCTGGAGAAAACTAGCTAAGGGAAGACCTGAAGGTATCTAGCAACTGGCCATATGACATACCAGTTCGAAAAGTGGTACAAAGGCAAGCTAGCCACAATAATTGCAGGCATAAGTGACAGCAGCCTCAAAAAACTGAAAATAAGAGAACCACTGAAAACAAGCCAGGTTAGAGGATTTACAATTACTTTTGGGATAGAAGCATAAGCAAGTATGGTGGGAGTAGTCATAAGCAGAAACAGTAGCCATCTAGAAAGGTCTTTATCCTGAGCATGAAAAATGTCTGCTGCAGGGGGTAACTTAGTCAGATAAGTACATTTGAGAAAATATATACCTGTCTAGACTTGAGAAAGAATTCAAGAGGGAAAAGAAAGAAAGTACATCTGTAAGACAGCCATTATAGTAACATAGCCGATAGGTAATTATGTCTGACCTAGTCAAGTAGCAAGAAAGATGAAGAAAACTAGGCAGATATCAAGGAGAGTGACTTGGTGGTTTGATGAAAGGTTGTGGAAGAATTTATTGTTGACACAAGTATTTATTTGCCTCTCTTCTATTACGAAACCCTATTAAAATATCTATAAATGAATATAAAATGGAATAAATGCAAACATTTAAGAGAGAGAAGGTCATCACTGGCTGAGAATAATTTTATCAAATTCCTGGATTGCAAAAAACAGGAATGTAACCAAAGGAACAGAAGACACCATGAACACATAGTGAACAGTTTTGTGCTTTTAGCAGCCACAGGAATCAGATAAACAGGCAATCACAGAAGGGATAAGATGCAAATAAAAGGGTTAATGGAAAATCTGACTAATGAAATAACCTAAACTCCTCTTCCTCCAGTCCCCTCACTATCTGTCCCCCTTACCATTGGGAAAAAAAAAAAAAAAGGGAAAAGAAAATTAAGAACACTACTAAAGGAACAAGAAATTCTAAAGGGAGTTTCATTGGCCCAGAATAAAGACCTCTTTGGCATTTGGGGGTATCCCAGCTTATATCCAACTCCTTGTTAATTTACTCTAGAGGAAAGCATCCAAGTCCAATAAAACATAATTGTCTATTCTGAAGTATGAACAGACAGCAGCAAGGAGAGACAAAAAGCTAACACTGAAGAAAATAAGAGAAAATTTAGAATATAGTGTTTTTAAAATACAATTACTGTCCTTAAAGAACTGTGAAGTTATAACACATGACCAGTCATTAATGTAAGGATGATGAAAGAAAACTAAAGTGCTTTCAAAAATTAAAAAAGTACGCCTGCCAATTTTTCAAAAAATGAAACCTTGCACTGACTGCTCTGTGTCTAGAATAACCAAGATTGGAGTAAGTGCCTTATTCCCTAACCAATTTGAAGTTTACTTCAAATATGTTGCTTCTTGATGGGGCTTTCACTGGTTACTGGTTATACTACTTAAATTTATGAATCCCCCTTTCCTACATACACACATCTACTGATGACTTATCTTTATTCTTTACATATACCTTTCATTTTTAATCTTTCAAAATGAGAATATATTCACAAATTACCAAAAATACTAAAATATAAAACTGAATATTTATTAAATGCCATTTTAATTTTTAAATAAAGAGAATATAGAACACGTATTTTGGTAAATTTCCTCATGAATTTCTTAGAAGTACAACTTATTCAAAAGGAATGAAAATTACACCAAAAATAAAAATTAAAAAAAAAAACAGCTCAAATCAATTTTATCCTTATCTTTCAGATAGGTAAATGCCTTCATAAACTATCAAAATGATCTTGAAAAGTCACTTTTCACAAAGGTTAAAATCTGTGAGGAATTATCTCCCATTAAATTTTCAGTAAGATAGAGTCAGATACAATTTAGATCTTGCTATAACACACAATCAGCTAAAAAACCATATGAAAAGAACTATAATATTTAGATCATTACTGCAGTACTATGTACTTAGGTCTAAAACCATCCTTACTATTTTCTTTAATGTATTAACTTCAAATAATTAATATCTTCTATACCACATTTTGAAAAAGTCAATACATTTATACATTCTCAATTCTTACATTCCCCCAACCCCTAAAGAAACCATTAATTCTCAACAGGAATTTTTCTGTAAGAAATTAAGACCTACAAAACGACAACCAAAGGCATTAAACTTTATATCCTAAAGTCTAAGCAGCAGTTTTATTTATAGTTTGTTCTAATAATGAGTCCTACCCTCATAAAATTTTCTATACAAAAATTTTAACTTGCAATAAGAAAACAAACATTTTGACCAGGACCTTAAAACCACTGAGAAAAATACTATTTAATTCATCCAGTAATAATTTAAAATATGAATCAAATGCACATACTTTTGTAAATTAACATTTAGAAACATACTATAAAAGTCTTAAAAGTAACAAGAAAATGCCCATGGAAACGTCTTCTGCATGGTTAAAAATTTTACTTATGTTTATGTTTATGAGATTCTTACTATGTCCTAAATCATTTTATTTATATAACTACACATACTCACTTGGTTTAATGTATTATCTGTTTTTAGTTCTTTGTGATTGGAGTACTGGATATAAATCGGTTGGTTACGAAGATGAGGTGTCACAGCAGAATAATAATTAACCATAGTAATAGCTGCTTCTTCTGTTGCTAGCTCCAAAAATGCCTGAAAATTTAAATAGCAAAAATTTTAATACTATGAATTAAATTCAAATAAATTTCATATTTGTGTTGTCTATTAAGCTAATTAGAAAAATCAGTTACCTAGAATATAACCTTTTAAGATACAGTAATAAGTAGAATTAGAAATACTTTATTGGAGTTTAAGTATACAATTAAAGCTAACTTGAGAAAAAAGCTCTTTTAGTACATGGTGCTTATGCCTTCCACTTCTGATTTTCCATACACCACAATTACAGCTTCCCCAACAAAAGCTAGAAAAAATAAAATTTAAACATTTTTTAGCATCAGAACTTTATCACTCCTAACCTAGAGAATTCAAGATCTCATTTTTAAAGCACTAAAATTTGAAAGAGACAAAAATATAGAAAATTAAATGTCAAATTATTAGTGACATTTAATTGTATTTAAGAGAATGTTAAATTTCATAAATTCTTCTAAATGGTATCATCAGAAATTTTAAAACAAAATTTTATATTTAATATGCCTGGGCCCTAGAATATCTAGGATTAATGACTTTTCTTCTAATGCTATCAGATAACCATTTCCATGGGATAATATTAAAAGGTAAGAAGCTATTAGTACCCCTTACTAATTTCTGATAATACAAAGAGCATAGCCACAATAAAAGAAATATTTCATTTATATTTTCTATAATCTCATTATAACAATTGTTCAATAAAGGTCCTAAAAAGGGCAAAATTTGAAAACTATGGCAAATCATTCATTTTTGGCTTCCTAGTATTTCCCATACACAGCTACCAGGAAAAGTCATGTAGACTTCTGTTATGTTGTTTTAGAAAAGCAACCTGTTATATTCTACCCTTTGATTAGGCAATAGCTAATTCACATTTGCTGGCTAGTAGGGGGCTTAACATTTGTTAAGTCCTGAAAGTAGTATACCTGATTTTTTCCTTTCAGCATAAGGATGTTGGTCACCTTACCAAAAGGTAAACCTAAAGCAATAACTTCAGTTTCTGTCACTTCACCAGGTAATTTTCGAATATGAAGTACACGAGAAGGAGTGCCATCCATTTTATCTTCTCCTTTAAATTTTTTACTATCATTACCATTGGCTGAAAGACATTAAAAAGTCTTTATTAATTTTATTTGCATAAAAAACACAGTTTAAAAAACCTAAAAACATAGCTAAGTATACTTGAGTAATTCCTAAGAATTCAAAACCTGGGTTTTCAAAGGAATGGAGAAAAACAGATCCACCAATTATTAAATGAAGTTATCAGTTAATTAAAATTACTACTGAATATTTGTTTCTGAACAGTATTATGTGAAGAGTAACAAGTGATGAGCAAAACTAAAATGCAGTTTCATAAAAAACTGCACAATGGTTGAAGAACACAATTATCATGCAATTTAGTCATCTTGCTACAGACTAACAAACATACCAAAAAAAGTGAAAAGTCTGATTTAGCAAAATTTTACCTTAGAAATTATAAACTGTTCAACTTGGAAAATACCATACTCAAAAGTGAGATCAAAGAAGGCTATGCTGTAAAATTGATTATAGTCAATTCGCATTATGGCTTCCCAACGAGCCTCTCCTAATTTAATATTACCACCTAATCCACTTAAATATTTTGTTGCTATCAATATTTATATACTATAAATCATCCATAGATTTAACACTGTTACTCTGAGCTTTAAAGTAAACTGATATATTTCAATCACCAAGTTAGCTACATGCCTTTATCCCAAAGCTTCACTATAAAATAACTTTACTATGGATGCAATATAATAGGTGTTATTTTATGTAAAATTGTTTGAAGAACTTGCAGTCTATCTACTATCACAGTCTGGTGGTCCTAATCATCTAAGGATTCAAGGATATTTCTGAGACTAACTAAAATGAAGGATCTTCTCAACTAAAGGTACACGTTGAGAAATGTACACATATGCTGCATTTTGCATATAATTTTAGGTACTTTATGCAGCTTTCAAATCAACACTATCTGTAAGCAATATTATATATATAACATATATTCAACAATATCTATAAAACTCTAAGATCATATTGATCTCTAAGTGTCTTCAAAATTCATTCACACACTTAATCTTTAAACAGCTACTGAGTATCATGAATGTGTCCAGCACTGTTTTAGGCTCTGGGGGTACAGCAGTTAACAAGGTCAGAAAGATCCCTGACGCTCTGCTCTCTGACAGTCTAGTGGGAGAGGCGGACTTAACTTCTACATGAACAAGATAATATAGTGACTAAGTGCTATGAGGAAAGTAAAGCAAAGTAATGTAATTAAAAGTAACTTAGTAGAACAGGAAGAGGGTGATATGGTAGTGACTTCATTGGACAATTAGTGATGTTATCTGTTGAGGTAACATGTGACTCACTTCATCATTTGTCAAATTGCACTTTTTTCTAAGAGTTTAATTCATGTTTATGTACATGAATGGCCAGCCAACGTATCTACAAGTCCTGTTAGGCTGGCTTTGTAAAAGAGTAGTAAGCTATGGCTTCTAATGAAAATATTGCTGGCTAGCTCTTCATCATTCCAGAAATACCAAAACTACAGGAAGCTCTCCATACCTCCTTTCATAACAAAGGACAATTTGTGTACGCACAGGTACCTGAACTTACCAGAAAGAAAAAAGTGGGTGAGTTTTCTATTTTGTGAAATCTTATCTAACAAATTATCATTGGGTCTGTTAACTGAAAATAAGTTAAATGGAGTAAAAAAATACAAGTATACCTTAAAATATAATGGACATGTTAAGTGCATATTCTTCTTAGGTAAGACTAAAGCTTTTTTCTTGGCAAAGCAATCTGAGTATAGAATGCAAATAGTGTATGTTGTTTGTTGATGTGAATAACAGGGACAAATACTTTATAATTCAACCTAGAGCCCCTCAGTTATAGGTTACCATGTCAGAAAACTAAAAACCAGCAAATTTCAGTTTTTACTGACTTACTCTTTTCCCTTCTGGGATTAGGTACCATCTATCACTATATACAAAGGGGGAAAAAGGATTACCTTTCAAACGATTTTTAGATATGATCTCCAAAGGCAAAGGCCTGCTTAGACTTATTAAAACAATAGTTAACTGTTTTAGATCTGTGTTGGATTTCCAGACAGTGGATGATGAGTGGAAGTAAAGCAGCTAAATAATACAGGAAGGTGGGAGAATTCTGACAATCAAAGAAGATGATCTATTTTTTCTTAACACAAAACATCAGTATTTAAATAATGGTACTGGTGAGGATATGAAATTGAGAAATGAAGACTTCATAAATCACGCTGTTAAGCATGTTATCATATATAAAACACCCCAATACTAGAAAAGAAAAGGGCCACAAGAAAATGTGTGGCCCTCAGACTTATGAAATATCTAGACCACTTATTACTCTATCAGACTGGGTCTTACTGGGTTAGAGATCACCATTCTTCAGAAGTCAAAAAGTGTTGCTGGGCAGCTGTGTCTGGGGAACTCTCTCCCAGCACACCAGGTGAAACCTGAACCTGATGGGGAAGGGTTCTCAACTCTGAACTAGAAAGAATTCTTGAGTAGGTAGGAAGAGTGTGGGTAAGGAAGGAATTCATGAATTCAAGAGTAGTAAGGAATGGCAGCTGCCTTAAAGGCAGCAGAGAAGAACAAAAGAACAGAAGTTCCTTGAATTCCTGCTCAGCATAGGGCAGATCCCTTGCAAACTCCTAAAACCAGGGTCACCTGGCATCCAGTGTGTCTGGATCTGTACAGCATGGGAACTAAAAGCCCCTACCACCCCAGGATTTGGGGGAACTGCAAAGCACTGGATGGAGTGAGATTATGTTCTGAGAACTTCCCAAAGGCAAAAAAAGATTTTCAGACAGGTTACTAAAGAGTATGATTGTACAGTCACAGTCCTATCTGGGTCACCCAGGCAACGGGAACCTGGAAGCCCAAATTAGAGCTCTCATAAGTAGTCCCTCCACACTTAGCTGGAGTATAACAGAGACAGAGCAAAGACTTGTGCTTAGGTTTGGAAAACAGAATGAAACAGCGAAGTGACAAAGACACCACTATAAGAGTGTGGAGACAAAACACAGTAAGTTGAGCAGTGGGAAGGCTTTACATAAAAAGTACAAACTCAAAGAAATGGGAGTGTGGGCAACCTCAGGAGGCTCACTTAAGGTTTTGGCATTTTATAGGGCCTCTTGGGTATGGGTCAGCAGAAGTCATGATGCATACAGGTGATTCATGATTCCTTTTAAGTTTTGTCTTAAGAATAGGATTATTTAGGTGACTGTGTTGGTTCGGATCTCGGCATTCTTTATCCACATAGGTTCATTTACACATCAGAGGTCTATAGCCTGTCCTCTTAAAGTTATAAAGTTACTTAATTAAGGGGAGGGAAGAAGAGGAAGAACAGACTATAGATTAAGTTGAAGAATAAGCTGGGCCTTTTTTGCAGGCTAAGTCGATTTTACTATGGCATGACCCTTGTCCCACTTCCCTGCCCTACCTCTAAAGAAAAGTAACTTGGATCTGTTTCCATGATCCTTTCCCTTCCACTTTCCAGGTAAATCCAGAAACCTTTGATTTTGCTATGTAAAACCAGTAATAATTATAGTAATATTTAAGAACTTATACAACAATAGATGTAGCAATGTTTTATATATGCATGTAATTTCTATGTAAATTATAGAATATTTAGATAATCTTACATATATTATTCAGCCTTCTTAAAGCCTTTTGCTTACGGAAGATAATGTTGTACTCAGAAACTTAAAAAAACATGCAAAAACTGCAATTGAGTATTTCTATTCCAAACTCCAAAGTGGTTTTCTACCTCAATGCTACAGTGAACACCTTCACCTCTGAGCAGTCTATTACTTACCTCCTTGACTGACCTTTTTCCTGGCTTTTACCTCCAGTTTTCACATAAACAATCTTAGCAAGATCTTAGATGAGTCGTCAAATCCATCAGTCCATCAGTGGTCAAAGAACTGTGAGTGTTCTCATTCTTAACTAATCTATGTACTCACAGCACCCCAACAAACAATTTATTTCTAGTTTCCTTACTTCCATGACTGACTGACTTACTACCTGCTTTGAACCCCTACTTGCTCATTCATTCCCAATAATGGTTAGAGTTCAAGCTGTTTTGGCCCAAAGGTTCTTCCTCTCTTTACTTGCTCATGTAAATACCCCAGCACCTAGGTTTCAAAAACCACCTTCTCATTTAATTTGTAAATCTATTATTTTAGTCCCAGTCACTCACAAATATTCTAATTCTGTACTTTCAACTGTGTATCAACCTGAAAAGCATCATTTCAAAACTTCCCATTTCATCTATACAGTGAAAAATATTAACAGTATAAATACATTGTCATTCTCTTAAGTCTTTCAGGCTCAAGCATTTATAAAAGCATTAGTAATTTCCTTTATCAAATATGATACTAAGCGGCAAAGCAGTTTTAATTCTAAGCAATTTTAGTTAGCCTTAATGGCAAAAGCTAGTACTACAGAAAATAAATAAACAAAGAGAATCTGAGCAAAGAAAAAAGTGTGCTTGTACTCTGCACTCCTATATGGGAAAACAAATTCCAGAGAAGAGTTAACCCAGAAACACAGGTATATACAGACAGATGATCTTTTATTCTGCTAGCTGTTAGCGCCAATGGCCACCACATAAAATATCTTACTAGGTTTATGGTAAAAACTAGCTCTAACTGCATTTCCAAGTAACTGTATAGCCAGTTGCCAAAGTATCTTATGCATAAAGTAGAAAATTAGAGAAGGCTAAACTAGGGGAGGCTTTTATTACCTCTATCTGCAAAAGGAAACATCATACACACTCAAACTGTTAAATAATGTGCTAGAACACTCAAAGTATTATAACAAAAATAAATGACGTATTTTTTAAGTTTGCATGTAAAAAAATGAAAACCTCAAAAAAAGAAAACCTGAGTAACATATACCAAATATATGGAATGATTTCAGTTCATTCACATTAAGCGAAATGTCAGGTTTTTAGCAGTAATAAATTCTGCTATTACAGAATAACAATTAGCATCTGCAAAAATAGACATACTTAACTTTCAGGGATATTCCATGTTTAGAGCTTTAAAGAAATGATGCAAAAATTAGACTATCTTAAAATTGTCAAGCCTCATTCTCATTGCCAAATAGTTACAAATTACTTTCAAAAAAATCCAATTACAATACGAGTTGGAGCCAGTTGTTTTGAAACATTTCACTTTTATTTCGGAAGGAACTAATTAGAAAAATAGTCAATGCATTGACTTACTAGTTATTTAAGCTTCTAATAACATTAACTTTCCTCCTTTCTAAAATTATTTTTTTTCTTTGACACAAAAAATAGGTATATATACAGAAAGAAAGTCTGGACAGATAAGGAAAACACTGTTGAAATAAACTGGAAATACAATTATATAGTAAAGTAATTTAGAAGAAATATTTTGGATAAAGCTGGAATGTAAGAATTAAATCCTGTTCTGTATGTGATAACTATAAAAGTTTCCTTGTAATACTGTCTTTAAAAACATCCCTTTCTGAGACATCTGGAGAACAATAATCTATCTTTCCAGGCAAGTATAATCACTAGCTTTCAAAGGTCTTATATGGTATTTGCTCTCATAGGCAACAGTATTTAATGTTAAAACATACACAAACTCTCATCTTTCCATGTTAGAAAAAAAAAAAAAGAAAAATCCTAAAACTCAATGTTTTTTCTGTGAATAAAGATAAATTGGATGCATGTAGAGAAAAAAAGGCTCTTTTCCATCACTACAAAAAGACTTGATTCATTCTTTCTCAAGTACATTAAATATAATTTCTAAACACACTTTTAAAAAGTAAAAATAACAGATTATTCTTTCTTCCCACCAAACATAAATCTTCTTTCCACTATTTCCCCTTTGCTAATGGGACAATCATCCGTTAACCCAGTGATTCTAAGCCAAAACTCTTATTTTTTAATACTTTTCCCAGTCTACTTTCAAGTAACTCAGAAGTTCTTCTAATTTCTTCATACATAGTTTCTTCCATATTCTACTTTTAAGACCCTAAAATTCAGGACTTCGTTATCTCTAGATTTTAAGTTTTTAACTCTCCTGCCTAAATACAGTAACCTCTCCCACCACAAAATACAAAAGAACTCTTTTCTAATAAATCTGGTAAAGTCCAAGCTCCTTAAAAACAAATCAAATCCTATATCCAGACCCCTGCCTGAAAGGATTCAGCTTTATTTTACAACTTTGTTAACTGATATAGAATATGTCCCTCGCCCCAGAAAATTCCCTAGTACTTCCTACATCTACAACACCCACAGGCAACCATTGTTTTAGTTTCTACACTAAAAATTGATCATCTGCTCTTTATTGAAATGGAACCACACAGGGTGTACTCTTTTGTGTCTGGTTTCTTTTGCTTCAAATAATGTTTACTAATATTACTATGTTTCATGTATTAATAGTCATTTGTTACTAATGAGTACTAATCCACGGTATGTACCATAATTTACTGACCTATTTTCTCTTGATATTCAGGCTATCCAAATTTAAGACCACAATGAATAAAGTTTTTTTGTACAAGTCTTGTAGTAAACATGTTTTACTCTGGGTAAAAACCTAGAAGTAGAAGTACTGAGTCATAGTGTAGGTTTATATTTAACTTTGTAAGAACTAGCAAACTGTTATTCAAACTATTTTACACTCTCACCAGCAATGTACAGTTCCCAGTTGCTCTACATCCTTAGTATCTGACATTGCCCATCCACTTTGATTTTAGCCTAGATTCTAGTTGGTGCAAAGTGGTACCTCCTAGTGGTTATAACTTGTTTTCCTGATGATGACTAATGTATATCATCATGTGCTTATAAGCAATTCATATTCTTTTTCTTGTCCCTTAAAAAAAAGTAGACTGCTTGTATTTAGTGATGTGGAAGAATTTGCATACTCTGGATACAAGTTCTTTGTCAGACATGTATTGGTACCTGAATACTAATATTTCTGTGCCTTCCTTTTGTTTTAGAAATGTTTTAATGAGAAGTTTTTCATTTAGATGAAATGTCTTATTTGTAAATTAGTCCTTATGGTTAGTGGTTTGTGTCTGTTTTCTAATAAATCTTCATTTACCCTAAGGTTGAGAATATACTCTATGGTAATTTCTTTAAAGTTTATTTACTTTTTAGGCTTAGGTATATAAAATTCATCTTTTTCTGTAAAGTGTGAAGTATGTTTTTTTTGCTTTTTCCATATGTGTATCCAACTGTTTTCTAGCACCTTTTCTGGAAATGGAAAGACTTCTCTTTCCCCACTGATGACCAATGCACCAATGAGCAATAATCAACTGACCTTAAATGTAGTTTACTTCTGAACACTACTCTGGTACACTAATCATGCTAATATTAAACTGTTTTGATACTACATGCTTACAGGGACTCCTGAAATCAGAGTCAGTGTCTCAACTATTTTTTTTTTAACTTTTTATTTATAAAATGGTTTTAGTTATTCTAGGTCCTTTTATTTCCACATAAATGTCAAAAACAACTTGTCAATCTTAATATAAAGGCCTACTGAATTTGAATGGTTGATTTACAGATTCAATTTCATCTGAATTTTGGAAAAATTTATATCTTAACATTTTGAGCCTTCTTATTCATAAACATGGTTTATCTCTCCATTTATTCAGGTCCTTCTCTTTGTTATGTCTTATAATATTTATTGATTTAGATTAGATGTCTTCCACATTTTTTGTTAAATTTATCCCTCGATATTTTAGCTGATATTTTGTAGATACGTTTTTTAAAAATTTCATCTCCAATGATTTGCTAATAGTCTCAGGAAACAATTTTTGTATATGAAATTTATATCCTATAACCATTCTAAATTCACTTTTCAGTTCTACCAAATATTGTGTTGAATCCTCTGGGTTTTCCATTTTAAAAAGTCATACTGATTGTGGGAAACAGTATGGCAGTTCCTCAAAAAACTAAAAATAGGAATAACATTTGATCCCATAATTACACTCTTAGGAATTTACCCAAATAAAACAAAATCCCTGATTCAAAAACATATATGCGCCCCTATGTTTATTGCCATACTATTTGCAATAGCCGAGATACGGAAGCAACTAAGTGTCCATCAATAGATAAATAGTTAAAGATGTGGTATATACACACAATGGAGTATTATTCAGCCATAAAAAGAAAAGAAATCCTGCCATTTGCAACAACATGGATGGTGGCTAGAGAATATTATGCTCAGTGAAATAAGCCAGGCAGAAAAAAGACAAATACCGTATGATTTCACTTATTTGTGGAATAAAAAAAACAAAGCAAAACAGAAGGAACCAAACAGCAGTAGCCTCAAAGACACTGAAAAGTGACTACATTACTGGTTACCAAGGAGGAGGGCTTAGGGCACATGGTGCGGGAAGGGGAGGGGAATAAAGGAACAAAGTAATTCTCAATCACAATATAAGCTAGTCAATGGGATAGTATTACAGCATGGAGAATACAGTAAATGATTCTGTATCATCTTTCTACGTTGACAGTAACAATAGAGGGGGTAAGGATTTGATAATATGCCTAACAGTTGAAACACTGTGTTCTACATGTGAAACCAATGTAAGATTGTATATCAACAATACTTCAATAAAAAACAAAATCATACTGACTACGAATAAGATTTTACTTTTTTTCCAGTCTTTAAGTTTTTTAATTTTATTTGTCTTAAGGTAAGGAAAAAGCTGCAGTAATTGTGAAAAACAGACTTCCTTAAATCAATCCTGTTTTTAAAGAGAAAACATTCAATACTTCACCATTAAGAACAAAATTTGTTACAGGCTGTTATATGCTCCTTATCTACTATGTTCTGGAAGTTCCCTTCTAGTTTTCTTTAAGATTTTACCATGAATGGACTCCGTATTTGTCAAATGGTTTTTCCTGGTTCTACTGACAGGATTTTTTTTCTCCTTTATAGTATTATTGTGATAAATTACATTGAGTTCACTTTCAAATGTTTACCTTACAGTCCTGGGGTAAGCCTCAATTCATCATCATGAGTTACCTTTATATACTGTTGGATATGATTTGCTATCATTCATGTTAATGAAAAAATGAGAGTCTGAAATTCTGATTTCTTGTATTTTACCTCTGTTAGGTTTTGGTGTCAGTTACAATGGCTTCCTAAAATAAATTAGGGCATATCTCCTGCTTCTCTATTTTCTAAAAAAGCATAATGAAGATGGCTTTTATCTTGTAAAGTTTCATAAAATCCAAAAGTGAGACCACCCCTACCTGAAGAAATCACCTACAAATGAAATCACATATGCCTGAATTAAACAACCTATGCCTGGAGTAATCTTTGTGGAAAGAATTTTTTTAATTATAAATTCAATTTTTATGATAGAGCGAACCCATATCTATTATAAAATAATAAATTTCCAAAATTTTGGAAAATCAGTTTTGTAAAAGAGTTTGTCTATTTCATCCAAGTTACTGAATTTATTGGCATTACTGCTTTATTTTTCTATTACGAACTGTAATATCTGTACAAAATATCCACTTTGATTCCCATGTTAGTATTTATGTTTTCTTTTTGATAATTTTAAACCTGTCTTTATTCTAGTATAGATGTTTTTTAATATAGATACATAGGTATGGACATAGTTTCCCCCCCATGTCCTGGGTTGCACCCAACAAATTTTGATGTCATATTCAGTAAGAATGTATTTTATTCTGTCATAAATATGCTCTTTCCATCTTTGATTCATGTGTTGTTCAGAGTTATGTAGTTCATTTTTTAAATACCTAGTTATTTCCTAGATTTCTTAATGTTTTTGATTTCTAATTAAATTTCAGATACTATATAGGCTTTCAGCCATTTGAAATATATTGAGTTTTTATGTTCTAATATATACTCTATCATGGTAAATAGTCTATGTACTTACTCTGCAGTTACTGGGTATAGTTTTTACATACTGAGTTAAACCAAGCTGAATGACAGTATTGTTCAAATGCTGTGACTTTTTTTTGTAAAAAGATCTAATTGTCCAATCAATCGTATGAAGAATGTTAAAATATCCAACAATGTAGATTTGTTTCTCTTTTTACTTCTATCATTTTTTTAATAAAATGTACTTTGGAGCTCAGTTACTACTAGCCTACAAAACAAGGAATGTTATATTTTCTAATATTTTGGCCATATGCTTTTTCATTACACGATGATCTTTTTCTTGAACTCTATCTACTCTGATGCTAATATCAGACTTGATTTCTTGTGCTGTTTGCATGGAATATTATTTCCCATTCTTTTCACTTTCAACCTATGTCTACACTTCAACCTGAATGTAGTTAGTGTAGTTAGTAGACAATGCTTTTTAATCCATCTGATAGTATTTGCCTTTTAACTGTATTCTCAGACCAGTAATATCTGAAATACACAGTAAGCCTCATTATTTTTAAAAATGAGATAAACTTGAGTCTTACTCTCTTGTGTACATCTCTGAAATACAAACACACACACACAAATATACATCTCAATTAAAAGTAGTTACATTCCAAGTGATTCAATGGCCTTGCATAGTAGCTTATCATTATTACTGCATTAGACTAGGATACTTTTTATCAATTTACATTACAGATTTACAACTGGGTTTAAGTTTCACATATAGCTATTTATTTTTTAATTGTCAAATATTTTGCTGTTCTTTTTCTCTTGTACTGCATTAACAGAATATTTGTTAGTATTCCATTTTTATACCTCTACAGGCTTTTAAGGTATAATTCACATACAAAAAGCTGCATATATTTAAAGTTTACAATTTGACAAGTTTTGACTATGCATATACATTTATAAAATGTTCACAAGTATGCATATATCCATCAGTCTCAAATTTATTTGTGCCCTTTGCAACCCCTCCCCCCTTGCTCCTCCCCACCCACAAAATCCAATTTGCTTTAGTTTGTATTTCCAGTGTTTTTTTATATACAATCATACAGGATTATATACAATCATACAATCAGTCAGTCTTTCCTTTCTGACTTCTTTCACAGTCTATTTGGAGATTGATTTATCCCTACTATTTGTACCAATAGCTCATTCTATATGACCAAGATTTTATTGTATGCAATGGGAAATAATGCCAAAACTGCAATCTATTTATCCATTCATCTATTGATGGGACACTTGGATTGTTTTGGACTTTGGATATTACCAAAAAAGCTACTACAAATATGGATGTGAGTTTAATTAATATATGCCTTCATTTTTCTTGGGTAAATGCCTAAGAGTCAAACAGCTGGATCATATATGGTATGTTTAACCTTTTAAGAACTATCAAATTGTTTTCCAAAGTAGTTCTACAGTTTTACGTTCTCATCAACAGTATATGAGCAACACAGTTCCTCTACGCCATTTCCAACACTTAGTATGTTTAGTCTTTTCAATTTATAATAGGTGGGTCAAATTATTTAACTTTAATTTTTATTTGTATTTCTCAGATGATTAATGAAGCTGAGCATCTTTTTCATGTGCTTATTTGCCACCCGTTTTTGCTGAACTATTAAGTATTTTTGCCAATTCATTAAATTTGAGTTATTGCCTTATGGTTTTTAAAATTTAGATACTCTTAGTCTTGACCAAAGTCCTTTATCTGTTATATACACTTTGTAAAGCTGTTCTACCACTCTATGACTTGTCTTTTCACTCTCTTTATAGTGTCTTTAAAGAGCATGAGTTTTTAAAACCAATCAAGCCCCATTTATTCTTTAACAGATTGTGCTTCTGGGATTACAGGAAAGAAACTTGTCTAACAAAGGCCACAAAGATTTTTGACTATGTTTTCTCCTAGATATACTTTTAGTTTCTACATTCACATCATGGTCACTTGGGGCTAAATATTATATAATGGTGTGAGATTTAAATCCAAGTTGTTTTTTCATTTTTGCATACTTTTTCATAATTGTGTGGGTTTAATTCTGGACTCTATTCTCTTCAGTGACCTATTTATCTTTTTGCCAATATAACATTACTTTGATTACGGCAGCTTCACAGTAATTTTTGAAAATGTGGAGTCACCACTCTCAAGTTTCTAGTCCTTTAACTATATATTTCTTTATATCTTTTTTCAGAGATTATTTCAATATGTAACTTTAACTTCCTAGAAGTTATGTTAGAGTTAATATTCTCATTTCTTGTAAATTCTAAGAAACTTCCAGGTGTAAAAATTATATTTATCTTCACTTGTGCTAATTCTTGTCATATGAACATCTATATACATAATAAACCATAATACATAGTTTTTAAATATATATAATCTTTCAAAGAAATTTAAAGGATTATAAGGGAAAGACTTTAAACACATTTACATTCCATGTTAGATTTTTATTTGTTTTAAGTGCAGTGTCTCGGTGAGATGTCTTTTTCTTGATTGTTTGTAAGATTTGGTCTTCATCATCAGTTTTCAATATCTTGACTGTTATGTGATCCTTTTAATTACCCTGACTGACATTTTTCTCCAAATTTCTAAGTTTTCTGCCATTACTGCTTTTGATGACATACATATTTGGCCCCATTCTTTTTACTCCTTCTCTGGAAATATAGTTACATGTATGGTTGAATAACTAAGCAGTTATACAAATACTTATTTTGTTATACAAATACGTATTTTGTTTTCTCTGGCACACTGAATTTCCATTCATCTGCATTCAAGTTCACTAATCTTTCAGTTGTCTCTGATCTTCTGCTGGTCCTAAACAGTTAGCTGTTCACTTCAAATAGTATTTTTCATTTAGAGCATTTCTATTTGCTTTCTTTGTAGTTATCTCAACACATTCTTGCATGTATTCACTCATTATCTCAATATTTGTTTTTGTAACTTTAAAAGTATTTTTAGTCCTTGTCTAATAATTCTAACATCTAGAAATTTTGGTATCTGCTCCCCATTGGGTGCTTCTTCTCTACTTTTATAGAACGTGTTCATACTTCTTCATATAAGCTATAATTTTGTATACAGGATATTGTAGATGATTACTGGAGGAAGACTGAATCATTTTGCCTTCTTTGGGGTTATTGTTTTGTTTAGGCAGGCAATTAAATTACTGATGATCCTTTATGTCATATCAGGCTAGATACTTGTAAGTTTTTAACTTAGTCTTACAGTTGGCAGTTACTATAGTATGTCATACCCTCTCTTAGCGCCTGGGCATTCTGTAGTTTAAATTGAATGCTAGAGTACTCTGCAAGATGTTTGCACTCTAATTTCCCAGGAACTCCAATGTCACACAGCACTGCACAATCTTTGGAATCACCATTCCTGGTCTCAGCCCAAGAGCAGGTCATTTCTGATAGACCTACAGAAGTTTCAATTTCTACATAGGCTGTAGAGCCATTATTCAAAATTATGAAGGAAGTGAATCCCCATACCAAACTATGCCCCCAGCCCTATGCCCAAATCCATGGACAATATATTTTCTCAGGACTCTTCTCCATAAATCCCAGATGTCTGAGCAGCTTTGAATTACAATGTTAGTCTCTTCAGTTCAGTGAGCCCTCTATGCTTTGCTGAGGCTCTACCTCCCAATGGTATAATAGTACGGTACCCCAAGGTAGAAAGCCGAAGTGATCATGGGACTCACCTCATGTGTTTTCCTTCTCTCAAGGATCATTATCCTGTACTACCTTCTCATCAGTTCCAGACAACAGCTGTCCCATATATTTTACTCAACTTTATAGTTTTTGATTTTGGAATGTACATGGTGGAGAAGGAAAGGCTATTACCAGTTACCAATTAATACTCTACACACTAATTTTTAAGACATTTCCTTATCAATACCATATGTATTGATACGGTTCCCCCTTATCCAGTTTCACTTTCTCCAGTTTAAAAAATTATCAATACCATCTTAAAAAATTAAACTGGCAAAACAGTTATAGACATTTAAGCGTATCTGTTCAATTATTTGTACATGGTACTTTAGCATAATAAAATCATGGCCTAGTGATTTTGCCTTTAATCATGACATGGGAAAGTCAGTAATATGATGTGCGGACAAATTCACCTCCACATCTTTCTATTTGGCAAGTATTTCATTATAGTTTTCTTACTTAGCTGAACTTTGAGGGATGTTTATGTGTGTGCTAAGGTATATGTATACATAAACAATGTACCTAAGGGAAGTCAAAATGCTTCCAGTCCTTTACAATCCTTCCATTACCCAATACAATTAATTCCTCGAACAAGTGATTCAAGAAAGAATTTAGAAAAAAAGAACACTGGTTGTAGGTAAATAATGTAAAATGTAGAGTTAAACAGCAAACTAATCCAATCATCAGATTCAATCTTTGGTCCATTAGCCATAAAACTAATGTCTAAAAATTGGTCTGTATTTGTTTATACACAGTCATAACAACCAACCAACAATGTTATTTGATATATACAATTTAAGGAAAAAATCCTAACTATAAAGATTAAATACATTATCTTAAATTTCCCAGTAGATAACATAAAGGAACTCAAGTCAAAGAATTAAAATATTGAAAGAACAAAGAAAAAAAGGCTGAAATCACACAAAGACTATGTAGTTGAATCTTTTGGTTTTTATTTACAACTTGGGCTTTATGGCTTGTGAAATAGAGAATACTTTTAACACAGTTGTTCCCCCTTATCCAGTTTCACTTTTCCCAGTTTTGCTTTCTGTGGTTTATTACCTGTGGCCAACTCAGTCAGCAGCAGATGATCCTCCTCCTGTCTGACAGGTCAGAAGCAGCCTATCACTAAATCACAATGCCTATATCATATACCTCACTTCACCTCATCACATCAGCATTTCATCATCTCACATCATGATAAAATGAGTGAAGGGTGTGAGTACAGTGCAGTGAGGTATTTTGAGAAAGATACCACATTCACATTAACTTTTATTATAGTATATTATCATAATTGTTCTATTTTATTGTTAATTTCTTAACTGTGTCACTTTATTATAGGTACATATGCATAGGAAAAAACAGCATATAGGTTTTGGAACTATTTGTGTTTTTAGGTATCTGCTAGGTGTCTTCAACATATCCCCTGTGTGTAAGAGCAGATTTTGTAAAAATATTCTAAGACACACAAACATAAAAACTAAAAACAAAAGTAAAGTACAAACAGGGCAAGATGAGGAGGCTTATAATATGAATGAAAAAGGGGCTCCATTTTCATGATTAAAAAAAAAACAGACAAGTTACTTGCCCACAGAAGTCACCGGCTTCAGGTTTTTTCACTTGACACATATATACTCTGGTAAAATTTCCTCTAAAATGTTTCAACAGAAGGCATTCAAAACTAATACCCATTTCCATGAAAACAGACTAAATTTTAGTTTTAGCATTTTGCCCCTAAAATGGTAAATAATGACAGATTAGGAGAGTAACACTTACCTGTAACCACCATGCTGCTCATATTAGAGTTTGGACTACTGAGAACACTGCCTGAGAGCAATTCGTCAGATCCTCTCTATAAAAACAAAAACACAGTAGCATAAGATATCTTTATATTTTAATATATTAACCTAAAAGCCTGTTACTCTGTAGCTTTTAAAATATTCACTGAAGAGCTGGAAATAGTTAAAAATTTTAACCCCTAAATTAAATTTTAACTCCATTCTCCTATAAATCTCTCTCCCTTTTCCACAAAGCCAGAAGAGTTTCGCTTCTTCCTTCCTTTCAGCTAAGTCCAATAGAAAATAAATAGGGAAAGCAATTATGTTCTATAACCAAAGCCTTGGAGAACTGCCACTATTTTTTAGGTACAAACTAATGCCACAGCAGCTAGACTTTCTCACAATCATTCTATGAACTTCCAACACTCACAGACCTTTATTCATTCAGATAACTCAGGTCTTCAGAAAGTTAGAACTTCATACAGATGAGCTGGACAACTCATCTTCATCACCATCATTAAAATTAAATTAGGTATATACTTCAGTGGCTACAACAATGAGCTCAAATGCAAATTCTACAGAATGAGAAATGTCTCCCAATGTTAAATAAGATTAAGTCATGTATTTAAATCCTTGAGAGAAAATGTTACTAGTTCTTATTCTAACAAATGCAGTTATACAATCCAGCCACTGTTATTTTGTTTTGAAAATGTGTATTTACAAAAATATGTGTGAAAACACTAATATTTAAAATAACTAAATCAACTGTTTGGCCTATTTTAAGTATGTGTGTATTTACATACATGAGTATTAATACTTAAAATAAATACTAGCTGACCTAAGCCAATCACTACAAGTAAGCTGAATGCAACTATCAAAATGAAAGTGTATGCAGAAAACACTTGATCAAAGCATCTCAAGAATTCCAAAACAATCCAAATTAACCATAAACTTTATGCTACTTTGTGTTTAAATTCATAATTAATAAGCTGTATTGTACCAAATACCAAAACAGTAAAAAAATTACTCATAGGTCATTTCCTTATCTATAAAATTTTTGACTCATTAGCCAATACTCAAGAGAAATACAAGCACGAGAAAAATAAAAACATAGTATCAAGCCACATTAATAACATATTTGCATCAAGTCTAATTTCTTATCTAAGTATAGAAGAGTCAGTGTGGCACTTTTATATAATGACATGATTACAGAACTAGGTATTTTACAAATTCACAAAATGTGGTTCCTAGACCAGCATTAGACTTGGAAACTTGTTAGTGATACATGTTCTCAGATGTACCCCCAACCTACTGAATAAATGAGGGTAAGGTTCAGCACTGAGTTTTAATGAGTCCTGAAGGTACTTCTTATGCATGCTAAAGTTTAAGAACCATTGTTATACATTACTTGTTTGCTAACAGCAATAAAAATGTTTCCTAGTTTTTTTTGTTTTTACTTTTCTAGAGCAGTTCTAGGTTGAAATAAAATTGAGAGGAAGCTAACAGAGATTTCCCATAGCACCAGCCCCACACATGAACAGCCTCTCCCATTATCAACATCCTCCACCAGCGTTACATTTATTAGCAAGGATGAACCTCATAATTAGCCAAAGTCCACAAGTTAACCTAAAGATGCACCCTTGATATTGCACATTCAGTGGGGTGTGGACAAATGTACAACCATATACATCATTGTAATATGCAGCATTTAACATTCTCAGAATGGACTCTTTCACTTAGTAATACGGACTTAAGTTTCTTCCATGTCTTTTCATGGTTGGATAGCTCATTTTGTTTTACTGCAAAAAAAAAAACAAAGAAAACCAACAGATTCCACTGCCAGGATATGCCACAGTTACCCATTTACCTACTTAAGGACTCTTGGTTGCTTCCAAGTTTTGACAGTTAGAATAAAGGTGCTGTTAATATATGTGTGCAGGTTTTTGTTTGTACATTAAGTTTTCAACTCCTTTGGGTAATTACCAAGAAGTGTGAGTGCTGTATCATATGGTAAAAGTGTACTTACTTTTGTAGAAACTGTCTGTTTTCCAAAGTGGCTATATATGAATTCTCACCACCAATGTAAAAGAGTTCCTTTAACTCCACATCCTCACCAGCATTTATGGTTGTCAATGTTCCAGATTTTGGTCATTCTGATAAGCATGAAGAGGTATCTTGTCATTTTAATTTGCATTCCTTGATAACATATGATGTGGAGCATCTTTTCATGTGTTTATTTGCCATAGGTGTATCTTCTTTAGTGAGGTCTCTAAGTCTTCAGACCATTTTTTAATAGGGTCATCTGTTTTTACTACTGAGTTTTAAAAAGAGCTCTTTGCATTTACAACTTGGGCTTTATGGCTTGTGAAACAGAGAATACTTCTAACAGGGTTGTTCCCCACCTTATCCAGTTTCACTTTCCCCAGTCCATTTCCGCAGTCCTTTACCCCATGAATCTTTTTTAAGTATTTTCTCCCAGTCTGTCGCTTGTTTTCTAATTCTCTTGATATTGTCTTTCACAGAGTTTTTAATTTTAATGAAGCCCAGTTTATCAACTATTTCTTTCATGGATTGTGTCTAACGTGTTTCATCTAAAAAAGCTATCATTACACAAAAAAATCATCTAGGTTTTCTATGTTATCTTCTAAAAGTTTTATAGATATTGCATTTTAGGTCTATGATCCAATTATTTTGTAGCATGTTTTGTTTCAATTCATTCCTTTTTCAAGTGGATGTCCCATTCCAGCAGATTGTTAGAGAGGCTGGCTGTCTTTGCTCCACTGTATTGCCTTGGATCCTTTGTAAAAAAGGTTGGCAGAATTTGGGTGAGGGGTTGGGAGGGCTCTATTCTGGGCTCTCTATGCTGTAGCACTGATTTGTCTATTCTTTCAACAAAACTGCAATGTCTTAATTATTGTAGCTTCAACGTAAATCTTAAAGTTGACTAGCACCAGTCCTCTCCAAATGTGTTCTTCTCTTTCAATACTGTGTTGGCTATTCTGGGTGTTTTGCCTCTCCATATAAACTTTAGAATCAGTTTTCTGATACCTATAAAATAACCTGCTATAATTTTGATGGGGATTGTACTGAATTGAAACATCAAGTTGGGAAGAACTGATTATCTTATCTTGACAATATTGAGCCTTCCTAGCCACAAAAACAGAATCTCTATTTAATTATTCAGTTTTGCCCATCAGAGATTTGTAGTTTTCTTTACATACATCTTGTATATTTTGTTAATGTTATCTCCAAGTATTTTATTTTTGGTGTGTGAATGTAAATGGCATTGTGTTTTTAATTTCAAATTGCATCATGACTGGTATATAGGAAAGCAACTGACCTTTGAATATTAATCTTATATTCTGTAACCTTGCAATAATTGCTTATTAGTTCCAGATTTTCTGTTGAGTTTTTCAGATTTTCTACACAGACTATCATGTCATCTGTGAACAACAATTTTTTCTTCCTTTTCAATCTGTTGTACCTTTTATTTCCTTTTCTTGCCTTACTGCATTAGCAAGGACTTCCAATAGAATGTTGAAAGTGGTGAAAGGAGACATCCTTGCCTTACAAAATAGTCTCAATTAGAAAGCACTAAATATCATGTGGTGAGTTTCTCACCACTAAATATCATGTTAGTTGCAGACTTTTTTATAGATGTTCTTTATCAAGTTGAAATTCCCCTCAGGCTGTAGTTTATTGAGTTTTTATCATATATTGGTATAGGATTCTGTCAAATGCTTTTTCTGCATCTATTGATATGCCCACGTGATTTTTCTTTTTTAGTCAGTTGATGTGATGGACTGACCTGGTTTTCTTTGTTTTTATGACAAGTATGCAACATGGCTTTAAGGAAAAGGGTCTGGAGTTCAACTTCCACCTACTAGCTATGTAAATGGCAACAGGTAAACAACTTAACTGTAAGCCTTAAGGTCCTCATTTGTAAAATAGGAATAACCTCCATGTCAGAGTCCTTGGGATTAAATGTGATCATACACACACAGTGACTGATTGCCAGGCAAAGTGCATGGACCACATCATTAATGTTCACTATAATATTCCCAACTGTCAACCAAGCACAGGATCCACACTTAGTTGTTGACTAAATCTATATTATCAAGTTTACTTTTTTAGATGTTTGTTAATCAAATTCCTTCCACCCCAGTGGATTCTTAAGTAATTCTGGAGATGAAGGATGTAGGATCTCAGGTATACTGAACCATGTAAGAAAGACTGTATAATTCTAATGTGTAGTGTGAGCAGGACACTTTTTCCCCTTCCTGCAATGCATCTTGATGAATAGCAAAGTCTTAATTTTTTAAATATCAAATTATTTAAATAAAGTTCTGAGGTATTTTTACAAAAATTAATCAGTATTTTTATAAATGTATTTTTATAGAAGAGCAATTATGTTTGCCTTTCTACTATTATGCCCAGAAGAAGGGATTCTACAATAGTGATAATGTTAATGTTTCCGCATTAACTGATCGAACAACAATTTTATTTGATGTATCTTGGCGCAGTTGTTTTAGCTTGGAGTAAATATAAAACCAAATGACTCAACAGTATTGTAACTGATGGTTGTTCCACATTAGTTGCTATTAAAATAAATTAGTACTTAAACTCAGAATCACAATCTCTACTGAGAATATGTCTTTTTTAAGCTTAATTCACCTTAGATGTCAGCTATCTTAGAGTCAATTATAAAAAGAAATTAAGTGTTAAGATGGCCACTGATGTGTCCTATTAAGTGACCACAGAAACTTTTTCTCCTGTGTAGTCACAATGTCATTTCACAAAAAACTAGCATTGTCAAAAACAATCAGAAAAATGCTAAAACAGGAAGGTATGATCTGTATGTCAATCAGGGAAGATGTATAAAAATAAAAGTATAAAAATAAAAGAAGTACAAAAATAGAGTTTCAATGATATTTTTAATTCTTTCCAGCAACAGAAATCTATTGTTTTCTTCTTCTCTTGGTTATCAGCTATTCTGTTCATCGTAACAGTATCCAAATGACACCTATCACCCTCATGTGGAAGAGCTGCGGGAGCCACCATTACCAGGAAAGGTAAGACCTGGGCTCAGCTAAGTTTCAGGCCCAAAAGCTGCCCAAAGACCTTCTTCTATGGAGAAGAAGGAACCATGACCGAAAGCCATGGAGCAATGTCAAAAAAATGTCATTTCACTTTAAACTGGCTATCTGTATAATGGGCAAAAAAAATATGAAATTGCATCCTCATCTAATACAATACACAAACACAAAGATAATAATTTCCCAATGGATTAGAAACAAATGTAAAACACAAAACTAAAATATTTTGAAATATATGAAAATGCCTTTATGGTTTGAGTATGGAAGGACTCTAAAACAAAGGAAAATGAGCCATAGAAGAAAATATTGATAAATGTGTCCTACAAAGTGGCCACAAAATCTCTTATGAAAGAAACTATAACCCAACAGCAGATGAAAACTTAAGAATTATTAGTAGGGACAGCTTTAAAGATTTCCAACAGTCAACATGAAACATATCCAGAAGAACAAGTAAATACTAAAATAGGAGGAAAAAATGGGAACACATAAATAATATTAACTAGAATGGCAAATGGAACTTGTCTTGTGTCCATATTAAAACTGTATATATTAAAATTAACAGCGTTTGTTCATCAAAACAGAGCATAAAGAAGTAACATGGAAAGCTACATACTAGGAGAAAATATAAGTAATACACATAACCAAAAGTAACCATAATATATTTAAAAAATTACAAGATCAGTTGAATTCAAACTTCATAGACAAGGAATCCAATAGGTATTTCAAAGAACTTCACAGAACAAGAAACACTAATGGTCATAAACATGCTGGAGGAAAATAAGTTATGTAATACCTCATTAATAATTAAGAAAATACAAAGACCAAAAAATATTACACACCAAGTTGGCAAAAATGTTTAAATTTAATTAATACTAAAACTAAGTGCTTGATGCAGGATCTGAAACAGCAAGAACTCTTGCATAATACTGGTAAGAACATAAATTGGGTAATGACGTTGAAAAATCATCTAGTATTATCTTGTAAGTTTAACATACTCCACAGCCTAGCAATATATTCCTTAGATATATACCTCAAAACTCTTGTACACATGCACAAAGTACAAAAATATTCAGGGCATTGTTCTTAAAATCAAAATCCTTAAGACCCAAAGGACTACCAACAGGAAGAGATATATTGGAGTATTTTTACAAATACTTTATACAGCAATGAGTAGGAGGTAACTATATATAAAAACAAGGGTAATTATTAAAAACATTAACACGCAAGTCACAGAGAACATTAAATGGGCATATCCTTTTCAAACATCTCAAAAAACATACAAAATAACATTTTTGTCATATATTAAACAGTCACTACTCATGGCAGGGTAGGAGAGGGAGAAAAGGAACATACAGGCACAGGCAAAAACACTGGTAACATCAGTATTAATTATTGATTAATTCCAAATATTAACTTAGAAAATTCAAATTCTGAAAGATAGAAAATGTAGAGAGAAAGTTCTTCCCATTGCAAATTTTATTATCCTTAAATTTAACAGAATTTCTTCCTGAGAATTTGTATGTATCTACCCATCTGCAATAGTCATACAAAGCAAGATCACATTATATGGGTTGCCTAGTATTTGCCCTCTTCATTAAAAAAGAAAAAGTTTAAACATTTTTTAAAAATCAGCACATACTAATCTATCAACAACTTCAAAGTATTCTAGTATACTGGTGAACCATAGTTTTTAAAATTCCCTAACTGATGTACATTTCAATAATGTGCAATTTACCCAATGTGTTTAAATAGAAGAAATTGTACAGACTATATTTGGTCAAACTCAGTAAGACATTTTGATGAAAGAAGAAGGAAATATTAGAACAAAACTCAATTGTTTTAGTTTAATCAAACGAAATTTTGAAACAGTTCCTAAATAACTTGGGCAAGAGAATCTAAACTTCAAATGCAAGCTATCATAAAAATTTAGAATACCAGTTACCCTACTAATAAGCAAAAGATCAGTTCTCAGCACATGAATGGAAATTATCCTGAACTGAAAAGCTGTTTAATCTTGCTCACAGTAAAAACAAATTCAAATTAATACTACAGATAGATGTCATCTCATCCATCAGACTAGCAAAACTCCTACCATTTAACAACATACTCTATTAGGATACGCTATGGGGAACAGCGGCACTCACATACTTTCTATACAGCAGTAAAAAGAAATGAGAATATTTTCCATATAGCCATGGACTGTTCACCAGGATACACATACCATTAAGTAAGAAAAAATATAAAGCCTTGTGTATACTGTGCCACCTTTTCTCTAAGGTGGCAAGAGAGGGGATATAGGAAGAAAGTCACATTTGCTTTAATTAAATAAAAGGATACCAAAAGTTAATGAAAATAGATACCTGAAGGGGAAGAAAAAACAAGTAGACAGAAGTGGTGGATTGGAATTATATGAATATAACCGGTTTGAAAGTTTAGATTTTGGAAAATTTAGTGAGAAATTTTTTTTTAAAAAAAAGGTCCATAACAATCAAAACCAAATGAAACAAAGAGACCTAACTATCAGCTTGGAGGCGAGACCACACACAGGATTCTCATTTACTAACATTAAAATCCTGTAAATACACTATACACTTTTTGTGGAATACACTTTAAGGACAAAAATAACTGCAAAGAAATCTTAAACTATATTCAATAATTACAACGTTAGTGTAATACTGATGTTACTTTCTAAAAACTAGTATTTGTGTAATAATGTTAGCAAACAATATTATTCAATATAAGACAAATACAAAATCCATAAAGAAAAAACTGTGAAATTAAATATGAATTAGAAATAAAATATGAGCTCACAATATATTTGTCTTTAAAAAAAATCGCTAGCTCTGTCCACTGAAAGGATCTTCAAGTATTATTAACAACCTAACCACAATTACCACTTCATCTGCATGATTGTGGTCTTTAAGGAGCACATCCCAATCAAAGGAACCAGGACTTTTTAAAGAAATTGTTAATTAAAGGTCTGGAGCAAGAAATGATACTTCCAGCAAACAGGTATCAAAGATACTGGTGTTATGAGCTCCTGCTACCTCAAGATGAAACAATTTAGAAATTTAAAAAGGATGATCTTGCCAGAAGACTGGAAAATAAATGTAAAAATCTCTGCCTTCACAATGATAGTAGAAGTTACCCTGATTACACCAGAGGTTGCTAGACTACCAACTCATCAGGAAAATTTTTAAGAGTCAAAATCTATCCTTTTTTCTTATATAAAAGGTATTTCAGTATGACCAAAAATTTAATGGGAAGAACTCTTAAGAACAATTCTAGGTAACATACACAGTGGGAAAAAAGACTTATCACCATTTTTTCAATACCCAACAAAATCGAAACCCACTAGGTGAAAAGAGGATGGGGCATTCTGCTGGATGTATCAAGCTGACAACACCTGAACCTACTGATACATGCTAACATCACAAAAAATAATAAGACATGTTCTTCCTGGTGTGATACAATACAAATTATACAGAATACATATACAAAATTTTCTTGCTAAAAATTAACCCTGAATCTGATCAAACCTCATCCCAGGAAAAAGGATATGAGGAACATATATAATGACAACAGAGGTTTAATGAGCAAAATCAAAAAAGTAGAAAACCATAGAAGAGATGAGCCAGTTTCTCTAATAATGAAAAATCAAGAGAAGGGGAAGGAGAAGATAAATTGATTTATAAATAAATAAACTTGAAAGACATTAACCAAATCAACATTTTGACTCTCCTTGGTTCCTGATATGAAAGGGAAAAAGAAATAGACATTTTTGAGGCAACTGAAAAGTTTCGAATACTAATGCAGATCAGGTATTAAGTTACTTTAAATTTTATTTTGGTATAATAATGGAATCAATGTCATCCCTTAACAGATTATATCTGTTAAGAGATATGCAATCAAGAATTTGGGAATGATATGAAATGATCTCTAAGATTTGCTTTAATATTCTTCAATAAGAAGAAAAAATAAGTATATTATTCTGTATCTCAAAAATTTTATCATTAAGTTTTAAAAAGTAAAAGGATCTGACACTGATGGGAAAAACTGAAGACACAAATAGAAAGACAATGCTATGCTAATGGATCAGAAAAATTACGCACACAACCCAAAGCAATCTACATATACAATGCTATCCCTATCGAAATTCCAATGGCATTTTTCACAGAACTAGAACAATCCTACAATTTGTAAGGAACCACAAAGGACTCCAAATAGGCAAAGCAATCTTGAGAAAAATGACAAAAGATGAAGGCATCACATTTTCTGATTTCAAACCAGTAATGAAAACTGTATGTTACTGGCATAAAAACGGGACACACAGATGAATGGAGTAAGAGCCCAGAAATAAACCCACACACATATATGGTCAATTAATTTATGACAAAGGAATCAAGAATATACAAAGGGGAAAGACAGTCTCCTCAACAAATGGTGTTGGGAAAACCAGACAGCCACACACAAAAGAATAAAATTAGACCATTATCCTATACCATACACAAAAATAAATTAACAATGGGTAAGACTTTTAGAACATAAGACCCGAAATCCTGAAAACTCCTAAAAGAAAGTACGAGGTTAAGCCTTTGACTTAAGTTTTGACAATGATTTTTTGGATTCAACACCAAAAGCAAAGGCAACCTACAGATCTTACAGAATGGGAAAAAAATACATGCAAATCATATACAGTAGACCCCTTATCTGTGGTTTCACCTTTCACGGTTTCAGTTACCTGCAACCCAGAAACAAATGATAACCTCTCCTGACATGTTGTCATCAAGTCAACAGCAGCCTAGTATTATGTCACAATGTACATCATTTTCACCTCACTTCATCCCATCAGTAGGCATTTTTTTCATCTCACAACATCAATCACAAGGGTGAGTACAGTAAGGTATTTTGAGAGACCACATTCACATAACATTTATTACAGTATATTGTTATAACTGTTCTATCAATAGTTACTATTATTAGCATCTTAATGTGTCTTATAAGTTAAACTTTATTGTGTGTATGTATGTATAGGAAAAAGCATTGTATATACAGGGTTCAATAATATTTACACTTTCAGACATCCACTGAGGGTCTTGGAACACACCTCCCACCACAGCTAAGGGAGACGACTGTGTCAGCAAGAGGTTAATACCCAAATATATAAAGAACTCATACAATTCAAACAAAATAACCCAATTTTAAAAATGGACCGAGGATCTGGATATCTTTCTAATGAAGACATGCAGATGGCCAATAGGTACATGAAAAAGTACTCAACATCACTAATCATCAGGGAAACGCAAAGCTAAACCATAATGAAGTATCACCTCACACTTGTAAAAATGGCTATATCAAAAAGACAAGAAATAAGGATGTGGAGAAAAGGGAACCTGGCACACTGTTGATGGAAATGTAAACTGACACAGACACTGTGGAAAACAGTACAGAGCTTGCTCAAAAAATTTTAAAAGAACTATCGTATAATTTAGCAATTCCACTTCTGGGTATTTATATGAAGGAAATGAAATCATCAACTCAAAAAGATATCTGCACCCCCATGTTCATTGCAACATTTACAACAACCAAGCCATAGAAACAACACCTAATGACCACTGAGAAATGAAGGAAGAAAATACGGTGTACACAAACACACACGAATATTATTCAGCTATAAAAAAGAAGGAAATCCTGCCATTTATGACAAAATGGATCGGCCTCAAGGGCATTTTATGCTAAGCAAAATATGTTCGAGAAAGACAACTACTATATGATCTAATTTATATTTGGAATGTAAAAAAACCCCCAAACTTACAGATAAAGAGAACAAATTGGTGATTGTCAGAGGTGGGGGGGGGAGGGGGAGGGATGGGCAGAATGGGAAGGGATGGTCAAAAGGTACAAACTTGTTGCTACAAAGCAAACAGTCCTGGGAATGTAATGTACAAGCATGGAAACTACAGTTAACAATTTGTATATTTCAAACTTGTTAAGACAGTAAGCCATAAATGAAAAAAAAAATTTATATATATATAAATTTTTTATACATGTAATATAGATACAGGGTGATAGGTGTTAACACATCATTTCACAATGTTGTCCTTATGTCGTATACCCGAGACTAACGCAAAGTTATACTTCAATTATATCTCAATTTTTAAAAAGCAAAAAAAAAAAGAGAACTCAAAGTCAAAATTTACTGCCAAAGGTATCAACTCATTATATCTGATCTTTAAGACATTTTAAACAAGAAAATAAACAGGATCTAACTTAAAGTGGAATAATAATGAACTAAATCTAGTGAGGAAAAAGAAAAACAAATTATTTAAGCAAACAAACATACAAAAGCTGGTTCTTTGAAAAGTCCAGTAAAATAAGGTCTGTGAGAGGCAAAAAAGAGAGAAAATATAAATATTCAGTAGTAGTAATAAAAATAAGCAGAATTCAAAAATGCTATACAATTCTGAAAACTATGAAATTCACTGAAACATAATTTTCTAGATAAGTATTGAATAACTGAATAAATCAGTAACTTCAGAAGAAAATGAACTATCTGTTAAGGAAGAAACCCTCTTTCCTCACCCCTTATACAAAATTTGTTTAAAATCCATGTAACATACAGGAAAAATGATGAGAAATACATAAAATGCTGATTAACTTTTGTAAGATCACCAGTGATTTATCTTCCTCTTTGCTTAAATAAAGCATTAAAGCTTTCTACATTTAATATGCCCTCTATAATTAGCAAAAATACGGGGAACAAAGGGTAAAATTTAGGTATGTTATGGTTCTCTTCCTCTGGGCTCAAGCACTGCCATCTTATTTTATCTTATTTTATTGAAAATGCAAATACAGAGCTCCCCCAATTAACTTACAAATGTAGTACAATTTAATTAAAACCCACAAAGTCTTCATGGAAGTTAGCCAATTATCTTAAAATGCATAAAGAAAATGCCAAGACAATTTTGAAGAACAAAGTTGTGAAATTCATTCTGCAAGATTTCAAGATTTACTGTGATGCTACACTAAATTAAGACACTGTAGTATTGGTTCGATGTTGGCAGCCGCGCTCAGAAAATAGCGCCCCATGCAGGGCAGCCGGAAGGCCCCGAACTTCCTAATGACAAATCATCCCACACCACTAAACTACATGCTAATTGCGCCTTAGCATAAGGACCAATGAGACCCACCAAATGGTTATGCTAATAAGGCATATGGAGCCGCACCAACCAGGTCAGAGCATGAGAACTATATAAGCAAGCCTCTCCTTCCCCTCTGAGTCCTGCCCAACTCATTTGTTTCACAAAGAGCTGAAGAATAAAGCTTTCTGCAGAAGAATCCTGCTGTTGTTGCGTGCTGTTCTTGCCGGCGAGGACGGGGCGCGCGACAAGTGGTGCCGAAACCCGGGAACCAGAACATCACCGGCACAGGGAGGACCCTTCAGACATCTGGAGAGGATTCAGAACTGCAGGTCAGAAGAAAGCCCGGAGGGGTAAGTTCCGAGAGGCCCCTGCTTTTTAGGATGATGGTTGATAGTTCTCTGTAAATAAGGAGGCACCATGGGGAATGCACCGTCATTAGTCACGGCGCTGCAGACAGCTCTCAAAGAGCGAAACTTGAAAGTCTCCAGCAAAGTCTTAAGATCTTTTGTGAAGGAGATAGACCGTGTGGCCCCCTGGTTCATTTGTTCAGGGTCCCTCTCAATCCCGAGCTGGGACAAACTGGGGAAAGATCTTGATAGAGAGGAGGAGGAAGGTAGCCTGAGGGGAGGCACCAGGCCCCTCTGGAAACTGATTAGAGCTTGTCTGCAAGATGAGAGATGTGAAAAAGTAATAAAAGAAGGTCAGAGAGCATTGACAGATATCCAAGAGAGCATGTCAGAAACGGAACGGGAAACAGAGAGCGCGCGCGGCCGAAAAAAGGCCACAAAAACGAAGGTAAAGAAACCTCAGAGTGAGGGAGAAAGCCCGCCTAAGGCAAAAGCGAAAGAGCCCCGAGAAGCGAGTGACGATCGCCTCGGAGAAAATAGTAAATACCCCTGGAAAGAGTTGAGGGACCTCCAACTCTCCAATAGGGAATCTGAGGAGGAATTAACGTCCGCAGAGGAAGGGGAAGAAAATAAAACCGCAGAGTGTAGAAGTAAGGGAACCAGCAAAGTTGAAAAGCGGACCAAGGAAAAAATGAAAGCAGGGTGTCCCCCGACGCCCTTTGCCCCGCCACCTTACGTGAGTGGCGCACTCTCCTTTTGCCACCCAGATACTCTTCAGGCAATTAGACAAATGTTTCCTGTATTTGAAGATAATGGCGTACGCTCTCACCAGCCCCTGAGCCATAAACAAGTTAAGGAGTTAGCAGAATCCGTTCGGGCTTATGGGGTCAGTGCCAACTATACCATAGCACAAGTTGAGAGATTAACAGAGACAGCCATGACACCCGCAGACTGGCAATATGTAACTAAGGCATGCCTTTCTAGTATGGGGCAATACATAGAATAGAAAGCATTGTGGCATGATATCAGTATGACCCAGGCACGCGCAAACGTGGCCGAAGGACAGCCTGCGTGGTCATATGATATGCTGACGGGCCAAGGACAGTAGGTAGCCAACCAGACCGCCTTCCCCTTACAGGTATACGCACAAATAAACACGTGCGCCGCCAAGGCATAGAAAGCCCTCACCAACAAAGAGAAGTATCAAGCAATTTGACAAAAATTATTCAGGGGCTGAGCGAGCCATTTTCTGACTTTGTTGCTCGTATGATGGAGGCCGCAGGCAGAATATTTGGAGATCAGGAACAAGCAATGCCCCTAGTGGAGCAATTAGTATTTGAACAATGTACCAAAGAATGCAGACAGGCGATAACACCCTGGAAACAGAAAGAGATACACGCTTAGTTGAAAGCCTGTAGAGAAATAGGAGGGCCACTCACCAACGCGGGCCTAGCCGCAGCCATATTACAGAGCCACAAACAAGCCAAGATCACTAACAGAAGTATTAAATGCTTTCACTAATCTGTCACGAGGCCTGTCCCAGTATCTTTCAAGAAACTGGTCCCAAGACTTCGATGAGACACTAGAAGAGCTGCGGCAAGAAATTATCCACATCAACTCCACCCGTCTAGATATCTCCGTAGCGGAAAGACTCTCTTCCTAGTTCCTCAGAGCTCTCTCCCACGTCAAGGAGTGAGCGGGCATGGCTAAGATGGGCGTGTTCCTGCTTAGAGGTCTCATGCTCTTACTCTGGTTGTTATGCAGACTCCGCAACCAACATAAGCAGGACAAGGTGATCCTTGCTCAAGCCCTAATGGCGATAGACGTTGGCGCCTCTCCCCAAGTGTAACTCAATATGCTTAAGAAAGAAGCTCAGCTTTAGCTTGAGGTAGCTCTTGCACCCTGAGCCCATGTGGCACTGCACCAAGCCCGAGTACCTCAATGCTTAATCACAGCTTTCTTTAAGAAGCTCATGGTGCAAGAGAGTTGAGAAAAAGGGTCCAAACCCTTTGTACCAAGCAGTCCCAACGCCAGCCAGAAGATGCGAGGCAAAGCACTGCAAGAAGTCTTAGACCCCTCTGAGAGGCATGCCTGACTGCATAGGGGTAGATGCCCAGAACCCCTCTCCAAAAAAGGGGCATCAAAAAGTATGATAGAGGTCAAGCCTCTGTCTCCGCCTCTACTGGCAAGTTCCGCCTTGAGCTTCTGTTAGACAAAAAAGGAAGAGATGTTGGCAGCCGCGCTCAGAAAATAGCGCCCCATGCAGGGCAGCCGGAAAGCCCCGAACTTCCTAATGACAAATCATCCCACACCACTAAACTACATGCTAATTGCGCCTTAGCATAAAGACCAATGAGACCCACCAAATAGTTATGCTAATAAGGCATATGGAGCCGCACCAACCAGGTCAGAGCATGAGAACTATATAAGCAAGCCTCTCCTTCCCCTCTGAGTCCTGCCCAACTCATTTGTTTCACAAAGAGCTGAAGAATAAAGCTTTCTGCAGAAGAATCCTGCTGTTGTTGCGTGCTGTTCTTGCCGACGAAGACGAGGCACGCGACAGTTCAGGAATAGACAAGCAATGAAATAAAATAGCCCAGAAACAGTTCCATGATATACAGAAACCTGACAGCTGACACTGCAGATCTGTGTGTGTGGGGGGGTGGGGGGGGACTATTCAACTGAGTACTAAATTTGTTATCCATAAAGGAAGAAAACCATTAAACCTTTAACACATAATACACAAAATTTAAATTGCAGGTAAACTGGGGCCGTAAATATGAAAATCAGAATTTTAAACTTTCAAAATGAAAATCTAAATGACTATATATGTAAGACCTTGACTTAAAGAAAATTTCATAAAACTAAAACATAAACGTGATGTTAAAATTTCTAACTTCTATTCATTGATGTAAAAAAAAGCCAAAAGGAGTTATCTGCAGCACATATAATTAATAAAGGTTTAGTATCTATAACATATAAACACTCCAAGGACTAAATAAGGAAAAAATAAAATCTACATTAAGAAGAAAGTGGACAGACTATGTGAACAGGCATTTAACAAGGAGAAATAAAATGGTCAGTGAACTAAGAAAATGCATCATTAATACTCAGGGAATTCAAATTAAAACCAGATACCATTCACATGTACATCGGACTGACAACAAAAAGTACAATGCCAGTCACCAGAGAAGATGTACAGAAACAAGAATACTCATATGTTGCTAACACTATAAATTAGCACAACCACTTAGGAAAACAGCATACCAACATCCAATAAACTTGAAAATACATACACCATATAACCCAACAACTCCACTTCTTAAAAAACTGGAACACTGACATACATCAATATATGCGTAAGAATGTGCATAGAAGCAATTTTTAACAGGAAAAATTAGAAACCATTTGACAAGAGAGTAATGGAATAGTCATATAATGATATACTATATGGCAATGGAAAATTAAAGTTACATAAACACAAAAGCAAAAATATTACTGAACAAAAATAAGTTACAGAATACATACAGCATGTAGCACACACAGTTTTAAGATGTAGGACAAAACCACATATTGCTTAAGATAAAAAATAAAGTGTAAGATATTAGTTATACTGTAGTTAAAGTATAAGAAATTCAGAGAATAGCTAACACCATTTACTAGTTAGCAGTTACACCTAGGTGGAAGTTGGGGGAATTATACAGAGGGTTTTAAGGACTGAATGTTTATGACCCCCCAAATTCTCTCTTGAAGACCTAACCCCCAATAACGCTATGTAGAGATGTGGGACCTTAGGAGGTAAGTAGGGTTCGAAGTGATCCAACTCCATACCCCAGAAAATTTTTTAAAGGCTAAAAAGGAATCCTCCACAGTGCCTCTTTAACACCATTAAAATGAGCTCTCTTTGTGTCCTATTCTTTTACTTTATTCCCCCTGACTTCCTTTGGATCATACATCTTTAATTTCAGTCATCCCCAGCCCCAATTATTTCAGAAGTTACACTCTATCCCTATTTTTATTGTACCTACCTTTACAATTTTAAAATGCAAATTTATCTGATTCTATCCTTCACTCTAGCACTGTTCAAAAGAAATGTAACGTCAGCTACACTGCAATCTTATAAATTTTCTAGCAGCCATATTTTAAACTTTTAAAAAGGAAAAGGTGAAACCGATGTATTCAAACCAAAATATTATCCATGTAATAAGTAAAAAAATTACATTCTTTTATTTTCATACTAAGTCTTAGAAACCCATGTGTATTTTTATTAACTGAACCATTAGCTACATGTCAAGTGCTCAATAACCAGGTATGACTAGTGGCTACTCTAACGGACAATATGGCTCAAAACAATACTACACCATTGGAACTTAAACTCTAGTTACTCTACTGCTCTGTTACATGTTGTCATGATTCATATTTTTGGTTTTATTTTTTAAACCCCAAGTAAAACACACACTGCTATTACCTTTTTACACAGTAATTAAATTTACAGAAGTTACCAGTTTCTTGGCTAACTACTTTTTTTTAACCTCAGACCTCCTTTCTGGAGTCACTGGCCTTCTTCCTGAAGTACAACTTCTACAAAATCTTCAAGAAGTCTGTTGATAAATTTCCTCAATTGTCTTTTGAGGGATAAAGGAGTACTTGTGAAAACGTTATTTTGTTCTACTTAAGTGGTAATTTAGCTGATTATGCAATAACAGGCAGACAGCTGTTTTCACTCAACACCTTGCTGTTACTCTTCCACTATTTTCAGGATCCTCACGTTGCTGAAAAAGCATACTTTCTTTCTAGTTATTATTTCTTCTCAGGGAACCTGATTTTTCTCTCACTTCTTTAAAGATCTCCTCTGTGTCTTTGGTGTCTGCTCCTATATTGAGATGTATCTAGAGTCTCTCATCTAAATCTAAGAATATGAAGCTCTTCAATTTTGGAAAATAATCAGTCTAACTTTTCAAATTCTGCTTCTCTGCAATCTTTAATTTCCCTTTTTAGAGCTCTAAATAGATATTTGTTAGAATTTCTCTTCCTTTCCTCCACATCTCTTAACCCCTCTACTATTTTCAAGTCTTTGCTCTGTGTTAGGTAATTTTTATTTTTTTGTTCACTACTCTCTTTAGTGCCATCTGATTAATTACTCTTAACCTAGACTCCAGGCTCTTAAAAATTAACTTACATAAACTTGAAACTAATATAACATTGTATGTCAATTACACTTCAATAAAAGAGACAAATACTTTTAAAAAAAACATTAAAAGCTGTGTACAAAAATTTTAAAATAATTTTGGACTTCCACACAAGTGTTCTTTCTAAATAAGACTTACAAATTAAAAAAGTGTAACAACCATGATCATCACTTGACCATGTAAGTGCATTCTGAGCTAAATCTTTTACAGGTTAAACTCCATAACTTTTGAGGTAGGTCCTATTTAGCCCATTGAAAAATTTATAAAACTGAAGCTCAGAGGATACCTTGTTCAATACAAAGTGGCCAAACGCTATGATAATTCTGTATCACACACTCTTTAACTTGACAAGACTGCCACTAAAAAAAATTGTGTGTAATTCTAATCTATGTTAATTTTAATACTGTATTTCTATTACACATGTTTTAAGTGAACTTAAAGATACTTTCTTTGTAGATATCCTTTAAGAATACTGATGAACAGATGTTTATTGAGAAAATACTATGATGAGCACAAACAAGGTGGAGGAATATTTATTAAAAGCAATATTCTTGGGAATAACATCACACACACACACACAAATTCAGGCAACAGATGTCTCCTAAAGGAAACATACCACCACTTATAAAATATTGCCTAAAATTAGCAGAAAGAAATATGATAAAAAGTCTCTAGATCCAATGACCAACTGAAATATATAAATGTTAAATCACAACATCAGTAGATGCAGATTGTGGTGTAAGACCAACAACCAGTTTTCTTAAAAAATAAAGCAATTAAAAAGTACACAGGTGTGAAAAGAATTTGTAGATAAATATAAACATATCAATCTTATGTTGATCTTATTTGATCCTAATCCCCTCTCCCACTAAAAAAAAAAAAAAAACCTGTAAAAAATACTATGACTTTTGAGACAATTACAAATTTTAATACAAATTTGGCATTTGATAACATTAAGCAATTGTTGGGTTTTTTTTGGTGTCCTCACAGTATTGTGGTTAATTTCTTAAAAGAGACTCCTTATCTTTTTAAAGAGATACAATGAAACACTAAGAAATTAAACAATATATTATCTGGAATTTGTCTCAAAATAATACAGGAGGAAGAAAAGTCGAGTGTGGGTATCATAATTTTAGCAGTGGATTGTTTATTATTGATGATCATTGGGACTAAATGAGAAACAATGGTTTTTACAATACTGTTGTCTTTTTTCATGTTCAAAATTCACAACATTTATAGAAAGACTCATTGCTCAAAAACACATACCTTTCATACTTTTTTGTGTATCTATTACTTATAAAGTAAAAATATTACTTAACCGCCTTAGTCCCTAAGGCAATCTGTCTAAAACTAAATTAAAAACACTATTACAGTTTAGCAACACAATAGGCCAAATAAGAAATAAAAACATTTAGCAATTATAGAGACTTATGATTCTAATTCATAACATTCCATGTAATATTAAAGTCAACCTTTTTTGAAGCTTCATCTCCACATTCTAAAGGCAGCATAATGAGCTACTTCACATATGGAAACTTACAAGTATATAAAATAGGGCCTAACAAATGAAGTACAAATTGCATAACCTGCACTTAAGGCCTGCTACAACCTATTTGAGATTCTATCTTTCCTCTCATACCTACATAATAACTCACTGACATAAAAGCCAAATTATTCAGTTCACTGTTAAGTGACTGTGAATGTGTGCCAACCTATTACAACAGAACTTTTGCCATATCATTCTCTCAATATATACTGCTCACCTTCTCTCGCAAACTATTTACAAAGCACAGGTCACAAACCACTACTCTCATGAAGTAAACTCTGATCCTACTAATCAAAACTAATCTCTCCTACTGTAGCCATATGGCACTTGCTTAAAACATTGTGTACTTATCTCTTTAACTAGATGACATCCTAGAAGATACAGCTCTTTCGGATCTCCAGAAAAAAGAAGTAATGTTGTGCAATAAAATAGGTGCTTATCTTTTTATTGATAAATGACTCATGAGATTATGTGCATACTGAAGCCACAGACCCTTCCTGAGTCATTACATATTTACTGAGTATGCACTATTGAACAGATACTGTTGATGATGGAAGGGCAATAAAACAAGTAACGCCTCTGCTTTCAAGGAGAGTATCTTTGGCCTCAGTTATCTTTGAATCACCATTTTCTAATGTGCTCTCATTTAGTAGCCACACTATAAAAGTTTATAATTTGAAATTCTAATACAAATACCCTCACAAACATATGTAGCATTTTAAGAAAAATCAAAATCTAAAAATCCAAGTTTTAATAAAAGCCTATTACTATAAACAAAGTTACGTTCAATTATTACAAAAAAAATGTTTAGCATTATTTCACTGTAATTATCTACAAAAACCAACAATGATGAATTCAATAGCTATATTATAACTTAAACTGTACATTCAGCAATTTATAACCAGTGCTTTCAAATTCTACTGAAATCCACTGTGGAAAACACTAACAACTTCATTTAACAAATATATCCTTTATAATTATCCAGTTATAAATGCTTCATTTAGTTAACTTAGTAAAAAGACAACTACTACAAATTTCACTATTTAAAATCTGCATCCAAAAAGTTAACATTTATTGTATTACCATCTTGTATTATTCTAGTCATTTCATGTATGTCTTACCAAGTAATAGTCCCATTATTTTGCAAAGATTTCAGTGCCAAATGATTTAGAGTATAAAAATGAAACCCTTGAAATTACAAATTACAAATAATGTAAAAAACTATTTTAAAGAAATACAACAAGCTCTCATCAAAAATTCACAAATTTCCTTCCTTGTTTATAATCTCACTAAACTAACCAAAAAAGAGAGGTCTAAAATCGGTGAGAACTGGATAACTACAGCAAATTTATAATGAAAAATGAAATTTCAACGTATCATAAACTGTCAAATTTGGATAGTCTATGTGTTGTCAGTCAGTTAACATTAACTGAGGATCTAGTTTGTGGAAAATACCTTTTGTCACCATCACATTTAATCTTCAAAACTATTACAATCCCTATTTTAAAGGTAAAAAAACTGAAGCTAAACATGTTTTAAGTGCCAAATAGACAAAAAATTATGCTTATTAAAATATCTACACGTCTAAAACTATACAAAGTCAAAAAAAGTAACAAACTGTAAGAAAAAGTACCTATGATGCATGTAAAATCAATTTTTATTTTCAAATTATATAATCAGAGTTGCAAAAAACAAGATGATCATTAAAAGAGTTCATATATACAAAGAGGCAGTTCAAAGGAAATGCAAAATCAAATTTTTTAAATCTCATGCATTCCAAAATATAAATTACAAAATGCTTTTTAAATCTAAAATTAGCTAATATTCTAAATCTTTATAAAACCCAAAACTGTAAAAGGTGTGAAGAAACAAGCACTCTAGTACACAGTTGTGGAAAACAAACTGGCGAAGAACTTTTTTGGCATTGTGGTTTTAAACTTTTTAACTGAATTTCACTCATCATTGCATTTTTACATCTATTTTAAGTATTTTCACACCTTTTACCTGCAAATGGGAATCTAGCCAAAGTGTCAATGTAGGAACTGAACTGTGGTGTGTCAAGCAACTACACTGTAGTGTCCATTATACAAAGAATGAGATAGGATTTGTAAGTACAGAGATCATATGTTTATTTTTTTAAAATCAAAAAATAGATGTACTTCTACTTCCAGCCAAGATGGTATATAACATGGTCCAGTTTGCCGTATTGAAACAACTTTAACAAACCACACAAAATATATAGAACAATAGTTTTTGAAACCACTGGACATCAGATAATGATGGACAATGATCCCAGAGTCTGAAAACAAATGAGGTGGGTCCGTGATTGCCCCAGCTTACTACCTCTAGAGAAAGTCCAGGCCACTGCACAGCTCAAGTGAAGAAACAAGGCTGAACTTCAAAAACTCCCCGAGTTGAGAAAAGAGCCAAGCTTCCAAGACCAAGGCAACTGGAGTTTGAATGGCAGAAAAGAAAGTTACATAGAAAGAACAGAAATCTGCAGTGAATCCCCCATCCATCCAAAGGATTCAATGCATGAGAGCATAACTACATTGTAAGAAGATATTGTCTTACTGTTTAAATATTTTTGAAAGATAACTGGCTGTTTAAACAAACCAAAAGAATGCGTTATAGAATTTGTAACATACAGAGAAGTAAAATGTATAAGAGTAGAATCAAGTCCAAGAGGGGGAAAATAAAGTATTCGAATTACTGCAATATTTACAGTTATTATGTGAAGTGGCATAATTACTCCTTCAGGGAAGGCTGTGATAAAAAATGTATGCTATAAATCCTAAAACAGTCATCAGCATAACAAAATAGTGATAAACTAATCACAAGAGATGAAATGGAATTCGAAAACTATTCATCCAAAAGAAAGCAGAAAAAGAGAAAAAAGGGAACAAACAGCACAAACGACAAATAGAAAACACACACTAAAGTGGTAATTTTCAAACTAACCATATTAGTAATAACATTAACTGTGTACAGTCCTAAGAACTAAAAAAGGGTAAGTCTGGATTTAAAGTCCCAAGTTTATGCTGTCTACAAGAAACACACTTTAAAGACACAAATAGGTTGAATGGAAAAAGATACACCATGTGAATTCCGATAGCTGTACTAATGCAAAAAAAGTAGATTTTAAAGCAAAGAATACTAACAGTGACAAAATGGTCCTTGCATTATAACAAAGGGATAGTAATAAATAAACTAGTAACAACAATAAATGCATCAAGAGGACATAGCAATCCTAAACATTGACGCATTAATCATAAAACTTCAAAAACATAAAGCAAAAACTGGTAGAACCACTGGGAGAAACAGACCAATGCACAAGTTAGGGAGATTTCAATACCCTCCTCTCAAGGGATGAAATAGAAAATGAGAAAAGGTAGAAATCACTTGAACAACACTAACGTGACTTAACTGACATATATAGAACACATCACCCAACAACAGCAAAGTGCAAATCCGTGTCAGATGCATATAAAACTAACACAATATGTACTATTTGAGCAATAAAAGAAGTCTCAACAAATTTACAAAGATTAGAGGCTTACAAAATGTATTCTCTAGCCACACTGCAATTACAGGAACAGAAAGATCTGTGGAAAACGTTATTTGGCAATTAAGGAGCATACTTAATAACAAATGAGTCAAAAATAAATAAAAATATAACAATATACATTGAACTGAATGAAAACAAGTATACATATCAAAATTTGAGGGATGCCATTAAAGCAGTAACAGAAAATACATACACTAAACCTCTATATTAGAAAAGGAAGGTCAATGACATCAGCAAACTAAATACAAAGCATTAGAAAATTAAGACAGCAGACATCAAAAAAATAGGAAAGAAAACAACAAAGAACAATAAAACTAAAACAGATTTTTGGAGAATATTAGTAAAAATCAGTAAACCTGTAGCGAGAGGTGTCTAAAAAGAGAAAAAACACAAACTACTAATATCAGGAATGAGAAAGGTGACATCACTACAGATTCTACAGATATCAAGAGTACAAAATAGTAGTGTGAGAAATAATTTTATGCAAACAAATTCAGTAAATTTGATGAAATGGACTAATTCTATGGAAGGCATAAATTACCAAAGCTCACTCAAGAAGAAATAATAACCCGAATATTCCTCTGTCTATTAAATAAACTGAATGTCCCGTTTAAAACCTTCCCTCAAAGAAAACATCAGGCTCACACATTTAAGAAAGCAACATCATTTTGGACATTCCCTCTGACATCAGGAACAAAGTAAAGATGCCCTCTCTCATGGCTTCTATTCAACACTGCACTAGATACCATAAACAAGAAAAAGAAAAAAGTGGTATCCAGATAGGAACGGAATGAAAATAAATAGTCTATGCAGAAAATCTGATAGCCATCTACAAAAAAGCTGTTAGGTTTATTAAGTGAGGTCGGCAAGGATGCAGAATACAAAAGCAATATGCAAAAATACTTGACTTCTATGCACTAACAACTGGAAACTGAATTTTTTAAAATGATTCATGATAGCACCAAAAAATATGAAATGGATAAACTCTGACAAAAATGTACAAAAGCTACACACTGAAAACCAAAAACACTGAAGGAAATTTAAAAAGATCTAAGTAAACAGAGAGAAGTTGTGTGCATGGTTAAGAAAACTCAATATTGTTAACATGTCAATTTTTCCCAAATTGCTTTATAGATTCAAATTAATTCCAATAAAACACTAATAGTTTTTTGTAGAAATGGACTCATAAGAAAATATAAAGGACCTAGAAGAATCAAAACAACTTGGAAAAGAAAAAAGGTGGAGGACCATGACTACGCAGTTTCAAGACTTAATATAAAACCACAGTAATTAAGACAGTACGTTTTTGCCATCTAGATGGACAAAAATGTGTCAATGGAAAAGGAAATGATGTAGAAATAGAACCACGTACACATAGATAACTGATTTTTTACAAAGGTGAAAATCCAATTCAATGGAGAATGGATATAGTCTTTTGAACAGATGGTGATGGAGAAAGTGGATGTCCATATCCAAAACCAAAAAATTTTGATTCATGCTTTGTACCCTATTAACTCAAAGCATTAAATGCAAAACCAAAAACCATACAACTTCTGTTAGAAAACCAACAAAATCTTTTGAGACTTTGGGTTAGGCAAAGATGGTAATATGACACCAAAAGTGTGATACATACAAGATAAAAGTTGGTAAACTGAAATTCTTCAGAATTAAAAACTGCTGCTCTTCAACACACTGTTGAGAATGAAAACAACTGTGGCAGAAGATATTTATAAACCATGTATCTGATAAAAGATTTGTAAGCAGAATTACGACTTTTCAAACTCAATAAAAAAGTAACAATTAAAAAAGTGAGCAAGAGAATTTAAACACACTTCAAAAAAATGACACAGCTGGCAAAAAAGCACATATAAGAAGATATCCAACACGACAGACTTTAGAGAAATGCAAATTAAAACCCCAAGATTACCTCTTCACATCCACTAGACTATCTATTATCAAAAAGAAGACAATCACAGGCATTGTAGAGGACGTGGAAGGGCTGGAAAACTCATACTCTTCTGTGGCAATGTAAAATAGTACAACCACTTTGGAAAATAGTTTGCAGTTTTGTAAAAACTTGAACATATGATACCATATGATCCTGCCATTCCAATCAGAGACATTTCCCAAGAGAAATGAAAGTTTACAGGAAAAAAACTTGTACAGGAATGTTCACAGCATCGTTATGTGCAACAGCCCCAAACTGGAAAACAACCTAACTATCCATCAAGAGTTGAACAGATCAACAAATTGCTGTATTCCATACAGTGTAATATAACTAAGCAATAGGAAAAGACAACTGATACACAACATGGGTGAATCTCAAAATAATTAGGCTGAGTGGAACAAACCAGACAAAAACGGATACATACCATTTGATTCTGTTATTTAAAATTATAAAAAATGCAAACTAACCTATAGTGACAAAGTGTTATCAGTGACTGCTTGGGGAAAGAAAGGAAGACAGGAGGGGCTACAAAAAAACAAATGATACTTTTGGGGGGGGGGTGATCAATGCTCATTACTTTGCTCAGGTATATAAATATGCCAAAACATTGTATACTTTACAAATATGTGTCACATTAGTTTCAAAAAGGCTATTTTTTTTTTAACAAAGGTAAGGTGTGGGCCAGTACACATAGTATGAATCCATATGTGTAAACAAACAAGGATGTTAATGTGAGTGGTAATATATAAATTAGTAATTTCAGGAAATATGCACCAGAAAATATTAAATTACCTACAGTCAAGGAACAGGACTAGAAATAATGGAGAAATACTTTCCACTTTGAATTTTTTAACTATGCACATGTATTACTTATTTTTTTTAATTTGAGGGATTATTTGTACACAGGCATGACTCAAAGCAAAAATTCTTGACTATTCCAAAAATTATATAACTTTATTCAAATTTTTATATTAAACAATGGATAAAAAATGGTTAGCAATTATTTCTTATATCATTGTCTAATGTTTTCTCCTCAAACCACTAATACAGAAAACTGGTATAATCCATAAGCTATTATCTGGACATCATAGTCTGACTTTCCTCATTTCTCACAGCCTACTCATTCTAGGTCTTACCTGAGTTCCTTCTCTCCTCATCCATTAATTGTGAACAATTCAGACTTGCATTCATTTATTCTTTTACAAAATTCACTTCCAGGGGATATCTATTTGGATGGTAACTACAATATATCTACATCCTGCACTCAAGCTATTTCCAATTTCAAATCCTACAACTACGTCAACTTAGACAGTATCATTGCCATATGAAAATAAATACGCCTACCCCAAAAAAGCTCATTATTTCTCCCCCAATCTATATAATGTGAACTCAACAAATAAGTCTAAATACTTAAGCATAGACAAGTATCTAGTTCAGTATAGGGCTGAAGGCAGAAAATAAGCAAGAAAATACCAAATATTTACAGAAATATTCTAAAGAGTATCAACACTGTCACGGATGAAATCTTAATTCCAAAACAATACTTTGACCAGTCTGCATCATCAGACTAAGCACACAGCCTCTCAAAACACATGAAGAGGGGAAGTGTCACTGTACCTAACAAGCATTTGAGTACTAGGCTTGAAAGATACTGTGCCAGGATTGGAAAATTAGAAAGAAGACAAGTACCATGCCCCAACAGGGCAGACAGACTTGCAAGCAAGTAATACATCATGATGTTAAAATGTGCAAGGATTCAAGGAAATGAAAGACCTAAATACTGAACTAAGGTTTAAGGAATGAGTAGCTCTCCCGGTGAAAAAGACTGTGAGGAAAGCAAGGCAGGTGGAGGGGAGGAAGGGAGGGAGGGAAGATTCCAAATGATCTCTACCATAAGGCCCATCTTCCTTTAACAGAAAGGAAAAACCAGCTCTTTTAACTTGACTCTAATTTAAAGCTAATTGTCTAAAGTTTCTTTGCTAAGGGTAATTGATTTCTAATGTACTTTTATAATTTCACAGATACGTGAGTCTTCATAAGACAAAAAAATTAACAAAAATCTTAGATTAATAGAGGTATATGATGTAGGTCAAATCACTTACCTGTCCATTTAAAATCGTAATTTCCCCTCAGAAAACTGGAATATCATTTACATGCACAGAAAGCGATGTCTGAAAGCTTAATTCCTTGAACACCACTCATACCAATTTCATAATGTTAGTCACAGACTACCTTTCCAGAAAAACTTAAGGTTTTTGTCTATTTAATTATAAACTATTTATTTAATTCAACTTAAAAATTAAAACACTTCACACTTGGGTTTTATTAAGTATATCATAGTTTTCAAAAGCTAACTGTAAATTTCCATTAATGATAATAGTAGGTTCAGCAATGCAGTTTTCATTAGTTTCAAACAGTCTTTTCCTACCTTTACGCCAACTGCAACTTCAGTGACAATTCTGCAACGAAAAAAAAAATAGTTTCAACTTTTCGTTATTCTTTTAATGGTCACTGTTCGACTGTGAAACTTTTTAGGGTAGTTCATCATTCATAAATTTCCACTCACGAGGCAGATGCAAAACAAATACACAGTCAGTGACATTTCTTTGTACTGATATCAACTTGGTTTTCCAGAAATGACTTGCAAATGTAAGATGAAATTGACTAAACTTAGGGTATGTTTTAAACATTGTAAATAGCAAAAAGAACAAAATCTCAAACACTATAATGCTATTTCTACAAAGCTAGTACACTTCGATTAGTAATTTAAAAACTTAAAACTCCTAGGCATCTTGAGAGAATTGGGAAACATTAATTCCGGTGCAAGTTTTGCCATCAATTTCCAAGCTGATCTAAGGGGAATACTGAACTTCTCTAGAACTATGTTTCATCTGGAAAATAATCTCCAGATAACCTCTAAAATGATTTAAGTTTTGTTATTCTATTAACTTTTATATGGTCTTGACTTAGTATCTTTAAAAACACCCAACTTCAGACACATTAGCAAAATAAACTCATAATTTACTTCTGCCTCTTCAAATAATCATTAATTCTAATAAGCGTACATTTACAATGATACTGCTTTTAGCTCTCAAATGGGCTGATTACAGCTGTATTTTCACCCTAAAGGGTGTCTTCCAACAATGAGCTGAATTGTGAAGCCTTTTCAGATGTGGAACATTAAGTACCAGGGAGACCCTGGTCCATGTCATTTCCCAGAGCCCTGGCCTCACCTCACTCGGCATTATTTTCACTCAGGCTCTAAAAGATGCAGCATGAATCTAGCTTTTTGTAGTTGTTTTTGTTTTTCCAGAAACTGGGTAAAGTAGCTAAAAAAGATGGCCCTGTGACTATGGGCTCTTGTTTCTGCCATGGCTGCTGGTCTTCGCCCATGTGACTGATGTCGGCCACAAACACTCCGTTTATTAATGATTTAATTTCTGGGCCCTTTTGCCAAGCCTTGAATGTTCTTAGGCCCCACAAAAAGGCATTTTTCCCTGCCTCCCGCCCCCACGACCAGACTCCAGTGAAAACAAAGGAGTGTGGCATCTCGCCCTCGCGCTCCCCTCCCCCCGCGGCTCCCGGGCGCTCTCCCCGAGCTCCCGCCACCGGCATCTCCCTCGGCCAGGGCGGGCCGGGCGAGGCCGCAGAGGTCCGGGTCGGCCGAGGGGCGCCGAAGTGCCTCCCTCCTCTCGCCCCGGGGCCCCCCGAACAGGCCTGCCTCTCGGCCACCGCACTCGCTCCCGCAGGAGCCGCCAGCTCGGGGCTCGGGTCCCAGGTTACGGATCGAAATGGCTCCTGGAGGGGGCAGGGACCGGCGCGACGCTCTGGGCTTCCCGCCCCATCCCCCGCCGCCGAGCCCGCGCCCGCGCCCGCTCTGCGGTCGTCTCCCCCGCCATCGCCCCAAAGCCTCCCCGGCTGCCGAGCCCGCTTTCTCCCCGTTTTCTCGACCAGAGCCCGCGGGGAAAGCAAAGGGAGGGGTGTGTGCGATGGGGCGGCGGTTGGGTAACGGCAGCCCAGCCCTGGGAGGGGCCGCCGGAGGGTTTCTTGGCCGACCCCGAACCGGGCCGAAGAAGAGCCCCACTTCCCTCTCACACACCTCCTCGCTGGCCCCTTTACATACCCGTCCATTGCCGAACCGGACAAAAGCTTCGCTCACAAGAACCGAGCCACGCAGCCAGCGAGACACACAAGCGGCGAGAAAATGGCGGCCAGGGCCCGACGGAAATTGCCGAAGGTGTCGGAGCGCACGGGGCAGCGCGCGGCAGCGGCGACGGCGGAAAGAGCCGAGCGCGCCGGCGCCCGGCTGCGGGAGGCGAGCGGCGGGCTCGGGCCGAGGGGGGTGTGGGTTCCAACGCCGTCGCTCCCTCCGTGCCGACGCGTGCCTGTGGCCCTCCGCCCTCCCGGCCCAGGCCTGCTGCTGTGAAGCACGGCGTTCTGGGTTCCTTCTATACGCGCTTCTGAGAAGTCGCCATCGTCCTTCTTGGGCTGTGTGGTGGAGCACCCCCAACCCTCCACATCCGCTGACCTGGACCTTGGAGGGCAGACTGCTGCTGCGTTGCCACGCTTTTCCCTCCAAACAAAGTCCCAGCCTTCGACCCATGCGGTCCAAGGAAATTGTACCTCTCCACCTATGCTGTCTTTTATTTGTAGAGCCCTTCCATTATCTGAACACAAAAAAACTTTATCCCTTTAAACAAGATCACTGCTTAGTAAAAACAGTATTTTCCAAATCAAGTAGCTGTCATCAGACAAATACAGGCTCTTGCTTCCCGACGCCTGTAGCCCCATGCCAAGTGGAGGAAAATGTGATTCTCACCTCTGTTGATGACTAGTGGGCACCTGTAGGAAATAGTGATAATGTCTGGGTGGAAATGAACACAGGTTGAGCGATATGTTTAAGATTTGGCACGAAAAATGCTTCCCAATCGTTAGAATCTATCAATGGGGGCGACTTGAAAGGGAAAATGAAGGTAGGAGGCATTCAGCCTTCACCATTGGTTAGACATGGAAGAAACATTAAAACGGTCTATACAAATGTACTCCCTTTTCTATGTATCTCAGGGTCTCCATTTTAATTTTAATAGAGCATTTAGTCATTTCCTTTAGCATGTTTTTATCAGAGGATCAACAAAGTTTGAAAAGCATCCCTTTTTGGAAAATTTGACAAGCGCTTTTTGCCTGCAACTTTGTCACTACACCATTCCCCAGCCACACTACACACACACACAGACATTTAATCCTGGGTAATGAATAATACTCTCTATCTCTCTCCAGTAACTCTCAGTGCCCTCTGGGTTCTCCTGTATCTCTCTTATGGAAGTCTCTTACCCCTTTACTATTTGGAATTTCACTGTACTAAATGGTACTTTCTTTATAATTCATACAATTCTATTATTTTTAAGTTGGACCAACATTAAAGAATCCTGTCCAAATATTTTGTTACAGAGCTCTTCAAAGCACTCAAGTATTGAAAATGTTTTATTTGCCTCAGGGATTGGCAATCCTTTAAAAACAAAAATCCATTTCTACAACACCTTCGCTTTGCCTTAACCATCGACTTAGGTACGTAAAGGACCCATTATCAGTGCCATTAATAATCACTTTTCACATATTGTGGCTTTGTACATGTGTTTTTCACTCAACAGTTAGATGTAAGCTCCCAAAGGGCAGGAACTGTAGCATAATTATCTGTATTCCCCACATTGACTGGATCAATACTGATTCATGGGCTCTTGCTTTACCTTGGCAAAGACAAACTGTCCCATGAGGGGAAGCCTGTCCTCAGGTGTCAAAAGAAATTACAGTATTCACAGAAACACATTTTTCTTTATTATTTTTTCTTCTAGTATAGTACAAAACTACAAACAGTAGTCAATATGCTTGCTTATTTAAACCCATCACTTTCTAGAAAAGATTTAAGGTTCTCTACAAGTCAAGGCACATAAGGTACTAGTGAAATAAGTAAAATAAGGAATAAAACAAAAGGACAAAATATAAAGTGGAGTCAGGAATGTGGACAATGTAACAACATATATCACAAAAGCATGTTGTTGATTAAAGTCTGGGTTCAAATTTAGGCTCTTTCATGTAATGAACAAACATGTTCATTAACCTCTCCAAGAAAAAGTTTCCTTTATTGCAAATAATGGGATTAAAGATAAGGCCTTCACCCTAAATGGTTGTGAGGTTCTAAATGCCTTAATATATTCGAAGCACCTCCCTAGTTTAGTGACTTTGACTACAATAAATACTCCACAAAGGGTGCTATCATCATCTTTATTATTTTTGTTATTAACTGTTATTATTCACTTGAGAAGGAACCAGTTACAAATTTGGCTTTGGATTTTTAACATCCAACAATATTCCTACAAATAAATCTATATAGAGATTTTTCACAAAGGTTAAACATGTCACTAAAGTAATTAGATTGGCTGGTATCTAGTAGAATTAATCTGAGAAAATGTCATAGATAAATTTCTAAAACCTCATCCAAATCTAAATTTGTATGATTTTATGAGTTAACCATAGGGCAGATTATTAATCTCAACATTAGCAGATAACCAACTTTTTATATATGACAAGATTATATTAGTGTTTATGGATTCCTAACAAAATAAGGCAATAAAAAAGTGAAGTGCCTGTACAGTATTATTTTCATACCCATATCTTCTTTCAGTATAATGATTTGTTCTTTTCCTTCTGAGTGGTAAATGTTTTGACCTTTTACAGTGATTTACACTTATGTGAACAATGATTAAATCTAAATTTCAGTGTATGCTAAGCCAAAATGAGATATAATACTGATGCAATAAAAGTAGAAAATAGGGTCTTGTTCATAATGTTCTGATTTTATTCCTAGCTCCCCATCTCATCTACTGATAGTACTAAAGACTTTCCTTAACTTTTTCATGCTGCAGTGTTTTCTTAGGAGAAGAGGGAAAAGGATCAATTAGGTAATTTTTTGGTAAGTATTTTTAAATAGGTGATTAAATCCAAAATAGAGAAAATAAATTCAAAAGTTATAAAAGCATACACAAAATGCCCAAAAAGGGTAAATATATAGAAACAGAAAGTATATTAGTAGTTTCCTAGGGCTGGAAGTGGGAATGGAGAATGGAGAATAATTGTAAATAGACACAAGATTTCCTTATAGGCTGATGGAAATGTTCTCAACCTAGATTGTGGCGGTAGTTGTACAATCTACTAAATATACTAAAATTCATTGAATTATACATTTAATACTGGCAAATTGCATAGTATATCAATTATATATCAATAAACCTGTTACTAAAAGAAAAAGCATTTACCTTCTAGTCCTGACCTCCAGCTACTGAGTCATCTTCCAGAGGCAACCCATTTTACCAGTTTATTGAATATCCTTCCAGAGATGTTCTAATGCATACGTTGATTACACACATAGTATTTTTTTAATTCCTAAGTAGTAACTACAGCACACACTGTTTTGCACCTTATTTCTTAAGTAAAAAAATGTCTTAGAGAAGTTTTCTTAATAGTACATTCAGAACTGCTTCATTCTTTATATATGGCTGCACAATATTCCACCTAATAAATAAATATGATTCATTTAACTAGATCTCATTGATGGATGCTGAGGTTGCTCCCAGTCTTGCTATTTGCAAACACTTCTTGTTTCTAAGTCATTTTCAACATGTGTGAATATATCTGCTGGATAAATACTATAAATCCCTGAGTAGAATGCATTTTTAACTTTAAAACATGCTATCAAAATGCCCTCTATGTCACTGAGCCTTTGCAAGACAATATTAGCAATTCCTATTGTAAAAAAAGGGCTGATTTCTTTAACTTAAAAAGAGTTCCTACAAATTTGAAAATAAAAGACTAACAACCAAATAGAAAAATGGGTATAGCGTATGAAAAGAGTATGAACAAACATAACCAAAAAGTAAAAACAAAAATTCTCAGCCTCACTTTTAATACTAAATTACTTTTTTTTACTTGTTAGTGCCCTCCGCCCTCCCAAGCACCACCCCAGGCAGATACAGACAACACCCCCTGAGTACTGAGGAAAAGGATTCCTTTCCTAACTATCAGTGAGGTATGAAACTAGACAAAAGATACTTCTAGATATGCTAAATGTCAGAAGGTTTGTTTCTTACGCATTTTTTTCTTTGAACTCTTCTGGAAGGTGTATTTCCCAAAGAAGAACACATCAGTAAAGAACATATGGTATGAAGGAAACCAGAGATCCAATACGTTTAAGAGGAGAAGAAAACTAGATGTTGATGAAAGAAGGCCTAAACCAACAGCTATCCAGCCATCCTTGGGTTCCAAAGCTATATTAGACTAGAGAGCTCTAGGAAAGTTATCCCCAAGTAAAAACATGGAACTTATAGACCAAAAATATCTGAACATACTGAGCAGAGTTTTATTATGCTGTCAGAAAGTTTAGGGAAAAGAAAAATAATGAAAGCTACATGGGAAATTTTTTTTAGAAATTAACTCCAAGATAAATAAAAGTTGTAAGGAAATATAATCATAACACACTCTGAGAGGCACTTGTAAAGACAGTTACATCGTCATTACAATGTAAGCTCTGAATATTTATAAAATTAAGATTGTGAAACAATTTCATGGGAAGACGTAAGAGCAGTATGGATGTGTGGATATATGTGTGGGGGGGAATATAAATTCTCAGATATCAAAGTGGGAAGTCAATAGATAATATTTAGAATTTAATGGTGAGAAAAAAAGCTACTGAGTATATTATTCAGGAGTATGGAGGTAAATCCCAGGGGAATGAGAGAGAAGAGTTGAAAGTGGCTGTTTCTGCGGTATGGTACTTGAGGGTAAGAAAAGGATGAGACAGAAGAATATAGGTTTGGGCTTTGTTTATTTCAGGATAAATCTTCTAGAACTTTACTTTTTGAGACTTGTGCATGTGTTAACTTTGATAAAAATACATTTTACATTAAAAACAAGAAAGGATTAGATGGCAGTGAGCAAAGGGCTATCTTAGCACAAACATTGCCTCTTTCATATTCAGCAAAAGTGACTGCTTATCTACATGTTTACTGAAAAAAGCTCGGCAGAGCTGGCTGTCCTTCCTATACAGAACCTAAAATGAAGATTATTCTTGGAAGAGAACACAATAGTTTGAGTGGATCAGCAGTTTTAGCACAACCATAGGGAAAGAACTAAACTAGGGGAGAGAATGAGAAAAGTAAAGAAAAATACACAGAACAGTAAAAGATGAAAAAATGCTAAATACAAAGGAAACATCATTTTGCTCTATAACATTATAAACTCTGAAGTACTATATGATAAACATATCATAATTGACATGGCTTTATGCAAATAGCCATGTAAATGATAAGGGACATATGATTTGCAAATAAAAATAACAAGTTTCAGGCTCATTCCTGGAATCAGTAACTCTTCCAAATTAAATTCTTCCTTGTCAACCTCACAAAGAAAGGAATCAAATAACAGATAGAAACCATCAGCCTTTTAAAAAATCTTTTAATATTTCTAAAGTTTTCAAAATTTGAATACATTTGCCCCTGAAAACTGTTGGTGAAAAGTTGAAAAATGAAAGTTGAAAACAGTTCAGATTTGGTTAAATCTCTTATTTTGCTGGAAGACTGTCACCTAAGTCTATGATCCCTTTATCTTCTGCACCCATTTTCCATTAGAGAAATAAAGTATCCTTTTATGAAGGGGAAAGAAATATGATTTTGTCCTTATTTAATTTTTACCATAAAGTATATATATCACATTTGCAAATGGCACCTAACTTATATTAGGAAGATAGAATCAGCATTCAAAATGACATTGAAAGGAATGCAACAGGGAGGTAAACGTAAGGTCTCCTGTTTAGGTTTAAAAAATCAGGAGCAAAATATTCCAGATATTATGGAAATACGGTTTGAAGGCAGACCCTGTAAAGAAATCATGAAGCGTTGACCCAATGCAATTACATTCTTAGGATTTGTTAATGAAATGAACATATTCAGTTAAGGATATAATGGTCCCATTGTGTTCTACTCAATTTTGCCTACAGTTTATATATAGTTAGAATAAGTGTTTAGAAAACAATAATAGTTATATGAGGATTATTGTGGAGGGCATTGTTGGCAGGTCCACACTCATTCTATCCTCCCCTTGCAGAGCAGTCATCTAATTTGGGTAAGTTTAACATTCATTCACAGTTCAGGGATAAAACAGTTGAAGGAATTATCCCCTTCCATAGTGATAGTTTCAGGTAATCCAGACCTAAGGCCAATCAGTGCCTGACATTTCCTTGAACCCAGGGGTTGTTGGTTCAGGGGTGGGTCACTTAGCATGAAATTTACCTTTACTTGATGATGGTAGTAGTCACCACCTCCTTGGTGGACACAAATGTGAAAGAATGTAGCTCTGCACAGTAAAGTCATAAAAGTGGCCTACCTAAACACAAAGCCTACAGAAAGACAAACTCTTGCCCCCCCAGTCAATTTTTTTAATAGAGGCCAGGGAGATTTTTTAAAAATGTAAATAAGATCATGCCATTTCTTTGCTCAGACCCATGAAATGGTACCTGATTTCATTCTGAGGAAAAGCCAAGATCTTCACAAAAGCTGGTAAATGCTTCAGGATCTGGTCTCTGTCTTCATCCCTAATGACTCTCCCCATCATTCATTCTTTGCCAAGGTACTGGCCTTCCTTGCTATTTCTAGAACATCCAGGCCCCTGTCTAATATCAGGTTCTTCACTTGAATTTGCTCCTCCCTAAAATATCCCCTGCCCACCTCCCATGTCCCCCACCCTAACAACCCCTGCTGAATAACTCCCTCATCTTTAAGTCTTTATTCAAATCTCAATGATAAGTACAGTAATTACACTATTAAATACAGCTTTCCTTGCTCTACTCTTTTCATTAAAAGCACTTACAACATTCTAACATACTATGTAATTTATTTTTTTGCATTTATTGTTTTTAGCTATCCCCTTCCTCTTGAGTATAAACTCTAGAATGGCAGTTCGGGCCCTCACGCATCTCAAGTGCCCAGTACCAGGTAGATGCTCTCCAATAATTTGTTGAAGGATGAATGAATAACTGAGCTGCTGGGTCACCCACTTTCTGAAGACTGACTAGACTCACCAAGATGTGAGGCAAGGTGATTCCCTTACTGCTTTATACATGTGGAGTAGGAGTATCTTCTCTAGACAATTGAAACCAACTAACCATAAAATAGTGAAGGAAGAGGGATTCATATCAGAGAAAGAATGTTTGAAGGAGCTGGAGAAATTTACCCTGAGGAAAATCAAAGAAGAACATGTTAATCATCTTCTGACAAAAAGGGCTATCAGGTAAAAAGGGGAATTGGGCACATTATTTATTGTTCCACAGAAAGAATAGATTAAAGTTGTCGAGAAGCAAATTTCATCTCAGTGTAGGAATGAATCTTCTAACAATAAAAATGCCTCGCACTGAAATGAGTGGCTTCCTGCTTTAGACAGCTGTGTATTATGCATTCAAGCAGAAGCTGAATGCATCTATTAGAGAGGATAGAAGAGATCACGGCACTGGGCAGGGGATTGAACTTGATGATTTTTTTAATTCCTTTCTACTGTAGAATCTGGTAGGAAGTACTTTGATTTGTTTATTTCACAAACAAATCTTCTTTCTCTGTGGAATCTTTCCCAGTTCCTTGACGCTCCACAAGGATGGGCTTTCAGCCGCCATATTTTTAATGTGAGAGCCCAGTTCCTTTGGGCTGATCCATAGCTGATAAGAGCAGCAATGGGCAGCTTACCAAAGTGTGTCAAGCAGATTTTCTACCTAGAAATTTAGAGATAGGAGAAAAAACTCCTGGTCAGTCTTATTATGTGATAAAAAATGGAACAATTTCACAGAGAAGTAATGGACAACTATATTCTACTATGTGAGCTAAAGAGTGAAGATAACTGGTTTACAGAATGAATAAAGAATGAAATCATGCAAACAGAGAGCAAAAGCAAGTGCCAAGAGACCATACTGCCTGGCTGTCAGGCTTTCCAGTTCCTAGTTCCAGTCCTCCCTGAGGACCAATGGTATCCTTACCCTTGAGTCTATCTCTGTCATTTTCTCTCTCTTTTCCTTAAGCCAGTGAAGTTACTTCTGTTATTGCAACCAAAAAGTTACAACAAATAAACATTCATTTTGTTTTTAATCACCCTTTATCTGTATTTATAGGATTTGGGTTGATAAACTAAATATTCTATCATTTATATAAAAGAGGAAAAGTAAGATTCTGTCTACATATTAATAGGAACTAAGTACACTGTCAAATAATTGGAAAAAAATAGTCTTACATTTCTTGCAATGCTTTAGTTGCTTTATCAACACCACCATCATATTAATGCATGACATGAAGTTCTAAAAGAAATTGGAATAACTTCTAAAATGGTGAGTACTTTGGGACTTTATAAAAGAGCTATATGCTTCTATTTGGGTACCTTAATTATTATAATGTTATTATTATTATTATGTCCTACTTACCTTGGGGTGTATTAGTATTTTCCATTCCTGTCCTCTATTTAGTATCTTTTTTGTTCTTTCAGGTTAATTTTTGGTGGTACTGTGAAGGCTATGAAACAGGTATTATGGACTAATCATTTTTAAAAAACAGGAGTGCTCATGAAAGCAAGGGTGGGAAAGAATGGCTTCTTCATTGACTCCATTTACCTAAGTCAGATCTGGCCCCAAAGATAATTCAACCTCTACTACTCTCCCCTCCCTCAGTGTTTGGTTACAAAGGCAGAGATGTGTTGGTAAATGTTTAACAACTGGCTTTCTGGGAGAAAATCTCTGATTTGTTTTGTTTCCTAATTTGCACAGTATCAATGCTCCCACCATCACTGATTTCAAGCTACAGTCATGAGAGTAACCACAGATTTGGGCAGAGATACTATATCTAGGCCCAGAGTCTCAGGCAGTGCTTTCTGCCTTGAATGCTCTTCACATCTTTGCATGTTTTTTTCCCCATACTTCATTCATGTCTTGCTCAGAAATGACCCTCTCAGAGAGGATAATCAAAATAGTAACTCTATCCCATTACTCTATTCCCTTCCTTATTTTATTTTTCTTCTTGGGAATTAACAACCTAATATTATATTGTGTATATTTATGTTTAGTTGTTTATCATTTGTCTCACCTCTCAAAATGCAAGCTACATAAGAGCAATGAATTTGCAATTTTTGTTCTTTGCTGCTCTACCAACACCAAGAATAATGCCCAGCATAAAGTAAATAGTCAATAAATAATTATGGAATGAATTAATGAGCAGACTTTGTTAAATCAAGTGGTAATCATCTCTTATATCCTACGTGCTTAACACGGTGCCTGGACCAGAACCGACATTCAATAAAAATGTTTGAATAGGTGAATAAGCAATTAGGTATGTAAGATAAATGAATTAAAGTGGGAAGTTAGAAGAAAGTTCACTTAGGAACATTATATTTCTAGTGATATGCTTGCATAGCAGATGGCAAAATTTTTTCTTCTTTATCTCATTTCAGAGCTTGGAAGACTGAAATATAGAAAAACAAGTTGACTTTACCTACAAACATAAAATGTGCTGCATTTACATAAGTTACTAGGCCAACTCAGAAATGAAAGTTAGGATTTGAACCAGTCTGATACAATGCAAAGAGCACTGGATTGGAAATTTAGGAGAACTGGCTCCTCCTCCAGCTGCCTTAACTCATCAGGTTTGGCATTCAGCTTCATTTCTCTAAAAGGAATGATGTGAAATACATGAGTTAAAAGTGTGCAGACTTAGTTCCAACTCAAAGATTCTATGATCAGGCTTCCTAATTTAAGAAAATAGATTTCCCAGTGATTTTTATGTCAGGTGGAATATGCAGTTCAACAAAATAAGTTTCCATTCCAAAAGTTTCCATTCATGTTGTTATCAGTGAGCCAAAATTATTTAACTAAGCCAAGTTTAAATGTATATAAAATAGCTGACCATGTGGAATAAAAGATATTCATTTGTTCATTAGTTCAACATACATGTATTTACATAATACACAATACACATTTTTATTCAAGAGACATTTATTTATTCATAAATATTTATTTGACCACCCTATTTAATAGTGCAAATTGTTCCTTAGGACATCTGACCCTCCTCACCCTACTTTCATTTTTTCACACTATCTACCAATGTAGAAAATAATTTCCTTATTTATTATGCTTATTTTTTATGGTCTTTCTTCTCCTCTCACCACTCTTTCACCCTGGCCACTCACAGAAGAGCTTAGTTTGTTCACCAATGTATCTGAAGCACTTACAACAGTAACTGTCATTCTGTAACTATTATTAAATCAATGAATTTTATACTTTCTATTTTTCAAACTCTAAGGGACTAGGAAGGTGAAACACAAAGACAAAAGACAAAGACTCTGTTCTCAAGGAAATAACATATCAGAGAGAAAGACAAAAAAATTTATATATATGCATATGTATATATGTCATACATGTCATGAGATGATAACTATTATATAGAAAAATTGCAATGCACCATATAAAGAGGGTAATTGATGAGAATTGAGTGACATGTTGCAATAGGGAGATTTGGGAATACCATTCTGATAAGGTGACATTCAAGCAGAGACTTAGAAGAAAAAGAAAACAGTATGAGACTGCCAGTATAATAATCCAGGCTGTAAAGATATGGAAATATATTGACTGTGGCTTTTCAAATTTTTTGAAAATTGCGTTACTGTATTTATTGAAATCTACCATGTCTTAATATCTGTGTGAGGTACTGAGATCATAAAGATGAAAACAAACAAATAAAAACCCAATTCTCCTTGACCTCAAGTAATTTGACTTCTAGCAGAGAGAGAAGATGAGAAAATCAGTTATTAAAATTCAGTGCAGCACCAGTATAACGATGAGAAGCACAAAGGGCATCCCCTTCCCAGTTTTTTTTTGAAATGTGAGTTGGAGAAGGTTGGAGACATATGATCAGGTTTTCTGAGTTGTTGATGTCAATCACTAAGATTGCCAGTAGATGAGGTTAAAAAAAAAGGCATTTCAGATAGAGGAAAGAGCATGTGCAAAACAGGGAGTCAGGAGAGAGAATGAAGTCCTTTGAATGTGTACACAGACTGTACAACATAATAATGGTGTTGAGATTTTGGTGTTAAAAATGGAGAGTGAAGATGAAACCTGATCCTGAAACACCTGTATATACCTGTATATGACATGCTAAGGGGTTTGAACCTTATCCTACAGGCAATGCAATAGGAAGTTGAAAGCTTTTATGCAGCATAAGGACATGAAATCACTAATTATTCAGGATAGACATTTGGAATTTTAACTTTTTAGTCACAAGAATGTTTCATAGAACTATTGACCTCTTGAGATTCTTTAAATCTCAGAAGAGCAGAAGAAAAGCTAATGTAATTGTTCTTGGGAAATCCAACTTGGGGAGGTATGCCTAAGCACTAGGTGAGACATCAACCTGGGAGAGTGTTCTTTCTTGACTCTGATCGAGAAAGAACTCACAAGCAGGTTGAATAGATGCAAGCAAAGAATAGTTTAATAAAGTGGAAATACACACTCCAGGAATGGGTGCAGGCATGCTTGAGAGGTGAGTAGTGGTTTATTGAAGCAAAAGTGTACACTCAAGAAGGGAGTGCAGGCATGCTTGAGAGATGAGCAGCACAGTAAGGTTCAGGTTGGGTAGATTTATAGCTGGAGTTTAAGCAGGGAGTAGAATATTAGGGTAGGTGGTGTTTTTGGGGGAATAGGGAGGGGACTTAGGGGAGAAGGTCTTCTACCCTCTTTCTGATCTGATATGGTCAGCCTTGGAACTGTCATGGCCCAAGGGGTGTGATTTTTAGTATGCTAATGAGTGTGTAATGACTTTTGGGGTAACTATAAGTTATTTTTGTTTACTATTCCAAATTTTGTTGGTTTGAGCTAGTTAGAAACCTCATTCTGTGCCATTAATTATTTCCTAGAACCTAGCTGGTTTGTTTTCAATTAACCTGTTTTGCCAGCTGAGCATACAAACAAGCCTCAAGCTTTTCTTGATGCAGCCAGAATCTGGCTCTTTTCCTGAGTTTTATTGCCCATATTATAATGAGTTTATAGATTATCTTTAATACTGAAATATATGAACGATATTGTAACACTAGGGGTAAAAAACTTTCCCAGCACAGGGCAAATTACCTTTGAAACTGAAATCAGTCCAAGGAGAAATAAAGTGGGAGAAACCCATTTACTGCTTACAAGCAGTTGTCCACTTCTGCTCTCCTGTGTCTCTTATGACCCAGCTGCAAAAAAAGGACCTCACCCAACCTCTCCAGTCCAGGTGTTCCCTCACTTCCCCTTGTAATCACCTACTGATACGGAGATTGAATACTTCTCTCCACCCCTTGGAAACACCTATTGATATGGAGATGCACTAAGGCCAGGGGAGAGATTCTGGAAATACTGCAGTTTTATCCACAGATATTTAAGTTCCAAGATATTTATGTTAGTTGTTCTTTCAGGACATGTAGTACAGCCTGGAAAGTAACTTTGACTTAAAGCTTCTGTAATAGGCCAATAGGAAATTTGCCAACTGATATTAATGCTGATAATATGATAATATTACTTCAATTTTATCTTTGTTAATGAAATGGACTGATACTTTCTTTTGATATTAACAAGAAATACAGCTTATTTATATCTCATCAAAAACCGTTTTCATACATAATATGACTACAGGAAGGTTTGTTGGGTTTTGGTTGCACAGGCAAAACCTTGTCCTTTAAGGTTAGAAGAATTTGTCAACCAAAATATGCCATCCTAAACCAAAGAGGTTCAGGCATGAGGATGACTTTGAGTTGATGGTGTAGGGACCAAGGGCAGACCACCCTAAGATGTGCCACTTTGGCATACAGATTATTTTGAGCTGAGAATAATCTAGGCCAAAAAGACTCAGAAACATACTTTGACCTCCCCCCTGCCCCACTCCACCTCCACCACTGGGTAAGAATTTATAAGGAGGATACTGCTGCAGCAGGGGAGCTGTCGCTATAGACAGCTGTATTATAACAAACTAGAGGTGATGGACAGGAAGGAATGCAACAAAGCATGTTAGAATTTCTCTCTGTGCCCCATTATTTCTGTGTGGCCCATCAAATACTTTGTTTACCAAATATTTACTTTTTTCATATTCCTGTGAATTACATCCCTTTTCCTTTGAAGACTCAGACCTTTACCCCTTTCTTCTTGGTTCAGGATGACATATATACCTCACTCTCCCTGACTGTCTTTGGAATTTATGTCTATGGATTCCCTGTACATATATAATTATACTTTTTTTTTCTCCTGTAAATATGTCTCATGTCAGATATTATGCTCAGTGAAATAAGCCAGGTGGAGAAAGACAAGTGGCAAATGATTCCCTCATTTGTGGAGTATGACAATGAAGCAAATTGAAGGAACAAAACAGCAGCAGACTCACAGACTCCAAGAAGGGAGTAGGGGTTACCAAAGGGGATGGGTACGGGAGGGTGGGTAGGGAGGGAGGGAGAAGGGGATTGAGGGGGTATTAAATTTAGTACACATGGTGTGGGGGTGGTCACGGGGAAGACAGTATAGCACAGAGAAGGCAAATAGTGTATCTGTGGCATCTTATTACACTGATGGACAGTGACTGCAATGGGATATGGGAGGGACTCTATAATATGGGTGAATGTAGTAACAACATTGTTTTTTCATGTGAAAAGATAAGGGAAAAGACCTGAGTTTCTATGAGTGTATGGCAATAATACCTTAATAAAAAAATAAATAAAAATGAAAAAAATCTGTCTCATGTCAATTTAATTCTTAGACCAGCTAGAAGAACCTCAAGGGGTAGAGGAAATTTCTTCCTCTCTAAAAAAAGGCAATTAAGAAGAAGCAGATACAAGAGAAGTTCTCTTCTCTCCCTTATTTCTTTTGAATGTGCTTCCTCCCCTCTACCAGAAAGGACAAAAGTGAATTATTGGAGAACGACTTCAGAGCCTTGTCATCCTGGAGACAGCACTGCAGTAATCTACCTGATTAACTTTACTAATGAGCCTTTATCATTAGTTTCTCATATGTCTGCCTCCCCACAATTTGGTCATAGAAACTCAGGTCTTTTCCCTTATCTTTTCACTGCTCTAAAAAGTTTATTATTCCTTTTTTAAGATGCTATATAAACCCAAAGTCTAGCCATCCCTTTGAGTTACTAATCTCTGAATTTCTCCCATGTATACTTGAGATATACATGTTCATAAATTTCTGTTTGTTTTTATTTTTTAAATCTGTCTTCTGTCAGTCTAATAGATAGTGCCCCAGTTGGAGAACCTATAAGAGGCAGAGGAAGAAATTTTTCCTTCCATACATTCCCCTGGATGCATGGATATAGTTAAATAGAAAGTAACAGCCTAGACACATTTTAAATGTGCTGCGGAATGTAAAGTGACCATTTAGGGTATATTTTAAGATAAGGTTTATTTTATTTATTTTATTTATTTATTTTATTAAATATCATTGATATACAATCTTATGAGCAACATTGTTGTTACTACATTCCTCCCTATTATCAAGTCCCCCACACATAAGCCATTACAGTGTCCATCAGCGTAATAAGATGCTATAGAGTCACTACTTGCCTTCTCTGTGCTATACTGCCTTCCCTGTGATCCTGCTACATTATGTGTGCTAATCATAATACCCCTCAATGCCCTTCTCTCTCCCTTCTATCCCACCCTCCCTACCCCCTTTCCCTTTGGTAACCACTAGTCCCTTCTTGGAGTCTGTGAGTCTGCTGCTATTTTGTTCCTTCAGTTTTCGCTTTGTTGTTATACTCCACAAATGAGGGAAATCATTTGGTACTTGTCTTTCACCACCTGGCTTATTTCACTGAGCATAATACCCTCTAGCTCCATCCATGTTGTTGCAAATGGTAGGATTTGTTTTCTTCTTATGGTTGAATAATATTCCATTGTGTATATGTACCACCTCTTCTTTATTCATTCATCTCCTGATGAATACTTAGGTTGCTTCCATATCATGGCAATTGTAAATAGTGCTGCAATAAACATAGGGATACATGTCTTTTTGAATCTGGGATCTTATTTCCTTTGTGTAAATTCCTAGGAGTGGAATTCCTGGGTCAAATGCTATTTCTATTTTGAGATTTTTGAGGAACCTCCATATTGCTTTCTACAATAGTTGAACTAGTTTACATTCCCACCAGCAGTGTAGGAGGGTTCCCCTTTCTCTGCATCCTCGCCAGCATTTGTTGTTACTAGTCTTTTCGATGTTGGCCATCATAACTGGTGTGAGGTGATATCTCATTGTGGTTTTAATTTGCTTTTCCTCGATAATTAGCAATGTGGAGTATCTTTTCATGTGCTTGTTGTCCATCTGAATTTATTTTTTGGAGAATTGTCTGTTAATATCCTCTACCTATCTTTTAATTGGGTTATTTGCTTTTTGGGTGTTGAGGCATGTGAGTTCTTTATATATTTTGGATGTTAACCCCTTACTGGATATGTAATTTACAAATATATTCTCCTGTACTGTAGGATACCTTTTTGTTCTACTCATGGTGTCCTTTGCTGTACAGAGGCTTTTTAGTTTACTGTAGTACCATTTGTTCATTTTGCTTTTATTTCCCTTGTCCAAGGAGATGTGTTCAGGAAAAAGTTGCTCATGTTTATATTCAAGAGAGTTTTGCCTATGTTTTCTTCTAAGTTTTATGGTTTCATGACTTACATTCAGTTCTTTTATCCATTTCAAGTTTACTTTTGTGTATGGAGTTAGAAGATAAGGTTTTAATCATTTATAAAATATATCTTTGGACTTTTTTACTCATTTCAAGAATAGGAAAATCTTCTTGATCTCTTCCCAATATCACCAAAAAAAGAAAAAGGAAAAAAAGAAAATTTAAAATCTACAATAAAACTTTTTAATATTCAGATTTGTGTAATTTAGAACTTCTGAGGTTAAGCCAGATTTGAATAAAATTCATCTTTGCCAAAAGAATTCCTTGCTTACAAACAGTACCATTTAGTTGTATAAGTAAAATGTTTAAAATAACATAAATTGTTTCTAAGCACCTCCTACACCCTCAAGTACTTCAGTTAATTTCCATACAAGTGATATGCTAATTACAGTGAATTTTAAATAATTCTTATCTATTTATTAAATCAGTCCCTAAAGGATTTTTGTTAACATATTATTGTTAGCTGTAAGAGTTTGAGTTGTTTAAGATGTGATAGATAGCTAAATCAGTAAGGCAAAATTATGACATAGTTTCTGCCTTTTCTTTTTCAAAAGAACTTGGACATTTCCTTTTCCTTGGTGACTATCCTAACTTATTTGGTACCTCTTTGTTTAGGACCTAACACCATTATGTCTGTGGAAAATATCCACCCACTGAGGTGTGGAGATGAGAACTGCCTGCTAGTAACCTTTTGAGGTAGGGCAGGGACATGGGACAAGTATCATGAGTAACTTTTCCTGCCTATGACGAAAAATGCCAAGATATGAAAGTATAGTAACAACAAGAGTGACTCCATCTTAAGGCTAAGATTCCATCTTAAAAACCAGGGAGTTAGAAGGTAAGATTCTTAACATATTCTTTGGTAATCAGATAATAACCTACCTTTATGGCAGGACAACCAGCCCTAACTGATATATTCCCAGTGCTTGAGGGAAACAACTATCTTGGAGAAGAACAAGGTAACATCCCCATGTTAAGTTTATCCTACAGAATTATCTGGAGGACTGACTGTGGATAGTGACATAATGTCTCTCACTGGAGAGACATCATGAGACCACAAGTCAAGCCTATACCCAACAACCCCCTCACCTGACACTGCCCTTTGCCCCATTCTTGAAAGCTTTAAAAGACAGAATCCTAAGCCCTTAAGTGTGCCTCCTCTCTGAGGTTACCCACACTCCTCTTTCTTCAAGTGTGTACTTTTTAAATAAAACCTTCTCACTGCTCAGCTTACTATGTTTTGTCTCTGGACTTTTTCAGTGCTAAGCTTCTTTGCTACTTTGCTATTTCATTCTATTTTCTAGTCTTAAGCACTAGTTTTCTCTCTCTGTTCTACTTTAGGCAAATAGGGAAGGGTACTGAGATCTCTAATTTGGGCTTGCAAGTTGCTCGCCTGGATAACTCTGGCAGGGCGGCAACTGTATGATCATGCTCTTTAGCAGCCTGCCTGAAATCTCCTTTCTTTGCTTTGGGAAGTTCACAGAACATAATCTCACTCCATCCAGTGCTCTGCAGTTTCCTCAAATCCTGGGGTGATAGGGACTTAGTTCCCACTGTGCGCAGATTCAAGTGGACACTGGATGCCAGGTGACCCTCGCTTTAAGAGTTCGCAAAGGATCTTTCCTATGTCAAGTTCAATGAGCTTTCCTTTCTTTTCTCTGTTCTCCCTTGCTCTTTGCTGTCTGTATGGCTGCTGGCATTCTCTGCTACTCTTGCTTTAATGAATTCCTTACTTACCTACATTTGTCAGACCTGTTTGAGAATTCTTTCTTGTCCAGAGTCAAGAACTCTCCCCTGTCCAGCTTGATTTTTCACCTAGTGCTTCACTTAGTGCACAGGGAGAGACCTCCCCAGACACAGTGGCCCGGCAACACTTCTGTTACAAAATAAGCATGTGTCCACATGGCCCCCTCCTTGGTGGGTATGCTAGGTATCTGATGGCCTGGGGCTGGCCAAATGCAGGCCTGGATTATCAATGGATACATCTTATTGGGAGGTAGTCCTCTCTGTTGAAGGTTTCATTCCTTGGGGCACTGGTCACAGAAGAATGATTCTTTCTAGCATAGCACATAGTCGGTGTCCCCTCATCCCTGCGTACATGTATTCTTTGCCCCCTTATCCTATGTAAGCAGTTTCCATCCTATCAATGAGAGCATTGTGCAACCTCGTTCAGCCAGCCTTTCCTGTACTCCCTGTATACTAGTCCCAAAACCTCATGTCTCATATAACTTTTCTTCAGTCTCTTGAACCCTTTCCCATCTCAACCCACCAACTTGGGCATGTGATGGCACTTGTGTTCACACAACAGGGCCATAAAGTAATTTTGAAGATATAGCTACTAATAAAAGTATGTTTTCCATCTTATGGGACTCAGGACATGCTATCTCAAAATAGGAGACCTTTGGAATATTGAATATCTTAAGCTGAAGGATTTTGACAAAAGGGCAGGAGCAGTGAGATCATTCTGACCTTCTACCATCCCTTTAGCCTTTATTCCCTGAAAAAGATCACAGAACTCCCATGTGAAAAATATTCTCCCTGTACCAGGTGGAAGGATGACAATCTTATTACCTAGGAAGAAGAATCGGGGTCCAGAAATCTGCACAAACAAATCTTATTAAACTCACCCTATCTTCTTAGTCACTTCCTCACCACTTTCTACCCTTAGCCCAAACCCCTCTGTCTTATCAATTCTTCACAAATTTAGTCTTTTCTTTGTTGAAAAGGATTAACAGTTTTCTGCTTTGGTCACTTCTTTGGGTCACTGCTTTGTGAAGGCCCATGTACATGTAAAAACTCAATAAAATTTTTGTGCTTTTCTCCTGCGAATCTGTTTTTGTCAGTTTGATTTTTTGACCCATCTAGGGTCCTTATGTGGGTGAAGGAAAATTTTTCTTCCTCTACACACCTCACCAGCCCCCAGTACAATCCAAAATTTAAAAAATACTGAATATTTCCCTGCTTGTTTTCCTATAGTGACTACTTGGAAGAATTTCAATTAAAAAAAAAAATGTGGTGCCCCTAAAAAAAATGTGGTTGCATCCTAAGCACGAATGTAGCCTGATTATTGATTAACTCAGCAGTAGCCACCACAGTGACCGACTTGACAAGTTTTTTTCCAGACAATGTCCTGGACCAGCCACAGGAGATCTGAGAGCCAGCATTTACCTTTAGGAATGATGCTTATGGCTTTTGGTCAAAGGTGTTTAGGGGTAGCTTTACTTGTAGCTGAGTCACAAGAATTTACAATAGTTACTGAATGCACATACTTACATGTGCTATCATAGTATTCTGATGTTAAAAAATGTCATGCCCTTATTATATGAAAACGACAATGCTGAGTTGTTCTTTGAGTTGTTTATTTGGTGATGGTGAAAGGTCGGAGATCCAGTCACTCTTTTCTCTTCTTAAAGAGAGAGTTAGTATGTGTCCTTGAACAGGATGACTCAGAATAGAGTTTAACTATTGAATGCTTCTTATGTGTAAGGCATATAGTAGGCAGCCAGAAGATACAAAATCCTATCTTTGAGAAGCTATCATGGGGATCTTCCTGTCAACTGAAGGTAAACTTGCATGGATCACCAATGTCCAATCCTGGGAGCTGAAATTCTCATGACTGTTTTGCCTGCAGTTCCTGTGTCTGTGGTTTCTGCATGCCTTGAACTAACCTGTAGGTAAAATTCAGTCCCTTGTCTAGTCACATGATAAATCAGTTTCTACCAAGTGTTCATGAGATTTTCTGTGCGTATTCAGAGGTAACAATGAGGAGGTACATTGTGCAGGGGTTAGACTTCTGCAAGTTCTCTCTCCCTTCTCTCTTCTTGTTTTTATACTCTCCCCTCTCTGTTGAAGCAAAACAAGATTTCCTCCTTCTCTCATGCATATCATTTTAGTGAGCATTAGTTATTGCTTCAGTAGGGGTCTCACTTGCAACTCCAAGAAATAATTCTTCCAAATAATACTGTATTTTGTTCTTCCCCAAAAGAATACTGCTGAATACCTTTTCTCTCCCATCATTATAGGAGTATGAGAGAGAAGTTTTAAAAGGTAAGCCTTGATTATCTAAAAGTTCTTAATTGCTACTCAGAAAATTTCAGAAACCCTATCCTCCCAACTCAGCCCAACAAAACCCTCATCAAGGCTTCAATCTATCATTTTCACTTTCTTACACCTGAGTAGTTGAATGCCACTAGCAAAAAATCTCCCAGTCTTATAGATGCTGCCACCATGAAATAGTTTCAGACCTCATGGGATCCTAAGTTTATCCCATTAGTCCCTTGAGTTGTACTTAGCCTCCTCTCCCTCAACTACTACGTTAATAAATCTGCACAAATCTTATCAAATTCTCCACTCACTTTCAGACTGCTTTCTTTGAGAAAGCTGAGGACATAGTGTATAATCTCTCCAATTTGCAGAAGTATCACATATGAAATAATTTACCTAAATTATTCTCATTTACTATTTTTCTTTAGATTTGTGGATGAAGGGTGCCTCCTCCAATTCCTTGATTCTATACTTTCTGGGTCCTTGATCTGTCAATCACTTTCCCTCTTCTATCATTAAATGTTGTTTAGGATAGGCATCTTCTCTTAACCCAGTTACTATAAGAACTTACTGTTCCTATTCATATTAAGTCTGTACTCCACAGCATCTGTTTAACTTTCTTAAAATCCTTCAGCGGCTCCCTTTCACTGCAGGTAAAGTCCAAGCTTTAACATGGTATGCAAACTCTTCATAGCATTGAGTCTTATTTCCAGGCACTCCTAGTTTTCCACTTTATGCTCCAGACAAATAAAACACCACCTTGCCGTTCTTGCCTCAGTGCCCTTGTTTATGTCTGTTTCTTACCTTTCCAGCTCTCCCACACTACACCACACATGCTGTGATATAAAGAATTATAACAAATACATATTTGGTCATTCAGATGACCCAGTTTTTATTTCCCAGGTATATTTGGTCTTCACCCACAGTTCCTGAAAACACTGCAGGGCCTTAAAGGTGAAATGGGTGCCTTGTCATGTTGAGAGACTTTTGGACGCCACCCAACGGCAGGGGCTGGAGGTTGAATCAGTCAATGGTCGGTGATCTAGTCACCCATGACTATGCAATGAAGGCCTCACAAAAGCCCCTGAAAAGGGCATGTCCCGCTCTTGGATCCTGCTCCTCTGTTGGAGAGTTTCTATGCCTGGGGAACCAGAAACTTCCATGTGCCACGGAGCTCCATAACGATAGAAGCTCCTCTATTTGGGACCTTGTCCTAAGTATCCCTTCATCTGTCTGTTAACTTGTATCCTTTATTAAGGATGTCTTCCTGAGATCTGTGAGCTGCTCTAGCAAATTAATCACACCTAACAGGGAGGTCAGTGGAAGCTTCTGTCTGCAGCCGGTTGGTCAGAAGCACAGGAAATTGCCTGGGGCTTACAACCGGTTTCTGGAATTGGGGGTGGAGGGCAGTCTTATAGGATGGAGCCCTTAACCTGGAAAATTTGATGCTGTCTTTGGGCAGGTAGTGTCAGAATTGAGTTGAGCTCTTGGACACCCTGCTGGTGTCTGAGAATTGCTTGGTGGTGTGTGTGGGCACATCTCTTCTCTCTCTCTCTCTCTCTCTCTCTCTCTCTCTCTCTCTCTCTCTCTCTCTCTCTCACACACACACACACACACACACACACACACACACGCGGGCACACACACGCGGGCACACATGCACATTGGAATCAGGTCCAGGAACCTGAAAGGACATGCCCTTTGTCTAACTACTTTCTACTTACTTTATTGGAGTCATTTAATATGTCACTTCCACCTGGTAGCAATAAGGTTCACTGGTTTGGGTATCTGGAAACAAGGTCCTTGAGCTACAGTAGTAAAAGGCCCACAGAGAGTAGTTTGCTATCTGTATTTTTTCTTCTAAGATCACTAAATCCTTTCTCCTATCTTAGAAGTAAATCAAACTGAATATACCTCTATAGGGTTCTCAACTAGTATAGCAACAGCACATGGAGGGTAAAACAGAAACCTTGACAAGTCAAGCACAGATAAGAATCTGGGCTGGGCTCATTAGTGTCCTTTATTGTTAAAGAGTAACTGGGACCTGATTTGTCCTCCTAACACTAAAATAAAATAAAACACTAAAAAAAAGACTAGAAAACTTGAAAAAATATAAAGAAACAACTGTTTTCATACATTGCCAATAAGCAGTGCAATACTGAGAAAAGGGAAAAAATGAGGTGAGCCCTATGATTTCTCTAACTTTATTCCTGAAAGCACTTTCTGGAATATGGAGAGGAGAGGGTTAAGCAAAGAAGAATATGACAGTCTCTCTAAAGGTGTATCAGATTTAGGAGAGGTTACATCACCTGAAATTGGAAGTTAGGAGAACTGGAGAGGAAGGAGAAGAGAGAAAGAGCTCCAGAAAGCTACAAGTGTTACCACGGAGTCTTCTGTCCGCTGAGCTGTACATGCCCAGGGTGAAACTCCATAAGGCTGGACAAAGGAGGATTGAGAAGCGGCAAGCTGAGCAATGCCCATAGCTCACCCAGAGCCAGGAGACACACAGGGCTAGGAGATATTAGAGCTCCAATAAGTTGAGAGTCTTCGTTGAACTAAGTGCACATTCAGTAGGCAGCCCAGAAAAGTCACACCTTTATAATAGGACTAAACTAGCCCTAGTGTTAAAATTGTTCTTGACCATCCCTTACTAAGCTACAAAATTTTTCAGAAGAGTCAAGTTGATCCAAATATAACTTACATACTTACCAAACAGAATTAAACACTTTTTAAAGGAAAACAAATCACAGACAAGGTAACAATAAAAAATTTGCTATGTCCAGAATTCAATTAGAAATTATAAGACATATAAAGCAGAAAAATGAAGCTCATATCCAGTAGAGGTTTCAATCAACAGGGGTATACCCAGAAATTATAGATATGATGGGTTTTAGCAGGTACTTCAAAACAGCAATTATAAATGTGCTCAAATGTATTTTTTAAAAGCATAAACATAACGACAGAGATAAAAGATATAAAAATATTATTATATGTAAAATTACTATTTTTTAACATAGGTAACCAATACATTTAAAAATATCATGTGGAACTTCTAGAGTTGATAAAGATATTTGAAATGAAAAAATTTGTGGATGGATTTAATGGAATTTTTTAACACTGTAGAAGAAAAGATTATTAACTCAAAGATATAGAAATTAACAGAAACTATCCAACCTGATATACAAGAAGGAAGAAAAGACTGAAAAAAATGAAGAGAGCTTCAACTACCTATGGTACAAAATTAAATAGCTTAAATATGTATAACTGAAGTTTTAAGTTGGAGGAAAGACTGGATATTATATTGAAAATATAATGACAAATTTTTCCAAATTTGATAAAAACTATAAACCCACATATCCAAGAACTCAACAAACCTGGTAAACAAACAAAAAAACCCCCACACAAAGTCACATGACAGTTAACTTGCCAAAAATCAATGATAAAAAAATCTTAAAAGCAGCTAGAAGGAATAATGTTTACAGATTTCTCAGCAGAAGAAATTGGATCCAGAAGACATGCTATGACATTTTTAAGTGTAGAAAAAATTTCCTGTCAAACTAGAATTCTATATCCAGAGAAAATGTCTCTCAAAAGTTAAGGAAAAGGAAATTCTTTTTCACATACAGCTGAGAAAATTTATCAGAGGATCTGTATTACAAGAAAAATACTCCTCAGATAAAAAGAAATTATGCTAGATGTGAATCTGAATCTTAATAAATGAATCAAAGTGGTGGAAAAAGAAAATATGTAGGCTATTTAAATAATTTTTTCATTATTAAATTTTTCTCAAAAGCTAATTGCTTAAAACAAAAATTAATACTTAAGGGTTAAAAGAAAATAAAGTAGTTAATATTGGTCAAAATGCTATATAAAAATTTTAAACCTTGATCTTTTCATGCCTCTTTTATTTTCAGAATGAAACTGTTTTCTAATGTAATAAAAAAAGCATATTTAGAAGCATATATATGACAACAGTAATATGTGGAAAGGGGAAGAATGGAAGGAAATTGTAAGATTATTACATTATGTGAAGTGTATAATATTACTTAAATGGAGACTGATTAGTCAAAGATGCATATTGTACAACCTACAGCCATCCTTATAAAGATATAGCAAAGAGTTGTAGCAAAAAAAATCAATAAGGAAGATAAAATGATGACTTAAAAATGTTTAATTAATCCAAAAGAAGGCAAGAAAAGGAAATGAACAAACAGGTGCAATAAATAGGAAACAAAAGCTAAGGTGGGAGATTTAAATCCAATCATGTCAATACTTACACTAAATATTAATGGTCTAAACAGTCCAATTAAAAAGCAGATATTATCAGTCTGAATAAAAAGCAGAACCATCTATAGAATGTTAATCAGAACCATTCTTTAAATGCAGAGAGAGATAAGTTCAGAAAGAAAAAAGTAGTAGCTAATATTGCTTGAAATACTAGATAAAAAAAAATAATACTTGATCTTTTCAAGGTCTCTTCATGTAAAGTTGTTTTCCAAAGTTGTAATGAAAAACAGACAGCACCATTTTTACTAAGTCATAGTTAAACCACCTTCTCATTTTGTCAGCAAATTATCATCCACATAAATGAGAGATCACCTTTTTTTCAACTTTCCTAGAATTAAAGTGTTAGTAAAGTAAATATCCTTACAAGAGACTACCAATTCTAGTATTAGAAGATGCAGATTCTACCCTTTATTTGCCTGGTTGTTAAAGCATATGGATCTGTTTTTAGTCTGCACTGTTCTATAGAGGTGCTCTCCTGATGACCTGATCTTTAATTTATTGTTCAGTTTTCAAAGCTATGGCCAGAGGAAACAATTACTTTTGAAGAATTGACTGAAAACTATGTCATTTATCTGTGTCTTTCTATACTATAAAAACTCTCCCTATAATATGACAGACATGAGAAAGTATATATGCCTGAACACATTATGCTGGCCCCATATTACTCTTTAGTTTATTTTAAGGCACATTGAGGATTATATACAGAGTGAACATATGTCATGGTTTTTCTGGGACAGTTCTGGATTTCACTTGTCTCAGTGTAATTGTCATTAGTGTCCTTTTCACTCACAAAGTGTCCCAGTTTAGACAATAAATTATATGCTTATTCTAGTTGTAGCAGATTCTTATTTTCTTCTTTCCTGTGTTGCCAATTTTCCCTAGACCTCACATACTACCTTTACTGCAGGGAAAAAATCCATAGTGCTTCTTTAAAAAAGAAAAAAAAAAATATTTCATACCATTTGCACATCCACACAAAATATCAAACTTCCTGGAGAATATTCCACATTCCAGCAAAAACTACTGAATTACTTAGAATCATAGAATACTGAAGTTAAGAGAATGCTTATGAAATATTTTATTTAATCACCTCATCAAATAGATAAGGACCCTAAGACTAGAGGGTTCATGTAATTGAGCCATAGTCATTCACCTAGACTGGGGCATAGGTGAAATTATCAGACCAGGGCTGTGCTGTCTGTTAGGCCACCCATTAACCACATGTGGATATTTAATGTAAATTAATTGAAATTAAATACTACTAAAAGTCAATTTATTGTACAAAGTAGTCACATTTCAGTGCTTACATGTAACTAGTGGCTACTTTTGGGCAGTCCTGGTATAATACTTCCTCTATTACAGTAGGTCATAACAGCAAAGTTTTCAAATATTTAACAAGAAAAACTTGAAGAGTCATAAATGTATGTGGCCCTCACCCAATAGAAGCCCAAAATATGGCTGTCAAGGGCAGACAATCATTGCATCAGTTAGAACTCTGGTAGATATAAGAGATAGGGAAAGAGACTTAAATAAGCTTGATTGAAAAGTGAATTTATTACTTTAGAGAACTGAAAGATCTAAGAGTAGAACTTAGTTTAGGCTCATGTAAAATATTTATTTAAAAATTCTCCCTACTTATTCATTCCTCCCTTTATCTGCACACTTTATGATATGACTTCCAGACACAGAGTCTATTCCCCCCCACTTGAATCTGAGTTTCCCTTGTGATTTGTCTTGGCCATGAGAATTTGGCAGAAGTGATAGTTCTTGGACAGAAGTAGAGTTCTTGTACACTTTTGTTCCCTTTCTTGAAACACTGTCATTGCTATATGAACAAGCATGGCTGGCCTGTTAGATGATGAAAGACTAGTTGTAGTCCTCTTTGCCTCAGCCTACAGTCAACTAACTACTAGATATGTAACTGAAGCCATTCTAGACCAGTCAGTCCCCAGATGACCATATACATATAAGTAAGTCTAGTCAAAATGAACTGGTCTGACTAGATTGGCATAATTGCTCAGCTGAGCCATAGACTCACAAGCAAAAAATAAATGCTGTGGGTAAAATCGCAATATTTCCAGAATCTCTCACTTGGTCTCAGTGCATCTCCATATCAATAGGTAATTATAAAGGGGGTGGACAGAAAATGCACACTTGGACTGGAGAGGTTGGTGGGGTCCTTTGCAGCTGCATCATGAGAGACATGGGTGAGCAGAAGTGGCTGACTGTTTGTAAGCAATAAACAGTTTTCTCCCACTTTATTTCTCCCTTTGATTGATTTCAGTTTCAAAGGTTATTTGCCCCAGGGTGGGAACATATTTTATTCCTGAAGTTACAAATGCTTAATGTTTTAAGCCACTGAGTTTTGGGTTGGTTTTACACAGCAACAGATAAGTGATACAGCATGTGTGAAAACTCTGGGCACATGTACTTTAAACAAATTAAGATCTGTTTTTTATTTCTTTAACTCTTAGCTTTGTCTTTTCTGTGTTGGTCCCATTCTCAGAAAGGAACTTCATTAAGTGTGTGAAGAGATTCTGGCTTGTATTCTTCCAACTTTATATCCAATGAAAAAAGTAAGACTCTTTCCATAGCTCCTACCAAAGTTTTGAGATTCACTCTCACTGGATGGCTTGGCTTGTGTCATATGTCCATTCCTGAACCAATCATTATGTTATTGGAATCTGATGTGAGAATTAAATGAAAAAGTGCATATTGAATCCTCAGCATAGCCTGGTATAACTTATTAAAATGATAGTTATTATTAAAATAATACCAATTCAATCAACTTTTCTTGTACTCCTACTATGCACTTTCACATATGTTATTTTTGGCTTCTCAAAAGAGGTATTTGCAAAATAAGGCACTTTGCTGTGAATTTTCTTGTCAGTTGACTGATTGGTGTTTTAATTAAGACATTGTAACAGAATACTTTGAAATCCAAGTAGCAGAAAACCTAATTCAATTGGCTTCAACAATAAAGAGAACATACTGATTCATGAACTAAAAAGCCCAGAGGTAGAGTAGAATTGATTAGAGATTAGATTCTACTTCTTTGTGCTTTTTACAGCTTTGTCTTCCTCTATGCGTTGATTCTGGCCTCAGACTGGGTTTTCTTTGGTAGCAATTCTGTGTCATAGCAGCATACCACATCATACAGAAGGAAGGGAGATTTTTCTCTCCACAACCATTGAATGAAAGTTCTGGTTTTCATAGACTGAATTGTAGAGACCAAGGGCAGGGTGCCTCCTGATGTGCCATTGTGACATGCAGATTATTTCAGAGCTGAGAATAATTAAGGCTGAAAAGACTCAGAAAAATACTTTGATCTCCCACCCACAGCTGCATAAAAAGAATTTAGATAGAGGACATACTCCAAGAAGGGAGCTATCACCTTAGATAGCTATATTATAATGTAAACTAGGAGTGGTAGACAGGGAGGAATGTGGCTAAGTCTGTTAAAATTTCTCCTTGTGCCCCCTCATGGTTTCTGTGTGGCCAATCAAGTATTTCATTTATCAGATATTTACTCTTTACATATTCCTGTGAATTGCTTTCCTTTTCCTTTGAAGTCTCAGACTCTTACCCTCTTCTCCTTGTTCAGGATGACATGTATACCTCATTGTCCCTCACTGTCTCTGGAACCCATGTCTATGGCTTCACGTTATGTACATAAACTTTGCTTTTTCTCCTGTTAATCTGTCTCATGTCAACTTGATTCTTAGCCCAACTAGAAGAACTTTGGAGGGTAGAGGAAATTTCTTTTCCCCAACAGAATCAACCAAGATCAAGAGTCTACACTTAAACAAATCATTGTGAGCCCTGGGGAATCCGTGTGCTTGGATTAACAAGAACAGGAGGTGAGGTTGATTCCACTAAAAATGAATGGCTAATTTGAAGTATGAAGCTGTGGATTATTTACAGTGAAGAAAGAAAATTGAGATTTATTTAATTACCTTCACAACTGAGAAATCTTGCTTATAATTATTATGGTTTTTCAAATGAACCACCTACTTTATAACTTGCTACTTCAGGCAAAACACTTATTTGTAAGTGGCAGAAAACTCTAACTCTTACAGTAAAAGGAAATACACTGGCTCATGGAACTGAAGTACAGAGAAATATCAGGCAGATTTGCATTCAGGGACTTAGTGTTTGTCAGAAAGCCTCAGTCTTTGTCAGCTCTGAAATCTTCTCTGTTGGCTTTATTCATAGGGAGGCCTCTACAAGCTCTAGGTTTATAATATGTTAGTTTAGCAACCCCAGAAGAAAGAGGGCTTCTCTTTTTCTAAGAGTCTCTGCAAATATCCACAATTAATTTCTGGCCAAGTTTCGATCACATTCCCACTCCCGAGCTCATCACTCTTAAGAGTAAAAAGTCAGGTGATGGGTCACATTCAATGGCAGTGCTAGACTGCCTACCTAGCCCTGGGCTATTGCTTCTAGAAGAAAGAAAAATACAGGCAAAGTTGAGGAAAAGCAAAGAAGTGACTACAATTGTCTAGCCAGTTTATCCTGGGGCAGGGGGAAATGTGTTCCCCACCCAGGGCAAATAAACCACAAACCACTGAAACCAAAATCAGTAGAAGGAAAAACTAGATGGGGAGGAGGTCTTTTATTGCTTACAAGAAGCCTGGCTCTGTTGACTCTCTGGCCACTGCTCTCACTCACCCATTTCTCTCCCCATCCCAGCTGGGAAGACTTCCCCAAATACCTCTCTTGTCCAGGCAAGCTCCCCTCTTCCCCAGCCCCTTATAAGTACCTATTCATATGGACATGGAGTACTACTCTCCATCCCTTCTTCTCCACTTAAAATCTCTACTTTCTGTAATCTATCACTGATGGATTAATCTTCCTAGTACATACTCTGATATTGTTACTTCCTGCCAAAAAAATCTTAAAAGAATCCCCTCTATTTTAGAAAAATACCTGAAGCCTCTGGCTTGATTTCAAGTTCCTCCAAAATTTACTCCTTTGCTCACTTCATTTTACTTTTCCAGACTTTTCTTACTCCTCTAGTGAACTCTGTCTTCCAGGGATTGAGCTATTTTTTGTCCTTCAATATGTTCTGCCTTTTGACTTTGTCAAAAATGTGTCCATTCTCTTAGCTGATTTTTCTCCTTGAAATCTTTTACATCTTTCGATGTAAAGACTTTCAACTGGTTTTCTTTGTTCATTTTGTTTTACTGAGCCCCACTATAAGAAATCTATTTTACACTGCAACCCAACACACATGTACAAAAGTAAAATGGAACAAAATTTTCATGAAAGCACATTTTTCTCTTACTATGAGTGATGTTAAATTTCTTCTTTATTGTATTGAACTGTATTCTCTTTCCTTAAGAGAAAATGTTAGTCTCATCCCATCAGATTGATTTCCTGACCCAATTATGGGCTCCTCTTCTCCAACTGAAAACATTGCTTTAATGCTTATCTAAAATATCCCATCCTATTATGCCACTAACCAGAAACAACCTTTCCTTTCTCTACATCTTTGATAAGGGCTTTTTACTACTGATGCACTTATTAACACAAGATGGAACATCATAGTTACTTGTGTGCATTTTATGCCTCCTTGTAAGATTGTAAAGTTCTTGAGAGTAAAGTTGATATCTTTATTCTGTGTCCTCTTTGGCACCTATGATATAATAAAGTGCCACTGGAAGTTTAGTCAAACGAAAGAAATACTGATGATATGCCTCATCAACTCTACTCCAGAAGACTTCCTTGCCTCTTCTTTAGCTGTATCTGATTTAGGGATATGATGATGAAATTATTCATTGAGGTGTTCTCTCTATTATCTATAACCAGTTTATGATGCTCTTGAGTAATTCATTTAGACACGGTCAATTCTTATAAAACGTCCTGTTAGGTCACATTTCTATGTTGGTTCCTTATATGGGGCAGTAATTTTATAGCACTCGTGAGTCTGATCTGATGCAGGGTGAGGCTGGGAAATCCAACCCTAGTTTATAGTGTGTAGCTTGGTATAGTACCATCTTCAATTTCTCTTATTAGGGCAAAATAATTAAAGATTTGGTAATAATGGGGAAAAATGAAAAGAAAAGCAAACCACTTGAATAGAGACTAACATTTTTCAGGAAAGCAGTACCCAGTAGTATGAAAACATTCAAAGGAGGAAATCCTTTAAATATTGTTTTAGAAAAACTTCAAAGAGGATACCCAAGTCATGCAACTGTTTTTTAACATGAAAATCTTCAAAGAATACATTTCTCATGCAATGTTTAAAATTCTCAAAGGGGACTCCCTCTGGAGTAAAACCGTTTGAAGGTGAAATCTCTTCAATCATATGAGTGTTTTCAAAGAGGAAACCTTTTCCAAATTTTCTTTAAGCCAGGGACATTCTTTAAGGAAGAATTATTTCAGAAATAGAAAAACTGCCTTTTCAGTGGTTTGTGCATTTTTAGACTCCTTCAAATGAAACCTTTAAAATAATGAAAATAGAATACTGCCAATAATATATATACTACAGTTAAATTTGGCAAAAGAAAAAAAACTCCTGTCAGCACTGTCTACAGTACACCCCATTTTAATGTGAAAAATGTAAATGCCTTGATTTAAGGTTGTTAGATACATAGACCTAATTAAAATAAGAGAAACAAAAATATTTTTTTCTAGGATCTTCCTTTTGGCTCAAAAAGAAAGCAAAAATAACCTTATTATGTGTGGCTCAACTTAATTTCTAACTTTTATACCTAGAGTAACCTTTGATGAGATCTTACTGGCAATTTCTCTTCAACTACCTGCTATAAAGTTAATTTTGCAGGTTACTATGACATTTGAAGAGAAAATTTGCCCAACATCTGGGTCAGATCCATTGTCCTCAGAACCCAGTGTTCTGTCATTGGTACCAGGAGATGTGCTTTCTTGGAGTGACTGTTTAGTCATTTATTTATTCATTCAACAAATATTCATTACAGTTACTGTTTGCCAAGTATTACACAGTGTCTTATCCCCCATGATATCAATATAAAGAAATGGGTATAGGCCCATCAAATAGTCTCTATATCTATATCACTATCTCTATTATCTATCTGTCTGTCTGTCTGTCTATCTATCTATCTATCTATCTATCTATCTATCTATCTATCTATCTATCTATCTATCTTTCTATCCATCCATCCATATCTTTCCCAGCAATGAGATTTACTGAACTACTCAATTCAGTTGAAATTTCATCAATTTTTTTTCTTTAATAGGTTCTTTAGAGTTTGAAGATCATGCAAGTCTTTGCAGGACTGCTTTTCTATCCAGTACAGATATATACATATTTATGTTAATCATTAAAATATGTATTGTTCTCAATTCACCAGTTTGAAATTTTGGGGGGACCAGGAAGGCAAGGCAAAACCACAGTACTATTCAGCTTGGTTAATGGGAGGGCTATACTTCCTGGGCTAGAAATGGAGAAAGGAGATGTAAAAGAGAAATTGAGAAACATTAAGAAAAAGATGGCCTACTTCTCACTTAGCTTATTGTTATACCTGCTTGGAGTGTTGCTAGCTAATTCATTTAAAACGCTTCAGAAATGAATTCAGATTGTTGAGCACAATGGTCAATCAACCAAATATAAGAGATATTACCATATATCTCTGAGCTCCGAATTAAATTTCTTTTTGGCAGTGTCTCAGTAATGTAAAAAAAGTCTTTATGATTAGCCATGCTTGATTTGTGAAATTCAAATCAATGTTTATATCAAAAGCTTATATAATATTTCCAAGGTTAGGAACTGTTATTATTTTTAATCAGTCTTCACCAAGCTATGTTGTGTCCAATATGCTAATTTATTTTTGATATTTCAAATGATATTGCTATTTATGCAACAAAGTTAGCATTTCCTGTCAAATGCTATATTTTCATTCACACAAATGGTGAATTTTTTATTTCTAGAATTAATATACTGTCTTCATAAATATATATGTTGAGACAATGAACAAATGATAGTTTTCCATTTTTGAGAATAATTTACCATGTAGTTTGCTTTTATCTATGTTTATAGGGAGATGATAAATAATGGCTTGCTTATATATTACTTTATTAACTTAGTTTACTGATAGCTTGACTTGTAAGGCTTTTTTGGCCTTTTTATATTTGGGAAACAAATACACATGAAGTGTGTGATTGGAATAATAATTTCCTAAAATATATTTCCAGATGAAATCAGTGGTGCTCAATAAGAAGATAATTTCTTCTATGTGTGTGGTAGCTTAGATTGTTGTTCAGTAAGTATTTATTTCTCTCCCTGTCCTCCATAGGAAGTATATTCCCTGCCTCATTGATGTTGAGGATGAGCATGTGATGTGCTTTGCTGAATAGAATAAAGGCAAAAGTGAATATGTAAATTTTAAACCTATGCCTTAAGAGGCAGCATGTGGTTTCACTCATCTCTGCAGAAACTTCCAGGCCTTACCAGAAAAAAGGCATTTATCAGATATTTGCTGTCCCTATCAGTCTGAGCTTCTGAATAGGACTATGGAGCTGAGACACTATAGCAAACCTAAAAGCTGAAGAACTTGTCCTAGAATATCTCCACACCTGTAAGAAAAAAAATAATAATAGTATTAATAATAATAAAAGTTAATTACTAAATGTCATTAAGATATTTGGTTGTTTGTTATGCTGCAAAAACTAATGCATTTGTTTAAATACATATTAGATTTTATTTATTCATTATTTTTTATCTTAAATTCCTGTCCCTTTAATTGAACTAGGGAGTGGTCATAATTCATATTAAAAATCAATTTACACAGCTCACGTACTTCATTCTTTTAAGAATATATACCTTTAGTCTATAATAGCACTTTATTGTTATTCAGCCAGATGACATAGAGACAAATTAACTTCTCTGGACAATATTTTAGCCAGGTGTCACTTTAATACCAAGAATTTCTAATTTTCATATGACTATTTCTTATTGTAAAGATGACAAAAACTGTTTCTCCTAGAGGTTACTACTGTATCTCTAAGTGATATGCATGTACCTGAACTTTTAATTTACACAATATTGGCTGAATCAGTGTTGCAAGGAGAAAGTGACCACAGTTACACTATCTTCTAATTCCCCTCTTCTTTCCTCTGCCACTCCATTTAAGATTTTAATTACTCTAGTGATTGTTATTATAATTTTGAACATTTAATGTTATATGTCTTGATTCATCAATCCTCAGCAGAATCTATTGAGTTCCCCTTTTTTTAATATGAGAAATTAGCTACCTCACATGTTTCTCTGCTTCTCCTCATTCTATCTTCTAATTTCTGTCATTTTTATAATTTCTATAGGGTTAATTAACATCACAAAGTATTGTTTAACTTAACTTATCTGTAACTATAATCAAAGCTCTTGTGATCTTTGACAATAGGTTGAATCAAAAAATTTTAAAACAAAAAGAATATTTATAATAATTATATAACATCATTCACTGATATCCAAATTGTGTTTTACCATAGAGAAGAAAATATAATCATAGGTGATTAAAACTGTGCTGCACAAAACTGAATATTTTAAGGTTAAGCCAAATAGGCTTTTCTGAAACACAAATTACTGAAAACCATGCCACATTTTTAATTCTCCTTTTAGAGCTATAGCTTTCTTATATAGCTTCTAGTGTTTTCCTGAGTTTCTAATTGCCTTTTTCCTTATTGACAGAAGAATTTCACATTTTGCAGTCACATTTCTATTGAAAGTGATGCCTTTTTTTTGAAGTGATGCCTCACAGAACCCTGTTGACTTCTGTAATAATTTGGACTAATAGTTTCTAGTTTTACTACCTAGATGTCATCTGTACTTTCCATACTTTTATATTCTGTATTAACTTCATAACTCCTCAAAGCACATTTCTAACTATAAGATTTCTTTACTGTTTTCTGGAATATATTTTTCAGTAGTTGTACAAAAAATATGGGGGAAGTAAACTTTTTGAGTTCTTGCATACACTGAATACTTGGTTAGATTTAAAATTGTAGTTTAAGTTTTAGACTTAGGCCTTCCTCTGTTGTGTTCTAATTCATTTACCGATGCAGTTCTTATTCTCACTTCTTTGTAGGGCACCTACTTTTCTGTCTTTAAGATTTTAAAATTTTCTCCTAATCTTTGGAATTTTTATATTTCATGTTTTCCTCCACATCTGTGTTTGAAAAAATTTCTCCTGCTAAAACTTAAGCTGTTTCAATATAGACTCATGCCTCTACTTATTATATTACTGCTAATTATGACATTTCTTCCATTGTCTTCCATTCATAGTGTATCTTCCGTTTTCCTTCATTCTTTCTTTCATTTTCTTTTCTCCTCTCTCTCCCTCTAATTACTGTATTAAGAATGGAATTTAAAGGAAGCAAGAACAGAAGCAGAGAGAAGGGTGAGAGAGCTATTTCAGGAGTCCTGATGAGAGATGATGAAACATTCTTTCAGGCACTAGAATGTAAACTCCTTCAGAACAGCTTCTGTAGTCATTGCTGTTTTCCCTTTGCATGAATCAACCTATCACATGTAGGTGTTCAACAGACATGTATAGCATGAGTACAGGAAGGACCACAGCAGGATAATGGCCCTAAGGGAGAAACAGGCCAGACATTTTTGAGAAGGAAGACAGTGTTAGAAGGGCAGAGAACAAGAGGCAGAGGGTTTTAGATGAAGTCTGTGTAGTGATCAGATATGTGGGCAAGGTTTATTCAGCATGATAATAGTTTTGGATTTGTTCTGAACTGTGCAGTGCCAGTCTGATTTATAATTTAAAAAGATCATTCTGCTAGGTGAAGAATGGACTGTATGACTGAAAGAAGTGTTTTGGGTGCTATTGTAGAGGAGATGGAAAAAGGATTGAGAATGACTTCTAGGATTTGGTATAAATATATACATGAAGACTAGTACCAATAATTGAAGTGGGCAAGACTTAGGAAACATCAGGTTTGGGCGAGGGTAGGGGAATCAAGAGTTATTTTTTGGGCATGGTAATTTTGATAGGCTAATTAGAATGTGTTGGTTATGCTAACTGGACAACAGATATGTGACAGGAGCTAAGACAAGCAGATGGGGTTGAAAATACAAATTTGGCTGTCGGTGCTGAAATGATATTTGAATACACGAGAACTTTTTTTGTTGTCATTTATTATTTCTTTTATTAAGGTCTCATTGATAGACAATCTTATGAAGGTTTCACATGAGCAACATTGTGGTTACTAAATTCACTCATATTGTCAAGTCCCCCTGCCCCACACCCCATTGCAGTCACTGTCCATCAGTGTAAGATGCTGTAGTGTCACTACTTGTCTTCTCTGTGCTATACTGCCTTCCCTGTGATCCCCTTAGATTATGTGTGCTAATCATAAGGCCCCTTAATCCCCTTCTCTCTTCCTCCCCACCCACCTTCCTCTACCTCTCCCCTTTGGTAACCTCTAGTCCCTTATTGGAGTCTCTGAGTCTGCTGCTGTTTTGTTCCTTCAGTTTTGCTTTGTTGTTATACTCCACAAATGAGCGAAATCATTTGGTACTTGTCTTTCTCCTCCTGGCTTATTTCATTAAGCATAATACCCTCTAGCTCTATCCATGTTGTTGCAAATGGTAGGATTTGTTTTCCTTTTATGGTTAAACAATAATCCATTGTATATATGCACCACATCTTTATCCATTCATCTATTGATGGACACTTAGGTTCTTCCATATCTCAGCTATTGTAAATCGTGCTGCAATAAACATAGGGGTTGAAGACACGAGAACTTTCTAATGAGCAGGGGTAGATAGATGAGAGATCAAGAACTGAATCTTGTGGTCTTTTCAACATTTAGAGAGGTTATGTATGTGCTTTCAGGGTTCTGTCTCCTCAGAAGCTGTCCTTTCCTACTTTTCTTTGAGGTGCTATGTGATCACCCTGAATATGACTTCAGCCATGTTTTGTCATTTCTCAATTTTATCAAAGTATCTAGTCTGAAAACATTAGTCTGCAACCATTTTCAAACACTCTCAATGCTTACACTCATCTTTTCACTTTAAATGTTTACTATGTGCCATTTGGGAAAGAAAGGATATAAAAATGTAAGATACAAAATGTTATTGGATAACTTTTATAGTATCAATTACTCCAGGATCTTTCACTTCTTGATAAAAATGTGAAAGACTGCATTCTAGGGCTAGTATTAATTTTGGAGCATATGAATATGCTTATGACATCTGATATCACAAATCTGAAGAATTTCCATCTTCATATAAGACTCACATTTCCTTATATGCTTTATATGCGTAAATGGTTAATAGAAGTTTGCAAGAAATAGAAATTCTAAGGCAAGTGGCATAGAAATTAATTAAGCCAATTGAATGCTGATTGTGTTACTCAGGCATTATCTACAAATGCTAATGAATAGATAGTAATAATGAAAGCATAAATTTTAGGTGCTCAGGATCAGAGGTTTAACAACAAGAAAAAACTCAGGAGGGTGTGTATTACCTAATATTTGAAATGACAAATGGGTATAGAGCTGTTTTATGGGGATTACTTGGTGATCCTATGCTTCCTCTTATACATTTATTATCCTTTAAATTTTATTTTTACACAGTGTTACTATCACAAGAAAACAGAGAAGCAAGACTTACTACTCCTAATGCTGATGCTCTGAGATTATTATGATTTCCACTTGACCATCACAGAAAAAGTCAGTCATCATTCTTGTCTTCTTCTGGCTTCTTGAGTGAGGGAAACTGAAATGAATGCAGCTTCAAGGAACTTTGAACAGGTGTGGATTAGGGCAGGGTTTTGTCCAGGGACGGGCATGCGGTGCTGGGCCTCACTGCACTGCTCTTTCGCTAGGGAGTCAGACTTTGAAACTGATCCTTGTGTGGAACCATAGCTGGAAGATTTTAACATGTACAGCACAAAAAAGCAGCAGAGCCACCAGCCACCCACCTTGCAATCTGGCCCTGGTCTCCAGTTTCTCTTCTGATTTTTCTGATCAGACATCTTGGCAGTAATAGATGGAACCAACGTCAGGGACATGTTGCTGAAACAGAAGTAGTAATACCCAGAGCAGAGACAAATTTCACAGATTATTTATTATTAGTGAAGTAGTTTGCGAATAACAGATGACAGGGACTATGAGCTCAAATAATTCTGCTATTCAAAGTAGGGTTTTAAATATATATGTGTGAGGGACTCAGTAGGAAAAGGAAGTGAATTCTATGATCATAAATTCTATACTTTGGGGGAATTTGACACTGTCATAGCTTGCTGGCATATACTGGAAATATTTAAGTGGTTGGACAATTATTTTAGCAGCTGACAAGTTACAGGACTTAATGCATAATAGGTGGATGGTAGGTCGTTACTGCTTTCGATTTGGTGGAACAAACAAGAGAAAATTTAGGGTTGTCATTGTGATATTCAGAGTTTTTCCCACCCCTTAAAATCATTGCCTTTTGCTACACAGACACTATTTCATCAAGTTTTGTTTTAAATTCAAATTTGGCTTTCTATGTAGCACTATGGTAAGCCCACCCTTAGAAAACTAATGCCTCACAAATGGTGTCAGCATGTCATTATAAACATCCACAGCCCAGGCCAAGTATGGTACACATTTTCCTCACTCTCATTCAATTTGTTATACATGGCATTTAGTTCCTAATAGAAAATGACTAAGGCTATTATTTTAACCATAGCAAAAAGACTAACAGCATTGGTATTCTAAGAAAAAGATGCCTTTTTTAAAAAATTAAAGCTACTGTAATCATTTTTTATTATAATATGGGCACAGAGAATATAGTGCCAAAATATCCATATTGAAAATGTACATTGTTGTATAATAAAGCCAGTTTAGGAACTTTAGTGTTATACTCTATACTTACATAATATCTCTCCTCTGAGTTTCCCAGAATGTTTTACATATATTAATTAAATCTCACAGTGTCTTCATGGAAAAGACACTTTTTATAGTGGGAAGAAAACTTGGGGAAGAAAAGCACCATAGAATTGCAAAGCAATTTAGTGACAGAACAGGATTACAATTCACAACTTCTGAGAACATTTCTAGGTATTTAAAAATACAGGTTCTCATAAGCTGCTTGAGGGAGGTAGCTCCAATCAGTATTTAGAAGTTCATTGATCTGGACCAGTTTTTGATGAGAGATACTTTATACTCTGGCTGCTTTATAATTAGGCATAAAATTAGGTTCTAAGTCAAAGTGGGTTGGTAGTTGGTTCAAATATGGAGATATTTAGATATTTATAATATATTTTTAATATTTTACTCTATAATACTTTTCTGAAATCATTCACAAAGTCATTAATAAAGTATATATAATACCAGAAGAAAAATACAATTTCAAATGTCACAATTGTAACTTTAATAGTCCCATAAATGTGTTTTCACATACAAACATTTTTTCTTAGAAAGAAAACACTCATTAGCCTCATTTTATATGACTATTAACCTTAAAGACAGTTTATACAAAATATTGTGGTTTGCTGTTATATGTACAAGATGTATTTAGAATCCTTGAGAACTATATGGAAACTCCCAGTAGTCACAACATACCCTGAATATTTTCTTCTAGAGAGGAAAGCAACTTGATAAACATATTTATTTTGAAATTTAATGTTACACTCCCCAGTGGTATTTATACTTTTTTTTAAGAAAACAAGCCTAAAAAGGATATTCATGGAAGCTTGCCCTCTTTGGGAAGAACGATTTTGGTTGTGCAGTCTTTTGGGTGACTCAGTGATGGTTGTATTTAAAAATGTTTGATTTTTCTGGAGAAAGGGAGACCCCAAATACTGTTAGTGGGAAGGTAAATTGGTGCAGTCACTATGGAAAATAGTATGAAGATTCCTAAAAAAAATCTGAAACAGAGCTACCATATGATCCAGCATTTCCACTTCTGAGTGTTCATCGAAAGAAAATGAAGACACCAATTCAGAAAGATATATGTTCATTATAGTATTATTTATACTAAGATATGGAAGTCATTTGAGTGTCTATCCATTGAAGAATGGGTAATGAAGATGTGGTACATATATACAATAGAATATTATTCAGCCATAAAAAAATCCTGCCATTTACAGAAACATGGATGGACCTAGAGGGTATCATGCTAAATGAAATAAGTCAGACAGAGAAAGACAAATACTGTATGATTTCACTTATATGTAGAACTATAAAACAGAATGAATGAACAAACAAAGCAGGAACAGGTCCATTGATACAGGGAAAAAAGCTATTAATTACCAGTGGGGGAAGGAATTGGGGGCTGATAAAGCAGGTGAAGGAGATTAAGAGCTAACTTAGATGCTAGAAATTGAGTGGAGAATAAGTTAGATCTCATGCATTTACACCATGGAGTAAAGAAAAGAGGCAATAAAAATACCTAGCACATAGCAGGTGCTCAAAAAAAATTATGTCAAATGGATTAATGAATTTAAAATGTGACTCTCTTATTGTGATGAAATATTAGCTGCTATTCATGAGAATTCTAATAAGTGTATTTATTACAGTTACAAACATTCACTACTGTAGAATCATGGTATATGTACAAATATTAAAGTGGATATTGAAGGATTATTCAGCATGAAAACTATTATTGTAGTGGTAAGATGCCAGAGAAATAAACCTTACATGGGAATAACATTCTTTGCAACTATTTTCAGGCTGCATAATAATATGTGGTGAATTGTATCTGTATATTGATGAAGAAGGTTATAAACCAGGATAAGAGAGAAGACTAGCCAAAGGAACATATTATTACCATCCTATCTTGTCTCATTTAAAGAAAAATGTAAGAACTAAAGGGAATAATTTAAAAACATTTGTTCTCTTAAACTATATGCTCTAATATTCTAATATGTTACTTTTATTTACAAATACACATAGTTTTTATTAAAATATGTATATATTTATTAAAACACTGTAGAGAAATATTATTTGGATTAATTTAATGTGTGTGTGTGTGTGTATGTGTGTGTTTGTTTATGTATGTGTGTGTTTGTTTATGTATGTGTGTGTAGGGTAAAGGGAGCAGAGGAAAGAATAATAAAGAAGGAATGGAAAGAAAAACAGAATGAGCAAAGGATATTTGATTCACTTTAATTTCTATTGTTAGCAAATTTCTTCTGAGTACACTTAAAAGTCTATTAATTGTGTTGAATTCCTCAGATAGAGAAAACATTGTTTTTAGCCTGTGGCCTAATATCCTTATTTAGCATAATAAAATCAATACTTTTTCATTTTTGAAAATTATTACATATGTGTTTCTGTAGAGGCATTAAAGGGGTTTTTTTGTCTTCTGCATCACTCTCATCAACACCCTGGGAGAATTAGATTGAGTGGAAGTTGACTTTGATCTTGAGAAACAAGCACTTAGGATGGCTGCTAACTTACTGGCATTATATTTAATTCAGTTTTCTCTCCTCTTCTCCATTTTTTAATGTGCTTCTCTTTGTATTGTCCCCTCCTTGTCATTTTCCCTGTTTATTTTACATACTTTAGCTCTGCAGTATGTAATTTTGAGGAAATTAGTTACTTTGCAAAATGTTTATCACTTGAGAGTTACTTATGTAGTGCCTTAAGCTACTACTCAAAACTGTAATAAAATGTAATGGATATACATAGTGATATATGTATCTCATGAATACAATTTCCTTAAGCTTTAAGAAAAATTCCTTAATTAACCTTCAATGGAAGCGGTAATATATTTGTAAAATTTGTATCTCCTACTCAAGGGGCAGGAAAATTAAAACATTTGCTTTCTCAGCTATGTTTGTAGGCTGAATTGGCCATAAGACACCATTTTGGTCAATGATAGAGTAAACAGAGACTTTTGGGGAATGGAATCCCAGAGGAGAAACCCTGTGAGGATGGCACATGACCCTCAGCTTTCTTCCTGCCTGGAACACAGATGTGATGTATGGAGGTGCAGTAGCTGTTTTGTAAATATGAGGGAAAAAAATGACATGCTCAGTACACAGACCAGAAAGATAGCCTAGCTGACATTTAGTCTTTGATGGTATTGTAGAACAGCTTCAGTAGACTTTCTGCTTCTAAAATTATGGTTCTGTAAGAAGAATAAACTGTTTTCTGAAGCTATTATTGGTAATGTTTCCTTTTAATTTTAGCTGAATGCATTCTGGTGCAGAATTAAACAACCAGTGGATAACTTTTGCTCTGCTGCTCTCAGATAAGGAAGAGAGTGTTCCAAAGGCATAAAGACTAGAAGCCAAGCTCTTCCTATTGAAGCATGACACTATAGTGAACCATCAAGATATTAGAACCCATGAGTGAAATGACACTAACATACTTATTTTTTTTGGTATTATTGATCTACAATTACATGAGGAACATTATGTTTACTAGACTCCCCCCTTCACCAAGTCCCCCCCACATACCCCACTCTAACATCCTTATTTTTATGTTTTATATCAGTCCCTCCTCCCAGGAATTATTCTTTGTGGATATCATAGTGGTCCAGAAAAGGAAGCACACAACTGAGAATAAGTTAGGTTTGCTGATGGTTGCTTATGGATCTAGAAAGACTGGAGGTGATGCTCTCGTACAAAGACTCAGGGAGGGAAGAATAAGGAATACTACATCAGAAGACATGCACAGGGTTAAGAAAGCCAGATTAAAATTCATCATTTCTTCAGCCATTATTAAGTATAGCATGTCCCAAAGCTTGGAATTTTACAATTTTTATATGTCACCTATCATATAATATTTAACTTGTATGTTAATTACTCTTTTCTTATTAATCTGATTGTAAGAATGCTACAAAATTGGCAGGTCAGACTATGCCTGTTCTGTGTTTCAGATATCCCTACAAAAGTGATAAGAAAAGAAAATAGCCAAAGATGGTAAATGAAATTGCTGGCAATATATGGTAGGTTTTCCCCCATGAAGATTACAGAGGAAAAAGAAAACGAAGTCGTTAAAGCATCAAAGTAGCCACATGAGACTGATGACAAGCCTAGAATAATCACTTAGCAATAGTGGGCAATGTACAAAGATTTGATTTTAAAAAGAGTGAAAGAATACAGAATGAGCAACACTTTCAAAGTTCAACACATACTTTACAAGTCAGAATTTGGGAGAATGTAGCCAATATTTATTCAGTAAATTTTGGCCTTTGAAATATGCTCAGCTATGTTTTAAATTCTGCATGGTACCATAATTTACTTGAATTAAGAATGAGATGGGAGAGAAAGGTTTCATTGTACTAATGTTATAGATAATACATATAAGAAACCAAGAACATCAACTATACTGATTAGTAAGCAAAATGATTATTTCCTTAGAGTTGTACCTAGGAAGACATGAATAAAGAGGATTAGGGATATCCTTGTTTTAGGGAGTAAGACTTTTAAAAGAAAATGCAATAATTAGGAAATACTAGGAAAAAGCTGGAGGATAGGAAGAATGAAGTAAGTAGAAATGAACATCCAGTCTACCCCTGCTATGGAGAAGCCGGCAAGTGTATTTATTTACAAGTATATGTAATTTGAAGTTTTGAAGGATATCTTAGGTGTTCAAACTCTGGTCTGCACTATGTGACACAAGGAGGAACTCCCCAAGCAAGCTGACAGTGTCAGAAAACTATGTCATAAAAGAGACAGTGTGAATGTAGCACTTCCCTCTTTTCTCATCTGGGATGGAGATATGACATACAGTAGGCACACAAAATATATTAGCTTTGTTTTTATCATGTATTAGGTAATTCCTATATCCCTAGGTGAGGATTCTGTAAACCAGGGATTGAATAATAATTATTAGGGCAATTACTTGCAGATGTATTTTGTTTGACCAGCATATTATATTTAAAAAAGACAAATGTTTTAAAATAGGGTGGTCATGTTGTTCTCCAAACAGCACTACTTGTGTGTAATGTGTCAGTCCGGTGTATAGGGGCATGAGTTCCCTCATTCCAGCAGGACCCACCATTAACTATTTTCTTTTATTGAAATATGGTTCATATACAATATTACATTAGTTTCAGTATAATACAACATAGTGATTTCACAATTACATATACATGACTAAGTGCTCCCCACAGTAAGTGTTAGCTACCATCTGTCACCGTACAAAGTTATTACTGGCTATATTCCCTATGCTTTACTTCCATCCCTGTGACCAATTTATTTTATAATTTGAAGCGTGTGCCTCTTTATCTCCATCACCTATTTCACCCATCCCCTCACTCCCCTCTTCTCTGGTAACCACCAGTCTGTTCTCTGTGTTTATGAGTCTATTTCTGTTTTGTTTGTTTCTTAGATCCCACGTATAAGTAAAATCATATGGTATTTGTCTTCCTCTGTTTCACTTAGCATGATATCCTCTAGGCCAATCCATGTTGTAGCAAATAGCAAGATTTTCTTCTTTTTTATGGCTAGTAATATTCTGTTGTATATTGGTACTATATCTTCTTTTTCCATTCATCTACTGATAGGCATTTAGGTTGCTGCCCTATTATAAGTAATGCTGCAATAAACATAATAGTGCATATATCTTTTCAAATTAGTGGTTTTGTTTTCTTTGGGTAAATTCTCAGAAGTGGAATTGCTGGGCCATGTGGTATTTCTATTTTTAGTTTTCTGAGAACCCTCTATACTGTTTTCCACAGTGGCTGGACCAATTTACATTTCTACCAGCAGGGTATGAGGGTTCCCTTTGTTTCCCATCCTTGTCAGCATTTGTTATTTCTTGTCTTTTGGATAGTGGCTATTCTGACTGATGTGAGGTGACATCTTATTATGGTTTTGATTTGCATTTTCCTGGTGATTAGTGACAATGAGTATCTTTTCATCTGTCTATTGGCCATCTGCATGTCTTGGAAAAGTATCTATTTCAGTCTTCTGCCCATTTTTAAATTGGATTATTATTATTATTTTTTTGTATTGAGGTGTATGAGTTCTTTATATATTTTGGATACTAGCCCTTTACCAAATACATCATTTGTAAATATATTATCTCATCTAGTATGTTGCCTTTCCATTTTGCTGATGGTTTCTTTTGCTGAGCAGAAGCTTTTTTACCACAAAGCACTTTTTGACTCCTGATTCACACGTTTGTGTTATTGTCTTTGCTCTGTAAGTATATATGTTTCCTCCTTGCTCACCTATTGCCTATTTATTCTTCAATCCTTTCTTATGTAAACATTCATTAAATGCCTTCTATGTGCCAGATATTTTGCTAGGTATTAATATATTATCTTAGTTAATATTGATATCAATCTTATTAATATGTGTTATTATTTCCATTCTTTTGAGGAAGAAACTGAAATGAGGGGAAGTTAAATAAATCATCTAAGACCTCATAGCTATCAAGTGGCAGATTCAAAATTTAAATCCAGATGTGACTGAATCCTAAGTACAAACTCTACTCAAGGTTTCAAAAGTTAGACCATGTTTATTCAAAGTAAATGTGAAGCAGAATACAGTTACAAAACCTGTATACAAAAAAAAGAGGGGATAAATATTAGGACCAGTAATAAAGCTTAATGGACTGAACATTCCCTGATCAGAAGGACCTAAAGCTCTTTTTTGGGTTTTCCTTACGAAGGGTTTAGTTTATCGTGGTACTAGTCCTGTTCCAACAAAGAAACTTTTTTGTCTATTGCAAGTCAGGAACACCCAACCTTAAGTGGGTAATGATAAGGGCTTGGACAACTGGGTGGCAGGTAGAATGTCCCAAATGTCTATTAACAGGATCAGGGATCATTAAGTTGTATAATATTTATGCAATGTGATTTCTTACAGCAGTAAAAATGAATGATGTACAGTTATATGCAACAACATAAATAGATCCTTGAAACAAAATGTTAAAAAATCATTGAAGAATGTACAGTAGGTTATTATTTTTATAATCTACAAAGCAAGAAATCAAACAGTGTATTTTTTGCTTCTCTGTGTTTGTTTAAACCTAAATACATTTGTGATAAAATTATGGTTGGGAGTGGAAAGCAAGGGAAGGATAAACACATGTTTCAGAGTAGTGGTGCCTCTTAGGGCACCACAGGGAGGCAAAGAAGTGGTCCCGGGGGGATGGGATACACAGGGAGATACAACAGGATTGTAGTGTTCTTAAGTTGGGGGTAGGTTAGTAGCAGTTCAATTCATTGTGTCTCATAATAATCTATGTTACATATATTCTTACATATGTATCAAATACTAATCAATAAAAAATGATGGAACATAATTTAATTGACTAACATCCCTTTTTTTACTATGGGCATTCTAAATTACTGATAATAAATATTGCTCTTCCTTTTTCCAGGAGACTATAAATCCTGGGGTCTCAAAGGATGATTTTAGTTTGAGTCTTATTATTTGGCTGAGGATAGTAGAAAAAATTTCAGATATAAGCTCAAAGGGAAGAGTTTGCATGTGTGTGTGTGAATGTGTGTGCGTGTGTGTATAAGCACATTACTTACCACATTTCTTTCTTCCAAAAGCCAAATTATTCAATAAAAGTATCAAGATTTTTGTGATCTCTAATGCTAAAGGGAGTCAGAGGAGGAAAAAAATTGTGGGAAATTGTGGGAAAGAGAGTAGTAGAATGCTAGTCCTGGTCAATTTTGCATGCAGATAAGAAGCAATTAAGCAGGGGAAAAAACCCTCCGTGTTATAAAATCCCTGCTGTTTCAGCTTGAAGAACAGTCATTTTCTCTTATTATTGTCAATGAATATGTTTGACCAAGGGTATTCCTCATATACTAAGCCGTATCACACAATTTAGAGCTGTTGTGGTTTAACCAAAGAGTTAAGCTCAATTTAGGAGTTAAGTACACTTGGTACAAATGTTTTCACAGACCTAATATTCTGCAAATTAGTGCTTTTCCTAAACTTTTTGACTTTTGCCTACAGTGGAATTTGACTCCAGCATTTTGTATGAAACTCTGTTCCACAATAGTTTTGAATAGCAAAATTTCTTTTCCTATTTTGTTTCTGGAATAATTGAGGAAAAGAAGGAACAAATATAATGTATTTTCTATACTGTAATCTCCATTATGCAAGCTGCATATTACTTTTGAGATGATAATGTTTTAGGAACAAGATGGTGTACAGCACTGTGGTCCTTTAAATGTTCTAGAAAGTGGCAAATAAGCATTTCCAGGTCTAAGCCATCAGTAGTTTCTTTCCTTTATGCCTCAAGCAAGTCTTTGGGATGCTACACATCAAAACATAGCCTTTTCTCATTCATTTTAATGGGCAGCAAGGAATTTGGAATTTTTAGGTTCAGGAACTGATACAGTCTTACTTTGACCTTTTTTGGCATGCTAAGTGCCCTCTAGTCCTCTGCATTGGAGTGTGGCGAGCAGAGCTGAATTCTCATCAATCTCATGAAGGAAGGTAGTACATCTGATCTACTGAAGAGTTTCGAGCCACTGCTTCAATAATTCAAAATATGTATTTGCAGTCCATTTGCTGCAGTCGTGACTGCATCAGTGTCTACAATCTGGTGTATTGCATATTCAACCAAGAAGTGATCCTTGTCTTTCATATCACAAATGCCCAATTTTCTGATGTCATTGCCTTACAATCTTTAATTTAAAGAAGGAGATTAGCAAATTCTCTTCAGGAAAAAAAGTTAATTAGAGAGACCATAGCCTTCTTCCCTACTGTAACTTTGGAGACTTTCCTTAGATAGAAAGAAATTAAGATAGAAGGAATTTACTTTCTTTAGAATCATTTGAAGTCATGAGCCAAGGACAATTGTATTTCCAAGATGATAGGACAATTCATAAACAACACTAATGAAGACGTAACAATGATCATGGAATGTTTCCAATTGCAAAGGGACTCTGACTTTTGAGAGAAATTTTAAGAGAAGAACAATGGCATAATTTACATACTTTGTCACCCTATGAAATATGTAAGAATTTCCATGTCTTCTTTTTTTAAGACCAGATTTTTAATTCCAAAATAGTTCAGTCATTAACTTAAAGGACAGCAAATAACAAAAATAGCAATTTGAAGGCAAAATTGTAATCTTTGGCTTTAACCTCAGTAAATGAAAGTCAATGCTTAATGTAGCTCATTATTAAATTTTTCACAATAATTCTAATTTTCTTGTGACTAGTTTTACTGAATTTATTTCCAGTGGTAGCCTCCGGTGTTAGCTTCAAAATGCCTCACTCCCTTCTTCTTTCACTGCCAAAGCTCTTGCCAGCACATAAATATTATTTCTTCCCCATTGTTGTAAACATTATTTCTAGAAGACTTTGTCACTAGAGATATCACAGAGAAATCTATGTTTTTTACATATTTGTTGTAGTATGGATTTGAATATTTTAGATGTGTCCAGCTTTTCTTTTTTTTTAAACAGTTATAGATACTCATACATACTTGAAGTTGCAGGTAGAAGTAAATTTACTTTCCAGTCATATCATACATTACTTTTTAAAAAACTTTTTATTTTGAAATAATTTAAGATACAAGAAGTTGCAGAAATTGTACACAGATTTCCTGTGAATCCTTCACTCAGCTTTCTCCAATAAGACCTCAAGTAACTATCCTTAAACTAAATTATAAAACCAGGAAATTGTCATTAGTATAACATTTTAACTAAATTACAGAACTTGTTCAGGTTCCATCAACTTTTATATACACTCTTTTCTTTATGTTTGTGTGTGTGTATATGCTTCTATGAAATTTTATCACATGTATAGATTTATATAACCACCTCCACAATAAGGATACCATTCTGTCCCCTCAAAGAAAGTCCCTCATGCTAATCCTTATTGTCATACCCTCTTCCCAGTCCTAATCTGTAGCCAACACTCATCTGTTCTTCATCATTGTAATTTTGCTATTGAGAGTAATATAAAAGAAATCCTACAGTTTGTTATCTTTTAAGACTGGCTGCTTTCACTGAGAATAACTCCCTTGAGGTCCATCTATATATGTTACATATATCAATAGTTCATTCCTTTTTATTCCATTGTATAGACAGTTTCCCTATCTATTCACACATAGAGAGATATTGGGTTGTTTCCAGTTTTTGGCTATTAGAAATAGTTTCTATGAATGTTTACATGCAGGTTCTTGTGTGGACCCAAGTTTTCATTTCTCTATGAAAAACACCCAAAAGTACAATTACTCTGTTGTATGGTAAGTGAATGTTGAACTTTGTAAGAAACTGTCCAACTGTTTTCCAAGATAGTGACACTGTTATACATCCCCCGTAGCAATGTATGAGAGATTTAGCAGGTCCACGTCCTTGGTAGCACTTTATACTGTCAGTTTCATTTTAGTCATTCTGATAGGTGTATAATGGCGGCTCACGTTGGCTTTAATTTTCCTGTCCGTTATGGCAAGTGATATTGAATATCTTTTCATGTACTTATTTTCCATCTGCATATCCTGTTTGGTGAGTTGTTTGTTCAAGTTTTTGGCTCATTTCTTAATTGAATTGTTTGTTTCTTACTGTTGAGTGTAAGGAGTTCTTAATATATTCATCCTTTGTCAGCTGTGGGATGTGCAAACGTTTTTGCCCAGTAAGCAGTTTGTCTTTTATGTCCTTAAGCATAAACTTTCACACAGTAAAAGTTTAAAATTCTTGTAAAGTCAAGTTTATTGATATTTTCCCTCTTGTTTCTGGTGTCATATCTCAGAACTCTTGGTCTAATCCTAGGTCATAAACATTTTCTCTGATGTTTTTTTCTAAAAGTTTTATAGTTTTTCATTTTACATGTAAATCTATAATCTGTTTTGACTTAATAGTTTTATAAAAGATGATGTTTAGGTCAAAGTTCTTTTTTTTTTGTCCTACTTGTGACGAGTTGTTCCAACAACACTTATGGAAAAGACTGTCCTTTTTCTGTGGAACAGCTTGTGCACCTTTGTTAAAAATCAGTCGAACACACTTATATGAATCTATTTCTGTTTTCTCTATTTTGTTCCATTTATCTATGTGTTTACTCTACCTCGAAAACCGCTTTGCCCTCATTATTGTGGACACAAATCTTTATTATTTGTAATTTTTTTGAGTAAGAACTGACTAGATAACACTGTCATGTCTATCTGTATCCATATGCAGCTGTGAAGTAAGTCCTTGGTAGTGTGTGTTCATTCTGTCTCTCAGGTATTTTAAGGGCTCATTCTCTTTAAATGAAATATTCAATAGAAGTCATGTATTATGATAATTAATATATTATCCATACATATTAGGTACTCTTCTATTTATCCTTTGCTTATATCACTTGTTCATCATTCAAAAATTAAAGTGTTTCCTGGTGATCAGTATTATAGTCAGTTGATGACTGATCAAGAGACTTGAGATTTTAAAGCAGAAAGTCGAGATCTGATTTTCTGAAGCAGCACATTCTGTCTGAGGTGTCAAAATCTACTGGATAAGCCCATCTGGAGGCATCTCATTAGGGAATGTCATAACTTTAATGTCCTTCAGAAACCCTCTCATTCTAGAGAAGTAGATAAGACTCTAGAGGAGACAAAGTTTATAGTTTTCTTAGTATCCCTTTTTGCTGTTTCAGATACATTAACTTTAGAATATAATTTTATTTTCCTGAGTATCTGTATTTGCCTATTACCAAACTCAGAGATCATTATCCACATTTATAACATTGTACCACAGTACCTATCAGTATAAATCATCTATACCTTCTAATTAGTCATGGAGTTAGATCCCTAATTAATGATGGACATTTTTGAGAAAATGGTTCTTGATAAATATACAGTTAAAAAAATGCTAAACAAAATGTAAAAATCAGAAGTAGCAAACAAATGGATGCAATTTCCCTTTACAATTAGACCATTCTCATCACATTCTTGGCAAAGCATTCAGTTTGGTGGAGAACAAAACTGAAAATATTCTAAAACACAATGTTTTTACTAGGTGGAAAACAGATGATTTAAGTAGCAAGATTATATATATTCTACATAAGAATATATATATATATTAAAGCACTACAGTATTTATCATTGAACATTATGTCTTAAAACTTTGGTGCAGGCCTAGGACATAGTTAAAAATTCTTAAATTTTGAATATGTCTAATTCAAGAGCTTAAAACCAAATTTTCAAATGATATGATAATGTATTTGTAAATTATTTTAATAAAAGAACAACAGAGGCATTTAGAATCATTTGGGGAAAAAATCACTAGTCCGTGATGAAAACTACAGTATTAGCTCACATTACAAGTAAAATAAAATTTATTTTAGCCATTAATATTAGTAACAAATATTCCTTTAGGTATTGGTAAAAGGATCATTATATTCCATGCAGAGTTCACAGTTTCTGAATTAAATTGTGTCATCATAACTTCTAAACACAATGCTGGTGCCACTGTTTTAGTTTAGCACTTTACACCCAACACAGTATTACAAGCAATCATGCATCTAGTAAGCAGTGTTTGACAATACTTAGAAATGACAATGTCACCCTTTTACTGTATTACACACACTTATAAAAAGCTTTGGAGCTTAAAGAAAGCTTTCTTACATTTTATCTCCATTGATCCTCAACACAGCCCTCAGAGAAAGGTAGAATAGCAATTATTATCCTCATTTTAAATTACACCAACTGATGTGATTGCATTTATATCTATGGAGTTTTGGGAAGCTCTTATACCACTCAACTGCTGCTTGTGATGAAGTTAGCAAAGAAGGCTTTATTATCTATAGAAATACCAGAGGAGAACAAAAGACTACCTGTCTTTAAGGGTTTTTTAAATTCCAATAAACAATAGATAGAAAAAGATCAAGGTTCTTTTCTTCTTCTTAGATACATACACATTATTTAAATATATATATGTGTGTGTGTATATATATATACATATATATATATAATATTTCTGTTAAGTTTTATGAAGATAAGAGAGTGAATCTTTTGGTATATGAACCATGTTATAAACTGAAATGATGGACATGCTTATAAGATACATTAGATATTTTCCTGTTCTGTCAAAATTTAATTGAATTTTACAACATTTACCTTTTTTAGGAAAAAGTATTTTAAAAGCACTGTCATTTGCATTTTCTATACTTAAATATGTGATTGTGAGTGACTCTTACTTTAGGTCTAGAGGGAATTTGTGCTAGTTAAGAGAAAGGAAAACATTTTACTGTATAATGTGAATGAACCATAACTCAGCTGCCCAAGGCTGATATTTAATTTACATAATAGACATTTTGGCATTTTCTTAATGTTTTCAGAAGGAAATTTCATACAAAATACTTAAGTTTCATATTCAGAACACCTGGTATTCAGAAGATCTCTGCTACTGCCTGGGCTGGTTAAAAAAATAACCAAAATAAAACCAACTTTTCCAATTTATATTCCGTTAGAAATAGACATTCAGGAGATACCATTCTTTTGTGAATGTGCAGTAAATTCTAAGATAACTAAAGCATAGTGCTCTAATGGAGTTGAACTAAGAAAAGCTCTTTATTCTAATTCCAACACTCTATTGTGTAATTGTAAAATATGGCACTAGAAAAATTGATTCCTATTAATTCTCATTAAAAAGTAATTGATGGGGAGAAATGTTATGTTATGGCTTAGGAGGTTATTTGAGATAATTCATGGATTTCAATCTTCTTGTAGTATCTTTGCTATCATAGAAAATTATCTCTAATATTATCTACATGTATATCATATTTGTTTCTTTGATAGTCAATTTAACCAATAGTATAGGTGTATCTAACATGTTATCCTTTTATAATGCAGGGTGTGGGGTAAAGAGAGAGGAGAGGAAAGAAGGGAAAAAATAATTACTGAATTTTAGAATAGGCTAGGAGCTTTTCACCTGCTAACTCAAGTAACCCTTAAAAACCCCTTCCAGGGAGTCATTTTTATCAACAATTTTCTCATAAGGAATCAGAAACCCAGAAGCAGGACACGTGAACTGTGCAGCTGACAGAACCCTGCACTTAGAAGGGGCCCCGTGCTTGATTCAATGCTTTACTTTCACCATCTTGGACTTCTTAATAATTTCTGAACAAGGGGCTCCACATTTTTATCTAACACTGGTCCCCACAAATTATACAGCTGTTCCTTCCTGGAGAGAGGTTAATTCCCTTTCCCAAATTTAAAGATTTGAATCTAGGTCACTCCAAAGCAAAGGCCAGAATAAAACATCTGCTCTAAACCTCTCCACATACCATCAAACTGAAAAGTTTTAACTATTTTTCAACATTTAGATAGCAGAGGTGCTGAGAGATTGGGGGGAAGGGGAAGAGAGAAGAAAGACTCCCTAGTTAGCAATGTCCAGATTTTCCTCTTTTGACTTCAAATCTACATACCCCTGTGTAGTCCTGCAGTTTATATGTTCCATTTCGAAGAAAGCTGGTAATTATTATCAGCTACTTTGTCACTCCCTCTTCTCCCTAACATATTAAAGAATTCTTTCCAATATTCTATGGTATTTTTTCCGGAGAAGAATCCTAGGAAAAATGATTTTCTCAAACTCTTTACCTTTTCATTGATGCCTTATGTCTCTTAATCTGGAACTCCAGGGCACCTGTACAGGTAGCCCAGCCTACAATTGGTTTCTGGTAAAACACATGTTCTTTCATTATACAAGGCTGTATCTACTAATCAACAGCTTTATGTAACTGTCTGGTTAAAAAGTCAGGACTTGTGCTGATATGGAACCTTGTTTTTGCTTCATTTAGGGCAAAGAGCACAAACAAATTAAATTAAAGTATTCAAAAGTCATTCTAATCTTTTTCTGTATATCAGAGCAAACTTAACAGTGGCTAGTGTCTAAATGCTTTTTCTTGTTCATCTCTTCCTCCTTTTTACCTTAAACATTTGTTAAGTAACAACTCTGTGCCAGGCACTGTGGTAGGTAATGAAGATAAAAAATAAATGAGACATAGGTCCTTCCTTGAACAGAGAGTAAGCCATGATATGGATCAAATATCATGTGGAAGGATGGAGGGCATAATAATCAAGAACACCTAGAAAAGAATGAAACGCTTCTTTGAAGACAAAAGATTTGAGCTAGGTCTTAAAGGGCAAAGCAGAATTTGCCAAAATGGAGGATCCTCCAGATTATATTCTCCATGAGAGTTGGCACTGTTTTATCCACATTTAGCATACCAACTAGTCCCTGACAGTCTCTCAATATATATTTATGACCATCTACATGGACCAAGGCATTCTAGGGGAAAGAAATGCATATGCGGAACTCTTAATAGAAGACTGGTGACATCCAAAGAATGCTGAAAATTTAATGAAGTACGAGCAATCAATTATCATTGATTGTGTAATGCTTGTTTAAACAACAAGCTATAGATTTCAAGAACCCTACTTGCAAGTGAGCCTGCTATGATATCATAGGAAGAGACACAAAATAGAGACACAAGACTCTTGGTCAGAGCTGAAGAACTTTGTTAGTAATGGTACAGAAATTAATGTGAGATTTATGTTTGCCTCTCTTCCCCTTGTGATGTAAGAGATCCAGGTACATGTTGTGTATGCAGTGGATTTGTGTCATAATAAAGAACACTGGGCTCAGGGGACCTGCATCTTTTATAATGAAATAAAAGCAGAGGCTACTGCCAGTCTTTTAAATTCCAGCCATTTTAATGGCTATGAAATGGTATTGATTATGGTTTCAGTTTGCATTTCTCTGATGATTAATGACATATTCATATGTTTTGATCATTTGCATACAGTTTGGTAAAGTGCTTGTTCAAGTATATTGCCTATGTTTTAAAATTGGGTTTTCTAACTTTTATTAATTGATTTGTAGGAAATCTTTTTTTGTACAACATTGTAAAATAATATACTATATTATATTAGTTTCAAGTATACAGCATAGTGATTTGATAGTTGTCTACATTATCCAATGCCCACCCCAATTAGTGTAGTTACTATCTGTCAACATAGAGAGATGCTACAGACCTATTGACTATATTCTCCATGCTGTACTTTAATCCTCATGACTAATTTATACTACTGAGATTTTGTGCCTATTTATCCCCTTCACATATTTTACCCACCATCCAAACCCTTACCCCATGGTACCCAGCAGTCACTTCTCAGTGTCTCTGAGTCTATTACTGTTCTGTTAATTTTGTTGTGTTTTGTTGCTAGATTCTACACACAAGTGAAATCATCTGGCATTTGTTTTTCTCCACCTGGCTTATTTCAGTTAGCATAAAACCATTTAGGTCCATGCATGTTGTTGCAAATGGCAGTATTTCTTTCTTATTTTATGGATGAGGAAGATTCCATTACACACACACACACACACACACACACACACACACACACACACACACACACACACATATATATATGCACATCTTTTTTTCCATACTTTGGCTGTTGTAAATAATGTAGCAATAAATACAGGAATGCAAAAATCTTTTTGAATCATAGATTTTGTTTTCTTTGGGTAAGTTCCTAGAAGTGGAATTTTTGGTCATATGGTATTTCTATTTTTACTTTTTTGAGGAACCTCCATACTGCTTTCTCCAGTGGCTGCACCAATTGACATTCTCACTAACAGTGTAGGAGGGTTCTCTTTTCTTCACATCCTTACCAACACTTGTTTATTCTTGTCTTTTGGATGGTGGCCATTCTGACTGGTGTGAGGTGCCATCTCATTGTGGTTTTGATTTGTATTTCCCTGATGATTAGTGATACAGATCATCTTTTCATGTGCCATCTGTATGTCTTTGGAAAAAATATCTATTCAGTTCCTTTGGCTATTTTTTAATTGGGTTATTTGTTTTATTGGTGTTGAGTTGTAAGAGTTCTTCACATAATTTGGATGTTAACCCTTTATATGATATATCATTTGCAATTATATTTTTCCATACCATAGCTTGCCTTTTTGTTTTGTTGATGGTTTCCTGTGCTGTACAGAAGCTTTTTAGTTTGATGTAGTCCTACTTGTTCATTTTTTATTTTGTTTCTTTTACCTGGGTAGAAGTATCCAGAAAAAAATTACTTATGCTTATGTTCAAGAGATTTTGTCTATGTTTTCTTATAAGAGTTTTATGGTTTCATGTCTTATATTTAGTTCTTTAATCCATTTCAAATTTGCTTTTGCATATGGGGTCAGATAATAATGCAGTTTCATTGTCTTGCATGTACCTGTCCAGTTTTCCCAAAAGCATTTATTGAAGAGACTGTCTTTTCCCCATTGTATAGTCTTGCCCCTTTGTCATATATTAATTGACCATATGTGCACGGATATATGTCTGGGCTCTCCATTCTGTTTCATTGTTCTATATGTCTGTTCTTGTCCCAGTACCATACTGTTTTGGTTCCTATAGCTTTGTAGTATACTCTGAAGTCAGGAAATGTGATACACCAGCTTTGTTTTTCTTTTTCAAGATTGCTTTGAATATTTGGGGTCTTTTGTGGTTCCATATAAATTTTAGGACTATTTGGTCTAATTCATTGAAAAATGCCATTGGTATTTTGATAGGGATTGCCCTGAATCTGCAAATTGCTTTGGGTAGGATAACCATTTTGACAATATTAATTGTTCCCATCCATAACATGGGATAGATTCCTATTTATTGTGTCTTCTTCAATTTCTTTCATTAGTGTCTTATAGTATGCAATGTACAGGACTTTCACCTCCTTGGTTACATTTATTCCTAGGTATTTTATTCTTCCTGATGCAACTGTAAATGGAATTATTTTCCTGATTTCTCTTTCTGTTACTTTGTTGTTAGTATATAGGAATGCAACAGATTTCTTTATGTTGATTTTTGTCCTGCAACTTTGCTGATACAGTTATTAGTTCTAGTATTTTTTTGGTGGAGTCTTTAGGATTTTCTACATATAGTATCATGTCATTTACAAATAGTAAGAATTACTTTTTCTTTACTAATGTGGATGCTCTTTCTTTCTTGTCTGATTGTTGTGGCTGGGGATTCCAGTACTATGTTGAGTAGCAGTGGTGGGAGTGGACATCCTTGTCTTGTACCTGATCTTAAAGGAAAATCTTTCAGCTTTTCACTATTAGGCATGATGTTAGCTGTGGGTTTGCCATATACTGCCTTTATTATGTTGAGGCATGTTCCCTCTATATCCATTTTGTTGAGAGTTTTTATCATGAATGCATGTTGAATTTCATCAAATACTTTTAATATATTGCATCTATTGAGATGATCATATGGCTTCATACTTTTTTGTTAATGCTCTGTATGACCTTGAATGATTTATGAATATTAACCATCCATGCATCCATGGAATAAATCCCACTTGGACATGATAGATGATCATTTTGATGTATTTTTGAATTTGGTTTGCTAATATTTTATTGAGGATTTTTGCATCTATGTTCACCAGGGATATTAGTCTAATTTTTTTTGGTATTGTCTTTGTCTGGTTTTGTTATTAGAGTGATGCTGGCCTCATAGAATGAGCTTGGAAGGATTCCCTCCTCTTCTATTTTTTAAAATACATTACAAGGGCAGTATTAGCTCTTCTTTAAGTGTTTGGTAGAATTCACTGGTGAAGCAATCTCTTGGACTTTTGTTTTTTGGCAGTTCTTTGATTACCAATTAAATTTCATTGCTGATAATTGGTCACTCAGATTTTCTGTTTCTTTTTGGGTCAGTCTTGGAAGGTTATATTTTTATAGGAATTTGTCCATTTCTTCTAGGCTGTCCAGTTTATTGGTCTATAATTTTTCATAGAATTATCTTATAGTTCTTTGAAGTTTTGTGGTGTCAGTTGTAAATTCTCCTTTTTCATTTCTGATTCTGTTTACTTATGTCCTCCTTTTTCTTTATAAGGCTGGCTAGTGGGTTTGTCTATTTTGTTTATCTTCTCAGGAATCCAGCTCTTGGTTTCATTGATTTTTTTCCTACTGTTTTCTTCTTATCTATTTTGTTCATTTATGCTTTGATATTTATTATCTCCTTCTTCTACTAACTTTGGGTCTCATTTGTTCCTCTTTTTCTAGTTTTTTAGTTGTGAATTTAGACTATTTGAAATTGTTCTTGTTTCTTGAGGTAAGCCTGTATTGCTATGTACTTCCCCCTTAGAATCACTTTTGTGGTATCCTGTGAATTTTGAACTGTTGTATTTTTATTTTTATTTGTCTCCATATATTGTTTGATCTCTTTAATTTAGTTATTGATCCACTGATTATTTTGAAGCATATTGCTTAGCCTCTATGTGTTTGTATTTTCTTGGCTTTCTTATGTAACTTGATATTTAGTTTCAGACCAATTTTCAGAGAAGATGCTTGATAGTATTTCAATCTTTTTGAAATTATAGTCTTTTTTTTGTGTCCTAATATGTGAGCTATTCTGGAAAACATTCCATGTGCCCTTGAGAAAAATGTGTGTTCTGCTGCTCTTGGGTGGAATGTTCTGTACATATCAGTTAAGTGCATTTTCTCTAATGTGTCATTTAATGCCACTGTTTCCTTATTTATTTTCTGCCTAGGTGACCTTTCCATTTATGTAAGTGGGGTGTTAAAATCCCCTAATATGATTTTATTGCCATCAATTTTTCCATTTAAACATGTTAGTATTTGCTTTATATATTTACATGCTCCTATATTGGGTATATAGATATTTATAATTGTTATATCCTTTTGTTGGACTGATCCCTTTATCATTATGTAATGTTTTCCTTTGTCTCTTGTTACTCTCTTTGTTTGGAAGTTTATTTTGTCTGATATAATTACTGGTACTCCTGTTTTTATCACCCTTTTATTTGTGTGAAATATCTTTTTCTATCCCTTCACTTTTAGTCTATGTATATATTTAGGTCTGAAATGAGTCTCTTGTAGGCAGTTAGAAGGGTCTTATGGGTCTTGTTTCTTTATTCATTCTGCTACCCTATGTCTCTTGATTGGTGCATTCACTTCATTTGCATTTTGATAGATATGTACTTATTGCCATTTTATTCATTGTTTTCTGGTTGTTTTGTAATTCCTCTCTCTTCCTTTTTCCTCTTTTATACTCTCCTCTTGTGATTTGATGATTCTCTTTAGTGTTATGCTTGGATTTATTTTTTTTAAATGTTTTATGTGTCTATTATAGGCTTTAGGTTTGCTGTTTCCATAAATTTCATATACAGTTTCCTAAATATGTAATAATATATGTTAGGTTGATGGTCACTCCATTTTGAACACCTTCTAAAAGTACTTTTTTATTCTTCATTCTCCTCCATGCTTTCTGTATATGATGTCATAACCTACATCTTTTGTGTATCCCTTGACTAGTTTTGTGTATAGTTGATTTTATTTTGTTTTTTGAACTTCATACTTGCTTTGTAAGCAATTGGTCTACTACCATTACTGTAGGTTTATTTTCATTAAAGAAAAATATTTAGACTAAAGAACATTTCTGTCTAAAAGAGGTTCCTTTAACATATCCTGTAAGGCTTGTTTAGTGGTGGTGAATTATTTTAACTTTTGTTTATCTGGGAAACTTTTAATATGTCCTTACATTCCAAATGATAGATTTCATGGGTAGACAATTCTTGGTTGTAGATTTTTATCCCTTTCAATATTTCATGAAACTCCTTTCTTTCCTATAAAGTTTCTGCTGAGAAATTTGCTGATAACTTTATGGAGTTTCCATCATACATAACTCTCCACTTCTCTCTTGCTGCTTTTAAGAGTCCCTCTTTATCTTTAATTTTTGCCATTTATTTACTATGTCTTGGTATTGTCTTCCTGGGGTTCATTTTGTTAGGGACTCTCTATGCTTCCAGGACCTGTCTGTCTATTTACATCCTTAGAATTGGGAGGTTTTCAGCTATTTTTTCTTCAAATAGACTTTTTACTCCTTTATTTCCTTCTCTTAGCATCTTCTCATTTTTAGAAATTCTTTTTTACTCTGTCTTCCTCAGTATGATTACTCTACAGTTCTCTGTCTTCCATCATACTGATTCATTTATTCCTCTGCTTCCTTAGTCTGCTATTCATTCCCTCTTTTGTATTTTTCATTTCAATGATTACATTCTTCAGTTCTGAGTGGTTCTTTTTCACATTTTCTATCTCTTTGTTGAAATTCTCTTTGAGTTCTTGAATTGATTTTTCCATTTTAGTAAGCATCTTTATAACTGCTACTTTAAATTCTTTATCAGGAAGATTGCTAATCTCCATTTCATTTAATCCTTTTTCTGGTTTTATCTTGTTCTTTTGTTTGGAACATATTCCTCTGCCTCCTCATTTTGTATGGGTTTCTGTTTCTTCCTTTGTTTTAGGTAGATCAACTATGCCTCCTGGTCTTGAAAATAATAGCTTTATGAAGTGGGCATCCTGTGATGCCCAGAAGCTCAAAACCATCTTCTCACCATAGCCTAGTTTTCTTTTGTGGCTGAGCAGAGATTGCTGTTGAGGGGCTATGGAGGGTGCCCACTTTTCTGCCTGTCTTCCAGCAATGGTTGCTCCTTACAGCTAGCCTCTGCATGCCCTTTGTGGGATGTGTGGTGCGTTTTTCTGGTATTTTTTGTGGGTGGGGCTATCCTCTGCCTGCTGGTTGGCAATAGGCCAACAATGCCATGGGGTGCTGGGGTTGATTCTGTGGGGCAAGTGGAGATTCAGAGATGGCTCCCACAAGCTTCTGGCCAGTTGAGCTGATGGAGGACCATGAAAATCAGGACAGTGTCATCTTCCTTCTGCCTACCAGTCAGCAAAATCAGACCACTGCTAGGCTAAGTATGTTTGGCAGGACAGGTATGCAGGTGAGCACTGCTGCAGGTCTGAGCCACCAAGGAGGGGAGTGGAGTTTCAGAGCTGGCACTTGCAAGTGCCTGACTAATTGGGCTGAAGGGGGGGCCAGGAAAGCTGGGAAAGTGTCATCTGCTCTCCTCCAGCCAGTTAGCAAAGTCAGACCGCTACTGGGCCAACCAGTATGACAGTTATTCAGGGAAGCACTGCTGCCAGGTTGAGCTGCTAGCAAGGAAGATGGAAGGTTTCAGGGCTGGCTTCTGCTAGCACCTGATTAGTTGTACTGAGGGAGGGCTGGGAAACTGTTGCCTATCTGCCCTTTCTCCTACAGAAAGTTCCTTCCACTCCCACCCCTCTGGTACATTTCCCACTGCTGGCAAATCTTTCAAACTGCTGCCTCTGTGTTTGATCTCAGCAGAACCAACAGACCATGCTGGTTCTCCACAAGTGATGGGAGTCCCAGCCTCCCAGAGGGCTTCAACTCTCCCTTGTTCCAGTTCCATTAATCATCAAAGCCTAGTGCAAGGTGGACTTGTATTCCTAGAGCAGGTCTCTAGGGCTCTCTGTGCTGGATTCCTGAATGTTTATCCTCTTGTGGGCTGGAATGGAGGAAGGGCTTGGGTCCCAATCAGTTGTGGCTCTGACACTTTACCCTTCTATATGTGGTATTCTCTTTTTCACCAGGTGTAGATGGTCTGTTCTGCAGTCCTCAGGTCATTTTTAGAGGTTAGTTGTACTTGCTGTAGTTTTTTCCTTGGTGTGTATATGGGAGGAGATTTTTCTAGTTGCTGTTTTACTCCACCATCTTTCTGTAGGAATTCTTTGCATATTTTAGATATGAGTTCTTTGCTAGGTGTATGCATTGCAAATAGCTTGTCTCACTCTTTGTCTTGCCTTTCTAATCTTTTAATGGTGTCTCAATAAACAGAAGTTCTTAATGTTAATGAAACCCTATTTGCCAGTTCTTTTTTATGTGGTTTTTATATTTTGTGATTTTTTACTTCATTTTTTGTGATATTTACTTCATTGATTTTTCATTCAAAAAAATCATTTCATATTTTGAGGGAAGATATTCTTTTATTTTTCTTTTGTAAGCTTTACTGTCTTACCCTTCACACTTAATTTGAATTATGACCCATCTGAAATTGACTTCTATACCTGGTATGAGATAGGGCTCATTAGTCATTGTTACCCATATGAACATAAATTAATATTGCACTATTTACTGAAATAATTACCCTTTCCTCAGTTCATTGGAGTGTCATCTTTGTTGCAAATAAATAAAATAGGTATTTATAGATGGATCTTTTCCTGAATTCTCTGATCTGTTCCATCTTTTTATGTACCAACTGTACACTGTTTTAGTTACTGTCACCTTACATTAAATCTTCATCTCTAGTAGTGTAAGTCATTTAGCTTTGTTGTTTTTCATAATTATCATTGCTATTGATGATTTGCCTTCAAATAAAAGCTTAGAGTTACTATGTCAATTCATACACACATGCACATGCACACACAACCAACACAGAATTTTTATTGGGAATACACAGTTGTTTCTTAGTGGTCTGAATATAAAACATGTAAAATTGTTTTATTTCTTGGTACAATCCTAAGCAATTTAAGTTAACTTGTACTAAGATATGGGATGGAAAGAAAGAGAGATAGCACCAATACAGAACTGTTTCTCCAGATATGACGATGACTACTGCATCAGATGTTATGTTAGCCTTTCCTTTCTAGAAAGGATACAAAATTATTTAAGTGGTTTTGGAGACAGGTTTGTTTTTCTTTGAAATTCATGATTGTTCAAATTTGTACCTTATATGTCCTGTCATTCTGCATGACTACATATCTTGATCAATCAGCACAGATTTGTTATTTCCATTTCCATTTTTAAATAATTAAACTTGATAGAAATAAATCGAATTTTATTCATTGTTATGCATAATGATGCAGTAGTAGCCATTAAAATTCCTTAGAAGTTTTGCAGTTCTTATTCATGTTGTCATTCTATTTCCTTTTATAATAGGCTTCAAATATACACAGAAGCAAATAAGAGGTTGTATATTGTTTTAAGTTCTCATGTAAAGTATCTATCGTGTAATGATAAAGCAGAATCAGAATATCTCTAGAGAATGGACTGTCTTAGGAGGGGTCTGTACTTAGTGTTCACTTGATTAAGGAAATCAGTTAAATAACAAATGAAGCTTGCTGACTTTTGTATCTCTGCTTTTTAGAAAGCAACTTTAATTTGGAAATATAAAAACTGTGAAGCTTTCCAAAGGTTGGACTGGAATTTATTTTATTTAACACAATTATAAATAAACAATGACCCAGAAAGAGAGGGTAATAGTCTGCAGTGATCACTCAACTTAAGCAAATATGGAACGATGAGCTTGCACATACACTTTGGGAAGACTTACTATGGCTGTGTGGGCTGTAAAATGTTTCATTTTTCAGAAGAGGCACAGGAGGGATATATTATAAAATAATAGGCATTATTATGTTATCATTCTACATCATTACATTATTATAAATGTTAACTTCCTCATTTTTGAATCAGGACTTTTCTGAATTCTAGAAAAAAAGTGATTCTAGATTTACTCCTGAAGTAAGCTTTAAAAATGAACATATTAGAGGAAATAAAAGTGGCTGAGAAGAATGGTGGTCAAATTCTGAATTCAGATCACATAGAGGAAGAACTAGAGCTAAGAAAAGAAAAAGAGAATATTTACAGAATGAAGAATGAATACAGTGCAAATAGTAAGGTAATGTAGTGTGTCAGAGGGACCAAGGTAGGAAAGAATATAAAGAAACTGAATATGATCAACAATGTCATATGTGGCTGAAAAATGAAAAGAATGATAAATGAGAAGAGCTAATGTCTTGATATTTATCAGGTCATCAGTGATAGTAACTGAAATATAGAAGTAGAACATTTCAGTCCAAAAGTGAGATAGTTTTTAATCAAAATTTTTAATATGAAAGAACCAACAGGGTAACTCATGTGGACTAGTTCACTGACTCCTGTAGAATTAGAACAGGGGCATCCTTTGGGATTTAAAAGAAGAAAAATGTAAAGCAAGTAAATGGTACTAGAACTTTACATGACAGATAGAAATTATGGAAATGTATTACTTCCAGATTCAGTATAGGTTGAAATAAGGAGTATTTAAACAGGTTTAGATGCATGCATGGATGATAGGTTTCTGATGAGTTCTCGGGGAAAATGTCTTGGCATTCTGCTGTTAATATAATGCAGGGCAAACATGCCCTCCCACAAATCATTTTTTGTACTGTTTTTAGGAGAGAACTCTCCAGCTAGTAAAGCTGAGATGTACACTACTAGGACATTTCTTATTAGTGTATGTGTGAATAATTACATATTTTAAAAAATACAGAGGAAAAATTGCAAATCTCTCACAACAAAAATAGCAGTTGCTTAGACCCCTAGGGAAATTCCACTTGATAAATTAAAGATGAATCAATGGTTAAGGCAAAAGAAAGAACTGCAGTAACAACAGAGAGCTGGGCTTTCTAATCCAGAGGGGAAGAAATCAAGGTTTCACTTTCTAATTTGTTTTCTTTATAAATTAAAAAGATTTTAAAAATGTACACATTCAGCAGAATTACCAGGAATTATTGGTGTGTTTCTTTATAGATATATTAAATTAATGAAACCTTTTTCAAATTGAGAGAAACACCACATAGCTTTAATTCAAAGGGCTTCAGTATATTTTATAGACATCAAAACTTAAATACTCCCAAGATTCTTAGCAAAATGGTATGCAAAAAGAAATCACGTTTTTGTTTTACAAAGTGAGAAACTGCAAAATCAATAGCTTGTTCTGAGTTACCTCCGGATTGCCACCATTCAAATTTTATTTTGTTGGAGGAAGCAGAGAGAGTGGGATGAAATCCTTTAATGGAAGGATTTTGGAGATTTAAGTGGCATTCAGTCTAACAGGGGCTCCATGGTAACTGTACAGGCTGTGCAAGCTTTTCAATGAATAGCCGAAACATATAGGTAGACAGGATGTCAAGTCAACCAAGGTTAAAATTTGAACACTTCAATCCTCTTGGCTTGAAATCCAAACTTTCAGCACAAGTACCTTGGTGGAGTCTTCCTTTCTTGTGGCTCTTTTAGCTAAAGTGAATCATTTAGAAACTAAAGTATCAGAAAAATGTCTCCTGTAGTACAAACTCTTTCCAGGTCTGTAAAGTTGTTTTTGCTTTAATTCTGTTCTTGGGTAAAATATTGGAGGGCACCTGCCATGTCTTTCTTCACTTGGCCAAACTAAGGCAATCCAGCCAGGAGCGATTTGTTGTGCTCAGAAATTGGGAAAACTGAGGTACAAGTAAAATGCCAGTGAAATATAAACACAGTAAAGACTGATATCCATCCCACCAAGTAGAATAATCTGCACTTTCATAGTTCTGTGTGCCTTCGATTCACTCAATCATTTCTCCATTCATCTAGTCAACAGTTATTATGAGCCTGTACCGGGACATGCACTGTAAGGTGTCTATGTGGTTGCAGGGGAAGCATTATTCAAAGGATGAATATAACCTGAAGAGCTCATGTTCTAACTGGGTGAGTATAAGGGGAGAAAAACACTGCAGTATAACATAATGAGTGCTCTGGGAGAAGTGAGTACACATTGCTAGAGGAGCACCAAGCTGGAATCCACTCGATATTTAGAAGATGTACTGAGAATTTCAAAGAAGAACGAAATTTAGGAAAATTAGTTGGAACGTCTGTGCCAGAGAAATGGGGATGAAAGTTGTGAGGTCTAGAGGTCTTTTCATCCCAAGGAACATACAGCTAATTCTACCCTGTATCCTTGGTGTTTCCTGTTTCAGATTGCAAGTATTTTTAGGGCAGAGCCCATTACATAAGCATCTTTTTATACCTCAGTATATCTCATCAGGGCATTAGATCTAGTGGTTATTCAATAAATGGGTATATCTTCAATAATTAAGGTTCAGATGATTTCCAAATCTACCATTTTTGCAAATGTATTTTTTCCATCACTATTAGGATACTGTACTTTAGGTGAATAATACTTTTTGTCCAGTTGGGTCTTAGAGATTAATGGCTCTGATCCTGTGTGAGCACTTCTTTATCAGCACAAGGTTTTGTTACATTTCTAATTCTAAATAAATTACCTGAAATTTCAATTTGTCTTGAATTCTCCTGCATCCTTTGGAGGTCAAGTTCTGTTACCCTTGAAGAGTGGCAGCTTTGGCAGAACTTGTCTCAATAAGGAAAAGGTGGAGCACTTGGTGAGATGTGATCATCAGCTCCATCCTGAGTCTTGGGATCCTGATCACCCCCGTACTGTAGGGAGAAATGGTGCTCTTGTTTCCCAGAAACTTTATTAAGGGAGTTCTGCCCACCTCACCTTGATATTCATACAGTAGCAATATCAAGAGTAAAACAAACATGGGTGTTTATAAAACAAGGCATATGTAAAAAGACTCTTAACTAGAAGAATTTTCTATGAAATTAAAATATGAGAATATTTTCTAGATGAAAATAACTTTTCATCAGAGAAATATACCCAAATCATCCAGTTTTTTGCCTTTGGAAATTAGCTTAGTACATAATTTCAGCCTACTGTAGTCAGTTAAATTAGTCTCATTTATAGACAACTATGTTTCATCTCAGATTGCATATAAAAAGTTTGACATATGGATTTATAACTAAAAAGATACTTAGTGTATTGTTTGTATATATGTGTGTATGTGTGTGTGTGTGTGTGTGTGTATATATATATATAAATTTCTGTATATTGTGTTGTTTGATGCAAAAGAAAAAAAGCTACCTTTCTAGCTGGGGAAGTACTGCCTCTCCCTGGACTAGCCAGTTTTCAGAGCTAGAAAAGGGCTCATGCCTTTGATATACAAACTAACCAGTCCAGAGCTGTGACTCCTCTATCTAGCCTATTCACCCCAGGGAGCAATATTCCTCTGCCTTAGTCATCCCAGAGTTAGGTTTCAGACAAGTAGGGGCCACCCCTTTAGTTTATGGCCCACCAGAATTATTCAAACTAGCCAATCTTAAGCTGTTTAACTTGCGCTGCCTTTCCTTTCCCATGGAAACCCCACCAAAGGCTCTAGTTTAAACTCTACTCTTGCGCCTGTCTTCTGCCTCCTGACCTCCCTCTGCCTTTCCATGCGTCCCAGCATGGTGTGCATGCCTCCTGTCTCTAGGACCTGTGTGTGTCATTAACTTTGTTTTCCTGAGCCTCTCCTCTGTTTTCCCTTGTGGAATCCTAGTTACTGCCTTAGGTTCTCAGGAACTGTGTGCACACAGGCAAATGTTTTATTAAGGTATTATTGATATGCACTCTTATGAAGGTTTCACATGAAAAAACAATGTGGTTACTACATTAACCCATATTATAAAGTCCCCACCCATATCCCAATGCAGTCACTGCACTGGCAAGTGTTTATATTGTGCTGTACCTCCCAATCACTTCCACCAGTACTGCAAGCTTCACTTGAGTTGATTATCTCTTCTTTCATCTTACTTCTATCTACCTTTTTTGATTTTTACCACCTGCATTGGATAAGCAGGATGAGGAAATGGAAAGCATATTGAATTTTGAAGTTAGATGCTTTTGAGTGTGAATCCTAAGTTACTATATATTCATTCATTTAATGATTAACAATTTTTGTCATTAGACTGCAATGATTCATATGCTGGCTTTGTTGTACATTAGCTATAGATTATGGGAAAGTATCATAACTTCCCTGATAATTTATTTTCTCACCTATAAAATGGGATAACTAATTACAGCTAACACTTAATGAATGCTTGCCAGATGCCAGACATGGTTTTTGCATGATCTCATTCTAATGCTTACAGCAACCCTATAAAGTAGTTACTATTTTTACCCTTACTTTGTAACTGACAAAAGTGAAGCTTGTACAAGTTAAATATTTTTACCAAGGTCACTCTGCTAACAAGCAGAATGAGAATTTGAATGTAGATCCAACTTTTTTTAAATGATGTATTTTTATGCATTCTTCTACTGAACAATACTAGCTTTTACTCTTAATTACAGATCAGAATTACCTAAAGAGTTTTTTTTGAAGTTATAGACAGTCTTTGGAGATTCTAAGCTATCTAAGTAGACTTGGAAGTGTACCGGAAATTAGTTCTTGAAAATTTCACTGGTGATTCTGATGTGGATCTAAGATAAAGAAAACTCTCATAGGATCTTAAATAACATATTGCATGTTTAATGGGAATGATAATTTGAAATATAGGAAGGATTTACTATATTAATGCTTTGGCAGGATTTTTATTGACTTGTCTAGTCAGCTCAAGGTAGCTACCTGCCTTGGAAATGGTGTCAGGATGGAATGCAAAGAGAACTCATTAGTATTCAGCTCTAATACCTACATAGGACTTCATCAGAAGTCTAAGAGCCAGGCTATGTCAAGAGAGACATCAAAGGAACAGGCATAGAGTTCTTAAATGGAGGAGATTCCTTCCTTACGTGGAGATGATTCTTCTTTCACCTAGGAAACCTATGAAGTTTTCTGTCTTAGTGAGAAGAGAGACATGATATGGAGGAAGTCGAGAGTCCAAAGCCTTCCCTGGCTGGTGGGATGACTTCCCTGGCTGACAGAGGAGAGGAAAAGAAAATCAACAATAACAACAAATTCTTATATTGCTTACATGTGCCAAACACCATTTTGAGAACTGTATCTTTTTTAACTTAATTAATCTTTATAGTAACTATGAGGAGAAAGGGACTACTGTAGAACCCATTTTACAGATGAGGAAATTGAAGCACAGAGATGTTAAGTGAATTGGCTAAAAATGTTAAACTGGTAAATTGTTTCAAGACTGAAACCTAGGCATTGTAACATTCTATCTCAGGCAGCAATTTGTTTTCCAAGTGGAAGATGGTGTGACAGCAGTGGGAGATGGCGACACAGGTAAGCTGAAGTAAGCACCGTCACTCCCATAGCTTGCCTCTACATAGCGGGCACCTGGCAAGCAGTGGACCTGAGGGACCTAACATGACCCCAGGAGGAAGCGTAAGAGAGCTGAATAAGCCATGGCTCAGCGGAGGCTAGGGGACAAGATGAGTCTCCTGTGAACGTCTGTGCACTTCAAAAGCAGAGGCAAATGGCTCTGAGACACACATTCCAGTGCAGGCACAAGCACAGTAAGTATACAAAGCAAGAAGGGGACGGTTATATTTAAAAGCTACCTGCCTAGGGGCAGACCAGTTCTGCCATTCCATATCGGAGAGATGAATGGATCTAGAAATCCAGAACAATCCCTTCAGGTAACTGTTTAGGACAAATGTAAACTCTTTCATATTTCTGCCCCTTTTTCTTTTCTGAGACAGAATTCTGGTGATGAGTGGCTCATGGGATTTCATAGAGGCAGAAGGGATTTAGAATGCTGACAGCAGGGACATCTCAAAATCCAGCCCAAGATTGATTAAGAATGTGGATTTGAGAATTGTAATTTAGGCAATTTCATAATCTTAAGCCTTAGTTTCTCATCTGTAAAATGGGAAAAACAAAGATAACTCTATCATAGAGTTGTGGAAATTAAAGGAATTAATCTATAAAGAAGCATTTAGCACAGTACTTGATGTGTAATGGGAAGAATGTTGGGCTTGATTAAGAGATACGGTTTATTTTGGCACCATCCTGCTAAATATGATTTCACCAACTGTATTGCAAGCTCTTTGAAGGTAAGGCTTCTACTTATTTTGATAAATGTAGAATGCCCAGTACAATGCCAAACATTACAATATTGAGCATGTAAATATTAACTTCAATCTCATCTTCTTAGTTCAGGAGATGTGAATTATCTGGCAATGTGACCATCCCAAATGGTCACAAATGTAAAAAGGCATTGAAAGATCTCTTCTAGTGTAAACCGCCCAGAGGGCTTGCTGAAGTTTGCCTTCAAATTTTCCTGTTCACCCATACCTTGAGATTACAAAGAATCCTGGCAATTCTTTCTTCACAGAAATAAACAAACAACTCCATATTCTTGTACATTTTCTCCTCTTAACCTCAGCAAAGCATTTCAACCTAAGTTCCATCATCAGTGAAACCTCTATTATGTAATAATGCTGGGTCAAGACCCTTTCAAGTAAAAAAAGAAATAACAGAGGTTAGTTTTATTTTCCTGCTGAGTAAACATGGGGCTCTTTTGTCTCACAATACACTTTTCAACTTAGCATTTCATTCCATGAAGCCAAAAGATATTCCTCATTGGATTACTTTGACTACGAGACAGATGGAATTTCTAAATTAGCTGAATTTGAGAATCAGGAGAGATGACTTCCCTTGTATACGTGGTGATTTAACTCCTTCCTATGTTATGTTGTACTTTCTATATGTTGCTCATTTTAACTTCTACATTTAAAAATATTAACTTAAACAAATTTAAAAAAATGTGTGTGTAGCTCAAATTACAAAATGTATGCATGGTACAGAGTGAGACTCTAGTTGTTAGTTGCCCTCTTCTTTCCCTCCATTCTTTTTCAAATGATCACATCTCAGTACGACTATGTCACCAGCTTTTTGTTTTCCATGAAGAAAGTTCTGAATGCTAGATAGATTTACAAAAACATGCTTTTGGTCACAAAGTGAGACAGTGATACATGGTATGGATGGATCCTGGGAAAACAAATTGGGGTGCTGCTGTGCTGAAGGGTCAGTATAAAATTCTCAGTCGAAAACCACAGATTGTTACAGTTTTGGGGTAGGCTACTAAATTCATTTTCATAAACATGGTGTTACCCACAGAATAATTTCAAAGTAAATATCAGTAAAAGCAAAGCAAAGGGAAATGTTGGATAATCATGTTTTATCTTTTGTAATGAATGTTAGCGAAGTCCTTATTTAACTATTGTCTGATGCACTTTGAAATTAAGTGGCAATCACTTTATTATTAGCCAATCTTAGTTCTGTGGTTAATCAATCCAAATGGCTTGCTAGAGAAGAGATACTTAAAAATATAGCAGTGAAGATTTAGGGAAATTAATTTGGTAACATTATAGTCAAAGTTAAAAGTTCTTTTAATCATACAGCATGAAAATAATGGGTACATGGTCATTTAATAATTAGTTTGAATTTTACCTGCTAACAATAAAGTGCTTAAAATTTCTTTTGAGTTAATGCAGACTTTGTCCCATTCAATTCATGACAATGCCTATTTCCTGAACACTTTACAAAGGAACCTATATAATTAAAACAAATGTAATTGAATACTGCGGGTGGGATGATATGATCTTGCAAAGATCTGATACAAAAAGGATTTCTCATAGTGTGTTTACTTATAGATATAAAGCTGCGAAAAAGCCTTTGAAATTCATAGTTCTGACACAATTGCTTAAGACTTTAATACAATGGATAGATGCAGGTCTCTTGAAGTGACAATAGATTAAATGTCAAAATATGCTAAAAACATATTAACAGCTTTCATCTTGTTAATATTTTATAGAATGAATGATATTTCTGATGTTTCTGTCAGAAGCCTTCTTGAATCTTGATCTAATTTGTTGGAATGATTTAAGAATTTAAAACTTGCTGTTTCTGTCTCTGGCTAGTTTAATTCATCATTTAGCTTTCTCCAAAACTAAAGACACATAGCAAAAGTAGCTCTTACATATCAACATTTAAATGAAAACATCCTCTATATCATGCAGAGTGGAATATTGCTAATCAAATGTTCACTGTGGTAATACTTACAGAACTGGAGTAGAGAGCATTTGACCAAGTGTTAATGCTTCGTAGGAAAAGAAATGATGTTATTTGCTTTAGATATAAAGTCATTTCTTTTTAAAAATTAGTCTATTTAATGCATGGGAGATTGCCATATTCCTTCATTTAATGTTGCATTCTCTATAATGATTTCTGATTAACAAAATGCATAGTACAAATGCTAATCAGGACCCTTTTCACAACAAGTGCAGATGCTGAGTGCCTCCTATGAGTTTAATCACAGTGTGTGATTCACACAGTAATGGGTCATAATTGCCCCCCACCAAGTTGTCTTGAGGGTCCTTGCTTCATTTTATTACCACTGGACCTTATCAACCACTGAAATCTACCACAGTTGCCTTGAAGGTTGCAACCAAGCTCTACATGCCTAATTATTCCCAAATAAGGATGCCTAAGAAGGGGGAAGGATTGTATCTGTTTTTTCCCCAGTTTTATAACAGATTTAAAAAAGAAAGCAGTATTTATATTATTTCCTATTACCTTTCATTTTTTACCTTGAGACAGACTGATTGCCATCCAGGTAACTGAATTAAATCTAGTTGTTAGCTTATGTACAGATACATTAGGAAGACTTTTATTTCTGTTAGCTATAGACATATAGGGTTCATTTTTCTCTTCAATACTTGGAAAGTTACATACATAAATCACTATCATTTTAGAGAATAGTGCCCTCACTATTTCTAAACTACTTTTTTTCTAAACTATACTTGGAAGATTCCAAACTTTGTAACTCCCTGTTGTGGATCTTTAAGTGTGAACTGGCTAGCCACATGACCTGGGGGGACTGTGGTGTCCACTTAGCAGACCCGTTTGTGCATAGTTAGAGTAAGTGGCTGCCTAGGTAGTAGTATTTAAAGGATTTCCTTTCCCTTTAAATAACTATCGTATATCTATATACACACAGGCATATGCATGCAGACACACACACACACACACACACAACAGTTTGCTGATGACTAAAATTCTTTTAATAAGCACGAGCTATTGTGTCCCATAATTAGAGAAGTCAAGCTGTAAATATTTATTGAGCACCTACTATGTACCAGTCATAGTTGCTGGGAAAACAGCAAAAAGCAGGAAAAGGCCTTGCACCCAAGGATTTTATAAGCTGAGAAGGGTAGTGAAATCCAAAGTAGTAACACAGCAGCTCACATTTGGGATAATAAATAAATGAGAGCAATCATTAATGGGGGCAGTTAAGAGAGCACACAGAACTACTAAAGGTGGGACAAGTGAGTAACAGAGAAAGAAAGAATGCTTGGCCATAACAAGGTGATTTCAAAATCACCTACTTAAACATTTTTATCTTGGACTCACTCTAGTTTTTCTCCTGTGTAATTGGGCAATGGCAGAATTTTAATCAGGCTTCAGGATTCTGATTTTTTTAATTAAAAAAATTTTTAATTATCAAGAGTATTGCTGAAAGTTCCTCAAAAAGTTAAACATAGAATTACTATGTGACCCAGCAAATCCACACCTAGGTATACACCCAAAAGAGTTAAAGATGGGTACTCAGAAACATGTACATGTTCATAGCAGCTTTATGCACAAAAGACACAGGAAGAAATAGCCCTAATGTGCATTAGTGGATGAATCAAAAAAACTGTGTCATATACATACAATGGAATATTATTCAGGTATGAAGAGCAATGAATGTGGCTATATGATACAATGTAAGTGAACCTCCAAAACATGCTAAGTAAAAGAAACCAGACACAAAAGGTCACATATCATATGTTCCCATTTATGAAATATCTGTGGTAGATAGATGAATGTAGAGAGCTAGACCTAGCAGATTGGTTATTGCCAGAGGCTGGGCCTGGGGTGTGGGAAGGAGGAATGGGAAGTAACTACTTAACTGGCTATTGGTTTCCTCTTAGGATGTAAAATTACTTGGGAAATAAATAGCGGGGGTAACGGTGCAACATTGTGAATGTACTAAATGCCACTGCATTGTTCAGTTTTCAAGTGAATGATTCATTTTATGTTATGTGAATTTTACCTCAATAATAAAAAACAGAGCATTGCAATATGTCAACCACAGGGTAAAGAAGCCTGGTAATAAGGAATGCTGCGTGGTACTCTCATTTATCTATTGATTCATTTGTTTAACACTTACTCATTGTCTGTCTACCTTTTGCCAAGCACTGTACTATGTGTCATTATCCAGATAGAGTTGGTGTTTTTTAGCACATGTCCAGATGGGATAGAGAGAAATACAAGCATTGTATATGGACCATAGAAGCTTTCCTTTTTAGGATACCCATCTTACACTTTACAATTTAACTGTGTGTTTTGTAAACAAAAATAATGTTTCTTTTCTTTAGTGGAAATGTGCAACAGTTTCCTTAGGCATCAATTTTCAAAGTTGGATGGCTCAATCATTTCTTAGAATGCAGCACTGAACCCACCATGTTAATAAACTAAATGGATATTTGGGTCACTAAGGATGTGGCTACATAGCACACATATTTGCAGTCATATTCCAGCCCCCATTCTATCAAATTGTACAGCATTGCATTTTTTTCCTACTTTCCACAGAGAACTCATTCTACAGTCAAAATAGGGCAATACTCCATGCAATATTCTTTTTTAATTGAAGTATCATTAATATAGAATCTTATATTGGTTTCAAATATACAACAGTTACCCTTATTATTAAATCCTCACCCTCATTAGTACAGTTCCTATCTGTTAACATAGGAAGATGTTACAGAATCATTGGCTATATTCTCCTTGCTGTGCTACCATCCCTATGACCAACTTATGATTGTGAATTTTTGGGCCCCTTTATCCCCCTCATGCTCCCCGCCCCAACCCCTCCCCCATGGTAACCCCCAGTCACTTCTCAGTGTCTACGAGTCTACTGCTATTTTGTTTACTCCGTGCAATATTCTAATATACTTGTATTGTAGAGCTAATATACATACTTAATATACATTAGCATGCCATACCCTTTGAAGAGCTGTATAGAACACATTATACTTTATTTAATCCAAGATTTCATAAAGTTATTTAACCATAGGGTTTCTTTTGTTCTTGTTTTTGTAGAAAACACCTATTGTTATCTGACAGAGCAAGTATTTAAGGAGCCGTGAGGATGGAGAAGACCAGTGCTCACACACATTGGGTTGACGTACTCTGTCCACATTGTGCTCACCACTTCTGAGACTGCGTCATGTGTAATTTTGTGTACTCACTGGCTCTTCCTCTAGAGCATAAGAACTATGCATGTAGGGACTTATCATGTTTTGTTCACTGCTATATCTCAACTTTGTAGAACAAAGCCTTACATCTAAAAATAAAATACATTTTTGTTGAATGAATAGAGTAGGTGTCAAAAAAAGCATGCTGATTTATTAGCTGAATTTTTAATATATCAATAATATTTTCTTATTCTACTAAGAGGAGATTTGAGCAGATATGTACTGCAATCAAAATGGTTTAATAGGATTCTAAAAGGAGTAATTTCACTCCCCATTTGATCTATAATTTCTTCTTCTTGATACTGTAATTATAATAGATATTAATGCTAATAAAAATAACAAAAGAATGTGAACTGCCAAGAACATCTTGGACTGTAAATGAAACAGGATTAGATTAGATTTATTATCTGTCCATTAAGTCAACTTTACTTTATGACTGAAGAGTTGGAGAGGACCAGGGTAAACTATTTTCTCCAACATGACATAGTGAAAGTAGCATGAGTAAATGAGCTGGGTAAATCACTGTGTAACTCACTTTTCTGGACTTCTCTTTTGTTATTTGTTAAAAAGGACTGGACCAGCATGTCCTTCTATAGCCCATGTTCCACAATTCCCACAGTTTTGGATCAGTTATTTTTCTGTATAAATCAGTCTCTCTAACTGCTTACTTTCATCGCACTGTTTTGAATTCTTTCTCTGTGGCTACATTTTAAGGTCTCTTAGGAACTGACTTCAATAGGCCATTATCTGGGTTCACTGAGTCCTTGTTGTTATTCTGAGGTCAACTTCTGCCCACTCACTTGCCATCCATCACCAGGCTCCAGACCTCCCGAGCAAAACCTAGTGAACACATCATCCCTTTCTGAGGTCAGGAGGAGGGCCAAACATCCCTAAAAGCACTTTGCCCACCAACAAGCACTTGCTGTGCAGATTCTCATCACTCAAAGTCCCCTATCAGCTAAGTCCTGGGGGATCTATTCAGGAAATCAGTCACATTGTCAGTTCTTTCATTCCATTCCTGCCCATTCTGTTTATGGAGAGGGTCTGTGTGATGCATATAGATTAAACCAAGACTCTTCACTTTCTTTTCTTTAGAGGCCAGGTCAATATCGTCTCCCCAAGGGAACCTCAGTCCTGCTTTGCTTTGCTACAAGGTCCCCAGGGTCCCTAAACCAAAACCCCAGGGTCTTTGTTATCTTTTTATGTTTCTCACTTAGGGGGACCTTCTTGGACTGGGTTGCCTGAGGGTCATCTACAACTTCAGGTTTGAGCTGTTTTTGGAGAAGCATCCAAGTGGGAGAGGACAGCATGGAGCAGGAGAGGCCCCATGAATGGCTCTTTTGTAGCTACATTCTCTGTGATATCTCTCAACTGAAAGGGTCCTCGAGGCAAAATTACTTCTTTTCAGTGAGCTGTGTGGAGGATGTTTCATGAATGCAGTTGGTGGTGGTGATGTTAAATCAAATGTTGATGTGGAATCAGTACGTTTAAATGAGAACCACTGTAAATATGTGAGAGAGAAAACCATGGTGCAGGAAAAACTCCTTTAAATTAGTGTGTCTCTTGTTAAATACCAAAAGCCAGTACTTTTTTTCTGGTCTTAACCATCATGTGTAAGGCCAAAACATGTTGAGATTCCCACAGTGAATTTTCAGAGTTGTTAAAAACATTATCATAAAACTTCCATGTATTCTAAAATTATCAAACAAAAGTTCTTGGAGATGGCTTGCCAAGGTCATTTGGAGACTTTTCCCTGAGCTGCTTTGTTTGAAATAAAAAAATTGTAATGTGAATTGTAATTACTTAGAACACTGTAGAATAAAGCTATAGTAAATTCCTTCACAGTTGCACTAAACTGTTTAACACATGGAATATCTAATTGACAATTCTGTACCAAAGTGTAAATTTGTCAAGGAAGGATACACAACAAGTTTTTTTTAACATCTCAGTGAGTGCTGTTGTGATTTGGATCTATTACTTCTGAATATTGCATGAAGCTGACAAGCACTTGTCATTTAAAGACCACATGGAGGCATTTAGTTTTCCATTTAGACATAATAACACATTATGCAAATAAGCTTGCAAAGGAAAGCTGGAGGCTGACATGAAATAAACTGTCAAACACAAGTTGCTAATAAATGAACATTTCTTTATAGATTGTCTTAATTTGGGGAGTTGAAAAATACATTTGGCTGTGGTGAATCAGGGACCTGACTGCAGTGGTACTTAGCAGAGGATGCAGTGTTTGGCTTTACAACAACATGCCTTCCCTCCAATTATGACAAGAGGTTTTAGTCTGAGGAAAACTCTCAGAACTTAAATTTTATAAAAGACATTTAGACTTAAATTGTGTGTCCACATTTTCATGGTATAGAGCTACCTTAGCTTAATTTATCCTACTGTGCTTATTTGTTTCTCAATTTTGTGCCATCTCTAATGCATCTAACACTTTCAGTTTGACCTAGATAGCAGGTGATGGGAATTCAGGGGAGTTTTGACACTTGTGATTTTGACTAGACAGGGTTTTTTAAAGGATGCATCAGGGACTCCTGGGAACCATCTTAAGGAAGGATATTCCTGGAAGCCTTACTGAAAATGCAAATTCTTGAGTCCCAGCCAAGACTGACCTAATCATAATTTCTGAGAGTGGGACCTATGAATTTGCATTTTTAAAAAGCTGCACAATCATTCTTACGTTCAATAGAGTTTAAGAATCCCTGCAGGTTCATGACAAGTACAAACTCAAGATTGTTAAAGCTGGAGTTTATATTTCAGATCATGTGTGACATGAAGTTGGGGGCTGAGTCATTCAGGGTGAGTCTGGTTCAAGATGCAGCATTTGCAACTCAGTGAGGCATTCCTTCTTCATTTGTCCTCACGTAGCAGTAACTCCAATGATGTAACATAAGAAATACAAGACCAAACTACTTCTCAGTGTCAATGGCCCAGAGGAGCAGACATGACCAGGGGTGGGGTATTAGAACTGGAGAACACTACTAGGAAAAGGGGAAGGTCTAGTCCCAGGGGACAGAGGTGAGGTGGTTTGGCTTCTGCCTTTCAATTGGAATCTCTGTTCATAGATAATCTGGATAGTTTTTGGTCCCTGGTTTTCACAGAACATAGAAAAAAAAAGTTTATTCAGCCCACCTCAGACCTCTTCTAGAACCCATGAACCACCAGAACCAGGAACTTGTTTCTTCCCCCAGGTGCTGCTGTAGTGTTGGCTCTCTGAGCCATGAGGTCAGACTTTCATGAATCCATTTCTGCATCCTTTAATTTGATTCTTGAAATAGCCCTCAGTTTCTTTTCCTTGGTTCCTGTGCCTGAAGAAACGCTCCCTTTACAGGCTGCGTCTCCTTTGGCGCCATCCTAATCTCTCTAACTCTGCAGGGCAGTGGTGGATTCTCCCGGTTCCAATCTCTTTTCTGCTTCAGGGCTCCCACCGACGTCTAGACAAAGATTCTCCTTGATCAACTTTTAGTGAGGCTCCTTGGCGCCTTCTTCTCCACTAGCTCCTGACCTTGTTGGACCTGATCCTTGTTGGACCTGAATAGCCCAATTGTAGCAAGAACCCTAAGTCAGTTTCGTGAGAATCCCCTGGCCCACAATGATATCTGATCAAATTCCTTGTCCTCCAAGACCCGACCACCCTGACTTGCCTTCAGCAAGAATCCTATTAAGCCTGTTTAGCAATAATCCCTCTACCCTTGATGTTTCCTCTTTATAATCTTCCAGCCACTGACCCCCTTCTTCTGTTTGTTGGTTATAAATCCCTAGCTGCCTGTGCTGTATTCGGACAGGAGGTAAGCTCCATATCTTTCTCCTATTTCAATGGCCTTACCACCTAGGGCAATAGCTCTGAATAAAGTCTTCCTTACTGTTTTTACAAGTGTCAGAATAGTATTTTTTATTTATATATAATATATATCTTACATATATTTTATATATATATATATATATATATATATATATATAAATCAAATTGCTATAAACAGAGAAGGTTAGGAAACATTAACTAACCCTTTTGTTTTACAAAACAATAAAAATGAGACCTGGAGAACTAAGTGAATTATTTAAAGAGATTTTCCTCTTGTTGCAATTTAAGCCAATTTCTTTTTGATTCCACAGTTAATCAAATCGGTAAAGCTGCTAACTTTCACAGATCCATGTACTGTACTTTAAAACCATGAATGTTCTGGTCATCCTGTTCTCTCTGATTAATAGGTTGGAGCAAAAACAGCCATTTATTAAACTTATGAAGCTTAAACCATATAGTTAGGGAGAATTTCCAAAGAAGGTTTTTATATCTCCAATATATAAAATTGTATCCTGAAGCTAGAATTCTTCCATCACAAAAAATTCTCCACTTCCTTCTCTTTGATTGTACTGTTTTTTTTTTAGTGGAAGTTACCCAGTAAAAGGCCTGAAGAGCAAACACATCGCAAGCAATTGCGATCACTCTTTCTTGCCCTGGCCAAACACTGATTAGATTATATTGATTTAACAGATCTTTGCTTGAAGAAATAGCCTCACTCATTAAAGGCTTAGTACTCCATTTGAAGATGAGTTCAGCTCAAAAGTTATTCTTTTCTCCTTTCTATCATTATATTTTTGGTAATGAAAATTAAATGTTAATGTCTTAAATTGACATCTTTCACCTTCTTTAACATATCATTTCCTGGAGCAAAGATGTTGGAAGTCCAAGTTTAAACTGGGGCCAATCACAGCGTATTTTTACCTTGAGTGGAAAGATTATTCTCTTGTTTACTGAGAGGCGAAATGACAAACCTACCTTCTTTCTTCAAAAAGTTCTTTGTGGAAAATTTCAGTCATTCTCTTTTAAGCTTTGGAGGGTGTATTTTCTGCATTCAGAACACTATCTCTTTTTTGGGGGAATGGAGTCATAGGATTTTCTTTTTAATGGATATTTTCCTTTATAAAAGAAAAAGAAAAAAAGACAATTTGAAGGACTTTTATGTTGTAAAGCCACATGAACAACTCCTAGGCTTGACTTTGGCCATGTAAAATGTAGGTCCTTGCAGGCTGATGGGAAGAGGTCAGACATACTGTTTCTCTTTTTTCCTTCTTTTCCAGGAATAACTGGACTTGTTCTTGTGGTAATAAAATTTTGGCAAAGCTAAATAGCACAATCTATCTTAATCCAAGATGGTCTAAAACTTCTGGCAGACAGTTTTTCCCTGAGTAATGATATGAACACTTAATTATGTTTTCAAAGTGACTAAACATCCCACATACATATCTTCTTGTGGCTAAAAACACTCTTTATGAGACTTTGGGTCATGATTGTTCCTTGTTTTAAATTATGCATTTGTGGGGTCCTTGTTAGGAATTTTCTTTCTATCCTTCCTTTCCCAATGAACAGTTGATTAAAAAAAAGTAATCTACTGGGAGGCTATTTTGAGAAATGTAACTGCATTTGTACAACAAAAAAAGTTTTATTTTATCCCTCTTCTTGGCCCCTGAGAAATTAAGGGCATCATCAACACTCCAGGGTATTTGAAAACAAATTTCCTCTTTGGAGGCTTTGATTGGTATCAAATGGGCTGCAGATTTACCATGCTTCACGGAGCTGAAGGGGACCTGTGTCAGACAGCCTTGCTAGATATTTACCCAGGGTGTGATGCTGCCTCCCCTTTCAGTTCAAAGCAAGCATTGTCTACTGGATTTTCACTTAGCTTTTATTGCTGCTTCTCATTTATTTTGAGATAACAGTTCACTTCAAACTAGGTAATCTTCTGATCAGAGGGGAAAAAACAACCTAGTTCCTTTCCTTCATATAACAACCTTTTCTTTGAAGACACAGTTCAGTAAATCCAATAAATTTTGAGGCCGCGTGACTTTTCATTGGTTGGGTACTATGATAAAATATGAAAAACAAAGTCTTTTCAAGATACTTTTGGTACAAGACTTTCTTCTGTTGAGTTTAGAAAACCTATTCTATGCATGTAATAATTTTATAATATTAGTCCCCAAGCATTATAGCTGTATCAGTTTAATTTCAGCTTTTGAGTTTTAAATGTGGAACAGCATAAAAGAAAAACAAAACAAATATAGTTGGTTTGTTATTGAAAAGCTAACGGGGATTCAAACATGAATTCAAAATGTTCTATATTAAACAGCAGATAGCAGAGAAATTCATCTTTAAAGTCTAAAAAAATCGAGATAGACTTTAAAGTACAACTCGAAGTCATGTTTTAGATGATTCGGCCGCCTGTCTTTGGCTAGCAAATTATCTCTGCTGGTGGTGGTTTGGGAATCTCATCCAAAGAGTCACTGTCTGTGAACCAACGATTTCTTCAAAGATTAGCAAATAAAGCCAATTAGAGACGATCCTGAGTCAAATTGGGAAAAACAAAATCAAAACTAAGCATCTCTGTTTGCTTTCTCTATTGGAAGCGTGAAAATTAAGTTCTTCAAAAAGGCCTTTCAAAATTCACAACTTTTGTCCTCTTCCCCAAATCTCCTGCATGTGAATGTCTAGGTATATATTTGTAATATGTATACAAAATTCTGGGCAACATATTTTGAGGTTCATTGCAAGTCCCCTAACATGACTGAGAAACGATCAAACTACATACAACTAGAAATATAATTAAAATTAGAATTTATACAAATGCTTTGTGGACTCCTGGCTGACAAAAATAAAAGCAGGGAATATTCAATTCTGTAGAAAGTAGTTTCAATATGTAGAATGATTCTTCATTCATCTTTCTGATTTGATGGCTGGAAATTTAAGCTAATGTGTTGCTTAATCCTGGCCACCATTTACAAAAGATACATTGGCTTCATTCTCCTACTACATGATTTTTAGTATCTATTTCTATTTTGCAGCCTTAATGTGATAAATGCCTTTTATTTGGAATAATGGAAAAAGGTTGAGGGTGGTATAGATATGGTTGTAGGGATATAAGAAGCAAGGTGTATAGAAATATCTAGAATCACTGGGGAAGCATTTTCAAAATACAACAGCTGGAGCTTCTAAGCACATCCATCAGAGTGAGGTGGGGTGGGATGGAGACTTTCAGAAGGATCCTGGGCCTATGTAATGTCAGAAAGTTTCCACAGTTGAACCTGATATTGTCTTATCTGGTTGAAAACTATAAGAGGCCCCTCTCCAAACTTCACAAGCTGTTTTGTGTTTTTATTGGGATATTTTTCATATTGCAGGTATTACCTGACAATTACAAAGTACAAGATAGAACTGTTTTTCCTCTATCTGGATAATGTACTTCTTCTTTAATTTATGAATAACACTATCATGCTATCTGTGGCCATTTAAAATCTGAAGGATTTTTTTTTTTCCTTACTGTGACCAAGATTAAGCTAGGTCTCTTCCCCTTTATAATTTTCTCTATCAAATGCATTTAATTTGGGTTCAGTATTCCTGTGTTGAGCTTTTTTCAATGCTAATTTTGTAATCCAATACATTAGCTATCTGTTCCTCCTAGATTTGTTATGTAAATTTGAAAAGTAGATCTTAATAAAGTTGGTAATTTAAAAAGAAAAAAATTGGGCCAAATGTGAAAATCTGTGTGTAAGAGACATTTCTCTGGGAGAATACTGACTAATAACATCTGTATATTCTTTGTATGTGGTTGTTTAATCAACTATTTGATTTCTGACATCCTATTATCAAACAATGTTTAAAGACACAAGGTTTGAGTCAGACAGGTTCAAATCCTGGCCCTGCTGTTTTAGCTATGGGCAAGTTAAATAACATTTTTAAAACTTAGTTCCATCCACTGGAAAGTGAGGATAATAATACTAATCTCAAAAGATTGTTGTAAAGACTGAGATTTTTATATATATGGGTATATATGTCATATATATACAATCTCTCTTAAAACAGTACCTGATATACAGCCATTATTCAACATCATTTGTTGAATAATGGCTGTATATCATTGTCTGTGAGGATTATTATTTGTGAGGATATATTATTATCTGTAAGGATATTGTGAGAGAATTCAATCAATATGTATTTTTCTATATCACATAACACCTGATCAAAAAGTAATGAGGTATATTTAGCTTAGCTTTGAGGATCATTGATGATATATTAACACTTACATCTCTTATTATTGAAATAATCTGATATAGGTTTGATTTTCTTGTTTCTCAGTTTGTAAAACCTTTGACAGAGGTTTTCATGCCTCTATACATAATGAAATAGATAAGCCTCATTTCTCTTATCCTAGTGTTACATACATTCCAAGTACTGTCTGCCTTTACATGTGAAAGGCCTTCATTTGTGAAAACTCAATCTAGCTTTAGTCTTTGTTAGCGGCGACTTTCTAAAGTTCTCAAAAAGTTTGTTTCTCCATTTAAATGAAATGAGCTAGACAGTTCTGAGCTTTGATACAGAGTCGAAAAGAACAAGTGAGAGGTTTTGCAGAGGGCAAGAAAGGGAACTATGTGATATGATTGGTATTTTTTATTCAATAATTAATTTTGCACAGTTGTCTTTTGCTGTAGATAAGAGGTTAAATGGATATTAGTGATTTATTTCAGATAAATCAGATTTTATTGTTTTAGACTAAAAAGTAGACATACTGAAGAATGTTCATTTGATCCCCAGAGGAAGTTTGAATGGGTTTCTGTGTGTGCTAAGGGATAACTTTTCAGATGTAAGTTTATGAGCAGGACTTCCAACATTTTTCTTTTTCTTTTTGTAGTTTCTAAAGTAACATCATTTCCAAGATGTCTAATAACCTCAAGAAAAGTTTTCCTAGTTTGTTATTTGTAGTCTATGTAACATTTTACTGTCACTTTAGGCTTTAGGAATAAGGTACAGCAATTTTAAAGCCCAGTACTGTGACATAGAACATTCCTGGCATTCATTATTAACTTACAAATCAATGAAGAGAATGGAAGAATGTTTCAACGAAAGAGCTAATGGCTGTTTTCTTTAACCTGTGGCTGGAATAGCTGTAGCATGGACTTTTTCTCTGACATTACTAGTAAAATGTAGTAGTCTGACTTTTTGTATCTGAGTTCTGTAGAGAATATCTTTGGCAAATGTGTAATAGGTTTCAATTTTATTCTTCTCTTCTTAAGTAGACATGTTCATGGCAGGAAGGTTATGACTCTTACTATTTAACATTTATTTAGCAGCGGCAATAGAGGCGACTCTGCATTGAATATCATAAAACAGGAATAATCCCTTCCTGCGTGTAGTATAAAAATAAGTAAACAAAACCCCAATATTAAGAGATAATTATCCATGACGTGAGGCAAAGGTAGAACACCACACAAGTACCTGCTCTTTTAGAAAACATCTTAATAAACAAAGATGGCTGTGAGGGTACCCACACCCTGGTGCTGTCATCTGGAATGCTGGCAAAACACCCCCCTAAAGCTCAGTTACACAGCTAGCTGAACTGAACACAAAGAGAAACCCACAGCCTTGTGGATGTTACTGTGCCTTCAGTGAAGCTTTATCTCAGTTTTATGATGATTTAAAAGCAGATGTGATTTTTCTAACATTGCTACAGATTCGACCACCCAGCTATTTTGCTCCTTTGTGATTTTTCAATGAATTATTGATAAGAATACTTCAAAGATGTGCGAAAAATTCTTTTTACACTTAACATTTATAAAACAATGATGTTGATGGAGGGAAAAAGAAAATCCCTGTCAATATTTTTCTGAGACTAAACAATAACAAAGTGCCTTTAGGATTCATTTTAATGAGAAATAGTAGGTGGCTCTGAAAGTCTCGAGACAGGCAGTGCACACTAGGAAATTAATTATCGCTTGGCAGCCAAGCAAATGTATGCGGCTTATGATGGCATTGCAGAAAATAAATATTCTTTTAATCAGTGAAGCTGGCTTATTTTCTCAAAGGCAACATCAAACTTAAAATGAATAAGTCACATATATTTAGGAAAGGATTTCAAAACAGAGGGCTCCCTTGGCTTTTCTGACTGCTATTTTCAGGTTAGTGGTTGCACAAGGTTTCCTCCAAATAAGGTACAACTGATCCCTTAGTTTTGTCCACGTTCACAGAACAGGGCTATCATTACTGACAGCATTTCATCTAAGCCTGTCTCTGATCTGCGCTGGAGGAGACATTGACTTTCATGATGGTTTTATGGATCGATGATTCAGGTGGTTCTCTAGATAGCTCTGCTGGGTTCTGGGGCTGTGTTTGCAAGTCAAAGCTGCGTCTCTTCCCCTAGGTGGAAATTCTCAGCTCAAGGATTCACTTCTTAGCTGCCTCCAGCTCCTGCAGTTGGCAGATGATGGGACAGCGCTAGTATGCAACCAGAGCCTTCCAAGCGGCAGGTGATAAGAGACGCTGGGATTTTAACAGCATAATGAATTAATTCACAAACTCACTGAGCACAAATGATAACTTTGGTACAATTTCCAGTTACTATTAGGAGGGGATTGCATTGTTTTACAGGATAAAGGTATTAATCCTGATTCTTGTAATGTAACATGTAGCATACTGGTATCTTTGAAGAAAAGCCAGGTTCTAGATGTGTGAATTTGCCCATGACCAGCTCCTGATATGGATGCAAATTAAAATGACTGATTTCTGTGATAGTGAAGTTTGCTGTAGCATAGCCTGTGTACCCAGAAGTCTGAGGAGGGGGCTGGCAGAGTCCCAGAATTTCATTTTGCTTGAACTTCTGTCCAAAAGTAGCATAACCAAAACTTCTCCAAATGTAACCCAAACTTTTACTGTATTTTGAGTTCATTTAGCTAAATCTACAATCTTCATATTGTAGCTCAGCTTTGTAACTGTTTCAGTGACTGTCTTTGCACTCAACAGATTCAAGATAACTTCTAGTTCTTAGGTTCATTATGGAAAGAGAATCATTCATATCTTCCCCATTATTTCTGGTGTTTCCAACAAAATGTTTCCAGTAGAAGAAGTACAATTTTAAATCTCAGAGACAATTCTCAGAAAAATAAGTTCCTGTTTTTCAGGGTTTGACTGGCATTATTAACAGTATGTTCAAATAGGAAATTGTGAGTTTTTCTGTTAATAAATGAGTAGGTCTGCTAGTGTCATTTTTGAAATTATTTTCTCATTTTTCTCTTTCAGATTGTTAAGCTACCAAAGGTAATCGATAAAATCTATTGTTGCTACCTGTAGAGTGCTCAGATAAGTAGTAGGTATACATGCTAATTAAAAAATATCACCTCATGATAATAGAGGTGATAGATATAATGATAAAATGTTCTTTCTTTCAGATGACTGACTTACACTGAAATGATATATTCATTCAATACAATGAATATTCAATGCAATTTGATAAATATTCATTGGACACCTGTGCTAGGCCCTAGGGATATTAAGATAAGAAAATTCCAGTATTGGTTACTTATCGTGGTAGATTGTATTGCTGCTCTCAAATATTCACTCTCCTTTCTGTAAGAGAATTATACCTCCCAGCCTGTGGGGAGAGACGTCCCTTGCAGTGTGTCTCTTGGCTATGGAACTGATTTTGGCCTTTGGCATGTGAATGGACAAGATGTGTGCTACATCTGAGCAGAAGACTTAGGAAACATTGTGTATGTTTACCACAACACCTTTGTTCTTTTCTTTTCTGTGAGGGTGGAGTGCCTCAGTAAAGAGATTCTCCTAACTCAACGCATAAGCCTAACCCTAATCAAGTCCCGGAATGAGGAGACGGAACAAAGCCCAGACAGCTGGCCTGCAGCTGCCAATGTGTACTGACATGATTTCTGTGCGAAGTCATTGAGATTTTGGAGGTTAGTTATTCACACAATGAAGCTAGAGCTAAAACACTTTGCATGGAGTTGAACGAAGCTAGAGCTAAAACACTTTGCATGGAGTTGAACTACAATATGTTAATTCTAAGATATTAAAAGTCTGATAGTCTTTGAAGAAATTAGAAATTTAGAAATTAGAAAAAGCAAAAAAAAAAAAAAAATTAGGGAGAGACCAGCTCAAGAATCCTGCTAACTAAAAATATGTAAAAGTCTTGAGATGGACTGTGAGTGGATTACATCTGGGTTATTTCTGTCAAATTTGGACACTGGTAAATTTTAGTGAATTAATTTTGCAGCTATCTTCATTGAGCTTAGGTCACCAAAAGAAATAAATCTGTCATAACTTAATTGCCTTATAGGTACTGACCTGGTCCAAATTAATTGGTAGTTCAAGGTCAAAGCTGCCATGTTTTATTTACTCATTAGAATGAAAATGAAGGCTTTTTTCAGGGCAGTTAACATGTCAGGGTTGTCCATCCCTAATAAGCTGTCCCCCTCTCAGTATATGTTAGATATTAATGAACATTTGCTTGACTCTCTTCCTAGGGGTTAGGGTAATGTGGTAGAGAGGATTCTTATCTAGCTGAGAGTAACAGAAGGTGTGTGTACATGTTTCTGTGCATTTGTGTGAGAGCATTATACTTTTTGAGATCTCTCTTGTGTACTTGCAAATACCAGATACCAAGAGAAAAGCCTATGGGCCTAATCCTAAGAAGAAAAAGCTAAAAAACCAAGGTCAATTAACATTTATTTTTGTTGATACTTTTCAGGATATGTTTTCCTATACATCCTTTGACAACTGCCTTTCCTTAGACTTTGGAACCAGGACAAAGGATGTGGTAGACATTAGCGTTCACCTGAGTTTGGTTCCCCTCTCCTTCCTTGGCACATGGCATATTCCACTCCCTGCTCCCCCTGCAGCTGTGTCAGTCATGATTGGTCCTAGCCATTGGACTGAACAGAAGTGACATATGTCACCCAGAGGCTGAAGCTTGGCACCCTAGTACTCTCTTTTCCTGTCACAGTTAACTCTGGAAGATACATGCACAGAGGCCAGTGCCACCACATGGCATCTGAATGGCTCCTTGACTCACCACTTGGACCACCAAGGGTATTTTTGTGAGCAAGAAATAAGTTTATGCATATTATTTGTTATAGCATGGTTTAGGCCAACAGGTGGTTTCTGAATACTTTTCATTCTTTGCCTTGATACTTGAGTACTTTTATCTTGTAAAGTCTATCCTTCTTTCCTCTCTACCTACTGTTTTTCTTCCCTTCATTTGAAAGGATTTATGGAACATGAAGCACGTGCTAGGATCTTACTGGAGTTACGATGAGAAATAGTGGAAGCATAGATCCTGCTTCATGGGTTTACAGCGGAGGGAGAATAACTAACATTTTGTTTTATTCCTTTACCTTGTACCATGCACTCTACCAAATGACCTCATTTAATCCTCATAACAATACTATGAGCTACGTACGTCTTGTTATTATCCTAATTTATTGATAAAGAAACTAGCCTTCAGAGAAGTTAACGACATGCCACAAATATACAGAGAGTGAAGGGAAGAGTTGGGCTTCAACCCTGAGTTGCTTGTTGCCAAAGCCCTGGTCTTCCTATGTTAGATTGTAGCAAAGGGTAACTTTTGCTTCTCTGGAAAGTTCGATGCACCCACATTAATTTTATTTGTAGACAGACATGTCAAAAGGAGGTTTTTCTCCTCTTTAAGCAAGAGTATGTACTTTGATACTTTGCTTATAATGGAAAAGGGTAACAAGAGACTGAGTCAGAGTTTCACTCCCCTTGCTTGCTGTCTGAAGCAATGGCATGCCGCATTTCCATTTTGCCCTCAGCATGTGCTGAAGGTGGGATTCCTCATCCTTGTCCACAGCCTCGGGTGCACATGGACGCGAAGGAGTTTCTCTCACAGTTGGTAGTCAGGCTGCTGTGAGAACAGTTGGGCAGTACTTCCTAAAAAGGAAGGAGCTGTAAGAGTCTCCTTTCCTGGGGAAGAGCTGTAGAACCCCTGATGACATCTAATCACAACTTTGAAAAAAAATATATATTTGGGATAATAGGGAAAGCTTTTCTTCAATTTATGTATTGTTTTGTTTTGTTTTCTCTAAGGAGCTAGCAGGATTTGGAAACGAATCAAGTCTAAGTAAGGGTTTTCAATGTCACTGCTTCTGTCTCAGTGCTGACAGATTGCTTATCTTGCTGGAAGAGGCACTAAAAACCTTTGCCTTTTTGCTTAAGAACACTTGACAATAATAACTGTTTGTTAATCTCATTTGCTTCCCTTGAGTAGTAGCATCAGAGGCTGTCAGTCCATTTCCCAGACTCCTGAGTCACTGAGAACAGCAGTGCTTCTCCAGGTGTGTGCCAGTGATCACATGCATCAGAAATACCTGGAGTTGTTATTGAAGAGGCAGTCCACTGAATCAGGAACCTCTGGAATTGGAACCTAGCACTGAGCACTTTAACAAGCTCAGAGGAGATTTTCACGCATGCACTGAAGTTTGAGAACAGCGGACTGGAGCTCAGAGCTTCCTCTTAGCAGTGCAGGCCTTGCTGACATTTAGCCTTTCATTCTTGCCCCCCATCCATTTTTAATAGCCTTCTAGAACTACCATCAGTAATTTTTCCTCTAAAAATGACTGACTCAGGATGGAATAAATCCTTTCTTTTTGGGCAGATGTCAAAAAAACAACCTTCGAGAAGCCACAGTGTCTTGCCAATGGGTTTCAGCCCAGGGCAAGTTCACTATAGATTCAATAAGACCAAAGAGATGACAATGAAACATTCTTGGGGTGAAAGGGTTTATACCAAACTTTATTGCCACAGTGGCAGGTCAATCACTAGAATCCCGTCCACTCAGAGTGAGTCTGCATGCAGCAAGCTGGTCTCTGCCTCTGGGCCTCTGTGCCCCCACAGCCATCTCAGTCTCTGTCCTCGGTGCTGCCACCACTCCAGCCTCTGCTCTGCTCTCCTGCAGCCCTACAGCTGTGCCACTGTGTCTCACAGAGCACTGGGCAGAGCTCTTTTTATAGAGTCAACAGCAATGTATTGCCCACAGTGAGCTAGCCACTTTTTCCACACACAGCTTCCTCTGTGGCTCTCCATTGCGCCTTGACAAATAAAATTTCTTTCTTTCAAAGATATTTGTTGATAAAATGAGAGTTCCTGTGGCCAGGATTCTCACCTGGCCCTGGTTGACTAGCTCACTGCACACCTGTGGGCAATACATGGCTGTTGACTCTATAAAAAGAGCTCTGCCCAGTGCTCTGGGCATGGCATGGTGGCAGGGCTGCAAGGCTGCAGGAGAGCAGAGCAGAGGCTGGAGTGGTGGCAGCACTGAGGACAGAGGCCCAGAGGATGGCTGTGTGGGATGACTGTGCAGAGAAGCCCAGAGGAAAGTTGTGTGGGACAACTCTGCAGAGAGGCCCAGAGGACAGCTGTGTGGACAGAGGGGCCCAGAAGCAGAGACTGGCTTGCTGCATGCAGACTCGCTCTGACTGAATGGGATTTTAGTGGCTGACCCGCCACCTGGAAATAAAGTTGGGTATAACCCTTTCACCCCAAGAACGTTTTGCTGTCATTTTCTTTGGTCACACTGAGTCCATAGAGAACTTGCCCGGGCCTGAAACCCATTGGCAAGACAACATTTCACTTACAGCCTAACAAAGCTTTCTTTAAACAATTTTAAAAATTAGATTCATTGCCTTGTGCTTCCAGATTACCTCATGCTGTCACCTGGGAAAGAGACCTAATGGGAAGTGAAATTTAGGCCCATTTTACCATCCTTCATTGCTCTTTCCTTACTATGGTTTCTTCTTTTTCAGGTTTCCTTTCTGTGGATAAAGTGAAGGCTCCTGTGGCCAGGATTCTCACCTGGCTCTGGTCGGCGAGCTCACTACACACGTGTGGGCAATATGTCGTTACTGACTCTATACAAAGAGCTCCACCCAGTGCTCTGGGTGACACAGTAGCACAGCTGCAGGAAAACAGAGGCTGGAGTGGTGGCAGTGCAGAGGACAGAGATTGAGACGGCTGTGGGGACAGAGAGGCCCCGAAGCAGAGACCGGCTTGCTGCATGCAGACTTGCTCTGAGTGGACAGGTTCTAGTGATTGACTTACCACCGTGGTAATAAAGTTGGGTATAAACCCTTTCACTCCAAGAAGATTCCATTGTCATTCTTCATGCTCACTGAATCCATGGTGAACTTGCCTGGGGTGGAAACCCATTGGCAATACACTTTCTTTGATATAAATTTTTCTCTCATTCAGTCACTCCACATACTATCTTTCTACTTCTATTTTAAGCAAATGTTAAAGTTTTGGACTGAAAGTCTTAGACTCCAGCCATTTACAATGAAGCCCTGGACCCAGAAGGTTAGTGTGGGGGAGGAGGAGGGGAAAGCAGGACCTTCCCTGGTGATTTGAGGAAGACTGAGTTTGCCACAAGAAATGTAATGATCAGAATTCACTTTCCTATGAGAGACTCAGCAAGAAAACACCATTTTAAATTAGCAGTGGATAATTTACCCAAAGTTAGAGGAAAACAACAGCAGCAAAGACAATTTTTAGCTGCAGCAAGTTATGCAGGCTCTGAGTTATTTTATTGAACAGCATTAAGTGCTTTCCTGTTGGAAAATGAGGAACTTATTAATTATTTTAAGTTTGAAGTAATTAAACCAGACGCTGTCGGGCTGACACAGTTTTCTCAGCAGGCGGCTGGGTTCTCTCTGCAGAGTGAAGGATTTTTCTAGACCCATATGCTGAGTTACAGGTGAGCCAGTTGGTAAATATGTCTCACCTTTTAATTATACCTCATTGCAAGCTGTAGCTTGCCTTGTGAATTGTTTGATCATTTGTTGCTAGCTCTGAAAAGAGAAAATATTGGTGAGTTTCCCTAGAAGGGGCTGGGGTAAGAATGGAGGAGCATCTTAGTGCATGGAAAGGAGGAAAATCACAACATGCTCGGTGCTTTAATAGATGATTTCAGTTCCCACAGATCACCTTCTTGTCAAGTTCTAGAACAGTCCTTGTCTCAGTTGGATGAGCGGTTGTAAGAACGCTGATAGTTGCGGGTAAGAAAAGTTTTGTTGCAGGCCCACTCAGGCCTGGGTGGTAGGAAAGACTCAAGAGCCTTTCCTATTCACCACCTTTCTGGCTTTTCCCATGACCTCTGCCAATCACCAGCCGCCCAGCTAGATTCCCAGTGCATGATGGACAGCTCTTGAGCTCACATTTGCTCAAAAGAGGAACAGGAGAAAAATGATGGAAAGAGGATACTGAGAAGGAAACATTTGCAGCTAATGGGATAGACTTCTTCATGTCTGCAAAGGTTTTCCAGGGGTTATTAATTTTTAAAAGGCTAAAATTCAAAGGTCTCCTTTTGTAGCAATGTTTCTAACTCTTCCTTCAATCACTTTGATAAGAGTCAGAACAAATTTGTCTTTGGCAGTGCTACCCAATGCCTCCTCTCTCTGCTACCTGCATATTCAACATCAAGTTTAAACAAGTTGCTGCCCCTCCATCCCCCCTCTGTGTAACAGAGCATGTTTGCAGCCCAGGGTTGCAGTATGTTGCCCATTTATCCCCTGTCCTCCAATGTGCAGGAAATTTTCTTTTCATGCCTCAAAACTTATTTGTTCTTACTCTGTGCTGTCTGATGGATAATAACTGGCTAATTTAATGGTGACATTTGTGCTAATGTGTCGATCCAGTCACTCATTTATTTAACCAGTATTAATTTACTGCCTACTTTATACTGCTGTATAAAGAACACACAAAACAAATATGACCCCTCCTTCCTGGAACTTATCTTCTAATATTAAAGAAATCCTTCCTGGCTCCCATACACTGAGCATGAATCTCCATCCTCAAATTCAGGTGGTCAAGAAATATTCTGTTAACTTAAAAAAAATCCATTTAATACCAAATTCAAGCCTCAATGTTGCTAGCCTAGTAGAAAATTCAGTCTAGGTATGTATTTTTTTCATGGTCTATGTAGTTTTCCATGGAGACTAGACCAGGCCCTGTGTTCCCTGAAATACAGAGTGCTCTTCAAATTGAGGCCCCCATAGCAGACAGGGCAGTGGGGCATATGGGGGGGCTCAAGTGGAAGGGAAAGATTCTAGCTCCTGCCTCCCCTGGGCGTCGGAACAGAAGGCAGGGAGAGGGAGAGGGGAAGAGAGCATGAAGGCAACATTGTCTGTGAGAGGGTGAGGATATAGTGGGGGACTATAAGGGGGTGACAGCAGGCTGCAGGCCCAGGGTGGTTGGCACTAGAGTGGGGCCTCTGAGGTCATGTTCATGAGGAGTGGGGCACGCTGGTCCTAAGTCCTATAGATATAGTTAGGGGAAGAGTCAGGGAGTGGGGTGGAGGAACTTCTGAGAACAAACCCCAAAGGACTTTACAGTGGGCCCTGAGGGGCTGAGGGGCTCAGCTCAGAGGCAGGGCAGAAATGGGGTGAGGGAGGAGGGATGTAGGTAGGGAGGAGGAGCTGAGAGTCCCTTGGAGCCCCTGATGGGCTGGGGTCCTCCAAGGCTGATAGACCAACTGGGCAGGCTGGGGGAGTGGAGGGGGAGGGCCAGCTGGCTGTTCTGCAGAAGTGGGAGAGGTAACTGCTGCAGGAACAGTGCTTCACCTGGATACCCAGACCCTAGACCCAGAAAGATGCCTGCATGTGCGTGCTGGTGCACACACACACACAGAGACACCCCCAACTTAGAACCCTCCTCCACTTCTTTCCTTACTGTGGACCTGTATAGCATACAGCCTTACCCAATTCCCAGGAAAAAAGCCCCACCTGCAGCTCTGGCCTGCTCATCGGGGGTGTTCAATCGCCTGCCAAGCCCCCTGTCCTTTACACAGGCACAGCCCAGAGTCTGCTGCCTGGAGTCCGCTGCCCAGGTTGCTCAAGGCCTGCCCTGCTTGCTCCCTTTCTCCTGTGTGCCTTCAGGCCCATTCTTCCTGCATCTGGGCCACCCATCCCCACACCTTGGAGAAGCTCAGAGGCTTCTGTGATGGTAAACATCAGAGAAGGGGATGGCCACAGTCTTCAGCAACACGCTTGGGTAGGAGAGGAGGAAGCAGGGTTAGAGTGGGGAGCCCCCCCTCTTCGAGCGGCTCAGTTCTCAGCCCCTAGTCCAGCCTCTACCCTAACACCCTCAGCAGGGCTTCCTTTCCTTTTAATACCGCCAGCCAGAAGGTGGAGAAAAGAGGAGGGGAGGTGGTGCCTGGTGAAGGCAAAGGAGCTGAGGCAGAGGCACAAGATTATGATGCAGAGTAGGTTAGATTGAAAGACCAGCAAGGGAGTGATGACAAAAAGGAAATGAATATCATTGAGCTGAGCCACAAAAAGATGGTAATTGGATGACAGTCCAAGAAGCCTTAACCCAAGGCCTTGGTGGCTAGACAGCTCTAGTGGACACAACTTGTTCTTAGTAGTGATGACTGTATCATTTTCATTTTGGCATTATGTACATTAAAAAAAAAAAGCTACCATTGTAGTAGAAAATTCTCTATTGTTCAGTGCAACAAGTTTTTTTTATATAAAATAAATACAGCCATCATGATTATAGTCAAAATTTGTCAAATCCTCAATTCCAGTATCAAAGCTTTATTTTAACCAAAGAAAAATACCTGTATATCTTGGGAGGCAATACTAATAAGTAGCATTTTTAAATATCAAAATTTGGTTCCCTGTTTATGGTTACTTTTTATATAGAGTTTAAATTTTCAAAGATTTTATTAAGTGTACTTTCAGAGAATAATTTGTTTAAACTATATGTATTTAAAAAAGTTAAATGTTGCTTTTTTCCTGTTAAAACAAATACAACTGCCAATATATATTTAACAGAACCCTATTTATAATGTTACCTTGTTGAATGTGTTTTATATGAATGATTGTTACTACATTATTTAGATCAAGATTTCAATTCAAAACCTCCAAACTCTGGTCAAAATTGAATACTCATAAACAAACTAGCAATGTTCAGAGTTGAGATATAAGCATTGTTATGATTATGCTTCCTAAGAGAGTTTAAAAGTTTTAACAGAAGGCAAAACATTGTACAGCTTTATGGAAGTTTAAAGCATGTTTACAAATATTGTTACCTGTTGGAATGTACAGAATTTGTATGTACAGAAAAGTTGTGGATAGGAAACTATTTGTGTCATTATAATAAATCTTTGTAGATTTTACAAACAAACTCGCAAAATCACGATTATTTACAAACATCAAGTAAAATGAAATTAGATTGTTGTTTTCCATTTGATATGCTTTAAGTGATTTCTTAGTTTAAGGAATATATAAAATAAATTTTATGTGTTTATTGTGCTTATAAAATAAATGCCTTTGCAATGTTAAATTTTAAAAAATTTAATCCAACATGTCCATTTGGACTTGCTTACTTGACCTTGTGGAGATGCTCATAGCTATTGAGCATCCTAGGTAAATTTGTCCTAGGTTAGGCTCAGCCAAAAACTCATGAACTGAAATATGAGACAGCCTGTTGCCCTAAACTCTTGCTTTTCCATTAGGAAATCCTATATTATTATTTAAGAACATTTTTTGCAGTCTATTTTTAAAATTACTCATTACCTTAAAATAAAGGTACAATGAATGTACAATAGTAAAAAGGAAGCCACGCTAAGACACATAATGACATCCCTGGTATTCACATATATTTTGGAAAACATGAAGATGCCAAACGCACAGCTTTATGAAAGACAATAGTCACCAAATAACAAGTTTATTAAAATGCAATATTTTGGGCATCAGTTTGGTATTGATTCAACAGTGTGTATGTATAATAATAATAAAACTTGAACAATTAGCACAGGGAATCTGAGTACTATCTAATGAAACTTTAATAGGCAAAAATATTAGCTAATATTTTTGTCAAAACATTTTTTAGTATGTGTATGTGAATGTTTGTCTTCAATAGAGAACAGAAATAAAACTAGACAAACAGATACTCTTGTATGTCAAATTTTATACAATCAACCAAACATTGATTATTTTGCCTTTTCCCTAGGGCAGAGATTCTTTCCAGAAATGTTTTTCACAAATACAATGAACATCCAAAATCAAGGAAGTATTCTAGGGAGCCAGAGGGAAAGGGATTTTGTGATTCCAAGTTCCAGGGGATGCCCTTTGGACATCAGTGTGGAGACATGACAGCTGTCATCTCAGTCTTTATGATCCCTTCATTCAGCACTTACACATTTTATTGTGCATCTACCAAGTGCCAGCTCTGTGAGGTGCCTGACTTATAGGGTAAGAATTTGCTAAGATAAATGGTGGAGAATGGCAAATAACTCAGACTGATACAAGCTTAAGATATTTGTTTACTATGGTCTAGTACGAATAGGATGACATGATGAAGCCTGTCAGGGACATTCTAAAATGTTTAAAATGTTCAGGAGCCCCACCCCCTCCATTGGAGGAACCACTGGCAAGTGTTAGTAAAATAGAAACAGGACCAGAGCTGTTTTGCGAAAGACAGCTCTATGGCAATGAATTGAGGCAATAATTCCTGTGAGAGAATACAGTAAGCCCAGAGGGGGCAGTCCAGTCAGTTTTGAAAGTCTCTGGAGAAAAGTTCTTGAGTTCATAAGAAATCAGTGTCCATAAGCTGATGTCAGTGCTTATGCCCTGAACTAGCCTGTGCTTGTGGAATTTGCACACTTGAGAAAATATATCTGAATTCGTGGCAGGAAGAGGCAGCTTTTTCTAACAGAGAAATCATGTTGCATAAGTCCAAGATGCCAAGAGATAGGGTTTGTATTACACTCTATGGAAAATTCTGTATGCCTTTCAAAAAAGACAAATATTTATTTACTGTGTGTTATCTATGTAAAACGATGTACTGGGCATATGATTTCACTTATTTGCAGAATATAAAAACAAAGCAAAACAGGAGGAACAAAACAGCAGTAGAGTCATGGACACTGAGAAGTGACTAGTGGTTACCAAGGGGGAAGGGTTGGGATGGGTGCAGGGCAGGAAGATGTGGGGGATAAAGGGGCACAATGAATCGCAATTACAATGTAAGTTGATCACAGTTCATCATAAGTTGAACCACTGTGATGTACGTTTGAAACCAACATAAAATTGTGTAGCAATGACACTTAAATAAAAAAAAAAAGACGAAAAAACCACACTGTACTGGGTATTCGTTTTTGTTTCATCTCTGTTGTGAGTCAGTATTTCCTTTTAACAGACTAAATTACTTGAACATAAGCAGTGGAGAGAAGGGATCGAAAAAGTCAATTTGTAGGAAAAGCCATTTTCTCTTAAAGCTGAGTTTTGTGGACAGCAGAACATTGGTAACTAGTAATCTATATCTCATTCAACAAGTTAAGTTCCAATTTCTCTGAAAACTATTAATGCTGATTTATAGAACTTCCAAGAGAGAACCACCCCAAAGTGCCCTTCAATCCAGGTATGTGTTTGTCATCTCACATGGGCAATTCTTATAACCTTTACTCCCTCTCCACTAACAAGGTGGCATCCTAGCACATTTTCTATTTTCAAAAATGTTGAAAATAAATGGGTAGGCATTGTCTTTTGAGAACTGACCCATCAGATTCAACATATCTTCCCTTGCTCAAAAAGTGGTCAGGATAATCATGAATATTGCGAAGCTAACTTTGGTTTACATTTTGAAAATCATTTGAAGGCACTGTTGTCTGAAGAGTGACATCCCTTTCTGTATTTGTGTTGGGGAGGCTGTCACTGAGGGCACTACCTGCCTTTGCATGGGTCTTTCATAATGATAGATGTTTCTGTCACTGAACTGTGTCTTCTCAGCTAGGGAGCTGAAGGACAGCTTTGCATAGGACACATCATGTACCAGGCTAAAAATCAAGAACACCAACAAAAAAAGACTGTTGTAATTTCATCTAGGAAAAAATAGGCTTGTGCAACAAAATCAAATGTTTGGTTTATTTGGGCCCCTAGTGGAGAGTAATGTATATTTTCATGCTGAATTGGGAGACTTTGCTCAAACGAGGGGCAGAACCAAATGACCCTGGAGACTCAATTACCTCTTAGCTTTCAAAATGGACTTTACCTCAAGCCAGAATTGAGATAAATTTGTGGTGAGTTGACAGAAAGCCTGACAACATTTGCACACTTGGTATCAGGAGGGCAGATAAGCAGAGGTGCCAAATTTAGATAATGAATTCTCTGATGCCTAGTAAATTCAGAAAAATGTTCACTATCTAATTAGCTTGAGTTCAGTACAAAGGTTTGCTAGTCTTTGTGGCCCAAAATTAAAGAATTCCTTGCTTTTCTTTTTGAGCAAGAGTCATGTCAAAAACAAACATCAGGTGTGTCTAACCCAGGAACACTCAATGCAGGCTGAGGAGAAAGGGTGTCATTTGGCGCTGTGTGCAACTGCTCTGTACAAGCTCTGTGATGCCTGTCATCTTTTACTCCAATGAAAATGATGCTGTTTGTTGAGATTATAGACTCCTATTGATTTCCAATTTTCACCAGGCATGTTCCAGTCTCCTGGGCTCTGGGCACTTGTAGATTCCTATCAGTCTTGCGGTGAGGAAACAGTGTAGTAGTATAATAGGTACAGTGTAGCAATAAGAGATTCCTACTCTACTTTCAATTTAGTCCTTTTGTGCAATATCTTGATCATATATAGCCATATATACTTAGAACATATATATATATATATATATATGTTCTGATTTTTCTGGAAATCTCTACACACACACATACACATACACATTAAGCACTAATGGGCTCAAAGAATTCTCAAAGAACAGACTAAATTTTAATAGAAGACTGTGCTTATGTATGTTACCAAAAAAAACCTGACATAGTACCCTGAGTAGATTGGGCTGTGCCGTCTTACTCTTTTAGCTCACTGTGACTTCCATCTCTAAGTCATCAAGGGTCCAGTGATTATACCGCAGCTGCATTTCAAGAGATACTTACATATGGGAATATTCAGAAAGTGCTTATTTTATATCGTAGAGTGCGACCCAAACAGTACTGAGCTCTTCCCAAAAAGTCATCCAGAAAGAAGCATACTTCACAAACTGTAGTGTGTAACACACAATTACTTTCTTTTTATCATGTGATATCCCAGCAACACTTTTATTTGATCTAGAAAAAGGACTTTCTACCAGTTCTAATTTCTCCTGCAGGATGTATGTTCGGGTTCTAAATCTTAACTTACCAGTACAGATCATGAGGTTTGATGTGTGCTAAACTGCAGAGCCATAATAAAAGTCAAAGTGATTTGTCAAAATTCAGAGAAAATGTAAATGACTACATTTCAATTTGTGTCTGAAAAGGGTAGGTACTAGTAATTGCTTTAAGGAGCAGACCAGGGTGAAAGACAGTAAAACATTGTAATTTCTTCTTTAAGGGATTGTTATAAAGTCACTGCTTTTTAGTGGCACCTCCTCACATGCTCTTGCCTTGTACTGAAGCTCCATGAGGGAGAGAGTGCATGCTTTCATCCAGCAGGGAACTGCATGTGCTCTGTTATGTGAAGAGCATAGCAAATCTGCAGAGCTTCCAATCTCTCTCTTCCTTTTACACAACCTTAGAGGAAAAAAACATCTCTGATAAAAACAAATGTAGCAGTATTGTAATCTTTGTGTAGTCTTGTGATTAAAGAAAAAAACAAAACCTCTGGGTTTTAGTTGGAAACACAAATGAAATGATTTATTTGCTTCTGCATATACACTTTATTTTTACTTTCTGATCATGCTACTGAGGCTGGATTTCACCAGAATCCCCAAGGTAATGGGGCCTAGTGACTAATCCACTGAGCCATACAAACCCCATCTGCTTACTCACTTTGACATTTTAATAATATCCTACTTGGACCTTTGTTCAAATTTGCTTTGTTTGCTACATCTTTGTTTTAACATTATAGCTGAAATAATTTATTATAATGAATACTATCAAATCTCACTAATTAAAACACAAAGAGAGATTTTTGCGTGTTTCAATTACGTATACTTTCCATGGGAAACAGGCCCACTAAAATTTGTCAGTGGACCATCAGATTACCCTCTTAATTACTGTTCATTGTGTAATTTACTTGGAACAAAGGAAAAAGTATGTCATTAAAAAAAATCCCTGTTTTATTTCCATCTTACTCTGAAATTCCTCTATGAAGTGCTATTCTTGGTAAGTACCATAATAGGTTATTCTAATAGCATAGAAGATTAGGATAGCTTCAAATAGCATTGCTGATGACAGAATAATGTTAAATGCTGACTTATTTTACTTTATAAATATGTGATGTCTTTAAATGAAGATGGATTGTGACCTAGTATTTACATACATAAATCACACATATTGTGACAGACTTATAACACGCTGTGTGTGTTGCCCTCTGGGACTTAATTGTATTTAGTGTATGTCACAGTCAAAAACTTATTATTTCTTAATTCATATACTCCCTTTCACTCATACCAAAATATTGAGGATATTATAGAAGGGAGAATGAAGACTTAACATGCATTAGACAATTCCAAAAATATTCAGTCAAATCTTCATAGGACACTAAATACACAAAAATCCTATAATGTAACCTAGATTTTGTAGAAGACACAGATGGTAATGCAAGGGATACATCATTTGCAGGATGTTAAGCTGCAAACAGAAAGTTAAGCATGATCCAGACTGTAAAGCAATGTAGGAGTCCAAGTGTGAAAAGATTTAAATAACAGTAACATGCAACACATTTTCTCTTTTCCCCAAGTAGTCTCAGTATCCTAAGAATTTATCTGTGAGTACTGCTCTAATAAAATAATAATCATAGCTTAATTTTATAGAGTGATTTTCAGAATATAATATCCTTCTACACACAATCATATCATCTCATTTAAACTTCTTGACATTATGAGGTCAATATCCCTATACTTCTATTTAACAGATGTGATAAAAGATGCTCAGGGAGATTAAGTAGGTTGTGCAATGTTACACACCTAGTAAGCAGTCAAGCAGTCTCAGTTCAAGCTTGTCACCCCCAGACCTCATGCTCTGAGTTTTGTCACCGTGGAAGACCGGGAAACACTATGCCTTGTGTTCCCATCTTGGAACGAATTCATTTATTTCAGCCATCTTTGCAATGTATGTTAATGGCCAGAGTGTTAATGACCATCCAGAGATCTATATCAGTCACTTAGAGAGTAAATAAACGGATTTATTGTGCTAAGTTAATCAGTTCTGCCACATATTAATAATCTATACAGGAAAAATGAGGTAGAGAATTGAGATATTAATCAGACATCGTAATCACCGCAGAGACGCTCACCTGTGTAATGGAGAAGTAATGCAGTACAGAGGAAAGGACACAGGCTCTGAAGTTGCAAAAATCCAGGTTCAGCTTATGACTCTTCTATATACTAGCTGAGTTTGAGCAAATTAATTAATCTCTATGAACTTCAGCTTCCTTATTTGTAAAACAGTTTTTTTAAAAAGAAAGGTTTAAATATATGTAGGGTTACTGTCACATAACAAGCACTAAATAAGAGCTATCATTACTATGAATATAATTCAAACAGCATATCTAAGTACCCCATTTACTTCAACTAGAATCAGCTAGGGGACATAATTTTAAGAATTAGATCAAATAAAGAATAAAACCATTGGAATCAATTTGCTATATATTTAAAATACTTGAGAGATGGGATATTAATCATGCTGTTTTTCAGGAAGTCTGGGTAAACATTTATGATTCATATCTAAAATTGTCCTTAAGGGAGCAGGAAAATTACTAAGAATTTAAAGGTCAGGAATAAAATATGGTCAGTGGTAGAGAATTATAACACATCATAGCACTTGAGAACAGAAAGATAGGATGGCATATATCTCTGCAGAAGTGGGGAAGCCAGTTTATGTTTGACATCATCAGCATACATATCAATGATAACTAAAATTTTAAAGTATCAAATATCAGTGTGTACCGAAATATCCAAAATATGTCAACTCATAACACTGAGAAGCCCTAACATAGGACTATAGAACAGGAGAACTCAAATAAGCAAAGAACAGGGAAACAGCCTTCAGAATCATAACAGATGTTTTATTTGCATATATTTAATTTGAAAAGTTAAGAATTGATAGCAAAGCATCCTACTACGATGAAAGCTTCAGTTCTTTCATGAGAAGAATCTAGATGGCAGCTGATGATAGATCATTCAATTTTGTGACTGTATTTTCCCTAGATTTTTAAATAGTGTTACTTCTAAACGAGTAAAAGCTATACCTGGGTTGGATGGTCCACCAAATGGTGAATCTGTAAGTAGAGTGAAATCAAGTCTCCATAGGCTGAATCTAATAGGTAATGACTGCTTAAGCCAATAGGAAATCTTTCCTAGAGTTTTACATTAAATTTTTTTTCTTTTCATATAATATAGGCGACTGATGATAATTAATATCATGTGGAAAAATCCAAGAAATCCTGGGATGTGAGCTATTCTTTGCTATAGAGTAAGAAAGGAAAGAAGTCTATAAAGGAAACCTAAAGGGACAAAGTCAGAGAGAAAAGGAGTCTGTGTGATCTCAATGATAAGAGCAAAGAAAGCATCCTCTGAGACCTTGGATAAAGAATAAATGAAAAAGATGAAAAAGGCAAGGAGCCAGAAATGAAACTCTGTAATCATAACAGGAGAAATTATCTTGAGTTCCATCAGTTAATCTTTTCAAATGTAAAAAAATTCACCAGGCAGTAGACTGGTAGAGATAAAAGAAATGCTCCTAAATTCCAAAGATGATTTAAGTTTAACAAAATTTTGAAAACAGTGTTATGAATCCAGCTTATGTTTCTCTTTTGCAAATATAATTATAAACTAAAAAGAGATTTGAAAAGTATTACAGTCAACACAAGTCTAGACTCTGTCAACAATCCCCAGATCCTAAAAGATTTCAGGCCTGGCATATAAGAAGCTTGAAAGTTGCTTTTCCATCCTAACAACAAATAAAAGCTGAATGAATGGAAAAATTAACAACCCTTCTTAGATCCATAAGAGAAGTGAGGTTATAGAGCAAACTGCCACCCCCAAAATTAGAGAGACCTATAAGCAAACACAGAGTATCGCAACTTACAAGGCAGGAACTCCCATGCAGCAACCTCCATGGGAACCAGTGCCAGGATAGGGAAAACTAAGATGTAACTGACAAATTGCTAGGGGCTCAGTGTAGACAACTCTGAGAGTTAAAACCTCCAGGAGGACCCAATCATAAGGTCCACACACTTTTCTAAGTTTACCTTCAGGAGCTTGACCTAGTTCTCACAGTGAACATAGAAGAAAAATCCCCTTGTGCTTCTGGCAGGGGAAATGAACCATCTTGAGTATATCAAAGCATTGTGTTATTCTTAACAAGGTCTGCCCTTAGGAAAAATTATTTAACCAGAGCTTAACATGCCGGGGTTTTTTATTAGAGCCTAACTAACCCAGGAAAAAAGAAATATCCCACTCCAGCCCACTCTAGCCATCCTGTTCCACTTAAGAGTCAGAAAGGGGAGGGGAATTGAAAAACACATATAAAGTTCACAACGCAAAGATACAGGCTCATTAAAAACCTGAGACCTAATCATAGGACTGTACAATGCTTCCTTTCCCCCCTATATCTTACTGCCAAATTATCAAAGGCCTATTTACCAGTAAGCATGTCTTTTAACCAAGTAAGCATGTCCCTCTATCAAGAAAAAATTACAAAACATACTGTAAGGTAAAAGGCACAGTTTGAAAGAATAAGCATCAAAGCCATACCCATATATGGCAGACATATTGGAATGATCAGACCAGAAATTTAAACAACTATGGTAAAGATGCTAAGGACACTAATGAATAAAATAGGTAACATTCAAGAATAGATGGACAATGTAAGCAGAGGAATGGAAATTCTAAGAAAAAATAAGTGATTAAATGCTAGAGATAAAAAACAGAGGTGAAAAATGCCTTTGCTATGTAAGCTGTATATGGCTGAGGAAAGAATTTTTGTGCTTGAGAATATTTCAATGGAAACTTCCAAAACTGAAAAGCAAAGAGGAAAAGGAATGAAAAAAATATCAGAACAGAATACCCAAAAAGTGTGGGACAATTGCAAGACACATAGCTTATGTATAATGGGAATTCCAGAAGGAAAACAGGAAAAACAAAACAACAACCAAAAAACAGGAGAATGATTTGAAACTATAATGACTAATAATTTTCCCAAATTAATGTCAGATATCAGACCACAGATCCAGGAATCTCAGAGAACACCAAAAAGGAAAAATGCCAGACATACTATGTCTAAGCACATTATTTTCAAACTATAGAAAACCAGACAAGAAGTCCTGAAAGAAGCCAAAGGGAAAAACCATCTTACCTATAAAGGAGCAAGGATAAAAAGAATTACACATGACTTCTCAGAAACCATGTAAGCAAAGGGAGAGGGGAGTTAAATATTTAAAGTGTTGAGAAAAGCCACCAACCCAGAATTTTGTACCCTGGAACATTATCCTACAAAAGTAAGGAGCAATAAAGACTATCTTAAACAAAAAATTCTCATATATCTAGGTTAGTTAATTTATCACATAGCAAAGGTCAAATAACCGAAACATGGATAGGGAAATAATGTCATATAAGAGTCTAGGGAGATGAAAGGTAAATAATCTTAACACAGTTTCTCAAAATGTTAGATCCATTTGTAGTATTTCAAAGTTTAGTAAAATTTTGGTTGAGTGACAGCTTTAGTTTACCAGAGTCACCTATTAACCTAAGGTAAAACTTTAAATAGAAAGGGGTAAGTATCAAGGAATATAAATATAATTATATATAGCCTCTGATTTCAGTATGCATTTAGACTAATCATCACTTCATTCTTTATCTTAATGTAGGCAAGTCCAGAATGTTATGTTCCAATATTCATCCCTCAGCTGAATGTTTGAAATTCAGAGTACTTTTTTCAGTAGCATCAGTATAACACATGATGGTTTGCTTGTCAAGCTCATAAAAGACCATGGCAGATTTGGTATGCTATATATTTATAATTAAAAAATTAAAGGGTTGCAGTACAAATAGTTAAAATATAAATTAACTAAAGGCAATATTCACCATCTTTGACTTGCCATATCAATACACTTAAACCTAATTGATTTGGGAGTTTCCATCAATGTCTAGAGTTCTTCTAATGTCCTAGAAGTCAATGACTCTGAAAGTTTAATCATGTTTACTATCTTGGAATATTATTTTCAGATCAAATTCATGAGATAGCAGGATTACATATTTTATGAGATGTGAATCCATTTTATAATATAACACTGTTTATTTAATAATCAAATGCAGTCTATTTGTACTATTTTAACATTTTAAATTCTATGAAATCCTACTTTGGAACCTTTGCTTTTTAGAAAGATTATTGTTCACACTTATAATGTATTCAATAGAAAGTTCTTCATTAAGAATATGACATCCAAATCATAACATTACTCCCAAGATGATTTATAACTCAATTTCCAGAAATGCATTGTGGCAAAAAAAATAAAATAAAAAGGAAGTTCCATATAGTTAATTTTGAGTTTAAAGGAATAGTTGGCCAGGAAGCTGTCTTTTTGTATTGTGTCACTTCTCAAAATATGTGTACAGATAAGGAAGTTAATAACTATTAAGAGAAAATGGGGTTCTGTGGTAAAATAAAAACATATATTAATATATGAATTAAATATAATTAAAGGTTTTTAAATTGAAGTACTCTTCAGAATTCTTGATGTGTTATGGTATATGTGGATATCCAAAAAGGAGGCTTTAATATTCATCATTTCCAAAACTAAATTGACTCCAGGACACTCCTTTCCTCCCCATTCCTTTAGTTTCCATGAACACACTTAGGGAAAGTATCCTTTTAAAACTGAAGGAAGAAAGGGCAATGGGAAAGAAAAGATTGGTAAAGAAGGAAGAAATTGATTTTGATAGATCGATCAGTTTTAAGGAATAGAAAACATACAGTCAGCTGAGACAGGATGGTTTTGAGTTAGACAGCCCTGAGTATGGAACTCACCTCTGGCACGTCTTAGGTGTATCAGCTTAATCAGTTACATAATCTTTCTGGGACTCAGTTTCTTCATCTACAAATAGAGAAATAATAACAAACTTACAGGGTATTTTTGAAGACTACAATTAAGTTATTGAAAAATGAATAAATGAGAATCTTGATCTGGAGTTGAATTATTAGAAATGGTTATTCATGGTTGTATGAGGAACCAGGAAAAGCAAAGGAAAACCAGCATGTCTCTTGAGGAGAGGGGAATTAAATATTTGAAGTGTTGAGAAAAGCCACCTTTGGATCCTTTGGATACACAACGGATCTCTAGCAAAAACAGGCTTGCAGTAGTGGGAAGGAGAGAGCAAAGATAGTTCTGGTTGTTAGTCAAACTAATCCTCCTGAAGAACACAAATAAAAATTTTGGACTGTATATTGCTGCATGCTGTTAAATATTTAAAACCAGCTTTCTAGTGAAAGCAAATGCCCTAATTTGTTGTGTTTGTCAAACTTCATGGTGGAAACACTGCCACCATAGCTAATTTCAAGGTATGAACATACATAGTTGGGAAGAGATATTAACAACTCAACCTTGAGAGCCAGTACAAGTCAGCTCCAGCACATGACCCTGTGTGTGTGTGGTATATATGACCTTAAATGCATGGACATGCTGACAAAAATAATATAACTTAGCAGACTAAAATTCAAATAAAGTTAAATATTGGTGGTGCTTTGAGGTAATTTGCTGGAGCTGGTGACTTTGAGCTTTGAAATAACTCCTGAGCTTGCGCAATGGCCGACTAAGCTTCTGGCCCATACAAGGTGTGAAGTCTAATTAGAGACTGTATCCCTATAAAGAGATGCTAAGATCTAGATCTTCTGTGTAATCAGAGTAATTCTACCCCTCCCCCAGCCTCTGGGGACTGAGGGGAACTTTGACATTGAGCTAATCAGATCAGGAGGAAAATAAAATTATTTCTGACAAGTTTTAACCACTAGCCCTCAGATGGATTGGGAACTCACATTAGGGGTTCAAAACACTCTGTAAATCTAAAGTATCCCCTGCACACTTGATACAAGAAAATGGCAATTAGCACTGGGTGTGCATCTTCATCCCAGGTCTCAAAGTATACCCACAAGCATTGAAAGAAAAATGAACATATTTCTGGAAAACAAACAAACAACAAAAACAAAACAAAATTAAGTACAGAAGGAACCATGACACTGTGTATGAGACCAACAGAAGCAACATAAAGCAGAAACAGGTCCCGAAAGAATTGAAATAATTGAAATAGAGAACAAATATGGCTATTACATTTAAAGAAGTAAAACATAAACTTAAAAAATGTTCTAGGAAGCAGAAAATAAGGGATTACCAACCATATTTTAAAAATAATCAAATAAAATTTATGGAATTGTAAAGCATAGTACTATAAATAAGTGCTTCTCAAAGTTTAACAGGCATAAAAATTAGCTGGATGGCTTGTCAAAAACAGATTCCTGGGTCTTACTCTCACAGATTCTGACTTCGTTAGTCTGAGGTCAGGTCCCCAAATTTTAATTTCTAACAAGATCCCAAGAGATACCAGCATTGCAACTCTGAAAATTCCACTGTCAGGAACACTGCTATAAATACAAATACCCAGTAGAGGGGTTTGAAAGCAGTTTGAAACAGCTAAAGAAAGAATTAATAAACTAGATGATAGGTCAGAAGAAATTATCCAGGCCACATGTAGGAAATATAAACTGCTGGAAAACATTAAAAAGAGATAAAGAATCATGGAGAAAGGAATATGAAAAGAGAAATAAGATGTAGCAGAGGTCATATTTGAAGAGAATAATGATTGACAATTTTTCAGAAGTGATGAAAGGTACAATTCACAGATTCAAGAACTCAGATAAATCCCAAGTAGGATTTCTTTCTTAAAAAAGAAAGAAGAAAGGCAACAGCTTTGTTCCACAGCCAGCCAAGTGACTGGTGGGTTACGTGGCTTTCCAGGTCTGTAACTGAGAAGAGCCCAAGTTTGGCAGTATGGGCATACTTCTCAGGAGCTGGTCCAGAATTCCTTCAGTTGCAGCTTTATATCATTAGAGAGTTCAAAGATCTTGGAGTGCTGGGGTATTGCTTTTCCTCTGATCTTGGCAGGAAACAGGAAAATGTGTGTGTGTTCTCTCAATTTTTTTCCCACAAACCGTTGGGGATGGAGACTGTGTTTTATTTATAGGAGGTGTTGTGAGGGAATATTCAATCATCTCTGGAATCACACTGGAACTTGGGGGTAGAGTCGTGTTCACTTCCCTAAGGCTATCACATTGTGTATGATCAGAATTTCACATAGTCATAATTTAGGGGAGTTGCCTAGATATTTTCTTCCTCCAGTGAACATGTTAGGGTCTATGTGGACTGGACACTGTGGACTGATATTCAGAGGCATTGAAGGAAGATTTGTCTATCTCAAATTTGCTGTATGTTAAAAGGCTGTATCTTCTAAAGGAAAGTGAATTCCTTTATTTCATAGACATTCTCAATAGCAAATAACAAAACAGAAGGATTTTCTGTTAACCCTTACTTGGTGGGAAAATTACATTAACAGAAATTTCCATTCTCTAAGGCATTCCTGTTAACTCAGATTTTTACTTTAATTTGTCTAAGTATTTATCTATCTACTATCAAAGGACTGGAAAATTGTGTTAGTTATAAATAAATGGAAGCAACTATAACTGACAACTAGCAGAGAAAATTCTCTCCTCATGCCCCATGAATTTTACTAAATTAATTTTATGACAGAATAAAATCCATTTTGGTGCTCTCGCAGGATAATAAAAATATTATTTAGCTAGAATAGTATAACTTATTGAAAAACATTCTTTCAGCCCTGTTAAATAAAGATTTACTGATTATTTGAGACTTACTATTTCCTAGATACTTATAAATACTGGGGTGGGGTGGATATAAAGATAAATAAGAAAGTAGATTTCTGCATCTGACTGTGCTATTATAACTGATACCAGACTACTTCTTCTGCTACTGGACAGAATATATGTGGCAACTCTTCTTAAGCATTGGACAAAAGCTGGTAAAACACTGTAATCCCAGGGGCAAAGTTAATAAGAAATAAGCCTTATGATTGTACAACTCTGCTTGGGAACAATTTCCTGGTACGATCCCAAAGAACTGGTATCTGAGAAGAGCATGGTGGCCTCACTGAGCTAAAGAGACTGAGATGAAAGTTTGAGTCTACTGACATGTCTGGCTTCTGCAGAATGAGGCATCAGAGACAGAGAACTATGAACAGAGGAGACTCCAGAAGTCTGTGTAGTATCCTCTGTGACTCTGTCGCTGATGGTTGGCCTATATGTGTGCAAGGTGGAACTACCCAAGGCTCTCTAGAGAAGAACACAGGAGCACTAGAGGATGATCATCTGTGGGAAGGGCAGTGCCAGGAAACATTGGATTCTGGCCCTGCCAGACTGGGAAGATCATCTTGACATCTCAATAACATCCTCACACCCAGTTGAGACAGTAGAAAGGCCACACCTTAGGGTTACTGTCTGCCACCTAACAAAGCCTAAAACCAAAATCCAGTAGATCTTTAGAAGAGACAGAGTTTCACTTGGGAAACATATTAGGCTTTGCATTGGTCTTGATAACAAAGCATAAAACCAACGTACTCCAATACACAGTGACCAGCCAGCAATTGAACTGTGCTAAAACAAGAATCAATACTCTTCAGGAGAACATGACAGAATAAAGTCTCTATAATATATTAGCATCAATGTCCAGTATTCAATAAAAAAATTACTAGATATACAAAAAGGATATTTTGATTCCTAGTTAAGAACCAAGGTAGTGGGTAGAAAGTGACTCTGAGATGGGCCTGTTATTGAGCATATAAGACAATGATTAAAAAGTAAATAATTCAAGTCCTTGATCTCAAAGTCAATATATTTGCTAATTGGAGTGGATTATAAAAAAGTTCACAGACAAAGCTGAGATGGGTCTTAAAAGTTGAGCAGAAGCTTGCAAGGCTGTGGGGGGAGTATAAGGGCAGTACTGGTTGACAAACTGAAGGCCTGATGGCTTGAAGCAGTGGCCTTGCAAGCTCAGTAGTGGTTAAGAACATGGCTTTCATCTTCAAATAGGGATAATAATAATGCTTACCTCTTTGGGTTGTTGTAAGTACTAAATGAAGTATTCCAGGAATAATGCTTGGTTCATGATAAATGTTCAATAATGTTAGTTATTATCTTGGGAACTTGTTTGGTGTGCTTTGGAAGAAGCTCTGTACATCAGTATAGCTGCATTATGCATGTAGAAAAAACTTAAAGCCTAGTATAGGACCAAAGCTAAATGAAATAGAAGACGTGAAGGTGCCCAGCAGTGCTGGTGCTCAATCAGCTAAGGGCAAATCAGCTTTTATGGGTTCACTCTGGAGAGGCAAAGCCAGAATAAAAAAAAAAATCAAGTGCATTGGATGAGGCCTATAGGACTGACAACAGGCAGAGGGTAGTTATACCTTCCCCAGTGCAATGTCAATTCTTCTCTATGTGAAAGGCTAATAGACAAAATCAGGGTCACTATTCAAACAGCTTAGAGTTCAGAGAGAGGTATTTGCAAATAATGGCTGAATATGAGAAATAAGGTCAACACAGAGTAAAATTGCCAATTAGCTCAGTATAAACCAGATGAAATGTACCCTTGAGGATATTAACTAGATGCTACATGAAGAAATATAAGTATTATCAGAAAAATAATGACAGCTAAAAACTAGATCATGTTCTTCCAAATCCTGCTAGTGGGTAAGCTATCAATGTATTCTCCTTTCTCCTATAAAAAGTTTTAGAGAATTTCCTCAAATGACACTTTGGTGTTAATATTTTTATTTTGTTTAATGCCTAGACTACAGAAGTTTACTAAAGGTAACACAACGTTCAGTTATAAATGTTTCTATTGCAAACATAAACCCACCTCTCTCCATCCATCAGACCTTGACTGGAATGCTAGGGCACTGCGCCACATCCTGAAACGTTTGAAATTTGTCAAACAGGAAAGAAAATGAATCCCCAAGACATGGGCTTCCCTTAAAAAATGACTTGTTCAAGTTTCAAGACCATCTGGAGAAGCCTCTTTATCTATGCCCCCCACTCTCTCATTCTCAATCATCCACTCTTCTTCCTGTGCTGTGGAAGATTTAAAAAAAAAGAAGTAAATAAATGAGAGGAGTTCTAGCCTCTGTCCCTAAAGAACTTTTGGTCTTTCGTTAATATCCTCCCAATATAAGGTATAAATGAACCAGTTCAGCTGATGTTTAATAATTAGTGTACTTCAAAATATATAAATAGCTCTGATAAAAGTAGCTGAATCTATTATGTTAATCATTAAATAATCTGATAAAGATAACTATTTATTGATGTTTAACAATGGCCATCTCTTTACTGATAATAACTACATACATACACACATATATATATAAAATATATGAGGAATTCTGAGGTTATAGATTGTTCAGCTTATCTTACATATGCTACATAGGAACTGTTAAATAGCAAAAGCTTAGTCTCTAAAGGCATGGAGTTCTTTGATGTGGCTACGCAGGAAGTATCATAGAATCAATGACTTCTGCACAGTGGGAAACAATTTCAATTAGAATTCAGTTTGGAAGGTTTTCTCTATCCATCAAACAGCCAGGACGGTTATAAAGCGCTTTCCATTGCCACAATACTCTGAGAGTGGCAGTAAGAACTGTCACGTAGAAAGAAAGGGATGTAACTATACAGTGCTGGGGTAGAATTCGAAATCATGTCAGATTTATTCACAGCCCATACTTACTCTTCCTCGGTGCTTCCCTCTGGGGAAAAGATGGCTCAGAAAGGTATGAGGTTGAATCCTGGCCTTTGGGCAAATTTCCTAATACTCCCTGCTACCTTTCATTTCCTTCATCTTTAAATCTCAGTACATATCAAATACTAAGTATGTGTTGCACTTAATGAATTTTTGTTTAATTGAGTGAATACCTGGAATGAAAAATAGGTAATTGTGAAGAGGTGAAGATGAAAATAAATAACATTTCTTTTATATTTGTATAATGCTTGGCACATAGCAGGTGCCAAATTGATTGTTGCTGCTTTCTATTCTCATTCCTTAGGGAAAGCAGCCATACCCTATACTTCTTTTGGTTCATCATAATCTAGCTAGTATAGTCCTAGAAGAATAAAATACATCCTTATTGGTTAATTAGCGATACTCATCTTATATAATAATAATTGGAAATTGGGGATTTATGTCAGGCTGATGTATACTAATACATTATAGTTACCTAGGCAAGCAGTGCTTAAGACACAAGCTTCAGACTGCAAAAGCTGCAGACTGTCTCTGCAGATGTGTTTGATATGGTCATGCAGAGTACTGAAAAAGTGGTGCAGATTTGAATATACCCTTTAGAAGGGTATATGTGCTCTGTTCTACTGTAACCTGCATCACTTCTTACTATCTTATGGGCTAATTTCATGAACAACTCATTTCATGAACTGTAGACATTTAAGTATGTACCTCGGGCTTAATGCTAAGGTAAAAAGTATTAAGAATTGCACTGGAGAAACAGGGCTATGGCCTCTGACTGAAACCCAGGTGGCGAAAAGCTTTGCAAACTAATAACTCGATGATTGGTAAAAATCTCGAGTATTCTTAGCTTATACCACATATTAGTTAATTGAAAATCCATAAATTTTAGGAAAGCTAAGGTAATTCTGATGAACTTTAGTGCATAAGTCTGATCCAATAATTTTTAGATGAGGTATAAGTTGACTCAAGATTAGTTGTAAAATGAAATCTATATGAAGATAATCAGATAATATTAACCTCAGAAAATCAGCATGACTAATAAAAAGTAAAGTTCCAATTTCACCAATGGATGAAGTGAGAAAAGTGGTAATGAAAAAATTTATTTTGATCTTGGAGGTACATAGAAAGTGGTCTATTCCAGGTTTTGTAGGAATATTAATAAAAATTCAGTCATCAAAACTGTCCAGCCAGAATTATGCATGTTAACTATAAAAGGAAATGGAAATAATGCAAATTTTAGTATTATCAAAATAAATTTCTATTTGTATTTAGTCAATGGAATGTAGTTTTCTTTCAGCTTGAAATTTACTACATAATTTGGAATGAAACATCAAAGTTTTCTTTTAATTTTAGAAGACCCTTTGTATTTTACAAGTATGGGACAGGTTTGTTTGCTCTCATTTAAGATCTGCATTTAATTTTAGAAGAAAATTCTGTGATTCAGTGTGTAAAGCAAGTTTTATATTTCAGGCTAAATTAATCATCATACACTTTCCTTTTTTCTCCATAATTTAGAAAGAAGGTAAAAACCTTTACTTTGTTTACAGATGTATGGCAAATGCCTAAAGTAGTTCCTGGAATATGATGGGCATATTTATTGAATAAATGAAACTGCATTATTCCCATGACACCATAGTAGGGTTTCCCAAATCACAAAAAAACTGAGAAAATAGTTTATCCATTGAAAGGATTGTTTTTAATTTTGTAATTGCTGTCGTCTGAATGTTTGTGTCCCCTTTCAAATTTATATGTTGAAATCCTAATCCCATACTGATGGTGTTAGGAGGTGAGGCATTGGGGAGGTGATAAAGTCATGAGGACAGAGTGTTCATAATTGGGAGAAGTGCCCTTATAAAGGAGACCTTGTAGAGCTCCCTAGCCCGCCTTCCACCATGTGAGGACACAGTGAGAAGCCTGCTGACCTCATCTGACCATGCTGGCATACTGATCTTAGATTACTAATGTTCATAACTGTGAGAAATACATTTCTGTTGTTTATAAGCTACCCAGTCTGGTATTTTTGTTACGGTAACCCAAATGGACTAAGACGTTAATTATGTACTATCTTCTAATTAAATTTGGTAACAGACTATGATAGGATTTATTTGTTTAATAATTTTATTTGGAAAATAAAATTTGGACACCATGTGTAATTTGGGAGGGAAATTTCATTGGTTTATTAAATCACAAAGTCTGACTGCCACTGCAATGGAGCAAAGAATACAATGGGCTGTTCTCTGTTATCAGACATTATTCCTGACCTGTTAGTTCTTTGGATAACACTTGCTATCAGCTTTTAATTTTTTTCCTACCTATAACCCCTGTGGTCTTAGAGTGTATTCTGTGTGTTTGAAATGTCCTCTTGGATAAAACACCTTTCATTCCTACTGAAGAATATATGTTTTTTTTTCATTAGCTTATATATTGTGTGAAAAAGAATGACCTGGCAGGCATGGTTGAGAGTTCTGAGTTCTTAACAGTTTTTTGCACAGTGTAGGTACAGAATGAAAATTTGTTTATTGCATGAATTAATGAATGAATCAATTGGATGAACTGAACAAAGTTAAGGAATACTGAGAAAATGGAGATTGGCTTTTTTGGTGCCCTTATAACAAATAAGGTTTTTAAAATTGTTTCAATGACCCAAGCAACACTACACAAATAGAAATGTGATTGTTTCCATACTATGCTTGTGGAAATGGAGGCACCTAAATATAACCCAAGAATATAAACAGCTAAGTAACTAATCCACAGCTAAAGCAGTAAAATGTAAGGCTGTTATCCAAGTTTTCTTGCCTCTCTAGTTAAACCTTGGGCCTTGATTTTGAACACAATGCTAATGGACTTCAAGTAGAGCAATCATTGCTGGTTCAGTAAAAAAAGCAAGTGTCTTTAGAGGCAGAAGTTTGGAACAACCAAAACAACTTCAAAAAGACATCATTGTTTCTGGAAGGAAGGGAGAACTCAAGAGGAGAAAATTGCTGTTGTCCAGATACAAGAAGGTCAGAAATGGCCTTATTTGTCTGGACCTGTAGATCTGATTTGCAAAATTCCCAAAGAAGGTACATTTTCTATATTTACATCTATTTAATAAAAGTTGCCCTGACAATACCAAAGAAACCAAAACACAAACCCTGAGGAAAAATCTAATGATACCTTAAAAATTATTTGGAAAATAATTATAAAATTTCAAATACTAGAAAAAATATATTGAATATTTGAATTATCACATGTGTTCTCACTACCTAGGCTCAGCATGTTAACATTTTGTTACATTTGCTTCACTTGTTTTTTTAAAATAAAACAAATTCTAGTTTTAGTTGAGCCCCTTTTATCTCTAACCTGATTTCAAATTTTACCCATTTCTTCCCAGTAAATTAGATGTTTATTTTTCTTTACTTACAGTGCATACATTAATCACATAGAGCTGTATGTTAAAAAGCTTTATTCTGCAATTGCCTTTCTCTTTAACATCATGTTTTTAAGGTCAAAAAATATATTGACATGTGGACCTAGTCTACTGAATGAATTGGTGTTTAGTATTCCATTGTATGAATATGCCAAGATTTATTTACCATTCTCCAACTTGATTTTCAACACAACACTAGAGTAGGAGTAGGGATCTTTTGACTATTACAAAAAAAATGCTGTTAAAAATATTTTAGCATATCCCTTTGTGCATACATGTAAGAGGTTTTCAGAAGTATAATTGTTTGCCAGAGTATGCAGTTTCAACTTTGCTGCATTGAGCTAAACTGTTCTTTAATGTGGTTTTACTCTAACAAAAGCATTCCCACTGCTATATATTCTTTCCGACATTAAATACTATCAGAAATTTAAACTTTTGATAATACTTCCAGTGTGAACAGGCATCTCACTGTGTTCTTAATTTGAATTTCCTTGCATGCTAATTGATTGCTTCACTATAGGTTTATTAGCCATTACATGGAAATTTCCCTTTTTATATATTTTACCCATATTTTTTTCTACTAGGTTGTCTTTTTTTAATTGATTTGAATGGAGTCTTTTTATATTCTGAATCATATTTTAGAAAATACTTTTATATGTGTATTCCTGTAGCTCCAGGAGGAAGGGGATTCCCCACCTAGGGCAAGTTCCCCATCAATCAGATGAAAGTTAAGGAAGACATGTGAAAGAGCAGGTTGAGAGAAAGGGTTTTATTACCCATGGCTCAGTCTCTCACTTGCTCTACTGCCCAGCCCAGCTCCCTCTGTCCCTGCTGCTGCAGAGCACACTTGCTTCTCTTGCCTGCCGCTTCCTGGAAGAACTCCATGGGCGGGTCCCTGGTGACTGGCTGGCAGCAGACCAATTATATACCAGGGATGGAGGGGAGGAAAGAATGGCCATTTTCTCGCCACTCCTTGCCAAGGCCCACTATGCAAATAGGTCCTTATCCGCACACATTCCGAAAGCCAGAAAAAACTTCACAGGAAGTCATTATACCAAAAATTTGGCCTCCGTGCTGTTTGGAGTTGTAATTTTTTACCCTGATTTGACAGTGAGACTTCATGAGACCTCCACTTTGATGTTGGGATTTTTTTAAATGACATATACTAAAAGATGTCTTTGTTTAGATAGAGACTGTAAAATTTCAGTTAATACTAATCTGTTACAATTCAAAGTTTAAGTTTTGTACATGCTGATATGGGTCACTCTTGCCTGACAGAAAGAAAAGTTTTGGTAAATGAAATGTGCCAGAGAAGATGACTCATTGCCAAATCACCCACTTAGGCTGTACATGTGCTTCACTACTAAATAATTTCAGATTTTACAGATTGGGAATTAGAGATAAGTGCCTGTGATGATTAATTTTATGTCACTTGACTGGACCACAGTGTCCAAATATTTGGTCAGACATTATTCTAGAGGTGTTCTTTGAGGGGTTTGGGGATGCGTTTAACATTTAAATTGGTGGACTTGAAGTAAAGCAGATTACCTTTCACAATGTGGGTGGTTCTCAACCAGTCAGTTGAGGATCTTAACAAAACAGAGACTGACCTCCCTGAGCAAGAAGAAATTCTGCCAGCAGGTGAGCTTAGGACTTAAACCACAACATCAGTCCTTTCTTGCATCTCCAGCTTGCTGTGAAAATACTGAGCTTGCTAGCTCCCATGATCACAGGAGTCAGTTCCTTAAAATAAATCTCCCACTGTATATACACATTTCCTATTTTTTTTCTATTTCTCTGCAGATGCCTAATATAGTGTCCTTTAGTAATGAACACTTAAGTAAACACCTTTCCTATTATCAGAGCTCATTATGTATTTCTTGTCACAGCTGGCACATTGAACTGAAACTATACTCACGTCTTCTATTTGAAAATGAAGATCTTCCATAGTTAAGTGTTTGTACTTGTTACTAATTTGAGGTTGTTTGAGTCATAGATTAAAGACACCCCAAGAATTTACTAGGATATAGTAGAGGCTTTACCCCTGCTTCCAGGCAGCAATGTGAGTTACGATGTGCTTAGACCTGAGGTCAGGTTAAAAACAGGTATCAGGTTTCAATGTTAATTTCTGGCAGGCGATGATGACCACCAGGAGGACTGAACTGAGAAAAATTCTGTGGCCATTTCTGGGGTCAGGAAGAAAAAGGCTGTGATCTAGTACTGATATTTACTGTAGGAGGCAGAGGAACACATATGCTCTCCATTTACTATCTCTAGCTTAGGTCTTAGGCTACCAATGTGAAAGAAGTTCTTCTAGCTCACTTGTGAGAAAGCCCACCTCTCCAGGACCAGGAGTGCCCAAAACTCTAGTTAATGTTGATCAGTCTATCTTTGTCTGAGTGTCCCTTGAGAGTGTGAGATAACAATAAGATTCTGGTCAAATAGTTTACCACTGAACCATAATTATCAGAAGAGATCATTACCTAATTTATTTTATTATGTCCCATGTATTGATAATTACATTACCATTCCTATACCCCAGCAATATATTTGCTTTAAAATAAAAGTACCAGGATTCTTTTGAATTTCTATAATATTTGCAATCTAATCTATGAAACTTAATATATGGTTTTGTTTGTTACTTAAGGTGTTCATGCATTTATGGCTTCAGGAAGGTTGTAGCTACTTGAGGGCAAGACTGAGCCTTTTGTTTCTTTTGTGTCCTGTGTAAGAGCTCAGTAAATAGTGGCTGGATTGAATTGTTTTTCGGGACCATTGAGTCTCAGGTCTTGAAGATTCTGTATGTAGCTGCAGAAAAAAAGGTCAGCATGTTCTTGGCTCACCAAGTAGTGTATTAGAATGAAAATAGAAAGTATAATGTTACCCTTAAGGAAGAACATGTTCTGGTCACTATGCTTCCAGAAAACCATAACTGACCTGAAAAATGACTAAAGAAGGGCAGTTTTGGGTTGATAAAGGTGCTGGTAATTTCTTCAATGAGAACAAACTAAAATGACTAGTATCATGGCTCATTTAGAAGATTTTGCTTCCTAAGAAACATCTACAATAGGGCATAGAGAAAGAAGATTAGGAGGACGCCAAGTGGGTAGCTCCTATTGGACTGAATTCCTGAGAGATCCCTGGGTCGGGGTGGCAAAGGATTTCTGGGCCTGGGTGGCTTATGTAGCATTATCACAGATATAGCTATCAGTGATCCTGAATGAAAGAGGACATCACTTCTGTCTATAAAGACTTAGGTCTGCAGTAACAGACTCTGGTCTCTTAAGGTGGAAAAAATCTACACTGCCTCTAAATAGTCAAGTCTGTTTTGCTTCATATCTTTGTTAGAGTAATCAGCTGCCTTTAGAATTTTCCATTTTGATTTTATTTTTCTGTCTACTTAGCTTATGAAACCAAGTTTAAGTCTGAGACATACCTGCCCCTAATTGGTGTCTCCTTATCTGTTATTCCTTCTGTAAACATTGCGTGGTTAATCAGACCCACGTCAAAGTTGCTATCAATTTTGATCCCAGAAAGTCAGCTGTATCCTTCCTATCACATTGCCTTGGCCTGGATCTACTTTGGTCCACTGATGTCTTTGGTCGCTCAGCTTTGCCTTAATACACAATACAGAGAAATTAGGACTTTTTTCTCTGAAAAGAGCAAGAGAAAGTAGGTTATAGATGAGTCAATAAATTGTGACTCATTCACCAAGTTTCTAAAAGTTAAGAACTGGGGTTAAAAATTATGCCTTAATAGCAAGTAGCAGGCCCAGCAAATAATATTATTCCTGAGTTGTATAGAACAGAAATAAAAAGACCCCAAAAGAGCTTGAATCAGTTAAAGAAGGAAATTTCACTAAAAGGAATTTATTTCACTACCAGTGTTTATAACACTTGAAGATGATATTGAAGGACAATCAGGTTTGTTCACTAAATATGACTGTTGACATTAGACTGAACAAGCAATTCCTTTAAATGAAGCATTTTTGTTTTGTTTTGTTTTTCTACATTCATTACATTGTTGAAGTTGTGTCTTTTTTTAATCTTTTTCATGTTTTCATGTGTCCATTCTAAAACTGAAGAGATTAGTTCTGCATTTTCATGCCTTCACCATAATAATAATAAAGCATATTTATTGAAAATATTTCGTGAGCTAAGTGCTTGATGCAGATTTTCTCACTTAAGCCTAAAAACAATCCTACATGGTTGATATTATCATCATATGTCTTTTGCTGATGAGGAAACTGAGGCATGCAGAAGCTAAGTAACTTACAAAAGTTCGTATGACAGAAAATGGCACTCCAGGATGCGAACTTCATTCATTTGATTACAGAGCCCATATATTTGTCCATTTCATGTTTTAGCTCATGATTGTGAGCCTGCTTTGGAAGGTCCATCCCAGGAGGTTGGTGTTTACCCTCCCAGCCTTATTTCAGGCTTTGCAGTATTGTCAGTATCTAAACTCATCTGCTGATGAGATTAATCCTACTGCAACCATAGCCCAGAAAGTAAAGTTAATAAATCTTCTCTATTCATGCCCAGGAACGTAGTAGACTGAATGTGAAAGAGGCCAAAGCAGGTTTAAAGTGATTGAAATGACAAAAGGTGAAATGTGAGTGAAGTGAATGGATTACAAAAGCATGTATGAATAGTCGTACACAAGTGAAGCAAATTCAATATAAATTCAATTTCTGACCACGTGCAGAGGGAAAACAAGGGTGAGGGAGCAGAAGAGTCAAGGGTAATGAACAGCTTTATTACTTTTTTTCATTGTGTTACTACATATGGGTTTCTGCTGCTATTTATTAATACACAGAGGTTAAAGTTTGTGTAAAATGCCAGTCATAACATTATGGAAGGCTAAGTGCCACCCTGCAGTGGAGAATGCCGTTTGAAGTCAGAAGATAAAGAAAAAAAAATCTCGGTTTCTTTTCAGTATTGCAACATGCTGAGAGTATTTTAGAAGTTAAAACGAAAGATTTCTTAACAGCCATGCTGGGTTCTGTTGGCTGAGTCAGTTGTTTTTTGAAAGGTGAGTCTTGTCTGGATTATGCAAGGGAAGTGGTGCATAGGTTCATACTAAGCCCTTTCTCCTGTGCAAAGGGTGCAATATTCAGCTTTGAGTAATATAGAGAGGCTTAACCATCTTAGTGAATAGTGCCAATACTGTGAGAGTTTCTGATTTCCCAAGGAAAAAAAACAGAAATCAAGGGTTTTTTTGTGTGCAATTTACCAAATTTCAAAGTTGACACAAGTATTTTTAAGATACTGCAAAGATGAAATAAACTCTTTCTGCCAGCTGAATGTGGCCACATTTTTTGTGTCATCTCTCTTCTAGGTCTGGCTTCTCTGAGGTTGTCCACTGCTTTTGTCAGATGAGGTGGAGATTCTCCAGTTCCTAGGTTGGAATCTGGGAGACTCCATTGTCTGAACCTACATTCTGAGCTCAGTAGCCATGGGATGGACTAGATATTGGGGCTGATCGTTAGAAACTAGGGACAGCCCCAAGGATGAGGCAGTGGTTCAGTACAAACTCAGCAGCAGGTAGGACAATGACTCCCAGAAAGAGTCATTCAGGGCATGGCAGGAGTCAAGCAAGATACAACAGATGGAAAAGTGAGAATGTGTGAGCAGACAGTGGTCAGAGAACCCATATAGGGGAGTGGAGGTAATAAATGTCTGCTAGAAAGCCTATTTGCACAGCAGAATTCCTGAGGGAAGAAAGGCATTGAGAGGATTGAGACATATGAGCTAAAACTACAAGGTGGGGACTTGTTTCAGATGTGGAATAGAATACATGGTGTGATCCAGAGTCACTTGGGTTGTTGAATTAGGTCTTTTGTCTAACTCAGCCATAAGAGTAAGCTTAGCTCCAAAAAGCCTAAAACAATGATGGGCCTGCATGTCAGGGAAGGAACTGAAATTGGAACTCTGGCTAGAATTCAGCTCTGAACAAGGGATCAGAAAGGGCAAAATGTCAAGAAGGCAGGATGGCTCCAGAGGCCACTGGTCTGTCTTCCAGTGAGAGAAGAACACACTTCCGTTGAGAACATCCAGAAGCATGTCCAGATCCCACTTGCAGTGATGGTGAGAACCTGAAGGAACACTCATGGGCTTTTCCTAAGGAAGAGTTCTCTCTGAAAATAACCCAAAAGACCTTGGGCCTTTGAAAATCAACAGATGTTTGACCACTTTGTAGTTGATTATTATCTAGCATTTAAGCCGGCATTCAGACGTACCTGCCTGTGTCCAGTGAACTGATGGGTTGGGCTTGCCGGTTATCTTTTTGTAAGAGGGGCAGTTGAGCTTCTTGGGAAGGAGCTCATTTCAAATGAAGAGGAGCCAGACAAGAATAGGTTGACTCAGTAAGAGAATCTGAACATCAGCTGGGAGGAGAAGACACAATATAGTGATGGTCACTGGGGATTCATCTCATGTATTATTAGCACTGGCCCAGGCCCACTGGACTCATGTACGAGTCCCATGGAAAGCAGTGTTGTTTTTTTTTTATAAAGCTCTTAAAAGTCATTTCACAAAATTCTGGCTACTGTTCTAGTGCACTTCCAGTGGAGGAAGATACTAACTTGTAATGCACACAGATGCATCTTCAGCACACTGGAACCCTGACCTGTTGGGAGCAGGGCTCCATGGCAGACCTGGTGTCTCAGCATGAAGGCAAATAGGGCAGTGGAAGAAACACATTGCGGGAAGTACACCTGAGTGAAGTGTTCCTGAGCTCATTGATGGGGCCTACTTTGCAGAAACTCAGAAAAATGTGGGAGACAAGAAAAACTTGGAGAAGAATCTGAGGTCCCATTTGAGTAAGCAGAGGTAAGGAACATATGCTATACCCATTTACATAACCCACTGTGTGCTTCCAATTTGCTAATGCTTAGGACAAACCTGTGTTCCATTTTTAAGTCAGAACATGTACACCTGTGCTTGTCCCTCAATTAAATGTAGGCAATAGAAGTTGAGGCTGAAATAGAAAGACAATGGTTGTGCTGAATTTTTTCCCATAGCAATACAATTTAGTTTGCTGAGTGTTTTCTAAATGCAAAGTACTGCTTTCTAAGCCTCCCTGTTACCTGTGAAGCCCTGAGCAGTTTTGATGGCATTAAGCATCATCTCGAAATTTAGTGTCCTACGGTTCTTCAACCATAGACTACTATTTCTAAGACACTCTTGTCTGTGACATTCCATATTACTTAGGAAATAAATAAGCTAATCCATTTTACTTAAAGACATACACAGGTATACATGAATGCTCACATGTGAGTGCACACATACAGATAAACAGAAACAGAAAGATAATTAGAGAGGGAATTAAGCATGTAGAACTGCTGATCATGATACTCCTTGAGATAGCAAGTCTTATTTATTTCACTGATAGTCATTATTGAAAAAGGGACTTTGCAAGACCACAGATTAAAAAGTAAAGGTATAGAAAGTGAAACAGTTGTTTCTTGTCCCTCTTTTAAGATCATGGCTGAAATTAAGTGGCTTCTTCAAAGGTTCATGTCAGAAAAATGTTCTGCCTTTATAAATAAGGCAGTGTGCATGAAGCATATTAATTTTTTTTTTTTCTGCAAACCTGTTCTGGAATGGAGTTTAGATCGAGAAAACAGTCAAAAAAGGAATAGTAATGCATTGTTAGGTAATTATATTATAAAATGTTACCCCATATATGGGGTCTCTTTGGCAGACACTTGTGCTCCCATGTTTTTCAGTGCGAGTGGCTTACATCAGAACTGACATCTTCCAGATGTTAGTCACTTTGATTTTTTTCCCCGGTGCTGCAAACGAGTTGGCATGGAAACAACTCTTTGCTGGCAACATGACATATGATTCAAGGCAAAATGCATTTTAACACAGATGAATAGTTCAGAATCTGCCTTCAACAAAAGTCATTTTGAGGGCTGTTTTGAATTTGTTGGTGCTTTGTGACAACTTTTTCAACTTAGATAGGAAAAATCAAAGCATTCCGTGTTATGCAATGTAGCTATTGCTAAATGCTATCTGGCTCTCCTGTTGAATAAAAGCTTCAAGTTTAAAAATGGACTTTAGGTGTAAGGAATCTAAACAAAAAATCTTGCTCATGGAAATTACCTATTTGTTTTAAAAAATGAGTCCTCTTATGCAAACCGAATATGGACTGGTAGTCTGCTCTTCCATACTAACAGTTAGAACTATAGTTACTTCAGTTGGGATTTTTTTTTCCTTAAGAGGACTGTGGAGAGATGGAGGAAAAAACAGATTCTCTTCATTTTGCCTTGCTAGCTAGCATTGTTCACCCACTTCACAATCTCTATCAGAAAGGCTAGGAGCACAGGATGTCCTTGTTCTTCTAGATAACCTCCCCACCCCCCCGACCCCAATGTAGTGCCTTCTGCTTGCTCCAGATATTGGAAACTTCTTTCCCATGCTCGTCCATTTCTTGTTCTCCTCTTCCAGGCTCAGGCATTTAGGGGCCTGTACAAAACCCTTTAGCGCCCTCTTTCTTGGTCTTGGCCGCAAGAGGCCACATGCCCCAGATAGTGCAGCTACGAACGGTGGAGTCGAGGGCCTAGGGATTATACTGAGCAAAAACTTCAAAGACTACCAACAAGGGACATGTAGCTGAGTGTGAGGAAGAAGTGTGAGGAAGTTTTTTGTGTTTTTTAAGGTACTGATACTTTGCTCTTTCTCATTACCAGAGGATAACTCAGAGAATGTTTGAGTTATAACACACTAAGGGATTACAGGTTCCTCAGAGACCTGAGCCAGGTCAAATGCATCTTTGCAACCACAGAGTCTCGGCTGGGGCTTGGTACATAGTTGAATGAGGTAAAGACTAAAATAGAAAGACAATGGTTGTGCTGAGTTTTTTTCCCATAGCAATACAATTTAGTTTGCTGAGTGTTTTCTAAATGCAAAGTACTGCTTTCTAAGCTAACAAGATGCCTAAGACACTGCTTTCTCCCCCCAATTTAGCATTTAATTTCATTTATGCATGCATTTTAAATGAAGGCTTCTTCTAGGGAACATGTTGTTTCTTTAATAACATAGCAAATTTCTTTAGCGTACGCTTGTCTTATTTACAAAGTCAGTTTGCACTAAACAATTATAATAATGTGGTTATTAATGTGCACTGTATTAGCACTTAACACTCTTTAAAATATGGCCACAATCCCAATAAGCCATATTACATATGAACACATAGTTTATATACTGTATATAACCTTTGATGTTTAAAACAGCCATGAGATAAGATAGCTATCATCCCAAGATTTAGAGTCATAATACAAGCTAGAACATCCAGTGTGGCACTTCCTAGCTATATCTTTCTGGAAGAATTGCTTAACTTAGCTGAAACTGAGGTTTATTATTTGGAGTTAATTATACAGTTGTGCTGGGGTTAGGAAAGCATTTCATACATAGTAAGTGCTCAATAAAGTTTGGCTGTTACTATCATTTCTTAAATGAACAAATGAAGATCAGCAAAGTTAACTAGCTTTCCAGAGTTCACACAGCCAGACAACCGCATGTCAGACTGACCCAAAGTCTTTCCTTGCCCTATTCATACAATGCGTACCTCTCTATTTAGGGGCAGACAGATTCAATGAACTAAAAACATATGTCATTTATCCAAAGTAAACCCTGGTTAGATGCAAGCTGACAATGGTGTGTACTTTACCTTTTGCAGCCTCTATTTTCTCATATGCAAAAAGAAAATGACCTACATGTTGATTAGCCTAGCTATCAGCATTTAAAATATTTCTGTACTCAGGGGTCAGTAAGCAGAGAGGCAGTTTATACAATGGAAAGACGTTGTTATTAGGTGCTGAACCTCAGTTTCCTCATCTGTAAAATTGTAATAATAGCCCTGGGCTGGATTGTTGTGAGCATTTGGAATAACGAAAGGAAAGCACTAGCATGGGATTGCCCATAGTAGGTGCTCTAAAAATAACTGCTGCAGCATTTCTGTCATTAGCTCCAGTAAGTCTAGAGCAGTTCTCTGCAAGTTCACTCCTAAGGAAATGAGGAGCTTTGCACGTGCCTGAGGGCCACAGCTCAGTGAGCTAACTGCTTAGCCTGTTTATCTATGAAAGTTCTTTATTTCATTTAGGGGGTGGATTGCAGCCTTAGGGCACCTACTGTGCAGCTTCTCAGTGTTAATTTTGGAGCATTGCAGCAAACCAATGGAGTAGGCGGTTCAGGCCACCAGCTGCACAGTGATTCCCTCTGCCATCTGACTGTGAGCTCAGCCCCAAGAATTCACATAAGGAGATACAGGGGGAGGGGAGGGGGCCATCTTTCTGCTCTGTGCTTGAGAGATGTATTCCCCTGCCACAGAAGGGAAACTCGTGAGTGATTGGAGGCCACATGGCTAACACAAAGGAGAGAGTGATTTCTTATTAGTAAGTAGTACTTGTGGCATTAATAATAACAATAGCCATGAAATAACAAAACAGTCTCTGTCTTTGAAATATAGGAGAGAAATAATTGGCCCAGAAAGACATTATCAGTTGGAATGTTCCATATTTGCTTGATTTACCATCTTCAAGCAGTTCAAACAGCTTTGCACAATAAACTTAAATGCTTAAAATATCCTCCTTGTGCACTGAAGCATCTTTTATATACTTGTTGCTGTAGTTTGGAACACTCTTGTTGCAGAAATAAGAAATCAAAATAGACCCAATTTATTTTACTGATATTTGAAGGTAATTTTTCCCTTAATGAATGCATCTGTTTGGATGATAAATTGTCCATTAGACAATGCTCAAGTGTTTTTATGCTCTCTGTTTTGATTACGGAGCTTTTAATGTAGTATTGTAACCACTCTGAATTTTCTCTATAATGCAGTCTTCCACCAAAGAGAATAGACTGGAGAAAATGCCAGACTGACTTTCCTCCCTTAAGTATTTAAATTTATTAAATAAAGACCTAATAGACTGCATCAAGACATATTTCTCTGCTTTGTGCTGACTTTACTGAGAGTTAATCAGTTTCATAATGCTAATTAGATGTCAGCATTAGTGTCCTGTGCATACATTGAGATGGTTCCAACACACAGCACACAGAGCACATAATGTCCAAGACTTGGCTGCTTGTTGTGCTGAACACAATCACAGGAATTTCTGAATCTGTACCACTCTTCTACAGTGTGGTGTGATGTTTTGCTTCCTTTCAGACTCATGAGGGAGTATGTTCAATGTCTGTGTGAGCAGAAGACACACACAATATGGGGAATTAGTTACACAGTTGCTGTTTCTGTCATATTGTTAATGGGAATTACACATCTAAATTTCCCTGTAGCAATAGTTCACAGTTCGCAGTGGGTACTGGGAGGATGTAGAAATGCATGAGAAAATTCAAATAATGAATAGTATGGTATCTTAGTTTGGTTGGATTTTAAACTACCTTTGGAAATGAACACATCTTTATCTTACATAAACACTCTATTAATTTTAGACTTAATGTCAAAACTGGTATATGTTTTACTTCGATGTGGACTCGGCTTCCAGTGCAAGGAAACAGAATTTGACGTGATGCCCAATTCCATTGCATCTTCTTGGAGAAAACTAAGTAATGATATTAAGTTGTTTTGACAAGTAGCTTTGCATTTCTTAAATGTTTATTCCACAGTATCACTTAGCGCTCTGACCTACTAGAGAAGTAATCTTCATGACACTAACTTGCATAAATAAAGGCAAAGAAAGAAAGAAAGAAAGAAAGAAAACCCACAAAGAACCTTCTCTCGAATTCTGGGGACATCATTGAAATTCAATATACTTCTCAAACAGAAATAGATAAAAATCACATGAATATATTGCAGTTTTTCAATTTTAAAGCCTTGGTTTTTACATTGTAAAAAGCTGCAAGATCTTCTCTCCTCCTGCCCCTCAAAAATCTACTTCCTGCTAAACTCTAAAATTAAAAAGAAAATTAAATGGAGCTTCTCAAGTAGTAGTAAGGGTGGCAAGATGGGAGAATCCCTCAGACACCTCCCCAAGGCTCCCAGCTCTGTGGGCATATCCGTAGAACCCTAGAGCTTTCAGGAGAAGTTTTGAAACCACAGCTCAAAAAAATCATCTTGGAAAAACATTTTAACAACTCTTCCTCAGTGAAAGAGAGAACAACCAGTAAAACTGAACTTTTGGATATAACAATATTAACAAAAAATAATAAATTCAGTCCTTCCTTTCAGCCAAGAACACTCATCTCCCAATCAAGGAGTTGCTGAGAATATTCTCTACAATGTAACAGTAAAAAGTAGCCCTTCCTCAATAGATTAGATATGAAAAGTACCAAGTTTTGAGGGTCAAAGTCACTTTCTCTGCGTCCTTCCTGCCATGGCCCATGTGCACCAGTTGGGGTGGGGTAGCTCTAAGGGCAACTCAGTTCTAAAAGGGCAGACACCTCGTCTTGATTTTCCTTCTAGCCTGGTTCCAAGAATAGCCCTTTGTTGAATGAACAGATGAACTTTCTGAAGTCTTACCTCTGGCTTATACTTCTCAATCATGTAGTATTTCCATTGGGTTATGAATATTCCTCATTTTTAAATTTCTTCTGGTACTTTGAAATGTACAGCTTTTTTTTTTTCCTATTTAATGTTGAAATGTGTCGAAACTCCAGGAGTGGGATTTAGGATCGGTTGGAAATCAGGTTTCCTCATTTTTATTTTCATGGTTCATAAAGATAGTCCATTAATCAGGGTGAAACCCAGAAATGTATTACAGTTGTAGCAGGTATCTTCAGAATGGCTTCTAAAATCCATAATTTAAAAAAACATGCAAAATAAGTAGTATTCCTCCTGTGTGCAAGGCATAGTACTTTGGTAACCCAATGAGGTCTTAGTTAAGGCCCCTGTCCTCCAGGAGTTCACGATCTCTTTAGGCAGATAAAACAGATAAATAAACTATGACCAACAGTTAAGTAAAAACATTCATGAGAATAATTCTCATTCCTGTGTTTCTGTGAGTCCAGAGAGTTTTGTAAATTAACTTGGGGAAGCTCCTTATGAGCCACTATACCATTTTCTCTACTTCAAACCTATCTGCAAATTAGATATTCCAGTAACAGATATTCCAAGTTAATGATAAAGGTAAGTTCAAGGAACTCAAACATAATGATGCCGTTTCATTGGGTCCCTGAAGACTCATGTTCACATTCATAACCATATAGGTCCTGAAGACCTTAGACAACTGGGCTAAAGATCTAAGCAAAAGGAAACTGGATTCTAGGACTTGTCTCTCTTCTTTGGCATAGAGACCTTGGGAAGAAAATATACTTTTTTTTACCCACTTTACATCCCTGGCACCTAGAACAGTGCCTGAATAGCAAGTGCTCCTTAAATATTTGTTCATTGAAAGAAAAAAATGGATGAACTGCTATGGTCCCCAGATCTGTTATTTGTCCTTATAACCCTTAGGGGAGAATTAGTAAATTTCAAATGACATCTCCTTTGATAGACAGCTAGAAAATATTGGGTGGTGTTTAATGATGATTAGCATCTGTAACATGAGTATAAAGAAGGAAGTGTTTTTGGGTTAGAGTTAAGTGGTGGGAGGAGATTATTCAGGAACATCAGGCATTGAAAGTATTTTAAACTATTAGTATTTATGTGTTTGGAATGCAGATTTTGATGTACATTGGTTTTGAAGTAGAGCAAATGGTATGGTAGCTCATAAGGACCTCCCCCAACTTCATTTGTCTTTTCCAAACCTCTCTGGACTCACAGACACATAGGAATGAGACTTGTTCTCATGAGTGTTTTATTTATATGTTTCATTTAGGGGGTGGCTCCAATGAAGAATAAAGAGTGGCAGAAAAACAAGAACATAGATGGGTGAGAGTTTGTGTTGAGGCCTGAGGTGAGCACCTGACTAAGTTTTATGATCTGTTATTATCTATGGCAAATGTGTAAATTTGTATATTGTGTTCATAATGACTGCTTTCAGCCTTGCAGTTATCAACTGACATTATGAGGGGCTCTTATCATTTAAAAAGTAAATTCAAACCACAATAGTTAGCCTTAGAGGCAAATGATTAAACAGATGCATTAGCATATATGAATGTATATAATTAGTCTGTATGTATATTACATGTGTATTTCAGCATTTCTTTTGTGTCAATAACTAGATCATTTGTACCTTCAAGTCAGTAATTTTTCATGTATTTATTCAACAAATATTTACTGAGTGTCTACTGGGACGACGAGGCACTGGGGCTCAATGATAAATAAGTCAAATATGGTCCCCATCCCATGTCACTTTTAGCCTAGAGGAAAGTCTAATAAATGAACTGTTGTATAAAGTGGCTCACTATGTGAAGTGGTGTACTATGGGGAGTATAGGTTACTTAGTGACACATTAGAGGAATATCTAATCAGTACTTAGAATTGGGAAAGCTACCAAGAGAAAAGTAGTGTATGCTAACTGAGGTTGGAAAGATGAGAAGAGGTTGATATGTCCTTTAAGAATCCATAGGGCACCCAACATGGCATTGTACATAGACTGGATGATGAATGACTTTATTTTACCTAAATTTTTTTCAAGAGCTTGCTGCAGATCTAAGGTCTGCATGGCATTGGAAGAGATTCAAGGGAGTGTAAGACTTCATCCCTGTAATCAAAATAGTTGAGAGAAAAAAAAGTACTCTAATCGCTTTATACATAGAGGATGTAATTCATAAATGCATGCATAGTATAGACAATGAATATTGAAGAACATCCAGAAAATGAGAGATTGAAATAAGGGTGAAGTGAAAAAGTGGATGTGGGATGTAACATAAAGGAAAAGAGACTTGAGATGAGCTATAGGAGAGGTAGAATTGATGGGGGAGGGCCTGGCATTGGGAATGAATTTGGCCATGGAGGAGAATAACTAGGGGGAAGATCTGAGGTTCCATTTGGCAGAAGGTATGTATTGAGCTACAGTTTTGACTGAATCTTCTAGACCACGGTGTTCAGTTATAGGTTCCTGAATACTGAGAATAGCAAAGACAGAATATTAAGCTGCCAAGAAGACAAATCACCCCTTTTCCTCAAACCAAATCTCCGTACCTTCTTCCTCTTGCAGGGCCATTTGATTGATTGATGTTTTACACAACAGTGAGTCTTCAGGGGACCTCTGATACAAAAGTGAGCTGTTAATTGTCTGTTAATAGATAAACAAGAGAGAGAAAGAACAAGGGGAGCAAGAGCGAGAGAGACCATAGGAGGTAAAGGCTTACCTGTCCTTCCCATGAAGAAGTGAGAGGGAGCTAGAAGCTTGTCAAGGTTATTCTATCATTTTCTTCAATTCCCATACTCCTACTGCTACCCCCTTTTTAATCCTTCAAGTCTTTTACAGCAGTGAGTCCAAGTCACAAATTCATATCACCTTATTTTATGTCCCTGTTACTAAAAAAGATACATTAATTTTTGAAGGAATGAGGATGTGGCCAGAGGAAGGAGCCCAAAGATGCTGGTTATTAAGTAATGAGAATCCAGAAAAACTGAGAAGGGACAGGATTTATAATCAATCCTTATTTATAATAAAATTACAGGCTTTAGATTTTAAGAGCAAGGAGATATTCATTGAATTTGAATAGCCTCAGTTGTCTAAGGAAAGTAGGTCACATCCATGTGTGGTTGCCCTCTCTAATTTGCAGCCCTGCAGGGTCTCAGCATATGCAGTTCCTTCTGCCTAGAATGCTTCCCTACTCACCTACTCCTACTTTTTTGCCTGGCTTTCTCCTATTCAAGATTCACATTTTAACTTAAATGTATCTTCCTGAGAGAGGCCTTCCATGACTCCTGTAGGTCCCTTTCATTATTCTTTTTCACAACACACTGTGCGACTTATCTCTTAGAGCTGTTATCAAATGTGTATTTTACATTCAATGTCTCTGACTTCTGCTGGACTGTGAACTCCATGAAGACAGAGTAATTTTATTCTGTTCACCACTGTATCTGTGGAGCCAGTACCATGCGGGGCACAGAAGATGGCCCACCTAAATGTTCTTGAGTGTGTGTGCATGTCTACTGCTGCATGTAAGGGTGTAGAGTCCAAGGAAAGAAACTATGGGACATTGTCATAGCTTATGAGGGAGTAAGTCTATGGCCAGTGATTAAAATAATTTTCCTGCAGTTGTCAGAAAGCATGGATTTGTGTTGAGCCAGCATTCCAAACCCTGAGATCAGAGTTCAGGAAAGCTGGCTGGGCAATATTTCAGGGTTGCTGACTTCCTGACATGAATCCCAATATAGGCTCTACATTTCCTAGATTCGAACAGTGTTCATGTATCCAAAAGTTTCTGTCCTTTTATCTAGTAATTTTGTAACATATGACAGACTGGAAAATATTCTTTATCAAGTATTCAGGTTAGAAAATTCCAAATTTACCAACTGATAAGTAAGTCAAAGAGGATTTTTACCAATTAATGAGCTTTTGCTTTTAGTCTTTAACTAAAGAAAAGGAGAAGTGTCCCGACTGGGGTTTTTGCCACAGATGAAGTCAAGATATCAGAGCTATTCACCTGCTTGCATGGAGCCATAGGATTTGCATTCAGAAGATTCCTTCTCACAATGTTGTCATAGCTTCTCGTTTTCAACAGACGTTCCACACCACTCATCACTCATTCTCTGTGTCAGAACCTTATCAGCATCCAAGCTACGGCTGCCTCAGGTGGATGAAGTTTCCCAGCATACCTAAAAGAGCATCAATCATTCTTCATTCTTAGTGTTCAAACTTGCTCATCAGTTAGTAACAACACTTCCTGAAGCCTTGAAAATTATTTCTGAATAAACACAGGGCCGAGAAGAGCTGACATGATTGACAGCTCATAACTCCTCCAGTGCTTTATGTTTCAAAGCCAGTGTGTATGCAGATGTCTCTTCATTACCAGCATTTGCATGTCACTTAATGTAGCTGCTACCAAGAGAGGAACTGCATGGGCTAGATTGTCAAGCATCCTAATGGGGGTGTTGTGCCTGCAGCAGACATTCTAGAGTACTCTGAACCAGAGCTGAGATTTGAGTAGGAAAAGAGTTATCACTTTTAGATCAGGTAGCTCACAAAATTGTGATATGGAGAAGATTTCTTTCCAGCAATTATATCCCTTTCTTTGTGTTTTCTTTCCAGATCCCCACAACCAAAGCAAGCCTCCCCAGTGACATATGTATAAGCCTTCTGAAAAACTGAACAAAACAAGTATCCTTCCCCTATCTCCCCCACCAAGGATTAATCACTGCCACCCCAGTCCACTCTCCTTTTGGACTTAGAGCCACTTGAGCAGAGATGGAGGTGGGACTGGGTGGGGATGAAGATAAGAGGTTAGGAGAAGGAAGGGTAATGGACTAATTAAATAAGCTACTTCCTGATAATGGCTAAGATCTGATCAAGAGTTTTTCTTTCCAGGCATCTGATAACTTAATTTGGTGAAATTGCCTTTCCTGAAGGGGCATTAAGAATTTTGCAGCTGGTTCGCAGGGGATATTTCTAGGACAGGATAGGCTTTGAAGTTCCTTCAGTCGTTGAAGGAGGTGCCTTTCTTCCCTGCCTGTGAATGCAACTGCTGTATTTGCATAATTTGGAAAGACAGTGATGGCTATCTTCTGTTTTTAACCAATCCTGTATAGGATTTCATCAGATTCTGCCACTGTGTAAGGAGTACATTCAGTATTCCCTTGGGCAGTGGCCGCAGGTCTATTGGCATGGAAGAATGATCACAGAGCTCAACAATGCATAGCTAACAGTCAAGCTCACAGGTCAAGTTCTGGGAAATTTCACCCATGATCAGTTGTCCCCAACACTGGGAAAAAAGCCTGAGGCCTAACAACCACTTGAATGGTAGGATTTTCATGGCAATGAAATTAGTAAGGTTACCAGGTTCAAATGCAACTGGCCCCACTACGTTTTTAACTCATAGAGAACAGGGGCTATGTCCTGTTTACCATTGTCTTGAAAGAGACTAGCACAGTACTGAGCTTGGAGGAAGTTAATGATAAATAAATGAACAAAGGGACTTTCTGCTCTCTTTGATTCTCCTCTTCTCATCTCCTCCTTCCTCTTATTTGCAACTCTTTGCTCTACACCTGCTCACAATGCATGCACTCATGCTACCACCAAATCCCAGTGCCAAAGAATTTCACATTTCGTAGATATTCAATTGAGTGAAATCCAAAGATTGTCTTTACTGACAACATAGTGATTTGAGTAGATGCCTTCATATGGCTACGCAGGACAGAAGCAAGGAAAACAACAAAATAGGAACAGCCAGGAATACAGAATACAGTGCTCATGGAAAATACCAGGGCCATCACTCATAGTGTCTTGGGACTCTGAGATTAATGGGGTGAACCCAGAAGGTCAAAATGCTTTGGGTTTTAAACTTCAGCTTTTGCATGGGAATAAGATGGTTCTGAAGCTCTAACATAAAAAATACGGTTTGTTCATTCATTGTTCCTTTCGAAGTATTAAAATCTTTCTAAATGCAAGACACTGTCTTGGACAGTAATGATCTGAAATGAATAAAACAAGATTCCTGTCTAAGCATTGCTCATAATCTAGGGAAGCCATATATGCAGTGCATTAACAAAAAGATTAGCTTGGGGAGAAAAAGCATCACAGAGCATGATGTTCAGCATGATGTAGCTCTTTACCCACAGTCTCATGGGGCAGACACTGAACCAAGACCCAAGACCAAGCCTCCTTAGTTACACCATCAGTCTGGGGGGTGTAGCTGTGGAATATTCTTACAGTTGTGTCTTCAAGAACATGAGCCTCTGAAGACTGTATGTGAGTTGAGTCCATGACCCATCCAATTAATGAATAGAAAGTTAAAGAAATTAATGAATAGAAAGTGCTTTTCCAAAACTTAATTAAAATATCCCAAACCTTAATTTGGATCAGTTTTGGTGAGTTCACAAGATTAGGAAGATACAGAATGGAAGGCTCAGCAAGAGATCTTAAGGCAAGTAACAGTAGGATATATACACTAGGGGGAAATAAACAAAAAGACTGTACAAGAGGACATAACAGGAAACAAATCTCCAAGATAAGAAGAGAGCCTCACCATGTGAACTATCTGACAGGACCGAATCAGCAAGCTCTGCTCTGTTTCCTATTGGCTGCTCATAGCCTATTTTTCTCTCTAGACATCTTTCTTTAAAAAGAAAATCCAGATTTCCAGGCTTGGGCAGAGTGTTGGGAAGGAATGACAGGAGGCAGGCGCTGTCAAGGAAAGACGTTCTCTCTGGAAGAAGTGAGGGGCCAGAAGGGAAGGCTGGCTCCTTGAGGCACGTTTCCTTGCTGTCACTCCATGTGTCTGTTCCCTCCCACTCCTGTGTGCACTTTCCTTCCTGGCACAGTGAGAATTTAGGAGAGTCACGACAAAAATCCTGTCATGTGCTGGAATAAAGAAGAAAAAGTTTTAGAGCTTTGCCTTTTCACAAAGGAAGTTTCATGGAAATTATTGTGCAATTTTATATAGGAGCTTTGCCTTTGTTAAAGTTACTCTAGCATTCTCTTCAAGTTACCATGCCCCCTGCTTCCACTGCCTTAACAAACAAAACAATACCACCCACCCACCCCAACACGCACCTCACTTTTACAATCATGTGGGCACGTGTGTGCACATACACAAAACGTAACTTAGTTGACAGCCAGTACCATCTCTCCCAGGGCCATCTCTAAGGACTGTAGATTTTTCTTGGACTGACTTCAGACATTTCCCCTCTGATCATCTACTGGCGACATTTCTTTCCAATGTTTCCTCACTCTCTCCCTTGGCTCTCATTAATTAACTGCTCCTCAGTCTGTGACTAAATGTGAATCCTTGTGTTTGGCTGTAGAGAGGATTATGACACTTTGCAAACACACACACACACACACACACACACACACACACACACGACTGAGGAGAATATCTTGGGTGACACACAGGCAATGGAGGTCAACTAAGAAAACCAATTTTAAAAAAACCTGTTGAAGCAAGTAAGGTAAAGAGCAAAGAGGGGAAAGTAGGCTGATTATTTGGTGACATTTACTTATTCCCGACATGATATTTTAAAAGGCAAACATAGAAACTGGAACTTGCTATTTAATTGAGGTTCAGGTATTTCAAAGCTTGCTTATCTCTCCAGCCCGTCTGGTGTTTCCATGGTGTTCCTTTTCCGCTTCTATTAGTCTGAAACGTGGGCAGCAAGTTGATGAACATTTTTAATGAGTAAATCCTTTTCTACACCAAATTTTATAGATAATTAAATCTGATTTATAGGGCAGGTTTCAGCCACAGTTAAAGAGGGAGGTAAGGAATGCAAAGAGGAGGGGCCCCGTTTTTGGTGCTCTAAGTGAGACTCTAAGTGGGCTCTGTTTTGTTTTTATAACCTTCCCAGCAGGCACTTCTTAGGGCTTTGTAGAGTGAGGTTTCTGGTGCACAGTAAAGCTCAGTGATGGCTTTGCCATGGGGTTTGTTTGCTTGTTTTTGGCTTTTAGGCAAAGATGTTCCCTTGCCGAAGAAACAGATCCTGAGCTTTGTTTCCTGCTCTCCCACTTTTAATCCAACCTATGCTAAAAGTTATGCATAAAAAATCTCAGAGAACGCTGCTAAACAATTTGCCTTTTCAATACACATTTGTTAAGTATCTTCTATGTAGCAAACACCATTCTAGATGCCAGAAACACAGCAATCTACAACAGAGGTAGTTCATATTCCTTACCTGTAAAATGAAATAGACTCAGGAGAAAAAAATGCAAGCAAAAGGCAGTGTAACCCTCATAAGGAAGTTGAAACCAGAGAGGGTAAGTGGTGTGGCCAGCATCACACAGCTTGTCTGTCATTGGTGCAGTTGGGTTTAGAGGTCAAGTCTCCTGACTCCTAGACCAGACTCCTCTTAAGCACTGTGCTCTTTTGTCATTTGTGTAATACATTAAAATAAACAAAAAACAGCAATCCCTTACATTTTGAAGTGCCTAGCACAGTGCTAAGTAACTCTACTAATTGACTTTGAAACACTATGAGAAATAGTTAAGTACAATCTCATTTTGAATGGTCATGTAAGTTTCTAACAGCTTCTGACTTCCTTTATCTTTAATCCTTAATAAGTTGAAAATTTTGTGTTAGTTTGAGTTATGGGTCCTGAAATATTTGGCACTGCTGAAGTTTAAACATAGACAAAGTTTTATCAATCATGGTTCCCTATCAGGACTCCCCTCTGAAGAGTGGGCTCAGACAGGTTTCTCAAGGCCAAGGTCATGCCTATCCTCAATCATCCTCATCAACAGATTACTGAGCAATACAGGTGTGAGATAACTTATATCAGAATTTAAAAGATAATTAGTCCTCTGAAATGAGACTTAAATGGCACATGGCCCAACTTCACCCTAATGCTTAACTTAAATTAAGATGTCAGGAAACATATATGTCTACAGGCAGCCTGCTTGCATCTTATTTTTCCTTTGAACTTTTTTTTATTTGCACATAACAGAAAATATATCATATAGAAAATGAAAGTCCTATGGCTAGACAGAAGCATTAACAATAGAGTGATGCACACTGTTCCAATTTTCATGTATGTTTGCTAGCATGGGACCACATACAGAGTGCTGTGCTGAAATACCTTGGTCACTTCATGGTGTATTTTGTCTGCCTTTTCATGTCTGTGTATGTAAGTCCATGTCTATATTTTTTAACAGCTGTGTATTATTTTCTGTAAGGCTGAATAATAGTTTATTTAACTAATCTGTACTTAATATTTGGGCTATTAGAAGTTATTCCATATCTCCAACGAATGCTATAAAGTTCATTCTTGTTTATACTTTTTTGTGAGCTCTACTCACTAATCCAGAATTCACAGTTTTGTTTTCAGATCTTAAAGTTAAAGCACATGGTTTGATATACACACACCCACACACAGACTACACAAATGTTAATATAATCTATATGCTATATATAACAAAATTAATAATTATAATATAATGCAACAAACATACAAATATATGTATTATAGATAATGTATATATATATGTATTCATTTCTTCCCATAGGCAGAAAACTATCCCACTTGACTTTAAAGGCAGTTAGCAAACACAAAGAAATCCCAAAATTACCTACTCTTCTTCCTTGAAAAATTTTCCAATTGTGAAATGAATAAAACTACATTTTGTATCAGTTGACTGGGCTATGTTATTTAAAGCTGGGTAAGTGAGGTGGAGGCTATTAGTAAAATTGATTTAATATGTAGCAAAGATTAAAAAAAATTCTTCATGTATCAAGCTGCTATTACTCTAAGTCAATTAAAACAATTTCCCTCAAGGAAAAACCTGAGGACCCAAATTCGTTTATTAGTAAGATGTTATTAAAATGTCTCTGTGGTTTATTGATTTCTTTAGTTTTGCTCCTTTAAGAATATGGGAATCACTAACAGAACAGAGACCAATACAAAATGCTTGGAAATGCTTGTCAAAATTGTATTTAGAAACAATAAAAGTAATGTTTCAACATGCTGGGTTGATTAGAAATTTTTCTCTCAGAATACTTCTCATTCTAACCAGGTATTCCCATTACTTCCAATTGCCCTTCTCAGGTTAGCCCCTGTAAAGATTGATTTTTAAATTCCTTGAGGAAGAAAGCCTGGGATTAAAATTTGGTGGACTGTTCCTTAGATCTTTCTTTCAGCTGGTATCTTCTCATGCTTGGGATATCTTTTGTTTGGAATTTGTCTTCCTCTTTGCGGTGATCCCTTGTCCTGGAACAACTGGACTGTCATGTTGTCCATACTCTTTGCTGCAATGCAAGTCTGATATTCAGGATAGCCTTCTCTACTCTGTAACTCTTGAGTCTGTCCTAGTTCCACTTTCTTGAATGAAGACTTAGATTCTAAAATGGTCTGCAAGAACCCTTGAAGATAGTTGGTATAAAACCTTATATAAGAGATGAGGAAACTAAGCCCAGAGAATTCTAGAATCTTGTCTAGACTTACCTAGAATCTCGCCACAAATAAGAATTAGAACCAGAATTCACATCTCCTGACTAGTCATTTTGGTACACCCGTCAACCTCTCAGGGTTTCACATCCTTCTCAAGGCTGAGTTGGCTACCATACTTGTATCAGTCTGCATTCCTCACAGACCTGGCCCCTAATTCTGGCCTTCTTGCCAAGAACTATTGCTGCTTGTATTGTCTGACCAGGAATAGTGATCACTCCTTATTACGGGATGAAGCAGACATAAGCAATAGGTTTTTAAGTCATCTATGTAAATGTCAGTGGTGGTCCTGTGAGTAAAACATTCTGAACCTCTGACTGATGACCTCTGTCTATGGAGATCTCATGCTCTTGCGGGAGATGAGCCCTGGGTATTACTTTCTGTTTTAGTATCTGTGTGAATGCTTAGTACCCCAAGTTCAGCTATTCAGGAAACATTGTATGTTTTTAAAGGAGTTGATCTGAATGAACATTTCTAATGATAGAGCAGCACACTTTCTTTTATTTTATGCTCGATGTGTGACTTCTCAATACTATGGGGTGTTAATAGCATTGCTTTTATGAATCAGATGGATAATGGTTTGAAACTGGTTCTCACCAGTTGCTAGCTGTATGATTTTAGACTACTTAACATCAGTAAAGCTCAGTTTACTCCTCCATAAAATGGAGATAATGATACCTGCTCTGGAAAGTTGCTATGAGAATTCAATGAGATAATGTGTCCATTTAGGGCCCAGCATGGGGCCTGGCACATTGTGAGGCCCCAGTAAGTGCCATTTTGTTCTTTCTTTCATTCTCCTTTTTGTTTTTACCACCCAAAAGCCCCTGTCCAAGAGAAGGAGTGGGAGAGAGTTGTGAAAGTTTAACGACATCAGTTTTAGTTTTTTTTTTTTAAATCAAGAGGATTTTGCTGAACACTCTGCATTATAAATGGACTTCTTGAAAGCCACTTGTATCAGTACTCTGATCATTTATTCCTTGATGAGAAATATTTTGGTCTATTAGCAAAGGAAAGATTAACTGCACATTAATCAAAAACTTCATGATGAGTAGAAGTGTGCATATATCACAGAAACTACCACAGACTGGGAAATGTGCATTTGTGTATCAACTTTGGTCTCAGACTACTGACGTGGTGCCTGACTACTCAGTTAAATTCCATATGTGCTATTTTTTTTAAAAAAAAGAAGTTTATTTGATTTTATTTTACTTACATTTTCCCCCTTCTCCTAGGCAATTAATTTCTTGCTGGGACTGTGCCTGGAAACAGTAGGAGAAAATGAGTTGCTAGAAGTGTATTTCTAAATTAGCAATCATCTCAGTGACGTGTGCACTTAGTCAGTGTTTATTTCTTGGGTATTGTGTGTTTTCTAAAAATACCTAGAGAAGGCTCTGTGTATTTTGGTAATTCCCTGGAAGCTGAAACAGAGCATGATAAAGGCTGACAAGAGTTTGCCATTTTGGGATTCTTACCATTGTTTCTGGGCTAGGCAAGGGGTAGGTCTTACCAAAATAAAATGATTCTGTCTCCAATTGGAAATCCTCCTCTGGCTAGTAGAAGTATCTACTCAAAAACTTTGGTTAAAAAGTCTAGCTAGATTCAGGGTGTCACTACCAAAAATAGTTCATCTATGAAGGCTTTGAAGGGAAGCTCCGTGGAAAGCTCAGTAGTTACAAAAATAAAAGAGGCTTCACTGGGTGTAAATTCCCTGTCAGGAGGTGGAGAGCTGTTATTTAGCTATTTACTAGTATGCCATTATATCAGCATATAATGGAACAGAGTCACCAGGAAACACTGATGCAGGACTAGAGGGGTTGTGCATGCGTGTGTGTGTGCACACAGAAGCCTGTTTACTCTGCTTCACTAAGCTCCCAACCATCCACTGTCAGAATTCTCTTCCCTATTTTTGCCTTTTCCCCAAGGTGCACCACTACCCTGACTGTGTACAAAGTAGTTTTAGAGATGCAAGAGTGTATTAGAAACTGGGGAAGTGTAAGTTGTGAGTCCCTAAGGAAAGTTGTACTGGGTTTATAACCCATTTGGAAATGTAGCCACAATTTCATTTCATCCCAGAGACCTCCATGGAGCAGTAACAGGGGAGAGGAGGATGATTCACCTAATTTCTTTGATGTAAATTTAACATTTCTCCTGACAGTTTATGCTGGAAGACTGAGGCTTCAATGCATCATCCCGAAGAATTTTTGCAGTTGCCCAGAAATGTGGGGCTGGAGAGAGCAGATGCTTGGAAATTCCGTTGACATTTCCAAGTTTTTGTAGCCCTGGTACATAGCCCACCAACTCGAGCATGCTTCACACATGGAGAAGGATCATTTGTCATTTTGATGCCAAGATGATACTCACAACTCTAAATGAAATGAATTACTTCTTTCTACCTCCTGCTTGGGCAAAGCAGAGCCATTTTCAGGCATTTATTGGTCACCTGTACATGCCTGAAGGCAGGTGGTATCAGTATTTGCTCTGTGGCAGTAGCAATGAGGGTCTCTGAAACTACTCATGACAGCAAAAAGTACAACTTTCTGTCATGTGCAATTAGGGCATGATTTATTTGGCATAAATGACTTCATTGACACACATACAAAAAGTCATTAAAAGTGTATTTCATTTTGAAACAGCATTCAAAGAGGTGATATACACCTATACACACCATTCTTCATATTTAAACAAAAATATTTACCTGAGCAACTCAGCAGCTTACCAGCTCTGAAAATCTGGACAACTTCCCAGACAGTAGATATTTGGCATTTTGAATTGTAGACATTATAGTCAGAAAATCGCTATGGCAGGTTTCCCTGCTTTCCAGGAATTATTCCTTGAGTATCACCAAAGAATATATTGAGGTCATTACTTATATTTTGGCTACTGAATAAATGAGAGTGGCCTAGGATCCACTTAGAATCAAGTTTTTATGTCTTTGGAAACCTAAAGATAACAGCAAGATCAGTCTCCAAATATTTACTGAATGCAACTCTAATAAAAAGGCATTCTGAAAGTCACATTGCTTTCTTTGACCTGTGTGTCTAAAAGGTTCTGTAATTAAATGTATCTGTCAAATGCATGTGAGACCCTATCAGGGCAAATTTTGTTTATTTCTATTGTTTATACAGAAGTTGTTATCCTATGCCTTGGAATTAAGAATTCTTAGAGCAGGTGCCGCTGGGACATGGCCAATGGGCAGGCAGGCAGGTTTCCACTGGGAGGCTGGAATTTGTGCCAGACTCTTTTACAAGAGATAAGGATATTTTTTGTCCCCCCAGCAGTCTCAGAAGCTGCCTGTGCTGCTGAAATTACCCACACATAACCTTTTACCCCCTGTGACCTACCCAATAGCCATTGGATAGGATCACTGGTCTTGAACAGGACAGCTGGGCTGCTTGGTTCCCACCTGGAAGTTTGGTTCTATTTTCAACCTTCGGGTCAATGCTGGTCCTGGGCAGGTGGAAGGCAGTTGCTCAGAGGCTCAGCATTTGGTCAGTCTTGTTGACGTTCTGTGTTAGTTATCACCTTCCTTGTGAATGAACTCTTTCTTGAATCTCAATTCCAGTAACCGGGATAAGCCTTGGTGTGGCTGCTTACTGTCTGCTTCCGCCTAGACTTTCATATGATCTTGTCCTGCCACCTGAGTCCGTTTATGGATCTGAATCTTAGTGCCTGTGGTCGGCTCCTTTTACCTGTTGCCAGGTCTCCCTGAGACCGGCTCTGCCTGTTGCCGGCCGCTCTCCTGGTGCTGCATCTGCCTTCTCTGCCAGCACACCTGTGGCTCACTGCTGACTCTCCCCTGCTGCACATTTGCCATCTGCCTGGACTTTCTCTTACCCATTGCCTGCTGCTGGGAATGTGTGCCACCCTCCATGTCCGTAACTATGGTTAGAATATAATTTGCTAACAACAAATAAGCAAAAATGTTCAAAAAACCAAGATCTAAGTTTAATTTGTCCTAGCTTCTAGCAGGCCCTGGGTATGAAATACATTGTTCATGACACATTGTAACACAGAATAGTTATATAAAAAGTTTAAGCTTCTGAGGTAATTGCCCAGCAGGCACAAACAAACTAATGGAGTAGCATCTGTATCCAAAACATGAGTGGGGATTAAAAGTTCCGTGAAGGTGAAGTGTATGTTATCAAGCAAAATGATTTTAAAAATTCTGAGGATCTTTGCAGATTGACTTTACCAGAGTCAGATGGTGGCTGTCTTTCAGCACGCCAAGGGGTATTTGTTAAGTGATGGGAAACCTTAAAAGAGAGATGTGATGGCTCCGCTGGGGAGAGCGGAGAGAGGGACCGGAAGGCCCTAGGGGGGAACTGCTACAGCAGAGTTAGATAGGAAAGAGTGCTTCTAGGGAACCTGTGTGTTTACAGAGCAAAGTGAGAACAAGGCTTACAGAAGCAGGGAGGAATTGAGCATGGGTTAAGGGCCTGCTGAAACCACAATTTAAGAAGGACTAGGAGGAAGGATAGGAGAGACAAAATAAAAAAGACACATGATTAGGGAGTGATAGTGAGGGCAGGAGGGTGGGGTGCAGGAAGGGGAGGAGGACAACAGAAACCAGGAGGAGCTGATCGTCCTGGAGTTTGGTTTAGGGAGACGAATAATAGGGGAGGCATCAGAGGTAAGAAACATACTCAGTGGTCTGAACCAGGGGGTTCCCCAGTTAAGTACATGAAGCAGGCCACCCCTAATGTGCTTCCTCAAAGTCAAAAGGGTTTGGGCCCAGAATGGAAAAGATACATTTACTTATAGGTATAGGGACATGAAGGAGAAGTCTTGACTACTGCCTGGCAGAGATATGAGGGAGGGAAGACTCAGAAGAAAGCCAAGGCTAGGTCTTAGGTGGGGCAGATGGACAAGAGAGAGAAGCCATGTGAGCATACAGACTGTCGGAGTCAGGCTCTTGCCAGAGTAACCAAGAAATGGAAGCCCACATTTATAACAGGCTCTTAACACTTTTTGCCTTATGCCTCAAGAATCCCTCATGCAGTAGGACACTTACATCAACTATATGAGAATTGCAATAGGTGGCAGTGGAGCAGAGTGGAGGGTTAAGGGTGTGAGCTTTAGTCCCAAGGACTCAGTTCGCATCCCAGGCTCTGCCTTTTATAGACTGTGTAATCTTGGACTAGTTATTTAATCTCTACCTACCTTAGATTTTTCATCTGTGAAATAGTAGTGGTATCTACTTCCCTGAATTTCTATAAGGATTAACTGAGATAATGTTCCTAATAATATTAAGGGACTCAGTAACATGAGCCTTTGTTTGCATTAGAACCTTAGATTGTGAGTGGGGTGTATGTGACAGTCTATTTGCAGCAAGATGCAAAGGAATTGTTCTCTTCCCTGGGATAGAGCCAACAGGCCAGCTGAACCTTTGAACTTGTATTATTTTGATAGTTTTGGACACTCAAATGGAAGAATGGGTTAGGATCTTCATATATTATTTCACTATTTATTTAACTTGTTGAATACAACAAATTATGAAAGAATTTAAACTAGGCATCACATGTAATACCACATCCTGCAACCACATTCCACTTGAAAATAAACTAGAATGTTCGTGTGCTGAATTCTGCAAAGGTAATTTCATGTCCATGAGAAGTAAGATAATAGATGGTGCTGAAGGAATTGTGAGGCTGTAATACACTTGAGGTGCTGAGGCAATTGACTAATGGGAGCTAGGCCAAGGAGATACTCAGTGTTGGATATGTTTTAGAGTTATAGATCTATTTATAAGATTTTCATGTATCATTTAGCTTGTTCCCTTTCTAAGGTTTTTTTGGGAAGATGAGGCCAAAGAATTGCTGAGCACCAAAAATTCAGCATTTTGTCCAGCTGCTATTCCTGACCAAAATGGTTAGGTCAGCTTGTACCAGATGATAACATTATTTCCTGGGTATGGGTTAGGCACTGCTGGGAAGAGGTGCGAAACCTTTTAAAGTCTTGATATGTTATCTTGTTTCTTTGCCTAATGTAGTCAAAAGCAGTAGGCGTCCTTCCAAGAATCTATTTGTAATTGTTTCTAGAATCTCTTTTTGGATTATATACTTAAACAATTAAAAGTATTTCCTGAAAGCAAAACAAATCTTTGAAGTGCATGATTTTAAGATGGCCTCCATGGAGAATACCTCAGGGTGGTGTTGGCTGATTCCTATAGTTGGGCTGTTCTATGGGCATAAATGCCTTGGATCTTCTCATAGTAGGGTCTGGTGCCTCACTAAGACGCTGCAAATGCCTCTTTCAAAAATTGATGGACGATATTTCTCTAAGGTAGCTATGCAGCCTACTGAGCCTGCACCTTTTGGGGATACCATCTATGTGATGATCCAATCTTGAGAAGGGCATGGTGGCCTCCACATGATGGGAAAAAAGCTTCATTGTTAGTGTCTTTACTGCCCGACACAGCAGAGCCAATATTGGATCCCATTTGGCACTCTTGGCCCATTTTCTAATTCTATGCACAAGGCTGCAAAATCCTCAGATACCTTTCCACGAACCCTCTGAAACCCCCCATGAATTCCCAGGTTTGTTTGTCACGAATGTCAAACTCCCCAACACCAGATGATGTGGCTTGCTATGCCTTTTTGTGAGATTTATTTTGAAATATTCTCTATATCCTTGTAAGATGGTACCATCACTCATATTCTGAACATGAGTGGTGTATATGAACCTAAGTGTGGATCTCAAGAGTGTGCATTCTGGTAATAGTAGAATTCATAGATTGTTGTCAAGAACTTCCAGATTTCTGCAGTATGGACAATATATATTTGCTTCTCTGTACTTCTAACTCTGTAACAACTTGAGTACATCCATGGAGATTTCTTTTCCAGCTGCCCTCACAATTCCACCTGAGAAGTATATTGAAATGACCAAAAAGTAAACTACAATAATAATAATAAGAATAATAAAAACAGGGAAAATTTGCATCAATACAGAAACTAGGGTGTAGTACCATTTCCCTGCCAGGTACTTTGACTGAACTAACTATAATATAAGATGGAATGAAATCAAAAGAAGTCACTGAAAGTTGGTATACAACTCTCGTCTATAATCCAGCAGGCAGTAAAGTGTTCTGGAAAAGAGTGAAGTATCTGGTAGGACCAATTAACACCTTCTAAATGTAGTGGACTATGGAACAGATGGGAGCATTTCCCTTACAATTTTTTCTTTAAAGGCTGACACATTTAGGTGTGGCTGCAATGAGAAGTTCTGAGGTTTATGCAAATACGCACACTCTAGGCAATGCAGAAGTAAAACAGGATTCTAGCTGAACACCAGGGGCTGTATTCCCAGACCTGAGGGCAGCACCAGAAAGTGGGCCTGGACAGCCACAAGAGGTAAACAGAAGGGAGAATGGGATAGCAGGGAGCTGGGTAGGGCTGAGTGGGGCAGCTCCCCTAAGCATCTGTTTAGAGACTGTGGCATGGACTTCCCAGGGCTTGGACCCTTTTCCATCCCTCAAGTGGTTGGATGTTGATATATACATAGTCCTTCCATCACATGAAGTCTGGAAAAACTCTCTTCACCAGGAAGGAAAAATGGAGATTGGGAGATAATCCACTCTTCTGCTGCTAGGCAAATATGAGGTCAGAAGAGCCAAATTTTCATTCTAATATAAACAATAAGGGGTAACAAAAAAGACATTTCAACATAAAAGAACGAAGAAAATATAGTACTTAAAAGTATAGGAACATTTTTTAAAACCAGTTTTTTTTTAAATGAAGTAGAACTAAATGCATAACACCCTGTAAAATTCTACCATACGTAGACTTTATGAAAATAAGAGTTGAAAGATGAAATGAAAGACAAGAGAGAGAGGATAGGTACTGTCAATGTGTATAGACAACAAGATAAGGAAATAATATAAAAGCACTGTTACAGATCAAAATGTGCACTAGAGGGAAGCAGAATCAGCTCTTAAGAAAATCAAGTCAGGGAAGCAAATTGAGGAGAGTTTACAAAACTTAGAGGAGACTGAAAAAAATAGTGATTTGTGAAATTCAGTGAGGAAATCCAAAACATAAATATTTGATGTTCTTGAAGAAGAGAGAAACAAAAGAAAAGGGGGTAAAATCCAGGTTAGAAGAGGTAATTTTTTGAGATTTCAGAGGGAAATAAATTGATTCAAAGACCTTACCTTTGCCCAGCAAAATAAATGAGAAAAGAACAACATTTGGACATATTATTGGGAAATTTTTGAATTTCAAAGATTCAAAAGTGATTTCTGTAATCATCCTGTCAGATACTTAGAAAGGAATAAATGTCAAGCAGGTCTCTGAATTTCCTTTGATAATTCTAAATGCCAGATAATGGAGATGATGAATGACAATAAAAATAATAACAAACATCTGAGCATTTTCATGCATCAGGCACTTCAATATGCCTTTACATAGTAGCAGGTAATTAAAACTTCCCAACAAATTTCAGCACGAAGTGATTATATTCTCATTTTATAGAATAAAGTTGTTAATATATCTAAAAAGAAAAAATTGAAAAGTAACCATAGAAAACAAAAAGGAAGAGCAATGAATCAACAGGTACACAATGTAAGACCGGCATAATTAAGATTAGCCAGGTTAATTTGACAATAAATAAAATAAAGTGAAATTCTCATTTAAAAAAGAGACCCACACTGAGTAAATAACCTAAAACCAAAAATCAAACCCAGTTGTATGCTGTCTGTAAGAGCAACCTTTTCCTCAACCCTTACCTTAAGTTATTCAAAAAGTTTTAAAGTAACAGGATGGGTAAAAAATAATATTTAAAGCAAATGATAACAAACAAAAATAAAAACAGAAATGCTATTACTAGAGTAGATTTTCATGCAAAAGACCTGTAAGAGAAATAACAAGGCTAATTTTACACTGAAAAAGGGAACAATGCCTTAAAGTTGACTGATATGCAATCACCGTGGCAGACAGAGATATCTCTATATATTTTGAAGATTAATGGAAAAAACAAAAAAGAAGGGTGTGAAAGATTTAAATGGTTTTGAGACAGATGATTTAATAGATCTATCTAATACAGTGTTCCCTAAATCACAAATAATATGTTTGATTGTGGGAGACAAAGATTTTTTAAAAAGCCAAAGTATATTAGATAAAAGCACTCCGTAAATGAATGCAAAGTAGCAAAAAATGTGCAGGAGTCATTGGCCACAGTGCAAGAAGTTAATTATTCAAAAGATCTCCCTGTTACAGACATTTAGAATTAAACAACTACCACATTTTTATTCTAAATAATTGCTGGATTAAAACAGGAATCAGAACTGTAGTTTCAATGATTAGAAAATAGGGATAGTGAGAACAGCACATATCAAAACATAAGGGACCAGTCAAAGCTGTAATCACAGGCAAAATCAATATGCTTTTTGATTTACTTAGAAAATTTATTAGAATAGCAATCAGATTAATAAATAAATGAGAAAGAATATATTTTAACTTATAAATGATATATGATAATATTCAAACCCTAGTTATTATGCAATCTGTTGATAAATTAATAATAGAATGCTCTTTCAGTATAGTAAGGTATACATTTCATACTTAATGTGAAATTCATGAATCATTCCCATTATATAAGGAATAAGACAAGGATATTTGTTTGCTATCATTGCTATTACTCAACATTCTTCCAGAAGTTCTAGTCAAAATACCATGTCAAAAAAAAAAAACTTAGATAAATAAGAATTAGAAGAGATTTAATATGATATGAAGTTTTTATGTAGGAAATCCAATAGAATCAATAGAAAAAGTAGTAAAATAGAATTCAATAAATAGGTCAAATGCAAATGAAATATAGAAAAATTAATGTTTCTATATATTACCAATAATCAGAATGTAATTTAAATAAAGCACTGGTCACTTTAGAAACAGAAAATCTATATAATTTCTTGAATAAACTTAAGGAGAAAGGAACTCACTGAATTTACTTTAAAATTTACATGGAAGAATCAATGTCTACGGGGAGCAAATTGATTTTGGAAAAAAGGAGAGATTTGTCTTATATTGACAAAGATTTTGAAAAAGAGGGGAGATTTGTTTTGTTAGATATTATCATATGTTATATTATAAAGTGTAGTTATAAAATCTCTTGCAAAGAGAAATAGACCAATAGAACAGTCTAAAGATCTCAAAACAGATTCATGTTTACATAGAAAATTAATGTACCACAGAGGGGGCCCAAGGTAGTAATTGAAAAGAGACAGATTGTTTAGTAGATGGTGTTGGGGAAAATGTTTTATAATATAAAGAAAAATAAAACATGATATACAGAGAAGGATTCTAGATGGGTTAAAGATCTGAATGTGAAGGTAAAACCATAAAGTTACTAGAAAATAATGCAGAAGTATATCTTAATACCCTGTTTGTGGGAAAGCACATTCCAGAATCATGAGGCAGAAAATTGCTAAATTTGATTACATCACACAAAAGATTTTTATTCAATGTTGGACACCACTGGGACTAATATCTAGTGTATACATAAGCCTCAGACAAGAAGCAGATATGAACCCCAATAGAAAAATGGTCCAGGAATATATGTAGAGGCAATTCATAGAATAGGAAACCCAAAGGACTAATAAACTTACAAAGAAATGCTCAACATCATTAGTAATTAGATGAATACAAATTAAAATAACAATAGCATATCCCTGAAGACCTGTCAGCCAGATAAAACATTAGCTGATACTAAGTGTTGGTGGGAGGAGGGAATATAGGAAACTCAGGCACTACTGGATGGAGTATACAACATAGAGTTACAGAATGACCTGAAGCAAACTGGTAATACCTAACAGAATTAAATAAAGGTATGCTGTATGGCCAGCTATTCCACTTACGAAACCATAAGTAGAAATGAATGAGGTTGTTTCTTGAAGCATTGTCTGGGGTGGTGGGAAGTTAGAGGCAATCCAGTTTTGCGTAGCGGGGAGAAATGGGTGTGTAAATATCATGAATGATGCTGTGGAAATCCATACTGGTTCAGACCCATGAACAGTGAACCAGTGTGGATGTGTACTCATAGCAACATGGATTAACTATGTTCAATGTTAATTTGATGAAAATATAAAATCCAGTGCTAGCAGGTTTTTGGAAAAATAGAAGTATAAATTATTAAAACTTTTCTGGATGCAATGCATGCACATATTTAAACCTTAATTCTTTATTTGTATTTTTTTCTATGAAAATAATCAGAAACAAAGGCAAAATATAATGACATGACTTGTGATATTTGACATTTGGAAATAATCCAAATATCCTAAATTGGTAGTTGGTTAAAATAGGGCCTATCTATGTGATTGTATACCATAAGGATTATAAAGTCTTTTCACACAATTAATGAAATGCAGGAAATTCTTACCATCTTTTGGTCAAAGGACAGAATGGTTAACAGGATCTTAATGTGTTAATTATGAGCTCAGTTAAATATAAAAGAGGTGTGTATTCTTAAAAAAAAAGAATAGGAAATAAAAATGTCAAAATATTAAAAATTGTTATTTCTGGGTTCTTAGTATAAAAATAGTCTTAAATCTCTTTTTTTGTATATTTCTTTTTTTTCCTGAAATTTGTAATTATTGCAAATGAAAACATTTTTATAATCAGAAGAAAAATTTAATTAAAAGGGGCGATTTCTTTATTATGTTAAATATTATATGACAAAGTATAGTTGTTGGCTTAGACAGTGGGGCCATTACAAAAACCAGTTTTGAATTAGTGAAGAAGAGTTGCTAGAGAGCTTCACATTATTTATTATGTGATTTGAAGTAAATATGGATATTTACTATAGTAAATGTGTCATCAAATAATTTCCTTAAATTGTAGTATGAGCCAAATGGTATGTTCACTATGTAAGATAATGCTTTCATTAGGCTGGTTACTTTATTGCAGATTTTAAATATCTGAATGACAATAATGAGAAAAGCTCACATTTGAAGCTTTCTATACAGATAACAAAGTACTGCATTTTGTAATGAACCCGTGTTAAAAAATGAAACCGAGGTATATTAAAAATGTTAAGAGTTTGTCTTGGCAAAAAGTGATTCAAATCAGGCAACACCAACCTGGGAGTGGCTAGGAACACACCAGCCTTCAGAAAGTAGGCGCCAGACTTCTACAGAGGAGAGGAAGCAAGGAAAGGAAGTTAATTGATTGGCTATAGCTTCAAGCCTGGTGGGCCTGTTTGTGATTGGTTGTCTTTAGGTTTCAGTTTTGTAACCTTGCGGCAATTACAGGCTTAGGTTTTGTTCTGCTTATGTGGGTCACCCTGGCATTAGGGCCGCCTCGGTCTTTTGGCTCCATGTTTAATTTAACACCAGTAGTGCAGTTACTATTAGCCTCATTATTTAGGTCAGAAAACAGATTAAGTTTTCTGTTTTCTGAGAGGCCATATGATTAATTGATAATGTAAGAAATGGGTACTTGAATCCTTCTTACTACTCATTGCTCTCTATTCCATGATCCTGGCTTGAATATACACAGAAAGAATGGATCACCTTTGGGAATCAAATATTAGCTGTTTAATGTGCTCTTTGCCAGATCAGAGGATGAAAGAATGTCATTTACCTTCCCCTTAAATTCTGCAATTTTCCTTCTTTTCTCCAGAAGTCTCTCCTTTCCCCCTTTTAACAGCCACACCCACTCATTTATGGCTATTTTTGCACTGCGGTGGTCAAATTGAACAGACCTTTAGAACCTGTAACAGACAAATCTAAAATACGTACAGCCTGAGCTTCTATAGAAAAAGTTCACTGGTGCTGTTGTATAGGAAGGGATTACCAAAACAGAACTAAGGAGGCTGTCAGAAAGAATTTTTAATTGCTTCATGTAACCTGGAACTTCATTTTTTTGAAGGACTAAAAAATCTCAAAAGACATTGGACCTCCCTGGTATATGTAACAATTGTTCTTTAAAAGAGTTATTTCCTTAAAAAGCAGAGACACAGTAGTGAGCTGTCCTCTACAGGGCTGTACTGACAGAGTAACAATGAATTGCTCATTTCCCAGAGAACAAGGAGGAGAGTTTGGGGGTTCCAGGGAAAATGGGCTGATTGTTGGCTGTGCAGCCACATGACCTTAGAAACTATTTGAGCCGGTAATATATGCCTAAACCCAATGAAACCATTGACCAGTCTAGTGTAGACAGATCTGGGACTTGGGTAGGACATGGGAATGAAGAAAGAGTATCAGCTGATAGGCATGAACTTGGGTTTGGAGAATTCCTGGTTGAAATGGGAACTTCAAATCACCAAGAGAAAGGGGAAATAAGGATGTTTCCACCAGAAGCAATTTTAGGAGTCCCTGGATAGGGTATTACACTTAGCAATTTCTTACCGCCTGTATGCTTAGGCAGCACCATTCCACAACATGAAACATGACTGTGGAAAAGAGTTGTGAAGGCTTGCCTGTGGAGTAAGCAGCCATTTTGTTTCTCTATGGGAGAAAGAATAATATCTCTGAGGAACATGATATTATCTAAAACCTGTTAAAAACAAGACAATAGGCCCAAAATAGAGTTTCTTATGCTAAGCCCTGTCACCAGACTGAGACTTAATTACAGTTTGACACTTCCAGTAAAGCATCTTGGAAATGGAATCTTAAACCAGTCAGCCAGGAGCCCCCTGATCAGCTCTAGTAAGGTAACCTTCCTGATAGACCCCTGCCACATCCCATGGAAAGTGACCTTGCATAACCAACCTGCTTTCTTGCTGGTATAACTTACTTGTTTCCACTTACAAAAGTCTTTCACTTTGTTGGCTCCTCAGAGCACCTTTCTATCTGCTAGACAGGATGCTTTTCAACTCATGAGTCATCGAATAAAGTCAATATGATCTTTAGAATTTGCTCAGTTAAAATTTTTAACACCCCCTAAATTCTCTAGGTGTCTGGACAGTTTCAAGCCACATACAAAGATTCCTCATGTAGGATCTGAAAAAGAGGATTGAAAACCATGGATGAGTATGCTCCAACATGAGATGGGGGACGTGGTGGGAGATTGCACTAGAGAGGAGAGAACAGGGAGGGGGGTTTGGGGGATCCAGGGAAGATGGGCTGATCGTTGCTGTGCAGGCCATCCATGACTATACAGAATCGAAGAGGAGAGCACAGTGCAGATAGCAGGGAGGAGAGGAGACCGGGAAGGACTGGCAAGGTGAGGAAAGGAAGAGAATGTGGAAGCTAGGGGGTTAAGAGAATGGAATGAGAAACAGGTCACATGCTATCAACTAATGTGACAGGGCACTTCCTGTTTTTGAAGACTTGATCTGCTAGGGTTATAGTGGGATATAATCTATGATAATACACAGTTCCTTTCAAGGACTGACAATCTGGGGATGGGGAGTGGGAGATAAAATGTGTACACATAAAATTTAACTAAGAGCACAAGGCAGTAAAAGGAATATAATCTACAAAAGTCATAGCAGGTGGTTTAACCCACACAGATGTGAACTGTAAAACATATTTTTTCATTCCTGAGTTCCTTTTTAAAAAACATCTCAGATCAGTGATTCAGTTAAAAAATGGCACCTAGGGCAGTAGTTTCTACTAAGGTTATCCTGAGGGTCACATCCAATGGCATAGATAATCAAAAAGGCCATGTATATATTTGCATTTAAAGTGGTATGATTTACATGTTTTTGCATATACACACATTTGTACTCTGCATATAATTATGTAGACTGTAGGGTCTGCCCTCATGCACAATATTAAACTTTGAGTAGGCTGCAGGGAGTCAGTTTTTACTTTTTCTTGCCTTTTTCCATTTCATTCATCTCTTGTCATCAATCCGGCCATCATGTGGGAGAAATGGAAAGATGCAGGGGGACTGGGCTGGGCAGAGTGTTCTGAGCTGGTGGGAAGTTCAGCCAGGCCCTAAACTAGAGGCGACTGGATCCAGCTGATCAGGGTGTCATGCTTCCACAAAATTATATAAGGCTCTCTGTTCTGTGTCAGAAAGACTCTGTCAACAAATGTGCTAATACTATTAATGAAATTAATGATTATTCATATTCATCTGTTTTCTTTTTGCCCTGAGGGACATAATCTCTGAGAGACAGGGATTCATGTAAGTGGTCACTATTTATTGAAAGTTTAATATGTACCTGGTTTATTGGCTGCTTTATATACAGCTTTTTAATATATATTTTAAAAAACTAATTACCTTAAGAAATAGGTATTTTATCCCTACAGTTGAAAAACAGGAGACTTAGAGAGGTTAAGTGACTTATCCAAAGTCACAAAGTCACACAACTCATGATAGAGCAGGGGTTTATTGATATTAGCACATTTAGTGTGCTATTAAATGAGTGCCTCATATATGCAGGACACTTGCAAGGTACGATCTGTTGAACTCCAAAGTCATGCTAAGCTTCATATAGAGGCCAGAGTGAGCATGGCTTCATGTGTTTGTTGGAGAAATCATTGAATACAATTCTTACAAGTGAAATTTTGAAACCTAATCGGTCTAGGAGATGAGGACTTGTTTAAACACCTGTGTTATTGTCCTAAGCACCTGGGAGATTTCAGTGATCATAATAGATGAGGTGTGCTCTCAAGGTGCTTATGTTCCTGGCTATTCCTTAACTAGCTCCACCTTCCCCTTGGTATCTCCCCACATGAGCTTTTAGATTCTTTCCCCTTAAGCGCAGTAGCTTTCTCTATGGAACAGCTGTCCTTGGGCTCCTTTCACTGAGCATGGCTTCTTGGAGCACAGGCTTTTGGGTTAGCTATTTTTCATTACTGCCACTGATTCGGCTGCTGCACATATCAGTTACTGCAGAATTATTTAAGAGCACAAGACTGTGTGTCTTAATTAATTTAAATATAAACACACAATGTTAGGAAAATTAAGTAGACAAAAACATTTTCATGCATCATAGGCATTTGGCAAACATATACAGTGTAACCTGTTAATTACATTTTCCTTCACAAACAATTTATCTTTGCAAAGCTTTGCCTAATAACTTGATGCTTCTTGCTTACATTTTTAACTGCTTGTGATTCATTTTTCCAGGCTGTTTCCAAAGGAGTTGCCATGTCCCAAATGAAAAAAAATAAAAATTGTAATTACTATAATAATATGGGACACTAAAACAGCATATAGTGTCTCATTTTAACCCGAAGACTATATCATGAATCCTTTCTTCACTAGTGCCCTTTCTTTTATATGAAGGAAGCTCATCAAAAGATCCATAACAGAAATTTCTAAAATTGTATATGTACTCCATAGATGTGGCAAATGGCATCACCATTCGTGCAACTGGTGAGATAATAGAAAATATATGTATTGGTCTTTGATCCCTGTTCTTGGCACATTGTTCTTAACAGTCTAGTAATTTCCTAAATGATAAGAGCATCTCTGTTACTAATATTTGGTCTGTGACTCAGTCCCTGACACAGGGCTCCTAAAACTCTTATAACTTTCTAAGTGATAAGAACACTAGGAGCTTCTTTTGTTTTAATGAAGGGACTCTCGGTGGACTCTGAATGGCTCCTGGAGAGGACTGGCCACTAGAAAGACCAAGCCATAATGAGAAACTTGGGATTTTCAGGTCCCCCATCACCACCTCATTGTCCAGAGAGGAGAGCGGGGATGAAAATAAAGTTAATAATTGATCCTGTCTATATGAAGAAGGCTCCATAAAATCCCAATAGGATGAGGTTTGGGGAGCTTCCAGGTGGGTGAACATCCATGTACTGGGAGAGTGATACACCCCAGCTCCACAGAGACAGAAGCTCCTGCACTTGGAACCCACCTAGACCTCACCTTATGTATCTCTTCATCTGGTGGTTCATCTGTATCCTTTATTATATCCCTTATCAGAGTATGAAAAATAAATTTGATCAAAGGAAGCATTTTCCTCCCTCCTCTTCCCCTTCTTTCCCCTCTTCCCTTTAGGTAAAAATAGCTAGGCTCCTTTGTCCCCACTGTACCCAGGGCAGCCCCTAATGTTTCACCATTTACCTTTCTTTGCTTACCTGTCTCTCTCTGCTACACTGTTGGCTACTTTGATAGTAGGTATGAGGCATGACTTCCCCAGCCCCTACAGAGTAACAGTCACAGATTCAGGGAATCCTACTGGAAGAATAAACAGACATCTTCAGTAGGGAGGACTGGTCTCATGCTTGGATGCAGTGTGGCTCTGAAGCAGCACACCTTGAAAGAGGTCACAGGATGCTGTGCCAGGAAAGTGGTGAACAGAATTTGCCGGCCTTCTCTTTTGCTGTTTCCTTTCTGTGATGTCACTCTCCTTCTTTCCCAAATAGGTATAAAATCTCTGTCTAAATGACATTTGCTGTGTCCTAGCAAAATACAAATTGTAGAGCTTTCAGCACTGGAAGTGTGTCTGCTACTCCTGGATATTTTCCTGCAGCGAGTTACACTGGTACCAGCTGGCAGTAAATGTCTTGGTCACAGTGTCCAAACCACGAGCCATATGCTGTGCCTGCAATCCACATGGGGCTTCTTGATCAGTCTCGCTTTCATATAATTTCAAGAATAAATTTCCGAACTTAAAATATTTATTTTATTTCTATTATTTATATTCTCATGTGTCCCATTAAAAAGTCAGGAGACTTGAACTTGCTTGTATTACTCATGCATAGGACTAATCTGCCTTTGTTGTGTTGTCTGTGCTGGCCTAACATACACAGTAAGCATTTGAACCATCAAATGTAAGTCTGATCAAAATAGAAGGACTGGGTAGTTCTTAACAGACAAACAACACTTGTTCACACAGAACAGACTCTGAAAACTATGATGTTTGGCAATATCATTGATCTATATTAGTTCATTGCTGTAGAGAATCTAGGGATAATTTTACTATCCAAGCTATTAAGCCAGCCTCAAACATCTGTTTTTAAATGGTTCTTTAATTTCTGCTTGATATTTCTTAATAGCCAGCAAACATAGTTGCCGGCAGGTTTAAAATAAAATATAAGGAAAATCAAACTTTAAACTGAGAGATTGTGTTATTTTTACATAAGAGAACCATGGAAGTGAATCACCCTTTTGGAACAAATATTTAAATAAAAAAAACATTACAACTTCCTAAGAAAATGTAAGATTGTATCATGCCTACCTTTGCTCTTCCGGTTTTCTTGATGCTTTTCATCACCAATCCACCAATCCACCTGATGAATGTCTTCACAGCTGCTCTTCCTTAGCCACCTCACCCTACTCCTTTATTACCATATAGCAGCTGTTACATTCTATTAGAGAGTCATTTATTGATAAATGATTCCCCAGCTAGACTGTGAGTTTCCAGCAGGCAGAACCTGCACGGACACATTTGCATCCCACACAGGATCTGAGCTAGAGCTGATACTTTTAATGTTAGATTCCTTATTATTAACTACAGAAAAACCTGTGATCTTTATGTACTTGATCAACGTTCACTCTTATTATATAGCCTTTGTCTCGCCTGAGGGTTTAGCCTCGGGCTGGTTCACTATGGATTCGGTGAGACTGATAAATGACAACGGATGTTTTGGGGGTTAAAAGCATTTACATCCAACTTTATTCTCATGGTGGTAGGTTTAGCCCTAGGATCACGTCTGCATTCAGCAGTCTGCAGGTCTGTAATGCACCTCGTCTCTGCCTCTGCCCAGAGCACTGTGCAGAGGTCTTCATATACTGACTCAGTCAGCAATGGCTCATTGCCTACGGTGTGGAAGTATTAGCCTAGCAGTATGCCAATTACATCATCAAGTGGTTTAGGGTCAGATAAGAATTCTGGCCATAGGAACTTCCATTTTCCCCACGTGGGCTGATTTGCTTTAATATCAGAGAAATTATTTCTCCACAACTACCATTTTACCTGAGAAGTGACCACTTTCCACTTGCTGGCCCCTGCAATTTCTTTGCTTCTGAATCTCTGGAACTGTTGCCTTTATTTTCTAAGAGATGAACATTGGCAAGTGACATAGCTTTGTAATTAACATACAGACTCTGGTGTGAAGTGGGTAGCTTCCCAGCTCTGCCACTTATTAGCTGCACAATGTCAGTCAACTTACTCTTTGGGTTTCTATTGACCAGATACTTAGAGATGTTAGTTGCTCACCTGCTAGCTTGAATTTGCTCATCTTCAAAACAGGATAAAGAAGGGATTTACATTGTAAGATGATTGGAAGCATTAAATAATAAGATCTGTAAGTTTCTTAGAAAAGGACCTAACACACAGCAAGTGCTTCATACATTTGAGTTCCTGTTGTTATGTCACATTTAAGTGGTAGAAGGGGTTTCATAAGCTGGTTCTTGTTTATAGGAAGAACATCTTTCAAGTTAGAGTGTAAGATGAAAAGAGTTCTCCAGTTAAATAAGCATATATTCTCTGAATCTTCCTATAATGCCACTAAAGACACCTCCTACTACAGCTAAGATTTTTCTGCTTTATCATTTCAAGTCATTTTATCATGTTATAGAGACCCTTCCTACTTTAATTACGTTCCTTGGACCAGCAGAGCCAATATCACCTGGGGACTTGCTAGACATGCAGAGTTTCAGGGCCCATAGAGATGCTACTAAATTAGAATCTGAATTTTAATAAAAACCTATATGATTTTCATGCACATTAAAGTTTGAGGAGCAGTGGTGTACACTATACTTTGGATCCATCATTACATTGATAAGAATAATCAAAGTACCTACATTGCAGGTTTGTTATGAGATTAAATGTGTTAATATATGTAAAGCATTTTGAACAGTGCCTGACACATGAAGCAAATGCTAAATACATCTTAATATATATGTAGTGTTGAGAAAAATGGAAGGGAGATCACTGTTGTCTTTTAATTGGCCACAAAACACATGCCAAATATTGTGTTCAGTTTTAGGTGCCATACTTTATATAGATATTGAAAAACCAAACATATTCAAAAGAAAATGATCAGACTGTTGAGAAAAGCTAAACTTTGTTATTAGAAGAAGGGTTAAATAAACCAGGAATATTTGTGCTAGAGAAGAACACACCTGTGGTAGATAATAGCTGCCTTCACAGTCTTAAAGGTTCAGGTTTATCTTTGGGGACTCCAGATGGTGAAGTTCATAGATGTAAGAGAGAGAGATGTGATTCAAAATAAGGAGCAGATCTAATTTTCTTACAGTTAGATATGTTCAAAGTGGAATGGAATTTCTTGAAAGGAAGTAAGTTCTCTGCACTGAAATGTCCAAGTACAGCCTGTTGTTCATCTTTCTGGGAGAGCAACAGAGATTCATAAACTGGGTGCTTTCTGAGATACCTCCCAACTCGAAGATGCATGATTCTATCAACAGTATAACTGAAAGCATACTTTGTCTTCATCTAGATTCTAGAAACTTTAACTTTGGTGTTTAGGAAAGTCACAGTAAGTGACTTTGACAATCTGTGACCTCAATTCTTATATATTCTTTCTATCTTCCTAAACAGTCCCTTGTCACCCTTTTCCACATTTCAAAAGCAAGGACAAAGAGATACTGAATTTAAGTCTCCCTACAACCAGTATATAAACTGTCCTTTACTAAAGTGGCTTTCTCAAACTAAGAGATGATAATCAACTTAACTCTTAAATGGAAATAAAGTTATCACATCTCCCATCAGTCTTCTAGGTATTTTCTTGCTGAAATTATGTTACATTGAATAGAACTTCCTTTGCCAAAAACACTGAAGGTTTATATGCAAAACATATATATTTTTCCAATAAAAATTTTGTAGGAATGTTCAACAAGGATCCTGGGCCTACTTGGAGCAGTCTATTTTAAAGCCAGTGTAAAAAATATTAGAATTGAAAGTACTCGAGCAAATAAGGAAAAGATTAAAAACTCATCAAGCCCAATGCATCACTGTATTATTGTATGATTGCTTCCACCAAAAGGAGTAAATTCTAGAATTCCAGGCACCACAACAAGGCCAAAAGGGGTAACAAGTTGGACTAGCCCAAATGATACAACCGAACTTCTTAATCTGACCTACACTAGGGTGAAGAAATAGGACAGAATGATTGTCTGGCCTTTCACAAGAAGCAGTTGGTCTTGTGAACCTGATAGAGCAAAGGGCGAAATTGGAAGTGAAACAAAAACTGTGTGACAATCCACTATGTGTCAAATACTTCCATGTATGTTTTCTCATGTAAGTCTCATAGTAAGGCTGAGAGGAAGGTTGAGGTCTTCTTGTTTTATATATGAGGTGGCTGTTGCCCAGAGAAGTTGAGTTACTTGTTCAGTCACAAACTAATTAATGGATGAGCTAATATTCCTACTTGGATGTTTTGATTTTTAGTGTAGCTTACTCCAACTACACCCAAAGTGTAAGAATTTGCAGTTTATCCCTGAGTTTAGACAGCAGATGGAAAGGTAGAATCTCTTCTAAGTAGGTGCTTGCTGCCATTTATTTCAGTAACTTGATAGATGGTGTTTCAGGTGGATAACAGCAGATACCACATTTTTAAATGAGAAAGAGCCATCTTTTTAGATGCAAGTGGCTCCTAGAGCACTTCAGTGCTTCTGGTTAGACCCCCGTTATAGTTCCCTGACTCCTTGAAGAGGCAATACAGCAAGGGAAAGCATTTTGAAGACTCCACATTACTAAGGAAACCAACTAATCAGCACCCATGTCCTCCACATTCTATTCCTGTGGCAGAGAGTGTGTGGGGCTGTGGTTCAAGGGCTCAGACGTGGCAGTGCTGGAAAACTACCAGTCCATGTCAGCACGAGGGCAAAGGATGGAGGGCCTGGCTGTGATAGAAGTGTCAATAGTTAAAGCTATAATCACAACTTCAGGGGAGATCAACATTTACTGTACAGGAGGATTTAAAAATTCAATAAGTAAAGCAAAATAAAGCAGCTATACTGAACCATGGCATGAAGCCATGCTCTACTGGCAATGCAGAACATCATTGCCTAATGGCTGAACACCACTGGCATGCTGTGGCAGACACTGTGAAGCCCAGCCTGCAGAAACCCAGAGAGAGGTTTTGAAATTATTGACCAAGTTATACGATTTGCAGGTGCCTTTGTGAACTGTTTCACTGGCCAGTAACCTATTCAGGTGGTAGGAAAGGCTTGAACCCAGACTGGCAATTACGCTACTGATTTTGAGTTTGGCAAGAAGCCAGGGAAGGGGGTCATAACATGGTCTAGAATCCACAGGTGGCTACCAATTTGTCTGTAAAAAAAGGGAATTGAAAATTCAGATAGCATCTTACCCTACATTTGTGTCTTCATATTTAAAAGACAGGTGGCTCATTGTAGAATTTATTTGAAGTATGGTTGTATATGTGTGTGCATATGTATGTGTATTTCCTCAGAAACACACAGGCATCATTGAAATTGGTGGCAGATAGTTATTCTGGATTCTAGCTGGCATGTAAGGGATAACAGTGCCATGGCTGTAGTCACCTTTCTGCCTCAAAAGAGGAAGAAATGAGCTTCTGTTAAAGCCACTTTTGTTGTCACTATTTCTTTCTCTCTCTCTCTCTCTCTCTCTCTCTCTCTCTCTCTCTCTCTCTCTCTCTCTCTTTTCCTGCTTTCTGTTATATAAAGCTATGTTTTAATTTTAAAAAGCAAAATAAAATACAGAGCTATTTTAAGACAAAACATTAAATATGAGAGTGATTTGGAGCTGAGTTTGTTTGTTAAAATGAGAGAGTCAGCATGTGGGTATTGTAAATAGGCGAAGCTTTAGCTCTCCCTACAGGCTTTTGTTACAGTAGCTGTCTAAAAAGAGAATATCAGAAACTGAAAAGCATCCCCAATGGTTCATCAAAGAGAGTGATTTCCTTTGTCCAAGATGAAGTCATGAGCCATTACCTGTGTTGGTAGTGAGACTGTGCAAATTCCTGCTGCCAATGACACTTTATCACATTACTGAGACTGCCGAGTCTTTTTCCTATTCGTTTAATGGTTCTTAGCTCTTGATTGAAAAAAAGAGGAGAATAAGAATAAAAACAACAACATCAACAGTAGAAAAGGCACTCAGAAAAGTCGATGGCTTCCAGGGTGTCGGTCCCTTCAGAGAGTGGATTTTGAGATTAAGGGTGACACTGGAGTGCTGATTCCAGGTTGGGCTCAACAGCAAGTCCAGATGGAGTCACTGTGGAATAATAACTTATTAGTGTAAGTCCTGGTTAAAAACATGTGATGGCAAACATCCCTGGTGAACCTCTTAATATTGAAAAATAACACTCAATTTTCACAAATGCACTTTGGGTCACACCCCAAACCCAAAGGGGAAAAAGTCCCCAGATATTCTTCAATGTTGCACCACAGGTGCACCAAATTAATGATAATAATAGTGATAATAATGATAATACTAGTAATGTGATCAATAACAATTATAACAACTATCATTTATTCACTATTTGCTATTGTCTACACATTCTGCAGAGTTATTTAGTTCTGGTGATAATGCAGACATATAGGAGTGATTATTCCCTTTCACGATGAACAACCAATTAGTAAGTTAAACCACTTAACTAAGGTCATGCAGCAGGTTAGGGCTGGAGGCAGAGCTCAAACCCAGGCCTGTCTGACTATGCAGTCAAGCCCCTTAACCACTTTGCTCTACTCTACTGCTTTTGTTAACCACTATGCTACACTGGCTCTGTTTCGTTTCTTAAGGAGATACTTCTGTGTATGATCTGACAGCAAAAAATCAATTCAGCAAATGTTATTGTTTTTCAACAGCACATTTAGTATTTATGGAGTGCTGGAAATGGGCAAAATATTTAATGGACACATAAAAAATTGCTAGGAGGAATCTGGCAAGGAGAAACACATGAAGTAGGACTACAGGATATGGATGAATCAGATAAAGAAATAACTCTAAAGGAGGTGATGTGAAGTAAGCTATTGAGTTACACAGACCATCCTGGCCAACAATACCACTGAGTAGGGAAGGAGAGCAAAAGCTGTCATTCTGAGAGGAATCAATGTAAGGATAGACTGAATGATGAGAAAAGAGACAAAGAAGGATTTTGTTCAGCTATTTAAGAGTTAGAACTTAGGGAGAAGACTCATCATTCTAAATTCATTCATTCCATAAGATTCCTTGAGTGCCAGGGATAACAATAGTAAATGTTTCATGCCTCCTGGTGGCAAAGATTGAGGAAGGAAAAACAGACATAGAAGCAATAAAATGTCTTGAGTGCCATGATATATCATGTGCAAGATACAGTGGAGCAAAGAGACAAAACAATGACAATTCTGGAGAAATAAGTGCCAATCAAGATTTCATAGAAGAGGCGACAGTTAAATAGACTCTTGAAAGATGAGGAAGCTTTGGCCAAGTGAACTGGGTAGTGAGGTGCGAAAAGAAAAATACTTAGGGGAAGAAACAGGATGTGCAAATCCTTGGGGACCTGCACATAGTTCTGAATGGCTGGATGAGGTCTAAGAATTCAAGGAGACTGTGCAGAGATGGAATCCTCGAGACATAAGCAGGATTAAGGTCATAGGGTCTTTGTATAGGCAGGTAAGAAGTTTGGACTCTATCTTGCTGGTGCTAAGCAGTCTAGAAAGAGTCCTTTGAGAGGTATTCATTCCCCTTTTAGTAATCACCCTGTGGCAGAGCAGCAAATGAGTAAGGGGGTTAGAAATGGAGGCAGGGAGACAAGATGGGGCTGTGCAATAAATAGCTGCAGTGGGAAGAGAAATAAGTAGATAAATGCACCAGATACTGCAAATAGAATCTACAACTTATTAGGTGCTTTGTACAGTATTTTGAAATTAAGCAGTGAATTTTAGAATCATGCATAAAAGGATGACTCTGCTACATCCATATGGAAAAATAACAACTGGCTAATTTTACACAAATGCTATTTTTCAACTTCTGTATTGTTTAGTGGTTAATACAGCTCCTGGAGTAAAATATCTCTATTTCTTCATATCTATCCATGTCACAGAATCAGAATTTTAATGCCTAAAAGGACCTCAGAAGTTCTTTAGTTCCAAGCTCCCTGCTCTAGTGACCCATCACATAGATACATAATTTAAAAGGAAAATGACTTGACTACAGTAGAGGCAGGGCCATGACTAGAACCAGGTGACACTCAGGCCACATTAATGCTCCTTAGACAAGGACAATATGCTACATTTTTGCTTTGGTTCAATTCCAAGAAAGATTATGTCTATTCAGACCATTTTTGTTTTTCCCTTTAACCTTAGCTGCCAGAAAAATTACATCCAAATTGATTATTCAAGTGTTACAATTTGCTCAACTCTAATGACTGAAAGCATCTTCTCCCTTTTTCTGCAAGAGTTTTGTTCTGCCTTATCCTTAATCCTTACCCTTATCCCTTCTCTTACATTGCATTTTAAACTACCCTTGTGTCCACCTTTAGGTTGTTTGGGATATTGTCAAGATTAAAAATTATAAATAAATAAATTTATCAGTAATTAGCTACCTTCTAAGTAGGAATATAACTCCATATTTCATATTTATGGCCAATGAGATTTTTGTTAGCTTGGAGCACAAACATTTCAGGAGGAGTTCCATGAGCAGCAGCAAATGTCTATTTATGATGAACCGAACAATTAGAAGCATCCCTGGAATTGTGGATCTGCAAAAGCTCTTCCAAAGCTTTTCTGTCTTTGAAACATCACCAGGCCAGCCTCTTTATGGTACTTAACCACACATTTTGCTATCCTAACTTCAACAGCCTCTTGTAGAATCTTTACTAAAAAAAAAAGATAATTCAGTCATGTTTTCTTCTTGCCACTTCCAGTTCAAATCTTTTTACATGAATTAAATTTAAAAATGAGAATAAAGTGTGTGAAAACAAATAAACCTTGGTTTAACTTACACAACCTTAAAAAGATCCAATAAAACAAGTACAGGAAAATCATAAGAAATCTAGCTAGAATAAAAGCGAAGGGAAATTGTCTTACCAAGATGTGATAAAGGGAGAGGGAAACTTTTCTTGCAATATGTTAGTTATATGGCTACAGTCTATCTAGCCTTGAGATTGGAAAGTGTTCTTTTTTGAGGAGGTAGGGGTGGGTGAGAAGTAAGCTTTACTATAGGTTTAGCAATGTGGACAGGAGAGACTGGCCATTCCAGTGGAAGTCATCAAAAGTTATATGGGAGAGCTAGGCCTATGACACCCAGAAAAAATACAGAATAAGTGAACAGCTTTATACATGACAGAATATGGGGAGTGTGTTTTATAAACCAATGGTCAGGACTTGGATCTAATAAACCTGCATATATTTATGGTGGCGATGGAATGGAATAGTTGAGATTAGAATTAATTCTGGGATGTAAGGTTATTATAACTACAAAAAATGTAAGTTGATTTTAAGGTACAATGAATAATTGAATTCTCTTGAAAACTGTGTTCACTGTCTGGCATGTATAGTTTAGGTGGAAACCTGAACTTGAGCTAAATAGGAAGCATAGTTTCAGACCTTTAGTGCTTCTTCAACTTTTTTGATTGTGAGCTATAGCAATAAATAAGTACTTCTAAATTCACATCCCATTAAAAACACATGTGTAAAAGTGAAACAAAAGTTTCAGGAAAAGAAAATACTCTTAACTGAATGTAATATATTTGTATTCTTTTCAACTCTGTTCTTTCACATTCTATTAAATTTTGTTAGAATTATGGTTTGAGCCTCTAAATGGATCCCAAGACCCACAAATGGGCTGCAACCAGAAAATTGAAACTCACTGCTTAAGGTGACTGCTGTAAAGTAAATCAGCTCAACCTAAAGCAGAGAATCCACTTGATCTGAAAGGTAGAAAACTGAACAGATGTAGGACAATTCCACTTGATCATATGAAAACAGGAGCAAGAAGTATTCGATATTGGGAAATTCAAGAGTAGATTTTTAGGGGGAGATTTATTAGCTTTATGGTCCAGGAACCATCATTCTTAGAGTCAGACTCTAGTTGTTGGTGGAAAACCCAGAGGAGAGAAAAGACTTTATTATTCTAATAAAATGTTGAATTTCTATTAATATGGTTTTCTATTGCAATTATAATTTGCTGTAAGCCTGCACTGCAGGGACCAAGTCTAATTCTCTCTTATGCAAAGCCTGGCATCCTGTTGGCAGCCAGCACATGTTTATTATCGGTAATAACAATAATAATACTAATAATGATAACTTGATGATTAGAATGTTTTTCAGGAACACCCAAAGCTAGGATTATAAGAACTCTTTTCCTATAGTTTCCATTTATACTCTCCATGGTTTATATTTCCTGCATTCTCTATTCCTCTTCTGAGTGCATCTCTTTGACAAACATTAATGTTTCTGTATGTTTTCTTCCTTATGGACCTCAAAATTAAATGCCTCTTCATTAGTTTCCTTGTTTGTCTTGCTGGACTCACTGACGAGGAACCCCAACTAGAGCAGGGAGATCCATTTGTGAACTGTTGCCTCAGAAGCCATGGAGAGAGCTCAGAAGCCTGCAGACCATCATTTTGTATATATACACACTTGTATATGTATGTGCCTATAACAATAGCACACTTGATCTCTTGATCTTAATTTTCTTAAATTCTCAGTGATGAGCCTGTTTTTTTAAATTAAGAAATAGGAAGTTTTTTTTTTAAAGCCAGTATGTGCTTTCTCCCAGACTTCATAAAATTTTATGATTTCAAATTGAGGTTCTAAATTCCACAGTGATATAAACTGAAGGAGAGAATGGGAGGAATAAGTATTCACCAGCAAGAGCGTAGGGATGCGCGGGGATGAATGTGACAGCAGGAAAAGGAAGAAAAACCATGGAGATAAGATAGGAGAAGGTGGTGGGGAACAGAAGGCGAAAGGAGGAAGATCCCAGTGTGGCCACAGAGATGGATGGATGGGCTGAGTACTAGTTCTGGGGGAAGGAAGGAAATGGAAGTGGAAGAGAATGGGCCATGGTAATGGGATGGGGGAATTCCAAGTAAGGACAAAGGAAAGGAGAAGCAGGAGAGACAGCCTGGAGAGGAATTTCAAGCTGACATGATCTTTCATAACTAGGGCACTGAATTAACAGCCATGCACGTGACTTAATTCAACTTTTTTTACTTCGATTGATCCTATATATAAAATTATGTCAATTTCCTTCCCTGAGTAAATATGTTGTGCTTTAAGACATTTCAGACATTTGAGCATCATGCTCAATGCTGTCATTCACTCCCAAGCAGTACTTACAACTAAATTTATTCTTAATTATTTTTATTAACTATGGTTTCACCCCTTAGTTGATACCACATTCGATTGAAATTCAGGTTGCTAAATGGAAGGATCACACTTCTTATTTATATTTTTATAGGATGAGAGTTATGATCAGAGCCACAGCTTGAACTGAAGGTAGTGTGGTGTGTGATGGCTAGAACAGCTTAGTTCCAACATTGGCTCAAACACTGGCTAGTTATAGCACATTTAACAGTTTCCCTATTTGTAAAATGGAATAATACCTACCTCAAAGGGTTATTTTGGGGATTAGAATGCAACTGGGAATGAAAAGCACTTAGCACAACTTGGCATATTATAAAGGGCTAGCAAAATGATATCTGTTATTATATATCCATTAGAAGCTCATGTGAAGATAGAAGAAACAGGTAGACATTACCATTTGTTTTCCTTTTTAAGTCAGGTAGCAGTGTAGATGTGTGCATCATGGCACATGTCCTGTACCCAATAAGGAGGGCTTAGGGGGTTGCAGGTAAGGAGGAGTAAGCAGTTGCTAATCACAGTCAAAATCTACATCCCCTGCTCTCTCATGCCTGCTGGATATGAAATGCAGAGTTAAACACCATGACATCTACTGCTCTTTATGTTAAATAAACCAAGGCCTTCCATAAATTAAAATGATTTCTTATGCAGTGTCACACAGGGTTATCCAATTTGCCAAGAGGTGCGACGGAGTCTCTTGTAAGGGGAAAGTGCAGGTAGACTGTGTTTGAAGCTGCAAGTATCATGTCAGAAAAACGAGAAGCCCCTCTTGGGTTAGTAAATGCATTTGCTAGGGCCCTAATAAACTAAGAATGGAAGAAGGTTAATTGACAAAATGATACTTGTCTAATGCTGTCCTGAGCATTGCACTCAGGCAGATGTGTGAGACGGGGATCCTGCTGTGCTGACAGGGGTGATCATTATAACTGACTCTTTCTGCCCTCAAGGGTGTGTAGTTTCTAGAAGATTTTCACCCTGGAATCTCACAGCTGTGCTGCAGCCAGTCCAAGGAGGTTTGTAAAACCAGAAAGTCAAAAAACCACAATCTAAGTGTATTGAGGCAATGCTACAGACTGGCAGTAGCCCCAAGTGTGGTGGTGGAAATTCTGCTTTGCATTTACAACTTCCATTTATTGAGCACGAAACTATGAGCGAGGCAACGTGCTAAGAGATCTGGACTCTGTATCTCATTCGGTACCCACAGTGATTCAGTGACGTATGTGTTAGTTTCCTACAGAGACAAATAATGACACTGGAGCCACCCCAATAGACTCTTCTACATGGCATTTATAGTTCCTAAAGCACTTGATAATATCAATATATAATTCAAACTTTTCCGTGATGTTGAGTCATTTACTGATGAGACAATGCTCACAGATTCAGCATCTGACTCAGCTCAGAAAGCAGAAAAATGATTCCTTAAACTTGTGATTACACATATTGGGGTTGCAGGTAAAAGGCGGCTCCTTGATTTCCAAACTGTGGAGGATGTGGAAATCCAAACCTTTGTTTCCTTAACTTAGGGAAGTGGACTGAAATTATCTGGAAATATCAACAGATTTGGTATGGAGCTTTAGAGGAGCTGGTACTGGTGTCCTCTGGACGTCTCATAGGTTAAATGAGAAGAGCAAATCAAATAGCAAAGCTACACATGAATATGTACATTGAAGTGCCACATATTGCAGTTCATAAGCAGTTATCTGCCCATTTGCAAATAAACATTTAAACATGCTTTTATGGAAAAGCTTGGGTCCTACTGGAGAGCAGGGAATAATTGTAATTCTTTCAAAGCCAGTAGGACTGTTAGCTGTGATTTAAACTAAACAGAATAACAGAAACCCTTTCCAAGTGGGAACTAGATCTATTTTCATAGTCATCAGAGCAAGGCTCTTAAAACCTAAATGTCTCACAAGTACCTTCTAATGGGTTTATTGCTTTGTTTATTCTGCTTAGAACAAGACAGGGGGCAATTTGGAACTTGCATCATTAAAAATATTTTTTGCATGTGTATTGACATTTCAGCTGCTGCCTTTGAGAGATGTGAAACAACTTTCCTCAGGTGGGCAGTGGTTGTCTTTCAATGGTGCTCGGCCCACGTGTCATGTGCATGTGCACATTATAGAACAGGTTGTCCCCAGGTTGATTGGCCTGCCTTCCCCGAAAGCACATCTGTTGTGGTTATTGGGACCCCTTCGCCCTAATCATTTCTAGGTGCTACTTTCAGATCCATCATGTAGAACTTACTTGGTCCACGTTTGGGTCTTTCTAACCAGTACATGAATATTTATTTTTAATCTTCCCATCTTAAGTCAAATTTACCTTTTTCCTTCTCTTTTTATGTCCCCAACATGCCAGTGGGGAACCCCTACACGTTGCCTCACACCACTGGACATATCCCCCGACCATCCTTCCAAAAGTCATTTCCTGGGTTTCCTTTACACAAACGAAAGGGCTCTTCCAGGTGACAAAAAGTAACTGTGTGTCCAGCAAAAGGCAAATGGAGACCAGCTGCATTAAACAGTCGTCAGTGAAAAGATAAGAGGAATGGTGTTTGGAATTTCATTGTCCTTTTTTTTTCACTTTTTCTCATTTATTTGTTTGTTATTATTATATTTTATTCAAGTATAGCTGATAAACAGTATTATATTGGTTTCAACTACACAACACAGTGATTTGACAGTTAACTACATTATTGAATGCCCACCTCAACCAGCAGAGTTACTGTCAAAATAGAATGATGTTACAGAATTGTTGATGATTTTCTGTACTGTACTTTCATCCCTGTAACTAATTTCTATTATGATTGAGACCTGACACCTTTTTATCCCCTTTATCTGTTTCGCCTGACCTCTCCTGCCCCTCCCCCTGTAATTTCGTTATCTTGATTTGGATACATGGTATTATGTAGTACATATATTTCAGATTTTAATATAAACTCATTGTAGTATATTAAGAGTTACACTATTCTTTAAGTTTGTAATCACTGACTAGTGGAGAAAATTTGCTGTCAGGCCATTTTACCCTCAAGTCTTGGAAAGAACCGAGCTAAGCAGAACACAGCAAACGTAATGAAAGGTCTACCACCAAAAGCTCCAAGAACTGGAACAATTGGACAAGTCCTTTACCTTCTGAGGTTCAGTTTCCCCCCAAAATAGAAACATGGGTGCATAAACAAATAAATAAGTGTGCATGTGTTTATTCTTGTTGTCCAATCAAATATTGAATGGGACCAAGTTTAACCAGGAAGGAAGACTTTACTCAGCAGGGGAGAGAGACCAGAATGCATTCTGAACTCAACTCTACTGGAACAAAGGAGAGGTTTTAAGATTGGGGGTGGGGATGATCACAGGCCAATTGTGTTTTCTAAGCAGCCTTAGCCAAAGGGAAAGTAAGCTTTTTTGTATCTTCATGACAGGAGGATGTTGTACAACTTGGAGGAAAGCATCCCCCAGTGTTAGGCTTCTACCCTCTGTGGAAACTGGGAAATAGGGGTACGTTTGCATTTCAAAGTGGTGGCTCCCTGGCCCTTGAGAAATGTTCTTGGGTGGGTAAACTGGAAAGAGGCTTTTAAAAAGATTTACATGTCAAAGAGGCAGAGAAAACACTTACAAATGATAAGTTTTCTAAAGTTAATGTTCTAAGAAAAGAGAGGTCAGGGGCCTAGAGTCCAGAGAAGCCTGGTGTTTAGTCTGGCTGAAGGGGACATTAAGGTCCTGGCAGTCAGTGTGTACTAGTGAGTGTGGGAAGGGAAAGTTGGGGACAAGATCAGATGCTCTTGTCCTTTCTGAGCTTGGATTTCAATAAACCTCCATGTGTTGGGATAAAGTGTGACCAAAACCAGGGAAGAAGGGCCTCTTTGTGCCAAGTGTGGGCACAGCCCAGCCCTGAGAGGAGGCAGAGCTCCATCTTGCCCTGTACCAGCAGGTGCCTTCCTGCTGTCTTCCCGAGTTATCTCCACCACCCCGCCACAGCTCGGGTGTGCCCAGCCTGCAGGAAGGCTATAAGGGCCAAAGCAAAATAGCACCTTACTATTTTGAGTGTGGCATTAGCATCACCTGGGCAGCTTGTCAGATGTGTAAAAACTTGGGCCTCACCCAAGACCCAGTGAGTCAATCTGCATTACAAGAAAACTTCAGGTGATTCACAGGTACATTAAAATTTTGGAATAGAAAATTCTGTGATACGAATCTTTGGAAAGAAGGGGCACATCCAGGACACCCACCATTACCATTAAGTTGGAAAAAAGAGAATTCAATGAAGTGTCCATACCCAAGACACTGCCACCATGCCAAGGAGCTACTGACTTGACAGACAAGCCGCCTTCCTCCAATTAGGAATTTTGGACCAGTCTGGGGAACTTTACCCTTCTTGCCACAAATAACTGGCTATTTCACTTTTCCAAATTTATTCTCTGGTGTCCTGTCCCCCTCACTTGAAGCTCCTCTCCCCACTGCCACCCTGCCCTTTTGCTTCCCTCCCACCTGCTGAGGCCCTTGTTCACCACATTAACCTTTGCCCATTAGGGACACGCCCAGTCCTGACATCGGCAGGGAGGCATACACTGGCTGTTACACAGACTCATCCGCTCTTTACAGGGAGCAGCCTGCATTTTCAAAAGAGCATAAATTCCTAACAGAATTAAGAAGAATTGGATGAGTTTAGTGTGATACTACAGATAAGCATAGAGAAATCCTGGGACGTGAGGAATGCTAATTTCAGCTGGCGCTGTGAGAGCAGAGGATGGGCTGTAGCCCAGAGATATTTGCAGTGAAGAGCAAGCCACTGAGCAGACAGCTCTCGCTCCCTCTGCTCCCAGCACCCTGTGGCTCAGCCCTCCTTTTTTATTTCTATTTCCTCCCTCCACTAAAAACATCTTCCCTGTTGCACAGTTCCTGCTCAAGGCCAACACCCTGACAGACAAGCAATCTCACAGTACCTGGGGGGAAAAAAGCTGTTTTAACTAAAATAGATCAGCCAGGATATTTTCTTTGACAATGCTCTCTTCATGCAGTAATACCTCTCCTGCACACTGCCCAAGGGGGTGACAACGGGAGCCAGCAGGGAATTCACATCTGAGTCATGTCTCACCGACTCCACTCCCGGGGATCACTGAGGCTGTGTCTAAATGCAAACATGCCTCTCCCATTTTTTCTGAATTTATCGTGCAGCAGAGAGCACCACAATGGGAGTCCTTCGGAGAGGCTCCACTCCCAGTTCTGACAAGTCCTCCCTGTTTGGCCTTGGCCTTTAACTGCCTCTTCTGTACCTCAGTTTCTTTATCTGTTAAATGATTTGTAGCTATGGCTACTCGTTAGAAACTATCGGGATCTTAAAAAACATACAAAACAACAAAAAAGTAAGGCTGGAGCTCCACTCCCCATCAATTAAATCAGAATCTGTGCACAGGGCTCTCGTACTGATATGTGCCTTTAAAGCTTCCCAGGTAGGGTTTAGAACCACTTGGACTAAGATCCTCCATAAAGAGGTGTCTGAGGACCAGCAGCACGGACACCACCTGGAGGCTTGATGTGAAAGGCAGAATCTAAGGCCCCACATCACGCAACTGAACCGGCATTGTTAGCAACACGCCCAGGTAGCCATGTATACAGTCAAGCTAGAAGAGCAAATATACAGGCTTGTCTTCAGCTCTGCCTTATAATATATAGACAGAATTTCAGTTTAATCACATTTACAGATTTTACTGGCTCTTTCCTTTATTTCACAATTATTTCTTGATCATCTACTCTGTGATAGGAATCATGTGAGGGGCTGAGGATGAAAAGCAAACAAGAGAAATATGTTATCGCCATCCCAAAGCTTCCTTCACTGAGGGAAGCCAGATCTCAACTAAGTTATCACATCAGATGATGTAGGTGAGTACAGAGAATCTATTGCAAGCGATGGAAGCACCTAGGAGTCAGGAAGAAGATTGACCAGGCTGGGAAAACCTTCCTAAAAAGTTAAGTTTAAGCTTTGTAACTACTGCATCCTGTGGAAACACTGAGCAGGTCTTATATATTTATCCATAGTCATGAGTTCTGGAAGAATAACAGCTGAATAATAACCTCTTTGCATTTGGATCTTTGAGAATTAACTCTGAATCCACTGCAATTTAGAAGCTACCCTTTGAAACTGTCCTCACTAAGTCTACCAAACATCTCTTCATTGCAAACCTGGTATTATCTTCCTACGTCATATCTTATTGATCTGTAGCTTTTAATAATAGTAACTATTCCCATCTTAACATCCTAATTTCCTTTGGATTCTGTTTTAGCTTGAATTCCCCCCAAATGCAGAGCTTGAAATATGAGCATGCTTATAGTAAATTAGTTTTCAAAGTGATCCCACGTGTGGTAGGCTGAATAATTGCCTGTGCAGAACCCCTGACCCCCAACAAGAGATCCACATCCCATTCCCCAGAATCTGTTACTTTATGTGGCAAAAGGGACTTTGCAGATGTGATTAAATTAAGGATCTTGAGAACGGGAGATCATCCTGGATTATCTGGGTGGGCTTAAATACCATCAAAAGGGTCCTTTAAAGGTGGAGGCAAGAAGGTCAGAGGAAATAGATGTGATAATTGAAGCAAGAACTTGGAATGATGCAAGGAAGGGTCAAGAGCCAAGGAAAGTGGCCTCTGAAAGCTAGAAAAGGTAAGGGTACAGATTCTCCTCTAGTGTCTCTTGAGGAAACCAGCCTGCTGACACCTTGACTTGAACCTAGTGAAACTGATTTGGGACTTCTGACTTCCAGAACAGTAGGAGAGTAAAATGTATGTTGTTTTAAGAACTAAGGTTGGGGTGATTTGTTACAGCAGCAATAAAATTTGATACTTCAGAGTAAATGGATTGGACCTTGGGAAGACTAAAACATGGAATGATGGAAAACTAAGCAACATTATTGAACTGGTTACCCCTGTGGGCAACTGGGGCTCAGTCCCACTGGGAACCCTCTGAGGAATCACATACAGTGCCCGGACATGGACAAGGAAGTAATTACCCACCAGCCCCCATCCTCACTGGTTAAACCTTGAGGGCAGTGTTAATTCCCATGTACTTCCAAGAGCAAGGATTAAAACAAAACAAAACAAAACAAAACAAAACAAAACAAAACAAAAAACAAAACTTGTAGCCTCCATTGGAAAACCCAGTTTAGTGGGATTTGCCATATTAAAAATCCAGGGTGGTAAGTGGTAATGCTAAAGGAAAGTTCATAATGTAAGAAGAATAGAAGAAAGTTTGCTTAAGGGCATCAGGAAAGCTTCATGGAAAAATTGTTACTTAACTTGATGAGTATGAGTTCCTTGAGACTGGAAAAAAAAGGTGGGGGAGGAGTTATTCCAAGAAGAGAGAACAGTATATAGACAGGCAGGGAAGTGGGAAGGCCTATGGGAGGCAGTGAGCAAGTCTGTGTAGGCGGGGTGTAATGCTTTTATGGCCAGTGAGGAGATGATGAAGGAGGTGAGACTGAAAGTCAGATCCAGAGAGGCTTTTGTTGTACTGTTTTCTGTTCAGTGACTTGACTTACAAGAATGAAGTTTTGGGTCACCAAGCAGCAAGCTTCTGACAAGTCAAAAGTCTTTCAACAAAAGCTTATTTTGTCCCAAGTCTGGCTTTGGGAATGAAACCCCAATTATATGATTCTTTAACCTTCAGTAAATTTATAATCATGAAAATGTCTTGAGTTATCAGTCTCTATTTTACATTTTCCTTCAACATTGTTTTGAGCAATCCCACAAAATAGAGAAAAAAGTTAATTAGAACATAAAGCAAGAAAAGTTTAATTCCTTTTTTCAATAAGAAGCTGGCTGCAGTTTGTATAGGCTTAACGATAATTCTATTTTGTAAGTAACAATAATTACTCATGAATAATTATAGAATAGGAATGTGAGAAATGTCTAATTAGAAAATAAACAAATCCTCAAAATTAGGTATTTATCATTGCAATTAGGTATTATTAGAACCAATAATGACATGGTGGGGACACAAGATATTAATGAGTATATGATTAGCCATTGAATATATTTTGTTGTGTCAGAAATAAATTTGACATTTTCATGAAGACATTTAGCTGAGACTGTTACTGCAAATGTAAACAATCTAGGGCAATAATGCCACATTTTAGCTACTGTATTGCTCATGAATCCAATTAAAAGCAGAATTTCTTGCTGTGATGAACATAGATCTGTCTTGGTTAATTGAAAGGTGAAATACCTTGAGAAATTGTGATGGTACGTGGGGGTCATCCTGCTATTTCTTGACTTTACAAGAAAAGTGTCTTGAATATTTTACTAGCTAAATAATATATTACTTAGGAGAAATAATGGAGGCTACCAGTTTTCTCTGAGGAAAGACTTAAGTAAGAAGAGAGATTTAATAAGCCTTTAAAAAGGCATTTTAAAACTTTGCCATTGCCATGATAGTCTGGAATTATGTCATACATAACTCTCGTATAGTCTCAGTTTAAGGATTAGTATGTGATTGTAGGTTATGTTTTTGGTAAGCTAGAAATATAGGAGAGAGGCTTGCACTGTCCAGTACTGCACAGGCTCTGTAATGTCCCTTAGCACATTTTTGGATTTCAGTAATGTGGTGGTAGGTCAGCACTCACACTAAAGTACACACTCAGTAGGCCGCTGTCTGGTAAGATCTGCCTCATGCAATGAAGGCAGGGCATGCTGAAGCTCCCCTAAGACTCTTTCTAAGAGAGAGACTAAGTTGCATTTCCTGTGACTTTTGGGACCCTGTGGGTACCTAGGACGATAACTAAACTTCCACATTAGGTCATACTCTCCAGGTCTCTCAGAATCAGCTCGGTGCTGACTGAAGCCATAATGACCTGGAGTGCATGCCATTGACTAATTCACAAGAGAACTAGTCTCAAAGGCAGCTAGAAATCTTGCTAAGGTGATCAGGGTCCAGTACTTAGGGGTTTTGCTCAGTATGAAATTTGTTTAGAAATTGAAAGAACTGAAATTAGCTGGAATGGAAAATAGGGAAAAAGAGAATTGAGCATTTTTTGGGACAGATGCATTGAGAAAGATACTATTGGCATTTATACCTCCTAGTGAGATAGTTATTATAAGAGTATCTTACTGTTCAACATTACTTGGGTGATAACCTTCGGTGAGGCCCATGATACCATGTGACAGCAGAGGTCTATATTTTGAACCTGGCTCTGAATCCTCTAGGAATCCTAAAGCTATGGTAGAGACTAAATTTGAACTAGAAAAATGCATTTCAGACCCATAGCTGTCTGGAGAGTTTCCAGGTGTGGGTGTGGGGAGAGCAGAGTAGGGAAAAGGCACCTTCTGAGCTTGGATCCAGGGCAGCTCCTAGCTGATGAAGAAAGCAAAAAGAAGTACCGATTACTGAATACCATCATTTCCAGCCACTGTGATTATCTCATTTAATTTTCACAACTCTGTGAATTAGGCATTATCTCTGTTTTACAGATTAGGAATTTAGAGAAACTAAAACACTTGTCCAAACACATGCAAATCACCAAAGTTGAGATGTCAAGCAATTTTTATTTGAGTCAGTAAATCCGTGCTCTTCCCCATTGTAGGCTACCTACTAAGAAAGGAAGTAGGTTACTTGGGATCCTCCTGCCTTTCTTAACACTTAGGGAGACCTCAGACCTATTTCATCCATTAAACAGTTCTTCACAGCATGATGGAAACAGCCGAGGCTCAGACCAATCATTTGTAGAATCTTGGATGTGGAACTGGTATTTATTTCATCAATGTTAGACATCTTTTTGGTGCTCGTTTAGGCCTTGTTTGTTAATGTTCGGAGAAAGGAGTTAAGAGCATAGGCCATGAAATCAGATAAACCTTGATTAGTATAGATTCTCCACTCAGAGAGCTGTTACCCTGAGTAAGTTACTTAACCTTTCTGTATTTTAGCATCCCAATCTGTAAAATGGGAATGGAATAAAATAAAGAATGTGTAGTATACATAACCAGTGCTCAACAAATGTGTGAAAATGAAAAATAGGAGAAAATGCCTTTACAATACTATTTGTCCAAACAAAAAAGAGAAAATATGAGCCTTTTAAACCTCAGAATTAGGTTTTCCTGACCTGTATTTTATAGCCTAAAAACAACTTTAGCAGATCACCTGCAGTGATCTGGAAGCCACTAAGGAGGGCAGAGAAACTCAAACGTGTCCACCAGAGGAACAGAAAGAACTGTTCCATAATGACACTACTTCATCTTCCTGGTTAATTCCTTAATTCAAACTCTTTCAAATTCAGCTACACTTCACATTATCCAGTTGTACTTTGAGATGCATAGTTATAAAATGGGTTTTTAACTGGTGTAACAAAGATTGTGAGTTTGAATTTTGTTTCTTATGCCTCATCAACAGATCTTAATGCCACAGATATTATACTGAATTATCTAAATTGACCTGTCACCCTACGTGCATATCCTCAGAGTGAAAAGTACCAGTTTTGTTAAGTCATCTGAATGGGTTGGAATACCTGTCCTCCATTTGGACCTCTGTTTTCAACAATGACTGTCACCCTGCACAAAGGACCCTTTACTTCCCTCAGTGTTGAGTACTGACAGCCCTGCGCATGAAACCCTTGGGAAGTTAAGCATTACTTAGGTGACACATGTTCTCTAAAGACATAGACACATGTCCTATGGGACAACTTTCTAGTGTCTTGTTCACCTAGTTCTGCTACAGTAAGCTGTCTACAGTGGACAAATGACTTTTCATTTTCTCCACATAGCCATTGTTCATGAACTAAGTCATTCTCTGGCCTTTCAGCTTAATGAAAAAGATACTTTTTGGGCAAATGACTCTGAGGATTGAATGAACACACAACCATAGTTAAAGGACTAATGTGTGTGTGTGTGTGTGTGTGTGTGTGTGTGTGTGTGTGTGCATGTGAACACAACAGGACTAATGCTAAACAATGGTCTCCTTCACTCCTACATTAGAATACTTTTTGACATGAAAAAAAGGAAAGGAAATAGTTTTCTCTTCCAGGAAAAATCTATTAATTATTCTTTCCCAATTTCTTTAGCTTTCAAAAAAGTAACTGTGTAGAAAGAAGTCCTGGAACTAGAGGCTATGTGTGATCTGTCCGCTGAGCAGGATGTAGGAAATAGGCCATGAGGGATCTTGAGCTTAAGTGTAGTGAACTCCAGAGAGTAGTAGCAAAGAATCACAGTGCCCACAAGCCAGCTACACAGAGAACCAAAAACAGGTCATTGGCTTCTGCCCTGCAATTCACATAACTGCCAGCAATATTTCTACATAGGAGAACACGCTTTATATGACAACTCTCTTTGCAGGAAATCTCCATCCTGGGGAGCAGAAATTGTGTTAGGATTACTTCTCTGCAAGCACACTGACACCAATATGCAATATGTGGTATGAGAAACCCAAAAGCCATTAATCTAAAGCAGGAATTTAAACAACTCTGTCTAACACTAGAAGAATTCCATTGAATTAGAGCACCTTTCTATACAGAAACTTCTTTGACTGAATTCAACATTGCAACTACAGATTTAATTTAACAAAACAATCAGTTTTAAATGTAAATGATCCACTCCTTCCGTTATTCCAACTCTTTAATTGGAATCTTTGGAACTGAATAAATATATTCATCCATCAATTCATTCAATGTTTACTTAGTACCCAATCAGAGCCATGCATTGTGCTAGGGATGAGGATGGCAAATATGAATTAGTTATGATCCCTGACTTCAAGGAGTGTACAGTCTAGTGGTAGGGATAGATGAGTATACGATCAGATAATTGTAACAATTTGATAAGTCTTGAACAAAATACTAGGGGTAAAAAGACACTTGTTCAATTGGTTTCTCAGTTTATTGAATTTCATTTCTGTGCAGCTGTTGTTTTTAAGTGAGAGTACCTAACTCAGTTGATCTACAATCTAGATTCAGAAAGGACAGGATAAGGCCAAGCAATATTGTACCGCCTCTCCTAGAAGGAAATGTCTTTTCAGGAATATTTCAACTGGACTTGACTTAGAATTCCTCATTATATTAATAACCAGCTCTGGAATAGATGTCACACTTCAGCCCCTGCCCACCTTCCATGAGAAAGCGACTTGCTCGTGACTTTACATTCATAAATACACTCACAATGCCAAGGGATGTTTTTTTCTTCCATCAATTCATTAGATCTGCACACATGAATTATTTATAGGCAGTGCTAAAAATGATTCTGAAACATTACAAGAATTCAATATCAGTTTTCACAGTGGGATTTCATCATTTTAGCATTGCAACATGGTAGCCTAATGCAATACTAATAGGATATGGTGCTAATAGGGTACAACGCGAATTCTCTCTAATATGCAAACATTTCCATGTTGTCTTATTATTTCTTTTAAGTTAATATGCTATGGTGATAATATGATGAAATGAATTAGCCTCGTATCATTGTCTGCATGAGTTGTGCATATTAAGAGCATCTTTCTTCCCCCATCTCTTTGAATTCACTTAGAATGAGCTTGAAAACTTACCCTGTAGTTATGCTTATGTTAATGAGGCTGTTTAGCAGGAAACACTCCTGTGGTTGCTTAGCCAGCTGGAGAAACAATAGATGCATATCCTTTCTCTTTGGAATGGAATGTTTTCTGGCCTCCCTTCACAGGGTCTATCTCCACCAGGCTGCTTTAGTATTCTCTACTTGTTCACAATCTCAATCCACCCATGTGTTAGACGTTTTACCAGCAACATTTAACCAGATTGTATATTTCTATTAGATATGAAGCAAATCTTTTCCAAGAGAAACTGGATGCATGGCCAACTGGCCCAATGTTTTGGAATATTTAAACACATACACTCACACACACAAACCTACATGCATATATACATGAAATGTGCAGAAATATACACATATTTTTGTGTGTGGGTTATGTATAGACATGTTTACATATGTATACAGACATTTACATATGTGCTTCTTTGTTTTTGTGTGTAAATGATTTAAAGTTTGTGGAATGCTTGCCATAACCAGAATTTTTTTTTTCCTGGCTGTTAAATCCTGGGTGGATTAGGTCCAGTGAGTATGAATCCTCCAGATTTCAGTGTTTATTCATTTTCAGATATATATCCAAAAGCCAAATGCTTATTCAAATCTTAGCTGACATTTGCAAATTATGAATTTCTCACAAACCTGCATGACCTTTCCTCTTGAACTGCTATCAGGTTCAACTAATTCAGTTGCAGAAATCCCAGATGTCAAGCTCTCAGGAGACTTCTAAATCCCACTCTTACCGTCTTCTATCAAGTTGCTCCAAAAGGTGACTTTATAATGATCAGGGCTGCTGCCAGACAATATTGTGCCTCAGTGAAAGTTAACTGAATGTGGCTGTTTGGACCAGCACAACCCCTCAGAAACCAGTATGGCCAGAGGCAGTGGGTTGGGTTTCTGCTTCCTCTTGCAAACTTAGGTTCTCCAGGGCTGCAACTCTGATGATGTTTTGTCCTTGTCTTCTAGGAAACAGCTCTGAATGGGAAGGTTTCTGTCTTAATGGAAGCTGGTTATACAATATGCAATCCAATTCTGACACTTAATGCCAGAGTGTATGACTTAATGCCAAAGTGTTTTCATTTGCAAAATGAAAGAATAGATTATCTCTGGTAACCTTCAACTCTCCACACTATGACCTGTGACTGAACACTGAGAAACTTCCTCACATTTTAATGGAAGAAATGATTAATTAGCATCTGTGTTTGGTTGGGGAGAAGATGGTAGTATGCAAGAAAAGAAAAGTTATAGACCCAGAAGGAAAGCAATATGGGCGATTCCAATATTATTTAAGGTTTGGATTCTAGGCTTGTAATAGGATCAGATGTAGATCATGAGTTTTCTTCATAAAGGAAGTTACTAAGAAGAATACGGGTCTGTTACAACATCTATAAGATACAAATACTATTAGACTTCAGTGGGTTGATTATTAAAATGGAATTGAATATGCAATATTGGAATGACTTCAGTAAAATGTGTATTTTAGAAGCTTATAATATGGTGTCCAGTTATTGGAATCAAATATTGTGATGAGACTGTTAAGAAGAAAAAGATTGATCCTTTTAGTGAAAGTACACTTATGGGCTCTGATAATAGAAAAAATGGAACCAAAACTCCCTTACCTTCCATCAGATATGAATGTATATTTGGGCGACTTTCATCTACATTCACCTAAGAAATAATCAGATTTATTCTGAGGTCCTATGAAAGACTCCCTGTTTGTTTATGACTTTTGAAAATGGAGACTAAAAACATAAGAGAGTAAATCAATACACATTTGAACAAATTCAATTTCTTTAGCAGATCATAGTTTCCTTGAAAATTAGAGTTACTTCTTTAAATTTTTGTACATCTCCTCCTTTCCCTATTAAGATCTACTCAGAGCCCATGGCCTTTTTGTAGCTCTGTAGCCAGGGTCTTTGACCTGTTTGGTGTGACTATGCACCTTTACCATTCCTCACAGCTCCCCTGAAGGTAGCTAGCTCCAGTTGGGGTTAGAAATGTACTTAGCATGTGCAACAGTACTTAAAAATGAAATGTACTGTAGCATTGATAAGAACTTTCGAGGCTTAAAAATGTCATCAACAAAAGAGCCTGGTTCTTCTTTAATTATCCTATTTCCAAAGCTATAGTACATAATTCCTTGTATAATCAGAGCTTAAATGCTGGAGAAACTCATATGGGTGACATTTCCTCTCAGTTTTGAATGAGGATTATTTTAAGAGGATACAGAACTTAGAAATATTTCAATGGAGCTGATATTTAAAGCACATTAAATGGCATTTATGTTTTAATCTGCTTATTGACTAGGCATTAAAGAGAGCTGTTAGTATTTTAACAGTGTTTAAAAGGACCAAAAATTGTTTGATAGATCGAGCAAGGTGGTATTTCTACAATGTGGGGCTAATAATTTTTTTTAACTTAGGAAATGATGTAGACTCTTCCCAGTAAAGAATTGCCATATGAAGGATTTTATTTATTTGGATTTCCTTTTGCCACTGGGGCAAGGAACTCCACTTAAAGACAAATGCTCCCAAATTACATAAACAGAGATTTGATGAATTCCACTGTTGCTTCATCTTCTTATTTTATATCATCATTAGAAGTAGCAACCCCAAGTAATAATGAAAGTAATAATAACAGATCTTTACCCATTGCCAGTGTGAGATTGTGTACAAGGCACCAGAGATGCTACAGTGGAAAACAGAGGTTCTTCTCTCAAGGAATTTCCATGCTGAATTGTCACATTGTAGTAATGCCTGGTGCACCTAGGAACTTAACATTTGTTGAATAAATGAATGAGTGAATGATTTGGCTTTAGTCATCAGGGAAGATTATTAAAAAAACTAATCTAGGTCCCATAAGAACTCTTTATTAAATAATTACCAACTTGATAATTAGCTGTTACAATCTACTCCATTTGGGCTATATTTACATAATCACAAAATACACATCAGATCACCCATTACAGAAACAAACAGTCAAACTGAGTTTGGATAATTATTATATAAAATAATAGACCATTTAATAGGCCACTTTATATGTCAATTTCTCTTGTTGCAACTTTAAAAGAATACAGAACAGAATAAAGAGAAGTTACCAAAATAAAGAGCAGAGATATATCATGAAAAAAGTAGCTTTTCTTGAGCTGTGATATGTGGATCCTGTCAGTATCAGCAAATGTGTGACCACAGCTTCTTTTCTTAATTTTCTGTCAATACTGTTGACCTCAAACAAGAAGGTGAGTTTCTGAAAGTTATATATATATAAATTCAGCATGTTTTTCACCTGAAGATCATTTGATTCAGTTTCACATCAAATCCTTAGTGGTACCAAAGTAGATTTCATTTAATTTTCCTAGCTATTTTTTTCAAACATTGCATATTTGTGGAGAAAATGTATTCTTTTGTATGTGAATCAATTTCTTTTAAATACAGAAAGCATCCCCTGACTATTTATTTTCCAAAGAACATCAGCAAAACCTAAAATGAACACTTAGAAGTAATTTGGATATGAATCTAAAGGAATAATAGCTGTAATAGCCTTTCTGTGAATATTGTTATAAAGTAAAACTAAGTAAATTGATGCAAGAAGTGAATGCGATAACACAAAATAAGCCAAATGAGCATGGTCTACCCCTCCGCATCTCTACCAGGAGACTACCTCTACATTTTTTTCTAGATGTAGTAAGGAAATACTCTCTGTGACCACATAAAATTGGCATTTCTTGGACCATGGACACTATTTAGGCATCAAGGTCCCTGGACGTGAAGTAGAATTATCACTGTGAGGGGCTGGTATATTAATGTCACATAAAGTGAGGCTGGGTTAAGCCTTTTTTCTTCATGCTTTCCTTCTATCTTTTCTTTCCACTGTGAAAAATTGTCAACAAATAACTAGAACTCACATGAGCTTTCAAATTAGTGGAAGGGTGTAAAGATAAAAAAACAACTGAGATATGGGTGCTTCTCTTTTTCACAAATTGTGAGCATTATTGAGGAATCCTTACTTTCCCCATCTGGCCTAAGGTTATTTATAGATGTTGTCTAGTAAGTTCTTTAATATTTATTTTTTTCTTCTTTGAATATTCAATTTTTGTATCATTGCTTGTGTCTGTGGAAGAGGATTCTTGAACTTGGTCTTGACTCTTCATGTAAAATTAATTCATATCTGGCCAGTATCAGGAAAAAAGTATGTATTAGCATTCTAAGAATCTCAAGATAAACTTCAGAAATTTCATGATTAGCTTCCATTTATTTTTTACTTATTATATTCTGGACTCTTCACTAAAAGTTTTTTACACCTTCTATTGTGAATTTTTCTTAACAACTTTTAAGGTAGTTGTTATTTCCATTTAGCATCTGAAAAAAAAATTGAAACTTTGAGATGCTAAGTAATTTATGCAAGGTCATAAAATCAACTGATGGCATTTAGAATCCAATTCAGATCCATGTGACCCCAGAGCCTATACTTTTAAAACCTGCACTCTTAAATACACTAGTGAATAAAACAGTGTCGTAATGCATTGTTCATTGTTGACCACCAATTGTCTGTTCCTGATATCAACAAATTAATTGTGAATATGTTTAAAGAGGAGGATGAGCTGGGGGATAAGAGGAAGGCGGTTACTTTCAGAATAACATTACACTTTTATTTTACTTATTGCAGTGGTTTGGTTTCAGAGTGTTAACCGAGTACTTCTGAATAATATCAAGTATATATAAATACTATGATAAGAATTGATGCCTCCTTCTTCCACTTTGGAAATAATATAGGTATTGACAGAACAAAGTTGTTAAAGGTTAAGGAGAGCATAGTATAAATAGTAATTATTGTCTGAAATTTTCAGTACTTTTCCAAGAGGGTATCAAATTCAGTAAATAAATGTGTTTTAGGTTCTTAGGATACATGGTGGTCATTCTCTATGCAGATGAATAATCTGTGATCACTCACAGTGGAAGCACTCCTCACATCTTCTACTCACTGCTCCAAGAATACTACTGTCTTGACTTTAATCACCATAGGTTAGTTTTCCCTACTTTTTGAACTTAATTTATGAAATAATGAAATGTTCTCTTTTTTTATTGGAATGTAGTTGATATACTATGTGATGTTCTCTTGAAACTTATGCCCTATTAAATTTCCATTGCTAAAAATCCTGTCCTTTTTTTGTGCAACAGAATTCACAATTCTTGTACATTCCAGTTATTTTTTTTAATGACTTGTTGCTTTTGACATTGCTCTTCTTCTGCCTGAAATTCCCATCCTTTACTTGCTCCACTTGATGAGATATCTCCAGATCTGCTTTCATGGTTACCCTTTCTGTCAAGCCATTTAAAGCTGTTTTTTACTTTTACTTCTCAAGGAGAAATCAATTTTGTTTCTTTTTATGCCCTACTGTAATCTGTCGTGCATAGTGGGCTATGAGATACTTGAAAGAAGGAACCTAGATAACCAACAAATTATCGCACATCCCATTGAAATAAAAAGTGATGTATTTACTAGAGCTCCATTATCTTTATTTCTATTCTACTTCTTTCTCCTTGACCTTTCTCTCTAAGAAAGTATATGTGAATCATCAAGCAGAAGGAATGTGATTAGAATATACAGTTTCGGATTTTTATGCTATTGCACCAACCACAATTAGCAAGATTTACAGGAAAAAATAAAAACAATACCTACTTTAAGAGTTTCTGTAAAATCCCTCTTGCTATTCAGCATGACCTGGACAATCACATTTGGCCGAGGGCCTCTGAGGCTACCCGCCACACTCTAGGGCATTGAATACTGCTGATTAATTACTCATTCAGTGAATTTCCTAATTCTTGCAACTAATTCTATCTAGCCTTTAAAATATTAAGGGGATGTGCATGGGGAGGAGTAAAGCTGCTATAAAGGCTGTGTCAATTTTTCTAGCCAGGAATACAGTTTACACTCATTATGGTAACTTGAGGAGAATTTAATAGGGACTTCTTACAAAGTTTTCATAGGGTGTAGGGTAATCACAAGAGACAGTGTAGTATTTGGGGACAACTATAATAACAGTGTTCCCATTACTAACCTTGGAAAGAAGTGGTAAGAGGACAGAGTGATTACAGATTTCATAAAGAGTGGCTGTTTGGAGAGGGCTATTTATAGGAGAAAAGACATTTGACGTAGGGACTGGATCGTCTGCTCAAGGTAACTGCAGGGAAGGAGGTACAGGAATAATGCTGAGACCTCACTCTCCCCGCAAATTTGTTCATCAGTTTACTGGGAAATAAAGGATGTTGATGTCCTTCAATGGGACAGAGAGCTGGATCTGGGAGATCGGAGAATGGATCTAGAGGGGCAAATGTTGCACAGGGCCCCCCAGTGAGAGAAGGCATCATTCCATTTTTCAAAAGCGAAGGAATACTTTCTTTTACTTGGCAGAAGACAAAGGAGTCCAGATACTGGCATCTAGACTTCAGACTGAGTCAGAGGTTAGGAAGACCGTGTTCACCCTGAGGCAAGAGGGCCCAAAGAGATCTGGTGTTTCATGTCTTTTGGTTTTGTTTTCTGGCCTTGTTTCTTCTGCCTGTCCTTCCATTACTCTCATATGACAATCAAAGGTTAGCATTACTATTAGCATTGCCCCAGTTAAATGCAGGAAACTGTTCTAACCACAAGGAAATAATTATAAACAAAGCCCAGTTAATTATACAAGACATTCTTGCCTGCCCTAATTAAGGCACGGTTCAATACTACTAGCTGGGTAATTTTTTTTTTTTAATTGTGAATAGATTTAGTAGGAGCTCGTCGGGTAAACAAATAATGGGATCAGTGTCTCAGAAAGAATCTGATTAAAAAAAATTATTCAACAATCATTTGTTTTCTGCTGCTTTATAGAACAGCTTCCTCCTATGGCATGGATATAGAAGAATGTGCATTTACTCTGTAGAGTCTGCAGCCCAAATTACAGGAAACTAGAGGATGTTTATTTCCTCAAGTAGGAAGGACATGAGGATGGAGGGTGTTCCCACTGGGCCCCATGTGTGCGTTATTCGTGCTTCTGGTGGCTTTTCTGATGGTTTCTTTTTTCAAGAAGTTTCTGTGTTTCACAGGCTCAGCAACCAGGTACATATTAAACAATGTGACTATGTGAGAGTGGCTATCCACAACCTACACTTTAATTTTCTTTCTTTCTTTTTTTGTTTTTGTTCACGTATACACAAAGGGAGTATAAAGTAGTCAAACACAGAGTTCTATAGATTTGTAAAAATGTTTAGATACTAGGACATAACAGTACAACATTGATGGGCTTTGGTATCAGATGAAAGTAGGTTCAGATCTTGTCAAATAAATACATACTCTGTATGACATCAGTCAGACAAGTAGCTTAACTTCACTGAGATCCTTTTTTATGTAAAACAGGAATTTTATGTTCCTCATGGTACATATACAAATCATGGGATTTATTTTATTTTATTTTATTTTTGTTTTGAGAATTTAATAAGGTGACATATGTGAAGGATATTCCCATTGTCTAGCACATGGTAGATGCATAGCCACTCCTGATTTTATCCCTCATTGGTTATTTCCACTCTAATCACACATGTACTTCTTATCTTCCAAATGCTCTCGTTGTCTGTTCAAGCTACACCGTGGATGAGGTTAAAAAAAAAAGAGAAAAAATGTTACTGGAATGAGACATGTGTCGAAAGAATGGTAATGAGAATTAAAAATACTGTACTTAGAGCTTTCCTCATATTATGTTCTCTTAGAGGGAAATTTTGGTTAATTTGAATTTCCTATTTTTAAGCTGTCATGCATGTTCTGTAAGTAAACAAATGGGTTGGCCATTATGCAACGAGTATAGTTTATGCTAAATTTAGATAATCACTAATTTAGTACTTGAGTTTTTAATGTGTAGATCCAATCTAGAGAAGATAAAGAGAAATAAGGGATTTTTTATATACATTTAATTTACTCACAAAGACAAATTTATCCCATTTATATCTTCTGCTACATGCATTTCTAGTAAGATGCCTAACAATTATTGCATGAATCAGTTTCAGTTCTAGCCCTGAATATTTCTTATACACAGCCTCTACCTTTCCATCCACCCTATAGGGGTGGAAGGTAGCAGAATCTGTATTTTGGAGAAATCGTTCTCACATGGAGGGTAGATTCATGGAGATCCATTTGGAGGCAGTGAGTCTTTAATCATTTTGGCTAATGTTATGATGCCCTTACCCTATGCCAGGCTGTCTTAAGGTCTTTCTATACCTTATTTCCTTTATCGCTTATAATAATATTTTCTATTTCACACATGAGAACAAAGGAGTTTAAAGCAATTAGTTAACTTTCCAAGATCACATAGCCAAGTGGTTGTTGCAGAGCTCAGGCTTGAACCAAAGTCTGCCTGGTCCCACAGTCCATGTGACTAACCACTGTGCTCTGGCATGGCTGAGGTGAAAAGTAATGGGATCCCGAACCGGGACACTGTTGTTTGATGTGGAGACAGCAGAATGGATTCAGGCCATTGAGTAGGCAAAATTTTCTGGTCTTGGTAAGCACTGACTATAGAAAATGAGGGCGAAGAGGAGTCTGGCTCATCTACAATGCTCGTTTTGGAGAGAGCGATGGCTCCATATACTGGGATGGAGAATGCAGTAGGGGAGTACATTTTAGGTAGAGGAAGGAAGAGAGAAAAATGTTGATTTCAGTTTTAGACAAATCAAGAGCAAGATGTCAGTGAAATGCCCAGGGAGAGGGCACACATTCTTGATGGACAGCCGTCTCTGCTAGAGTAAGATGACAGCTAACGTATTTATTGAAATTGGCAATGTTCTCGATTGCTGTCAACTCCTGCCGAGTGCTAGGAGCGGGACCCACCTTTGAGTGGCAGATGTCTTCCTTCGACAACCGAGTGGCCCCTGCGTCAGCCTGCCCGTCAGTGCGCTGGCTTGGGGCAGCGTCCCAGCTAAGCCAACGTGGTGTGTATGACTCAGGTGACGACGTCAGACTCAGTGTCCTGCGTGCCCGGGCCTGGCTCACTACTGATTTCAGGATACGAAGGCCTAAGCACAATGGGCAGTAGAAAACTACTTTCTCTTGTTTTTGTTGATGGTTTGTTTAAATGAAGCAGTGAGGGTCGTTGACACCACATACACACACTTATCTCTGTAGATACTTCTGTTAACCTATCCAGAAAAATGGAGCAGTCTCCTCAGTGAAGAGCAGAGAGCTTATCACTCTGGAGAAAGTCTGCTGAGAAGGCAGTAGTCTTGCTGCTGCTCTTGGATGCCCAATTGGCTATCATTTTGCTCAAGACCGTTACTGTATTTTCTTGCAAATGCATTGTGACTGTTTCAGTTTAGTGATGCTCAGTTTAGCTGTAAACCTGGAATTTGTAATTAGGCAAGACTATATCATATATTTTAAAACTTAACCTGGGCTATAAATGCATACATAAATTAGTAGTCAAAAAATAGCAAGAAGTAAGGGAGAAAAGGATGAGGAAAACATTTCTTTCAATTCAACAAGCATTTATCAGTATACTGTACCAGATATAGTTGTGGGGATAGGTGATAGATAGAACAGAAATAGGATAAAATGGGGTTCCTGACCTCAAATAAATTAACATATTTTCAGGAGGAGAAGATAGTCACATAAAATGAAGGACTATTGCTCTCAGACAGTGCCTGATTGTGTGTGCAAATGGGATGTGCAGATAAGAAATTCTCCTACGCACAAAGGAGGGACAGACCCTGTGAAGTGGAGACTCTGAAAAGGCTTTGAGAGAAGATAGAAATAACATGTACTGAGCGCATACTTTGTGCCATGAATCGTCAGGTTTTTTCTTAGCCCATTAACAAACTTTTAAGGTAGGTATTGTTATGTCCAATTTAGAAAATGCAAGCTAAGAAGATTAAATATTCCATGTTTATTTAATGCCAGAGCCAGGATTCAAACTCAGCTCTCCTAGTACCCAGACTGGTGAACTTCCAGTCACTCTGTGAAGCATTTGGTGAGTAGCCCAGGGCCTACTATATTCTAGCTTCTCAGATACACTAGAACATTTGATCTCCTTTAAACATCATTAATCCTGCAGAACATCATCTTTTTGATGTCTTTATTGGAGCACAGCAGAAATTGACAAGGCTCAGAATCACAGTCTGGATTTCTAATTTTGAGGAAAAAGAATTCTTTATTATAAAGAGTTACAAGTTGAACATCAGGGCTTTTTCCACTCTACCATCTCTTTCTGAAATTTTCTGCATTGTGAGTACTTTAAGGTGGGAAACTAAGTAGGTAACTTTACAAGGATTTTCCTACACTCATAGCTATCCCTTCCACAACAGCTAGAAGCCTAGACAGCCTGACATCCTGACAATTACTGAGTTTCCTCCTTGCCTAGGTGTTAAGCAAGTGATAACTTGCACTTTCACAACTAGCCATCTGATGAAGAATTTGGATGCATTAGAGCCATTCAAATCTGTTTACCAGTTTTCTGACACAGGAAAACAAACCATACAGCTACAGTTGTGAACATCAAGTCTGAAAAAAAATCTACTCACTATTGTGAAACTGGTATCTTTATCAGATTCTCTGCCACAATCCACAGGAAAGTTTCTCTGGGAGTTAATTACTTCCATTAGCGTAACATATTGTGACAGTATTTCAAAGTCATAAAGCAGTTGAGTTTGAGATGTTGAAGTGATAGAATAGATCTAAAGTAATTAAGACAAAAGAGAGGGAGAGAGGCAATCCAGTGAAACTAACCATTGGACTGGGCCTCGTCTTACCTGAGATTTCATTTAAAACCCCAACAGTGGCCAAGACCACAGCCAAGATATTTGTTGTTTGCATGAGCTATACCATGTTTTGAAGGTATTTCTGAATATTCTTTTCTTTTCTTGAGATAGTGGTTTTTAACACCTGCCTGGGAAGTTTTACAGTATAAACAGACTTCAGACTGATTGGAAATGTGCATGGAACACAGACTTTGGTTAAGGGCAGTTAAATGATTTGGGATAGGACTAGTTCTTTTGTAAAGTGAAGGATACTTTTCAACCCAGTATCTTGGCAGTATAGACATAGCATTAGACTTAAAAAAATCCTAGTTATGAATGCTGGGGTCACTGCATCACCCTAAGAAATTATTTTGTTAAGTCCTGGAACCAACCAAGAGAATTTACTCTGCCAATGAGCAGGGCCATTAAATGCAGCCAGGAATGGGATGCTTATACCTGTGAGTGGTTAATCTAGCCACTAATTCAAAGAGTCCTAGGTTGCCACTGAACAGCATTACAATTTTGATTATTTTATGGCTTGTCCAAATGCCCAGTCCCCCAAGCAATTGTAATTTACACAAAAAAGAAAAAAGCGCCCAGAAAAGAGTATCTGTCTTTTAACATTACCCACAAGGGTCTTGTTCTGACTGCACACATAAAACAAAATAAAAGTACCTAGCTCAGGCAATTAAAATGTTCTTGTTTTCTATTAAAATAAAATGTGTTCATTTGTGAGTGACTCCAAAAGGAAGGCTTAGGAGCAATTGTCATGGTTTGCTTTGATGAGAGCTGTAGATTTAGTAATGGTATTCAAATGACTCCAGCAAGAAACCTTCACAATTTTCTTTCTTCCAGTCCATTAGCAATCAAATGTTCAGGAAATGTAAATAGTAAATTAAACTCAACAATACCAGCAGGTAAAATTTGCTTTTTACTTTGTTGACAGGTGAAATAGGTAAAATAAAATCACAGAAACCAGAAGAAATAATAGAACTAGGAAGGATCTTGGAGACACTTTTTTACAGAAGAGAACTCTGAGGCTCGAAGATCTTAAGTAATATTGCGTATGGTACACTGCTAACCACACACAGAACCCAAATCAGCACCCATGACCTATGACTTTCTGTCCACTGCTCTTTGCCCTTTACTGGGCTGCTTTTGCACAGATAAATTTATAGCCATATCTTTTTAGTTTTGACTTTAGGAAGCAACTGGAAGTTCCTACAGGGAAAGAGGGAAATGACTGGTTATACTAAGGCTATAGTCTCAACAAGTGGATTCTGTACTATGGTTAAGAGTTCATATTCTGAATATGCCGTGTTAAGTTTCTTCTTCTTTTTTAAAATTTTTTATTGAGGTATGATTGGTATACACTCTTATGAAGGTTTCACATGAAAAAACAATGTGGTTACTACATTTACCCATATTATCAAGTTCCTACCCATACCCCAATGCAGTCACTGTCCATCAGTGCAGCAAGTTGCCAGAGATCCACTATGTCCCTTCTCTGTGATACACTGTTCTCCTGTGATCCCCCACACCATGTGTACTAAACATAATACCCCTAAGTCCCCTTCTCCTTCCCTCCCCACCTGCCCTCCCACACCCCTCCCCTTTGGTAACTACTAGTTCATTCTTGGAGTCTCTAAGTCTGCTGCCATTTTATTCCTTCAGTTTTGCCTCATTGTTATACTCCACAAATGAGGGAAATCACTTGGCATTTGTCTTTCTCTGCCTGGCTTATTTCACTGAGCATAATGTCCTCCAGCTCCTTCCATATTGTTGCAAATGGTATGATTTGTTTCTTTCTTATGGCTGAATAGTATTCTATTGTATATATGTACCACATCTTCTTTATCCATTCATCTACAGATGGACACTTAGATTGCTTCCATATCTTGGCTGTGGTAAAAAGTGCTGCAGTGAACATAGGGGTGCATATGTCTTTTTGAATCTGAGAAGTTGTATTCTTTGGGTCTATTCCAAGGAATGGGATTCTGAGGTCAAATGGTATTTCTATTTTTAGTTGAGGAGCCTCCATATTGCTTTCCACAATGGTTGAACTAGCTTACATTCCCACTAGCAGTGTAGAAGGGTTCCCCTTTCTTCACATCCTTGCCAGCATTTGTTGTTCTTAGTCTTTTCGATGGTGGCCATCCTTATTGGTGTGAGGTGATATATCATTGTGGTTTTAATTTGCATTTCCCTGATGATTAGTGATGTGGAACATCTTTTCATGTGTCTGTTGGCCATCTGAATTTCTTTTTTTTTTAGATAATTATTTTTATTGAAGGGTAGTTGACACACAGTATTACATTAGTTTCAGGTGTACAACTCAGTGATTGAACATTTATATACATGATAATTCTAGGTACCAGCTATCACCATACCAAGTTGTCACAATATTTTGACTATATTCCTTATGCTATACATTACATCCTGGTTACTTATTTATTTTACAATTGGAAGTGTGTGTATATATATATTTTTTGTGAGGGCATCTCTCATATTTATTGATCAAATGGTTGCTAACAACAATAAAATTCTGTATAGGGGAGTCAATGCTCAATGCACAATCCTTAATCCACCCCAAGCCTAATTTTCGTCAGTCTCCAATCTTCTGAAGCATAACGAACAAGTTCTTACATAGTGAATAAGTTACATGGTGAACAGTACAAGGGCAGTCGTCACAGAAGCTTTTGGTTTTGCTCATGCATTATGAACTATAAACAATCAGGTCAAATATGAATATTCATTTGATTTTTATACTTGATTTATATGTGGATACTACATTTCTCTCTTTATTATTATTATTATTTTTAATAAAATGCTGAAGTGGCAGGTGCAAGATAAAGGTAGAAAACATAGTTTAGTGCTGTAAGAGAGCAATTGTAGATGATCAGGTGTGTGCCTGTAGACTATGTGTTAATCCAAGCTAGACAAGGGCAATAAAACATCCACAGATGCAGAATATTTCTCTCAGAACAGGGGGGGGGTGGGGAGGTTCTAAGCCTCACCTCTGTTGATCCCCAATTTCTCACCTGATGGCCCCCCTGTGATTGTGCCTGTCTTAGGTTGTTCCTCCCTTGAGGAATCTTACCCGTCTCTGGCTAACCAGTCATCTTCCGGGGCCATACAGGGAAATGTTAATATGGTAAGTGAGAGAGAAGCCTTATTGTTGGAAAAGGTTAGCTTTTTACTTCTTTGCATATTTATGCCCTGTGGCTTCTATGCCCCACATTTGTCTTGAGGTGTCTTTACCACTTGGAAGAATTATGATACTCAGTAAATTCGATATGTGGCATGAATTCTATTTAAGGGTTGTAATTAGGAAGGAAGAAGAAAAGCTATAGAAGTAGCAGGCAGAAGAAAGCCTGGGAAGATTGATTATTTGTTTGACATATCTTCTTGTAGAGCAACTTCAGCATGCATAGGTTTTAAACTACTAATTGAATTGCACACACACATTAACATAATAGGAGTACAGTTACATAACCAAAGCATACCTGTAATTACCAGCCATCTCCAGTGGAACCAACAAAACCAGTTAGGCACCTTAGGCATTTGTGAAAACTTATCTATGATATGGTGGATATTGTCCAACTGAACTTGAACAGTCTGAGAGAAATCAGACAAACTAAAACAACCCATTCCTGGGGACTGTTCACATCCCATATGTTCTTTTAACAGTAAATAGTCTGTAGTTGTAAGATTTTGGAGCACTACAATTTGCACTTCTCCTAATTCTTGGTTGAGTTCCAACAGTATAGATCCGGTCAAATTTGTTGTTTTACTGTATGCACAGGTCAGCTTAGATATCTCCTTCTTCATTCCCATGGCAAGTCCAGGAACGGGTGGGATGGGTGCATCTACACCTGTAGCAGTGCATAGATCTTTGTTGGGGTTTTTTGATGATCATCTTCTGGCATGAGTCTTCCCGAGAGTGCTGATGTTGGAAGCTCTTTTTCATATCGTATCTTAGTTCATTTTCGGGATAGCCAAATTAGGCTTTGATCCTCTGTATAAACACAAACAGACACTTTGCCTACACTTTGATATGCCCTTTATATCATTGTGTAGAACTCATTGGAGGTCACCGCACAGTAACTGCTTTTTTTTTTTTATCATTAATCTACACTTACGTGATGAATATTTTGTTTACTAGGCTCTCCCCTATACCAGGTCACCCCTATATACCCCTTTACAGTCACTGTCCATCAGCGTAGCAAAATGTTGTAGAGTCACTACTTGTCTTCTCTGTGGTGTACGGCCCTCCCCTTTCTCCCACACCCCCATGCATGCTAATCTTAATACCCCCTTTTTTCTCCCCCTCCCTTATCCCTCCCTACCCACCCATCCTCCCCAGTCCCTTTCCCTTTGGTACCTGTTAGTCCATTCTTGAGTTCTGTGATTGTACAGCTATTTTGTTCCGTCAGTTTTTACTTTGTTCTTATACTCCACAGAGGAGTGAAATCATTTGGTATTTCTCTTTCTCTGCTTGGCTTGTTTCACTGAGCATAATACCCTCCAGTTCCATCCATGTTGCTGCAAATAGTAGGATTTGCCCTTTTCTTATGGCTGAGTAGTATTCCATTGTGTATATGTACCACCTCTTCTTAATCCATTCATTTATCGATGGACATTTAGGTTGCTTCCAATTCTTGGCTATTGTAAATAGTGCTGCAATTAACATAAGGGTGCATTGGTTTTTCTCATATTTGATTGCTGCATTCTTAGGGTAAATTCCTAGGAGTGCAATTCCTGGGTCAAATGGTAAGTCTATTTTCAGCATTTTGATGTACCTCCATACTGCTTTCCACAATGGTTGAACTAATTTACTTTCTCACGAGCAGTGTAGGAGGGTTCCCCTTTCTCCACAGCCTCGCCAACATTTGTTGTTGTTTGTCTTTTGGATGGCAGCCATCCTTACTGGTGTGAGGTGATACCTCACTGTAGTTTTAATTTGCATTTCTCTGATAATTAGCGATGTGGAGCATCTTTTCATGTGTCTGTTGGCCATCTGTATTTCTTTTTTGGAGAACTGTCTGTTCAGTTCCTCTGCCCATTTTTTAATTGTGTTATTTGTTTTTTGTTTGTTGTGGCATGTGAGCTCTTTATATATTGTGGATGTCAAGCCTTTATCAGATGTGTCATTTTCAAATATATTCTCCCATACTGTAGGGTGCCTTTTTGTTCTATTGATGGTATCTTTCGCTGTACAGAAGCTTTTCAGCTTAATATAGTCCCACTTGTTCATTTTTGCTGTTGTTTTCCTTGCCCGGGGAGATATGTTCAAGAAGAGGTCACTCATGTTTATGTCTAAGAGGTTTTTGCCTATGTTTTTTTCCATGAGTTTAATGGTTTCATGACTTACATTCAGGTCTTTGATCCATTTTGAGTTTACTTTTGTATATGGGGTTAGACAATGGTCCAGTTTCATTCTTCTACATGTAGCTGTCCAGTTTTGCCAGCACCATCTGTTGAAGAGACTGTCATTTTGCCATTGTATGTCCATGGCTCCTTTATCAAATATTAATTGACCATATATGTCTGGGTTAATGTTTGGAGTCTCTATTCTGTTCCATTGGTCTGTGGCTCTGTTCTTGTGCTTGTACCAAATTGTCTTGATTACTATGGCTTTATAATAGAGCTTGAAGTTGGGGAGTGAGATCCCCCCTACTTTATTCTTCTTTCTCAGGATTGCTTTGGCTATTTGGGGTCTTTGGTGGTTCCATATGAATTTTTGAATTATTTGTTCCAGTTCATTGAAGAATGTTGCTGGTAGTTTCACAGGGATTGCATCAAATCTGTATATTGCTTTGGGCAGGATGGCCATTTTGATGATATTAATTCTTCCTAGCCACAAGCATGGGATGCATTTCCATCTGTTAGTGTCCCCTTTAATTTCTCTTAAGAGTGACTTGTAGTTTTCAGAGTATAAGTCTTTCACTTCTTTGGTTAGGTTTATTCCTAGGTATTTTTTTTTTTGATGCAATTGTGAATGGAGTTGTTTTCATGATTTCTCTTTCTGTTGGTTCATTGTTAGTGTATAGGAAAGCCACAGATTTCTGTGTGTTAATTTTGTATCCTGCAACTTTGCTGTATTCCGATATCAGTTCTAGTAGTTTTGGGGTGGAGTCTTTAGGGATTTTTATGTACAGTATCATGTCACCTGCAAATAGTGACAGTTTAACTTCTTCTTTACCAATCTGGATTCCTTGTATTTTTTTGTTTTGTCTGATTGCCGTGGCTAGGACCTCCAGTACTATGTTAAATAACAGTGGGGAGAGTGGGCACCCCTGTCGAGTTCCCGATCTCAGAGGAAAAGCTTTCAGCTTCTTGCTATTCAATATAATGTTGGCTGTGGGTTTTTTATAGATGGCCTTTATTATGTTGAGGTACTTGCCCTCTCTTCCCATTTTGCTGAGAGTTTTTATCATGAATGGATGTTGAACTTTGTCAAATGCTTTTTCAGCATCTATGTAGATGATCATGTGGTTTTTGTCTTTCTTTTTGTTTATGTGGTGGATGATGTTGATGGACTTTCAAATGTTGTGCCATCCTTGCATCCCTGGGATGAATCCCACTTGGTCATGGTGTACGATCCTTTTGATGTATTTTTGAATTCGGCTTGCTAATATTTTGTTGAGTATTTTTGCATCTACATTCATCAGGGATATTGGTCTGTAGTTTTCTTTTTTGGTGGGGTCTTTGCCTGGTTTTGGTATTAGGGTGATGTTAGCTTCATAGAATGAGTTTGGGAGTATCCCCTCCTCTTCTATTTTTTGGAAAACTTTAAGGAGAATGGGTATTATGTCTTCCCTGTATGTCTGATAAAATTTCGAGGTAAATCCATCTGGCCCGGGGGTTTTGTTCTTTGGTAGTTTTTTGATTACCGCTTCAATTTCGTTGCTGGTAATTGGTCTGTTTAGATTTTCTGTTTCTTTCTGGGTCAGTCTTGGAAGGTTGTATTTTTCTAGGAAGTTTTCCATTTCTCCTAGGTTTCCCAGTTTGTTAGCATATAGGTTTTCATAGTATTCTCTCATAATTTTTTATATTTCTGTGGGGTCCGTCGTGATTTTTCCTTTCTTGTTTCTGATACTGTTGATTTGTGTTGACTCTCTTTTCCTCTTAATAAGTCTGGCTAGAGGCTTATCTATTTTGTTTATTTTCTCGAAGAACCAGCTCTTGGTTTCATTGATTTTTGCTATTGTTTTATTCTTCTCAATTTTGTTTATTTCTTCTCTAATCTTTATTATGTCCCTCCTTCTGCTGACCTTAGGCCTCATTTGTTCTTCTTTTTCCAATTTCGATAATTGTGACATTAGACCATTCATTTGGGATTGTTCTTCCTTTTTTAAATATGCTTGGATTGCTTTATACTTTCCTCTTAAGACTGCTTTTGCTGTGTCCCACAGAAGTTGGGGCTTAGTGTTGTTGTCGTTTGTTTCCATATATTGCTGGATCTCCATTTTGATTTGGTCATTGATCCATTGATTATTTAGGAGCATGTTGTTAAGCCTCCATGTGTTTGTGAGCCTTTTTGCTTTCTTTGTACAGTTTATTTCTAGTTTTATGCCTTTGTGGTCTGAAAAGTTCATTGGTAGGATTTCAGTCTTTTGGAATTTACTGAGGCTCTTTTTGTGGCCTAGTATGTGGTCTATTCTGGAGAATGTTCCATGTGCACTTGAGAAGAATGTGTATCCTGTTGCTTTTGGGTGTAGAGTTCTGTAGATGTCTATTAGGTCCATCTGTTCTAGTGTGTTGTTCAGTGCCTCTGTGTCCTTACTTATTTTCTGTCTGGTGGATCTGTCCTTTGGAGTGAGTGGTGTGTTGAAGTCTCCTAGAATGAATGCATTGCATTCTATTTCCTCCTTTAGTTCTGTTAATATTTGTTTCAGGTATGTTGGTGCTCCTGTATTGGGTGCATATATATTTATATTGGTTATATCCTCTTGTTGGACTGAGCCCTTTATAATTATGTAATGTCCTTCTTTGTCTTTTGTCACTTTCTTTATTTTGAAGTCTGTTTTGTCTGATACCAGAATTGCAACACCTGTTTTCTTCTCTTTGTTGTTTGCCTGAAATATCTTTTTCCATCCCTTGACTTTAAGTCTGTGCATGTCTTTGGGTTTGAGGTGAGTCTCTTGTAAGCAGCATATGGATGGATCTTGCTTTTTTATCCATTCTATTACTCTGTGTCTTTTGATTGGTGCATTCAGTCCATTTACATTTAGGGTGATTATTGAAAGGTATGAACTTATTGCCATTGCAGGCCTTAAGTTTGTGGTTACCAAAGGTTCAGGGTTAGCTTCTTTACTATCTTACTGTCTAACTTAACTCGCTTGTTGAGCTATTATAAACGCGGTCTGATGATTCTCTATTTCTCTCCCTTCTCATTCCTCATACTCCCTGCTTCATATGTTGGGTGTTTTGTTCTGTGGTCTTTTTAGAAGTGCTCCCATCTAGAGCAGTCCCTGTAGGATGCCCTGAAGAGGTGGTTTGTGGGAGGCAATTCCCTCAACTTTTGCTTGTCTGGGAATTGTTTAATCCCTCTCTCATATTTAAATGATATTCATGCTGGATACAGTAATCTTGGTTCGAGGCCCTTCTGTTTCATTGCATTAAGTATATCATGCCATTCTCTTCTGGCCTGTAGGGTTTCTGTTGAGAAGTCTGATGATAGCCTGATGGGTTTTCCTTTGTAGGTGACCTTTTTTTTCTCTCTGTGTGCCTTTAATACTTTGTCCTTGTCTTTGATCTTTGCCATTTTAATTATTATGTGTCTTGTGTTGCCCTCCTTGGATCCCTTGTCATGGGAGTTCTGTGTACCTCTGTGGTCTGAGAGGCCATTTCCTCCCCTAGTTTGGGGAAGTTTTCAGCAATTATTTCTTCAAAGACACTTTCTGTCCCTTTTTCTCTCTCTTCTTCTTCTGGTACCCCTATAATGCAGATATTATTCCATTTTGATTGGTCACTCAGCTCTCTTAAAATTCTTTCTTTCCTGGAGATCCTTTTATCTCTCTCTGCATCAGCTTCTCTGTGTTCCTGTTCTCTGTTTTCTAGTCCATTAATGGTCTCTTGCATCTCGTCCATTCTGTTTTGAAGTCCTTCCAGAGCTTGTTTTATTTCTGTATTCTCCTTCCTTAGTTCTTGCATATTTCTCTGCAAGTCCATCAGCATGGTTATGACTTTTGTTTTGAATTCTTTTTCAGGAAGACTGGCTAAATCTATCTCCCCAGGTTCCTTCTCAGGGGAAGATGTAGCAGATGATGAAACTGTCTGGGTTAGTCTTGTCTGGATCATATTTTTTTGCCTTTTCATGTTGACAGGTGATATTGACTGTCAGCTGGGAGTGCCAAACTTTTCACTCGCTCCTGGCCTTTCTTTACTGGGACAACTGCGACCCCTAGTGGCGTGTGTTGTGTAATTGCGTGTAGGCTGGGTCTTTGTGTCTTGCCCTGCTGAAGTGTAAGAATTTTCCTTTCTGCCTTTCTGTGGGCTTGTTTTGCCTTAGGTTCTCTGCTTTCGCAGTGCCTGGAGGGGTAATATACGGGGGGGGCTGTTTGACTGTTTACCTCCATGAGGGGGTCTCAGAGCTGTTGCCCAGGGGGTTAGTGCTCCCGGTTTTACTTGTAATTTCCAGCCACTGGGCTGTGACCTGTGTTGTTTCCGTCTAGCTGTTAAATCCCTATTCCTTTAAGTCTTTCAAAAAGCCCTTGCTTTTCTTTGTCACAGGGGCATCAGCTTTGGCACCTGCTCAGAGGTCTTGCTGCCCTATTTCCCTAGTTTCCAGCCTTCCACGCATGCACTGTGTCTGCGCTTTGGTGTGGATGGCTGGGGCTGGGTGTTTAGCAGTCCTGGGCTCCCTCTCCCTGCCGCCGGGAGCTGGGGGGAGGTGTGCTCGGGTCCCACCGGGCCGGGGCTTGTATCTTACCCCTTTCACCAGGCGCTGGGTTCTCGCTGGTGTAGATGTAGTCTGGCTGTTGTCCTGTGTCTTCTGGTCTCTCTTTTAGAATTAGTTGTATTTGTATTTTCAAAACTATGTATGTTTTTGGGAGGAGATTCCCACTGTCCTACTCATGCCGCCATGTTGGCTCCTGAATTTCTTCTTTGAAGAACCATCTCTTCATATCCTCTGCCCATTTGTTAATCGGGTTATTTGCTTTTTGGGTGCTGAGGTGTGTAAGTTCTTTATATATTTTGGATGTTAACCCCTTGTTGGATATGTCATTTACAAATATATTCTCCCATACTGCAGGATGCCTTTTGTTCTGTTGATGATGTCCTTTGTGGTACAAAATCTTTTTTAGCTTCATGTAGTCCCATGAGTTCATTTTTGCTTTTGTTTCCCTTTCTCGAGGAGATGGGTTCAGGAAGAAGTTGCTCATGCTTATATTCAGGAAATATTTGCCTATGTTTTCTTCTAAGAGTTTTATGGTTTCATGACTTACATTGTAGTCTTTAATCCATTTCGAGTTTACTTTTGTGTATGGGGTTAAACAATAATCCAGTTTCATTCTCTTGCATGTAGCTGTCCAGTTTTGCCAACACCAGCTGTTGAAGAGGCTGTCATTTCCCCATTGTATCTCCATGGCTCCTTTATCGTATATTAATTGACCATATATGGTTGTGTTAATATCAGGGATCTCTAGTCTGTTCCATTGGTCTATGGGTCTGTTCTTGTGCCAGTACCAAATTGTATTGATTACTGTGGCTTTGTAGTAGAGCCTGAAGTAGGGGAGCATAATTCCCCCTGCTGCCATGTTAAGTTTCTTAACAAATTTGAAGTCTGAGAGTCACCTCTTAAGCTTTAACCCACATATCCCTCAGGTAAATAAACTGGCAAAAAAAATTCACTGGAGTCCCAGACCCCACCAGATGCCTTTTCACTAACAGAAGGCTGCACTGTGTCCTCGCCCCACCCACACTGTGCCCTCTAAAACTCTTACCTCTTTGCCTTGTCTCCTCACCTGCTTTGTTTTATATGCTCTCTTGTTTTAGACCCTTATTTACATGCCAGCATGAGTTTTCACAATACCTCCATTGAGTTCTTTTCAGCAAGTCATTTATCTTTGGCTATGACAAGAGATCCTGCCACTAACCTATATTCAGTGTGGTGTTCTCATAAGGAACAATACCAACATTCATAGCTTGAAGGAACATCTGCATTGGAAGTAGCATTGAAAGGGTCAAGACAATCTTGAGTGATCTATTCCTTTTCTTTTTGTGTATTTATTTACTTTTTAAAAATATTTCACTATGGTTATTTCTAAACAAGTGTGACCTTCCCAATGGCAGTACGCACACTTTTGGGTATTTTTAGTAATTTTATTGCCAAGCACTGAAAGAGACATCTAATATCATCCAAGAATTGTTTTTGAATGAATATTCAGGAGATATGAATGATGAAATAATGTAACCATATAAAGCATTCTGGGTGATGAGGCATCACTGGGATGTTTGAGAGTAAATCTCACTTTCTCTTTCCCACCAGATTTTTGGCATCCTATCTCAAGAGCCTCTGTGTGTTAAGTCTGAACATCTGCAGTAGAACCTGGCCAGCAACAGGAATTTCCAGGAATTCTTTTATTGTAAGAAAAAGCTACACCTATTTTAACCTGCTGGTTGTTCTTTAAAGACTTTTAAAATGTTTTCTCTTGTTTAAATAGCAGTAAGTCTCCACACAGCCATAAATTATTTGACCAAATCTGATTATGAATCATGCACCTGCTTCTGACTTTGAAATATATCAAATGAGTTTAGAAAGTTTTGTTTTTTAAAAAATTTTCTTTTTTTAACATATTGTAACAGGACACATAATAAACTGTAGAATCTGAGATGAGCCAGGTGTGCAATATTTAAATATAGAAATATTAAAGTATTTTAAAAAGTATTCAAAATAAAAATAATTCTTAGGATTACTTAAATGAATTGATCAAGATTTTAACAGTTTCCTGTTTCTTGATCTAAAATATTGGAGTATTCTGTTTCTAATTATGAAGACAGAAAAATAACAACACTTCATAAATGTATTTGTTTGCATGCAATGATGATGCAAACAAAACACTGTCTAAGGATTCACACTCACAATACTATAGCAGTACTGGTCCAGTTCTGGGCATGTGCAGAAACCAAGGATGGGAAGGGAGACACTTTCATACACTAACAACAATACATTCAACTTATTTAGTTGGGGAAAGCAGTGACACTTGGTCTTTGGACAACGTAGGATGGAAGTAAGCAATGCCTTTTACTTACATCTATTTGATTTCAGGGATTTACATAGTAGTGAGAAGCCTTCTAAGAGAAAAAGGACAGGAACATTATTTCATTCTTTTCCTTTGAGGTTATGTCAGCCAGACTAATTCATGTCATCAACAGAAAGGGATGATAGAGAGCCCTGACAAGGAATTCACCACCAGGAAGGGGGGGGATGTGCATTCAACTTCAGACAAGAGGTCTTTGGAATGGAGTGCGGCTGTATCCTTCTGCTAGCCAAGTTACCCTATGAATTCAATCTCTCAAGGATTATAAAAGTTAGGTTGTTCCAGAATCCTCTTTGAGTATGATTCTGAGTGGAAGAGGATATCTCTCATGCTTAGAGAAACCAGTAGACCTTGGTCTATCAACTGGAGTCAGCAGAGGTGGCAAGAGGAGACAAGAACAGAACCAGCAAAAGAGGGTGGCCCAGTCAGGTCCCAATTGTGCACACTGCAGACTGTTAGCAAAGCCATCAGAGATACTGATGATTTACCACTGGCATGAAAATGGAGTTCTGAGACTCTGGTCACTAAACAGGAGCCTTCAGAACTAGCATTCTGGTGTTGAAGAAAATGTGGCTGACTATATTTTGTAGTGAAAGTACAGAGCCAATTGTGTCGGTGCATAGTTCTCCAGTCACTCTTCCCTTGGCACAGTGACTGAGGAAGCCATCTGTTCCAGAAATTTCAGTTAAAAGAGAAGCCTCAATTAGCCTGAGACCCCAAGGGACTATGTAGAACAGAGGTCCCTGCTGAACTGAGCAGTACTATAAGCACACTATGTAAATGTAATGTAAGTAAGAAATATGACATTGTGTCATACCTATGGGATTTTCAGGTTAATTTGCTATTGTGACCTAATTTAGCCTATTCCACAACAATAAATGGGTAGGTTCAAAGCTGAATATACTCTTTGATTTACTTCTGTGCATTTTCCAAAGTATTGTGAACATTGTCCAACCTCATGTCACACTGATATGAATTATTCTTAGATTCAAACAGCTATGGAATAGCTTTGTTGAGCATGATGGAAAATGCAGCAGTTGAGTTTTTTCATGTACTTAAAAAATTTTTGTGTGTGTTGTATTTGAATCTCTGTCAGCTATAAGTTAGATGACTCTACCTCAAGAACATGAGTTTGTAAAAAAACTGAGTGTTAAAGTGTGTAAGAAGTTAAAAGGTATTATCTATTTTATCTTGAGATTTGTGCCCAATATTTATTGATTCATCTAAGTAATTATAAAGATTATTTTTTAAACTTAAAGTTTAAAAATGCACGGCTTCTATTCAGCAAATCTGAATTGCACACAAATAGTCAAAGGAAAAAGTTTAAAAACATCCAGTTTTTATTTTGTTCTAGCAAAAATATTGAAGACTACTTGAATGCCTTGCAATTGAGTAATGGTGTAGTAAAGTCTGTACATCCATTCAGGAAGCAATAAGCATAATATGATTTAACCAGATAAAATGAATGCAAGATTGCTCATAACTTGTGCTTGCAATGGTTAATTTTATATATCAGCTTGACTGGGACACGGAGTGGTCAGATAAAGGTTATTTGTGGACGTGTCTCTGAAGGTGTTTCCAGATGAGATCAGCATTTGAAATGGTGGATTGAGTAAAGCATCTGACCTCCCCTCTGTAGGTGAGCATCATTCACTTAAGCGCCTGAATAGAACAAAAAGGTGGAGGAACATTGAATTCTGTTTCTGTGCCTGACTGCTTAAACTGGAACATTAATCTCTTTTTGCCCTTGAACTGGGACTTATACCCTTGGTGCACTAGCTCAAGGCCTTTGGACTTGAATTTATACCACTGACTTTCCTGGGTTGTCAGCTTACAGATGGCAGATTGTGGGGACTTCTCAGCCTCCATAGTTGAATGAGCCAAGTTCCTAAAATAAATCTTATATATATATATATATATATATATTTTTTTTTCCACTCTGGAGAACCCTAATACAATGCTGTATAAATAAAGCAAGCAAGTGGACAACATATGTGGTATAATCTCATTTTTTTTTTTCCTATTTTTTTTTTTTTTTTTTGAGAGGGCATCTCTCATATTTATTGATCAAATGGTTGTTAACAACAATAAAATTCAGTATAGGGGGGTCAACGCTCAATGTACAATCATTAATCCATCTCAAGCCTAATTCTCGTCAGTCTCCAATCTTCTGAAGCATAACGAACAAGTTCTTACATGGTGAACGAATTCTTACATAGTGAATAAATTCTTACATGGTGAACAGTACAAGGGCAGTCATCACAGAAACTTTCGGTTTTGATCATGCAATATGACCTATAAACAATCAGGTCAAATATGAATATTCGTTTGATTTTTGTACTTGATTTATATGTTGATCCCACATTTCTCCTATTATTATTATTATTTTTATTTTTAATAAAATGCTGAAGTGGTAGGTAGATGCAAGATAAAGGTAGAAAACATAGTTTGGTGCTGTAAGAGGGCAAATGTAGATGATCAGATGATCAGGTGTGTGCCTATGGACTAAGTTTTAATCCAGGCTAGACAAGGGCAGCAAGACATCCACGGATGCAGAAGATTTCTCTCAAAGCAGGGGGGGGTGAGGTTCTGAGCCTCACCTCTGTTGATCCCCAAATTCTCACCTGATGGCCCCCCTGTGACTGTGCCTGTCTTAGGTTGTTCCTCCCTTGAGGAATCTTACCCGTCTCTGGCTAACCAGTCATCTTCCGGGGCCATACAGGGAAATGTAAAGTTGGTAAGTGAGAGAGAAGCCATATTGTTTGCAAAGGTTAGCTTTTTACTTCTTTGCAGATTTATGCCCTGTGGCTTCTATGCCCAGCACTTGTCTCGAGATATCTTTACCACCTGGAGGAATTATGATACTCGGTAAATTCGATATGAGGCACGAATTCTATTTAAGGGTTGTAATTAGGAAGGAAGAAGAAAAGCTATAGATGTAGCATATGAGGGAAACTTGGGAGGATTGATTATTTCTTTGACATATCTTCTTGTTTAGTACCTTAAGTATGTATAGGTTTTAAACTACTAACTAATTTGCACACACATATTAACATAATAGGAATATGGTGACATAAACAAAGCAAATCTATAATTACCATCCATCTCCAGTGAAGCCAAGAAAACCATTTAGGCACCCTAGGCATTTGTGAAAATTTATCTATGATATGATGGATATTGTCCAACTGTACTTGAACCATCAGACAAATTAAAGCAGCCCATTTCTGGGATCTGTTCACATCCCATATGTTCTTTTAACCATAGATAGTCTATAGTCATGAGATTTTGGAGTGCTACAACTTGCACCCCTCCCAACTCCTGGTTGAGTTCCAACAGTACAGATCCGGTCAAATTCGTTGTCTCACTGTATGCACATGCCAGCCTAGACATCTCCCTCCTCATTCTTATGGCAAGTCCAGGAGACGGTGGGCTGGATGCAGCCACAACCGCAGCATCGTCCGGATCCCTGTGGAGGCTTTTTGATGATCATCCCCCGGCACAAGTCCTCCAGAGAGTGCTGATGCTGGAAGCTCCTCCTCATATCGTATCTTAGTTCATTTTCTGGGTATCCAAGCTAGGCCTTGATCTTCTGCATAGAAACAAACAGACCCTTTGCCCACACTTTGACATGCCCTCTATACCACTGTGCAGAACTCATTGGAGGTCAGCACACAGTAACTGCTTTTTTGTTTTTGTTTTTAAATTAAGAGAAAGGAATATTATCAGAAAAGAGTACCTCCATAGCTGATCATCTGACACCCTTTAAGTGTTCAACATTAAGGATATTTAAAGCATGCGTTGATCTTTGATTTACCAATAGTTTTATCCTGTTAAGGAGTAATCCCCCTTTTCTTTCTTTCTTTCTTTCTTTCTTTTTTTTTTTTTTTAAATTTTTAATCTACACTTACATGAAGAATACTATGTTTACTATGCTCTCCCCTATATCAGGTCCCCCTAACAACCACATTACGGTTACTGTCCATCAGCTTAGCAAAATGTTGTATAATCACTACTTGTCCTCTCTGTGTTGTGCAGCCCACCCTCCCCTTGCTCCCTCCCCCTCATGCATGCTAATCTTAATATCCCCCTTCTTCTTCCCCCCACTTATCCCTCCCTGCCCACCCATCCTCCCCAGTTCCTTTCCCTTTGGTACCTGTTAGTCCATTTTTGGGTTCTGTAATTCCACTGCTGTTTTGTTCCTTCAGTTTTTCCTTTGTTCCTATACTCCTCAGATGAGTGACATCATTTGGTATTTCTCTTTCTCCGCTTGGCTTATTTCACTGAGCATAATACTCTCCAGCTCCATCCATGTTGCTGCAAATGGTTGGATTTTTCCACTTCTTATGGCTGAGTAGTATTCCATTGTGTATATGTACCACATCTTCTTTATCCATTCATCTACCGATGGACATTTAGGTTGCTTCCAATTCTTGGCTATTGTAAATAGTGCTGCGATAAACATAGGAGTGCATCTGTCTTTCTCAAACTTGATTGCTGCGTTCTTAGGGTAAATTCCTAGGAGTGGAATTCCTGGGTCAAATGGTAGGTCTGTTTTGAGCATTTTGATGCACCTCCATACTGCTTTCCACAATGGTTGAACTAATTTACATTCCCACCAGCAGTATAGGAGGGTTCCCCTTTCTCCACAGCCTCGCCAACATTTGTTGTTGTTTGTCTTTTGGATGGCAGCTATCCTTACTGGTGTGAGGTGATACCTCATTGTAGTTTTAATTTGCATTTCTCTGATAATTAGCGATGTGGAGCATCTTTTCATGTGTCTCTTGGCCATCTGTATTTCTTTTTTGGAGAACTGTCTGTTCAGTTCCTCTGCCCATTTTTTAATTGGGTTATTTGTTTTTTGTTTGTTGAGGCGTGTGAGCTCTTTATATATTCTGGACGTCAAGCCTTTATCGGATCTGTCATTTTCAAATATATTCTCCCATACTGTAGGGTTCCTTTTTGTTCTATTGATGGTGTCTTTCGCTGTACAGAAGCTTTTCAGCTTAATGTAGTCCCACTTGCTCATTTTTGCTGTTGTTTTCCTTGCCCGGGGAGATATGTTCAAGAAGAGATCACTCATGTTTATGTCTAAGAGGTTTTTGCCTATGTTTTTTTCCAAGAGTTTAATGGTTTCATGACTTACATTCAGGTCTTTGATCCATTTTGAGTTTACCTTTGTATATGGGGTTAGACAATGGTCCAGTTTCATTCTCCTACATGTAGCTGTCCAGTTTTGCCAGCACCATCTGTTGAAGAGACTGTCATTTTGCCATTGTATGTCCATGGCTCCTTTATCAAATATTAATTGACCATATATGTTTGGGTTAATTTCTGGGGTCTCTAATCTGTTCCACTGGTCTGTGGCTCTGTTCTTGTGCCAGTACCAAATTGTCTTGATTACTATGGCTTTGTAGTAGAGCTTGAAGTTGGGGAGTGAGATCCCCCCTACTTTATTCTTCTTTTTCAGGATTGCTTTGGCTATTCGGGGTCTTTGGTGTTTCCATATGAATTTTTGAATTATTTGTTCCAATTCATTGAAGAATGTTGCTGGTAATTTGAGAGGGATTGCATCAAATCTGTATATTGCTTTGGGCAGGATGGCCATTTTGACGATATTAATTCTTCCTAGCCATGAGCATGGGATGAGTTTCCATTTATTAGTGTCCCCTTTAATTTCTCTTAAGAGTGACTTGTAGTTTTCAGAGTATAAGTCTTTCACTTCTTTGGTTAGGTTTATTCCTAGGTATTTTATTCTTTTTGATGCAATGGTGAATGGAATTGTTTTCCTGATTTCTCTTTCTATTGATTCGTTGTTAGTGTATAGGAAAGCTACAGATTTCTGTGTGTTAATTTTGTATCCTGCAACTTTGCTGTATTCCGATATCAGTTCTAGTAGTTTTGGAGTGGAGTCTTTAGGGTTTTTTATGTACAGTATCATATCATCTGCAAATAGTGACAGTTTAACTTCTTCTTTACCAATCTGGATTCCTTGTATTTCTTTGTTTTGTCTGATTGCCGTGGCTAGGACCTCCAGTACTATGTTAAATAACAGTGGGGAGAGTGGGCATCCCTGTCTGGTTCCCGATCTCAGTGGAAATGCTTTCAGCTTCTCGCTGTTCAGTATAATGCTGGCTGTGGGTTTATCATATATGGCCTTTATTATGTTGAGGTACTTGCCCTCTATTCCCATTTTGCTGAGAGTTTTTATCATGAATGGATGTTGAATTTTGTCAAATGCTTTTTCAGCATCTATGGAGATGATCATGTGGTTTTTGCCTTTCTTTTTGTTGATGTGGTGGATGATGTTGATGGATTTTCGAATGTTGTACCATCCTTGCATCCCTGGGATGAACCCCACTTGGTCATGGTGTATGATCCTTTTGATATACTGTTGAATTCTGTTTGCTAATATTTTATTGAGTATTTTTGCATCTACATTCATCAGGGATATTGGTCTGTAATTTTCTTTTTTGGTGGGGTCTTTGCCTGGTTTTGGTATTAGGGTGATGTTGGCTTCATAGAATGAGTTTGGGAGTATTCCCTCTTCTTCTATTTTGTGGAACACTTCAAGGAGAATGGGTATTATGTCTTCTCTGTGTGTCTGATAAATTTCCGAGGTAAATCCGTCCGGCCCCGGGGTTTTGTTCTTGGGTAGTTTTTTGATTACTGTTTCAATTTCTTTGCTTGTAATTGGTTTGTTTAACTTTTGTGTTTCTTCCTTCGTCAGTCTTGGGAGGTTGTATTTTTCTAGGAAGTTGTCCATTTCTTCTAGGTTTTCCAGCTTGTTGGCATATAGGTTTTCATAGTAGTCTTTAATAATTCTTTGTATTTCTGTGGAGTCTGTCGTGATTTTTCCATTCTCATTTCTGATTATGTTGATTTGTGTTGACTCTCTTTTTCTCTTAATAAGTTGGGCTAAAGGCTTATCTATTTTGTTTATTTTCTCAAAGAACCAGCTCTTGGTTTCGTTGATTTTTGCTATTGTTTTATTCTTCTCAATTTTGTTTATTTCTTCTCTGATCTTTATTATGTCCCTCCTTCTGCTGACTTTAGGCCTCATTTGTTCTTCTTTTTCCAGTTTTAATAATTGTGATGTTAGACTATTCATTTGGGATTGTTCTTCCTTCTTCAAGTGTGCCTGGATTGCTATATACTTTCCTCTTAAGACTGCTTTCGCTGCATCCCACAGAAGTTGGGGCTTAGTGTTGTTGTTGTCATTTGTTTCTATATATTCCTTGATCTCTATTTTGATTTGTTCATTGATCCATTGATTATTTAGTAGCATGTTGTTAAGCCTCCATGTGTTTGTGAGCCTTTTTGTTTTCTTTGTAGAATTCATTTCTACTTTCATACCTTTGTGGTCTGAAAAATTGGTTGGTAGAATTTCAATATTTTGGAATTTACTGAGGCTCTTTTTGTGAGCTAGTATGTGGTCTATTCTGGAGAATGTTCCATGTGCACTTGAGAAGAATGTATATCCTGTTGCTTTTGGATGTAGAGTTCTATAGATGTCTATTAGGTCCATCTGTTCTAGTGTGTTGTTCAGTGCCTGTGTGTCTTTACTTATTTTCTGCCCGGTGGATCTATCCTTTGGCGTGAGTGGTGTGTTGAAGTCTCCTACAATGAATGCATTGCAGTCTATTTCCCTCTTTAGTTCTGTTAGGATTTGCTTCACATATGCTGGTGCTCCTGCATTGGGTGCATATATATTTAGAATGGTTATATCCTCTTGTTGGACTGAGCCCTTTATCATTATGTAGTGGCCTTCTTTATCTCTTGTTACTTTCTTTGTTTTGAAGTTTATTTTGTCTGATATTAGTACTGCAACCCCTGCTTTCTTCTCACTGTTGTTTGCCTGAAATATGTTTTTCCATCCCTTGACTTTTAGTCTATGCTTATCTTTGGGTGTAAGGTGAGTTTCTTGTAAGCAGCATATAGATGGGTCTTGCTTTTTTATCCATTCTATTACTCTATGTCTTTTGATTGGTGCATTAAGTCCATTTACATTTAGGGTGACTATTGAGAGATATGTACTTATTTCCATTTCAGGCTTTAGATTCGTGGTTACCAAAGGTTCAAGGTTAGCTTCTTTAGTATCTTACTGCCTAACTTAGCTCACTTATTTAGCTGTTATATACACTGTCTGGAGATTCTTTTCTTCTCTCCCTTCTTATTCCTCCTCCTCCATTCTTCATATGTTGTGTGTTTTGTTCTGTGCTCTTTTTAGGGGTGCTCCCATCTAGAGCAGTCCCTGTAGGATGCCCTGTAGAGGTGGTTTGTGGGAATCAAATTCCCTCAGCTTTTGCTTGTCTGGGAATTGTTTGATCCCACCATCATATTTAAATGATAGTCTTGCTGGATACAGTATCCTTGGTTCAAGACCCTTCTGTTTCATTGCATTAAGTATATCATGCCATTCTCTTCTGGCCTGTAGGGTTTCTGTTGAGAAGTCTGATGTTAGCCTGATTGGTTTTCCTTTATAGGTGACCTTTTTCTCTCTAGCTGCCTTTAAAACTCTTTCCTTGTCCTTGATCCTTGCCATTTTAATTATTATGTGTCTTGGTGTTGTCCTCCTTGGATCCTTTCTGTTGGGGGTTCTGTATAATTCCATGGTCTGTTCGATTATTTCCTCCCCCAGTTTGGGGAAGTTTTCAGCAATTATTTCTTCAAAGACACTTTCTATCCCTTTTCCTCTTTCTTCCTCTTCTGGTATCCCTATAATACGAATGTTTTTCCTTTTGTATTGGTCACATATTTCTCTTAGTGTTGTTTCATTCCTGGAGATCCTTTTATCTCTCTCTATGTCAGCTTCTATACGTTCCTGTTCTCTGGCTTCTATTCCTTCAATGGCCTCTTGCATCTTATCCATTCTGCTTATAAATCCTTCCAGGGATTGTTTCACTTCTGTGATCTCTTTCCTGACATCTGTGATCTCCTTCCGGACTTCATCCCACTGCTCTTGCATTTTTCTCTGCATCTCATCCCACTGCTCTTGCATTTTTCACTGCATCTCATCCCATTGCTCTTGCATTTTTCTCTGCATCTCTGTCAGCATGTTTATGATTTTTATTTTGAATTCTTTTTCAGGAGGACTAGTTAGGTCTATCTCCTTCTCAGGTGTTGTCTCTGTGATCTTTGTCTGCCTGTAGTTTTGCCTTTTCATGGTGATAGAGATAGTTTGCAGAGCTGGTACAAGTGACCGCTGGAAGAGCTTCCCTTCTTGTTGGTTTGTAGCCTTTTCCTGGGAGAATAGCGATCTCTAGTTGCTTGTGCTGAGCAGCTGTGCGCAGACAGGGCTTCTGCTTCCTGCCCAGTTGCTTTGGGGTTTATCTCCGCTGTTGCTGTGGGCTTGGCCTGGCTGGGGCTGTTCCTCCAAAATGGTGGAGCCCTGTTGGAGGGGGAGCGGCCAGGAGGCTATTTATCTCCGTAAGGGGCCTCTGTGCTCCCTGCTGCCCAGGGGGTTAGAGTGCCCAGAGATCCCCAGATTCCCTGCCTCTGGTCTAAGTGACCTGTCCTGCCCCTTTAAGACTTCCAAAAAGCACTCCCCTTCGCAAGGCGCTGGTTCCTTGCAGGTGTGGATGTGGTCTGGATGTTGTCCTGTGTCCTGTGGTCTCTATTTTAGGAAGATTTTTCTTTGTTATATTTTCATAGCTCTATGTGTTTTTGGGAGGAGATTTCCACTGCTCTACTCATGCCGCCATCCTGGCTCCGCCCCCCTATAATCTCATTTTTTAAGTTAAGAATTACAAATAGTGTTTGACATACATAAACAAAGTTTAAAGGATACACATTAACTTTAAAAGTTCTTACACTTGGTAAGTGGGAGTAAAAGTTGATGGGGAGACTGAGGTTTTACTTCATATACTTCTATGTTGTTTCATCTCTTTTTTTACAGTGAACATATATCTTTATGTGAGACAATGATTAAAACAATTAAAATAAAGCCTGAAATAATAGTTGATGGATGACTGCAATGAAATGGTCTTTGGCATGCATACACCCGCCTAGATAGAAAAGACATCATCCTGAGGAGAAAACTAGACTGCTCTTTAAAATAGGGGTCAATATCACTTGAGGTCATTAAAAATTTCAAAGAAGTCACAGAAATTGGAATTATATGTCTCCAAATAGTTAGCAAAGGGTGAGGCAATTGGCAAAGTTCATATGTCCTAATTTCTCCAGCTAATAAGTCCTTCTTAGATTTCTATGATTTAAGGCCAGTAAGGCAAGTAGGAGGCAGAAGTTGACGGCTCCTAGCAAATGTTTGCCAATTATTACTTCTCTAAACTTAACCAAGTATACAAATGACATTCTTTGCTGCAAAGCATTGTTTTGAAGAATAAGGGGGATCCATAGGTAAAGTAAATTCACAGCTATAGCTCTAAATGAAAGAATATTATGGGAAGAAGTTCAGTAAGTCTGGCTTGTTACAACTGTGAGGTGAAATAGAATTTTTAAAATTACTAAATCTTTGACACCATCAAATAACCATCACATGCTGCCAATCTAGGCCTCCTAAAATCTTTTTGGGGTGCCAGAGTCATCCAGTTTGTGTAGTGACATAGCTATCTAGCTCTGTCATATAGCTGCCAAGTATCCATCATCTGCTGCGCTGTTTCCACATGGCCACTAAGTGGAAACTGTGCTACTCTTTGCAAAATTAAGATTTTTGTGGACATCGTGCTATAATTTCACAGGGCAGATAAATATTCTTGAGCTCTTCTCCAAATATTGCAGACAAGGAACAAGGATTCGATGTCATAATTAGGAGTGTATTCTAAAATTTTATTTTGGATTTTCTGGTTTCAATGATGTGGGAAGGCATGGTTAATTACCTAAAATGGAGCACTTGCTTAAACCAAAGGGGTTTCCTATCAGGAGAGAAAGCCTTGACTTAACTGCAGCCTGGCGACACGGCAGGCCTTCTCTAAGTGTGTCTCTCAAATTCAAAGTCATTTCTCCACGCCTATCAAGTGAACTGAACCCCCTGACTGTCTGCCTAGGACAATGATCCATTTCTAATGTATGAGGCTACAGTTTCTGAACTCATAAACTGTAAACTGTATTAAATAAACTGCCTTCTGATTGATGAGTGCTATTCTCATAGGCTAATTTCTCATCTAAACAGTGATATGAAAATTCTTGCTAAAGGGTTGGTGACAGGACTAAATGGGGGTAATAGCAGACTTAATCAAGAAAGACAAATGGGATTCATTAACAACTGGCACTCAGCAGACAATCTTCAGAGACTTCTCAGTACAATCTCATTGGTCCAATCGAAAATAATTGTGTTCTACTTTTATCACTGAATGCAGAACAAGCCCCGTGAAAAATTCTACTGGTGACATCAAGCGGAATTCAAATTTGAATTGAATTTTGTGCCAGACAGCCCATCTTTGGAAGAGAGGAGGGGAGGAAAAAAAAAAATCCTGGCTTTTTTGCTGGGATTTGTTCTCTGATTTATAAGTTTTTCCACATTGTTCATTCTACCTGGTACTTTCATCAATGGGGTCATGCCCTAACTGGCAGGAATGACTATACCAGAGGCATCTGGTCCCTGGCTGGCTTCAGAATTGGCACATAGTAGGATTTGTCCAAGGTCACTGAGCTCCACTTCCAGTACTGGCTTGTATTGTGGAGCTGTTGAGATCTGGCTTGTGTAGTAGAGATGGCCAGCTCTCTGCCAAGGAGTCCTGTTCCTCTTCCTTTGTGCAGACAGTTGTTAGAAGTTTCTTCTAATCAGGACCCAGTCCCCTGTATTAAGTGGGGCAAATGTGACTAAGTTCTTGTCAATGGTTTATGAGACAAACTAATACATACCATTTGCAGGCCTGTCCCATACACAGCACTCTCCCGCTCAGTCTTTCAGCCTCTGTTCTCCCAGTCTGTCAGCAGAAGTCATGCTTCAGAAAAACAGGGGATTTTGCAATGAGGGAGAAACAGTTCTTGCTTGCATGAAGCCACTGAGAACTGGGAGTTTACTGGTGATGCCACATAGCTTTACTTTGATCAAGGCAGCTAGTTTTATGATTTCTCCCTGGCCTGTTGCCTTAATGACCTTACTTCTCAACTGATCTCCTTAGCTTTTGATTTTGTATATAGTTGGGGCTTTTAAACAAGTACCATTTTGCTTTGAGCTTGTGAGCTCTAAGCCCCAGTGCTGGATAAATTAAGGTTTGCCATCAACTCCTGTCCCTTCCTGCAGCCCCATTCAGTCCCATTCTCAGACACTAGGTATGTGTGTGTGTCTCTTTACCCAGCCTTCCAGTGAGGAAATGAGGTTGGACATACATAGTCAAAGTCAGTTGACATCTTATTTTCAAGTTTTCCCATCTTTAGCATCAGGATTTTATAAGGAATTTCAGGGAAATAGCTCTTTTCTCAAGCTGTCTACTGGTCAGACTGAGGGGAAGTCAAGATCATGGCCCAGAAATTTAAGTGCTCCTTGGCTTTCTGCCCTTTGGCTCTACTTCCAGAGGTGCTGGGCTGACAACAGCTGGACTACTTTAGGACGTGGCTTATGACAGATGTTGGGCCCACCTGTCCTCCCACAGCTCTCACTGTTCCATTACTTACCAATGGTGTCTGCTCTAGGCTCCCTACTCTTCTCCTGAGGGTTTTTTCTTGGAAAGCCTGAAGACCCCGCAGGGGCCTACCTCCAGCCCATGACATATGGGACCTGGGGGATAGATAGCCTTGCCTCCTCAGCCCTCAGCAGGAAGAACTCTGGGCATTCCCACCCTGTTGTCATGCTTCCCTAGTGGGACCAAGCCTCCGTTGCCACTCAGATATAATGTACACTTCATGGTCTTCCTTCCCTTCTATATTTTCCTTCCCTATTCCCCTGAGGAATTCCTTCCCAGGATTAGCACCCAGATTAACTATTTGCATCCACATCTTTGTCTCTAGATCTGCTTTTGGAGAATCTAACCTAAGACACACCGACATGCTTCATTTTAGGGATTCTGTGTCAGCTGTTTTTGAACACCAGTGAGTCAACTGGCAGATAGTAGCTGCTTATCCCTAATTTAGGGAATTGCTTTCTGCTCTGTGTGGGAAGTCAAAATTTTTTAATACATAAATCAATATCTGCATTAAAGCAGTTAAACCTGACTACAATATACAACTTTTTTGAATATTTAAATATGTAATCACAGATAGATTTAAATCATCCAGTTGAAGCAACTTGAAAAAATGTGCTGAATCCATCTTTCTCTTCTGCATTCTCCTTTTTCCAAGGGTTCAACTAGACATGACCCCACAGGGGCATTGTGGCCACTCTACAACTGGGGATAAAAATTTCCATCCAAAGAATGAGTTACCTGCACCTGGCAGGTGCCATGGCTTGGCAGCTGCCTCAGAAGTGATGTCTCTTGCCTCCGACTCTGCTGGCACGCTCCGACTTGTTGCTGAAAACAGTACTGCCCCGGGGATATGGCCGTGTGGCCGGGCAGGGGTTTATACTCCCTAAGGTTGCTGTCAGCTGCCTTATCACCCCAAATAAACACACAATCTTAGTAATCTTAGTGACAGTTGAGTGCTAGTACAATGCATCTTTGAGCCATTTGACATAAAAACAAAAGCAATATAAAAATGAAGTACAAGCGTCAGCCTTGCCGTGCGTCGCAGCTTCAGTGCGAGTTCTCTTCTCTGCCCGTGCCCTGCCAGGCTGCTACCGCAGAGCCCTTCTTAATTAGAAATTCTGGAATTGCTCCAGCTCTAGCTGCAAACAGAACTGTAACATAAGCGAGGGGCATGAATATGTCTCACCTGACTTGTGCCTTCTCCAAAATCTCTGTGCTTTCTATTATCTCTTCGCCCTCAGCTGGGCTGCTTGCCTCCTTGGCTTTATGGAAGCTACACTTGCTATGCCTTTCCTCATCATTAAACAATTGTCAGAGTGAAAAATCAGCCCTAAATGATCCTAGCCCGGAGAAGATAACATAATCCTTTAAATTTTCAGCAAAATCAGGTGGTAGCATATCTTTGTCCTTCTGATCCCTAAGCAAGACTAGCCCTCCCCTCTCAACTTGCCTTCTCGCAGAGCCGTTATGATGAGTAAGTTGAGTGGACATCACAGCTTTGAGGGTAAACTGCCAAACACCCATCAGCACCTACTGACGCCTGGGTTATTGCCCTTCAGTGTTTCTTCAGGCTTTGAAGAGAGAGGTGGTACAGCCCTCCTGCTCTGATTCTGGCCCCTGAGTTGTTGAAAGGGATTCTTCTCAGTATGGCAAAGTATTTCATTCCTTGTAGCTAAGGCTTAGCAGATCTCTCGATGAAAGTCACAAGCAAAGGCCTGAAAGCTCACCGGGAGCTATAGAAACAAAGGGCAGGTGCTAACTGAAGTGGGAAAACCTGTGTTTCTAGCAAAATTCTAAGAAAAAAACAAAACAAAACCCCAGAATGTACAGAATCTCACTAACTGCCATAGGAGAAATTTTATATATATACACACACTTTCATACATAATAAGTGTATCTATATTCTTTTATTTAAATAATGGCAATTATGCACAGTTATGAACACGGTTTAGTCACCTAATACTAAATCTTGAGGATTGTTCCATATCTCTCCTTGCAGAAAAGCCTACTTCTACATAATATAGTTATAAATATGGTTATTAATGTTACATAAAACATTATATCAGGTACTGGATTTGATCTTTGCAATATAATCAATGTTCTTACAGTTAATCATACTGTAACTCTAAGCCAACCTAATATCTTTCAAGTACACATATTTACTAAAGTACCACAGAACTTAAAGAAGAATTTTAATGGTCAGACTATAATATAAAGACTGATGAAATGTGGTGAATCTTGCAGAGATATTTAAAACTTAAATTGCCATGACCGTTAATAATATGACTTAGGGAGCATTTAGAATCGGTCATTAGTAAGAAATCACAAATAATTAAAGTGAGATAACATGATTAAGTAGATTTCTCTATAGTTTATTAATAAGCCTTTGTGTTTACTTAATGTGACTAAGATAGTTACATCAAAAAATGATGTTATTTACTTGAAAAGACAAATGAAAATTACAGTGTTAAGTCTGAGTTACTTTTCCTCCTCAACATTTTTTCTATTCATAATACATCTTTCTGTACTAGAACTAGAATTAATAAAAGTTCTGGAGAGTATATAACTTGCACATTCTTAACATAATTTTCTGATATGTAAATTAATATTTATTGTGGAGCAACCCACCAAAGATGATTTCTATTAATACGTGTGGACATATATTTTTTCCCAATAGAGCTCAGCTGCTGCGAGTTGAATCAATGTCTGTTCTTGTCCTCTGTGGATTCGGCCCAGCATCAAGCACCGTGCCTTGCATATCACAGGTACAGAGGAAACATGGTCTCTGAATTGAACTGTGCAAAATTAGATATTAGAAATCCTTCTTTATTCATTTCCTCCTCCTGTCCTCCAGGTGACAACAAGAGCAAAAATAAACATTTGAAGAAGTTTCTTGATGTAAGGTCTTGATCCAGGATAGTGACAGCAACCGAGTGAAACATGGTACAAAGAGAGAAAACTGTCTGATAGTGATCACCAAGTAGAAGGAACGTCTCACTTCTTTGCCTGATCTCTTGGTCTCACTTTTTGTTTTTGGAAACCTGGTAACCTAATTTAAATATCATATTTTTCCAGCATGACAGAATCTCCTTGGACAGTGAGCAACTACAGGTTCGGAGATAACCCTGGCACCAGGGGAACAGCAGAAGACTTACTGGAGGGGGTACGAGAAATGGAAAGTCAGGCTTTCTGGGGCTGGCTGGGGCTGCAAGAGGAGAGCAAAGACCCACATGGGAAGCATCTCTAGGTATCCTGCAACAGAAAGGGTATCTTTGAAAGGTACGATGGAAGCTTTGGAAATATAGCTTATTTTTGAGTCCAGATTTCCTGACTTACTTGCTATCTGATCCTGGAAGATTATTTAGCTGTCCAGTCTCTTTAGGTAAAAATTGGGGATAATGGTAGCATCTACTAATTATATTGTGAGGATTCAATGTGATAATCCATGTAAACCATCTAGCTCTTCTAGCGCACAGTAAGTGCTCGTTAATGTTAGCTACTGTTGTTATCTGTTCTATAAATTGCTTCCATTAAGGGGAGAATTGTCCTTCTGAGTGCATCCTCAGCTGGCCCAAAGAATGGTCTTGTTCTACCCAGCATTCCACCTGTAGATAGGAAAGTAGTTACTCAAAAACAAGCCTTAGGGCAAAGAAAGATGAATGATTGCCTTTCAGAAGGAAAATTCGATCCTCCTGTCAACACCATTGAAGCACAATAAATAATGCCAACAGGGCCTCTGATGCTGCTGCTAGTGGAAGCAAGAGGTATATAATTATTAGCAATGTTAGGTAAAAAGAGACATGAGCAGCTGGGGAAAGGAAAGGTAAGGTTAAAATTTAAAAATGCCCAAACTCTGCCCAGGTAGGGAGTCCCATGTGAAGATAACAAAGACTTTGCAGGGAGATAACTTCCTTGCCTATTGAGACCAGGCCAAACTGGTCCCAACCAGATCCCAATGTGGGCATAATCGAACAGAAGTAAAAAATGCCCAAACCACACCTCACCATGGAAAAAGAGATGCACACTGAGCGAGATGGCTATTGCAGGGAAAATGGAAGTTCCCATAGCCAAGATGCTCACCTGACCCTAATTGACTTGCCTGCTGCACACATCCAATAATGTAATTGGCCTACTACTGTGCAGGCCATGCTTACACACATGTTGGCAATGAGCCATTATTGTCTGTGTTGCTATATAAAGAGCTCTGCCCAGTGCTCTGCCAAAGGCAGAGGCAGATTGCAGAGTTGCCAGATGCAGATGTGATTCTAGTGCTTGAACTCCCACACGAGAATAAATCTTGGTATAAGACCTTTTACCCCCAACATTTTGTTGTCATTATTCTGTCTCATGGAATCCAGAGCAAACTTGCCTGGATCTGAAACCCTCTGGCACCACGGCTATATAGATGGACCTGTAAAGCAAATAACCCCACCTTGTCAGTCAAAGAGGTGCCTCCCACCTAATGGATGGGGCCTTTGTCAACCTTGATTCTGGCCCACTCCTCCCTTAGAGTGTATTCAAATAAAATTTTTGCTCTGCTTTGCTATTGTCTCTGCCTTTCAGTTCTTTGTTATGGTGGGGACAAAACCGGGGATAAAAAACTTAGCCTAGCTACATAGGTTCAAGATAAGTGATTTTAAAGCACCATGAAAAAAATCACTAGAACCTCTAAAATGAATCTGGAGGCTTCCCAGGGCACTATGCTGACCTTCTCTGGGAGATCCAGTTTTTAAAAGCAAACACCAACATCTGTTCTACCCCTGTAGAGTGGCAGTAAGCAATAACATAAAAGTGATAAAGAACAGTTAAAGCTACAACTAGTTAATTCATTTCCTTCTCTATTCATGCTAATGCACTTTGGCAGACTATAACACCAGCTGATATGTGCATAGGAAGGAATATGCTTTAAGGAGGGGACAGACCTGCATACCCTGGGTTGTGTCTATGCTCAGAAGAGATGCCTCTGAGAATACTTCATGAGAGTTGAGGTTCCAAGGCAGCCAAATTAAGGGTCATTCATTACCCTTATTTTCTGGAACCTGGAAATTTTCAACTGTGAATTTAAGATAAGTGGTGATAAACTTAGGCAGAATTTACAAGGAGGAGAGAGGCAAAAAAGACATCTGGCAGTGAGGATAGACTAGAGCTGAGGCCACAAATACTTCTACTCCCACAGCTGCATGGGAAAAGGTAGGTCCTGAAAGGAGAGTGCCAAATTGGGCAGAGATTGACTGTTAGAGATGGCCAAACAATGCCTCCAAAGTCTAAATACTATTCAGGGGGATTAGAGAAAAGAAGGACATTCCATCTCCCCAGAATCTCTGCTGGAATTTGCCCCCAGACATAGCACTTATTCATTCAGACACTTCCTGCTTGGTAAATGAATGACAGGCATCACACTTTTTCAGCTTTGCCTGGGCTGATACCTGGCATGTATCATTTCCTTCTTTCCTCAATTTTCCATTGTCAAATCATCCATTAAATTGGATTGAGCCCGCCTAAGCCAGCCTGTCTTGGAGTGCTCAAGAGAAATCACTCTGAAAGGAACAAGACCTGGCTGTCAGGCAAGTCAGCGTGAGCTCTCACCACTCAGCTTCTCACCTCGCCCAGGTCCTGTGGCATGCAGAGGGCTCAAGCCTCCTGGCCTTCTCACCCTCCTCTCTTGACTCAAAAATTGTGATTGCCCCTTGCTCTAGCCTCAAGGTATTGTTTTAAGGAGAGAGAGAGGTAGGACAGAGGATGAGAATATAGAACTGTGAATAGTTGATTTTATGATATTTTGATATTTTTTGTTCCAGCCTGACTATGTAATCTTCTGAGATAATTTCCCCTAACCAGTGTTAGGTCATCTGGGGAAGAATTTTAACTGTGAAACTTCAGTTGGTGTTCCCATCAAGAACCATTTGTTTAAAAATTAGAAAAGGAAAGTCGCACAAAAACAAGCTGAATTAGCTCCTGGCTTTTCAGAGACAACTGAAACACATTTTTGTTGTTCTGATCACTTTCCAGGGGAAGGTGTCTGCTCACCCAGGGCATAACGGCAGCATTGTTGTCAGTTAGCATGAAAAGCATGCTGACTTCAGTGACATGGGAAGCTGGCAGCTCTCACAGTCTGTCCTGGATGATACCCCATATGTGTGACATAACTGTTACACTTCAAACAGGAGCCCATACCCACTAGGAACTTATGTTGGAAAGCTTAGGGTAGAAAGCGTCAAGCTAAGTACATGCAGCCCAGTGTTCTAGGTCTTGTCCAGCTCTGGGAAAACCTTGTTTGTAAATACATCTAAAGCAGAGTCTTTTTTTTTTTTTTAAACATACAGGCATTGTAGTTCTGTAAGGATGAAAAAGTGATGGTTAGATTCTCTTATTTCTAATTCAAACTCAAAATTCATAGAAGACACAATTACATGATAGTTTCTTACACATTTGCTTTGCTTTTTAAAAGTAGTTTCTTCAATTTCCTGTGGACACTGAACCTTAACCATAGTTTGAGTATGCTCAAATACACACTTGATCTCAGTTGCCTCAAACTGTTTCTCTTTTCCCATTCTTACTGCCTTGATGCAGAATGTCATTATCTCTCATTTGGTTTTCGACGTGATCTCAACTTGCGTCTCTACCAACAGTCTTGCCCCTTCAAACCACCTACTATAGTGCTGAAAATGCCATCTTGCTCCATAATAAAGTTGATCATGTCATTTTTCTGTTTAAAATCTGTCAGTATCTCCCCACTGCTTCTCCCCATTGTTTATCATTCACTCTACTGGAGTCTTTTCAATGAACTCCATATGCCAGTCAAGCCAGCTCAGGGATCCTATGAAAAGTCATCATGAGCAGCTCTATGGAACCTTATGAGTAATTCCTCAGGGGTTCCTTGCACCTGCTTTTGGATTTTCTGGAATACTCCATTCCTGTTTTGATTCCTTCTTGGCCCTCACTCTGTGAAGTCACTTGGATTAACAACTCAGTTTAAAATATATCAACCTGGCCTCTCCTATGGATATGACTCTAACTAGCTTCATGCATTACAAAGTTGTATTAATTCACTTATTCATCCATACCTCCATACATTCACTTAAAAATATAGTATTGAGGCTAAAATGATGAATGATATACCTTGCTCAAAATTGAATGGCTTACACTGTAATAGAGGATAAAGTGAAAGAAATCTTGTAGCATTAAAGGATATTCTCAAAGGCGAAGAAGTGACATCTAAACTGACAACAGAAGGACTGTAGAGAGAAGAAAGGAAGACTTGTCTAGTGCACCAAGGATCAAGGAGAGTAAATGGCAAAAGATGAGTCTGAACAGCTAAGTATCAGTTACATCATGAAGGGCCTTGAAGGGACAGGATTTCATTCTGAAGCCAGTGAGGAGTCACTGAAGCTATCAAGCAAGGGGCATATTGATTGATTTGAATTATAGGAAAAATGCTCTAGTTCTGTATAGATTAATTTAGAATTGGTAAGACTGGGGCCAGGGATAACAGCTAAGTGTAACCACTGTGGAGAGTGCTTATGGTGGTCTGGACTAGTATAGTGGTATCTTGGGGGAAGGATTGCATGCATAGGGCAGATATTTAGGAAGTAGAATTAAAAGTACTTAGTTGCTGGTGAGAAATGAAGAGTTATAAATAATAATAAATATTATAATGACTAACATTTCTCCTGTGCTTACACGTATGAAGATCTATTTAATGGCTTTACATACATAATCTCATTTTATTTTTGCACAATCTATGGGTACCCCCATTTTTAAATAAACCATCAGACACAGAGGGATTGCATCACTTGACCTATGTAACACAGCCAAGAGTTGGAACTGGGAGGCATACTCAAGTAATTTACTACCAGGGCCTACCTTCTTACTCATTATGCTAGATGCCTCAGAAAGCTGAGCAGGGCCCACTCCTAACCTTGGTGTAGGCTGGTCCCCTTTCTTGTAGCACCTGCCAATTTAGTTGAAGTATTGGGTGTTTATCAGTGTGGCTGGAGCATAGTTTCTCAGGGGACCATGGCAAGTGCTTCTTGGCAAAGATTTGTAATACCACATTTCTACGTTATCTTAGGAGCGGTCATCTGCTGATAGCGCTGCAGTCTGGGAGGCTGTGCTAGAATTAGTGATGGTGGGGTTTCAAGGAGCAGACATTGTTCCACACAACCTCAAGTAAGCGTGAACCCAAACTTGGGGAACTCCAGTGCCAGGAATAGAACTGAGCTTAGACTGAGAACTGGAAAGTGAGAAACAACCTCCTTTTCTCATTCCGTCTCCGTGGACTTTGGTCTCTGTTCCTTCCACCAAGTTAGTAACCCTCACGCTTCTCTCTTTCCACATTTCTAATGATTTTCATACTGAAAGGAACATTGGGAATGCTAAGTGAATATTTAGTCCTTATTGCTCTGTTTAAGGGTTTTAAATGGTTTAGATTTTTAAACGTTAGAATTCAGCAGGGCGTTTGCTAAGAAAGTTTATACTTCTCAAGCAAAAAAACATTTTCAGTAATTTTCTCTTTCTAACAAGTCTTTCTTCACGTATTCTCCCCATCTTTTGAGAAAAGTTGTAAGAGAGCACATCTGTCAGCTAACCCTCGGTTGTGTGCACCTTCAAGGGCTTATGCATGTGACGGACCATCCTTCCACAGTAAAGTGGCTCCTAGGAACATACTGCAAAAAAATTTAAGCCCTTTTATTGGATTACATAGATTCAGACTGTGTAGAAAGATCAGCTTTAAAGTAGTTCTTCTCTTCTTCAATCCTATCTTCCTCTCTTGGCAGCAGAAATTGTGTTTATGACATTGGTCAATATATCTGATATTCTGTGGGAAATTTCTCCCTCTTATTTGTAGTTTCCTATAATCACGATTGGCTCTGGTGAGGGCTCCACTTCTCTATTCCAGCCATAGGGACTGGGACATGATTGATATCTTGACAAACACAGGCCCAAAATGTTCCAGATCTCTGCACTGTCCCTTCTTGCCCTTTGCAACTATGATATTGCCCTCCTCAGATAGCCTAAGGAGGTTGGGATTTCATAGCTGCATGGTCACAATAAAACATGGAACTCCACACCATAATTTGTAATCATTTTCTCAACTACAAAAGCAATTCGACTCATTCATTTTTTTTCCTGATGACTTTATTGGCACATAAAAATTCATACACTCAATCCATCTAAAATAATAATAGCTAATATATTGTGAGTGTTGACTATGTACCAGACAGCATATTCAGCACTTTGCATGGATTATTGCATTTGATCTTCACAATAATATATTTTTAATAGCATCTTTTAAAAAATTGAGATATATTTCGGGTATACAACATTATGACTTCGTGTTTGAAACTACAATGGAATGATCACTTAAGTAGCTCTAGTTACCATCCATCTCCACACAGTTATACAATTTTTTCTTGTGATGAGAAATTTTAGGGTCTACTCTCAGTAATAAGAGTTATCTAAGTAAAACCTTTACTGAGCTATAATTCAGATATCACAAAATTCACCCTTTTAATGTGTGGGATTTAGTGTTTTTTATTTAGTAGGTTCACATCACCCTAGAAGTAAACCCACCCCAGTTAGCAGTCACTTCCCATTCCTCTGTTCTCCTAAATCCTGACAACTACTAATATTTTTCTTCCTATGGATTTTCCCATTCTGCCCATTTCATATAAATTGAATCATACAATACACAATCTTTTGTGATGGGCTGATTTCAATTAGCATAGCATTTTCAAGGTTTGTCCCTGTCATAGTATGGATCAGTATTTCATTCCTTTTTATGGCTGAGTAATAGTTCATGCATGGTATATCACATTTTGTTTTATCCATTCATCAGTGGATGGTCATTCAGGTTGTTTCCTACTTTTTGGCTATTATGAATAATGCTGCTGTGAAAATTCATGTACAGGTTTAATGTAGACATAGGTTTTCAATTCTCTTGAATATATAGCAGAACTGCAAAACAATCTTAGAATATACATCATGAACAGTTGAGACAACCGAGGCTTGAAAAAGTTAAGCAACTAACTTAGGGTTGATGGTGATCCAGTGTCATTAAAGGTTCATTCTCATCATCAGCCAGCCTGGAAACCTCAGTCATCTTTGACTAATCCCTTTCTCTGGCACTGTTCATAACAAATAAGACTTCCTTCCTGCTTTCAATTCCCAAGGCCATCATATAATGTGGTAGATGCTGGTGATTGCTTACTCAGTATTCATTTTCTCCTTCTTTTTTACCAGAACTTTGATTTGCCTATTGGTTTCAATGTGCCCAGCTAAAACCTTCATTCTTTTGTTCCACTTCCTTAAATGTGTGGCCCCATGTAGAATTCTTCATCAATTAGAAATGAATCAAGTTTGGAAGTTGTTATGTATAGCTTTGAGTAGAGTTTCCTAAAATGTGGATATCTTAATTGGATATTTAGTTGTATTCTCTGTCTCCCTTTCTGGAATATGATAATAAAGGCTGGGTCTGCGGCACCATCATTTCGCCATGAAGGAAAGTCCAAAAGAATTAGAGATATCTTGGCTTTTAATCCTTGAAACACTGTGGGTAAAATTGCAATATATCCAGAATATCCCGCCTGGCCTTTGGCAATCTCCACATCAATAGGTGCTTCCATGGGGTGGAGAAGTAGTCCATCTCCACATCAATAGGTGATTACAAGGGGGAGTGAGGGCAGATCTGGACAAGAGAGTTTGGATGGGGTCCCTTTTTCGGCAGCTGGGTAATGAGAGACACTGGTGAGCAGAAATGGATGACTGCTTATAAACAGTAAATGGATTTCTCCCACTTTATTTATCCCTTTGACCGAATTCAGTTTCAAAGGTATTTTGCCCTGGGCTAGGAAAATATTTCCTTTCCCCAAAGTTATATCTGGCAGTAATTGGCCAGACCTCTGAAACCAAAGTCTGTCTTCATGGGTATGATCCTGGGGCAGCTGTCCCTAGAGATGGAGGGGGCATACCATACCAGGAACCCCCACTGTGCATAGTGGGGAGGCCCCAGTGTTAGCAACAGTTGAGGGTACAGCTTCACCCAGTATCCCTCTATCTGTGGGGCTTCCAGTTGGGTGGTCCTGAGGGGAAATTGGTCTAAGGTAAAGCACCTTCTAGAAGGGTGGGGCCTTCCCCAGAATAGGGGAAGGGTAGAGACACTGGAAACTATAGAATCAGCCCTCTGTGAGATAAAAGACTGCTTAGAGGCCCTGAGTGGCTGCGTAGCAGCTGGGATTGTAGGATGTCTTTTCCTCGAGACAGTGGAAAGTGTAATCTAGTAAAAAGAGGGGGTTATTGAGGAGACAGAGAGATTTCGGCAGGAGAGGGACACACTACAGCATCATTTGGAGGAGCTGGGCAATGACCTATGGGATGCCCTTAAGAAAGAGAGACAGTTACTGAGAAGACGGTCACATTCTTGAAAGGTATGTTAGAAGCAGTGAGGGAGGAAGCAGCTAGAGAAACCGCATTGCAGGAGGCCATGGGGAAGTGGGAGGGAAGAGCGGTGCCTTCAGCCCTGGAGATGGTAGAGGAGATGTTGGGAGATGATGAGGGATGGGGCCCAGGGCCAGTGTGTTGCCTAGGCCACCACCCGAGGCACCAGCCTTTCCCATATTAAATGCCTATCAGTAGTAATTAAGAAAAAAATGCAACAACCGCAGGTCCTCAAGGAGAGGAGCCACCCCCTCCCTAGGTTGCGGACCACTCCATACTCTGCACCTATACCCAGGATTTGCTGGTGGACATGAGCATCCAGTTTGGGCAGAAGCCTTCGAACCCTCTGCCTACATGGCTTTTGCATCTCTGGGATATGGGGGTGGAAAACATTGTTATGTCAGGTTCTGAAATGGGTAGACTGGCTTCCCTTATGAGTCACCCTTGCCTCTGGCAGTGGTTGAAAAGTGTCTGTCACACCTCAGGGAATCAGGTGCTTCTGGATTGGCTGACAGCAGCCATCAGGGCAGTTTATCCTAATCAGGGTGATTTACTATACTTACCCCCTAGTTGGAAAACATGTACAGATCTTCCAGCAGGTGTTATGGGAGTTGGGCATGAAAATTATCATCTGTAATATGGACCTCCAAAGCCCCAGTGAGAAGTTGTTTACTGTAGGAATGAGAAATCTGGTGCTCCATAGAGCTGTCCTTTCTCTCTTTGGGTACCTAGTGACTATTCTTGCTCCCCACATAGGGCAATCCATAAGTGAGGCTACTTGTACTTTAGCAAATCTGGGAGAGCTTGAAATAATAAGAGCAAGGAAGGAAGTACAGGATACCACTGAAGGGAGAAAAGCAAAGGGCCCCGTGAGGTCTCAAGTACCCAGATACCGGTTGATTTGATAAAGGTCTAGGACATGGAAGCCAGAGTCAGAGCCCCTGTGTCCCTGCAAGACTTTCTGGGGGATGAGGGAGATGAAATTATGCCCACATCTGATTCTATTACAGATTTAGAAGGGGCAGTTCCTAGACTGCTGCAACATCTATAGGAGAAAGAATGGGCTGTGAACAGCACCAGGGTTCAGGGGCCTGGTTTGTCTGTAAAGCTCTTGGGGGTTGTCTGGTCAGGTAAAACTAGTTATCCCAGAAGCAGCCATAGACAAGGTCCAGGCTTTCCCTACCCCTACCACTGTGGCAGTGTTATAAGAGTTTTTGGGTCTTTTGAGGTACCGGTTCATCCCACACTTGGCACAAATTCTGAAGCCCTTATACCAGTTGGTACCGAAGGGCATCAGGTGGGACTGGGATGAAACATGTGCAGCTGCTTTTACTGAGGCTAAGTGAGCAGTCAAGGCTGTACAGACCTTGAGTGTAAAGGACTCATCAAGGCCCTGTGAGCTAGATGTTCATGTAACCAGAGAGGGTTATGGGTGGAACCTTCGACAGTGGCTTGAACAGACATGCCAGCTTATTGGATTTTGATCACAACTACGGAAAGGAGTAGAGGTCAGGTACACCCTGATAGAGAAGCAACTGGCTGCTGTGTACCATGCCTTGCTGGCTATGGAGCCTATCACCAGAACAGTCCAACCAAGGTAATAACCACCTATCCCATTGCAGGGTGGGTGCGAGACTGGACCCAAAGGCCACAGAGTAGCATGGCATAGATGCCTATGCTGGCCAAATGGGGTGCATATGTACAGCAGCATAGAGCCCTCTGTACTAGCCCCTTACGTGGAGAACTCCAATGCTTATTGGAGCCAGTGACCTATACCAGTGGAGAGCAGGAAGAACTCACTTTTGAACCATTGGTAACTGAGAGTCCTTATCAGGAGGGAAAAGACCCTATACCTGAAGATGCTTGGTATACAGATGGCTCCAGTTGTGGGCAGGCCCCAAAGTAGAGGGCTGTGGCTTTCTAGCCTAAGACTGAGACAATATGGATGGAGGAGAGGGGAAGAGCAGTCAATGGGCTGAGTTGTGAGCAGTATGACCCTCTTCTGTGATTATCTGCACTGACAGCTGGGCCATCTATCAGGGCTTGACCCTGTGTTTACCAACATGGTACCATGCAACTGGATGGTTGGTCACCAGTCTCTTTGGGGACAAGAGTTGAGGCAAGACCTATGGGCCTTTGGTGAGACTAAGACTGTTATATAACATGTGACTGGCCATTTGCCTTTGGCATCCCCAGGGAATGATGAAGCAGACACATTGGCCCAGGTGCACTGAATAGAAGGAAAGCCTGTCTCTCATGTAGCCCAATGGTTATATCAGCATTTGTTGCATGTAGGGCAAAAGACAATGTGGGCTGTAGCCCCTCAGTGGGGCTTGCCGTTGTCCATTGAAGAAGTCAGCAGAACCTGGAAGGAGTGCCTTGTGTGCTATAAGAGGGACTTAAACTGAGTCCTGCAATAACATAGGACAATAATAAAGGGGCCAATACACCTTGTTAGGTGGCAGATAAACTATACTGGGCCTCTGTCCATATCAGAAGGATATTGGTATGCCATGACTTGTGTGGACACAGCTACTGGACTGTTGGTTGCTGTCGTGCAATTCAGCAAACCACCAAAAGGGGCCTCAAGCATCTCTCTGCAGCCTATTGCCAGCTGCAGGTCACTGAGAGCAATCAAGGCACTGAGTTTCCTGGACCTGCATTACAAGGATTAGTGCAGCAATTAGGAATAAAGTGGAAGTTTCATGTACCATATAACCCTATTGGGCAGGCATGATAGAGAGGTACAATGTTTTGTTGAAATCCAGCCTGAAGTTGGACACTAATAGTCTGCAGGAATGGTCAGTTCATTTATGGTCAGTTCATCACAAGACCACTCTCTTGCATGCATCCTATCTGATGGACAAGTATACTGGTGTCATTAAAACATGCATTTTATCACCCTTTAGGTTATTTTCTTCTATAGTCCCCGTGGCCTGAACCTGCCTCCTGGCTGCAGTTGCTGTGTGATGATTGCTCTGAACTTCCTACCCGTTCAGCTACTGACTGCCTGAAAGATGGGTGAGGTATGGACTTAATCTGCATAGGACTTTGAATTTAGCTATGGCATTTGAGTGAGAAGCCCCAAAAAGGAGGCTTAAGCCCTGTGGACATGCTAACAAATATCGCTGCTTCTCCTATACAACTGTATGTGCAAACCAAAGAGGAGTTATTAAAGCCAGAATATGGCCAGTAGAGCAACACCCTGCTGCTAACCCCAACTGAGTTAAACCCTAGGGACTCTGTTGAATGGACATGGCCCTGGAAGTTTTGACGCATGGACCAGCAATGGCTGGCCCTTCTGGCACCTTGGGGAAAAGCCTGGAAGCTGGCTGCCTGTGTATACCTGGAGTAACAGCAGAATGGCCCCCAGTGATCATGGTAGTGTACCCAATATGTCTGGGACTAAGAGCATCTTATAGGGAAGTTTTGTTTTACCTTTATGGCCAGTGCATGTACCTCTTGTAGCCCTATGTATTGACCCATATGTATCTTCCAAGATGAGATCCCATTCCTGCCACTGTCCTATCACAGGACCACTCTCTTGCATGCATCCTATCTGATGGACAAGTATGCTGGTGTAATAATTAAAACATGTATTTTATCACCCTTAAGGTTAATTTCTTCTGTAGTCCCTGTGGCCTGGACCTGCCTCCTGGCTGCATTTGTTGTGTGATGATTGCTCTGAACTCCCTACCCGTTCAGCTACTGACTGCCTGTAAGATGGGTGAGGTATGGACTAAATCTGCATAGGACTTTGAATTTAGCTGAATCCTCTGGTTGAGGATTATCATGATTTTATTGATGTTGCTATTGCATGTTTTTATTCTGGTTACAATGCTCCAGTTTTCTCACACAGGTGCCATTGTGGAAGATGGGGAGAGAGTAGATCGTGAGGCGTGATTTCTGGAGGGGTGGGCTGTGGGTTAAATTGCAATATTTCCAGAATCTCTCATGTGGCTTTAGTGCATCTACATATCAATAGGTATTTCCAAGGGGTGGAGAAAAGTAGTCCATTTCCACATCAATAGGTAATTATAAGGGGGAGCAAGGGTATATCTGGACTGGAGAGGTTGGGTGGGGTCCCTTTTTCTGCGACTGTGTTATAAGAGACATGGGTGAGCAGAAGTGGATGGCTGCTTGTAAGAAATAAATGGGTTTCTCCCACTTTATTTATCTTTTGACTGAATTCAGTTTAAAAGGTATTTTGCCCCTGGATTTTCTCCCTAGAGTTACAACCACTCAACCAATGACAGAAACTGTCTACTTGCCAACTTAATAGGAGTCATGTATCTCTATTTAGTTAAGTACCTGCTACTTTAGTGTTTTTTTTAATATTCAGGTGAATACAAATTCCTAATTTTGGGTATACCAGAGTTCAGGTCAATGGTATCCCTTACTTTTCATTATATGAGTTTCCATTGTCAAAACTTATATGAATGTAAGGTGTAACATTGAGCTTTTTTTAGAGAATTCCTCAAAATCCCTATTTGGAGTGATCTCTTCTTACCGTATTTTCTCCAATACTCAATTTTATCTCTTGCTAGGAACTTAAAAACATATTTGTGGAATAGGTCATTATGCACATCTTTTCTAAATTTGACTATAGTAGCCTGAGTTCTCTAGAAAAGAGAATCTGGAGGAAATTTTAAGGTGTTGATATTTAAATTGTCTGGGCAGTGCAAGCCTTAGGCAGTAAGTATGAAGAAAAAGGGAAGAGAACCAAGGAATGGTATGTTACTGTGAACCTACTGCTTCATTATGAGAGACTATGGGTTTCTCATCTCATGCAACCTGGCACATGATACTTCCCCTGACAGATTTCAAAGAGGAATCAAACTTTGGAGTAGTAGATGGATGAAAGAAGGGAGAATTATTTGTGTGACAGTCTCTCATCTCCTCTTTAATGTTAGGCAAGGTTTATTCTATGGGAAATAACTAATTTTTTATCTGGCTCCTCAGTAGTTTCTCAGGGAGCCAAATTCCACCCTCCATTGTATGATGTTTCATCCAATTATAAAAGTAGAGGGCAATTCAATGAAGATAGATAGCCAACCAAAAGAGAAAGGAGGCCATCAAGGGAATCTGAGGAAGCACACAGTGTTTGTGTCCAAACCATAGACAAACTAAAGTTGTTTTTAAAAGTTGATTTTTACAGAAATGTTACGTGTTCAGTATAAAAATTTCACAGGTGTAAAGAAACAAAACAAGGAAATAAAAATTACCTATAATCTTAATTATTGTAACTTCTTGATATGTATCTTACTTCTTGTGTGTATGGTTTAAAAAATATATACATATGCATTATTTACAATGGCATCATGCTGTACCCAATTTTTGTGGTATCATAATTTTGTTAATTATATCATAAAATTGTTAATGTTATTCAGCATTATTTTACATTTAATTTTAATAGTAGCAGAGTATTGTATTAAAGAATATGCCTTATTTTTGACAAATTTTCCATTTCATAGCACATTGGTTGTTAATGTTTTGGGTTTTTTAAAAATTTCTTTTTAGCTATTAAAATATGTGTGAAATATATTCTCATTGCTCCATTTATGAGGACTTCAATAATCCGTTATTTCTATTGAAATTCCTAGAGGCAGATTTGTGTAATAGAATACAAATACTTTTAATTCTCTCATACATGCTGCCAGACTATACTCCAAGAAGAGTTTCCAATTTATGTTCAACTAATAATTAATTAGAAGAACTATTTTTATGCACCAATCTTGTGTATTTTTGTTAGAAAGTCTCTTCTAATTTGGTTGATGAAAAACAATATCTCGTTGTTATTTTAAAGTTGTATTTCTTGATTATTACTAGTGGATATGAATACTCTATATATGCTACTAGACAATTAGTTTTTCTTCTTTTGTGAATTGCCTGTTTTTGCCCTTCATCAGGATTTCAATTTGTGAAGATCATAAGGTTCTTTGATGGAAGAGACTACGTTCTATTCCTGCTGGAGTCCATTTCCTTCAGTATTGCACACTGGGTCTAGCCCAGGCTGAAACTTGCAACTATTTGTAGAATGAAGGAGCTATCCTCCACTATTATGTTTTCACTTAGTTACCAATAAAAGAGAATCAAATTAATTTTGCACATTTGTATTTAGGGAGCAACAAATGCCATTTTTCTACACAAAAAGTTTTTTCTCCAAAGAAAATTTCCTAACTTATTTTCAACAATAACACCATTTTTAGCCTGAATGGATAAATACAAGATTGGACAGATTCAGCTATTCTCATGTGCTTTTTTTCTTTTTTTCTTAGCAACTGTCAGATTTTTCTATTCTTATAAGCTATTTTGGAATACACAGACACAAATAGGGATTTATTATCTCATTTCTCTATAGAAAATGAAAGCACTAAAATAAAACATCTCAAAAACTCATCTCAGAATATTCTACAAACTTGTGTTTTTTTCTCAAGTACATTACACAACTGAGCCCACTAGAAAGATAATACAGAAACTTAATTTGAGCCTAATTGTTTATAAACTGACCTGCTTCTTCTTTTTCAGAACATTTTATTTTCTGCAGAACTTCTATTTTCATTGAATCTGGGATGCGCAAGTTACATATTATAAATGTAAAGAAATTTTTACATATTCTTATTTGTGTTGCACTTGAATATAATGTACAGGTGTGTGTATGCAAAGACACACAAACACACGTATATTCTTTTCACACAAATTATTTTCTTAACTTTTCTTAGTGTTTCCATGTTACACAGAGAATGTGGAAGTCATAATTTTCTGAGGCAATGACTAGATAAATACAAACATACAACTTTATATAAGACCCTGAAGTTCTGGAATCAAAATTATTACAGTAGTGCATTTTCTAAATAAATTTATAAATGATTAATGACCCATTAATTGAATAATTTGAAAAATAAGAAAATCATATAGAAAGAAAGCTTGTAATTCTATCGTTTAGAGATAATAGTCAATGACATCATATTATAGTTCCACCATTTGTTTTGATAGAGTTCCTTCATTTATTTTCTATGGAGATATGGAATGTGTATTTATCTATCTATCTATCTATCTATCTATCTATCTATCTATCTATCTATCTAACAAGACTTTAACAATATTAAAAAAGAACATGTATTGACTTTTTTTAGGAAATACGTTCTTACTAAGGAAAATTTTTTGGCAACCAAATGTCACTTTTGTGCTTTTTCCAGTTATTTAATTTTTAGGTTATCCTTTTCTTTTTCTTTTTTTATTATTATTATAAACAATTTTCAAGATCATTTTTAGATTCAAGTGGACAGGCAATTCTATCTGTAGATATTTAACCTTTTTTTTTTTTCCCCTGAATTGTCAACTGTACTGTATGGACCTATGAATTATCCATTGACTTCAAATACCACCTTTACCATGTACTAAATTCATATTTATGCCTGAAATTTTTATCATATTAGTGTTGCCATAAATTCATAGTCACCGACTTCAGCCAGGTTCTTCTTATTCAATTTTATATCTTCATGCTTGGCTTCCATTTCGATTCCCTTCAGGTATTAGTTTGAAACTTCACTAAGGCTCAAAGCTCCCTTCTAAAGCTTCATGCTACTCACTTAACTCCTTCTTTATCAGTAAGACCACAAGAGTGGTTTTCCCCAGCATCTCGGTATTAGTTTCATAAGGCTGCCATAATAAAGCACCACAAACTTGGTGGCTGATGACAATACAATTTATTGTCTCACAGTTCTGGAGACTAGAAGTCTGAAATCAAGGTGCCAGCAGAGTCATGCTCCCTCCAAAATCTGTAGAGCAAAAGCAGCATCCATTGCTCTTTCCTAGATTCTGAAAGTTCTCAGCGATCCCTGGCATTCCTTGGCTTGTAGATACATCATTCCATCTTTGTCTCAGTTGTCACATGGCTGTCATCCTTTGTGTGTCTTCACATAGTCTTCCTTCTGTGTGTGTCTGTATTCAAATTTCCCTCTTTTTATAAGGACTCCAGTTGTATTGGATCATTTATTGGTCACCCAGTAGGTTCCAAGGCACACACTACTCCAGAATATATGATCTTAACTAATTACATGTGCAATGGCCCTCTTTCTAAATAAAGTCACATTTTTAAGTAGTGAGATAAGGGCTTCAACATATATTCTTGGGGAAAACAACTCATAACAATCCCTCCTCCATCTACACTCTTACTATGCAGACTCTTATCTTACTTGCCTCTTTTTGTATCAGGATAATGTTTTCTTTCTGCTCAGGTTAATTCAGTGTTCTTTATTCCAACCCCTCCTATCTCCTATGACAGTTTGCTCATTGACTAACCCCTATTTTTGGCCCATTTAACATCTGCCTTTCCACTAAAAACTCTCCTGCATTCTGAAAACATGCTCATGTCCCACATCCTATTATCTGTTCTTTTAACCTGAATCCTTCCCTTAGGCTACAAATATATCTGTCTCCTCTTCATACCACAGGAGATCTCTTCACTTCTATCAGCAGCATTAACTGTTAGTTTACACTATTCACAAAGAAGTGACATTTTTGTCCGTTGACAGGAGCCATTGTGTGTCCAAGGCCAATTAAAGAAAACTAGTTAAGTTGAGATGCCAATGTTGGATAGTTAGCTCAGAGCCCTTCCTAGTAAAGGAACCCTGTTCTCCCATGAGCTTGGCAGTGTGTAGGCCAATATTCATGAATCAAAAGAATCATGACTGTGTGTCCTGGATGTCTGAAATTGTAGTAACAGGATGTTAGGTACATTACATTATAATTTTTTTGTTCACATTTACTGAACTTTAAGCTTACTAACACCTGGGAACAGGATTACATTATTTTTGTGTCTGCAGAATGTAGCAGAGATCAACCTACTAGATAACCAATAATGTTTTGGGAATTAATGGATTCATAGATGACCCAGTAGTGTCTTTTCTAATCTAGCTAGTGTTACAAGGTGAGACTAATTTGTCCAGTTTTATGTCTTGATCTCATTAATTTAGTACTTCTACCAACAAAACAGACTGGCTTTTTTATACAAGGTTTTAACAAGGTTTTTTTTTTATAACAGAAAATAAAACTGCATTTCCCAAACAGGTATTCTATAGATAACTGTGTTGTGGAATGTTACATCATATGAAGCGAAAATATTTTTTTCAAAGTGCTTATGTGCAAATAAATTTGAAAAAGATGGATCTTTTTTAAGGCAGAACTTTTTAGAACCCACATGTTATTTAGATTTGTATTTAGCTTCATGGGACAGAAACACGATTGTGTGGATATATACAATTAGGTGTTTATTTTTTTCATGTAGAAAAAGTAAATGCAGAGATAGGCATCTAGAGTAGAATGACAGCTCTAGGATGCTGCCACCAGTCAGAGTTCTTCCTTCATTCTCTTCCATCCTCGTTAGCATAGTGTGGGCTTTCTTCCTCCTGCTTATGCTCATGTGGCAGCTGATGTATTTCTTGGCATCTTACTTACATTCTCAGCAGGAAGAAAAGGGGAAGAGTAAAGGGCAAAAGATAGATTACAGCAGAATACATCCCTTTATTTTAGGGAAGAATGTTTTTTTCAGTTGTCTACCTAGTTAGCTTTGCTTATCTCTCATTGGCAGGAAGTAGGTCAAGGGGCCATCCTTACTTGTAGTGGAGTCCAGAATAATGGTAATTTTTAACTAGTGCATTGTTCTCCTAAGCAAAATCAAGGATTTCTTGGTAAGAAAATAAAACAGGGAATAGATAGGCTGGAAATCAGCAGTTGTCTAAAAACTAATGTGCGTTGTGACTTTCCAGGGGGAGAATGTGGTCTTAAGCTGTGTTTCCACACCGTCTTTTCCCACAATTCCTTGGTTTGTCCCTTCTTGCTGGTTGAGAAGGTGCATCAGTCAGACTATACATAGGGATAGAAAACATCAGAGGAGAGTATGTCCTCATAAGCAATTCCTTTGAGAGGGCTTTACAAGCATTCTGACAAGGATATCATTGTCATCATGGCCTGAAGATAGCCCTTCACAGACTTTAATCTCCTTAGCATTGACTCTGTCCTCTCTTAGACAAATAATCAGAGAATTTGGCTTTTTTCAGATGCATTTCTGAAGAACCCAGGCCTTATGTTGTTCTTAATTACAGTACTCTGGGAAGGTCTAGATTAGCTCCTCAAGATGTTGACATGTGAAAGTATTATCTCAAGTAGGGACACACGAGGACCCATTTCAAACAACCACTATGGAAAGCAATATGGAAGTTTCTCAAAAAACTAAAACTACCATATGAAATACTAGAAATACCATATGACCCAGTAATTCCACTTCTATAATTATCCAAAGAAAACAAAATCACTAATTCAAAAAGATATATACACTCCTATGTTTATTCCTGTATTCTTTACAATAGCCAAGATATGGAAGCAATCAAAGTGTCCACTGAGAAATGAGTGGATAAAGAATATTACTCAGCCATAAAAAAGAATCAAATCTTGCCATTTCCAAAGCAACATGGATGGACCTAGCAGGTAATATGGTAAGTGAAATAAGTCAAAGAAAGACAAATAACTTAGTGTTTCACTTACATGTGGAATCTAAAACACAAAACAAACAGCAAGCAAAAAAAACAGAAATAAATTCATAAACACAGAGAACAGATTAGCAGCTGCCATAGTGGAAGAGAGGGGGCACAGGGGATGAGTAAGACAGGTAAAGGGGATAAAGGGGCACAAACATCCAATTATAAAACAAATTAATCATGAGGATGAAAGTACAGCATAGGAAATATAGTCACCAATATTGTAATATCTTTGTTGACAAATGACAACTACACTTATCTTGGTGAGCCTTAGTAATATATATAATTGCTGAATTACTATACCTAAGCCCAATATAATATTACATATCAAATATATTTTGATTTTAAGTTTTTTTAAAAATCCCCCCCCTAAATTTTTCCTCATTTATGCAAGAAAATGCCCACCCAAACAAACAGAAAACAAAAAACAAAAACCCCAAAACTGTCACCAGACTAATACCTGCTGTCAAGCTCCTCCTTAATTCTCACAATGAATGAAACTGTATATAAGGGGTTCTTATCTAACTATGGCTAGACTGATTATAGTAATGGTCTTTACTTTTTTATTTTTTATTTGTTAATCCTTCTATTAAAGAGGCTGAGTCTGTACTTACCTTAGAAGATACAATGTGGAAAATTGAGTATGCGTATGCTGAGCCTTGGTCTTAAGAGGCCCTGTGTGTTCTTTCTTGCTCCCTCTTGTTAGGAATATATGTGTATTCTTATTAGAATAGCCTAGTCTAGCTTACTGGAAAACAGTCAAGAAGAACAGAGCTGAGATGGTGCAGATGGGAAAGAAGTCAGCCATGCCAGTCATTTCATTGACCTACAGATAGTAATAGACACATGAGTAAGTCTTCCTGAGCTCAAGAGTTTAGATCAACGAAATTGGTCAATCAACCCAAAGACTTGTAAATAGTATATGCTTATGGCTTTATGTCACTGAGGTTTTGTGTTTTCTGTTGTTAAGCAGCATGACTGTGGTGATACATAACTGCTACACTAACTATGCTGAGAAGAGACATGAAACAAGTTGTGAATAAATAAACTGAAGTGTTGGGCATAGCATTACATACACAGGTACCTGCTCTTCTGTCTTCTTCCTGAATTTCTTGCCTTGTTTTGCCAAGTTCATCCCAATTTATGTATGAGTCTCCTGAATACTCTTTTTACTCTTTACTTAGAATTGTCTTTTATTTACCGTATCTTTTGAATTTCATATATAAAATTATCTTTAAAAAAATAACTTTTATTTCCAGAAGTTCTAAAACTAAAGAAAAGATCTTTAAAAATCATAAAGTAATCCACAAACAATGAAGTTTTAAACATTTTGTCATATTTGGCTTGTCACTTATTTTAGGAAAGTCTGCTACTTCTGATGAAGTTATGAGCATCCGATATCCCAACTCTCTAATCTCACTTCCCTCCTCAAGTCCCAGAGGCAGTTACTTGATGGATTTAGTGTGTATTTTCTAAAAGAAATAAATAATTTAACACATGTATATATCCATAAGCAATATTTTAAAATGTAGGGTTTACTATTATTCAGGCATGCCGAGACTAACAAAACAGAAACAATTGCCATGGAAAACCCAGTTTGTGAGAGTTCCCAAGGAAAATGCACATACCAAACCATACAGAGCCACACAGGGAAGCACCAGGGCTGGTCAGGAGTCAGAAGGAGCAGGGGGAAAACATGGGCAAGGGCCTTCCTTCATTTTGGTTTCTGCAGAAAGAAATGGGAAAGACAGGGTAAGTCAGTTTAGGATTGGCTAGTTTGAATAATTTCCATGGGCTCACAGGTACAGGAATTGTCTTTAGTCGCTGGAATTTGGCGCTGGGATGATTAGAGCAAGGGAATATTGGCCTTGAGTGAGGAAGCCCTGAGAGAGCCTGATAAAGGAGATGGCTGAAGTATGGGCTGTTGAGGTTGGTTGGCAGTGGAAGGCAGCTCACAGTCATTTCCTGACTCCAGGAACTGGCCGCCCCTGAGTGGGGCAGTCTCCTCAGGATCAGCAAGGCCTCTGATGTCAAAGCATTAGAAATACAACCAATAGAAGAGCATGATTAATACAATAATGTGTATTCATAAATGAGAATATTGTGTCTATTTTAAGATGTTATGTTATCTAACTTTATTTTTTTCACTATTATATTGAATTAAAGAAGGAATATGTATGTTAAGATATATACATTTTACCTAGTTATTCACTTTTTACTGCTGAATATTTGTGTAATATTCCAATACAAGAATATTCCTTTTATTTATCCATTCTTTGTTTTGGACAATTGGATATCAGGCAATAAATTCTCATGTCACCAACAATGTGGTGATAAGCATCTTTGTATTTGCCTCACTGGGCACCTGTCCTCAGGCAAGCTGGGTCGTAATGTGGTAGGCAGAACGCTAAGGTGACTTCCAATTTCCTTGTCCCCTAGTGTACACAGCCTGTATGATCCTCTTCCTTGAGTATGGACAAGACTATGAATAAGGTGGATTTCATTCCCATAATTAGGATAGGTTCTGTGACAAAGATGAAATAATTTTTCAAATGTAGTTAAGGTACAAAAATCAGTTGAATTTGAATTAACTGAAAGGGAGAGAGATTATCTTGGGTGGGCCTAATTTAATCAGATGTGTACTTAAAAGTGACTGGGCCTGTCCTGAAGAAAGAGATTTTGAAGCATGAGGGAGATTCTCCTGCTGGCCCTGAAGAAGCAAATGCCCAAACTGAGAGCATTAGGAGGAGGAGGGTGAAGGACTGGTAGGAAGGACGTGGGGGCAGCCCCTCGAAACTGATAGCAGTTCCTGGCCAACAATCAACAATAAAATGGGGCTTCGGTCATACAACCACAAGGAATTCAGTGCTGTCAACAACCAGTGATCTTGGAGGTGCACCCTGAACCTTGACTCAAGGCTTCAACCCTAGCTGACACCTTGATTTCAGCCTGCTGAGACCTTGAACAAAGTGCCCAGCTATGCCATACCCAGACTTCCATCTGCTCCGCAGAAACTATGAGATGATACATTTGTGTTGTTTTGAGGTGGTAAATTTGTTACATGAAAAAAGAAAATGAATATGTAGAGTATGCACATTTTAAATTTGATAAGATAATCAAAGTAATTATAAGACTATTATCTCAACCAGAAGAAAATAAACAAACTGAGAGTTCTAGTTCTCTCACATCATTACTAGCAATTGTATTGTCTGACTTTCTATTTTTAAAAGTTTTGCCTATATGATAGATGATGTCATTTTGTTTTAATTTCAATTTCCCTAGTTACTATTTAGAAAGAATATTCACATTATTAAATCCAAAAAAATGAAAGATATAAGATGTTATTCTATTTGCAAGCTAACAGATTAGCTTACAAGCAGTTAGTTTGCCATAGTTTCTTTCGTATGTATGTATATGTGTATTTCTGTGTGTGTGCATTTTCTGTGGTCCAGAGATCTGGTATACATATATATTTTTCACAAAGAATATTATCCATGGTTAAGATGGTTATTCATGTTCCAATTCCACACAAGGCAACTCAGTGGGGTCCAGGTTTTACTGGCATGTACAGAGGTTTTCTACCACAGGAGAAAAACCCAAACTTCTGAGACTGGAGATTGCACTGGACAGCTGGGACAGCCACTCCTCCCCTCTTGGGAGGGACAGAACTTTATGCCTGATGCCCACAGATCTCAGAGGTGGGGAGAGGAATATCTCAGATTTTAAGAAATACCTCTGGATGAGAGGGGAAACTTGCCTCTGGTTTTAATTGTTCTTAGAATATAAGCAAATGGCTTTAGGGGAGATAAATCTCTGGATCCTATCCAGAGCAATTTACTTTTTCTTACTTCTAAGGCATGTTTACCAGTCGATCATAAAGTCTAGGCTGTAGAGAAATATAAAAATATTTATAAAACGTTGCTTGCTTATAATTGTTTAAGTCAAATGGTAAAATGGCACCATAAGTCATATGTGTGTGTGGAATGTGTGCACATGCATGTGTAAAACCACAAGTCCTCTGTTTTCTCCTTCTTGTCCCTGCTAGTCATTGCTACTCCTAGGAAGTAAATTCTTTTAGCTCTTCTAGTTGTTTCTTTTGATATTTACCTCCATATGTCTAAAAAATCTGAATATTGTGCATTTTTTGATGTGATGATTTTATCCATTATCTCTTGACTTATAGTACATCAAGATAAATTCTCTTACACAGTGCTTCCCACTCCCCTACCTCATATTTCCTTTTTCCTTCTTCTGGATAAAGCTATATGATAATTTGTGTAAAATAAGTATTCAGTATTTACATGTCCACAACTATAGGAATATTTTCCCCTGGTGAGTCAAATAGAAAATTATGATCTTTCTTGTATCACTTTTAAATTTTTTGCGTTATAGTTTCTCAATTTCTCCTTTTCCTTATCTTACTAAATAGGTATTACATTTTAAGCAGTCTTATTGAGATATAATTGCTCATAATTACTTGCATATAAGGTGTATAACTTGATAAGCCTGGACATATGTATCGAACACTTATAAAACAATGGCTACAAAACAATGATAAACATATTAATTAAACCCCAAGAATTGCTTGGGCCCCTTTTTAGTCCCTTCGAGCCTCCCATCTCTGCCTTTCCCCATTCTCAGGAAATTACTTATCTACTTTGTATCACCATAGATTGGATTTCATTTTCTAGAATTTATATAAATGGAATCTTATAATCATACTCTCTTTTGTCTGGCTTTTGTCATTCAGCGTAATTATTTTGTGACATTCATTCTGCATGTGCTAATAGTTCATTCCTTTTATTGTGGTGTAGTATTCCAGTTTCTCCACATCTTCATGAATATCTGATTTAGTCAGCCTTTTAAATTATTACCATTCTAATGGCAGCTCTGTGATTAATTTATACTTTCTTAATGACTAATAATATTGAACATCTTTTCTTGTGCTTACTTGCTATCCATGTTATGTTTGCTGGTGAAGTATCTACTTAAATCTTTTGCCCATTTAAAATTATTTTTTTATTATTGAGTTTTGAGAGTTACTTATATATTGTAGATACAAGACCTTTATCATCAAGTAAGTGATTTAAGAGTATCATTTTATTTGTGACTTGCAAGTATTATCCTCCAATCTGTGGCTCGTCTTTTCATTTTCTTAGCAGCATTTTAAAAAAATAAGTTGTTAATTTTGGTAAAATCCACTTTACTAATTTCTACTGTAGTTTTGATGTATCTAATAATTCTTTGCCTAAAATTAGACCACAAAAATTTTATTCAATTTTTCTTCTAGAAGTTCTATAGCTTTGAGTTTGGTATTTAAGCTTATTATCCATTTTGATTTCCTTTTTAGATATGGTGGGTAGAAGTCCATTTTTTGTGTATGGATCTCCGAGTATTCAAGTGCTACTTTCTGAAAAGACTCTTCATTCACCAATGACTTCATTTCTTCCATTGACAATTGATTACTCATGTATGTATGGGTCTGTCTCTTGACTCTATATATTTTTTCCATTGACCTATTAATGTATCCATCTTTGTGCTGATACCATGCTGTCTTGAATACTGTATCTCTATAGTAAGTCTTAAAGTCAGATATTGTATTGTACTTTGGCAAGTATCAGGAATTCTCTTTGGGTTTTGCTTGCTTCCATTTGAGTGACCCTGGTCTCAAGCATGGGGTGGTGGCAACTCACAAATTTTAAGTGTGCCGATATATCAACAGCTCTTATGGGCAGTTTTCCTCCAGGTGTGGCCTGTGGACCATCCACAGTGGAAACAACTTTGAAGTGTGTGTGTCTGTGTGTGATATTACCATTTACGTTCCTGTGCTTACTCCTGATTTTTAGACTCAGACTCTCTAGGGTAGAGGGCCCATGAATCTGCATACTTAATAAGTTTTCTGAGTGACTCTTATGGAGAAAATGTTTGGTAATTGCTAAGACAATAGTGCTTGGAAAAAGCTATTTTTCACACATGATATACAGATGAGTAAAACAGAATCTAATTATTAGAAAATATAATGTAATCAGAAAAAAACCAATTTACCTTTTTCACTTGCTCACTTGTTCATTCATTCACTCATTTATTATGAATAGATGACAAAGTCTAAAGCAGAATGAAGAATTTGTAGAATCTATTTTTTCATAGATAGGAAAGATACTCTTCAGGTATTACCTGCAGCTGTCAGATGATGAATTTATACTCCTAGCAATCAGGGAACAAAGAGACACTGGGCTGGAAGGGATACCCACAGGCATCTTCACCCACAGACTTTTTGCAGGTTTCTTTTAAACAAGCCCAGATTAAAAGAAAGCTAACTTATTCTTAAACCTGTTTAGGACAGGTGATTTCTTAGCCTTCTTCATATTACATCTAGTGCTTAGTACTTCTTCTTCTAAAAGTTCCTGATGGTCATAAATAGATGTAGATTTTTATCATGGAATAAGCAGGGCTGGCCTGTGGTGTGTCTATGGTGCCCACCTGAGAAATATTAAGAGGCTGATGATGTGGGTTCCCTGTTTTTACTTGGTTTCTTTCAGTGGTAAATTCAAAACCAGCATCGTAATGTTTGTTTGTCTGTTTATTTACTTATTTTTTGGTCCTCTCTAACTCCAAATCTATGCTAAGCAAATGGTCTTAGAAACTCATTCATATCAATGCCAAATGATAGATAAATGCACAGAGCTTTACACTGTAGAAAGAAGTGTTTAGCTTCCAACATTAGAGCTGAGTAAGATAGGTATTTTGTGTTCCTGAAATTACATGATAGAGGTAGTTATTTTGCCTCCTCATTAGGCAGTTTTGGAGATTGTTTGATTAAAAATTTCAAAAACGGCCAATATTGTTGTGAGTAGTCATAGAAAATGACTCTGTGTTACAGTATAGACATTACATGTACTTGGTTTGCAGGACAGAGAACATTTAGGGGTCAAAAGAACCTATGTTCGATGGTCTCATAAAGCAGAGCTGTTTAAAGTAGGCAGGGGTCTTATTATATTGGCCTCATTTTACAAGGCGGGGTGCAGGGGGGTGAAGTGACAGGCTACATCACCTAGGTAAGTAGTGCCATCTGTAACACAGAAATAGGATAAAGCAGCCTCTGCATTTCTCTGCTAAAATAATTATCATGGGCTTACTAATAACCCAGAGCAAGTAAGGACTATGCGAAATACCCTCTCGTCTCATAATCATGGCAAGAGCTCTTTGTAGTACAGATGCAAGCTAATGTCCTCTGAGCCTACTTCTTTGTGGGAAGAGGCATAGTATAAATAAATAAGCAAGTAACCTCCAATTTACATTGCTAACAATAAAGAGTTTTAATTTTTATTTTAAAGAGCGCATCCCTAGGGGTATATATGTATATCACCTTATATTGTATACGGACTAGAAAATGATCCGTGATCCCCCAGAAGACCCATTTCCTTGATTAGTGGTAAGTTAGGTTAGTTAATTAAGGTTACTTTAAGACTAATTAGTCAAGGCTTTAATTGTGTTTTCAGGGCAGGGACATAGGAATGCTATGATTCTTAGTGACCCAGTTAACCAAAATGATGACATTTCCTGTCTTCCACCTAATAGTGATTTGTGATAAGGAGCAGAGGGAGAAAAGCTGACCCCAATGGGATAGGGGCATTCTTAAACCAGAGGCAACCCGAGAGCAGCAGTGGACCTAAAATAAAGCATCGTCCACAGCTTCTGGACTAGCCCTGCAGGCAGAAAGGCCACAGAGCTATGGCGTCACTGACCTTGTGATAGATTGCCCCCAAAAATTGCCTACCAGTAAGTAAGTGAATCATAGGGTAAAAGGAATAAATAAGGGCCTTAAGTTGTTGGAGGGGAGTCATGATAAGTAAACAGAAAACTATGTGAGGAAAGCCCCCTCCCAGTCATGGCAGTGTCTTTCAGTTCTTAAGTGTTTTCTGTGCGCCAGGCTTTTAGTCTCTGGAGCACAAGGTTATGGTCTGTTGGGGCAGAGAGATTTGTAGACAGATAAAATATGCTGCAACACACTAAGTGTGCATGGCCTGCAATCTGTTCTTTCACCAGACTGCACCGCCAGGCTGGAATGCATCCTGCTTTTCACCAAATTCAGCATGAAAATGGGGTTAGATTTTTGCCAGTCCCAGTATTCTCTTTTAGTATCTGTAGCCTCTCCTGTTTCCAAGGTAATGCAGTGAGAACAAAGCCTTTCTAACTCACCTATACTTAGAAGAATTTTTGACTCGTGGTGTTCTTTAGGACTGGGAATAGGCAATTTGCCAACTCAAGCTTGGCTCAAAAGACTAAATTTGGAGAAAGCTGTTGGATTTATATGTATTTGTAGTTTAATAGATTGTTTAATAGATCTGTTTAATAGATCTGTTCTCCATATTTGTAAACTACTTTGCAGTCCCCATTCAGTAAAGCCACTTCCCTCCAACATAAACACGATAGGAGGATAATTTATGACAATACTAATTTGTGCTGTAATGGGCTTTCTTTGGCACGATTTTTTCTTCCTAATCCCAAGGATTCCTGAATCCCTGTCTGAGGGCCTTTTGTATTGTGGGCTCAAAAAGAAGTTACTTTGCTTTTAAGTGTCCAATGTAAATAAATCCCTCCTGGAAGGAGCAGTAATGCAGCTGAAGTTGCAGGTGGGGCTTACAGGTGGAAGTACCATTCTGGAAGGAGGAGGAGGTGAGGGAAAGCTCAAGTTAGGGCTTTACAGTTTCTAGGAAATTGGCATGCAGTACCTGCCTGGGGTGGCATAGAATCTCTGAGGAGAGTTGCTACCAGAAACTTGGATACTTTGCACTTGACAAAAGACATACTACAACCCCCACTATCAAGAGACACTGATGGCTTAAACAGTGCACAGACTTCTGAACAGGAAACCAGAAGGCCCTCAGTAAGCTTGGCCATGCAGGATCTGAGTGTTTGCATAGCAACCTCAGTGAAATGAAGATTGGAATTTTGCTAGCCTTTTTGGAATGGAAACTCAAAGCACATAAAACTCGTTTTAGAAAATTATAAGTAAATATGACATTACTCCATAAAAATTCTTTCTACCACATCTGTGTGCTGCAATAACCAAGTTTTAATCTTTGGTCCTGAATCAAACATATGTTCTCAGCAGCTTCATTTCTGTGTTCTTAGTGCATAATATTCCCCTCGATTACAGCTGGAAAAATCTCCTTTATTATCTGGATATCTGGCCACAGAGATTTTTAGACTAGTATTAGATATAATGTGGAGGTATTTCATACATTCTTTGAACATTCAAAATTCAACTCTATTGGCTGTATTTTTTGGTATAATCCATGGTTTATCTGGTAACTCAACCACAAAATAATTGTCCATTAATGCTGGAGAAAAAGTAGGGTTTTTATTGAAAGATCTATGTCTGTATAGGATTAATAAATATAAAAATCATGTATTTTTGTCTCATATGAATAATTTAGGGGATTTTTGAGAATAATTTTGGCTACTGTATCTGCAAAATATGTTCCAAGACAATCATGCATTTTTTCCAGTTATACTGCTACAATTTTCACTTGAGAACCACCATTATTTGCCTGAAATAATGCAGTAATCTCTAAACCAGTCTTTCTGCTTCCCCTTATTCTGTCCTTTCCCTCCACATTCCATTCTTTTTTAAGTAGTTTTTTAAAAATTGAAATATCATGGATATACAATCTTATATTGGTTTCAAACACAGTGGTTCAGCAGTTACCCATATTATTAAATCCTCACCCCCTTTAGTGCAGTTACTATTTATAAGTATAGAAAAATATTACAGAGTCTTTGACTATATTCTCCATGCTGTACTACTGTCCCTATGACCAATTTATACTGTGATTGCAAATTATTGTGCCCCTTTATCCCCTTCACCAACTCTCCATAGCCATCCCAACCTCTCCCCCTTGATATCTACTAGTCACTTCTCAGTCTCTCTGAGTCTCCTGCTGTTTTGCTCCTTCTGTTTTGCTTTGTTGTTATAATCCAAAATACGTGAAATCATATGGTATTTGTTTTTCTCTGTCTGGTTTATTTCACTGAATGTAATACCCTTTAGATCCATCCATGTTATTGCAATTGGCAGGATTTCTTTTCTTTTTATGGCTAAATAATATTCCATTGTGGCTATGTACCACATCTTTTTTTCCCCATTGATGGACATTTTGGTTGCTTCCATATCCTGACTATTGCAAATGGTGGGGCAATAAACATAGGAGTGCATATATCTTTTTGAATCAGGGACTTTGTTTTCTTTGGATAAATTCCTAGAAGTGGAATTACTTGATCAAATGGTATTTGTATTTTTAATTTTTTGAGGAACCTCCATACTGCTTTCCACAGCACAGCAGTTATACCAATTTACATTGCCATCAACAGTGTGGGAGGGTTCCTATTTCTCTACATCCTCACCAAAGTTTATTTCCTGTCTTCTGTATTGTGGCCATTCTAAGTGGTGTGAAGTGATATCTCACTGTGGTTTTAATTTGCATTTTTATGATGTTTAGCAATGTGGAGCATCTTTTCATTTGCCTATTGGCCATTTGTATTTCTTCTTTGGAGAAGTGTCTGTTCAAATCCTCTGCCCATTTTTTAATCAGATTATTTGTTTCTTGAGAGTTGAGGCATGTGAGTTCTTTATACATTTTGGATGTTAACCCTCTATGGGATAGGTCATGTATGAATATATTTTCCCATACTGTAGTATGCCTTTTTGTTCTACTGATGGTGTCCTTTGCTGTACAGAAGCTTTTTAGTTTTATAGTCTTATTTGTTAATTTTTGCTTTTGTTTCCATTGCCCAAGGATATGTGCCCAGGAAAAAACTGCTCATACTTATGTTCGAGATTTTTGCCTATGTTTTCTTCTAAGAGTTTTATGGTTTCATGACTTATATTCAGTCTTTGATCCATTTTGAATTTACTTTTGTGCATGGAGTTAAACAGTAATCCAGTTTCATTCTCTTATATATAGCTGTCCAATTTTGGTAACATCAGTTGTTGAAGAGGCTGTCTGTTCCCCATTGTATATTCATGGCTCCTTTACCATATATTTATTGACTGTATATGTGTGTGTTTATATCTGGGCTCTCTATTCTATTCCATTGATCTATAGGTCTGTTCTTGTGCAAGTACCAAACTGTTTTGATTACTGTAGCTTTGTAGTAGAGCTTGAAGTTGGGGAGCATAATCCCCTCAGCTTTGTTCTTCATTCTCAGGATTGCTTTTTGGGGTATTTGTGGTCAGGATTGCTATTTGGGGTCTTTTGTAAATGTGGTATATGGTAGTGATTGATTATGAATTTTGTACTATCATCATCAAAAAGATGGATGATCTTTTTGATGTATTTTTGGATTCAGTTTGCTAATATGCTGTTGAGAATTTTTGCATCTGTGCTCATTAGGGATACTGGTCTATAATTTTCTCTTTTTTGGTGTGTTTGTCTGGTTTTGGTATTAGAGTGATGTTGGCCTTCTAGAATAAGCTTGGAAGTATTCCCTCCTCTTCTACTTCTTGGAATACTTTAAGAAGGCTGGGTATTAGTTCTTCCTTAAATGTTTGGTAGGATTTAGCTGTGAAGCCATCTGGTACTGGTTTTGTTTTTTGGGAGTTTTTGATTACAAATTTGATTTCATTACTGGTAATTGGTCTGTTTCATATTTTCTGTTTCTTCCTGGTTCAGGTTTTGAAGGTGGTTTTTTTTCTAGGAAATTGTCCATTTCTTTTAGGTTGTCCAATTTGTTGGCATATAATCTTTCATAGTGTTCTCTAATAATTCTTTGTATTTCTATGGTTTCCATTGTGATTATTCCTTCTTCATTTTGATTTTATTTATGTGCGTGCTCTTTTTTTTTCTTGATAAGTCTGGCAATGGGTTTATCTATTTTGTTTAGTTTGTCAAAGAACCAGCTCCTTTTTTCATTGATATTTTTTCTATTGTTTTATTCTTCTCTATTTTATTTATTTCTTCTCTGATCTTTATTATGTACTTCCTTCTACTAACTTTGAGATTCATTTATTCTTCTTTTTTAGTTCTATTTTTTAATTTTGTGTTTAGACTGTATATTTGGGATTGTTTTTGTTTCTTGAGGTAGGCCTGTATTGCTATGTACTTTCCTCTTAGAATTGCCTTTGCAGTGTCCCACAGATTTTGGGTGGTTGAATTTTTGTTTCCATTTGTCCCCATATATTGCTTAATTTCTGTTTTAATTTGTTCATTGATCCATTGATTATTTAGAAGCATGCTGTTTAGCCTCCATGTGTTTGTAGGTGTTATATAATGAGTTATAAGAAATATGTAATTGGTCATTCATGTGCCAAATATATATTTCTCAGGCATATTGGTCTTCATCCATACTTCCTGAAAACACTGTGGAGTCTTAAAATTGAAACAGATTATTTGTCATGTTAATGAGAGCATTCTGGACCCCAACCCAAGGGCAGGTGCTGGAGGCTGAATCAGCCAATACCCAAAAATATAGTCACTCATGACTGTGCAATGAAGCCCTCACAAAACCCACTGAGAAGAGCATTTTGCTCTCTTTCTCTGCTTACTCTACTCAATTGGATCCTGCTTCTTGGTTGGAGAGAGCTTCTACCTTTGTGGAACCAGAACACCTCCATGTCCCACCAAGCCTGGCCCCAAGCTCCACAAGGATAGAAGCTCCTTTATTTGAGAGCTTTCCCTGTGTCTCCATCTGGTTATTGACTTTTATACTTTACGTTGTCATTTATTAAACTGGTAAATTTAAGTGTTTTCCTGAGTTCTGTGAGCTGCCTTAGCAAATTAATTGAACCTAAGGGGGAGGTTATGGGAACCTCCAGTCTGTAGCCAGTAGGTCAGAAGCACAGGTAACTGCCTGGGGCTGGCAACCAGCATCTGGAGTTGAGGGTGGAGGGCAGCCTTGTAGGATGGAGCCCTTAACTTGTGGAATCTGATGGTATCTCCAGGCAGATAGCATCATCATTTAGTTGAGTTGTCCGGACACCCTGCTGGTGTTCAAGAATTTCTTGGTGTAAGTATGTGTGGGAAGACTCCCTCCCACATATTTACACACATTAGAATCAGGTCTGGGTACCTGAATGAAGTTATACTACTATTACTGCTGTGTATAATGTTGTTACTGTTATACATATATGCAGGGAAAAAAATACACCATTGAATTTTGTGTTGGATGAATGGGAATCATGGTAGGCTTTTGTTTTCTTTGTGTAATTTATTTCTAGTTTTATACCATTGTGGTCTGAGAAGCTGCTTGATACAATTTCAACCTTTTTGAATTTTTTGAGGCTCATTTTATAGCTTAGTAAGTGATCTATTTTGGAGAATGATCCATGTACACTTGAGAAAAATGTGTATCTTGCTGCTTTTGGGTGGAATGTTCTGTAGATACCTGTTAATCCATCTGATCCAATGTATTGTTCAGTGCCTCTGTTTCCTTATTGAGTTTCTATCTTGTTGATCTATTGTGGTAAGTTGTATGTTAAAGTATCCTAAAATGAATGTGTTGAAATCTATTTTCCCCTCTAATTCTGTTAGTATTTGTTTTACGTATTTAGGTGCTTGTATGTTGGGTACACATATATTGATAATAATTACATCCTCTTGTTGGACTGACCCCTTCATCATTATGTAATATTCTTTGTCTTGTTATTTTCTTTATTTTGAAATCTATTTTGTCTGATGTAAGTACTGCTACTTCTGTTTTTTTCTGCCTATTATTTGCATGAAATATCTTATTCCTCCATTCAGTTTTAGTCTGTGTATGTCTTTGGGTCTGAAGTGAGTCTCCTATAGGCAGAATATAGATGGGTTTTGTTTCCTTATCCATTCTGCCACTCTGTGTCTTTGATTAGTTCATTCAGTCTTTTACATTTAAGGTGCTTATTGATAGGCATGTAATTACTGCCATTTTATTGTTTTCTGTTTGTTTTTATAGCCCCTCTCAATTCCTTTCTTCCTCTCTTATACTCTTCTCTTGTTATTTGATGGTTTTCTTTAGTGTTGTGATTCTATTTCTCTTTTTATTTTATTTTTTTGAGTTCCTATTGTCAGCTTTAGTTTTGTGGTTACTCAAGGTTCAAGGATAGCTTCCTTACCATATACAGTCTATATTAAGTTGCTGATTACTCTATTTTGAATGCAATCTAAAGATACTTTTTTTCTTCTTCCTCCTTCACACTTTATGCACTTTTTATTTATCTCTTCACTGATTTTGTGAATAGTTGATTTTGCTTTTTTGTTTTGTTTTAATTTCATACTTGCTTGGTAATTAATTAGTCTACTACCTTTACTGTGGGTTTATTTTCACTGGTGAAAGCAATTTAGCCTTAGGAACATTTCCATCTATAGCAGTCCTTTTAACATATCCTGTAAGGTTGGCTTATTGGTGGTCAATTCCTTCAACTTTTGTTTATCCAGAAATTGTTTTATTTCTGCTTCAAATTTAAATGATAATTTTGTTCAGTAGAGAATTCTTGGTTGTAGGGTATTCTGTCTCAGTACATTAAATATTTTTTGCCACTTCCTTCTGGCCTGTAAAGTTTCTGCTGAGAAGTCTGCTGATAGCCTGATCAGGTTTACTTTATAAGTAATCTTTTTTCCTTCCCTGACTGCTTTCAGTAATCTTTCCTTATCTTTGATATTTTCCACTTTAATTATTATATATCTTGGTGTTTTCTTCCTGGGGTTCCTTATGTTAAGGAATTTCTATGCTTCTATGACCTGAGTATCTATTTCCTTACTGAGATTGGGGAAGTTGTCAACAATTATTTCCTCAAAGAGACTTTCTATCCCTTTGTCTCTCTCTCTCACTTCTACTATACCCCTATTATGTGAATATTGTTTCATTTGGATTGGTCACACAACTTTCTTATCATTCTTTCATTCCTCAAGATCCTTTTTCCTCTCTGTTCCTGCTTGATTGTGTTTCTGTTCTATAATTTCTCTCATTGACTGTCTCCTCTAGTTGCAGTAATCTACTCTTAAATCCCTCCATTGTATGTTTCATTTCAGTTACTGTATTCTTCAGCTCTGAGTAGCTCTTTTTCAGCCCTTTTATCTCTTTGTTGAAGTCCTCCCTAAGATCTTAAATATTTTTCTGTAAATCTGTGAACATGTTTATGACTTTTACTTTGAAATCTTTATCAAGAAGATTTTTGATCTCTGTTTCTTTTAACCCTCTTTCTTATCTTGTTCTTTAATTTTGTTTGGAACGTACTCCTCTGCCTCTACATTTTGTCAAGGTTTCGTGTTTCTTCCTTTGTATTAGGTGGATCTTCTATGCTTCTTGGCCTAAAGAGTAATAGTTTTATGAAGGAGGCAGCCTGTGGTGCCCAGAAGCTCAAGATTTTTTACTCTCCAGTTTCTGGTTCTACTCTGTGGGAGCCACAGTTGTTGATGTGCAGTGAGTGGAGTTACCTTTCTCTCTGTCTTCTGTAGCGGTCTGAGTCTGCTCTGGCAGTTTGCTTCAGCTGCCACTTTGTGATCTAATCAGAAATTTCTGCTGGGATTGCTGTGGGAAGGACTACCCTCTGCTTGCCCTACAGCTATGGCTGAGCTGTAGGGTTAATGGGGTAGGCAGGGCCATTGTGCAGCTCTGGGGCAGGGCAGGATGCACAGCACTGTGCTTGGACACTCACAGGGAGCAAGGAACTCTTGGGGTTGGCTCCTATAGGCATCTTCCTGGTTGGGCTGACATAAGGCCAGTAAAGCTGGGAGAGTCTCTTGCTCCCTGCCAGGCAGCAAAGTCTGATGCTGCTTGTAGGCCAAGTGGGTTGGCTCACTGGCAGGTCGTGCAGGGAGGTGGCTCAGGGCTAAGTTGCCAGCAAGGGGGTTGGAGCATTTGAGGCTCCCAAGAATGCCTGACCTGTTGGGCTAAGGGAGGGCTGGGTAGTTATCCTCTACATGCCCTTTCTTCTGAGGGTGGAGTTATGTCCAACCCTCGCCCCTCTGGCTCTCCTCCCACTGATGGAAAGTCTTTCAAACTGTCACCTCTGCTTGGGTCTCAGGACTGGTAGAATGTGCTTGTCTTCCACAACAGCTAGAGTTTCAGCCTCCCAGGTGTTCCAGCTCTCCTTGGTGTCTAGGCCTGCTGATCCCCAGAACCCAGTGTAATGTGGACTGGTGCTCCTATAGCAGATCTCCAGGCCCAGGTGTGCATCACTCCTAGGCTCCTACCCCTCCCTGCTCCATGCCACTTCCTCCTACCTGTAGGCTAGGGTTGTGGGAGGGCTTGGGTCTCTCTTGAACTTGGTTTTGCTACTTAACCCCTTTCTGTGTGATCTTCTCTTCTTCCCTAGTTGTAGGTAGTCTGTTCTACAATCTTCAGGTCAAATTCAGGTTTAGTTGTATTTGCTATATTTTCTTCTTTTATGTGTTTTTGGGAGGAGGTTTCTGCCTTGCCTTCCTACTCCATCATCTTTTCCTCCACCTCTCTACATTCCATTCTTTACAAAACAGCTATAGTGAAGCTGTAAAAACAAAAGTCAGATCATGTCCATTCCAAGACCTCCAATAGCTTCCCAGTACACATAAAAATAAGTTCCAAACTCCTGAACATGTTCTAAAATTCCTACATGACTCAATGCCTACTTATCTCCATGAATCTTCTCCAACCACTCTCACTTACTGTGGTTTCCACAAGGACCTTCTTCTGAGTCTGAAATATGAAACTCATTACCATATTAAGGCCTTTGCATTTGCTGTCTGCTCTACCTGGAATGCTCTTTGCTCAGGATCTTAACATGGTTTATTCTTCTTTTGTTTCTCAGATTTCAGCTCAAGTTATATCTCTTCAACAATACCTGAAACCCAACTCTTTATCACATCAGCCTATTTTGTTTTTTCATTGCACTTCTTGATAATTGAAATGGCTTTTCCTTTCATGTGGACTCATTTATTATCTATCTTCATCTTCCTGTGTTTATTTTGTTCCCTCCCATGTCCCCAGCATCTAAATATGGTGATTATACACTTACAGTGGCTAGATTTTTATGAATAAGTATTCTAGATAAAATTCTAGAAGGTGTATCTCATTTAGGTTCATCAGTAAAGTTTCTGAACTATCCTGTGGCAATCACCACTTTTCTCTTGCTTCAGTCCCCTTCAGGGGTATCTTTGCTTCTCATTCTATAGCCATCTGGGATGAGTTTCTGCAGCTTGCCCCTTCTCTCCCTCTGCCTTCCACTACCCACTGCAGAGAGGTAGGCCATGCACACTCCTAGCATTGCCATTTCTAAAGCTGCTTCTAGCTTTCTAGATTTAGATTAACAAATCCATACAGTCCATGAAGCTTTTCAATCCTAGGGAAAATACCTTTTGCCTTTCATGTATGATCAAGCAATCTGTGAGCCATGATTTCAGTGGCCCACAGAACTTTCAATGAAATAGCGCTACATTTTTTTTTTACAACCTTAATTTGAAAGGATTTAGACAGGAGTTAGCGTAGGCATGGAATGGTGGCAGTGGTGGATTGTTCAGGGGACAAAATTTTGAGAAACAGAATTAATGCTGTGTGTACCCAACTCCCTATAAAACTGTATCTGGTCATTGTCTGGGTCTGACACTTGTAAGGCATCTGAATCCTAATACAAAAAGAGATTCCACAACTCATTCCCCTCCAGGCTTCCAGCCTTGCCTGGTTAGAGATGAATGCCACCATAAATACAGCTTAGGCTACAGCTGGTACCACCAGTTCCATGTTGAAGTATTATTATAATACTGACACAAGACTGACAAGCCATGCATAAGGAGTTAGATTCAAGATTTCATGGGAAGATGATATTTCAGCTTGTTTCAAAGGATAATTTGGAGAATTCAAGGCAGAGAAGGAAGTGCAGGCAGAGGGAATGGCATGTGCAAAGGCATAGACTTATACAACCAAAGACTTAAGTGAAATTTAGTAGAGTGATAGCATAGGCATAGAAGGTGGATGGAAAGAGTTGGGGCTAAGATTGTGAAGGCCTTGTGGACTACTCCAAATAATTTCAGTTTTAACAAATGGGTGAATATTACTGAAGCAATTTTTAAGCAAGGGATTGGTGTGATCAAATTTTTTCTTCTAAGAAAGGACCTTGGTAGGAGAATATATAATAAATTGGAGTGGGAGAGAATTCTGATAAAGAGATCAGAGACAGGTCAGGCAACAGTCAGGCAAGAGAAGACACAAGATTGGAACTAAGGGGATAGCATTAATGGTGGTGGGGAAAGGGTAAGAAAAGATCTGATTTAATGGGCATTTCACAAATAAAATAGAGCTTATTTCACAAATAAAATAAAATAAGATAATGGTTCTGAGGGGTTATAGAAAATAAGTTTCAAGGGTGATTACTCAAGTTTTGTTCTTGGAAAAAGTGAGGGACTTATGATGGCATCAATCACAATCAATAATCCAGGAAAAGAAAGAACAGAGGAGAGAAGGAGAGGTTTCTCAGGCTATAGCTACTATAGCCCAGAAGAAAAGTTTTTTATGCTGCACATATAACATCTGAGGCTCTAGTTGTAGCCCAGTAGGACTGCAAGACCTGCCACCCGTTGATATTGTTGATGCAATTGAGGGGTAATATGACAGATGCTGTGGATTAGCAGTTTGTACTGAGGGTTTTCATCTGTATTGAAAAGGTAAGTGATCCTCAAAGAGTCACTGATCCTTGTCTGACATTCACCCATTCTCGCCAGCTTCCATTAGCAATCTGTTGGCATTCTCACAGTGATACATACGGAGCTTTTTGCCTTTTCAGTCTCATTGCGCAAACACTGATCCTTGTCTGTGACTGGGAAGGAGAAGCCAGTGTTTTATTTTTCTGATTTTTAAACTTTGTTGTGTTTAAAGCACAGAGAGCTTAGAGTACAGAACTAGGAGTTATAAGTTTGGTTCTTGTCCTGGTTCCTCAAGTTAGGAAGCCTTTCCTTTCTCTTCCTTCCTTCCATCTTTCTTTTTTTTTTTTTTTAACTTTGGTTTCCTCATCTATAAAATAATGATGGGTGGTGATGGTGGCAATAATGTTTTGGCTTCTCTGAAAGGATCAAATGTAAGAATCAAGGGAGATAGTGGTTGTAAAGATTCAGTGAAACTTGTGTTGCTATTTACTTAAAGTACAGTAGTAACAAATGTCCAGTGGAATTACATGGTGTGTTATGCAGAATGCTCTGTGATGCCTGGGTAAGACCATTTGCACCCTGTGTAAAATAGGAAGGTGACTGAGAGCAGAGACTCTGGAGCCCATTGCTGCAAGCAACAGTCCCAGGTCAGTCACTTACCGGTAGTGTGATCATAGACAAGTTATACGAACTCTTCAAACCTATTTTGATTATCAGTAAAAGAGAGATAGTAATTCTTTCTTCACAAAGTTGATATGATAAAGCATAAAACAGATGATCCAGGTATTGGGATATTGATTTACTCCATCATATTTGGATATAAGAAATGTCATATTATTTTCCTAAATGAAAAATAAATATCACTTTGGGAAGCTATTCACCAGGATGGTGAGATAGTCATTATCATTCATATTTGTTTTTTGCCTTCAGCCACAAGTAAATGTTGCCTAAGAATCTCTGAGTCTTATTTTGTGGCTGGAAAGAAGAAACGTCAACCCCTCAAACCACTGTGTTTGCTATTTAGATAATTAATGTACAAGTTTATGTGATCTGTTATATGAGAGGCTTTGCTACTTCTGTGTCAAGCTTAGCTGTGGGGTCTTTGCTAAGGCTCAGAACTTAGGCCTTTAACGCCGTCAGGTACAGCATGTTATAACTTCCTTCCAAGGTCCTGAGAGAGAGCTAACAAATGTGTAATACATTTTCTGAGAGCTAAAACTGATTTTCACTATTTGCAAAATCAACTGAAATCTCCATTCCCTTTTCGGGCTTGGAGGGTCTCCCCTTTCCTCAGATTCACAATGGTCCATGCTTTTTCTACTCCACCTTGGGCATTACCCATGTAATCTTCCCTGTAAGGCTTTGCAAATAGTACTTCTATGTCTTTCCTGGGCATGTGGTGAAAACATGTTATTCCAGTTAAGGATGCCATGCTAAATCCCTGTTTTATGCACTCATATTGCTTATCAGGCAATTTGGTACAGGATAAGTACTCAATTAATGATACCTGTGATAGATATCTCTTGTCTCTTCTGAGCCACATTCTAACCTCTCCAAACTCTGTAGTCCTGTTTCGTGTCTCTGAAGGCCTACACTGAGGATTAGTAATTGAGTTCCCATGCTCTCGGGCTCCTGAGTAGATTCTGTCAATAGAGAAGACTAGAGACAGGGAGAGAGTCAGGTCGAGGTATTTATTCCCCTATATCCTCCCATCAGGATTGCCGTGGACTGGCCGCCTTGCTCTACGGAAGGTCACAGCTCCTGTCTCGTAGCCCATGCTTCACAGCCTTTTCCCTCCTGCCCTTTCCTCTCCGTGCCTTAGGCATGGTGGCAGCTCCCACTGCTACTAGTCCCTGAGGACTGTCCCATCTCTTGCTGCTTTTCTTCAGCCACACCCACATCTTTGTTAAATAGCTCCCACCCTCATTCTTCCCTATTAGACAGACTCCTGTTTTTATTCAAGCATTGACTTCTCCAGTGCTTTATGAAGCTTCCCAAACCTAGGCGAATGAGTGTTGAGGCCAGTCACAAGCATTTTATTCCTGTGTTAGCAAAAGATATGGATATGTGATGATATCCCAGCCCATGAAATAGAAGAGGAAGTCTCCTGGGAACATCTTAGAAAGTTTTTCTTACCCTTAAAAAGGGGTATCTAATAAAATTTTTCCAAGTGTTTGGGAAAGTGCCTGACCTGTTATTAGCACAATGTAATTATTTGTTTAATATATTTGCTGCATGAAAAGACAGGCAGAAGCCAGAAGTGATAACTTCTCATTCTCAGATACAGGTCAGAGGTAAAATAGTCATACAGCTGGATTTTCCAGGAAAGACCCTATTTCTAATGTGAATTGATTCCTTCAATTCTATCTCAGTGATTCAAGTTCACAGAGTATAAAGACCATGAGTCATATGACTCACCCCTCCCACAGTTTATTACCAGAAACTCTATCAGTTGCCCAGAAGTACGATTTTATAAATCCCTAATCTTCCCCAGAGTTCTTTATGATTTTCTTCTTTCCAAGACACTTGCTCTATAGAGACAGAAAGCAAGGAATAGATACCTGGGGGTGAGGAAATCTGGCTATTGACATTTATGTTCTTTTTGCCTTCTGTTTTCCTCATCCTCTCCCCTTATTTTCAACTTTCAGTGCCAACTCAGGTACTGTTCCCCCACAAAGGTAAGCTGGGTTGTGAAGAACAGGTTAGGGGCAGATATTGGATCTAAAAAGTAGTCATTTCTTCTTCATGCCTCTGATACAAGAACCTATTGATACCAAAATAAAAGCAAAGTACTACACATATGATCCAATTTTTCTGTGTAAATCCAAAAGGACATTATTGTTGACTGGGTTCTATATCAAGTCAGGCAAGTTATCCACAATAGGCTGAATATAATAAACTCTTTGGGGCATAGGTATACCGTACAGCAATCTCACCATTCCCTAGAGCTATAGAGGAATTCATTACCTCACATAGGTGAACCTTTGTCCTCCCTAGAGAGCATTTTGTTCATCTTAGCTTGATACAAGATCAGATCCATTGTCAGCAGTAGCAATTTGTACCATGTTTTTTTCCATTGGGCTCAAACTTAAAGCATCCCTGAGTGGAAAATAAATGGCAATAGCTGTATCTCAATTTTTACAAGGGGTTGGGGGAGAATAGGGGAAGAGCCTTAGAGAGATTAAGACCTTCACCTGAAGTCATAGGCCCATTCAATCAGTGATAAAACAGGAAAGTGAAAACAGGCTTTTAAAAAACTAGTCCACTTTTTCTGAAATCTTTTGTTTTCTTATTCGTTGCAGGTTAATCATAATCTTTGTCTCACTCTAACTTACACAGAGACAGTGAAAAGCTCCTTGGTATTTGGAAATAATTTTATTTTTGCTGAATTTTGAGACTGGCTTTGGCTGGCTCTCTATTAATGTTAGAGAATAAGTCAAAGAACATTATTTTTCTATTAAAGCAAAGGTTTCTGCATTAACTCTGAACTTAAGGACACCACATAGAGCTGAAGCTAGAAGTTGGAGTGACAGTGACACAGAAATGAAATGAATTGAAATTGCCACTGACAATAAAGCAAGCAGCGGTGGTCGGCAGTAAAGCCTTGTCCCTGAAATCTTTACAACATTGCTGACGCTGGAGGGAACAGTAATTTAAGACAGTTATGGATCTAAAAAAAAATGGAAAGAAAGAAAAGAGGAAAAAATAGCAATAATGTTGAAGTCAGACCCATTCTGTATGGGATAGCTATTATTTAGTTTAAAACTCTGCAGAATGCCTTTATGACTTTGGTAAAAGAGAGAGGCTGGCCTTGATGCAGTGAAAATTTGAAATGGGATTAGTGGTCCTTGTTCTTGGATTGCCACTAAAGTCAGGGAAGCAATGGTAAAAGATGTCCTGGCATTAAATAGACATATGAACATGCAGTTCCACCCACTCAGGGCTTAGAATCAGCAGACACTTGCATTTTAGGGATATGTTTGAAAAGCTCTAAGAAGACAAAAGTGGTGCTCTGAAAGAATGTATGCATATGTTCCTGGTCACACCAAGGAAAGTACTCTTTTCCAACTGGGTACACTGTTACACAAGAAGTTGGTTGTAGGATAAGAATCAAGATATTCAGATAGCACTTATACATCCAGATCCTGGCTCCCCTCCCTACTGTATGTATTATTCAAGAAAAGTTACAATCCTTCTCTGATTTTCAATTTTGCCATCTCTTATATGAGGTTATAATTATATTTAGTTTATAAGGCTCAGGAAATAAATGAAAAAAGTGAGGCTGCTCTGTCAATATCAAGCATTGTATATATGCTAGAAATTTCTCCTACTAGATTGGACTCATTTAAGAGAGTGTAGGTATTTTCTCTTCTAAATATATGTGGATATTTTTATGTAAACATTTGATATCAATTATTTTCAGTGATTGGGACAATGCTGCAAAAAAAGGCAAAATTTGAATCTTCTTAATTTTCATGTGAATATCTTGTTGACTAATTTCTTCTCTCCCCCTGTTCTCCAGGTTGTTCTGTCAGAACAGAAACAGAACTGAGAAGATGGTAAAGTAAGTGGGGCAAAAATAATGATACATAGTCTCAGTGTCTATGGTATACAAAATTCAAGAATTATTAAATAGTTTGAGACTTAAAGAATAACTAGCTCCAACTGCAGCTCAGGGCAATTTATATAGGGTTACTATATCATGGACTTACTGTGTGATGTGGGCATATTTTAAAATGTTTCAAATTTTTCTGTTTTATTTACCTAGAATCTTAGAAGATCTTAAAAGAGTCTGATGAGGATGGTAAGGAAAGACATATTCACCACAATAAAACCAGTATTTGGGAGATAAGTTAGCAAAGAAAAGGGGAAAAATGTTCAGCTGAACCAAAAAGCCCTGATGGTGTGTGTATGTGTGTGTGTGTGTGTGTGTGTGTGTGTGTGTGTGTGTGTGTGTTGCATTTGTGGTAAGGGATGAAGTGAGCATGCATTACTCAGCAGTAACTAGTGGACCTTTTTTACATTCATATATTTCTGTCTCTCATTACAGAACATAAGGTAAGATGTGTGAAGTGACATTCCAGGCTGACAGATTTTTGATCCTCAGTGTGTCCCCAGCTACACTCCTAGCACACATTAGGCACTCATAAGTACTGAGTGGGGATTGGATTAAAGATGGCAGCATGAGAGGTGAAACAGAGACTTCCTCCTAAAACCACATATAACAAAATCTAATTAATACAACTAATCCTAAAAGAGCAATAGGAAAGAAGGCTGCGCCAGACTGCATACACCTGGAGAAAAGAGCTGACTCCATGGAACAGGGTAACTTACCAAAGCTGTGATGCAGCAGGACCCAAGCCCTTCCCCCACCCCAGCTCACAGGCAGGAGGAAGAGATACAAAGCGGGGAGGGAGTGGAGGCCTGGGACTGCTGAACACACAGCCCTGGATATCTGCTCTGGGAGCATGAACCTACATTGCATGGTGCTCTGGTGATTTAGTGGGGCTGGAAAATTAAGACAGGTGGAATACCTGGAGAGACATAGATTCCAGCTGCTTGTGGAAAACAGGGATTCATATCTGGCTGATCTGGGTGGGCAGTCTGAGAGACTTCCTAACAGTGAGAGGGCTGCTAAAGGGTCAAGGATTGCACAGAGCTCACTGCTCAGGATAAAGGACAGGTAGACAAAATTGTCCAGGTGCACTGTGCCCAGCAGGTTGGGAGCTTAAACAATCTTCAGGTGCTCCATCCCCCTGTCTGGCTACACAGCTCCAAGGCCCCCCAACATGATATGCAGCCTGCTGTGTCTTCCTCTGGGCTAGCCTGCACCTGGCTTAGGCTCACAAACTGGCAGCCCCTGCCATGGTGCCAGGCCAGCCAGAGGGAAGCTCTGCCTATGGAAGCTACAAACATAAAGCATTGAGGCTTACTTATGTGTGTTTGGCCCACTGGTTCTGGTGGTGGAGACAGGCATAGCAGCTGGGAAGCAGGAAACAGCTCTTTCCTCCCCCAAGGCACCAACACGGCTCCCCTGCAACACCCAACATTGCTCCAGGGGCTGAGCAGCTCCAGAGAGTAGAGCTTCTGGGCACTAGAGTACATCACAGGCAAATATGAAACATCAAAGGAACCTGGTTCAAAGCAAAATTATAAATACACCTGAGAAAGACTGAAATGAAATCGACCTTATGAAACTTCTTGAAAGAGATTTCAAAATAAAAATCATTTACATGCTCATGGAGGTACAGAAAAATATTCAAGAACTCAGGAATGAATTTAGGATGGAGATCCAATTGTTGAAAAACATAATGGAGGGTATTAAAAGCAGATTAGAAATGGTGGAGGAGAAGATAAATGAAATAGAAATTAGGGAAGAGGAATACAAAGAAGCTGAGGCACACAGAGAAAAAAGAATGTCTAAGAATGAAAGAATACTGAGAGAATTGTGTGACCAATCCAAACAGAACAATATTCATATTAAAGAGGTACCAGAAGAAGAAGAAGAGAGAAAAAGAGATAGAAAGTGTCTTTGAGGAAGTAATTGATGAAAACCTTCCAAATCTGGGGAAGGAGATAGTCTCTCAGGCCTTGGAGGTACACAGAGCTCCTAACACAAGGGACCCAAGGAGGAAAACATCAAGACATATAGTAATTAAAATGGCAAAGATCAAGGTAAGGACAGACTACTAAAAGCAGCCAGAGAGAGAAATAAGATCACATACTAAGGAAATCCCATCAGGCTATCGTCAGAATTCTCAACAGAAACCTTACAGGCCAGAAGGGAGTCACATGATATACTTAATGAAATGAAACAGAAGGGCCTGGAACCAAGAACACTTTATCTGGGAAGACTATCATTTAAATTTGAAGGAGAGATTAAACAATTTCCAGATAAGCAAAAGCTGAGAGAATTTACCTCCCACAAACCACCTCTATAGTGCATTTTGGAGGGACAATTATAGATGGAAGTGTTCCTAAGGTTAAATAGCTGTCACCAGAGGAAATAAAAAGGGATAGACAAAGAGTACAGAATATGACACCTAATATATAAAGAATAGAGGAGGAAGAAAAGGAGGGGGAAAAAAAGAACCTTTAGATTGTGTTTGTAATACATACTAAGTAAGATAAGTTAGACTCTTAGATATTAAGGAAGTTACCCTTGAACCTTTAGTAACCATGAATCGAAAGCCTACAATGGCAATAAGTACATGCCTATTGATAATCAACCTAAATGTAAATGGTCTGAATGCACCAGTCAAAAGACATAGAGTCACTGAATGGATAAAAAACAGGACACAACTATATGCTGCCTACAAGAGACTCACTTGAAACCCAAAGACATACACAGACTAAAAGAGAAGGGATGGAAAAAGATATTTCATTCAACTAATAGGGAGAAAAAAGCAGGTTGCAGTACTTGTATCAGACAAAATACACTTCAAAACAGAGAAAGTCACAAAAGACAAAGAAGAACATTACATAATGATAAAGGGGTCAGTCCAACAAGAGGATATAACCATTATAAATATCTATACACCCAACACAGGAGCACCTACATAAGTAAAACACATACTAACAGAATTAAGGGAGAAATAGAATGTAATGCATTCATTCTAGACTTCAACACTCCACTCACCCCAAAGGACAGATCAACCAGACAGAAAGTAAATAAGGAGACAGAGGCATTGAAGAAAACATTAGAACAGATGGACATAACAGACATCTACAGAACTCTACACCCAAAAGCAGCAGGATACACATTCTTTTCAGGTGCACACAGAACATTTTCTAGAATAGACAATATACCAGGCCACAAAAAGAGCCTTGGTAAATTCAAAAAGATTGAAATAGTACCAAATAACATCTCAGATCACAAGGGTATAAAACTAGAAATAAATTGTGCAAAGAAAACAAAAAGGCTCACAAACACATGGAGGCTTAACAACATGCTCCTAAAAAATCAATGGATCAATGACCAAATTAAAACAGAGATCAAGCAATATAGGAAGACAAATGAAAACAAAAGCACAAAGCCCCAACTTCTGTGGGATGCAGCAAAGGCAGTTCTAAGAGAAAAGTATATAGTAATCCAGGCCTATTTAAAGAAGGAAGAATATTTCCAAATGAATAGTTTAAATTCACAATTATTGAAAGTAGAAAAAGAAGAGCAAATGAGGCCCAAAGTTTGCAGAAGGAGGGACATAATAAAGAACAGAGAAGAAATAAATAAATTTGAGAAAAATAAAACAATAGAAAATATTAATGAAACTAAGAGCTGGTTCTTTGAGAAAATAAACAAAACAGATTATCTCCTAGCCAGACTTATTAAGAAAAAAAGAGAATCTACACACATAAACAGAATCAGAAATGAGAAGGAAAAAATCACTACAGATATCACAGAAATACAAAGAATTATTAGAAAATACTATGAAAATCTATATGCTAACAAACTGAAAGAAATACATAACATAACTATATGCTAACATAACCTAGAAGAAATGGACAAATTTCTAGAAAAATACAACCTTCGATGACTGACCCAGAAAGAAACAGAAAATCTAAACAGACCAATTACCAGCAATGAAATTGAATCGGTAATCAAAAAACTACGCAAGGACAAAACTCTCGAACCAGATGGATTTACTCCTGAATTTTGTCAGTCATTTAGAGAAGACATAATACCCATTCTCCTTCAAGTTTTCAAAAAAATAGAAGAGGAGTGAATACTTCCAAACTCATTCTATGAGGCCAGCATCACTCTAATACCAAAACCAGGCAAAAATACCACAAAAAAAGAAAACTACAGACCAGTATCCCAGATGAACATACATGCATGAATGCTCAACAAAATATTAGCAAACTGAATTCAAAAATACATCAAGAGGATCATACACCATGATCAAGTGGGATTCATCCCAGGGATGCAAGGATGGTACAACATTCGAAAATCCATCAGCATCATCCACCACATCAACAAAAAGAAGAACAGAAACCACATGATCATTTCTATAGATGCTGAAAAAGCATTTGACAAAATTCAACATCCATTCATGATAAAAACTCTCAGCAAAATGGGAATAGAGGCAAGTACCTCAACATAATAAAGGCCACATATGACAAACACAAAGCCAACATCGTACTTAACAGCGAGAAGCTGAAAACTTTTCCTTTAAGATCAGGAACAAGACAAGGATGCCCACTCTCCCTACTTTTATTCAACATAGCACTGCAGGTCCAAGCCACGGCAATCAGACAACACAAAGAAATAAAAGGCATCCAGATTGGTAAGGAAGAAGTCAAACTGTAGATGTTTGCAAATGACATGATACTGTACATAAAAAACCCTAAAGAATCCACTCCAAAACTACTAGAACTAATACCAGAATTCAGAAAAGTTGCAGGATACAAAATTAATACACAGAAATCTGTTGCATCCCTATATACTAAAAATGAACTAGCAGAAAGAGAAATCAGGAAAACAATTCCATTCACAGTTGCATCAAAAAGAATAAAATACTTAGGAATAAACCTAACCAAGGAAGTGAAAGACCTATACCCTGAAAACTACAAGACACTCTTAAGAGAAATTAAAGAGGACACTAATAAATGGAAATTCATCCCATGCTCTTGGCTAGGAAGAATTAATATTGTCAAAATGGCCCTCCTGCCTAAAGCAATCTGCAGATTCAATGTAACCCCTATCAAAATACTGACAGCATTCTTCAACAAACTGGAACAAATATGGAACTAAAATTCAATATGGAACAAATATGAATTCTAAAATTCATATGGAACCACAAAAGACCCCGAATAGCCAAAGCAATCCTGAGAAGGAAGAATAAAGCAGTTGGGAATCTTACTTCCCAACTTTAAGCTCTACTACAAAGCCACAGTAATCAAGACAATTTGGTACTGGCACAAGAACAGACTCATAGACCAGTGGAACAGAATAAAGAGTCCAGATATTAACCCAAGCATATATGGTCATTTAATATACCAAAAAGGAGCCATGGATATACAATGGGGAAATGACAACCTCTTCTCTTCAATAGCTGATGTTGGCAAAACTGGACAGCTACAAGTAAGAGAATGAAACTGGATTACTGCCTAATTCCATACACAAAAGTAAACTCGAAATGGATCAACAACCTGAATGTAAGTCATGAAACCATAAAACTCTTACAAGAAAATATAGGCAAAACTCTTCTGAATAGAAACATGGCAACTTCTTCATGAGCATTTCTCCACAGGCAAGGGATACAAAAGTAAAAATGTATAAGTGGGACTATATCAGACCAAAAACCTTCTGTACAGCAAAGGACACTATCAGCAGAACAAAAAGGCATCCTACAGTATAGGAGAATATATTCATAAATGACATATCCAATAAGGGGTTGATATCCAAAATATACAAAGAGCTCATGCACCTCAACAAACAAAAAAGCAAATAACGCAATTAAAAAATGGGCAGAGGATCTGAACAGACATTTCTCCAAGGAAGAAATTCAGATGGCCAACAGGCACATGAAAAGATGCTCCACATCGCTAATCATCAGAGAAATGCAAATTAAATCCACAGTGAGATATCACTTCACACCAGTTAGGATGGCCAACATCCAAAAGACAAACAACAACAAATGTTGGGGAGGATGTGGAGAAAGGGGAACCCTTCTACACTGCTGGTGGGAATGTAAATTAGTTCAACCTTTGTGGAAAACATTATGGAGGTTCCTCAAAAAACTAAAAATGGAAATTCCATTTGACTCAGGAATTCCACTCCTAAGAATTTACCCTAAGAATGCAACAGCCCAGTTTGAAAAAGACATATGCGCCCCTCTGTTTATTGCAGCACTATTTACAATAGCCAAGAAATGGAAGTAACCTAAGTATCCATCAGTACATGAATGGATAAAGAAGATGTGGTACATGTACACAATGAAATATTATTCAGCCATAAGAAGAAAATAAAGCCTACCATTTGCAACAACATGGATGGAACTAGAGGGTATTATGCTCAGTGAAATAAGCCAGATGCAGAAAGACAAGTATAAAATGATTTCACTCATCTGTGGAGTATAAGAACAAAGCAAAAACTGAAGGAACAAAGCAGCAGCAGACTAACAGAACCCAAGAATGGATTAACAGTTACCAAAGGGAAAGGGACTGGGTGGATGGGTGAGAAGGGAGGGAGAAGGGAAAAAGGGGCATCACAATTAGCAGACATAATGTAGAGGTGGACACAGGGAAGGGAGTACAGCACAGAGAAGACAAGTAGTGATTCTATAGCATCTTACTACACTGATGGACAGTGACTGTAGTGGGGTATGTGGGGGGGACTTGATAATAGGGGGAGTCTAGTAACCGTAATGTTGTTCATGTATGTGTATATTAATGATATCAAAAAAATAAAAATAAAAATAAATTTTAAAAATGTACTGAGTGAATAAATTATTGAGTGGTCTAAGTTGGGGAGTGCCCAGTGGAGCCAGAGCAGGCAGGAGGACAATGACATCAGGGTGTCTTGAATCGGGTATTATACAGTGACTGGCTTGGATTTTACCCTAATTGAGGTAAGGCAGCCAGAGAAACTGAGTTTTTGAAAGGGATCCTAAATAATAATGATGTTGTTATGAGTTTGTTTGCCAGATGTTACAACCATACATTTACAGTCATTATCACATTTAATTCGCGCATTAACTCTATAATGTAGGCACTATTACCATAGCCATTTTATAGATGAAGACTTACACAAGTTAAATGGGTTGCCTAAGGTTACAGCATGTGGCAGAGCTGAGGCTTAGGCTCAGGTTGGTCAGACTTCAGGAGTGACAGCTCTTCATAACTATGATGCAAGAATCCTCAAGGGATCCAGCCCGAGGAAAACAACCCCAATCTGATGGAGCTTGGGTGGAATCCCAGTTATCAAGGTAGGAAACTGATCCGCAGGGAGGATAACAGAAACCCAGTTCCTCGAATAGGAGGTGATGGTGGAGATTGTTACAGGAGCAAGAAAGGAGCCTTGTTCTTGAACTGGGATGTAAGAGTAGACTGTGCTGGAACAGAGGATAAGGTTGGTTCCAAAGCTCAGCCTGGAGGCCCTGGTGGGATCAGAGGCACCAGAGACACAGAGAGAGGAGCATGGATCTCAGCACACTCATGCCCATTCACGTTGTAAACAATCTCCGTCAAACTTGAACCTGCCTTTCTAAGTCACCAATCTCTCCAGTTAACAGTTTCTCCTTATAAAGGAATATTTCTCAAAACAGAGCTAAATAACTAGTTCTCAGACATAACAGCCCATCAGAAGCACTTGAGGAGCGCATGGAGCTATCCATGCATGGACTTAACCTCACATCAATAAAATCCGACTCCCTGGGGGGAAATACCTGGCATTGCGATTTCTTAAGAATTCCTGTAGTTGATTCTAATGTGTGACCAAGGTTGATAACCACTGATGTAGATTGACACTTCTGATTAAATTAACCATTATTAATGTAAATTTGGTTTATAGTATTTAGGTGATACATATGTATGTATTTGTACATTTATTTATACTTTTAAATAAGATTTTGGATTATAAATGACAAATTAATATTAGGAAATTTTAATAAAATATATTGAATTTAATTTTAATTCAACTTAACAGAAGTAAAACAAGTGAAACCCAGATTTGTTGAAGTGCAAAGAAGGGTTTCTTCAAAAGAAGAGAAACTTATTGTTTCCTAGCAATGTGATAGACCTGAAAGACTCAGGGTACAGCAGCTGACAGTGATAGCTAAAAGCCCTTTTGAATGCACAGAGGGAAGCTTGAGACATTAACAGATATTTCCAGAAATTAAAGTAGAAAAGAAAGCTGAAAGAGGCATTTATAGGTTAGTGTCAATGCTAAGTCTGCAGTTGGGCTAAGGTTGGATTGTAATGGTCCACCTTCTAATGTAGGAAAGGTCTTGGGTCAGTGCAGGATTAAGGCTGAGAACAGAGGTCCATAATAAAGTCAAGTACATGAAGGCCTTTACACTCAGTGAAAAGGTTAGCTGGGGGAAAAAAGGTAAGTGTTCTGAATTAGCCTGGGCTCAAGGTAGAAGAATGTTCTCTGACAATTTATATCTCAGTCTCAAAGCATTGAACAAAATTTGGTTCATCTTTCATATCTCTGGAGCCCTTACCTGCTTCCTCATGTTGCCTGTTACATTAGCTGCAGTTGCCACCCCTTTACCTGTTATCATCTGTAATGGTTTCTATATTTTCCATGGAAGCTGTAGCAGTTCTGGATGGAAGGCCCAACCCAGTGCCTTCAAGGAGACACTGTGGCTCCTCTGACTACCTCTGGATTAGAATATTGCTTAGGAAATTCAAGTTTAAATAATGGTCATAATTTGACTATTGGTTCATAACACTCTGGCAAACCTACTAGAAAGAAAAAAATAAATCTCTTAAAGAGAGAACCTACAACCCACATCTTGTGAGATTCTCATAGATAAATCACACATGACATACATTCACAGTTCAAAAAATAAGCAAAATGCACATACACACAGAAAAATAAACCAACAGAAAACATGAATCAGGAGGAAAAAACAAAAACAAAACAACACAGCAGCTGTATCCTTCAAGAGCTCCACATAATGAACATATCAAATGGTGAATATAAAATAAAATTTTGAGTGTCCCCTAGAAGAAGAATCTATGAGAAAGTTTCAAATGCAACTAGTTTAAGGAGTAGGTAGTTCCAGGATACACCAGTAAGGAACTGGCAAATTAGAAAAGGAAAATAAGCCAGTAGACAACATATTACTAAACCATTTTCTACTTTGGGCAGCTGGATCCCAGTGTCACTAGGAACTCTGCAGGAAAGTAGAACGTACCTCCAAGTTATCACAACTGAGAGACAGGGAAGATAAGGATATTAGACATTGACTTCCCACCTCATTGGGTGAGGAATACTTCTGGGAATATTAACTGTTTCAGCCTTTGGGTTTACTTTCTTCAGGGCCTGAGTGTGTTCATTGGGTCAGGAAAAGTTAATCAGGCCAAGATCTTCAAGGCATTCACTTGACTTTGGCTTGTAGAGATGAATGCCAGGTTATAAGCAAGAATATCAGAATTTCCCCCGCTCAGAATATTTAAAGAAATAAATCCTGTAACAACAATATTAAAAAGTACAGTGTGGTACTATTAAGAAAATTACCGGGCAGATTTAAAAATAAACTGAACAGAAATTTGACGGTGAAAAAAATCCAGATATCATAGTCCAAGTGGGTGAATCAAATAAACTAGGGACAGCTAAAGAGAATTAGTGAAACCAAATATTATAAAATTATACAAAATATAGTGCAAAGGAACTAAATGGTAGAGATAAGAGGTAAAGATATATTAACTTTAGAGTGAAGATGTTTAAAATATATTTAAATGGAATCCAAAATAACTGAACAGAGAAAATGGAATAGAGGAAATATTCTAAGAGCTAATGGCTGAGAATTTTTGAGAATTATTAAGAGATATAAAACTTCAGAGTTAAGAATCCTCCCAAAATCTCAGAGAGAAAGAAGAAATCCACTTTGAACACATAACCAGGCAGATACCAGAATCTGCACAACATTGGAGACAAGCAGGAGGTACTCCAAGGAATCAGAGAGAAAAGAAAAATTAAAAGCATATTTCTCAAGAACAAAAAGGACAGAAATATAATAACTTCAAACTGCTTGGAGAGCTTTCTGTTGACCTAAAATTGAATACCTGCTGAATTATTACTCAAAAAAGAAAATAAAATCAAAGATGTTTTCAGGTAAAGAAAAATGAGAGAATTTGCCACCAACACAGTTCATTGTACCTCACCAAAGACATTCCCAAAAGACTTTAAGAATATGGAAATAGCCAGAATGAAGTTTTCTTAGATTAAAGGTCAAGAAACTAAGGTCCACAGGCCAAATCCAGCCTGAAGCTTGATTTCATAATGCCTAAGAGCTGAGAATGCTTTTTTTTTTTTTGAGAGGGCATCTGTCATATTTATTGATCAAATGGTTGTTAACAACAATAAAATTCTGTATAGGGGGGGTCAATGCTCAATGTACAATCATTAATCCATCTCAAGCCTAATTCTCGTCAGTCTCCAATCTTCTGAAGCATAACAAACAAGTTCTTACATGGTGAATGAATTCTTAGATGGTGAACAGTACAAAGGCATTTATCACAGAAACTTTCGGTTTTGATCACGCATTATGAACTATAAACAATCAGGTCAAATATGAATATTCGTTTGATTTTTATACTTGATTTATATGTTGATCCCACATTTCTCCCTTTATTATTATTATTATTTTTATTTTTAATAAGATCCTGAAGTGGTAGGTAGATGCAAGATAAAGGTAGAAAACATAGTTTAGTGCTGTAAGAGGGCAAATGTAGATGATCAGGTGTGTGCCTATGGACTAAGTATTAATCCAAGCTAGACAAGGGCAGCAAAACATCCACGGATGCAGAATATTTCTCTCAAAACAGGGGGGGGTGAGGTTCTGAGCCTCGCCTCTGTTGATCCCCAATTTCTCACCTGATGGCCCCCCTGTGACTGTGCCTGTCTTAGGTTGTTCCTCCCTTGAGGAATTTTACCCGTCTCTGGCTAACCAGTCATCTTCTGGGGCCATACAGGGAAATGTAAAGTCGGTTAAGTGAGAGAGAAGCCATATTGTTTGAAAAGGTTAGCTTTTTACTTCTTTGCAGATTTATGCCCTGTGGCTTCTATGCCCAGCACTTGTCTCGAGGTGTCTTTAACACTTGGAGGAGTTATGATACTCGGTAAATCGATATGAGGCACGAATTCTATTTAAGGGTTATAATTAAGAAGGAAGAAGAAAAGCTATAGAGGTAGCATATGGAAGAAAACATGAGAGGATTGATTATTTCTTTGACATATCTTCTTGTAGAGTACCTTAAGCATGTATAGGTTTTAAACTACCAACTAATTTGCGCTCACATATTAACATAATAGGAATATGGTGAAATAAACAAAGCAAGTCTATAATTACCATCCATCTCCAGTGAAGCCAAGAAAACCATTTAGGCACCCTAGGCATTTGTGAAAATTTGTCTATGATATGATGGATATTGTCCAACTGTACTTGAACAGTCTGAGAGAAATCAGACAAATTAAAGCAGCCCATTTCTGGGATCTGTTCACATCCCATATGTTCGTTTAACCAGAGATAGTCTATAGTCATAAGATTTGGGAGTGCTACAACTTGCACCCCTCCCAACTCCTGGTTGAGTTCCAACAGTACAGATCCGGTCAAATTCGTTGTCTCACTGTATGCACATGCCAGCCTAGACATCTCCCTCCTCATTCCAATGGCAAGTCCAGGAAATGGTGGGGTGGACGCAGCCACAACTGCAGCATCGCCCAGATCCCTGTGGAGGCTTTTTGATGATCATCCCCTGGCACGAGTCCTCCAGAGAGTGCTGATGCCGGAAGCTCCTCCTCATATCGTATCTTAGTTCATTTTCTGGGTATCCAAGCTAGGCCTTGATATTCTGCATAGAAACAGACCCTTTGCCCACACTTTGACATGCCCTCTATACAGCTGTGCAGAACTCATTGGAGGTCAGCACACAGGAACTGCTTTTTTATATTTTTTATTTATTTTTATTAAGAGAAAGGAATATTATCAGAAAAGAGTACCTCCATAGCTGATCATCTGACACCCTTTAAGTGATCAACATTAAGGATATTTAAAGCATGCGTTGATCTTTGATTTACCAATAGTTTTATCCTATCAAGGAGTAATCCCCCTTTTCTTTCTTTCTTTCTTTCTTTTGTTTTTTTTTTAATCTTTAATCTACACTTACATGAAGAATACTATGTTTACTATGCTCTCCCCTATATCAGGTCCCCCCTAACAACCACATTACGGTTACTGTCCATCAGCTTAGCAAAATGTTGTAGAATCACTACTTGTCCTCTCTGTGTTGTACAGCCCACCCTCCCCTTTCTCCCTCCCCCCCATGCATGCTAATCTTAATACCCCCCTTCTTCTCCCCTCCCCTTCTTCTCCCCCCCCCTTATCCCTCCCTGCCCACCCATCCTCCCCAGTTCCTTTCCCTTTGGTACCTGTCTGTCCATTTTTGGGTTCTGTAATTCCACTGCTGTTTTGTTCCTTCAGTTTTTCCTTTGTTCTTATACTCCTCAGATGAGTGAAATCATTTGGTATTTCTCTTTCTCCACTTGGTTTATTTCACTGAGCATAATACTCTCGAGTTCCATCCATGTTGCTGCAAATGGTTGGATTTTTCCACTTCTTATGGCAGAGTAGTATTCCATTGTGTATATGTACCACATCTTCTTTATCCATTCATCTACCAATGGACATTTAGGTTGCTTCCAATTCTTGGCTATTGTAAATAGTGCTGCGATAAACATACGGGTGCATCTGTCTTTCTCAAACTTGATTGCTGCGTTCTTAGGGTAAATTCCTAGGAGTGGAATTCCTGGGTCAAACGGTAGGTCTGTTTTGAGCATTTTGATGAACCTCCATACTGCTTTCCACAATGGTTGAACTAATTTACATTCCCACCAGCAGTGTAGGAGGGTTCCCCTTTCTCCACAGCCTCGCCAACATTTGTTGTTGTTTGTCTTTTGGATGGCAGCTATCCTTACTGGTGTGAGGTGATACCTCATTGTAGTTTTAATTTGCATTTCTCTGATAATTAGCGATGTGGAGCATCTTTTCATGTGTCTGTTGGCCATCTGTATTTCTTTTTTAGAGAACTGTCTGTTCAGTTCCTCTGCCCATCTTTTAATTGGGTTATTTGTTTTTTGTTTGTTGAGGCATGTGAGCTCTTTATATATTCTGGACGTCAAGCCTTTATCGGATCTGTCATTTTCAAATATATTCTCCCATACTGTAGGGTTCCTTTTTGTTCTATTGATGGTGTCTTTTGCTGTACAGAAGCTTTTCAGCTTAATGTAGTCCCACTTGCTCATTTTTGATGCTGTTTTCCTTGAACGGGGAGATATGTTCAAGAAGAGGTCACTCATGTTTATGTCTAAGAGGTTTTTGCCTATGTTTTTTTCCAAGAGTTTAATGGTTTCATGACTTACATTCAGGTCTTTGATCCATTTTGAGTTTACCTTTGTATATGAGGTTAGACAATGGTCCAGTTTCATTCTCCTACATGTAGCTGTCCAGTTTTGCCAGCACCACCTGTTGAAGAGACTGTCATTTTGCCATTGTATGTCCATGGCTCCTTTATCAAATATTAATTGACCATATATGTTTGGGTTAATTTCTGGAGTCTCTAATCTGTTCCACTGGTCTGTGGCTCTGTTCTTGTGCCAGTACCAAATTGTCTTGATTACTATGGCTTTGTAGTAGAGCTTGAAGTTGGGGAGTGAGATCCCCCCTACTTTATTCTTCTTTTTCAGGATTGCTTTGGCTATTCGGGGTCTTTGGTGTTTCCATATGAATTTTTGAATTATTTGTTCCAATTCATTGAAGAATGTTGCTGGTAATTAAGAATGAGTTTGGGAGTATTCCCTCTTCTTCTATTTTTTGGAACACTTTCAGGAGAATGGGTATTATGTCTTCTCTGTGTGTCTGATAAAATTCCGAGGTAAATCCATCCGGCCCTGGGGTTTTGTTCTTGAGTAGTTTTTTGATTACTGTTTCAATTTCTTTGCTCGTAATTGGTTTGTTTAACTTTTGTGTTTCTTCCTTGGTCAGTCTTGGGAGGTTGTATTTTTCTAGGAAGTTGTCCATTTCTTCTAGGTTTTCCAGCTTCTTGGCATATAGGTTTTCATAGTGGTCTTTAATAATTCTTTGTATTTCTGTGGAGTCTGTCATGATTTTTCCATTCTCATTTCTGCTTATGTTGATTTGTGTTGATTCTCTTTTTCTCTTAATAAGTTTGGCTAGAGGCTTATCTATTTTGTTTATTTTCTCAAAGAACCAGCTCTTGGTTTCGTTGATTTTTGCTATTGTTTTATTCTTCTCAATTTTGTTTATTTCTTCTCTGATCTTTATTATGTCCCTCCTTCTGCTGACTTTAGGCCTCATTTGTTCTTCTTTTTCCAGTTTTAATAATTGTGATGTTAGACTATTCATTTGGGATTGTTCTTCCTTCTTCAAGTGTGCCTGGATTGCTATATACTTTCCTCTTAAGACTGCTTTCGCTGCATCCCACAGAAGTTGGGGCTTAGTGTTGTTGTTGTCATTTGTTTCTATATATTCCTTGATCTCTATTTTGATTTGTTCATTGATCCATTGATTATTTAGTAGCATGTTGTTAAGCCTCCATGTGTTTGTGAGCCTTTTTGTTTTCTTTGTAGAATTTATTTCTAATTTTATACCTTTGTGGTCTGAAAAATTGGTTGGTAGAATTTCAGTATTTTGGAATTTACTGAGGCTCTTTTTGTGAGCTAGTATGTGGTCTATTCTGGAGAATGTTCCATGTGCACTTGAGAAGAATGTATATCCTGTTGCTTTTGGATGTAGAGTTCTATAGATGTCTATTAGGTCCATCTGTTCTAGTGTGTTGTTCAGTGCCTGTGTGTCTTTACTTATTTTCTGCCCGGTGGATCTATCCTTTGGGGTGAGTGGTGTGTTGAAGTCTCCTACAATGAATGCATTGCAGTCTATTTCCCTCTTTAGTTCTGTTAGGATTTGCTTCACATATGCTGGTGCTCCTGCATTGGGTGCATATATATTTAGAATGGTTATATCCTCTTGTTGGACTGAGCCCTTTATCATTATGTAGTGGCCTTCTTTATCTCTTGTTACTTTCTTTGTTTTGAAGTTTATTTTGTCTGATATTAGTACTGCAACCCCTGCTTTCTTCTCACTGTTGTTTGCCTGAAATATGTTTTTCCATCCCTTGACTTTTAGTCTATGCTTATCTTTGGGTTTAAGGTGAGTTTCTTGTAAGCAGCATATAGATGGGTCTTGCTTTTTTATCCATTCTATTACTCTATGTCTTTTGATTGGTGCATTAAGTCCATTTACATTTAGGGTGACTATTGAGAGATATGTACTTATTGCCATTTCAGGCTTTAGATTCGTGGTTACCAAAGGTTCAAGGTTAGCTTCTTTAGTATCTTACTGCCTAACTTAGCTCACTTATTGAGCTGTTATATACACTGTCTAGAGATTCTTTTCTTCTCTCCCTTCTTATTCCTCCTCCTCCATTCTTCATATGTTGTGTGTTTTGTTCTGTGCTCTTTTTAGGGGTGCTCCCATCTAGAGCAGTCCCTGTAGGATGCCCTGTAGAGGTGGTTTGTGGGAAGCAAATTCCCTCAGCTATTGCTTGTCTGGGAATTGTTAATCCCACCATCATATTTAAATGATAGTCATTCTGGATACAGTATCCTTGGTTCAAGGCCCTTCTGTTTCATTGCATTAAATATATGCCATATGTAGGGTTTCTGTCGAGAAGTCTGATGTTAGCCTGATGGGTTTTCCTTTATAGGTGACCTTTTTCTCTCTAGCTGCCTTTAAAACTCTTTCCTTGTTCTTGATCCTTGCCATTTTAATTACTATGTGTCTTGGTGTTGTCCTCCTTGGATCCTTTCTGTTGGGGTTCTGTGTAATTCCATGATCTGTTCAATTATTTCCTCCCCCAGTTTGGGGAATTTTTCAGCAATTATTTCTTCAAAGAGACTTTCTATCCCTTTTCCTCTTTCTTCTTCTCCTGGTACCCCTATAATACGAATATTATTCCTTTTGGATTAGTCACATAGTTCTCTTAGTGTTGTTTCATTCCTGGAGATCCTTTTATCTCTCTGTATGTCAGCTTCTATACGTTCCTGTTCTCTGGCTTCTATTCCTTCAATGGCCTCTTGCATCTTATCCATTCTGCTTATAAATCCTTCCAGGGTTTGTTTCACTTCTATGATCTCCTTCCTGACATCTGTGATCTCCCTCCGGACTTCATCCCATTACTCTTGCATTTTTCTCTGCATCTCTGTCAGCATGTTCATGATTTTTATCTTGAATTCTTTTTCAGGAGGACTGGTTAGGTCTGTCTCCTTCTCAGGTGTTGTCTCTGTGATCTTTGTCTGCCTGTAGTTTTGCCTTTTCATGGTGATAGAGATAGTTTGCAGAGCTGGTACGAGTGACAGCTGGAAGAGCGTTCCTTCTTGTTTGTTTGTGGCCTTCCTCTCCTGGGAGAATAGCGACCTCTAGTGGCTTATGCTTGGCAGCTGTGCGCAGACAGGGCTTCTGCTACCTGCCCAGTTGCTATGGAGTTTATCTCCGCTGTTGCTGTGGGCATGACCTGGCTGGGGCTGCTCCTCCAAAATGGTGGAGCCCCATTGGAGGGGGAGCAGCGGGAGGCTATTTATCTCTGTAATGGGCCTCTGTGCTCTCTGTTGCCCAGTGGGTTAGAGTGCCCAGAGATCCCCAGATTCCCTGCCTCTGGTCTAAGTGTCCTGTCCTGCCCCTTTAAGACTTCCAAAAAGCACTCTCCAAACCAAAACAACAACAGCAACAATGAGAGAGGAAACAGAAAAAAAAAAGGAAATAACACACGATTTTTTTTATCCTCAGGTGCCGGTCCCAGGCACCCGCTCACTGGTCCTGCTGCCCTGCCTCCCTAGCACCGGGGTCCCTGTCCCTTCAAGGCTTCCAAAAAGCACCCACCAAAAAAAAAAAAAAAAAACAAAACAGGAAAAACGCGTGATATTCTTTGTCCTCAGGCACCGGTCCCAGGCACCCGCCCACCGGTCCTCCCGCCCTGCCTCCCTAGCACTGGGGTTCCCATCCCTCCAAGGCCTCCAAAAATCACTCGCCAAATAAAAAGGGAGAAACGTGCGGCCCTCTCGGTCCCCAGGCGCTGGTCCCAGGCACCTGCTCACTGGTCCTGCCGCCCTGCCACCCTGCCTCCCTGTTCCTGGGGTCCCTGTTCCCCTAAGGCCTCCAAAAAGCACTTGCCAAAAAGAAAAAAATGGGAGAAATGTGCGATTTTCTTTGTCCTCAGGCACTGGTCCCAGGCACCCGCCCACCAGTCTTGCTGCCCTGCCTCCCTGGTATTGGGGTCCCCGTCCCTCCAAGGCTTCCAAAAAGCACTCGCCAAAAAAAAAAAAAAAAAAAGGGAAAAACGCGATTTTTTTTGTCCCAGGCACCGGTCTCAGGCACCCGCTCACCAGTCTTGCTGCCCTGTTTTGCTGGTATTGGGGTCCCTGTCCCTTTAAAGCTTCCAAAAAGCACTTGCCAAAAAGAGAAAAAAAAGGGGAAAAACACGCGATTTCCTCCATCCTCAGGCACCGGTCTCAGGCACCTGCCCACCGGTACCCCAGGGAAAAACGCACGATATTCTTTGTCCTCAGGCGCCGGTCCCAGGCACCCGCTCACTGGTCCTGCTGCTCTGCCTCCCTAGCACCGGGGTCCCTGTCCCTTTAAGGCTTCCAAAAAGCACTCCTCCCCCCCCAAAAAACCGCTCCAGTTTCTTTCCACCCTCCAGGAGCCGGGGTGCGGGGTGCTCAGTTCCCTCTGGGCCAGGGCTTGTATCTTACCCCCTTCGCAAGGCACTGGGTTCTTGAAGGTGTGGATGTGGTCTGGATGTTGTCCTGTGTCCTCTGGTCTCTATTTTAGGAAGAGTTTTCTTTGTTATATTTTCATAGATCTATGTGTTTTTGGGAGGAGACTTCCACTGCTCTACTCACGCCGCCATTCTGGCTCCGCCCCTGAGAATGCTTTTTTAAAATAAACTATACTTTATAGTAGTTTTAGGTTTACAGAAAAATTGAGTAGATAATACAGTGTTCCCATATACACTCTACTCTGCCTCTACCCTAGTTTCCCCTCCTTTTAATACCTTGCATTAGTATGTTACATTTGTTAAGATGGGTAAACCAATATGGTATATTATTTACACACATAAATGTACATACATATAAACACATTAGCAAATGCACACATACATGTGTATATGCCTATACACACCCAAATAAACATATAATTACTGATTGTTATGTCTTCTTTGAAAATTGACTCCTTTATCATTTTTTCCCTGTTTATTCTTGGTATGGTAGTTCCCCTTCAGGGCAGGGCTTTGTTAAGAACGGAATGTCCGGGGTGTATTTCAAAAAGGTTACTTTTCCCCTTCCTTTTCTGAAATAAGAAGGGTGTTTTCTCTTATTTAGGCTCATGGTAATAGAACTCAGGCAAGTGTGGGGCCTTTCCTAAGACTGGGCCCCTAGGAGTTTTTAACTTTCAAGCTAGTCCACACTCAGCCTTCAGCAATTTATTGATTACCATTTAAACCTTCCAGCTTTGTAGCCCCAGTTCCTGGTAAGCCATACAGTATTGTATTAAGCCACAAAGATACAGGGGCTTGTTATAAAAGCTAGTTTTACCCTACCTAAATGAATATCCTATATAATGTACTAGCCATTGATGGAGGGAAGATGGAATGTAAAAACGCTTAATCAAATCAAAAGCAAATAGGAAAGGAGAAAAGAAAAAGCAGGATAATCTTGTGTAACTATGTAAATATATACATCTCTCTTTTATTAGACAAAATTGAATTCAAAGTAAAAATAATTTTATGGGTAAAGAATATCAATAGTGATGGGAGGTATCATTTCCACAGAAAGATAAACTAAATGTATAAGCACCTATACTTACATACGTTGTTATATATGTATAACTGACAGAATTATATATATATATATGAAAACTGACAGAATTATAAAGAGAAATTAGTAAGTTAACTTTTATAATAAGAATTTTTAGCTCATTCATAATATTTGACATAAAAAACAGACAAAAACCCTAGTAAGGATATGGAAGATTTGAACACAATTAGCAAGTCTAATGTAATGAACAATATACAGCTCTACATCCAAGAGTTAGAGAATGTACATTCTTCATGAATACACATGGAACATGTATAAGAATTGACCACATTCAACACCCTTAAGCAGCTACTTAAAAAAATCAAGGAATTGTTGTTAAACAAATGGTTATTTCTGTTAAAAATGCATTTAATTAAGAAATCATTAAAATGCTAATTAAAAAATCTATTTAGACATTATAATAAAAGACAATTGCAAATGACCTTTGGTTCCAAATTGAAATAATAATGGACATCAGAAAATACTGAGGACTGAAAATTGGTGAAAACATTACATTCTAAAATTTAGGGGATGTCGGTGAAACATTATTGAAAACAGTTTTAACAGTTTTAACTTTATTACTTATAATGGTTGAAAATTGATCATCTAAGTTTCCAACTTTAAAGAATTAGAAAAATAACAACAGAATGAACTCAAAATAAGTTGAAAGAATGAAATAATAATAAAGGAGAAATTATTAAATAAAGGAAAAAAGATAAAATAGGATCTGCAAAGTCAAACATTTGTTTTTTGAAAAGTCTAATAAAATAGACACTTCCTGGACAGACTGAGCAAGGAAAAGAAAAAGGGAGAGAGAATCCATTGAAGAAGAATATTAGTAGTGAATAAAGTAGTGTTATAAATCCAGAAACAGGGAGTTTTTAAGGAATATAACAAAAGTTCAATTTTCAAGAGAAATAGAACAAGCCACTATTGATTCAAGAAGAAATTTTAAAACCTGACTAATAATGATTAAAGAAAATGAATCAATGGTTAACATCTAAGCCTCACCCTCCCCATCCCTATCAAAACTGGATATTTGAGCCTGTGCAGTAAGACAAAATTCTAATCAAAATCTCAACAGGGAATTTTTTTGTGTTTGTTTTATTTCTATGGACTTGACAAGATGATTATAAAATGGATGGAAGTGCAAAAGGCTAATAACATAACCAAGATAAGTTCGAAGACACAGTATAAAGGAGATTTCCTTACCATACACAAATACTTATTACAAATTATAAATAACATATAACTATAAACAATAAAGGCCATATGTATTGTTCTAGGAGAGATAAATAGACTCACAGAACTGAACGGAAACTTGAAATAGATCAATGCCTGGATGGAAACCTGATATATGGCCAAGGTATGTGGCCTACCAGTGGAGAAGGATGGGCTATTCATTAAATAGCATTCAGACTTTTGGTTAACAATATGGAGAAAAAAATTGAGAATCCATGTCCCTAACCAAACACCATAATTATTCTGTGTGGATAAAAGATCCAAATGTGACAGCAACAGTTAAAAATGCTTTGGAAGAATTATAAGAGACTGTCTTTATGACTTCAGAACAGTGAAATTTGTGAATTTAAGTCAATCGTTTACTTGTTTATATGAACTCTAACATTAGGATTACCTAATAATATTTACTATTGTATAATTTTGTATTTTTTTATGAATTTTTAAAAAGGTTATATATGCAGAGCCTTGATGGATCACATTTATTCTTCCCTTGCGTGGAATACTATTGTTCAAAGAATCAATAGCATTTCCTAGCTCAAGCCAAGTAATTTTAAAACCAACTTTAAGTAGGTATAGTTCTTTAAACCTTGGGTATCATATTTTTTCCTTCAAAGCCTGGGGAAAGTGAGTCTGAAATACTCATTCAGTTACTAGGGGGAAAGGGCTGTAGCATTTAGTTTTAACTTTTTAAAGAATAATAAGATTTGTGCTATAAATGAACCTATATTTAAAAATAAATACATTGAATAAATCATATAAATGATGAACTAAGATATATGAAACTCTAGATTTGAAGCAGGGTATTGCAGAATATTTATAGTGAGTATTATTACTCAATTCTCTGACTCAGTGTTTTATAGTACAAATTTGAAGAATGGCAAATAATGCATTTTGTATCGTACTTTCACCAACAAAATGGTGATTATATATTTTATGTAATTATTAATAACAAAACTTGACTATAATATGATTTAAAAGTAAACCCTATTTCTACGTAGTCTGTGGTTTTAAAAACAGAATTTTCTGTTCATTTAATTGCACATAGAGGCAGGTATAAATACTTTGTACATTTGAAGAGACGAAAACCAAGAATAGGGTGTATTCATAATTGTATTCCTTTCCCTTTCATTTTAAGAAACAAAGCAATTTCATTATTATACTTATTTAGAGGTAGCTTTAAATATTTAACTAATTTGAAAATGCAAACACTATCATCTTTTCATAGAATAATAGGATACATCACTGTATTTTCACTAATATTTTCTGTGGCTGTCTTAGGAACACTATTTTCTTAAAAGAGTTACAGGATATCAGCTCTGTAAAGAAAAGCAAGCCACTTTAAATGCTATTTATTCATCCAGGAATAGAGGCTGTTTGTAGCATACAACATCGCAGTTTTCTTTTTTTAATTAACATAGGTGCTTCTGAGTGACCCTTACTAACACATGTGAAGAATTTGAATGAAAGATGGGAATAGACAATATATTCGGTGCACTGACTTCACATGGCAACATTCACCACCACACTTTCAAGCCTTTCCTCCACCATGCAATAAGGAGAAAAAAAAATGCCCTTTTTTGTCTGGAAGACTTTATTCTGTTGTTCATTTTTTGTTGTTGATTCAAAGGTGAAAATTAAAGTATTTTTAAAGATTTCTGGTCTATATAGAATGATCTGGATACCACGTTAAGGAATAGTGCCTGGAAACCATTTTGAGAGACATCTTTTGTTGTCTTCCTGGCATCTATTCTTGTTCTTTCCTAAGCTTTTTAAAATTTATTTATCCAAAGTATTATGTTTTTGGAGGAAAGTTGCTCCCTGCATTTTCTCAGCCCAGAGTTTGGGTGAGACTGAATGCATGCCCTGATTCAGGTGTGGATCTTTGCTGCCTAAAAGCCAATCAAGGTGTTGTCTCCTTGTCACAGAGATTGGGTCAGGAAGGACATGAGTTCCAATTCAGACCAGTGAGAGGAAAAGATTTCCAAGGGCAAGTATAGCAGCTACTATTTATGAGACTCTTACTTCCCTAAATGTTTTCCTGGGAATATATGATGCCTGGAATTGCTGCAAACATTTTGCTGAAATTACCAGAAGAACCTGGAACTCCCAGAGGGCTACCAGATCAGCATGCGTGTACAGTGAGCAGAGAGAAGAGGAGAGAGGATATGAAAAGAAGGTCCCTGGAGATCTCATTTGAGGTGGGAGATCAAACCTTATTGTGACTTTGCAGTTACCTAGGTCAATAACCTCTTTATTGTTTAAATTATTTTGAATTTAGAGCTTTTTAATTTTATTTTTTGTCATTTTTTTTACTGACATGTTTCTATTATTAAATGCTACATGATAGTCTGACTTTGAGAGACTGAAGAGGGACCAATATCTTGGTTCTTATTTAAAATTCATTGGTTTCAAGGAACAGAAAGATACAAATTAGAGAATGGGAATCATTGGAAAGGTTTGTGGAAATGGAACTAAACTTCTAGGAATGTCAACCTTTTCACCTTACTTAATGGGACTTCAAGTCTCTCTTTGCCTGTGTGTCTTTTGGTCCCTTGGTCTCTTTGTTTCTCTTGCACATATACTCATGTCTGTGGGCATGTCTACTTCCACTCTAGTACTTAAACTCAATAAATCTACTTGAGTACCATGATCATCCTTATCTAAATCTTTCCACACAAACTACATCACCTCCCGCGTTCTCTTTCTTGGTGTTGAATCAACCATCCATCTTGTTACACTAACCAGAAAACATAGAGTCATTGTTTTTTTACCCTTCCCTTGTCTTTAAGTGACATTCAATACCTTATATAGCTCTGTGCTTTCTACACCCAAAATAATTTTCAAATTAATTCATTTCTGTGTCACTACTGCCAATACTCCATTTTAACTCTTAACACCTTGAGTCTTGTCCACTGTAGTGGCGTCCTTCCTATTCTACTTTCTGCCAATCCATTTTTCACATTTTAGCCAGTGATCATTTTAAAAGCTTTTAATAGATTTCTATTATTTAGAATACCATTGAAATTTCTTTTTATGATCAAATAGATCCTGATCTGGTCATTCTTAAACTATGCCAAACTGTCTTGCATCTCAGGATATTTACACATGCTGTTTTCCCCATGTGTTTCTTATTTATTTTATTGTATTCTTCTCTGAAATACCTGAACTAGTAGAAACAAGTCCTCTAAAATTTTGTATACAATATTTAATATCTTTATTGATATGATTCAAACACCATCAAATCAACCCTCTTAAAATGTAAAATTTTATATCTTTTAAGTATATTAAAGGGATTGTATCAATCACCGTAATGTAACTTTAGAACATTTTTATCCTCTCCAAAAGGAACCATTAGCAGTCACTCTCCACTCACCCTTATGATCCATTCCTTAGTTTATGGGCATTTGTATTGTCCCCATTTTTTGGAAATTATGAATAATGCTGTTACAAACATTCATGTACAAGTTTTGTATGGATGTATGTTTTCATTTCTATTGGGTTTAATTTTAGAAGTGGAATTACTTGTTAACTCCGTGATTATCATTTTGAGAAACTATAAAATTACCTTCCAAAGTGGCTGGACACTACCACCAGCAGTAGAAATACAAATTAGAGACTGGGAATTATTCTCTAATTCTCTGGAGGTTTCCAGTTCCTCTACATTCTCCACAACAGGTTATTATTCATTTCTTGATGATAGCTGTGCTCGTGAGTACAAAGTGGCATCTCAAAGAGGTTTTGATCTGCATTTCCCTAGTGACTAATGATGTCAAGCATTTGATGTGCTTATTGGTCATTCGAATGTTTACCTTGGATATATGTTTATTTAGATCCTTTGCCCATTTCTTAACTGAGTTGTGTTTGAATTATAAGAATTCTACATATTTTTTTTGCATACAAGTCTCTTCTTAAATATATGATTTGCAAATATTTTCTCCTACTCTGTGCTGTCTTTCTTTTCTTTGTTATCTGTTTGTTGTTTTGATGGTATCATTGATAAAATAAAAGTTTTAAATTTTGATGTATATAATTTCTTATTTTTTTTTTTGTTGCTTGTGCTTTTGGTATCATATCTAAGAAACCATTGTCTAACCCAAAGTCACAAAGATATACTCCTATGTTTTCTTCTAAGAGCTTAATAATTTTAACTCTTACAGTTAGGTCTATGATCCATTTTGAGTTAATTTCTGTGTAAAGTGTGATAGAGAGGACCAATTTTTTTCTTTTGCATACAGGTATATAGTAATGTCAGCATAATTTGTTGAAAAGACTGTTTGCCTTTGCAACCTTGTCAAAAATCAGTTGACTGTAAATTTAAGAGTTTATTTCTGGATTCTCATATATTTGGCATTGGTCTATCCACCTATTCCTTTGTCAGTACCACACTGTCTTGATTACTACAGTTTTCCAGTAAGGTTTAGTATCAGGAAGTGTGAGTCCCTCAGTTTCATTCATTTTTTCAAGATTATTTTGTCTATTCTGTAACACCTAACTTTCCATTTAAATGTTAGGATTGGTTTACCAAATTCTGTTTGTAGGTTAGATGGGATTTTTATTGAATTTGTAGATTAGTCTGGGGAGAACTGGCAACTTGATATTAAATCCCCTGATTGATGAATGCAGGGTATCCTTCCATTCATTTAGATCTCTATAAATTTCTTTCAGTAATTAATAGATGTTGTAACTTTCAGTGTATAAGTCTTGCAGTTTTAAAGAATTTATACTTAATAACATATACTTCTTGATGTTATTGTAAATGGAATTGTTTTCTTAATTTCATTTGAAAATTTTTCTTTGCTGGTGTGCAGAAATACAATTGATTTTTGTATAATGATTTAGTATTCTATAACCTTCATAAGCTTATTAGCTCTTGTAGGTTTGGGTGTATATATGTGTATTCCTTAAGGTTTTCTATATACAAGATCATGTCATCTGTGAATAGATTCCTTTACAGTCTGTGTGCTTTTGGCTTCTTTATCTTACCTAATTGCTAGAGATAGAATCTCCAATACAGTGTAAAATAGAAGTGGCAAGAATAAACATTCCTGTGTTGTTCCTGATAGTAAGGGGAAAGTGTTTATTTAGTCTTTCACCATTAAAATGTGTTAGCTGTGGGTAATGTCATCTTTGTCTTTATCAATTTGAAAAAGTCCCTTCTATTTTTACTTTATTGAGCATTTTTATGATGAAGAATGGGATTTTTTATTTAATAGTTTTAGTATTTGTAAAGATGGTTGTATGATTCTTTTGCTTCATGATATTAATTTTTTATATTAATTGATTTTTATGTCAAATCAACCTTTAATTCCTAGAATAAATCCTACTTGTCATGGTGTATAATTCTTTTTATTTGTTGCTTCATTTGGTTTGTTAGTATTTTGTTGAGGATTTTTGCATCTATAGTCACAGGAGATACTGATCTAGTTTTCTTTTTTTTCTTAAGATGTCAAAAGTTTAATTTTACTAAAAGGAAGTTCATTCAGGGCATATCACAGATCTTAAGAATACTTTAGATTATAATAGCTGAGGGTCAATAGCTGATTAGAAGGAAGGAAAAAAGAAAGCAGTTTATATTTTCATTGTAGGAAATAAACCTAATTCCTACAGATATCTTGTAGAATTCCCCAAACAAGTTCTAACAAAGTTTATTGTTTAGTGGATTTTTATTTTCTTTTTTCAAGAGATGAAAAGTAAGTCAATGTGTATACAGTTGGTTACAATTAACAGCTTAAAAAATCATGAGATGGAAACATATATGATATAAAGAGATGAGTTTTTAAAATTGCATTGTAGGAATATTAACTATAATAATTGGAAAAGGTACATTGAAAACAGTAGTGTAATATACTATTTTGAGGAAAAACTCATAAGGCAAACCAAAGCTGGTGCTAGTTAAGGAAAATGGTCTGTGTTTAGGAGATGTGTTTACTCAGACATGACCTCAAGGAAAAGCTAACAGTAACTATGTGTTCCCTTCTTGCCACACAATGATGTATCGAAAATGGAGTGACTAGGTTTCTCCGAGGATTTGTAGTATTCTGTCAGCACAGCCAGGCCTTGGTATCCATGAAAGCTTCAGGACATTTCTGACCTTCTCAGGAGAGTTTGTGCGTTCATGTTCCCAAAATAAATTCAGTCTTCATGGTGTTCAGAGTCATAGTACTCCATATGTTTCTTTTTCTTGTTGAAAGCTGCACCTCAAAACGAACGATTTAAAAAAAACAGGGGCTATTGTCGGCACTTTGGTGCCATGAGTTGGCTCATAAAAATCCTTCCTTGTTTCTGGATGAGGCATTGCTGGAAGAGTCTCAACCAACAATGAAAATTGGTTCCTGCAACCACTCATGCTCTGTATTGCCACTGGACTTCATCTGGCCCATCATACATTATGGGAAATGGTAGATGGCCACCACTCTTCTTTCAGCATCCAAGACTCCTTCCTCTAGCATTGCAGCATGCTGTTTCACATGCCACATCAAAGGAGTATCATCATACTTTATCCAGCCACCAAGAGGGTGAAGGAGCAGGATAAGGTGGTGGTAGCACCTCTCCAGAAGTTGCTTATGGGTACCCTGCCTTAATAGCGCATGTCCACTGTGTACTAGGTTGCATAATTGAAATGCAAAGACATCATTGACATTTATATCTTTACAAACATCTACTTTAGCTCAGTACAAGTAAAATGATACCGATAGACACCATCAAGTCCATCATCTCAAATCAATGTGGTGCAAGACTTGAAGATCTTCTCCAATCAGCCAGTCTTCTTGTTCCATAACCACTTTGATGTGCAGGTGGTTTTTGCATGCTGTTCACCACTGTCTGGCACAGTGTTCCTCCTTCCTGTACTTAAAAAACTTTGGATTATGAAGAACAGCCACACAACTGCCCTTCTACATCAAAGCAAATGCAGCCCAGCCATCCAGCCTCTCTTTATCTTCATGAATGGCTGTCAGAACTAGAGGCACAGACAAGTTAATGACACCCCCATTCAGAAGATGATCAAAATGAAGACATTGCAAATACTCCTTCTCTCTCATAAAGACATTCAGTGGGATTGTCCAGCCTTTTGAAAAAACCTGCACCTACTGCAAAGCCACTTAATTTTCAATGCTGGTAATGTTTCTGCATCTGTTTTTGCCAAATGAAGTTTATTTTCTGGTGCACACAGATTTTTTTAAATTTGTAAAATACACCCATAGGTACCATATCCCATTCCTATAGAAGTTCTACAACTTGCTGTAGACAGACATTTACATTAGAAGAGTCTGTTCTTAGCACCATTTCAGGTACCTCTGGATTTTCATATTCAGAATCAAACCCAGTGAAACCTCTAGCTTCTATAGCTTGTGCTTATTGGTAGTTCTTTGACATTTCTCTGTTTCACAATCATGCAGAGCACCATCAACAAATACTCCAACAAAAGGTAAACTTGCACCTTCATGAATTTGCCTTGCACTGTTGCAATGCAGAGTGTAAAGCAATATGAAACTTGTGAGGCATACCAAGCCAGAAACTGTATAAAGCTTAGCAACTTTTGCAATGCCTGGAATATTGCCTTCTTTATCTTTAGGACTAAAGCCAAGATTTTTATAGAAACTTCAAAGAATGTTATCACCATCCAAAGTATAGTATGAAACACCGTGGCAAACCAAATACTCTCCCAAAGTCACGTCACTGTAGTGTTCCTGGCTTCAGGTAAGCCTGTCAGCCAAACTGTGAAACCGTGAGAGACACCGCTGGTGTCCACCACAAGACCTCTCTTGTTCCTACTGACATGCTGAGCCTGATGGACCACATTAGTTGCTCTCTGCATCCTCTAATTCTGCATGTTATTACTCAACCTAACTTCCAGGGACCTCCATGGCTGCAGAGTGTACAGCCCAGTGCATTTGCCTCTCAGCATTCTTTTGTCATTTGTCCAGGGGAAATATTTGTTTCCCCATTACAGGGGGCACCCAAAGTCCCCTGAGCTAATGTCTGTACATGGAGTATGTCAATTTGGTCAAAATCCTAACTGAAAATTTATGTTTAGTTAACACCAGTGTTCTTCATATAAAGTAATGGTGGGGGAAATAGAGTGCAAGTGAAACAATTAACATAAAACATAGTGCTATGTACTCTACTTCTGTAGCTAAACCTGAAGTTTAAGTTGATAATGATATCTGCCTTCTTCCACAACCCATTTTCTGTTCCCATCATTACTTACCTCAGCTGGATAGTGTTCTTTATCTGGCTGGGTGACCTAAATGTCCATTTCTTTTTTCACTAAGGAGAGGCTATCTTGACAGTCCTTACACTATTGGACCCTCAGAATATAGAATATTCCTGAATTTTTGTAAGCCTTATTTCCTACTCTCTGGCATGTATTTATCTTGCTAAGGCATCTAAAGGGCTTGCCGCTTTCTGTTCATTAGATCCAGTTAACATAATGTCACAAGTGTAATGAACCAGTGTCATGTTCTATAGGAGATCAAGATGACTAAGGAGACTCAAGAGTATGTTATGACAGCACAGGAGAGTTGATATAACCCTGAGACAAGATCATAGAAGTATACTGTTTTACCTGTGAAGGCAAACTGCTTCTGTTTATCTTGGCTGAAAGGTACAGGAAAGAAAAAAAAGAAAAAGCCAGATCAACCAGGTCAATTGCTGCATGCTAGCTGCCAGGGCTGGGCTGATTTGCTCCATTAAAGATATCCCATCTTGAAATGCACCCGTGATTTGTATCTCCACCTGATTAAGTCTGTGATAATCTACTTTCATTTTCCATGACCCATTTGGTTTGTGAACTAGACATTCAGCTATACGAAATTGGGATATTATAGGAACATTTAAGTCTTTGATGGTTTTATTCATCTCTGTATAAATGACTCGGGAATGCAGAATTGCTTTTGGTTTACTTTTCTTGACAGACGTGGTTTGAAGTAGGAAATTCTATGGGTTTTCATTTGGCATTTTCTACCGTAAGAGATTTCACTCAGAATTTCTACTCCTTCCCTACTAATACCCTGCTTAGCTCAGGACATTTAAACTATGTGTACTGCCTTTCTGTAACACTTATGACCAGACTTAGGGCTTGGTTTGTATCCATATCTCATGTAAATATAGAAGATGAGAGACCTTTCAGAGCTATTATTGGGGTTTTATGATTTTTAGCTCTAATTCTGAGTCAGGAATTCATGACCTTTCATTTTTTTCCCAGATAATCTCGATGGGGTCATTGGAAGCATCCAGATCATCTCATCATCATTATTGTCACATCCATTGATTCTCCCAATGCCTGTTCTCCTGTTGTACTTCCTTCCATGCCACCGCTGAAGTTCCTGAGGGTTAGTGGAAGTGGACGGCTGTTACTACAATGAGAAAGGATAGCTATATACAGAAGGGTAGTTAATAAGAGCTACAGTATTCAGTAGAGGAACACAGTCACCCACTGTAACATGATAGAGAGAAAACTAGGAAAATAAATACCTGAACTCATTCCATCCTATTCTATAATGTCTTATCTCCCAGAGCCTGACCAAACCAGAAGCCAGAGGTGAGAGAACCCACTAAGGCAGTCTGTAAAGGTCGGCCTCCCGCTGCCCTCATCAGAGAGAAGGGTGGATGGGTCCGCGCAAAGGTGTCTCATGCTTCCCAGCCCTTGGATCAGCTAGCCCATCTTTTGTTTCTTAGCTCACATATTATTTCTCCTAAGTTTGCCTATAGCCCTAAATTCAAAATTATAAAAAGCCTCAACTGTTTTTACTCTTTGTACACTGTTGTTTTTCTTTACAGGTCTTGTTACAATATGTCCGTTTATATGAATTAGTTGGGTCTATAGGTTAATTTACAAAATGGCTCACTTTTTTGTATTTCATTTTTTTCAGATTTGTATTGCAGAGACTGCTTGGAGCCTTGCACATGTAGATACTAACAAAATGCTTGTTGAAAAAAATGAATGAGATAATTAGGCCCATGTGAATTGGGCCTTAACCTCCACAGGTACTAACTTTTTTTGGAAAATGTGTTGTCAAATGCAAATCATTGACATTGCCATGAAATTTGTAAAACAGAATGCCTATAAATCATGAACGATCTGTGTGCATAGTTTATAGTCTATCTCATGTGGTAGCTAAAAATATTTTATAGCAATTTCTGTCCCTTATTTATTTCTAAATTATTCTAAGAATTATAATGTGTTTCCTTACCAATGATTCTAGACAAGTATTGGTATAGCGATTTCATTCTTGAAGAACTAATGAACATTTCTGGAGGAATGAACAAATGTTTCTAGAATTTTAAAAGACTTTACGTAGCCAATTGTCTCATCATGGAGGACCAGAGAAAAATGTGGAATAAAAGCGAAATTAACAGACATTACAGTATGTGCCAGACAAGATGCTGGCTCCTTTACATATATACTTGTTTAAATTTAGGACCATAACTTAGTAAGTACATACTCTCATTTTACAGATTGGAAAATGGAGGCTCAGAGAGGTTAACCTGTGGAAAAACCTCAGCTGATAAAAAAATAATTTCCTGTAGGAACTCATTTTTTTCCCTCTCTTTGGGCATGTACTCACTGAGGTGTATGCCAACTATCAGTACATATTTGTATGCCAAGTGTAGATTTATTTTCCTCAATAAATATTTTAAAATTTTCGTAGTTTATGTAGCAGCACATGGAGAAAATTGCATCTCTCTTAGGTGATGCTTTATGTTTTATCAAGGAATAAAAAATATTTTTTAGGAAGGAAAATTTATTCACAAGAATCTTCTTATTAGTAGGATCAAACTTGGAATAAAACAGTTTAGCAAATATGAAATCTAAAGGTTGCCAGGTTATATATTTCTAGATTTAAAAATGTGTTGTTACTGTAACATTTCAGAGTTATTTGATACTAATTCTTAATGTAGCTTTTCTAATGGCAGTTATCCAGTGTGTGAGGCTGTATTACGGAATGATCTCAGTACTTTATGTCATATCCATTTCATAGGGAACTAACTTAAAAGAGTTTTCTTTGGTGGTTCTCACATATTTTAAAAAGATGAACAATCAGTTATTGTCCTGCTATAGAAGCCATGGGAAGCTCTATCTAGAAGCCTTTGGCAATTTTGAAGCATTTCATGTGGATAATTTAATGGTGACACAGTTCCATATATGTGATTAATACCTGCAGACAATATCCAGTGTAATATATTCAATAAAGAAATAAGAAGTGACAGTAAGAGACATCTGTGCTCAATGCCACAATTAAATACTATTTTAATGGTTCAAAACATTGACAAGTTGAGTTTTAGCCAAAATTTGTTCATTGATTGAATGAATGAATGAACTAACTATAAGTCCTAGATATTTTGTGCTACAGAGTATTTCATTTGCAGATCAATTGTATTTTGAGTAAAGCTATGATTATTTTCTTGCTTCACTTCATAGAAGTTTTATGAATTATGTGGGCAGGGTCTTATTTACTCATTTTTCATAACTGTGTAAGCTGCTGCTCAAAGAAATTGGTGTTGTGACCTGTCATAAGTCACCTAATAGTGGAGCTCAGAGCTGGGCTCTGGTCGCTTGATCACTGCCCCTTTTGATTGTTTCAAATTTTGGGCAGAGCTAGGTGTCTACAAGCTTTAAAGATGAAATGAGCATGATCTGCCTTCAATATTAAAAGTAACCCAAATTTCTAATGAAATTAACTTGATATGCTTAAAGATATGCATGAACATTTTTGTCTTGCATAGTGATTAGGTACAGATTCTAAGACATTTGGATAAATAACAATAATTAGTATTATTTTCCTTAGACACACCACCTATTCGGACACTTGGATATTTCAACAAATGCATGATCATAGTCAGGTGAGCAGGTCTGCTGTCTGAGACTCCTCAGGAGATAAAGACATAGTTTCCCTTTGATAAGACAGGTGACAAGATGAAATTACCTGCAGATAAAGCTTTTAGCCTAACATATAAGAGCTTTTAACTGGAACATATAAGAAAGAGTAAAGACAGGGATGGGTTGTAGGGGAGATGTGCGATAGAAGGGGCATAAAAGGATGACAGTGCTGGGTAGAGAAGTTTGAATTGTGCAGATGCTTAGGAACAACTAGCTCTCTCATTTTGAACAGGTCATATCCAGTTTGGGGGTAAAGACTAATTTTAAACATTCAATTGCAAGGGCATGCTATTCCCTTCAAAGGAACCTAATTATATGACCTACAAGTTCTTACAAATCTAAGGTTTAGTGAGAACTATACTCATGGTTGCTTGTTATTTGCTACTTACTATTTAATATCCATTACTTTGCCATTTTGATTTGCTTAATAAATGATTACAATATGTATCAATCCCTCTAGTATTTCTTCTCCCTTTTTTTCTTTTCATTAAAGTGAAAATGGAATTTATTACCTTCATACAGCTTCCATGCTATGACTCTAGGAGTTCAAAGTGTGGACTAGGAGAAACTGATCTAGTACAAATAGATAAAAGGCATATTTTTCACATTTCATATGACTTTCATGTCATTCACTAACAACTAACAAAAGAACAACAATAGAGCTAAGATACAGTAATTTAGATACACACACTATGTAGAAAACTATCTCTACTTTCTTTATGAGAGAATTTATAACTTTTCCTATTAAAACATCAGCACCTGAATGTTAAGTCTCATTTCTCTGAGTGTCTCTGTATATCAGTTAGGAATGGTGGAATATAAAGGGAAATTACTACTTTCATTTTTTGACTTATCTCCCAGTGATAATATATGTACATGGCAATGTACTTTTGCATTTTTAATAGGTGTTTAGATGGAGCTGGATTCAAATGAAATAATGAACAAATTCAAAGAAGTTATTTTTAATATCGTTATTGTAAATATATATGTGTTTGTATGTATACATATGTATGTACATATACATTTAATATTATTTATCTGTTACCTAGCTCATAAAGTTTTAAAAAAATTGGTTGTTAACAAGTTTTTATGAAATGTTGTGAAATGTTAACAAATAAAATACTAAACAGAGACAATATCAAAATCAAATAAAATTCAGATGAAATGAATTTAATTCCAAAGGGTATCTTCATATTCATATACCTCTCAAGATTCAGATGTCTCAGGATACAGCTGCTCAGTTTTAGTAGTTGCACATTTATCAGCATTAAGTGGTATTACTTAGACATGACAATAAAAACAGTAATTTCATTCATAGATATAAACTGGGCCATTCATTTATTCTCATAGAATTATTCAGCCCTAACATACGCATGGCAGTACATTAGGCAAGACCAGAGTTGGATATACAAAAAAGTCATTTGTGAAGTCTTTGAGAAATTATGACAAATTCAGCAGTGATTAAACATCACAGACAAATGCAAGGTAATATGAGAAGTAATAAAACACATACACATGCACAAAGTCATTAACAGCAATAACCATTGCATGGGGTCTCAGTATATCCCAGGAACTTGCTAAACACATTACCCATCATCTCATTTAGTCCTCAGAGAGAACTGAGAGGTGTTGTCTCCATTTTAGTTATAAGGAAACTAAGACACAAAGAGGTGAAGTAGCTAGTCCAATGTTACACAGGTTTGCTCATCCTGGGTTCAGCCCATATCTTGCAGACATCAAAGGCCACGTAGGTCCTCACTGGGTCATGCTGTCTCTGCAGCGCAGTGCAGCATTATGCGGGTAAACTTGGAATGGACAAAACTTGAGGAGAATGGAGCTCCCTCCAGATGAGAATTTAGGATTAAGTTGTTTCTTGTTTCTAAATCAGAGTGGTCTTTCCAGAAGAGGTGATATTTGAACTGCATTTTGAGGGAAGTTATGGATATGGAAAGGAGTTGATGGTGAAGAAAGACATTCCCAGAGGGGGCCATGGTGAGATAAGGCACAAGGCAGTGTGAGAAGTGGGAGTCAAAGCTAAAATCTGGAGTTAATGTCATTACCCAGAAGGTTAGGTCAAGATTGGAGAGGAGCCTGGGGCAACTGAGGGCAAGAGTGGTGGTCGACCTTCTGGAGTAAATGGTCCTGGAAATGAGGGCCTGGGGAGTGGAGCTTGGGGGGATGGATCATGTGTGCAGAGGAAGTATGTGAAGAAACCACATCAGGGTCAGGGCAGGGAGCCAGAAACTGAGAGTCAGTAATGGAGGACAGTCCTGAGCTGAAATCAGTAGAGAGAGTCATTAATGAAAGTCACTGAGTTTTCACAGGAAAACAAATCTGAGTATCAAAAAGAATAATAAAAAGGGAATAAGGGATAGAACTAATGTTTTTACAAAACCATCAATTCTAAGCATTATGCTAAGAAATATGAAGGTATTATATTGTAATTGTTACATTTACTCCTTACAACAAACCTTCAGCCTATATCTTACTACTTGGAAATGAAGGAAATCGACTTCAGGATGCTTAAGGAATTAGCAAATATTCTTAAGTCTTGTGTATATGAGGTCAGGATAGACACTCAAGTCTGCAGGCTTGAAATGTCCACATTTTCCCAAATAGCAAACATGTATCGAGCATGGAATGTTGGTAAGGGACTTCTGAACACTTCAGGAGATACAAGAGTGAGCCAGTTCCTGCCCTCAGAGGATATACAAACTAATCTCACAACTCAACAGGAAGATGTCAGAAGTTCAGTTTTGTATTTCTTTTACTAAGTACTTATTCACAACCTTTGTCCTTGAGTAGGAGGCCATTGACAAGTATTTGTTTGATCCAGTCATTCAAATATTCCTACATAAATTTTTTGTTTTTTTTTACTTATGTGTTCTGTGAAGCTGTTCCAGAGGCTTCCCACCCCACTGTCTCCTGGCAATTAGTAATAAGATTGACACCCACAACATTCTCATTATTCCACCTTTATATGATATACTTTTTATTGGAGGTCATTCACAGTTGTTTATCTACAAATAGACTCTGGCTGTTTCTTAAATTTATTCAAGAAACACTTAGGTAATGGGGTTCTCTCAAGGTTGTGATCATAAAGTTTTGTGACACAAGGAAAGAAATATTATTGGTTTGCAGTTAAAAATTTTCCCTTATATAAATAGTTCAAACATCAAAACCAGTATCACAACCTTTGATCTAAAATCATTATTCACAGAACTGAAAGGAAATAGAATGATTCTGATGTGTCATAAAGTAAAATGAAACTCTGTCAAGTTCCATTTCCACAGAGCATGTCTCATAGAGATATTTTTTTGAAATAAAAATGTATAATGTATGTAAAATAATTTGTTTACATGTGAAACTTTGATACTAACTTTAAAAGTAAGGAAGCTTGAATCTTCATGTATCTTTGAGGTATGGAATATGATCTGTAAAACTTCACAAGTTCTCCTTAAACACAAATTCTTTGTTTTCTTTCATCTCCATACATTTGTTTTGGAAAGAGTCATTAATTGTCTATTTAGAAGTTTTAATGTTTGGGATATTAATACAAAGGTTTTGAATTTTAAAACAATCTCCAGTAACATTAATGAAGACACTGTACTTGAAGACATTGCAGGATGATAGCCATTTCTCACCAAAATTATTTGGATCCTTAGTGTATCAAGAGTTAAATAAAAAGAAAAACTTCAGTTTTCTCCTATATACAATTAGCTTTAAAATGAAAACATAAACTTCCTTCTTTTACTTGGTAACATTCGTGTACCTTCTCAGTGTTAACCTTTAGCCTTGTTTTATAACTCAAAGAGGTTAAGTTTTATAAGCCTATTGAGAAAAGTCCTTTAAATATTTATATCTCTGATTTATGTGTGTGCACACTTACACACACACACACACACACACACACCCATATGGTATATATTTATTCACAAGTGGTTCGATTACAAAGAAGTGTCCAAAGAAAAGCTTCAAGTCCATTACCTTCCTTTCCATTAAGAAAACACTCTACCTCATATCTTTACCTATTTATAATTCTCTTTCTTTCCCTTTATCCAGATTTCTTGAGAAGGAGGACATGTCTGCTATGTCCACTTATTTAGTCTAATAAAACTGTTGTGTGGAAGGTGCCGGATAACCTTTACTTTTCTCAAACCATGTGATACTTTTTTTCCTCGAACTCTCATGTTTATTTAACACCTTCAACCAATTTTTCCCTTTTGAAACTACTTTCTTTCTAGGTTTTTATTTTAATATTTTCCAACAGTTTACTATTGTATCTGGCTTCTTAGTCTTCTTTTATTTGACCTTGACTACCCAGCATATAAAATGTTGGTGTTCTCAAGGGTTATGCCCTTAGCATTTTGCTATTCTCTACATGTGATTCCTGCACAAGTTTGCTCACACTCATGAATTCAATCACAATTTATATGCCAAGTGAGCATTCCTGTGCCATGACCATTCTGCTGAGACTGAGAGCCATGTGGCACAACTAACTTATTGCTAAGTATCTCTACCAGCTGCTCCATTAGCATTTCAAAGTCACCATAACCAAAACTACTCCCAGTAAGCTTTTTATCAATATTCTCCATCATTGCTAGTGGACCATATCTTAGATTGGTGGCAACTAAATGACCTTGGGAAAGGTATTTTTCACCTCTAAGCCCATATGTAACATGAGAACAATAGTAATTTCAAGAGGTTTTTATAAGGACTTAAGGATTTTTAAAATTAGTCACTATGTAATCTGCAAAATGAATGCTAAGTATTTAGATGGTACAACTGAATGAAGCAAGTACTAATATTGTCCTCATTTTATAGCAGGAAACTGGAAACACAATAAGGTTAAGTAAATTGCTCAGAGTTATCTAGCCAATTTCAGATCAAACAGGATTTGAATTAAATGTGGGTCCTGAACCTGACCTTTTAATTGTTCCACTATCTTGTGAGGGATTTTATATAAAGTATAGGGTGCAATCCTTAGCACTTACTAGATGTGTCAAAATCACATGGATAGGGAGGACTTTAAATGTTCTGGAAACCTGCATTTTAAAAAGCTCTATGATGAATCTAATATTCAACCTGGGTTAAGAACCAACATAGACTCAAAAATGTTTGCTCCTTTCATCCAAATGAAAATAATTGAATCAATCTGACCCTGTGGACACTTTCACAAAAGCTATAGCCATTAAGATTAAAGTACCTTTTAGGAACGCTATGTTAGAAATTCTTTTCCTGAAATGACAATAGAAGAGCGATAATAAAGACACATATATTTAAAAAGCCCTCAGTATTCATATAACCAGAAGCCTTAAATGCACGCATTGTGTTTTCATTTGTATTACGTGATTTTATCCTTAGGAAAAAAGCCTTAAAAATATTAGGCTTGTGTGTAACTCAGAAAAATCACTTTCTTAAGATCATTAAGCTGCTGGGTAGATATTCCATCTGGGCTAAAAATGTTTTATTTTACCTTTCCTCATCTACCAAAGTGTATGCTTCCTCTCCTAGCTAAGAATACTCCCTCCAATTGTTTTTCATATGATTAGAGTAAGATATCTCATCCTTCAGCACATATGTCCAGAAAATGAACCAGACCAAGGACACACACAAAAAAAAGCAATCTCTTTTTCATGAGTTCTACCCATGCCTGTGTGTGTGTGCATGTGTGTATGTATATGTATATATCATACTCATGTTTCACATAGAAGTAGTTATTCAGATATAGCTAGATTTTTGTTGTTTGTAAGTAGCTGGATATGATGTTTCCTAACAAAAGCAGAAAGAGAACAGCTTGGAGTGATTTGGGGTGTCTGTCTGAAATAAAGAAATGGGTATGTAGATGTAGGATCCAATAGAACAGGCACTGGGGATGCTACGGGGCCAACAGCTCAACAGAAAGCCATGGGAAGAAGCACTCCGACCTTCTTCACCACTTGGTGTCATTTTGAATGGGTTTCAATATCCCAAAAGCAAACCTCATTGGCTTGACTTAGTCTCCATGCTTGTCAGCTGGGCTGAGCACCAATTCACAGCTTCACCAAGACTGCACACAGTGAGGTAGAGGTCAGCCTCCCAGAAGAAACTGGATATGCTGCTAACCAGAGAAAAAAGAGAATGGAAGAGGGACACTCTAAAGTCACAAATATCCCCTCTTATTCTCATGCTAGTTAACAATACCACAGAAAATTCTGATGTAAAAATACATTATATGCGTTTGTTTGCTGTTGAGTGTCTTCTAATTAAGGTTTTTAAGCCTTTACTGAATATCTCCAAAAAAGCTCTTAATGGGATGTTTGTTTATTTTACTTATTGTATCAGAAGTACCTCTATGATTTTTCTCCTTTACAGTTAATTTCATTAGTATTAAAAGTTACCAAGTGTTCTTAAAATTTCCTGATCACTGTGGGGAAAGACAGTTGTTTGCTTCTCAGCATCTCTTCTCCTTTTGAAAACATGATTTCATGCCCATTGGAAGACTTAGTTTCTTGGCCCACTGTGCAGCTTGTTTTGGCAAAAGGGCTGTGGGAGGGTGTGATATGTGCTTCTTCTGGAATTTCACTTGGTGAAAAGGATATGGCCTTCTTCTGTTCTTTGTGAACTGAAGCTACTTCTGGGATCATAAGATTGAGGAACCCATCCTGGGGATAAAAAACAGAAGGGAAGTTGTGACCTGGATGCTAAATAGCCGTGAAGCTGTCACACTGGCTGTGAGATAATTATATCAGGATTTTTAAGTGAGAATGAAATAAACACCTGATCTTGTTTAAACTATCATTATTTGGGGTTTCTTTTGCATATAACTTTGTATCCTCACAAATACAATCACTTAACATTCCCAATTCCAGTATAATACAGCATACCCATATATACACATGTTAGATATAACATTAAACAAGCAACATTGATTGCAAGAACCATAATACAAAATTCAATCTAATTTCTTCATCATTATAACATGCATGGGTGTCTGTGCAGGTGTGTGTTCTCTAAATCTGTGTTTATGTGTCTGTATGTGAATATTTATATTTTTCAAGCTTGATCTCAAGACTACTTGGGAGTTCTAGAGGCTAGAATTGAGAGGTTAGGCATTAACATTTTAAAACTGCACTGTTCTGCTCCTTTAGAATTATATCTTAAAGCACACTGCTCCTTTGATATGAAAGATCACCTAAATAGACTTTGTATTTCTGAAAAGTTAATCAAAATTCTATATTTTGTTAGAGACATTTGAATCAGTGAGAGAAAAACTGGTTTGCATAATAATATTGATGGGGTCTTCAGTACAGATGGAACTGCAACCATGGAGATTGCATTCCACTAGAAAAATGATTCCTAAATATAAAGATGTGTGTGTTCCTTTGTTTAATCAGTTACCCTCTGGAGACCAAGGCAGAAATTTGATGATGGGAAGAGAAACATGAAAGCTGATATTCCTCTCACAGTGTCAGAGGGATCCTGAAGAGAGTGAGAGTAGAAGTGTCAAACTCAACCTGAATATGCTGATAAAGACATTCTTCTAGAGTAGCAGCTGGCAAACTATGATCTACTGGCCACATTTGCCCAAGACTTGCTCTGGTAACGACTCATGGGCTATATATATTTTTAAAGTGTGGAGGAGAAAGAGGAAAAGAAGGAAGTGATGGTGGAGGGCAGAGAAGAAGAAAAGCAGCATTACCATCAGCAAGAAAGATGTATGTGACCCACAATTCATAAGATATTTACTGCCTGGGCTCTTACAGTTAAATGTGCTGATCCCTGTCTCAGATCCGGTAACCTCAACAACATGGATTTTGTGGAAGTGGAGAGAGTATTCACTTCGGTTGTCCTTGCATGCAATAGAATCACAATGTTTATTGTAAAAAATGAATCAGTCACTAATAGATACTATGTTTTCAATGATAATGAGGACAATAGATTCATGCCGTTTATTCACCAGTAGATACCATGATTCAGTGTGTAGTATGGTGTAATTCTAAGGCGAAAATCCTGGGGCAAAAATACCTTTGAAACTGAAATCAATCAAAGGGAGAAATAAAGTGGGAGAACCCGTTTATTGCTTATAAGCAGGCATCCACTTGTGCTCACCTGTGTCCTTGTGACCCAGATGCAAAAAGGGACCCCACCCAACCTTTCTGGTCCAGATATTCCCTCGCTCCCCCTTGTAATTACACCTGTAAGTGAGAATGAAATAAACACCTGATCTTGTTTAAACTATCATTATTTGGGGTTTCTTTTGCATATAACTGTATCCTCACAAATACAAATATGGAGATGGACTATTTCTCTCCAACCCTTGGAAACATCTACTGATGTGGAGATACATTAAGGCCAGGCAAGAGATTCTGGAAATATTGCAATTTTACCCACATATGGTGAAAGCAATGGAGTGAAGAATTCTTTGGGGGTGGAGTTGTTTTGTTTCCCTTTAAAGCTGTGCTACTGGGCTTATCTCATCTCACCCAATAACATCGTTTTATAGTTTGTATGCTGATTAGAGCTTGGTTCTATGCCTACAGAAAATTGAAACAAATTGGCATTCTGTCACTTGTAAACTCACCATTTTTCAGTGACTGACACAATGCGTATTTTAATTAATGTTTATTGAAGAATAAATTAATACTTAACAATTGTTATTTTAAACATTCACTTAAAGATTATTCATTCTCCTTTATAGTAAAATGGTAACCTTAACAGTGAGTCCTTTTATGCCAGGAATTTACTTTGTATTGTCTTCATATAAGAACTATCCTTCTCATGTATTTTCTTCATTTCAAAAACCTCTGAGAAAGAAAACAAAATCAGTTATGATTGACTAAAAAAATTAATTTTTCTGTTGTGAGCCACTAAAGCCTATGTGACTTAAAGGAAAAATGTCAAAAGGTGATCATGAGGTTAAAAATGACCATTGGTGCTGACATTTCTCAGGGTGATAATGAGGCAGGTACTGGATTTTTCTTCATTGGTGCACACTCCTTTTTGCAGATTGATTTCAAGAGGTAATGTAACACATACCCCAGTATCATGGGCAGGCTTGTCCACAGACTTCTCATTTGTGATGAAATTTAAATACTTATGATCTCCTTTCTCTTCCCAATAGTACTTCCTACTTTTTATAAAGTAAAGGGAGGATATACCTGGAATGGAATTTAAATGTTTTTTTTTTTGCCCCTATGACCAAAGCATATTCTGAGACACTTCAGTTAATTTTAGGAGTTTGAGCCTAAAGGAGTGCTTTCTTCAGGGTTAAGTCAAGGCAGGGGAAAAAAGAGCAAGACAGCTGTGTCATGCTCTGTTGTCCAGATGGAGTCTTTGAACATTTTCTTCTCTTCTCTGAAGAACATCTGAAATGCAATATATAGAAAATAAAATCCACAAGATTTTAGCTAATGTTATGAAAAATAAAGATTAGGATTGAGAGTTTAAGAAGACAACCATAGATTAAAAATATATGGGAAATCTTCTATTACCTTCTATAGCATGTAAGAAGGCATTTAAATTATTTTGTATGTTGGTTAAAGGGCATCTGGGCCACACTTGCACTGTAAGAGTTCAGCATAACAGAGATGCATTTGCCTGATGTGGATCGTTTATAACCATCTTTTAAAATAGAGTTAGTAGAAAATACGGCTCACTGAAAAGTAGAAATAAAACTGACTCTTCAAGGAAAAATTGAAACTTCTATTTTTTAATTTTGGAGAAGATATGAAAAGTTGAAACCTAAATAAATATTTATAAACAGACAATTTTAGAGAATCTGTAGTAATAAATATGACAAAATGATCATTTATTTAGTCATTCAACAAACACTAATTGGGTGTGTTTCATTAGCAGAGATTGAGCTAAGTGTTGAGATAAAGACATGGGAAAAAAACAATTTCTGCTTTCAAGGAGTTAAAAATATTAAAATGGATTTGGGAAAATCTACAGATTCAATTCTCATTTGCAATAGCTAATTTTTTTTCTCTCTGTTGTGGGTCTTTCAAAACAAATTAGCATTTCATTTTACTTAATTAACCAAACTGGGAGTATACGATTAGTTTTACCTTCATTCATTAATGCCAAAAATAGACATTCTATGTGGAAAGACATCCAAGCTTGGAAATAAACAAAGATGAGGGAGACATTGTCCACTATTGGGGAGGAATGTGCAATCTAGTCAGGTGTATAAGCGTTTAAATAAAAATATTCAAGAAAGGTGCCACTGTATCACTAATAACTTTACTAATAATACCAAACACTTGTGCAACACTTTGTATTGTGTTTTATATTTGTTTTCTTATTTTATCTTGATAACAAGACAATGACAGATCTACACATTTTATCTCCATCTTATAAATGAGAAAATGGAGGCAAAAAGAAGTTAGGTAACTTGACAAAGATCATCTTTAGGTTGATTCAGTGGCTCTGGATTCTGTCTTATTAACGGTTACATTCATAGGAATTTAGAGGGGGGTGAGATTATATCTGATAAGAAAAAAGTTTCATGGAAAAGTTATTAATATAGACTTACAAAAATATTTAAAACTTCATACTCCAGTTATGAAGAACCAGTAGCAGACTATCCTCCCACTGAGAGCAAAAATAAAAGATGGATAAAAATTTTAAAGTGTTGGAACACACCAGAAAGCAATCAAGGCAACCAAAACTTGGAGACCCTGGATTCCAGAGAGAAAGAAAACTAGTTAAGTGTGTTATTCTTGGCAGCTTTTCCCTTTGAGTCATTGGTTAAATCATATGCAATGTGGGTGGAAAAAAGGCTCAGAAGCTAAAAGCAGACAGATGTGAAGAGGCAGAGAATTACAGTAATGCTCAGAGATTAAAAATGGAGTTCAAAGTATAGCAGGGGGGAAGACTACATTAAACCTTCTAGGCATTGAGTTAAGCCTTATGAAGGAGTATGTACTAGGAATAGTAGCAAATTAGAAGACTCAACTTAAAACAAGTTAAAATAGCTCAGTCCCTGTTTTCATTAAGGCAATCAGCTTCTATACTAACTGGCCATCAAAAGGTGCAAGAAAAGGGATTAAGGATTAAGAATTCTCTAAGACAAGTCAATAAAAATTATCCAAAAGTATTGAGAATATAGAAAGGAGAATAAGATATCTAATACATAGAGAATCTATATTAGTAACACACACTCCTAGGACTGGAAGAAAAACCTGAATAAAGGCCACAAATGACCCAAAACTAATGAAAGATATTTAACCACATATTCAAGAAACAGTATGGAACCTAAATAGGATGAGAACTAAGAATACTACACTCAGGTATATTGTGCTGAAATTAATGAAAAATAATAACAAAGAGAACATCTTAGAAACAGCCAGAGGAAAAAAGACAAATTACTTTCAAAGGAACAGTTCCACAGTTAGCAATTCTGCAGTTAAGCAAAATAATGGAACTATAAGAGTCTGACATGAAGACTTTAAAAACTGAAAAAACCCACAAACCCTGCTATATTAGACTTTTTCTCTTAGTGGAAATATCCATCAAAAATGAAGGCACGAATTGGCTTAAAGATGGTGGTGTGAGAAGTGAGAGAGTAAACTCTTCCCCAAACCACATATAATATGAAAATGTAGCATATACAATAAATCCTGAAAGAGCAACTGGAAAGAAGACTGTGACAGACTGCCTACATCTGGGGAAAATAGAAGGCCCCCTGGAAAAGGGTAAAGTAGCAAAGGCATGATATAGGGGGACCCAAGCTTTCCCACAATCCTAGATCACAGGTGGGAGGAGGAGAAATGGAGCAGGAAAGGTGTAAAAGACTAGGACTGCTGAACACCCAGTCCAGGAGATATGCTTTGGGGGCATGATCCCACATTATATGGTGCTCTGGATATTAGTGGTATTGGAAAGCAAAGACAGGTGGAATACTCAGAGACTGAGATTCTGGTTGCTTGTGGAGAGCACGTAGCCACAATCAGTTTCTCCAAGACAAAAGAAAGGTAGGTACTTTGAAAGACTTCCCAACAGTGTGAGGGCTGCTAAAGGGGCAAGGATTACATAGAGCTTGCCACTCAGGATAGAGAACAGTTGGAAAAAATTGTCCTGGCACATTGATCCCAGCAGGTTGGAAATTCTCAGGGCCTCCATCCCCCTGGCTGGTGACATGCCCTGAAGCCCTCCCCCACCCCAATATGCAGCCTGCCACTCCTTCCACTTGGCCAGCACCAGGTCACAAACCTGCTGCCTCCTCCATTGTTCCAGGACAAACAGAGGGCAGATCTGCCTATGGAAGGGGCATAATGTGGAGGCTCCTCCCTGCACACTCAGCCCACTGGCCCTGGTAGTAGAGGCAGGCACTGCAGTCAGAAAGCAGGAAAGGGCTCTTTCCTCCTGACAGGCACTGGCGTTGCTCACCTGTGACCCCCACCAGTGCTCCACATGCTGGGCATCTCCAAAGAGAACAGCTTCTGGGCACTAGAGGCTGCTGCCTGCACAAAGTTATAATTCTAAAGTAATCAATACAAATATGAAATAGTAAAAGAAACTGGGACAAACCAAAATACCACAAACACAATAAAGAGGGCTAAGTGAAAATGAAATCACCAATCTTCTTGATAAAGATTATAAAAATAAAAATCATAAACATGCTCATGGAGCTACAGAAAAATATTCAAGACATCAGGGAGGACTTCAAGAAAGAGAATCTTTGAAAAATGCAGTATCTGAAATGAAACATAAAATGGGGGGATTTAAAAGCAGATTAGATAAGGTAGAGGAGTTGGTAAATGAAATAGAAATTAGGAAACAGGAATACAAAGAAGCTGAGGCCCAGAGAGAATAAAGGATCAGTAGAATGAAAGAATATTGAGAGTACTGTGTGACCAATTCAAACATAACAATATTTTCATTACAGGAATACCAGAAAAAGAAGAGACAAAAGGGATAGAAGTGTTTTTGAGGAAATAATTGCTGAAAAATTCCACAATCTGGGGTAGGAAATAGTCTTACAGGCCATGGAATGCACAGATCTCCCAACACAAGGGACTGAAGGAAGACAACACCAAGACATATAATTATTAAAATGGCAAAGATCAAGGACAAGACAGAGTATTAAAAGCAGCCAGAGAGAGAAATAAGATCACACACAAAGGAAAATCCATCAGGCTATCATCAGACTTCTAAACAGAAACCTTGCAGCCAGAAGGGAGTGGCATGACATAGTTAATGCAATGAAACAGAAGGGCTTCAAAACAAGAATACTCTACCTGGCAAGAATATCATTTAATTTGGAGGACGGATTAACAATTTCCTGATAGGCAAAAGTTGAGGGAATTTACTTCCCACAAACCATCTCTGCAGTGTATTTTAGAAGGACTGCTATAGATGAAAGTGCTCCTAAGGCTAAATAGCTGTCACCAGAGAAAATTAAGCCACAATAAAGGAAGCAGAGCAATTAATTACTAACCAAATGCAAAATTAAATCAGCTACCCACAAAGTCAGTCAAGGGAGAGACAAACAGTAAGAATATGATACCTAACGTATAAAGAGTGGAAGAGGAAGAAAAAGGGAGAAAAAAAGAATCATCAGATTGTGTTTATAATAGCATAATAAGCAAGTTAAGTTAGGCTGTTAGATAGTAAAAAAGTTGCTCTTGAACTTTTGGTAACCACTGCAAAGCCTGCAATGGCAGTAAGTATAAACCTGTCAAAAGAAGTGAGAGACCTATACCCTGAAAACTACAAGACATGCTTGAGAGAAAATAAAGAAGACACTAATAAGTGGAAATACATCCCATGCTCATGGGTAGGAAGAATTAATATTGTTAAAATGGCCATTCTGCCTAAAGCAATCTACAGATTCAGTGCAATCCCTATGAAGATACCAATAGCATTCTTCAATGAACTAGAACAAATAGTTCTAAAATTCATATGCAACCACAAAAGACCCTGAATAGCCAAAACAATCCTTAGAAAGAAGAATAAAAAAGGGGGGATTATGCTCCCTGACTTCAAGCTCTACTACAAAGCCACAGTAATCAAGACAATTTAGTACTGGCACAAGAACAGAGCCATAAATCAATGGAATAGAATAGAGAGCCCAGATATACACCCCACATATATGGACAATTAATATATGATAAAGGCGCCAAGGATATGAAATGGAGAAATGACAGTCTCTTCAACAACTGGCTTTGGCAAAACTGGACAGCTAGAGATAAGAAATTGAAACTGGATTATTGTCTAACTCCATACACAAAAGTAATATCAAAATGGATCAAAGCCCTGAATGAAAGTCATGAAACTATAAAACTCTTAGAGGAAAACATATGCAAAACTCTCTTGAATATAAACATAGCAATTTTTCCATGAACATTTCTCCTCGGGCGAGGGAACAAAAGCAAAAATGAACAAGTGGGACTACATCAAACTAAAATTTTCTGTACAGCAAAGGATACCATCAGTAGAAAAAAATACATCCTACATTATGGGAGGATATATTCACAAATGATATATCTGATAAGGGAATAACATCAAAAATATATAAAGACCTCACACACCTCAACACACCAAAAGCAAATAACCCAATTAAAAAATGGGTGGAGGATCTGAACAGACACTTCTCCAAAGAAGAAATACAGATGGCCAACAGATACATGAAAAAATGCTTCACATCACTAATCATCAGGGAAATGCACATTAAAACCACAATGAGATATCACCTCACACCAATTAGGATGGCCAACCTCCAAAAGACAAGCAACAACAAATGCTGACGAGGATGTGGAGAAAGGAGAACCCTCTTACACTGTTGGTGGGAAGGTTAATTAGTTCAACCATTGTGGAAAGAAATATGGAGGTTCCTCAAAAAACAAAAAATAGAAATACCGTTTGACCTAGTAATTCCACTCCTAGGAATTTACCCAAAGAAAACAAGATCCATGATTTTAAAAAACATATGCACTGCTATGTTTGTTGCAGCACTATTTACAATAGCTAAGATATGGAAGCAACCTAAGTGCCCATCAGTAGATGAATGGATAAAGAAGATATACATATACACAATGGAACATTATTCAACCATAAAAAGTAAACAAATCATACCATTTGCAACAACATGGAGCGAAGGGTATTATGCTCAGTGAAATAATCGAGGCAGAGGAAGACAAGTACCAAAAGATTTTTATTGTGTAGTATAAAAACAAAGTAAAAACTTAAGGAACAAAACAGCAGCAGACTCACAGAACCCAAGAATGGACTAACAGTTACCAAAGAGAAAGGGGTTGAGGAGGGTGAGTGGAAAGGGAGGGAGAAGGGGTTTATGAAGTATTATGACTAGCACACATAATATAGTGGGGGCACGGGGAAGGCAGTATAGGACAGAGAAGACAAGTAGTGACTCTATGGCATCTTACTATGGCTGGTGGACAGTGACTGTGAAGGGGTATGTGGTGGGGACTTTACAGTAGAGGGTTTGTAGTAACCACACACTGCTCATGCAAAACCTTCATAAGATTGTTTATCAATGATACCTTAATAAAATCACTGTGATATACATCTTAAATATCTCACAGTTTTATATGTCAATTATACCTCAATAAAGTTGAAATTAGAAACAAAATAAAACAAAACAAAGTTAATAAGGGAGCAAAACATAATAACTCTCCCCAAAATTGGTGAACACAAAAGAAGACAGGAAAGGAAAGAAATAGGAAATCTAGAACAAACGGGATAAATAGAATAAAATATTAAGATGGTAGATTTAAGCACAAATGTATCATTACTTGACTAAATTAATAATAGAATTTTTCAGTTACCCAATTAATACTCAAAGATCATCAGAATGGATAATTATTGCCAATTTATATATGGCTTATAGTGATAAAAACTTAAATATAAGAACACACAGAAAATTGGAAAGTAAAATCAAAGTAAAAAAAGGTATAATATCCAAATATTAACTAAAATAAACTTTATATAACTATGTCAATATCAGACATAACAGACTTTAAGACCAGAAGCATACTGGAGGTAAAGAAGGCCTTTTCATAATGATAAAGGAGTCATTTCATCAGGAATAAACAATCATTTAAAATTTGTATGCACCTAATTATAAAGCTAATAAATCAAAATCTGAAATAATTAATAGATACATGAATCTTCAATCATAGTGAACGATTTTTAATGCAAAATTTCCAGAAAGTTATAGAAAAAGCACACAAAACATCAGTAAATACAGAATAGTTGAAAAGAAAGGTTAATAAACTTTGCCCTAATTGGCAATATAGGACACTGGGTCTATGTACACAATACACATCAGTGCACATGGAATATTTCCCCAAATTTTGATACTGGACTACATATACATAAAGCAAGTCTCAACATATTTCAAATAATTAAAATAATATGGAGTGTGGTTTTTTACTGTAATAGACTTAATTTTGAAATCAGTAACTAAAAAGAAACTAGAAAATCCCCTACAGTTTGAAAAATAATCGTAAGTAAAAGAATTGTCAATGAAATATTAGAAAATGTTTGAAGTAAAGTAAAATTAAAAGAGAACATATAAAATTTGTGGTATTGAGCTTTTAAAGCCATCTTTAGAAAAAACTTCTAAGCCTTTGAAGTATATAAAGAAAAAAGCCTGAAAATAAATGATCTATATGTATCCGCGTTTCTTTTTACTGATTTCAAAATTAAGTTAGCAAAAGAGTCCCAATTTAAACCTAAGTAAATTAGAATGAGACAAATAATTAAAAAACAGAATTTAATGAAATAGAAAACAAATATACAATAGAGATCAGCAAAACCAACGGTTATTTCAAAAGATAAAAGTAATACTTAGCAAAACTAAGCAGAAAAGAAAAGGTAAAAAGGGACAAATTACCAGTACTAAGAATGAAAGGAGAGTCATTATTATACAACCAACAAAACATTAAAGCATAATCAATGATTATCTTGGACACAATTATCTTCTCCCAAGTTGAAAATTTAGGTAAAATGAAATAAAAATTATATCTATAAAATGTTTTTCAAAAAGTCCAAAAGACTGAACATTTCAACAAATCTTATAAACCATTGTAACTTTGATACAAATCTTGGTAAAATCAGAAGCTGCTACCCAATTTTTGTTATGAAAATTGAGTAATTACCTTAAAGTGATATTAACATGGCAAATTCAGCAATGTACGTAAAGGAAAATGATATATCATTACCTTGTTGGGCTTTCAACAGAAATACATATATTGTTTGATATTCAAAAATCAATCAATGAAATTCTAACTTTATAGTGCAAAAACTTGGCAACCTCCATTTTAACCAAGTGACCAAAGCTAATGTCACCATTTTTAGGACAAACTAAAATCATTTATCTCTTGGTGCATTGAGAAGGATACAATGTCACTTCCTGGATATTCTCACCAAAAATACACAGCATAAATCTAATCATGGGAAAATATTAAACAAACCTCAGTTGTGGGGCATTTTAGAAAATAACTAGTTAGAATTCTTAAAAAATATCTAGGTCAAACAAAATCAAAGAGGTCAGTGCCTCATGAAAATGAAAACATACAAAAGACACTTGAACTAAATGCAAGGCATTCAGTATCCTGCATTGGATTTATACTAGAACAGAAAAGCTAAAATGGTCATTATTGGGGCAACTGATGAAATGTAATGTGCTTTGTTAATATTTCTTGGTTATATATGAACACATCTTTGTTCAAAGGAAATACACACTGAATATTTTTGTGGTAATAGGGCATGTTTCCAATGGTTCATAAAAAAATGTATACATTTTGGAATAGAAAGTGAGAGTAAAAGTGAGAAAAGGAGAGAAGAGAGAGAATAATAAAATAAATGGGAAAAATATAAATAGTTTGTGAATCTGATTAAAGTGTATATAAAAATTCCTTGGATTGTTCTTTCAACTTTTTGGCAAGTTTGAAATTTTATAAAATGTTAAGTTAAAATATCTGTCAATATACTTTACTCCATTAACAACATAAAGGGCTAAAAATCCCAATAATTAACAAGTATTTGTTTAGTTAATATGATTTAGTTTTAAGTGAAATTGTTTTGGCTAAAAATTAATAATGCCCAATAAAAATTAAGGAATAACATTTTGTAAATATATGTCTCTTAGAATTATTCTACAATTTTTCACTTTGTGGTTAAATTCTGGACAATTTTTACATCTTGAGGGCTATTGAAAAATACACGTTTTTCCTAAAAACTAGTAAACTTGACAGTGAGCATTAGATGCAATGCAGAGTCACAATTGAGGTGTTCCAGGACCAAATATATTTGTAGAGCTTAACAATGTTCAAGTTGTCACATAGAGTGTCACCCTATAATAATAAACCTTGCAATAATACAAGTTTGGATATATGGTAGCATAATCAGAGATTGGCTCCCTGTTCTTGGCAATAGGCTCACTTGGGGCATTTCTTAGCCTCCTAACATGACTGTTCATTTTATATAATTTTTTTTCTCTCCTTATAACATTATGGTAGAATTTTACTGTATATGTTTATCAAAGTTATTTATTGACTAGAATTAGGCCTATAACTCTGCATCTTTTATAGCTAAAAATATTTATTGACTAGTTTAATATGTTATATTTGCCTGTGTTGTGAAGGCCACATAGATTATTTTCTGATTAAGTGAATCATTAGTGAAAATATTTGGATGTTCTTAATCAAAATAATAGCTGATGATGACATGGATTGAACATGGTATCTGTGTATGTCTGATTACATCTTACATTAACAGAAAATTAAACCTACTTAAGGAAAACAGTCTTTGGCCTCTTTAGAAACAGAGCCTAAGATAGGAATTCTTACGTAAATGATTTATTAAAGGAGAGCTCTCAGTGATTTATTGAAAGGAGTGAAGAAAGGGAGGAGAAGAAGCTAAACAAGGGTATGGTTCCAGAAGGAGTCTAGACTCCAGTCTGATCCTACTGGAAATGCTGGAGAATACACTCATCACTTTATAGACTGTGGCCACTTGGAGGCTAGTGGCCATGCTTTAAATGCCCTGCTAGTTGATAACCATGGGCCAGGGTGAATCCTAGGTATCTCCATGCAAGGCAGTCACTAGGAAATAAGGATAGTCCTATTAGGAGGGTGCAGATATGAGCTTCAGTGGCCAGGGCCTGCAGTGGCTAGGGTGTGGACTCAGGCCACTGAAGAGAGTCTTGGTGAGCATCAACAGCATCAGTTATAGAAAAAAATGGGGAATCTTTAAATATCAGTTCTTTTACCTGTATCATGCCATATACTTGGACCTGAGCTTATCTCCCTATCCTGCCAATTGCATTTCCAAGCTTTGCTTTTTCTCAGGGTTTGTCTAGAAACACATAGACTTTCTTTTGTGCATCATGACCATGAGACAAAAAAATAGGACCTCTTTCACCCACAAACAAAGAATTGCACAGCAATTATATTTTAAAGGTAAAGACCCCTTTTTATGTAATGTAAAGATAACATTGGAAGATACAAATTAAGGAATTTTGATCTATTTGGATCATTCCTCCACAGAAGGGAAACTTGTACCTCTGTTTACTATTATTGCTTTGTTAAATCTGGGATGCTTGTGACTGACAAAAAAGAATCTTTGCATAAATGGAAAGGAAAGATCATTTATTTAGGCTTACTGCCCCTTCATTGTTAATAAATGTTAGGATTGTCTTCATACATTTTCAAAGTTATCCATTCTGAATGAGGAATATAAGATGAAATTGAATTATAATGTATAGAGAAAATGCTTATTTCCCAATATTAATTCTTCCCTTTTTCTATTTTATCAGAGCTCTTGAAGTCTATCTGGGTCAATGGCCATCCAGAATAAAGACTGTATTATCAAGTCCTTTTTTAGAGTTACATATAGCCATAGGACTAAGGTTTTGTCAAGGGGATTTGATTGGAAATGATACTTTCTACCTCTGAATCATGTCCTGCAAAGGGAGATGCGCACCTCTTCCCCCCTTGCTCCTTCTTTCCCTCCTCCTGCCTGGTACAATGCAGGTATGGTGATGATTACTCTTGAATCACATGGATAAAGGCAAGATCTTAAGAATGGCAGAGCAACAAGATAGAAAAAGTCTGTTCCCTGATACTGTGGGGACTTCATACCAGCCCTGGGATGCTTCAATCTAGTTTTTTCCATGAGAGAGAAGTAAAGTTCTGTCATGTTTAAATGACTTTTATTTTGGGTTTCTAATTTAGCAGCCAAACTAATACACTACTTCAGCGGGTCCAGCAAGCCTTTTTCACAGATATCACTAGGTCCTCTGACATTCTTAAGGCAGTGGCAACAACATAGAGATGATCCCTCCTTCCTTCTTATATTATTAAGCAATAATTTGAATAATTTCAAGCAACATTTTTGTTCTGTTGGGTGTTTTTTAATGATTAATTATCATTATGAAGCTGGGGATAAAGCCATGATCAACAAAATGACTATTAACAGAGACTTAGTCAACTATCATGAATGAGAACCAACTATTGTTTTACTGTGTTACAGGGAGTATAGATTAGCTCATGATTATGAAAAGCTTTGAAAGTGTCACATACAAAAAAGCACAGGGTATCATAATGCATTTGCTTTGTGATAAAGATTGTAAAATCGAAGATGACTGCACCAATTATGCAGAAAAATATTTCATCTTGAAACAAAGACAAAGCATATATCTTAAAGGAAACAGAAATGAATGGTAAACTGTTGTTTCTACAAATTACCTCTACCTATCTCAAAGTCACACATTATTGTTAGGAAACTTTATGGCCTCAAACTCTATAAAATGGGATATTTGAATACAGAACATCTTACTAAACATCAATTTGCAACAGGAACAAGATCTTTGAAAGAGGAAATATTGTCCTGGTGCTGGCACAGGTTGTACCAATCTAGAGAGAGAGAAAAAAATTAGCTTTCCCCGTAGAAACTACAAGTTTCCAAAGTACAATATTGCAAAAGATGCTATCTAGACTAGAGGTTACATTATTAATAGGTTAAATTTAAAATATTTCCTCTTACATAGCAACACAATTTCATCTGCAACATAGCTGGTTCCAGTGAAGAATACAAAGTTCTTTGAAGAACCAAATCATCATAATGGAACATAAAGATAAGTAGGAAGCAGAGGTAATTTGAAAATGGAGCTGGATTATTGACTTCAGACTATTTTTTTTAATAGGATGCAATATGAAATAGGTTTCTGTTGTATCAATAATTCACCTAGAGAAATGTGATAGAGGAAACAAAGCAATAGTGATAGTAATTTTCTTACATTAGAATGTGAGCTAAAACAAAATTATTAAGCTTAAAAAGAAGAGAACTGCAGTAATGCTTATCCTAGGTTCTTATTTTATAAAGAGTGTTACTTTAGGATTCGATTATTTAAGTATTTAGAAACAACTTTTTCATACTTCTCTGGACTAGGTTTTCAGGCTGAAGTTGACAAATGCATTGAACTGGGACTTTACAACAGGTACTGAGAAAATCATAAGAAAGAGAAAGATGAATAAGACCAGACACTTCCCTCACAACTTTTGGAGATGTAAATGTAAGTATAGTGGAAGTATATATAGACTGGTGCGAGCGTTCTAAGTAGCAACCTGTAAGTTAATCGAATTGGAGAAATAAATGTAATGCAATCATGTTCCTCCTAGGTATATGTTAGGGGAATTTTTACATGGGTCCATTAAAAAGCATAGTATTAAGAGGTGGGACCTTTGGAAGTAATTAGAGTTTGAGGGTGGAGCCCGCATGAGTGGGATTAATACCCTTAAAAGAGGAGACACGAGAGAAATGATCCCTCTCTCCACCATGTACGGTCATAAGCAGGAAGAAGGCTGTCATCAAGGACCCAACCATATCGGCACCTTGATGTCAGACTTCCAGCCTCCAGAACCACGATAAATAAATGTCTGCTGTTTAAGTCACCCAGTCTGTGGAAACTTGTTATAGCAGCCCACACTAAGATAATCATGAACTACTTCATGCAGTAGGGCCTCCAATATTTGCTGAATGAAATAGCTAACACAATGATATGCCCTCAGTGTAATTCTGGAAACACCCACAGTCCATTTTCTTAGTATTTCCACTGTCAGCCTATCCCCAAAGCCTCACTGTTGTTACCTCCCTTTTGTCTGATGACTGCACCCCAGTCCAGTGAGGCTGGTGCCATTGCATTCGGCAGTAAAACGGTCTTATCTGGAGTGACTCTGAAGTATGCTTTGGTGCATCTTTGTGTGTCTCATGTTCATTTCCTTTTAGGAACTCATCATACTTTGCTAAAATCTGTTAATATCCTCCTTGCTCTCTTCTGGTACCACAGAGAGATGCGTAAGTTTTTCCCCCAAATATCTCTGTTCTTGGGTTATATCATTTCACATGCAATCTGTACCTTTTTCTTGACAAAACTATCTTGCCCAAGTTCTCAGTCTAACCATTAGTCTCCTTGTTCTACTGATGTCTGTCGATTAATAGCAGGTCTGCCCCTCTATTCAGGTATTTATTCCCAAGTATCTGCATGAAGGACTCTTATCTCTTTGGAATTTGTTCATCAAGACTTTCTTGCTACTGTTCTTTGCAATCCCCATAGAAAAACATTATTTTTATTTCTTTTGCATTTTTATTACCACAGGAATGAAAGTGTTTCACATCTGTTACACTCTAACCTGATACTGAAATGTCTGGTTTGTTTTAATAGAAACACTGACAAAGCATTATCTGTTTACCAACCATTATAAACTAATAATTTTTGCTTTTTAATATATTTTAATTCATATTTTGGTTATTTATCCCCTTTATTGTCTTGCAAACAATTTTTTTCTATTAAAAATTTGACATAATGCAAAAATAGGGAAAATGTTTATGTTATACTTGTCAATAAAATATTCTTACTAACTATAAGACAAAATGTTTTTAGATTTACTTTTAAAATATCCATTTTTGTGATCATTTATTGTAATTATATATGCATGTACAATATTTAGTATGTATTGTATTTATGTTATTCTTCCAGCTCATTACAAAAATCTATTAATTAAATTTTTCAATAAAATTATCAAATCTGTTGAATTTTATTTGCTGATTTTGAAACAAGTCATTAAGTAAAAAAGAAAGTGTTAAGCATATGATGCTTATTTAGGAAATTAAATCAATAGACATTTGTGATATTATATGGAGTACTATTGAGAGAGAGAGTGAGGTTTCTGGATCTGGCAATTAGAGGGCAGTAATTCTTTGAAATATATAAGTATTATAGAAAGACATAAGTTATTCTTAAAAGGGTTAAAGATGGTCAGATCAGTAGGTGGCAGGGTATAAAATATAACCCAAATTGCTTCTATCATTCTTTTTTTCACATAAGACTTAAATGAACTCAACAAGCTATGGGAGCAAATTTTGGACAGGAGATACAGATTTTGTGAGTCATTAGCTTATAGAAGCTAATTGACTTTGAGTCTATGGCTATGCCAATTAAAAATAATGTCAATTTCAAATGAACTATTCAAGACATACCATAATTGCATTAATACGATTCTCATACAGAAACCCTAACGTTTTTAATAATTTCCAGATGACATATCCATTTCCTTTGACATGATATGTTTGGTTTCTGGGTCTCATCATAGAATATGAAAGGCCCTCTTTTTTCTTCTCTCCTTCCCTTTTTCTCCCCATCTTTTCTTCTTCTTTCCTTGCCTCTTTTCCTTCCCTTCTTCCTCCCCATCCAGTAATATTCTAATAAACACTTATAACACAAATTCCCAAGCCTGAAACTAGAAAACTGACTGATTACATATATATATATATATATTTAAATAAATATTCCTCATTCTATCCCCTTGTCTTCCCCCTGTGAAGTAGCCATTCTTTTGAAACCCACATTCAATTTCTTGTTGTACCTTTTCTTCATAATGGATATTCCAGTTGTTTCCAGTTTCAGGCAAGTATGAATAGTTGTACTATGAGTATTTGTTACAATGTATGGTATCCCATCATGAAACTGGGATGGCTAATTTGGCTGATTTCATGTGTCAATTTGAGTGGGTATTGGGTACCTAGATTAAACACTGTTTCTAGGTCTGTCTGGGTGGGAAGTTGTTTCCAGATAACAGTAGTATTTGAATTAATGACTCAGCAGAGTAGACTGGCCCTTCTAATGTGGGCAGACATCATCAATCCCTTGAGGGCTTGGACAGAACAGGAGGTGAGGAAGGAGGACTTCATCCCCTTTTTCCTGCCTCACTGAGCTGGACATCCTGTTTCATTCTCTCCTGCCCTTGGACTGGGATTGACATTAGTGCCTTTTCTATTCTCAGGCCTTCGGGCTCCACCTGAGTTGTACCACTATGTTTCCTGGGTCTCCAGTTTGCAGATGGCAGATTATAGGACTTCTCAGCTTCCATAATTGCATGAGTCAAATCCTCGTATTAAATCTCAATCTCTCTCAGCATACCTGCACATGACTGGATTTTCTAGATTATGTGGTAAATTTATGTCCATTTTTAGTAGGTATTGAGAACTCTCCCATGCTAGTTGCTGAGTTACATTCTTGCTAGTAGTATGTGAGAATCCCAACTGCTCCATCACCTCATCAACATGAGCGTTATTCAACTTTAAAATTTTTTCTTTGACTAAATGTTTAATGATATTCTAGTGTGGGTTTTAGTTGCATTTCCCTAATGACTAATGAAGTTGAAGACTCTTTTTTTTGCTATTGTTTATTAGCCTTTTTGATGTGACTTTTTTCTTGTGAAGTATCTGTTCAAGTCTCTTGGTCTTTTGCTTATAATTTGTCTACCTTTTCCTTACAGATTTATAAGAGTTCTTTATAATTTATGGATGAGTCCATCATTCTTATATTAAATTTGAATTATAAGGAAGCCACATGTACCAGTTTTCCCATTATAGTTTATCGTGTGTATATGTTTGTGTGTATCCTGCATGAGATACCTCTTTCTCTCTCAAGATCATAAACGTATTTTTCATATTTTGCCACAAACTTTAAACTTTAATCCAAGGAAATCTTTTCTTTTTTCCAGTCGTGATTTTATCTTAATTAATTGAAAAGTTTTCTATTATTTTTTCTGGTTTTGGTTTGGTTAGAGTATGGTTGGTGTGAGGGGGCGATATCAAAAGCTTCTTACTGAACCACTTTGAATTTAGAATCTATTTCCTTAGTCAATCTCATTTCAAATCATAGCTCTTAAAACTATTGATATGGTGATGATTCTCAAATTTATCCTAGATAGTCTGTCACACTTTTCAGATGAATTCTAATCTCATATATTTAACTGTTCATGGCAGCCCCAGTTGGCTGGGGTGGATATGAGGTCAGGGCTGTTTAAGATTTACAGTGAACAATTTACATAATCTCCACCTGTATACATGTAACAGCATGGAAATTGACCACATTACTTAAATATATTAAATAATTAGTTCACAAAATTAGATATTTCAACTATAAATGTATCTAAAATAATGCAATCTATCAAAACTGAACCTTTTTATTATTACACACAGGCATAGTACCTCTGGGTGGACATCTTCACTTTGTGGGTTAGGAGCTGCTTCTCTCTCTCACCCTTGGGAAACCACAGGCTGTCCCTGTGGAATGGGGTGGTCATGAGATCCTCACCAGACTCAGGTCCAGAGCCTCAGACTAGAGGCTAGAGACTTGATCTTCCACCACTAGAAGAGTCCTGAAACTTCATGTGTTCCTGTAGTGATCCATGTGTTACTTCATGTGCTCCTACTTTTATATTTAGTGAACCCTATTATGTCAGTCTCATATTTGAATAATGAACATGCTAATTCTGCTACTTCTACCTAAATGCTGGGAGGTTTATGTGTATGTAAACAACTCTGGTATGTTCATCAGAGAAGAGACTAGTGTATCTGGCTGTGCTACCCCCACCCATCTAATTATAAACTTTACCCATTTTCATATTAAGTTACATAATATCTTGATCCCTGTAAGGTGTTGTACTTCACTGACATAGGAAGCTCCTGTGGATTCATACTGGATACCAGGGCTAGAAGTGGAACTTAGAATCAACTTACATATAAAAGCCCTCTACAGCTATCTTTTGGAATTTCTAAATCTAACACGGCCATTGTAGAAATTTGAATTTTTCTCCTCTAATCTCATTCCTCCTCTAGCCTTCTCCATCTCAGTTACTGGCATCAATGTTCACTCTGCTTCATGAGCCAGAAACCAGGAGATATCCATAAATCCCTCAGATATTTTATATCCCACCTTTCCCCGTCTAAGCCACTAGTAAATCCTGTGATTCTCTCTTCATATATGTCAATCATACCTCCTCCCAACTACCACCCTCTTACTCTTAGTATAGACCACCTGAATTTCTCATCTAGATAGCTGTTCTTATCTACAGCTTTTCACACTTGCCCACCATGTAGTAATTCAGTCTCATACAACAGTTAGAATGGTAGTTTTAAAGGCAAACTAGAAAACTCCTCTTATACTTAACGTTTCCTATGTCTTGCCATTTGCATTCAACATAAAGTCCAAAATCCTTAACAGTCTAGAAAGCCATGCATAGATTGGTCTCTGCCTTTATCTCTTGCAACTTTCCCCTTAACTTGGTATGTTTTAGCCACACTGGTCTCTTCTGAGTAGCTTAAAAGCGCCTAGCTCTTTTTTTATGTAAAGACTCCATGTTGATTGTTTCTCTGCCTCCAGCTCTTTTCATAGTTAACGTATTCATATCCTTCAGGTTTTGTGTTAAAAATGTTCTCTGGCCTGTCACTTATTTGCCGTCATAATAACCCACTTATTTTATTAATAGTATTTAAGGAGTTATTATGTTTGTTATAAAAACATAAGCATGCCTGAAATCTGTATTTGAACTTTGAGGACTCATCTTCCTAGGATAAAAGGGGTTTTAAACTCAGTCCATCTTGGGATTTTTCTCCCTCAGGCTAAGAAAGATCCAAGGTACGCAGGAGGCCCTGTCATCATGGCTAACAGTCTGAGCCTTCCACAGGTGTGAAGACTAAAGAGCCTGTCTTCTCTGAGGACTGGTTTTCCCTTCCCAGGGTGCTGCAAAGGGCAGGCCTCCATTTCCACCCCTCCTGGGGCCTGCAGTCCTCTCGCCTTCCAACCTCCCTGAATTGTCTTTCTTCTCAAGGTAGGTCTTCCCTTCCTGGTTTTACAGACACACATCCTGTCGACTTTCCTTTTTGAGCACCTGGCATAATTTGCTCAATTACTTTTGGCATTTGGAAACAAAAGCTAGGAAGACAGCTGTGTATTAGCCTAGTTTTAACTTTTTTCCCTGACTCAAACTTCCCCGGGACACTAATGTGGAAAGAAAAGGGGAAAACATACGGCTAAAAAAAAGAGTAAACTAATATCTTAAAATATTACCCTACAAAATATCATCATCATTATTAAGTGTTGGGCTGATTTGTTTATTGCCTATTCCTGAATAGGCTGGGAACGCCCTGAATGAGGGGAGGGGCCACGTCTGTCTTGTTCAGCATTTATCTTTAGTGCCTGGAACATGTAATATGTAATCAGTAGACATTTGTTGAATCCATGAATTAATGTGGAAATAGTCTGCTTTAGCCACTTTACTAATGGACTGTTAAATCTATGGCGATCTTTCGGATGTAGCTCGCAAAAGCTCACCAAAATTAAGCCACCTGGAATCCTATCAGGTTATGATCATTCTTTTGAATCAAAAGATTCAATGGTCTTTTATTAACATGAAAACATTCTCAGAAGAATTGAAAGCTGAATCTGTTAGAAATTTTAGCCAAATCAGTTTACATTTTCCAAGGCAGTGCCTTACAGAAAAGCAGCACAGGCTGAGCACCTAGAAGACAAGGGATTTGCAGAGAGGAGGGGGCTTGGAGAAATCCACTTCTTTCCAGGAATGCATTCTTTCTAAGCTTGTAGCCATGAGCAACCATCCGGGAAATAGGTCTGCATGTGTGTGTGCACACCCACACCCAAAACCTATCATCACCCAAGGTAGGAGGGCTCATAACATACATCCCAGGGTTGGTGGGTCATTTTGTAAAGGACAGCATCATCAAAGGCAGTTATAACATAAATAGAAAGTAATCAGAAGCTACATAAATAGTATAATTACATAAATTCATAGTTGATTATAAAGCCATTCATGGACAATATTAACAGTTGACTAATGTCTATTTCATTTTTATCACTGAGAAGGAGTCTATTTTGTTCCTATCTTAGAATATATAGTATTTATCCCAAATTTGAATATTACATTAAGGAAAAGTATATTTTATTAAGCATTTACAATGTTCTATGTAATATTCTGGACTTTTATGTATACTATCATTTAATTCTCACCATAATCCAGTTCAAAATTTTATTTTCTTTATTTTATATTTCATCCTCTCACCAAAAGCACAAAATGATTACTGGTATTCTGTTGAACTGATACTTTGAAGAGGTTAACAAAGATCTAAGTCCAAGAAGAACAAATGTAATTGGATTAAAATTTTAATTTGGCACATTTGTTCAAAATTCATTCAAAATGTTTCAAGACTAGAATAGTGGAGACCTGGGTTACAACATTTTGTTCACAAGTGACCAAAGAGTTTTAGTCACCTATAAACTCAATATAAGTCAATAGTGTCATGGAACTGTCAAAAAACTAATGTAAATGTTATTATTCTAATAGAAGACTGGTGTCTCATCAAGGATTAAAATAATCCCATTGGAGTCTCTGCTGGTCCATATAAATTTGTGGTAATGGATACTGTTTGGACACTATTACCAGAGGGTCTTTTACAAACTAGAGTGCATCAAGGAGAGGGCAATCAGGATTTGGGGGAGGAAATCTTACTTGGTTAATGGTTGAAAGAACCAGCAAATATTTAACTAAAGAAAGAGAAGGGGACACAATAGGAATATTCAAATAACAACAAAGTCATAATAGAATACTAGCTCTTTTTAGCTATTTTATTGCTTCATTTCATTTAACCCTCACTGTAATCCTGTGGGGTTGGTGCTATAATGGTTCCATTAAAAGATTTGAAAAAGAAACAGTGTCAGAGAATGTAGGTAACTTCCTCAGATCTGATTTCAAATATTTGATGATTATGTTAAATTACGTTAACTTAATTTTTTTATGCCTACCAAAGCAAATTCTTACTCCAAGACTGGTGGATTGTAATCCAAGCTAGATTAACAGAGATAAATATTTTGGTTTGATATTTAGAACAATCAAAAAAACACAAACTTTCTAGCAATTAGAAGCATTCAAGAATGGAATGAATGGTCTTCCTTGTGAGACTGTGAATTCTTCCTCCCTGGAAGTCACCTGTCAAATGGAAAATGGAACTGTTTGGGGAGGACAATTATGTAAATGTCCTAGGAGTCTAGGGGGGAAATGTAATATGAAATATTAAGTATGAATTCATTCTGAGGAGATTTTGTACTGTGTAGGTTATCTCCTGTGGAAGGCAAGTCCCAGAGTCCCTCTCTTCCTACAGTTTTCTGATCTGCCCTTTCTTTTCATTCTCAGCCCCTCCATTATTTACCATTCATTATGCTACTATTTGGGATCCCTGGGAATTCTGCCTGGTCCCTGGCCTCAGGCAGCTCACACTTTTGTCTACGTAAGTACATGATTTTTCTATGGTGCCATGAATTCTGAAAAATACATGGGGATCAAATTCTGAGAGAAAGAGAACAGAGCCCATTACTATCTCCAAGCGAATTCAGTCAGAGGGAGGAAAAGTATTCATAGAAGAGAGTGTGACTTTATTATGGGAAGGAGTGTAAAAATCTGCCAGGTGGAAACAAGAGGAGTAAGGCATTTCAGCTGCACTTCAGCCCATAGATATGAAAGCTATGGAGATGAAAGGAACTGCAAATAATTAAGTATGATTGGAGAAGAGAGGCCCAAGGAAACAGAAGTATGTTGCAGGTCACAAAGGGCACGCTAGGGATTTGGGGCTTTACCCTATGGGTGATGGGAACAATTGAAGGGCTTTTAAGGAGGGAAACTATGCAAAATTCTGAAAGTAGATATTCTGGAAAAATATAGAAGGCATTTCTATGGTTTGGATTATCTTTCCCCTTTTTCCTCTCTGTTATTGGACATAATAAAACATCAACTTGAGTACATTTCTAACTTCACAATAATCAGCCTTCTGAGGAACATCCATGACAACATATATTTCAGAAAATATTTTTCTTGAACCTATTTTGTTTTGATGCTTCTTACAAATGCCCAGTGGCAGCTAAGAAAGGAGGAACTGAACTACTTTCAACCAGGTTAAAATTTCAGCCTCTGTAAATGTTAGAAGCAGCTTTCTCTGGTGGGAAACATATGGGCAAACTTTACAAGTTTTGCTGCATGCCTTTTCCATAATAAGGCTTCCTTTGTCCTTGAACATTGCAGCATTCCTTCTGCCCAGCCTGCAGCTTGTCCAACCAGGCAATCCAACTCGTCTGTATAGTTGGCCCTGTTCCCAGGACACTGCTCAACTCCTGTGGTCAGAGTGGCCCTTGTGAGTTAGTTCTGTATCTCTGCTAGTGAGTTTCCCCATGGTTGCATTGCATTAGGCAGGGAAAGCTTCTGGGGCTCTAGCCTTCCATGTAACACTCAGAAGTGACACTGACCTCAGCACAGGTCAGTAATGACAGGGGTAAGAAGAATAATACAGACCTCTCAAAAGAGATAACTGCAAATTAACCTCATAATTTAAAAAAACACTATTCCATCTAATCCCACTTTCCCCACTGAGCCCACCCTCCATTAGAAATATAACAGAAACTGCCCATCTCTCTTTAGTCCTAATTGACTTCCACATTTTGTGCCATCTCCCTCCTTAGATAGGCCTCTGTATGTACAATACACATTTCTGCCATGAACTCTTCTAATGAAAACCTTTCCATGGCACTTGACAACAAGCTGGTCACAATGTAAGTGTATTCCAGTAACATTTTAATACCAGCGTTTCTTAATATAGTTTTTTAAAAAGCTTAAATGTCTTCCTCTCTCTTAAATGTGTGATGCAATTCATACAAATATGATGGTAAAATATTTTATGGGGTTCTGTGTGCTTTTTTTTATTTAGACTCATACTCGGCAAACCTGAATTTACACACTTGAATTTTCTTTAGGACCGCCTCCTATTTATTTTCCTTTTCCTCAGACCTCTGAACTACTATTTAGAGGTAAACAACTACATAACTAAAGAAGAGCTTTCATTTGCTCTCAAATAAATGGTTTTCTGATTTCACCCTTGGAAATGTGTGAGATAAGTGTCTAGAACCAGCAACAGCAAAACCAGTCTTAGAGGTGAACATGTCAGGCCAGCAGTTGGATGGGAGAAGGAAGGTACTTAGGCTGTACATTTGCACTTGACATGGATGGAAGTTATGAACACTAACCAACGCCATCTCTAATTACTGCTGTGATTAGTATCGAAGAATTGGGCCCCAGGAGGCTTGCTTTCCTAAAAAAAGTAAACTGCCATATGTTGCAACATTTTTTGTGCAGTTCTCATAGGTTATTAAGGATTTCTCTGTCCTAGCCATTGTCCTATCAAATTTCCCTTTATTTTAAATGCATTTCTAAAGAAGCAAGATTTCCCACTTGTTCCTCATGGAACTTTTTGAAAAATAAACTGCCATTTCATTTTGTAAAGAAGTCTTCTCTTCTTATTCTAAAGGTGTATGACTAAAATGGTATTTATTTAAAGACCAAACAGAAGGAAGAAGAAGGTCTGAGAGAAGCCTCAAGGCCTTTTCTCACCATGGAGTCTGTTTGTCAAACAGCGTTTCAGTAATTAATACAGTTTAATCCTGCTGGATCAAATATTTTCTGCTGAATAAAATATTTCTCTGTAACTTTCAATTTAAATGTGAGAGACCAAGGTTCCTAAACACAAAGCAACATAAATTAGTGTAAAGCATACAGTATTAGAAACTAGGTCTCCTGATTATTATCTTATAGATGTGTTGTATCTTTTAAATAATATACCATATATAAAGGAGCTAGTATATGTTGAGTATAGGGATTTATCATGCTTTTATTTTCCTTCTAAACATTACTTTTTAAAATATTACCCTATATAGACTTTGGAATCTGCTCCAACATGAAAAGAGCTTGGAAGCCTTCACTCCCATTCTTAAAAAAGGAACAAGTTGAACAAACTGAAAGTTAATAACTTTTCTTGGCGGGTGAGATCAGAGTCAGAGCTGAGATTTTACTTTCTGGGGACAGAAGCCTCAGGAGCCATATTTTGATGAATTGTTGGATACTAAGTGTGAACCAGTAAGAGCGTGAGATACTCCTGAAGACCACAGTTTTAGGGGAGTCCCACATTTTCATGGGCTTTACCTTCAGAAACCTCATTAAGTTCTCATGCTGAAGATTTGAAATGACCTCCCGCTTGCAATTCAGGGAAGGTTAGAGCAACCATTGCCAAGTATTCCCAGAGCATTCTGCATACCAAAGACCTTACCAGAACTTCATCCCACTTGAGTGTAGGGCATTTTTTTCTCATTCCAGTCCCCTCTATTCCTCCTGTCTCGGCTAAGCAGGGGAAAACCTAGGAAACACTGATGACGATGATGCCACAGCCGAAGGGCAGAGGTCAACTGAGACATGCTCATAGATTTGTAGAGCACTCCCCTTTCCCCATTCCTTACCACCACGCCAACGGGGCTCTGGTATAACAGTGGATTACATATAAAAGAGTTGTGAAACACAGATTCTTTCTGAGAAGAATTGCTTAGTGAAGACCAAGGTCAACAGGGGAGACAAAAGCAAAGACACTAGAGGAATTTAAAGCCTTTGGAACCAAGAGCTACAGTCAGAGGAACATGAAATTTCACACTAAAGGTTTATTACTTCAGTTCCTATTATCTTGTATATCATGTCTGGCTTAAAAAAAAATTTACAAGGCATGCTAAAAGGTAAGAAAAAAAAAGTCTGAAGAGACAAAGTAAACAGCAGAGCCAGGCTCAAGTATGATATTGTCAAACAAGGAATATAGAATAACTATGATTAATATATAAGGACTCTAATGGCAAAGTAGACAACAGACAAAAACAAGTATAAATGTAAGCAGAGAAATGGGACTCTAAGAAAGAGTAGTCGAAAACACTATAACAGCGATAAAGCCCTTTGGTGGGCAGATCAGTTGACTGACATGGCATGAAGACATGTCAAACCAAAAAAAAAAAGAAAAAAAAAGAATCAATCAGTAAATAAATTCAAGGACTGTGGGATAATTTTTCAAGTTATATATGAAATTGGAATACTGGGGAGAATAAAAAGAGAACAGAGCAGAAAAATCTTTAAAGGCAGAGCAGTTCCCCAAATGAATGACAGACACTGAATCATAAATCCAGGAAGCTCAGATAACATGATGAGCTTGATAAAGACCAAGAATACACACCTAGATGTTTATTCAAGCTGCAGGAAACCAAAGAAAGAAAAGGTCTTGAAAGAAATCAGGAATAAAAGAGAAACCAAACCAACCTTATCTATAGAGGAACAAGGAAAAATCAGAGAAAACTTCTTTTCAGGAATTGTGCAATCAAGAAGAAAGTAGAAAATGAAGTGCTGGAAGAAGAAAAGACTGATGTAGGATTTTATATTCAGTGAAATTATCTTTCAAAAGTGAAGTAAAAATTGACTTTTTCCTACAAAAAAAACTTGAAGGAATTTACCATCTGCAGATTTATTCTACAAGAAATGTTAAATTAAGTTCTTTAGGTTGAGAGAGATGTTATAGTACAGAAACTTAGGCCTACATAAAAATAAGAGGAATGTTGGGAGAAAGACTAAATGAAGGTAAAATCATTTATCTTATTTCATCTTTTATTTCTCTTATTCTTAGTTGATCTAAAATGTAAATGTTTGTTTGGAATGATAATAGTAACAATGTATTGAGTGATGACAGCATATAGGTAAATTAAATGAATGCCAACGATATTATAAGATATAAAAAGGAGGAACTGGTGATGCTCTGTTATAAGGTACCTGTGCTATGATGAAGTGGTATAGTGTTATTTGAAGGTAGACTTAGATTAATTAAAAATGCATATGACAAACACTAGGGCAACCACTTAATTTTTTAAATGAAGAATTATAATTGGTATGCTAAAAGGAGATAAAATGGAACAAATAAAAATAATAAAGGCAGAAAATGAGAATTAAAAAGAAACAAAGAACAGATACAGCCAGTGGAAAAACAGTTATAAATATGGGAGATATTGATCCAACTATATCACTAATCACTTTAAATGTAAATGGCCTAAATATACCATTTAAAAGTACAGATTGTCTGACTGGACAAAAAAAGAACCCAATTATGTATTTGCCATAATTATAGTTTATTTACAAGAAATCCACTTGTAATATAAACCACAGATAAATTAAAAGTCAAGGGATCACAATAAAGGGTTGACATCCAAAATATATAAAGAGCTCACACACCTCAACAAAGAAAAAGCAAATAATCCAATTAAAAAATGGGCAGAGGAGCTGAATAGACAGTTCTCTAAAGACGAAATTCAGATGGCCAACAGACACATGAAAAGATGCTCCACATCGCTTGTCATCAGAGAAATGCAAATTAAAACCACAATGAGATATCACCTCACACCAGTAAGGATGGCTACCATCCAAAAGACAAACAACAACAAATGTTGGCAAGGTTGTGGAGAAAGGGGGACCCTCCTACACTGCTGGTGGGAATGTAATTAGTTCAACCATTGTGGAGAGCAGTATGGAGGTTCCTCAAAGTGCTCAAATTAGAAATACCATTTGACCCAGGAATTCCACTTCTAGGAATTTGCCCTAAGAATGCAGCACTCCAGTTTGAAAAAGACAGATGCACCACTATGTTTATCGCTGCACTATTTACAATAGCCAAGATATGGAAGCAACCTAAATGTCCATCAGTAGATGAATGGATAAAGAAGATGTGATACATACACACAATGGAATATTACGCAGCCATAAGAAAAAAACAAATCCTACCGTTGGCAACAACATGGATGGAGCTAGAGGGTATTATGCTCAGTGAAATAAGCCAGGCGGAGAAAGACAAGTACCAAATGATTTCACTCATATGTGGAGTATAAGAACAAAAGAAAACTGAAGAAACAAAACAGCAGCAGAAGCACAGAACCCAAGAATGGACTAATAGTTACCAAAGGGAAAGGGACTGGGGAGGATGGGTGGGAAGGGAGGGATAAGGGTGGGAAGAAAAGAAAGGGGGCATTATGATTAGCATGTATAGTGTTGGGGGGGCATGGGGAGGGCTGTGCAACACAGAGAAGACAAGTAGTGATTTTATAGCATCTTACTATGTTGATGGATAGTGACTGTGAACCGGGATGTGGTGGGGACTAGGTGAAGGGGGGAGCCTAGTAAACATAATGTCCTTCATGTAATTGTAGATTAATGATACCAAAATAAAAAAAAAAAAGTCAAGGGATCAGTAAGAAATCCTGTGTAGCTTAATACAGTACAGAAATCATATACAGAAACACTTGCATATATGTATATGTATATGTACATGTGTTAGTGTGCACACAGAGTTCTTTTCTCTGTCAGTTGGCAGGGCCTAGAATCAATGACACTCCAGTATCAACAAGCACACTTAGCACCATGATCTTGGTTTCTAATATTCTCCAATAAAAGGAAACTTGTATATTTGGAGAAGTGGCTCTTTCTAGAATGGAGCAAAAAATATACAAGGTGATCCTGGAGCATCTTGTAATCCTAGAAAGTCAGTAAATATTAAAAAAAACCCATAAATATGGGAATACATCAAAGTGGCACAGAGGCCAACTGAAAGAGCTCCTAATGGATGAAGTTGAAACACTTTGAACAGTAAAATAAGGTAGTAATGGCTTACAACCTAGATTATAAAATAAATATTCATGGGCCTATACTGATATTAATTAATTACTGGAAAATAAATAAATGGATGGAAGAGTCAAACAGGAGAATTCAAAATAATTTATGTAGCTACTCTGACTTTGAGGAGGTGAAGTGTAACTCCCCACTCGTAAGGTTCTCAGTGACAGAGTTTCCTTCCTTTAAGTATGCAAAGGAAGGGGGAAAAAAAGAACTTTACGGTGGAGAAACAAATAAGGATTATCTCCGTCAAGTAATCAAGGTGAGCATCAACAGAGATAAATCATGTTGATATCATGTAAATATGATATGATGTAATGAGAGTGGCATTTAACTCTGAGTTATTCTCCAAAGAAAGCATAACTCAGTCTCATTATTAGAAAAACATCAAACAAATTCCAGTGGAGGGACATCTATCAAATGCCAAAGTCAAGGCGTCTGAGAACCTGGGTCAGCCAAGAGGAGCCTAAGCAGAATGTAGTGGCTGACTGTGACGGAGGGCCATGGACGGGACGGAAAACGGACACTAGGTTAAAAGGAAGTCTATCTGAATAAAGTGTAGGCTCTTGCTGATAATAAATCAGTATTGAGTCATTAACTGTAACAAATTTACTATACTAACATAAGATGTTAATAATATGAGACGCTAGATACTGGGGTATATGAAAACTATGTTCTCAATTTCCCTTTGTATATGAAACTAAATGAAATAAAAGTAACTAAATATCTAAATAAACTGAATTTTAAAAAACTAAAATATATTAACAAAAACAAACTAAAAAATAAACAAGCTAAAATAAGCCCTATTAAAAAACAAATTGCCCTGTAAGGAGCTCAATACCTAGCTTATGAATCCTTCTTGTGCAACTTTAAGCAGCAGCAGATTTCATGTCTGTGTGCTGATGGCCATGTCAGAGTATACTTACGGCAATGTTACCCTTCTCAGCATTTGCCGTTCAACCATGTGGAAAGTCATTCATGAAGGAACTTTAAAAAATAAATTACCAATTGTGGAGTTTTTGATTATCTTCCATTGACATGAGGGGTGCCACAGTTCAGCAAAATGCTCAGGGCAGTGTCTTTTGCAATGCCAGAGCGTATCAGTTGGAGTATATCTCTTTCCATTAACATTCCTGGGGTGCAATAAAAGGAAGGGTAAAAAAGTGTGTTAAAGTTGATACCCACAATAATAGCTTAAATGATGACAGTTTTTTTCCAATATATATGTATATGTCTCATAATATAAAACATTTTTGTATTAAAATATTTGTGTATCATATATTAGAAGAAAAACAAAAGGTTATGAGTGTGTATAAAAATTTGGATTATTTTCCACCTGCTGGGTTAGAATTGTAGTTTGTGAGTTGCACATTTTAAGGTAGCCCCATTGTTTAAGAATCACGCTACTAATTGTTGTAAATCATGTTTGCACAATTTAGGCAAAACGCCTTCTTTTAAAGGCAGCAAAATCAATTTATTACCCAGCAATGGGCAGTAAATGGCTCCTGTATTGTAGACAGAGTATTGTAATTGCTCATGCGACTCTTGTGGCGCAAATTATGCTATTGGCCTTTGCTGCACTGGCAGGTGTTGCCCTGAGGGACTGCTACCTATTCTTTCAAAAACCCACTAATGTAAAGCCAACAGCTATTCATATTTTCTGAAAATTTCCTTTTGGAAAATAAAAACCTGTGGAATTTACTGACTTCTAATGTGCTCTAATAAAACTGGATCTTATCCATCTGGAGGAGGTTGTTCTGTCTCTATTCCTTCCTCTGGAATCAGACCAGATCTGGATAGTTCTAACTATCCACCTCCCCCCTCGTTTTGCTCCTCTTGTCTCACTCTGTCTTACAGAGCAAAAATACATCAAGTGCTGTGTATATAAAGGAAAATCTAAATTGATATTTAATTCATCTAATTTTAGACTTATTGCATAATACACAGAAAACTTAAAAGCAATTAATTTGAAATTTTGTTTTCAGGTCTATAATGTTGAAAACATTAACTTTATGTCAAAATTTTGTGTAACCTGCAACGATCACCCCTTAGTACAGTTTCCCTGCTTCAACACCCAGACAAAGCAATCGATGTAGTCAGTTAAGCTAAAACTAGCTAAATGCAGTCAACTATATTTGTTATAACTATATTTGCACAGTTTTAGCTGTAACTCCTTTCCAGACAATGGAGATGCTATTTTGCATTCTGTTAATATATTGAAGTTTTTTCACATTTCCGGTATTGTGCCACTTTTCTACATAGTAGATAGGGAGAGAAAACTTCAGTGAAACCTAAACATCTCAAAGTTAATCATTTCTTAGCTTTATTATTTACAACAAACAGAGACTCATATTTTGTCCTTCGAAAGTTCCTTTGACTTTATGCCCTAATCATCTTAGATAAATGACTGCATATATTTCACACACAAGGCCTAAAACCCAAATGATACTCTGAACCGTCCTTTGTTAATTTCCTTTTGAGGAAATTACATTCTTTAATGCCCTTAATAAATCCTCTCTTTTTAGCCACACCTCCCATTGGGATTTTAAGGGTCAGGCTATAAATTAATTATTGAAGTAAAGTTTGTAAAGTTTTACATTGGTTTCAGACATACAGCATAGTAATTTAACAATTCTATACATTACCAAATGCTTATCAAGGTGAGTGTAGTTCCCTATTACTATACCAAGATATTACAGTATTATTGGTTAAGTTCTCTTTCTGTACTTCCATTCTTACAATTAATTTATTTCATAATTTGAAGTGTATACATCTTCATACCCTTCACATATTTCACCCATCCTTCCACACCCCTCCTAAGGTAACCAACAGTCTGCTGTCAGTATTTATGGGTCTTTTTCTTGTTTGCTTTATTTTTTTAGATTTCACATGTAAGTGAAATTATATGATATTTGTTTTTCTCTCTGCCTGACTTATTTCACTTACACAATACTTTTAGGTCCAATCTTGTTGCAAATGGTAAGAGCTCCTTCTTTTTATGGCAGAATAGTATTACATTGTGAATATGTACCACATCTTCTTTACCTATTCATCTGTTGATGGACCCACTTGGGTTACTGCTATATATTAGCTATTATAAGTAATACTGCAATAAACATGGTTGTTCATGTATCTGTTTGAATTAGTGCATGGTGTTTCTAATTTTAGTTTTTTGAGAAACCACTGGACTGCTTTCCATAGTGGCTGCACCAATTTATATTCCCACCAACAGGGTGCCAGGGTTCCCTATCTTCACATCCTTGCCAACCCTTGCTATTTCTTGTCTTGTTGATATGCCACTCTGATTGGTGTTATAAATTTAGAATCCTTGTTACTGACTAGAGCTCCCCCAAGTGAGTGTCAGTCTTTTCAATTCCATCAGATTTCCTGAAAGGAACTGCTATTCCTACTTTTCTGATTAGAATGAAGTTTAAGTCACCAGACTCAGGACTTGTGAGTAGATCACATTGGGTGATAAATGCTACTTTAAAAAGAAAATGGACCTTCCCCTTGAAAAATTCTATCTGCCCAGTTTGACACTTGGCATGTTGCACTATAATCAGGGCTCCAAAGGGCAAGCATCCTTGGCCATTGGATGTAATGACAAGTGTGGCACTTCCCATCAACTGTGACTTCTAGACAGAAGATACTTCCATTTGTCTCTGAACTTTTTATGACTCGAAAATCTCATAAACTGGGTGAGTCTCTCAGGATATCAACATGTCTTCTGACACCTCTTATATTAGCTATGGTTTAGAATCCTATATAAGAATATTTCCTGGATTGGCGGAGCCAAGATGGCGGCGTGAGTAGAGCAGTGGAAATCTCCTCCCAAAAACACATAGAGCTATGAAAATATAACAAAGAAAAATCTTCCTAAAATAGAGACCACAGGACACAGGACAATATCCAGACCACATCCACACCTGCAAGAACCCAGCGCCTTGTGAAGGGGGTAAGATACAAGCCCCAGCCCGGCGGGACCCGAGCGCCCCTCCCCCCGGCTCCCGGCGGGTGGAGAGAAACCGGAGCGGTTTTTTTTTTTTTTTTTTTTTTTGGCGAGCGCTTTTTGGAAGCCTTAGAGGGACGGGCCCCCGTTGCTGGGGAGGCAGGGTGGCGGGACCGGTGAGGAGGTGCCTGGGAACGGCGCCGGAGGACAAAGAATATCCCGCGTTTCTCCCTGCGAGACCTGGGGGCGGGTGCCTGAGACCGGTGCCTGAGGACGGAGGAGGTCGCGCGTTTTTCCCCTTTTTTTTTTTTTTTTTTTCTCTTTTTGGCGAGCGCTTTTTGGAAGCCTTGAAGGGACGGGGACCCCAGTGCTAGGGAGGCACGGTGGCGGGACTGGTGAGCGGGTGGCTGGGACCGGCGCCTGAGGACAAAGAATATCCCCCGTTTTTCCCTGCGGGACCGGTGGGCGGGTGCCTGAGACCGGCACTTGAGGACAGAGGAAATCGCGCGTTTTTCCCCTTTTTTTTTTCTCTTTTCTGCGAGTGCTTTTTGGAAGCCTAAAAGGGACAGGGACCCCGGTGCTAGGGAGGCAGGGCAGTGGGACTGGTGAGCGGGTGCCTGGGACCGGCACCTGAGGACAAAGAATATCCCGCATTTTTCCCTGTGGGACCGGTGGGTGGGTGCCTGAGACCAGCACCTGAGGACGGAAGAAATCGCGCGTTTTTCCCCTTTTTTTTCTCTCTTTTTGCCGAGTGCTTTTTGGAAGCCTTGAAGGGACAGGGACCCCGGTGCTAGGGAGGCAGGGCGGCGGGACTGGTGAGCGGGTGCGTGGGACCAGTGCCTGAGGACAAAGAATATTGAGCGTTCCTTCCCTGCGGGACCGGTGGGTGGGTGCTTTTTGGAAGCCTTGAAAGGACAGGGACCCTGGTGCTAGGGAGACAGGGCAGCAGGACCAGTGAGCGGGTGCCTGGGACCGGCACCTGAGGACAAAAAAAAAAAAAAAAAAAAATCGCTTGTTTTTTCCTTTTTTTTCCTTTTTTTTTTCTCTTTGTTTCTGTTCCCTCTCTCATTGTTGCTGCTGTTGTTTTGGTTTGGAGAGTGCTTTTTGGAAATCTTAAAGGGGCAGGACAGGTCACTTAGACCAGAAGCAGGGAATCTGGGGATCTCTGGGCACTCTAACCCCCTGGGCAGCAGGGAGCACAGAGGCCCCTTACGGAGATAAATAGTCTCCTGGCTGCTCCCCCTCCAACGGGGCTCCACCATTTTGGAGGAACAGCCCCAGCCAGGCCAAGCCCACAGCAACAGCGGAGATAAACCCCAAAGCAACTGGGCAGGAAGCAGAAGCCCTGTCTGCGCACAGCTGCCCAGCACAAGCCACTAGAGGTCGCTATTCTCCCAGGAAAAGGCTACAAACCAACAAGAAGGGAAGCTCTTCCAGCGGTCACTTGTACCAGCTCTGCAAACTATCTCTATCACCATGAAAAGGCAAAACTACAGGCAGACAAAGATCACAGAGACAACACCTGAGAAGGAGACAGACCTAACTAGTCTTCCTGAAAAAGAATTCAAAATAAAAATCATGAACATGCTGACAGAGATGCAGAAAAAAATGCAAGAGCAATGGGATGAGATGCAGAGAAAAATGCAAGAGCAGTGGGATTAAGTCCGGAAGGAGATCACAGATGTCAGGAAAGAGATCACAGAAGTGAAACAATCCCTGGAAGGATTTATAAGCAGAATGGATAAGATGCAAGAGGCCATTGAAGGAATAGAAGCCAGAGAACAGGAACGTATAGAAGCTGACATAGAGAGAGATAAAAGGATCTCCAGGAATGAAACAACACTAAGAGAAATCTGTGACCAATACAAAAGGAAAAACATTCGTATTATAGGGATACCAGAAGAGGAAGAAAGAGGAAAAGGGATAGAAAGTGTCTTTGAAGAAATAATTGCTGAAAACTTCCCCAAACTGGGGGAGGAAATAATCGAACAGACCATGGAATTATACAGAACCCCCAACAGAAAGGATCCAAGGAGGACAACACCAAGACACATAATAATTAAAATGGCAAGGATCAAGGACAAGGAAAGAGTTTTAAAGGCAGCTAGAGAGAAAAAGGTCACCTATAAAGGAAAACCAATCAGGCTAACATCAGACTTCTCAACAGAAACCCTACAGGCCAGAAGAGAATGGCATGATATACTTAATGCAATGAAACAGAAGGGCCTTGAACCAAGGATACTGTATCCAGCACGACTATCATTTAAATATGATGGTGGGATCAAACAATTCCCAGACAAGCAAAAGCTGAGGGAATTTGATTCCCACAAACCACCTCTACAGGGCATCCTACAGGGACTGCTCTAGATGGGAGCACCCCTAAAAAGAGCACAGAACAAAACACACAACATATGAAGAATGGAGGAGGAGGAATAAGAAGGGAGAGAAGAAAAGACTCTCCAGACAGTGTATATAACAGCTCAATAAGCGAGCTAAGTTAGGCAGTAAGATACTAAAGAAGCTAACCTTGAACCTTTGGTAACCACGAATCTAAAGCCTGCAATGGCAATAAGTACATATCTTTCAATAGTCACCCTAAATGTAAATGGACTTAATGCACCAATCAAAAGACATAGAGTAATAGAATGGATAAAAAAGCAAGACCCATCTATATGCTGCTTACAAGAAACTCACCTTAAACCCAAAGATAAGCATAGACTAAAAGTCAAGGGATGGAAAAACATATTTCAGGCAAACAACAGTGAGAAGAAAGCAGGGGTTGCAGTACTAATATCAGACAAAATAGACTTCAAAACAAAGAAAGTAACAAGAGATAAAGAAGGCCACTACATAATGATAAAGGGCTTAGTCCAACAAGAGGATATAACCATTCTAAATATATATGCACCCAATACAGGAGCACCAGCATATGTGAAGCAAATACTAACAGAACTAAAGAGGGAAATAGACTGCAATGCATTCATTGTAGGAGACTTCAACACACCACTCACCCCAAAGGATAGATCCACCGGGCAGAAAATAAGTAAAGACACACAGGCACTGAACAACACACTAGAACAGATGGACCTAATAGACATCTATAGAACTCTACATCCAAAAGCAACAGGATATACATTCTTCTCAAGTGCACATGGAACATTCTCCAGAATAGACCACGTACTAGCTCACAAAAAGAGCCTCAGTAAATTCCACAATACTGAAATTCTACCAACCAATTTTTCAGACCACAAAGGTATGAAAGTAGAAATAAATTCTACAAAGAAAACAAAAAGGCTCACAAACACATGGAGGCTTAACAACATGCTACTAAATAATCAATGGATCAATGAACAAATCAAAATAGAGATCAAGGAATATATAGAAACAAATGACAACAACAACACTAAGCCCCAACTTCTGTGGGATGCAGCAAAAGCAGTCTTAAGAGGAAAGTATATAGCAATCCAGGCACACTTGAAGAAGGAAGAACAATCCCAAATGAATAGTCTAACATCACAACTATTAAAACTGGAAAAAGAAGAACAAATGAGGCCTAAAGTCAGCAGAAGGAGGGACATAATAAAGATCAGAGAAGAAATAAACAAAATTGAGAAGAATAAAACAATAGCAAAAATCAACGAAACCAAGAGCTGGTTCTTTGAGAAAATAAACAAAATAGATAAGCCTCTAGCCCAACTTATTAAGAGAAAAAGAGAGTCAACACAAATCAACATAATCAGAAATGAGAATGGAAAAATCACGACAGACTCCACAGAAATACAAAGAATTATTAAAGACTACTATGAAAACCTATATGCCAACAAGCTGGAAAACCTAGAAGAAATGGACAACTTCCTAGAAAAATACAACCTCCCAAGACTGACGAAGGAAGAAACACAAAAGTTAAACAAACCAATTACAAGCAAAGAAATTGAAACAGTAATCAAAAAACTACCCAAGAACAAAACCCCGGGGCCGGACGGATTTACCTCGGAATTTTATCAGACACACAGAGAAGACATAATACCCATTCTCCTTAAAGTGTTCCACAAAATAGAAGAAGAGGGAATACTCCCAAACTCATTCTATGAAGCCAACATCACCCTAATACCAAAACCAGGAAAAGACCCCAACAAAAAAGAAAATTACAGACCAATATCCCTGATGAATGTAGATGCAAAAATACTCAATAAAATATTAGCAAACAGAATTCAACAGTATATCAAAAGGATCATACACCATGACCAAGTGGGGTTCATCCCAGGGATGCAAGGATGGTACAACATTGGAAAATCCATCAACATCATCCACCACATCAACAAAAAGAAAGACAAAAACCACATGATCATCTCCATAGATGCTGAAAAAGCATTTGACAAAATTCAACATCCATTCATGATAAAAACTCTCAGCAAAATGGGAATAGAGGGCAAGTACCTCAACATAATAAAGGCCATATATGATAAACCCACAGCCAGCATTATACTGAACAGCGAGAAGCTGAAAGCATTTCCACTGAGATCGGGAACCAGACAGGGATGCCCACTCTCCCCACTGTTATTTAACATAGTACTGGAGGTCCTAGCCACGGCAATCAGACAAAACAAAGAAATACAAGGAATCCAGATTGGTAAAGAAGAAGTTAAACTGTCACTATTTGCAGATGATATGATACTGTACATAAAAAACCCTAAAGACTCCACTCCAAAACTACTAGAACTGATATCGGAATACAGCAAAGTTGCAGGATACAAAATCAACACACAGAAATCTGTAGCTTTCCTATACACTAACAACGAATCAATAGAAAGAGAAATCAGGAAAACAATTCCATTCACCATTGCATCAAAAAGAATAAAATACCTAGGAATAAACCTAACCAAGGAAGTGAAAGACTTATACTCTGAAAACTACAAGTCACTCTTAAGAGAAATTAAAGGGGACACTAATAAATGGAAACTCATCCCATGCTCATGGCTAGGAAGAATTAATATCGTCAAAATGGCCATCCTGCTGAAAACAATATACAAATTTGATGCAATCCCTCTCAAATTACCAGCAACATTCTTCAATGAATTGGAACAAATAATTCAAAAATTCATATGGAAACACCAAAGACCCCGAATAGCCAAAGCAATCCTGAAAAAGAAGAATAAAGTAGGGGGGATCTCACTCCCCAACTTCAAGCTCTACTACAAAGCCATAGTAATCAAGACAATTTGGTACTGGCACAAGAACAGAGCCACAGACCAGTGGAACAGATTAGAGACCCCAGAAATTAACCCAAACATATATGGTCAATTAATATTTGATAAAGGAGCCATGGACATACAATGGCAAAATGACAGTCTCTTCAACAGATGGTGCTGGCAAAACTGGACAGCTACATGTAGGAGAATGAAACTGGACCATTGTCTAACCCCATATACAAAGGTAAACTCAAAATGGATCAAAGACCTGAATGTAAGTCACGAAACCATTAAACTCTTGGAAAAAAACATAGGCAAAAACCTCTTAGACATAAACATGAGTGATCTCTTCTTGAACATATCTCCCCGGGCAAGGAAAACAACAGCAAAAATGAGCAAGTGGGACTACATTAAGCTGAAAAGCTTCTGTACAGCGAAAGACACCATCAATAGAACAAAAAGGAACCCTACAGTATGGGAGAATATATTTGAAAATGACAGATCTGATAAAGGCTTGACGTCCAGAATATATAAAGAGCTCACACGCCTCAACAAACAAAAAACAAATAACCCAATTAAAAAATGGGCAGAGGAACTGAACAGACAGTTCTCCAAAAAAGAAATACAGATGGCCAAGAGACACATGAAAAGATGCTCCACATCGCTAATTATCAGAGAAATGCAAATTAAAACTACAATGAGGTATCACCTCACACCAGTAAGGATAGCTGCCATCCAAAAGACAAACAACAACAAATGTTGGCGAGGCTGTGGAGAAAGGGGAACCCTCCTACACTGCTGGTGGGAATGTAAATTAGTTCAACCATTGTGGAAAGCAGTATGGAGGTGCATCAAAATGCTCAAAACAGACCTACCATTTGACCCAGGAATTCCACTCCTAGGAATTTACCCTAAGAACGCAGCAATCAAGTTTGAGAAAGACAGATGCACTCCTATGTTTATCGCAGCACTATTTACAATAGCCAAGAATTGGAAGCAACCTAAATGTCCATCTGTAGATGAATGGATAAAGAAGATGTGGTACATATACACAATGGAATACTACTCAGCCATAAGAAGTGGAAAAATCCAACCATTTGCAGCAACATGGATGGAGCTGGAGAGTATTATGCTCAGTGAAATAAGCCAAGCGGAGAAAGAGAAATACCAAATGATTTCACTCATCTGAGGAGTATAGGAACAAAGGAAAAACTGAAGGAACAAAACAGCAGCAGAATTACAGAACCCAAAAATGGACTAACAGGTACCAAAGGGAAAGGAACTGGGGAGGATGGGTGGGCAGGGAGGGATAAGGGGGGGGAAGAAGAAAGGGGGTATTAAGATTAGCATGCATGGGGGGGAGGGAGAAAGGGGAGGGTGGGCTGCACAACACAGAGAGGACAAGTAGTGACTCTACCACATTTTGCTAAGCTGATGGACAGTAACCGTAATGTGGTTGTTAGGGGGGACCTGATATAGGGGAGAGCATAGTAAACATAGTATTCTTCAGGTAAGTGTAGATTAAAAATTTTAAAAAAAAAAGAAAGAAAGAAAGAAAGAAAAGGGGGACTACTACTTAACAGGATAAAACTATTGGTAAATCAAAGATCAACGCATGCTTTAAATATCCTTAATGTTGATCACTTAAAGGGTGTCAGATGATCAGCTATGGAGGTACTCTTTTCTGATAATATTCCTTTCTCTTAATTTAAAAAAAAAAAAAAAGCAGTTACTGTGTGCTGACCTCCAATGAGTTCTGCACAGTGGTATAGAGGGCATGTCAAAGTGTGGGCAAAGGGTCTGTTTGTTTCTATGCAGGAGATCAAGGCCTAGCTTGGATACCCAGAAAATGAACTAAGATACGATATGATCATCAAAAAGCCTCCACAGGTATCCGGACGATGCTGCGGTTGTGGCCGCATCCAGCCCACCATCTCCTGGACTTGCCATAAGAATGAGGAGGGAGATGTCTAGGCTGGCATGTGCATACAGTGAGACAACGAATTTGACCGGATCTGTACTGTTGGAACTCAACCAGGAGTTGGGAGGGGTGCAAGTTGTAGCACCCCAAAATCTCATGACTATAGACTATCTATGGTTAAAAGAACATATGGGATGTGAACAGATCCCAGAAATGGGCTGCTTTAATTTGTCTGATGGTTCAAGTACAGTTGGACAATATCCATCATATCATAGATAAATTTTCACAAATGCCTAGGGTGCCTAAATGGTTTTCTTGGCTTCACTGGAGATGGCTGGTAATTATAGATTTGCTTTGTTTATGTCACTGTATTCCTATTATGTTAATATGTGTGTGCAAATTAGTTAGTAGTTTAAAACCTATACATACTTAAGGTACTATACAAGAAGATATGTCAAAGAAATAATCAATCCTCCCAAGTTTCCTTCATATGCTACATCTATAGCTTTTCTTCTTCCTTCCTAATTACAAACCTTAAATAGAATTCGTGCCTCATATCGAATTTACCGAGTATCATAATTCCTCCAGGTGGTAAAGATATCTCGAGACAAGTGCTGGGCATAGAAGCCACAGGGCATAAATCTGCAAAGAAGTAAAAAGCTAACCTTTGCAAACAATATGGCTTCTCTCTCACTTACCAACTTTACATTTCCCTGTATGGCCCCGGAAGATGACTGGTTAGCCAGAGACGGGTAAGATTCCTCAAGGGAGGAACAACCTAAGACAGGCACAGTCGCAGGGGGGCCATCAGGTGAGAATTTGGGGATCAACAGAGGTGAGGCTCAGAACCTCACCCCCCCTGCTTTGAGAGAAATCTTCTGCATCCGTGGATGTCTTGCTGCCCTTGTCTAGCCTGGATTAATACTTAGTCCATAGGCACACACCTGATCATCTGATCATCTATATTTGCCTTCTTACAGCACTAAACTATGTTTTCTACCTTTATCTTGCATCTACCTACCACTTCAGCATTTTATTAAAAATAAAAATAATAATAATAGTAGGAGAAATGTGGGATCAACATATAGATCAAGTACAAAAATCAAACGAATATTCATATTTGACCTGATTGTTTATAGGTCATAATGCATGATCAAAACCGAAAGTTTCTGTGATGACTGCCCCTGTACTGTTCACCATGTAAGAATTTATTCACTATGTAAGAATTCGTTCACCATGTAAGAACTTGTTCGTTATGCTTCAGAAGATTGGAGACTGACGAGAATTAGGCTTGAGATGGATTAATGATTGTACATTGAGCGTTGACCCCCCTATACTGAATTTTATTGTTGTTAACAACCATTTGATCAATAAATATGAGAGATGCCCTCTCAAAAAAAAAAAATTAAAAAAAAAAAAGAATATTTCCTATAAATAACTTTACCTAACTTTACCAGTCTTCTAGAAATCCCCCCGAGAGCAAGTGTATGGTACTTCTTACCATGTCACATTCCTGTCTGCATCACTTTGCTCTCTTCCTTAAGGTTTTATAGGTAGGCCCAAGTTTGCTTGGTTTCTGCCCCTTTAGTCAGTGATCAGATGAAGTAGAATCCCAGTGTAGAAGAAGTCTTAGATAACTAGGAAGACTTGATCCAATGGGAGTTTGTGGAAATTAAACTGAAATAAAGATACCATGGTCTAGAGTTGAGCTACATAATAATCTTTATAAATAGAAAGACCTCAAAATGAAAACCAAGGTGGTCAACCAAGAATAAAAATGAAACAAGCAAAAATATTTGTACTTAGGAGTGACAAAGCAGGTTAGAATAAGGAACAAAGAAAAGATCTAAAAGCCAAGTGTCTGAACAATAGGTACATATATGAATCCACACTTTATTAGTGAACTGTAAAGATGGGCATAACTTATCCTCCCTCTTAAAAAAGAGCTTTTTTAATTGGTATACAATTCTCTGAACATAATTTATTTTGACATATGTATAAAACCCTGAAACCATTACCAAAATAAGAAAATGAACATATTCTTTACTTACAAATTTTCCTCATGCCATTTGCAATCCTTCCCTACTGCCAGTCCCCCCACCCTTCTTCAGACAACTACTCATCTGCTGTTACTATACATTCAATTGCATTTTCCATAGTTTTAAATAAATAGCATCATATAGAATATATTCTTATTTAGTCGGACTTCTTTCATTCAGCCTAATTATTACTGAGTACTGTTCCACTGTAATGATATACCATGCTTGGCTTGTCCTTCCACCTTCTGATGGACATTTGGATTGTGTATGTGTGTATAAGTCTTTGTAAGAACATACACTTTCTTTTATCTTGGGTAACTACCCAGGACTGGAATAGCTGGACCACACAGTAGCTGTATGCTTAACTTTTTAAGAAACTGCCAAACTGTTTCTCAAAGTGGCAATGTCATTTAAAATTCCTACCAGGAATGTCTGAGAGCTTCTTTTTTCCCAGGTTCTCATTAATATTGCTATGATCTGTCCTTTTAATTCTAGTCCTCCTGAGAAATGTATAATGGTATATTATTGTGGTTTAATGTGAATTTCCCTAATGACTAAATACTATATATATTTCTGTGTGCTTATTTGTCATCCTTATATGTCATCTTTATATTTTCTTTGGAGAAGTGTCCGTTAAAACCTTTTGCACAGTTATTAATTGGGTTGTTTTCTTAATTTTTATTTTTGAGACTTTGTATATTGTGGGTATAAGTCTTTTATAAGACATGTGGTTTGCAAATATTTTCTTCTGGTATTATGTTTTTTTAGAGACTTTGTTTTTTTAAGAGCAGTTTTAGGTTTGTGAAAAAACTGAGAAGAAGGAATAGGGGTTTACCATGTACCTTCTGCCCTCACACATGTGTGGTCTCCTCCATCAACATCACTCACAAAAATGGTCCATTTTTTTTTCCAAAGGATGAACCTACAATGACACTTCATAATCACCCAAAGTCCATAGTTTACCTTGAGGTTCACTCTTGGTGTTGTGCATTTTATGGGTTTAGAAAAAAGCATATTGACATATAACCATTACTGTAATATACAAAGATTTTTCACTCCCCTAAAACGTCCTCTGAGCTCTACCTATTCATCCCTTTTCCTTATTCCAGCCCCTGGCAACCACTGATCTTTTACTGTCTCGATAGTTTGCCCTGTTCCAGAATATCACGTAGTAGAAACATATGTAGTCTTTTCAGATCAGCTTCTTTCATACTAATAATATGCATTTAAGGTTTCTCCATGGTTTTTCATGGCTTGATAGCTAATTTCCTTTTAATGTTGAATAATATTGCATTGTCTAGGTGTACCCAGTTTATTTAACCATTCACCTACCAAAGACATCTTGGTTGTTCCCACATTTTGACAATCTTGAATAAAACTGCTATAAATATTTGTGTACAGGTTTTGTGAGGACATAAGTTTTCAACTCCTTTGAGTAAGTACTAAGGTGCATGACTGCAGATCATAAGGTGAAAGTGTGTTTTGCTTTGTAAGAAATTGACAAACTGTTTTCCAAGGTGGCTGTACCATTTCACATTCCCATAAACAATACATGGTAGTTCCTGTTCCACAGCTTCAGCATTTGGTATTGTCAATGTTCTGGATTTTGGCAATTCCAATAGATGTGTAATGGCATCTTCTCATTGTTTTAATTTGCATTTTCCTGTTGGGATATGATGCAGAGCATTTTTCCTTATGCTTACTTGCCAAGTGTATATCTCCTTTGGTGAGGTCTGTTAAGGTCTCTGGCCCATTTTTTAGTAGGGTTGTTTGCTTTCTTATTTAAAAAAATTTTTTTTGAAGTATAGTTGATAGACAATCTTATATTAGTTTCAAGCATACAACAGAGTGGTTCACCAGTTACCCATATTATTTAATCCTCACCCCCACTAATGTGGTTACTATCTGATCTGTCAACATAGAAAGATGTTACAGAATCATTGACTATATTCCCCATGCTGTCCTACTGTCCCTGTGACCAACTTATATTGTGATTGTGAATTATTTTTCCCATTATCCACTTCACTGTTAACCCCTAAGTGCCCCAATCTCTCCTCTGCTGCTATTCTGTTCCTTCTGTATTGCTTTGTTTTTATATTCCATGCATAAGTGAAATCATATGGTATTTGTCTTTCTCCACCATTTTCACTTAGCATATAACCTCTAGATACATCTATGTTACAAACAGCAGGATTTCTTTCTTTTTTTATGGCTGAATAATATTCCATTGTGTTTATGTACCATTTCTTCTTTATTTGTCTATCTATTGATGGACATTTTGGTTGCTTCCATATCTTGTCTATTGTAAATAATGTTGATGGACATTTTGGTTGCTTCCATATCTTGTCTATTGTAAATAATGTAGCAATAAACATAAGGGTTCATATATGTCTCCAAATCAGTGATTTTGCTTCCTTTGGGTAAATTCCTAGAGGTGGAATTGCTGAGTCATATGGTATTTCTATTTCTAGCTTTTTGAGGAAATTCCATACTGCTTTCCGCAATGGCTGCACCAATTTACATTCTCACCAACAGGTAGGAAGGTTCCCATTTTGCCACATATTTGCCAACATTTGTTATTTCTTTTCTTTACGATAGTGGCTGTTCTGACTGGTGTGAAGTGATATCTCATTGTGGTTTTGATTTGCATTTCTCTGATGATTAGTGATGCAGAGCATGTTTTCATTTGCCTATTGGCCATTTGTATTTCTTTGAAGAAATGTCAGTTCAAGTCCTCCACCCATTTTCTAATCAGGTTATTTGTTTTTTTTTTTGATATTGAGTTTTATGGGTTCTTTATATATTTTAGATGTTTAACCCTTAACCAATAAATCATTTATGAATATATTCTCCCATACTGTAGGTTTCCTTTTTGTTCTGTTAATGGTGTCCTTTGCTATACTGAAGACTTTTAGCTTCATGTAGTCCCACTTGTTCATTTTTTATTTTGCTTCTCTTGCCCAAGGAGATGTGTCCAGGAAAAAATTGCTCATGTTTATATTTAAGAAATTTTTGCCTATGTTTTCTAAGTTTCATGGTTCCATGTCTTACATTTAGGTCTTTAATCCATTTCAAGTATATTTTTGTGTATGGAGTTAGACAATAATCTCTTACAGGTAGCTGTCCTGTCCAGTTTTCCTAACACAAGTTACTGAAGAGACTGTCTTTCCCCCAATGTATATTTGTGGCTCCCTTATTATGTATTAATTGGCCATATATTTGTGAGTTTATATCTGGAGTCTCTATTCTGTTACATTGTTCTATGGTTCTGTTCTTGTGACAGTACCATACTGTTTTGATTAGTGTAGCTTTGTAGTATAACTTGAAGTCACAGAGTGTAATATCCCAGCCTTCTTCTTTCTCAGGATTGCCTTGGCTATTTGGGGTCCTTTGTGGTTCTATATGAATTAAGACTATTTGCTCTAGTTCATTGAAAAATGCCATTGGTATTTTTATAGGGATTGCATTGAATCTGTAAATTACATTGGGCAGGATGGCTATTTTGACAATATTAATTCTTTCTATCTGTGAGCATTTATAAATGGGATTAATTTCTATTTATTGGTGTTTTTCTTTAATTTCTCTCGTGAGTGTCTTATAGTTTTCAGAGTACATGCCTTTCACCTGCCCAGATAGGTTTATTCCTAGGTATTTTATTCTTTTTGATGCAATTGTAAGTTGAATCGTTTTCCTGATTTCTCTTTCTGCTAGTTTGTTTTTATTATACAGGAATGCCATAGATTTTGTGTGTTAATTTTGTATCCCGCAACTTTGCTGAATGCAGTTATTAGTTCTAATAGTGTTTTGGTGGAGTCTTTAGGGTTTTCTATGTATAATATCATATTATTTGCACATAGTTACAGTTTAACTTTCTCCTTACCAATTTGGATGCCTTTTATATCTTTACATTGTCTGATTACCATGGCTAGGACTGCCAGTACTGTGTTGAATAAAAGTGGTGAGAGTGGGCAACCTTGTCTTGTTTCTGATCCTAGAGGAAAATATTTCTGCTTTTTGCCATTGAGTATGATGTTAGCTGTGGGCTTGTTGCATATGGCCTTTATTATATTGAGGTTACTACCCTCTATACCCATTTGTTGAGAGTTTTTATCATGAACTGTTATTGAATTTTGTCAAATTCTTTTTCAGTGTCTATTAAAATCATCACATGATTTTTATCCTTCTTTTTGTTAGTGTAGTGTATCACATTGATTGACTTAAAAATACTGTACCCTCCTTGCATCTCTGGAATAAATCTCACTTGGTTATGATGGATAATCCTTTTGAACTTGGTTTGCTAATACTTTGTTGAAGATTTTTTGCATCTATTCTTATCAGGGATATTTGTCTATAATTTTCTTTTTTTGTGGTCTCTTTTTCCGGTTTTGATATTGCAGAGATGCCTGCCTTATAGAATAAGTTTGAAAGTATTCCTTTCTCTTTTACTTTTTGGAATACTTTAAGAAGGATGGGTGTTAGCTCTTCTTTAAATGGTAGAATTCAACTGTGAGGCCATCTGGTACGGGACTCTGGTTTGTTGGGAATTTTATGGTTACCAATTGAATTTCACTCCTAGTAATGTTTTGTTTTATTGATGAGCTTACCTTTTCATCTAATTAGCAGTATCTTTCTAGAACAGAAGTTTTAATTTTATATTTTTATAAATTAGCAATTTTTTGTTAACAGAATGTTCTTTTGGTATCATTTCTGAGAAATATTTTACTAACCTAAGGACACAAGAATTTTTCTTTTATGTGTTCTTTTTTTTTCTTTTTTACAGCTTTTGGTTTCACATGTATGTCTATGATGCATTTTGGATTTGTGTTCATTTTTTTCATGTGTGGATAACCAGTTATTACAGAAACATTTGTTGAAAAGACTATTCTTTCTCAATGAATTTCCTTTGTACTTTTGTCAAAAATAAGCTGTTCACAGATTTGTGGGTCTATTTTTGGACTTTCAGTTGTGTTCCATTTATCTGTTTCTTGTGACATTAACTCTACACAGTCTTGATTACTGCAACTTTATAATAAGTCTTGAAATCAGGTAGTATTTGCTCTCCAACATTATCTTTTTCAAAATCATTTAGCTTTTTTAACCAATTTACATTTCAATATGAATCCTAGAATTAGTTTGTCAGTTTCAAAAAAATCCCCCTGTGAGTCAAAGAGATGCTTTGCATCTTGAGCTCAATTTGAAGAGAACTGATATAATAACAATGGTGAGTCTTCTAACCCATGAATACTTATTCATATTTTCTTTAATGTTTGTCAGCACTTTTGTAGGTTCCATTGTAAAAATCTTGCATATCATTTATCATTTTTATCCTCTGACATTTAAAAAATAATATTGTAAATAATATTTTAATCTTTAATTTCTGATAGTTTATTGCAAATATTTAGAAATACAATTGATATTTTATTTTGATTTTGTATCTTCTAAAATTGTTAAATTCACTTATTAGTTCTAGTAGCTTGTATTTAGATTCCATTATATTACCCAACTGGATGCTCATGTTATCTATGAACAAAGAGTTTTCATCTTCCTTTGCAACACTTTTATTTATTTTTCTTATTCCACTAACTAGAATCTCCAATGCAGTGTTTAATAAAAGCCGTAAGAGTGGAGTCATCCTTGTCTTTGTCCTGGTTTTAGGGAGATAACATCCCATCTTTCACCATTAAGCATGAAGTTGACTGTAGGTTTTTCCCTTTTATAAAGTTAATGAAGTGTTCCTCTGCACTTAGTTTTCTGAAAGTATTTATCAGGCATGGATGCTGATTTTTACCAAATGTTTTTTGTACCTCTATTGAATTATCATTTGATTTCACTTTTTAAACTTATACAGAGAAGTATATCAATTGATTGTGCTCCATAATTCTTTTTTAAGTATGTTGGGATTTGATTTCCTGAAATTTGTTCAAAAGGAATGTTGGTATGTAATTTTTTTCTACTACCTTTGTCTGGTTTTGGTACCAGGATATTGCTGTCTTCATAGAGTGAGTTGGGAAGTATTCCTTCCTCCTCTTCAATGTTTTCAATCTGGCAACTTCTGCCTTTCAGCCTGACCAACAAGACCATTTAAATTTAATGTGATATAAAGAAATAGATAGATTTAAATTTATTATTTTAATATTTTATTTCTATTTTTCTGCCCTTCATTCATTGATTTACAGCCTCCTTTTAAATTAATAAAATATTTTAATTCTACTTTGTCTCCTCTGTTAGCTTATTCACTTTTATTCTTTGTGTTATACATCTTTAACTTATCACAGTGTACCTTAAAGTAGTGAAATTATACTACTTCCTATATGAGAATTTTATAATAGCGTATTTCTATTTCCCCTATGCTGCTGCTGTTATCCCTTTTTTAATACTTATTATAAATTCTCAGTACAATGTTATTACTTTTATACAGTCAATTATCTTATAAAGAGATTTAAATATTAATAAAAAGTCTTATGTACTTACTATGCTGTCATTATTTCTGGTGTTTTTCATTCCTTTATGTAAACAGATATTTGGAATTGATATTTTCTTTCCATCTGGAGTATGTCATTTAAATTATCTTCTAGTATGAGTCTACTAACGATAAATTCTTTCAGTTTTTCTATGTATGCCTAAAGAAATCTTTATTTCATATTTATTTGTGAAATAAATTTCTCTAGGTATAGAATTTTTGGTTAACAGTTTTTTTCCCCTTGTGAATACTTCAATGATTTTTCTCTATTCTTTTCTGCCTTGTATTATTTTTGATGAGAAATTTGCTATTATTTTTACATTTTGTACTTTGTAATGTGCCTGTATTCTTTAATTGCTTTTAAAATATTTTCTTTAACATGAGTTTTTTTTTTTTTTTTTTTTTTTTTTTTTTTGAGAGGGCATCTCTCATATTTATTGATCAAATGGTTGTTAACAACAATAAAATTCAGTATAGGGGGGTCAATGCTCAATGTACAATCATTAATCCATCTCAAGCCTAATTCTCGTCAGTCTCCAATCTTCTGAAGCATAACGAACAAGTTCTTACATGGTGAACGAATTCTTACAGAGTGAATAAATTCTTACATGGTGAACAGTACAAGGGCAGTCATCACAGAAACTTTCGGTTTTGATCATGCAATATGACCTATAAACCATCAGGTCAAATATGAATATTCATTTGATTTTTGTACTTGATTTATATGTTGATCCCACATTTCTCCTATTATTATTATTATTTTTATTTTTAATAAAATGCTGAAGTGGTAGGTAGATGCAAGATAAAGGTAGAAAACATAGTTTAGTGCTGTAAGAAGGCAAATGTAGATGATCAGATGATCAGGTGTGTGCCTATGGACTAAGTATTAATCCAGGCTAGACAAGGGCAGCAAAACATCCACGGATGCAGAAGATTTCTCTCAAAACAGGGGGGGTGAGGTTCTGAGCCTCACCTCTGTTGATCCCCAAATTCTCACCTGATGGCCCCCCTGCGACTGTGCCTGTCTTAGGTTGTTCCTCCCTTGAGGAATCTTACCCGTCTCTGGCTAACCAGTCATCTTCCGGGGCCATACAGGGAAATGTAAAGTTGGTAAGTGAGAGAGAAGCCATATTGTTTGCAAAGGTTAGCTTTTTACTTCTTTGCAGATTTATGCCCTGTGGCTTCTATGCCCAGCACTTGTCTCGAGGTATCTTTACCACCTGGAGGAATTATGATACTCGGTAAATTCGATATGAGGCACGAATTCTATTTAAAGTTTGTAATTAGGAAGGAAGAAGAAAAGCTATAGATGTAGCATATGAAGGAAACTTGGGAGGATTGATTATTTCTTTGACATATCTTCTTGTAGAGTACCTTAAGTATGTATAGGTTTTAAACTACTAACTAATTTGCACACACATATTGACATAATAGGAATACGGTGACATAAACAAAGCAAATCTATAATTACCAGCCATCTCCAGTGAAGCCAAGAAAACCATTTAGGCACCCTAGGCATTTGTGAAAATTTATCTATGATATGATGGATATTTTCCAACTGTACTTGAACCATTAGACAAATTAAAGCAGCCCATTTCTGGGATCTGTTCACATCCCATATGTTCTTTTAACCATAGATAGTCTATAGTCATGAGATTTTGGGGTGCTACAACTTGCACCCCTCCCAACTCCTGGTTGAGTTCCAACAGTACAGATCCGGTCAAATTCGTTGTCTCACTGTATGCACATGCCAGCCTAGACATCTCCCTCCTCCTTCTCATGGCAAGTCCAGGAGATGGTGGGCTGGATGCAGCCACAACCGCAGCATCGTCCGGATCCCTGTGGAGGCTTTTTGATGATCATCCCCCGGCACGAGTCCTCCAGAGAGTGCTGATGCCGGAAGCTCCTCCTCATATCGTATCTTAGTTCATTTTCTGGGTATCCAAGCTAGGCCTTGATCTTCTGCGTAGAAACAAACAGACCCTTTGCCCACACTTTGACATGCCCTCTATACCACTGTGCAGAACTCATTGGAGGTCAGCACACAGTAACTGCTTTTTTTTTTTTTTTTTTAATTAAGAGAAAGGAATATTATCAGAAAAGAGTACCTCCATAGCTGATCATCTGACACCCTTTAAGTGATCAACATTAAGGATATTTAAAGCATGCGTTGATCTTTGATTTACCAATAGTTTTATCCTGTTAAGGAGTAATCCCCCTTTTCTTTCTTTCTTTCTTTTTTTTTTTTTTAAATTTTTAATCTACACTTACCTGAAGAATACTATGTTTACTATGCTCTCCCCTATATCAGGTCCCCCCTAACAACCACATTACGGTTACTGTCCATCAGCTTAGCAAAATGTTGTAGAGTCACTACTTGTCCTCTCTGTGTTGTGCAGCCCACCCTCCCCTTTCTCCCTCCCCCCCATGCATGCTAATCTTAATACCCCCCTTCTTCTTCCCCCCCCTTATCCCTCCCTGCCCACCCATCCTCCCCAGTTCCTTTCCCTTTGGTACCTGTTAGTCCATTTTTGGGTTCTGTAATTCTGCTGCTGTTTTGTTCCTTCAGTTTTTCCTTTGTTCCTATACTCCTCAGATGAGTGAAATCATTTGGTATTTCTCTTTCTCCGCTTGGCTTATTTCACTGAGCATAATACTCTCCAGCTCCATCCATGTTGCTGCAAATGGTTGGATTTTTCCACTTCTTATGGCTGAGTAGTATTCCATTGTGTATATGTACCACATCTTCTTTATCCATTCATCTACAGATGGACATTTAGGTTGCTTCCAATTCTTGGCTATTGTAAATAGTGCTGCGATAAACATAGGAGTGCATCTGTCTTTCTCAAACTTGATTGCTGCGTTCTTAGGGTAAATTCCTAGGAGTGGAATTCCTGGGTCAAATGGTAGGTCTGTTTTGAGCATTTTGATGCACCTCCATACTGCTTTCCACAATGGTTGAACTAATTTACATTCCCACCAGCAGTGTAGGAGGGTTCCCCTTTCTCCACAGCCTCGCCAACATTTGTTGTTGTTTGTCTTTTGGATGGCAGCTATCCTTACTGGTGTGAGGTGATACCTCATTGTAGTTTTAATTTGCATTTCTCTGATAATTAGCGATGTGGAGCATCTTTTCATGTGTCTCTTGGCCATCTGTATTTCTTTTTTGGAGAACTGTCTGTTCAGTTCCTCTGCCCATTTTTTAATTGGGTTATTTGTTTTTTGTTTGTTGAGGCGTGTGAGCTCTTTATATATTCTGGACGTCAAGCCTTTATCAGATCTGTCATTTTCAAATATATTCTCCCATACTGTAGGGTTCCTTTTTGTTCTATTGATGGTGTCTTTCGCTGTACAGAAGCTTTTCAGCTTAATGTAGTCCCACTTGCTCATTTTTGCTGTTGTTTTCCTTGCCCGGGGAGATATGTTCAAGAAGAGATCACTCATGTTTATGTCTAAGAGGTTTTTGCCTATGTTTTTTTCCAAGAGTTTAATGGTTTCGTGACTTACATTCAGGTCTTTGATCCATTTTGAGTTTACCTTTGTATATGGGGTTAGACAATGGTCCAGTTTCATTCTCCTACATGTAGCTGTCCAGTTTTGCCAGCACCATCTGTTGAAGAGACTGTCATTTTGCCATTGTATGTCCATGGCTCCTTTATCAAATATTAATTGACCATATATGTTTGGGTTAATTTCTGGGGTCTCTAATCTGTTCCACTGGTCTGTGGCTCTGTTCTTGTGCCAGTACCAAATTGTCTTGATTACTATGGCTTTGTAGTAGAGCTTGAAGTTGGGGAGTGAGATCCCCCCTACTTTATTCTTCTTTTTCAGGATTGCTTTGGCTATTCGGGGTCTTTGGTGTTTCCATATGAATTTTTGAATTATTTGTTCCAATTCATTGAAGAATGTTGCTGGTAATTTGAGAGGGATTGCGTCAAATTTGTATATTGCTTTTGGCAGGATGGCCATTTTGACGATATTAATTCTTCCTAGCCATGAGCATGGGATGAGTTTCCATTTATTAGTGTCCCCTTTAATTTCTCTTAAGAGTGACTTGTAGTTTTCAGAGTATAAGTCTTTCACTTCCTTGGTTAGGTTTATTCCTAGGTATTTTATTCTTTTTGATGCAATGGTGAATGGAATTGTTTTCCTGATTTCTCTTTCTATTGATTCGTTGTTAGTGTATAGGAAAGCTACAGATTTCTGTGTGTTGATTTTGTATCCTGCAACTTTGCTGTATTCCGATATCAGTTCTAGTAGTTTTGGAGTGGAGTCTTTAGGGTTTTTTATGTACAGTATCATATCATCTGCAAATAGTGACAGTTTAACTTCTTCTTTACCAATCTGGATTCCTTGTATTTCTTTGTTTTGTCTGATTGCCGTGGCTAGGACCTCCAGTACTATGTTAAATAACAGTGGGGAGAGTGGGCATCCCTGTCTGGTTCCCGATCTCAGTGGAAATGCTTTCAGCTTCTCGCTGTTCAGTATAATGCTGGCTGTGGGTTTATCATATATGGCCTTTATTATGTTGAGGTACTTGCCCTCTATTCCCATTTTGCTGAGAGTTTTTATCATGAATGGATGTTGAATTTTGTCAAATGCTTTTTCAGCATCTATGGAGATGATCATGTGGTTTTTGTCTTTCTTTTTGTTGATGTGGTGGATGATGTTGATGGATTTTCGAATGTTGTACCATCCTTGCATCCCTGGGATGAACCCCACTTGGTCATGGTGTATGATCCTTTTGATATACTGTTGAATTCTGTTTGCTAATATTTTATTGAGTATTTTTGCATCTACGTTCATCAGGGATATTGGTCTGTAATTTTCTTTTTTGGTGGGGTCTTTGCCTGGTTTTGGTATTAGGGTGATGTTGGCTTCATAGAATGAGTTTGGGAGTATTCCCTCTTCTTCTATTTTGTGGAACACTTTAAGGAGAATGGGTATTATGTCTTCTCTGTGTGTCTGATAAAATTCCGAGGTAAATCCGTCCGGCCCCGGGGTTTTGTTCTTGGGTAGTTTTTTGATTACTGTTTCAATTTCTTTGCTTGTAATTGGTTTGTTTAACTTTTGTGTTTCTTCCTTGGTCAGTCTTGGGAGGTTGTATTTTTCTAGGAAGTTGTCCATTTCTTCTAGGTTTTCCAGCTTGTTGGCATATAGGTTTTCATAGTAGTCTTTAATAATTCTTTGTATTTCTGTGGAGTCTGTCGTGATTTTTCCATTCTCATTTCTGATTATGTTGATTTGTGTTGACTCTCTTTTTCTCTTAATAAGTTGGGCTAGAGGCTTATCTATTTTGTTTATTTTCTCAAAGAACCAGCTCTTGGTTTCGTTGATTTTTGCTATTGTTTTATTCTTCTCAATTTTGTTTATTTCTTCTCTGATCTTTATTATGTCCCTCCTTCTGCTGACTTTAGGCCTCATTTGTTCTTCTTTTTCCAGTTTTAATAATTGTGATGTTAGACTATTCATTTGGGATTGTTCTTCCTTCTTCAAGTGTGCCTGGATTGCTATATACTTTCCTCTTAAGACTGCTTTCGCTGCATCCCACAGAAGTTGGGGCTTAGTGTTGTTGTTGTCATTTGTTTCTATATATTCCTTGATCTCTATTTTGATTTGTTCATTGATCCATTGATTATTTAGTAGCATGTTGTTAAGCCTCCATGTGTTTGTGAGCCTTTTTGTTTTCTTTGTAGAATTTATTTCTACTTTCATACCTTTGTGGTCTGAAAAATTGGTTGGTAGAATTTCAATATTGTGGAATTTACTGAGGCTCTTTTTGTGAGCTAGTATGTGGTCTATTCTAGAGAATGTTCCATGTGCACTTGAGAAGAATGTATATCCTGTTGCTTTTGGATGTAAAGTTCTATAGATGTCTATTAGGTCCATCTGTTCTAGTGTGTTGTTCAGTGCCTGTGTGTCTTTACTTATTTTCTGCCCGGTGGATCTATCCTTTGGGGTGAGTGGTGTGTTGAAGTCTCCTACAATGAATGCATTGCAGTCTATTTCCCTCTTTAGTTCTGTTAGTATTTGCTTCACATATGCTGGTGCTCCTGTATTGGGTGCATATATATTTAGAATGGTTATATCCTCTTGTTGGACTAAGCCCTTTATCATTATGTAGTGGCCTTCTTTATCTCTTGTTACTTTCTTTGTTTTGAAGTCTATTTTGTCTGATATTAGTACTGCAACCCCTGCTTTCTTCTCACTGTTGTTTGCCTGAAATATGTTTTTCCATCCCTTGACTTTTAGTCTATGCTTATCTTTGGGTTTAAGGTGAGTTTCTTGTAAGCAGCATATAGATGGGTCTTGCTTTTTTATCCATTCTATTACTCTATGTCTTTTGATTGGTGCATTAAGTCCATTTACATTTAGGGTGACTATTGAAAGATATGTACTTATTGCCATTGCAGGCTTTAGATTCGTGGTTACCAAAGGTTCAAGGTTAGCTTCTTTAGTATCTTACTGCCTAACTTAGCTCGCTTATTGAGCTGTTATATACACTGTCTGGAGAGTCTTTTCTTCTCTCCCTTCTTATTCCTCCTCCTCCCTTCTTCATATGTTGTGTGTTTTGTTCTGTGCTCTTTTTAGGGGTGCTCCCATCTAGAGCAGTCCCTGTAGGATGCCCTGTAGAGGTGGTTTGTGGGAAGCAAATTCCCTCAGCTTTTGCTTGTCTGGGAATTGTTTGATCCCACCATCATATTTAAATGATAGTCGTGCTGGATACAGTATCCTTGGTTCAAGGCCCTTCTGTTTCATTGCATTAAGTATATCATGCCATTCTCTTCTGGCCTGTAGGGTTTCTGTTGAGAAGTCTGATGTTAGCCTGATTGGTTTTCCTTTATAGGTGACCTTTTTCTCTCTAGCTGCCTTTAAAACTCTTTCCTTGTCCTTGATCCTTGCCATTTTAATTATTATGTGTCTTGGTGTTGTCCTCCTTGGATCCTTTCTGTTGGGGGTTCTGTATAATTCCATGGTCTGTTCGATTATTTCCTCCCCCAGTTTGGGGAAGTTTTCAGCAATTATTTCTTCAAAGACCCTTTCTATCCCTTTTCCTCTTTCTTCCTCTTCTGGTATCCCTATAATACGAATGTTTTTCCTTTTGTATTGGTCACATATTTCTCTTAGTGTTGTTTCATTCCTGGAGATCCTTTTATCTCTCTCTATGTCAGCTTCTATACGTTCCTGTTCTCTGGCTTCTATTCCTTCAATGGCCTCTTGCATCTTATCCATTCTGCTTATAAATCCTTCCAGGGATTGTTTCACTTCTGTGATCTCTTTCCTGACATCTGTGATCTCCTTCCGGACTTCATCCCACTGCTCTTGCATTTTTCTCTGCATCTCATCCCACTGCTCTTGCATTTTTCTCTGCATCTCATCCCATTGCTCTTGCATTTTTTTCTGCATCTCTGTCAGCATGTTCATGATTTTTATTTTGAATTCTTTTTCAGGAGGACTAGTTAGGTCTGTCTCCTTCTCAGGTGTTGTCTCTGTGATCTTTGTCTGCCTGTAGTTTTGCCTTTTCATGGTGATAGAGATAGTCTGCAGAGCTGGTACAAGTGACCGCTGGAAGAGCTTCCCTTCTTGTTGGTTTGTAGCCTTTTCCTGGGAGAATAGCGACCTCTAGTGGCTTGTGCTGGGCAGCTGTGCGCAGACAGGGCTTCTGCTTCCTGCCCAGTTGCTTTGGGGTTTATCTCCACTGTTGCTGTGGGCTTGGCCTGGCTGGGGCTGTTCCTCCAAAATGGTGGAGCCCCGTTAGAGGGGGAGCAGCCAGGAGACTATTTATCTCCGTAAGGGGCCTCTGTGCTCCCTGCTGCCCAGGGGGTTAGAGTGCCCAGAGATCCCCAGATTCCCTGCTTCTGGTCTAAGTGACCTGTCCTGCCCCTTTAAGATTTCCAAAAAGCACTCTCCAAACCAAAACAACAACAGCAACAATGAGAGAGGGAACAGAAAGGAAAAAAAAAAGAAAAAACACGCGATTTTTTTTTTTTTTTCCTCAGGTGCCGGTCCCAGGCCCCCGCGCACTGGTCCTGCTGCCCTGTCTCCCTAGCACCAGGGTCCCTGTCCTTTCAAGGCTTCCAAAAAGCACCCACCCACCGGTCCCGCAGGGAAGGAACGCTCAATATTCTTTGTCCTCAGGCACTGGTCCCACGCACCCGCTCACCAGTCCTGCCGCCCTGCCTCCCTAGCACCGGGGTCCCTGTCCCTTCAAGGCTTCCAAAAAGCACTTGGCAAAAAGAGAGAAAAAAAAGGGGAAAAATGCGCGATTTCTTCCGTCCTCAGGTGCTGGTCTCAGGCACCCACCCACCGGTCCCACAGGGAAAAATGCGGGATATTCTTTGTCCTCAGGTGCCGGTCCCAGGCACCCGCTCACCAGTCCCGCCGCCCTGCCTCCCTAGCACCGGGGTCCCTGTCCCTTTTAGGCTTCCAAAAAGCACTCGCAGAAAAGAGAAAAAAAAAAGGGGAAAAACGCGCGATTTCCTCTGTCCTCAAGTGCCGGTCTCAGGCACCCGCCCACCGGTCCCGCAGGGAAAAACGGGGGATATTCTTTGTCCTCAGGCGCCGGTCCCAGCCACCCGCTCACCAGTCCCGCCACCGTGCCTCCCTAGCACTGGGGTCCCCGTCCCTTCAAGGCTTCCAAAAAGCGCTTGCCATAAAGAGAAAAAAAAAAAAGGGGAAAAACGCGCGACCTCCTCCGTCCTCAGGCACCGGTCTCAGGCACCCGCCCCCAGGTCTCGCAGGGAGAAACGCGGGATATTCTTTGTCCTCCGGCGCTGTTCCCAGGCACCTCCTCACCGGTCCCGCCACCCTGCCTCCCCAGCAACGGGGGCCCGTCCCTCTAAGGCTTCCAAAAAGCGCTCGCCAAAAAAAAAAACTGCTCCGGTTTCTCTCCACCCGCCGGGAGCCGGGGGGAGGGGCGCTCGGGTCCCGCCGGGCTGGGGCTTGTATCTTACCCCCTTCACAAGGCGCTGGGTTCTTGCAGGTGTGGATGTGGTCTGGATGTTGTCCTGTGTCCTGTGGTCTCTATTTTAGGAAGATTTTTCTTTGTTATATTTTCATAGCTCTATGTGTTTTTGGGAGGAGATTTCCACTGCTCTACTCACGCCGCCATCTTGGCTCCCCCTTAACATGAGTTTTTAATAATTTGATTACAAAGTGTTTTGATATGGTTTTCTTTATGTCTTTTGCTTGAGGTGCATTAAGATTCTTGGATTTAAGGTGTATAGGTTAATTTTTAAATCAATTTGGAATACTTTTAGCCATTATTTATTCAAATATTTTTATGGTGTTTTGGAAACTCCAATAACACTTATATTAAGCTGCTTGAAATTTTTGCACAGAATATTGATGCTCTTTCCTATTTTTCTCTTAGTTTATGGATAGTTTCTATTGCTATGTCTTTAAATTCATTAATTTTTTCTTTTGCAATATCTAATCTGCCCCTAATTTCATCCACAGTATTGTTCATATCAGATCTTATAGTTTTCATTTTTAGATCTTCAATTTGTGTTTTTTTAACATCTGAAATATGGTTATAATTATTGTTTTAGTGTCATTATTGGCTAATTCTAGTATATGTCAGTTTTGGATTATTTTCAGTTGATTGCTTTTTCTCCTCAATATGGATTATATTTTCTGACCTTTTGCATGCCTTGTAACCTTTGAATGGATGTGAGATGCTGTGACTATTACTTTCTTCAGTTCTATACATGTTTTATTTCTATAACTCTCCATGAGCTTTAAGCTGAAGTAGTTTAGAAACTAAAAGCTAGTTTGATCCATTTTAGTGTTTCTTTTAAGACCTTAAAAAGATTTGCTCAGTGAAATAAGCCATGTGGAGAAAGACAAGTATCAAATGACTTCACTCATCTGTGGAGTATAAGAACAAAAAAAAAATGAAGGAACAAAAACAGCAGCAGATTCACAGAACCCAAGAATGGACTAATATTTACCAAAGGGAAAGGGACTGGGGAGGGTGGGTGGGAAGGGAGGGATAAGGGGGAAAAACGGGCATTACGATTAGCACACGTAATGTAGGAGGGAGCACAGGGAGGGCAGTATAACACAGAGAAGATAAATAGTGATTCTATAGTATCTTACTACACTGATGGACAGTGACTGTAATGGGGTATGTGGTGGGGACTTGATAATAGGGAGAGTCTAGTAACCATAATGTTGTTTATGTAATTGTAAATTAATGATACCAAAGAAAAAGAAAAAGAAAATAAAAGAAAAAAGTAAGTCTGTTAGCTTTCACCCAATTAAAAAAAAGATTTATATCCCACAGAATATAGGGACAGAGAAGCATTTAGTCTATGGCTAATTATTTCCCACTGCTTAAGACACTTCTGAAAACTCTACTTAATCTGCCATAAATTGTGAGATTTTCTGCTCTGGGTGATGGAAACAGGCACTATTCCTGTTCCAGTATGAACACTGAGCATGGTTTCCTTTGTTCCTCTGAGACAATACTGTCTAGCCTTCGGGAATTTCCTTCAGATATATGCACTGACCAGTAGGGATTTTGCTGAGTGCTTGAGGAGGACCCTCTGAGGTTTCTGGGATTCTCTGTGTAGCTCTCTTTATCTTGGCAAAACCTAATCACTTTTTTCTCACCAAATTTCTTGCTCTGTCTTCTCTACTTGGAGAGTTGATAGGCTTTACATGAGATTCTTCTCTGTGCACTATGGTCTCAGAATACTTAAGGCAATAAGCTGAGGAAATCACAGAGTACACCTTGTTTGTTTCCTATCTGTTTGGATTTACTGCCCTTCATTGCCTGACATCCAGTGTTTTGAAAGCTCTTTTGTCATATATTTTGTCTGTTTTACTTTGGTTGTTTCAAGCAGGACCAGGGTACATATATTCCTTACAATATCTTGTTTAATAGCAAAGCCTCTACCCCTTCTAAAGCATGCAAATTGATAAAAAAATTATACCATTTTACACATCAATACATCCATTATAGCAAGTCAAGCCTAGGTTTTATGTACACTTTGGGTACACTGTGTACAGAACTGGAGTTCCCTCATGCTTCTCTGTTACTGGTTCAATGTCTCTGTCATACAAAAGAAAGGCCAGCTCTTACTTGCATGAAGCCAAGAACACCTATTTCAATACATATCAAGTGTTCACAATGAGAACTTAATGAAGCTTTAAAGGATATATTGGATTACAGTGTTCCCTAATTTTATGTTGGGAAAATTGAAATTATTTCCATTAATATTTGTGAAACAAATTCTATTAGGTAAATTAGGCCACAGAATTGAAAGGAAAAACTGAACTAGAGATGAAAAATTAGGTCATGCCACAGTAGCTGTAAATTGGGGGAGAAAAATGCCCTGATTGCTCAGCTCAAGTCTGAGCTTTAAATCTTTTACTAACTTCTCAGCTTTCCTGTGATGTGCTGAGTCCTGGCAGGTGGTTCACCACAGGGACTAATCTGGGAACATTCAGTTGCACAGAGAGCTACTAATCCCTGAAGGTTAACAGTGAAGACTGAACTGATTGTCTGGTATTGCCCACAGACTTAGGGAACAATTTTGGGAATGTAGGACAAAATAAATAGGACAGAGATGGGGTTGGAGCTATTGTCCTTATCCTCCAGCTCCAGAGGCTATGCCAAAAGAGCTTAAGGGCCTTGGTAAATGTTAGAATGGGCTACTACACTTATTCCTAAAACCTGGAAAATAACTTTACTTAACCATCATCTTTCTATTCTTCCATTAATAAAATTATATAAAAAGTAGGATACATAGTTATGTGGGAAATATAGAATCAACTGGAACAATTATGCTTCAAAAATTTCTCCCAGACTACCTCTAGGGAGAATAAACCTGCTCTAAACCCCTCTAAGAAGCTTCCTTACTCCTCTGGTCAGTAGGGACATAGCTTACACAACCAAACATGGATGAAATATACTTGATGACTCATTTTTTCATGAAATTTCAAGAGAATTTGTATTCTGCACTGAAAATTTTCTGTATGTGCTTTAATGTAAGAATTATGTCTTCAATTGTTTACTATTAAATTACTTAACTTGCCCTACCTTCAAACCACCAGAGAAAATTGTTACTCTAGGAAAATGCACTGTATTTATCTCATGGCACCCAACACACGACCACATAACCTTTGGTGTACACATAATCCAATCTGAGAAGATCTCTATGAGAAAAAAGTACACCAAGCCCAGGAAACACTCTTCTTCATGCTCTTTAAGGACAGTCTCATGACTAATGATTAATGATGAAGCACAATAAATATTTTTCAACTTTATTACTGATTAAATTTTTCTTCTTGATTCTTGTAAGGTTCTGTGCACAAATCTCAATTTTAAAACAAGAACAGCACATCATAATATCTTGATTTATATTTGACTTTAACATAAATGCATATGTGTGTGTGTATATTTGTACATGCACACCTTCATGCATGTATTTTTTTCAAGGAAATATACTCAATATATATATTATCTTGAAGAATATATCCTCAGATGTATTATAGAGATATTTGCTTTGTTTTATTTTTATTTTCTGTTAAATGTCTTTCTCATTAAATTATCTCTTAGCATGGAAACTGTCTTTGAACAGAGAAGTAATTGGAATATTTGTTAGAAGTCATTAAGATTGCTTTAGTAAGGTAGATATCTGTTTCATTCTCTGTATAAAACAGAATCAAGTTAGAAACTTTGTACCTCTGAAAATGGTTCACTTACTGAAAAACTTTTTCTCTTATTGGTCAGATAAGTTCTTTTCTTTCTCTTGAAAACTCTGCTGTCTAAGTATACTCTTTATTCTTTTCTTTTTCTACTTTGAGCAGGCTGTGAATGATTTTGCTTTTGTCTTTGCCCATATAATCCACCCTGTAGCTATGTGCCTTATACACTGGTCTAAATTCCTGTTACTCTGACCCTTACAAAGTCTTTCAACCTCAGCCTTTACCTCATCTGGAGTTTTCCATGTTTATCCATGCCAATGACTATTTCCTTTGTCTGGATCTCTACAAGAATTTTGTTTTATAATTTTCATTTGACATTTTTACATTTATAAGATTATACACTGGATTTTAAATAATATTTTTGTGCATGTTTGTTCAGTGTCTCCAACCAAGCTAATGAGCCCCTTGAGAAGTTGCTCATGACTTGTATGGATTCCTTCCCTACCTACCAATTTCAAACTACAGTGCACATAACAGTTATTAACAAAAAATTTGACTAGTGAATTTCATAGTTTAACTAAATGTTTTAGTTTTGACAGAGGCTGTGATGCCTGAGATTCAACATTTGCTTTTACTTGTTCATGCAAAATGGGGACTATTGACTAGACAATATACCATCAATTGCATATATGGGGTGATTTTTTAAAATCAACCAAAATAATTTTTATATGATTTAGTTGTTTTTTTCATCTTTATTTCGTTGTAACTGGCAAATAAAATTACAAAGTATTTAAAGTGTACAAAGTGATGATTTGGTATACATTCACATGTGAAAGGATTCTAACCTATTGGGCTAATGAACACATTCATCACACACCTTCCCCCACACATTTTTTTCTTTTTGGTGAGAACATTAAATTCTCCTTAATAGCAAATGTGCATTATACAATACTGTGTTCCTAACTATAATCACTATGTTATATATTTCATCCTTGGGCCTTATTCATTTTATAACTGTAAGTTTGTACCCTTTTACCAACCTATCCCTATTTTTCCCTTCCCGTAGTCCCTGAAAACCACTTTTGTGCTTTCTGTTCTATGAGTTTGACATTTTTAAAAAAGATTTTACATGTAAGTGAAACCACGCAGTGTTTGTCTTTCTCTGTCTGATTTATTTCATTTAGCATAATGCCCTCCAAGATTCATGCATGTTGTTGCAAAGCAAATGGCAGGATTTCTTTTTTAAGGCTAAATTTTATATATGTATATATGTGCCACATTTCCTTTATATATTAATCTGTCAATGGACACTTAGGTTGTTTCCATACCATGGCTATTTGGAACAAGTTGCCATGAACATGGGAATACAGATACCTCTTTTCTTTAAGATAGTGATTTTATTTCCTTTATATATATATATATATATATATATATATATATTCAGAAGTGGTTTGCTGGATTATATGGTAGTTTAATTTTTAAATTCATGAACTCCATACGATTTTCCATATTGGCTATATCAATTTACATTCCCAACAACAGTGTACAAGGGTTCCGTTTATCCACATCCCTTGCAGCATTTGTTGTCTCTTCTTTTTTTGACAATAGCCATTCCAGCAGGTGTGATACCTCATTGTGGTTTTGATTTGCATTTCCGTGGTGATTTATGATGCTGAACATTTTTTCATGTGCTTGTCCATTTTTATGTTTTGTTTATACAAATATCTATTTATGCCTTTGCCCATTTTTAGTTGGCCTGTTTGTTTTTGCGCTATGAGTTCCTTACATATTTTGGATGTTAACAAACACTTTATCAGATATGTTGTTTGCAAAGATTTTCTCCCATTGTATAGGCTACCTTTCATTTTGTTGGTGGTTTCCTTTGCTGTGCAGAAGCTTTTTAGTTCAATGTAGACCCCTTATTTATTTTTGCTTTTGTTTGGTAGTTTTTTTTTTTCTCCTGGCTTTCAGAGAGAATACATATATATGAAAATATAACTAGAATTCTTTATAGTTGAATAAAATCTGTATAAACCCAAAGAAAAGTTAACTTTAATAATAATTCACTGGTAGGTGTTAAAGAGAAATCATTTAAGAGAAGTTATTTGATTTTATGTTGCATTTTGTAACATTGATTTAAAATAAGAAATTTAGTCAGAAAAGGGTTCCAACGTGAAGAAAGTTTGCAAGAGTCCAGTTCTCCTAGATGTTTAAATTACTGAAATGCGAATTTTCCTCCTAATTCATGAAATGGCTACTCACACCACACAACCATGCCAAAACATGTAGACTTCTTCAGAAAGCTTTTGGGAAGATTTTCTATAGATCTTTATACTTTCTCAGTACAAAACTCTAAACATGCCACAAATTCAAGCTGCCACATCTCAGTGCGGAGAGAGAATATCAGCACAGGCGTGAAGAAACATTAAAAACTATGTCTCTTTCCCCTTTCTCTTTGTTGTATGTGCTTCTCTAGCACTGTCTCTGAGAAATAAAGTATTTAAAAAGACACTACCCAGACAGAGTGAAAAAAGAAAGAGAGAAAGAAAGGCTAAAGGAAATACAAGGCCAAAGTATGGTGAGAAAAAGCAGCAGGTCATCTGAGAAAATTAGTAGAATAGAGATGGGAAAGAAAGAGGCAGAAGCTCAAAGAATTCTGTGGGGGTTGGGAGCCAAGGTCAGAATTGCTGAAATTACTTTGGAGAAAATGGATAGAAGACTGTGCCAAAGAAATACAGAGATTAGCTTTCTTTTCAGTAGGAGAGTTTACTGACATTTTGGGGAGAGAAGATCACTCAGTATTTTTCTGACTTGATGAAATATCCAAGATAAGGTAGTTATGAAAACTACAAGAAAGAGTAAGCAAGATTCTGTGTTGGGATTTGTTTGTTTTTGCTTCAACTGTTTTGGAGATGTGGAATGAGAACAACCCTTCTGTTTGGATACCATGGACACTACTAATAGATAGTATGAACATTTATCAGTAATTTCAAAGTCGATGAAGCTAAGAGTTTCAAAAAAGTTGAGGCATGCAATGAATACTTGGGAGGGCTATTTTGAACTTGCAAAAGAGATAACATCATCTATTTTTTTCCTTGATGATTCATTTATCTGTGAAGCTCATGAATAAGACAAACTATTCACAGAGGATTCCTTCCCTATTGGATAGTTCTAGTTTCTCAGAGAGACCGTGAAAAACTAAAACAGAAACTAATAATTAAATCTAAAATTTCGCTGACCTTCCTTCTTAGGTTTCATTGAAAAACTTTTCCTCCATTTCTCATTGCTTACTAAAGGTCCAGCAGTTCATAGGTGTTTTGACTTCTACTGATAACGGGAATTTTTTAATTCCTTTGTTGATAGTGACATTTCCTCATATTTTTTATCTACAGAATAAAAGAAATATTTTTAAATGACTTGAACTTGTTTTTATTAAATTCTCCTACTCATACATAAGTCAAAACTCTTTGGGTGAAAATAACAGACAGTAGCCTGAGCCATCTTAAGTTAAAAAAGGAGGATTTATTTTATAGGGATATGAAAGTGATTCATGTAAGCCAAGAACAGAAATGTAGGTGGTCTCGATAATGAGAACCAGGAATAGAAAAGGTATCAGAAACCTCCCTTTGTTTATTGTCTCTAGTTTTTTCTGCATTTAAAAACTGGCTTTCTATTTGTATGCCAGGTTCATAGCAGCATTATTCACAATGGCCAAAAGGTAGAAGCAACCAAAGTGTCCATCAATTGATGAAAGGATAAACAAATGTGGTACGTACATACAATGAAATAGTATTCAGCCTTAAAAAGGAAAGAAATTTTGAGATGAACCTTGAGAACATTATATGAAATAAGCTAGTCTCAAAAGACTAATACTGTATAATTCCACTTACATGAGGTACCTAGAGTATCAAATTCATGGAGCCAGAATGTAAATGGCAGTTGCCAGCGCTGTGGGAGGAAGAAGTAGGGAGGTGTTGTTTAATGGATATACTATTTCAGTTTTACAGATAGTCTGGAGCTTGGTTGCACAACATTATGAAATACTTATCACTACCGAACTGTTCACTTAAAAATGATTAAGATAATACCATAATTTCTAAAAAGTAAGTAAGTGATTGTAGGTAATTTAATTTGTTGATTACAGTGCCCATGGATTTACTAAGCAGGAAAATGTTGCTAAATTGTGGACTCTTACTACATACAACTGAAAGAAAATTGGTCTCTAGTGAGTATCAATAAATGCTAAATTGTTCAACATTGATTTTTTGATAAAAGAATATTGCTTAATAAAGAATAAAGTATCTTTCCACGGTTAAAAAAAACCCCTGTTTTCTCTGGTTTGCTGCTTAACATAATGGAAAATGCCCTCCTATCTCAGCATCTGACTTCATATTGCATAGTTAACCACCTGAAAGATTACAGGGGCCTTTCAAATTCTAGAAGTCTGACCCAGATTTTTCAGGTGTTTACTATTGGTCCAAGAAGGTGTGATCAGGAAGGGAGGTTCATCTAATACAACATGGCTGCTAGTCGGCTTACCTGTATGGCTCTGGGGCAACGGGTAAGAATGTCAGGCCCGCTGGACACTGGGAGATACATCGTGAAGACCAGTTCCCTGAGGCTCTGGTTTGATTATAGGAGCCAGAGACAACTACAGGAAGCCCTGAGATTGCAGCTTTATACAGAGGGTGACCATTACCATTAGGAATAACCACAAGGTGAAGTCTTGATGAGCACCTTGGCCCATTTTAGTCCCCCCAAAAGGAAGAGGAGTAGATAAACAAAACTAAAGGTGAACGCAGAAATCTGAAAACCTGAACTGGTTCTCACTAGATGTAAATTAAGGCAGAATTCAGGGATACCTTAGGCAGGGAAGTCAGAACTTAAAATAAACTATGAACAGATAGCAAGAAATTGAAGATCTGACAACAAATTCAGATCAAATTCTGCCTGGTTGGAAGCAGCACCATGAAATAGCCCTGGTCATATTTCAAGGGTCCTGACTCTGATTACTATTTCTACTTGTGAGTAGCCAATCTGGTAAAAAAACAACTTGGCTATAACCAAAGTGGTACAAAATAATTAAACGTGACTCTTCTTTTTTAGTTGGTATTTCATATATTATTAATGTTGAAACACTGGAGAAGGTGTTTAGAATTTTAATGCCTCATTTTCTTCTTTTCCAGAATTTTGTGGATTTTTCTCCAGCTCTTTAAACTTTCATTTTCAACTTATAATGCATTTTCATCCAATCATTTCCTTTTCTTGTTTAGCAATACTTTTATGGTTTTGTACCAAGTTGTCCAAAACAAATTAGTGAAAATCTGTTTTAATGAGTCATTTGTTCATTTGTAATTATTGTGTACTCTAAGGAATCTTCAGAATTAATGACATGCTGTCATAAAAGGTGATTGTAAAGAATGAAGGCATTGGACGTCATTGAAGCTGTATTAATCACTACATTCACCTATTTTTCCTTTCAATCTTTAAGTCTTTCAACTATCAAAATAATGTAAGGATTAACTGAGTTAAGAAAGCCGGCATGTATTTCTCTTCTCTCCTTTCTATAGTGAAGAAATCACTGGCCCAGTCATCTGCTATCAAGAGTTTCAGTCATACATCATTTTATATATTGTTAGGTTGACAAATTTAAACCTAAGCTTAAAGCTCTTCAAGAAGCCACATTGGGACTGTAGATGTTTTTCATTGTAGCTTCAATTCTGACAGCAGCATTGAGTAGTAAAAATGCTTTTCTGTAAAATTTGCTGAAATACGTAACAAATGTACAACCAATGTGGAACAAAAAATATGTTTAGATAAAGGAAGTCAACATCACTGGCTAAAAATAAATTGAAACATTTTAACAAACAGCACTAAATTAAAAGAAATAATGTTTTGTGCTAAAATAAGAATAAAAGTTGAAAAATTATACTAAGTTGAAATAGTTATAAAATAATGTTAACTGGTGGTTGGAAACATTGATTTTAGAACAATTACCTTTCAGACAAATGAACAGTATAGACATAATCGACTGTATATGAATTAGGAATGAGAAAAAAAGCAACTTTTGTTTCTCCCCCTAAAATTCTGACAAAAAAATGATAAAAATGCCTAATGACTCATGAAAGCTCACAAACTTCTTCAAGTGCATCCAAATTACTAAGATAAAAAATCTATATCAGATAATATTTTTCAACCAATTTTTCCTTCCAACAATTTGACTTTCAGAAAATTGTTTTAGGTCAGTTTTTTTTGACAATTCACTCTAAATTCTTGGTTACTCTCAGCAGCTCATTTCCCCCTGGCATTCTCTCTTATTAAAAGCCATTGATGTGATAGGAAAGTTCATCCTTTCCAATTAATTGTTGAAATAAAATTAGAAAGAATAATTCTTAGAAGAATTAATCAACAGTCATCAGTTACGAGACACTTACTATCATCAGTCTAGACCCCTCATTTTACAAGGAAGAAAATGGAAGCCTGGTCACCTGTGATATCCTGCCACAATAAACACTGGCAAAAATGGAACTGGAGATTCTATCTCTTGCCTCTCCTACAGTTTTAAATGCTGAAAGAAAATCACTCTGTTCAATAATGGGTACACTCTTTGGCTTGTATTTAAAAATCTGATTTAAAAAAGCACAATTGGAACATTGTTGCCCCATGCTAAGAAGGGGGCAAATGTTTTGTTCTGTTTCCTCTCAGATAGTAAGACAACAAGAAAAGTTAACACTTTCATAGCACTGATCATCTGCCAAGCACTGAGCAGCTGTGCTAAATTCATTAATACTCACAACAACACTATGCAGCACATATTGCTATTACCCCCATTGTGTTGCTAGCTAGAATGCAAAATACCCTCTGACCACCCAAATAGTTCTTGCCTCTAACCAAACGCCTTGCAACATGACCTTGCAGATTTTTCTGTCAAGCAGTGAAGTCTACTTTCCTACCCTTTCAATGTAAATTGACCATGGATTTGCTTTGGCCTGTAGAATGCAGTAGGAGTGATGCAGCAGTTATATGAGTACAAGACTAAAGGGCCTTGCTCATTTCTGCTCTCTCTCTCTCTCTCAGAGCCCTTCCATCACCACATGCACAAGCCTGAGCTAGCCTGCCTGGAGAAGATCTGTCCCCAGAAAACCATCCTAGATTAGCTTTTATCCAAAACATGTGGGAAAACCAAGCCAAGATCAGCAGGTTATACAGGCATACCTCATTTTATTGTGCTTTGCATATATTATGTTTGTTGTGACCTCTGTAAAATTGAAAGTTTGTGGTAACTTTGCATTGAGAAAGTCTATCAATGTAATTTTTCCAACATTTGCTCACTTTGTGTTTCTCTGTACCATTTTGGTAACTCTTGCCATATTTCAAACTTTTTAAATTATTATTGTATTTTTCATGGTGATCTGTGATCAGTGATCTTTGATGTTACTTGTTGTAGTTGTTTTCAGGTGCCTTGAACTATACTTAAATATGACAGCAAACTATACTTAAATAAGACAACAAACACTGTGTGTGTTCTGAGTGTTCCAACAAGTGGTTGTTCCCCCATCTCATTCCCTTTCCTTGGACCTCCCTAGTGTCTGGGACACAAAAATATTGAAATTAGGCCAATCAATAAGCCCTGAAATGGCCCCTAAGTGTTCAAGTGAAAGGAAAAGTCACATGTTTGTCAATTTAAATCAAAGGTTAGAAATGATTAAGCTTAACAAGGAAGTGGCAGAAGGAAAGTTGGAAGCTATCAGAGGTTAATTCATGAGGCTTAAGGAAAGAAGCCGCCTCCATAACAAAAAAGTGCAGGTGAAGCAGCGAGTGCTGATGTAGAAGCTGCAGCAGTCACCTGTAAGATGTAGCTAAGATAATTCATACAGGTGGCTACACAGAAAAACAGATTTTCAGTGTAGATGAAATAACCTTTCATTGGAAGAAGATTCTACCTAGGACTTTCTTAGCTGGAGACGAACAGTCATTGCCTAGCTTCAAAGCTTCAAAGGATAGATTGACTCCTGTGCTAGGGGCTAATTGCAGTTGATAACATTAAGTTCAAGCCAATGCTCATTTACCATTCCCAAAATCCTTGGCCCCTTAAGAATTAGGCTAAATCTTCTCTGTCTGTCCTCTATAAATGGAACAACGAAGCCTGGATGGCATCATCAGTTTACATGATATACTGAATATTTTAATTATTGAAACTATTTTAATATTTATTTTTGAGAATTATTCAGAAAAAAAAGATTCATTTCAAAATATGACTCTCCTTGATAATGCATCTGGTCACCTCAGACTCTGATAAAGATGTACAATGAGATTAATATTGTTTTCATGCCTGCTCCCACCACATCCATCCTGCAGCCCATGGATTGAAGAATCATTTGACTTTCAAGTCTTCTTCTTTAAGAAATACATTTCATAAAGCTGTAGTTGTTATAAATTGTGGTTCCTCCAATGCATCTGGGCAAAGTCAGTTGAAAACTTTATGGAAAGGTTCACCATTCTAAATACCATTAAGTACATTTGTGATTCATAGAAATAAGTCAAAATATTAACATTAATGGGAGTTTGGCAGAAGTTTGGCAGCTCTTATGGATGACTTTGAGGGAGTCAGGACCTCAGTGGAGAAAGTAACTGCACATGTGGTGGAAACAGCAAAAAAACTAGAATTAGAAGTGGAGCCTGCAGATGTGACTGAATTGCTACAGTATCATGATAAAAGTTTCATTTTTGAGTTGTTGTTTCTTAGAGATGAGCAAAGAAAGTGGTTTCTTGAGATGGATTCTACTCCTGGTGAAAATGTTGTAATGATTGTTGAAATGACGACAAAGGATCTGGAATACTGCATAAACTTAGTTGATAAAGCAGTGGCAGGGTTTGAGATGACTGACTAATTTTAAAAGAAGTTCCACTATGGGTACAATGCTATCAAACAGCAACACATGACACAGAGAAATCATATATGCAAGGAAGGGTCAAACAATGTAGTGAACTTCACTGCTGTGTTATTTTAAGAAATTGCCACGGCCACTCCAACCTTCAGCAAATACCACCCTGATCAGTCAGAAGCCATCAGCATTGAAAAGCAACATCTTCTACCAGAAAAAGATTTTAATTTCTGAAAGCTCAGATGATGGCTAGCATTTCTTAGTAATAGAAATTTTTTAAATTAAGGTACGTTCATTTTTTTAAAAGAAATAATGCTATTGCACACTTAACAGACTACAGCATAGTGTAAACCTAATTTATATGCACTAGGAAACCAAAAAATTCATTTGATTTGCTTTATGAGATATTTATTTTATTAAGGCTATCTGGAATTAAACCCACAAGATGTCCAAGTTACACCTATTTTCTGCTACTCTTCAACATTCATGCTGTTGATAGCTGCCGCGGTAAACATGTTACCCATTCCAACTCCTCAACTCGGGAGACTCACATGAGCATGACAAATAATCTGCTATTGATCAGTTCAGAATCACGTTTTCTAAAAACTACTGCTCAGAAAACCTGTAACCATGTGACAGGTGCAGTATAAAGGGACACTTACTCAATTTTTGGACCGAACTTCCTAAGCCACATTACTCTTTCAGTATCTCACCATTTGCCCTGTTTCTCTAAACCCTTCTGGATATCAGCCTATTTTCTAAACATTGCATCCTCACTTCACTACTAAATCCTCTAAGATCTTTGGTCAAATTATTTTTATTGCAAGTGACTGAAATCCACAAGGTTGGCTTAAGCAGAAAGGAGAATTCATCATCATCATTCTGAGGCATCTTCTGGAGTCCAGGGGAGAGACATAGGGGAGCTTCCAGAGGAGGCTGAATCTGCTACTTTCTGGTTTGTGTTTTCCCTCTGCAGAAAGGCTTTGATTGAATAACTGGACACACGGTGGAACACACAGAACTGATGATAGTTCCTAGTTACACAATAAAGCCCTGCCACTTTGGCTGACTTTCTTTTTCTTACTCAGTTTGGTTCAGGGGCTAATCATCTCTGAAAAAAATCAAGTAGGGTCAAAGGATGAGATAGGAAGAAAGTCTACTGATTGCCCCAACTATGCCCTGACGCACTACATGCTCAGAGAACTGGGCCAGGAGAGGGTTACCAGGGGTCAAATGGCTCCGAGGGACAACCTGATGTTACCATGTGCCTGTGGGAGCCCTTCTGGGTATTCGTAGAGAAGAGGGTGGTACAGGTAAGACATCTTGGTAGCTGTCTATTACCCTGTGTTTCCTGAATATAATCTTAGCCATTTTTCTGATTACGGCAGTGAAAGCTGAGTAACGTGGAGAAAAACAGAACAAAAGAAAACAGTTTTAGGGGCCTGATGGTCTGTGTTTAAAGCAGCTTGTTCATCTGTGTGAATTGGTTTACATTATTCAGGCCTAGTTTTATTTCTAAAATGAGCTTCATAAACCTCTTTGGATAAGGCATACCCAGGCTTCCCTGACTCACCCTCTAGAATTCCCTTCCTGTCTTCACTCCTAGAACTATGCACTTCTTACATCAACTGTGGATACAGGAGAAATCCCCAGACGTTGGTGGAAAGTCAGTATGCCACACTCTAATGTATGACTCGTGGTTTAACTTCTCTGACCATGTTGACAATACTTTGCTTACAGCTTTGTATTTGCTCTTGTGGCTCTTCCTCCATTAACTATTCCAGCATTATTTTGCACCCCCTCACCCTGCTCTCTTCTGAAATTCTACATATATCCTGTGCTACTCTACTGTCTCAAAATGTGTTATGTGCTTGCATTTTATCTTTCCACACTCAGAGAGATGGCCTTTATGTTCCCTGCAACACCTGACCTTGGACTAGCACATAGTAGGCATTCATTAAGCATTTGACGAACCACAGCTACATTGAATACCAACTGTCCAGTATGAATGGGATTGTGGATGGTCCACAAAGAAATCAATTGTGGCAAGTCACAGAAATAGGATTATCTTTTCATCAGAGCATAATGTTGGTTCTTTGATCTGGTGGAGTCTTTTTCCCCCCTGACAAAGATTTAAGCACACTCGGTGCTTTCTTTCAATTAATGCTAATGGCAGGGTTTCTAAAGAATGCAGCAAGTAAGAAGGATAAGAGACAAAGACAACTTCCAAAGCTACTTTTATTAAAAAGTAATCCACAGCTTATTTTAGCTCTGTCGACATCTAACATCCAATGGTGTTATTTGCATATTTTCCCCACCAGTATCTCTAAAGCTTGAAGCCAGAAGATCACTTGGCTTCACTCTCATCTTCAATCCTCCAAAATGAGCAGCAACACCCTTTATTTATTTATTTATTCATTCTCTTCCTCCTCTTCTGTTCCCTCGTCTGTTGCTCTTTACCATTTCTTCCTATTTGTGAGGAAAGTGTGAGGGGTGTCTGCCACAACCTACTTATCTGTTTCTATGGGGTATGCCCTTCATCTTTATTTCTTTCATTTCCTGTAGTCCAAATCCTATTTTCATTGTTTTTCCAAGCTAAATCTGCCTGACTTTGGGGTTATCCTAAATTGGAAACCCCAGTGCAAGCATGTGCCAATATATATGTGTAATTGTAAATATCTATTTTTCTGTACCTGAGGCCAATATATAGGCCTGGATTTGCCAATATGGCAGCTGCTTATCATTTCTGCAAACTTGGTCTGGTGGCTTAACCTCTCCCAGACTCAATTTTCTTGTCTATAAAAGAGAAATAGCAGTACTTACCATATACATAAAATGTGAAAAGCAGAATAAATGATTGCATGAATGTGTTATAATTTCTGTCACAATTGCAAGTGCTAAAGTTATTGCTGTTGCTCCTGTTATTATTAATAAAATGATATCATTACTTTGCTCTTAGCATGATTTTATTCAGTGCACATTCACTGAGTTTAATCTAAAAGTATAATCCTGTCCTAAATTCTGTAGGAGATATTAAGGTGAATAAGATATTGTTCCACATTTAAAGGAGACTAGAATCTGGTGGGGATGACATACATATATTATGTTATTAGGCAGAAGATGGTACATGCTAGAAATGAAGTATAGTCCAAAATTAAGGTGAATGAGCAATTAATCATGATATTGAATCTGATAAGACTTTATTGAGAAGATGCTATTTGAATTAAACTGAAGAATAAGATGGGATGACAGAGCCTTTGAGGGAGAAAATACTTTGCTGTTTGAATCAACAGCAGGAGGCATAACAATGAATAGCCTATGAAAGAAATATTGGAATATCACTTTCCATCTATATAATATTTCATCAAGAATTTATTTATTTCTTTACATATTTATTTTGGCAATAACTCTTATGTAAGGAGAAAGGACTGCAGTGAACCCTTCTAGATCAGCATTTTTCAAACTATATTGGCTAATAGGGATTCCAGGAAAAATGATTCTGTGGTCATGTACATTTTGATATTGTGAAACATTTTGCAATCCTTTCAGATTCTTCTAATAGTTTACTTTAATACTTGCAACCTAACTACTAACATATGCCATATATTTTAGGATTTTCTTACAACAGCATCTCTCTCTCTCTTTTTTTTTTTTTTCCAAAATTCTACATCACATGAGATAGGCCAAATTATACTGCAGCAGCAACCTCAAAATCTGGCTTAGAACAATGAAAAATTGATTTCTGAGTCATGTGTACCATGGCCAAAGGAGGTCAACAGAGAGGCATGAGCTGCCCATTGTTCGCACTCAGAGACAGGCTGATTGCACATCCATCTAACTCACGCTTTTGCAATGTCAGAGGCAGGGAAAGGGAAATTGGCTTTTATGGCTCCACCCAGAAGTGTTATGTCCCTCCATTCACACTTTTTGTCCAAAGGTAATCATATGACCACATCCAATTTCAAAGAGTGAGGAAGTAAAACTTACCATGGCACTGGGGAAGGAGAGGAGAACTTGGAAATCTGCCAAAAGGTTAATGAACTAGCATAATCAGATCACACAAAGCTGGCGGAGACCAGAGACGGCAGAATTTGTTAAGTCTTTACTACAGTGATATAAAATGTGAATCTCCCAGGTGTGTGAGGGGGTGTTAAAGTATGTAGACTGTCATTCTTATTTGAATCTGGGACCTTTTCTCTTCAATAATTTCATGGCATTACTGATTCATGGAAACCAAAGTAGGATATTTTTATATATATTAAAGACTATTTTAACTTGACTATACCTAGAAATAGAAACTGAAATAGGATTGGTATTCACAGATGTGAATACCTGGTAAAGCAGTCTGAATGTTCTTTAGTATAATAGATAAAATAGATAATCCACATTCTTTGCCATTTGTGATTACCTTCTATATATCAAATCTTGTACTGTCTATTTTCATATATTTTGCCATTTAATTCTCATAAGAGCAATACCAAGAAAATAAGTAATGTCACTCCCATCTTTCAATTGAGGAAATCAGGGATCAAAGAGATTGAATAACTTACATAGGGCCTTGCTAATAGGTGGCAGAGCTGGGGTTTGAATGTAGGCCCCATTGCTCCTGCAGTCATGCCTTTTCTCTTCTTATAAGTCTAGGGTGTGATCAAAACTTCTCTGGAATAATTGCATGTTAGGGTTCTCCAGAGAAATAGAATCAATAGGTAATTAGTAAATAATAACTAAATATATACTTATTTATGAAAATTTACTTATTTATAATTGGGGCCAGCAATTCTGAAATTTGTAGGGTAGGCCTGTGGGCTGGAAAATCAGTTAGGGTTTCTATTACTGTGACAGGGCTTCTTCCTTTTCCCAAAACCTCAGTTTCTGCTCTTAAGTCCTTGCACTAATTGGCTGAAGCCCACCTACATTATAGAGGCTCACTGTCTTATGTAAAGTCAACTGATTATAAATGTTAACCCCATCTACAAAATATCTTCACAGTAACATCTTGCTTGCATTTGACCAAACAGCTGGGCATCACAGCCTAGCCAAGCTGACACCTGATATTAATCAGGACAACTTGAATACATGAAATGCTGAGAAAAAATAGGCAAAATAGACAATCTAAATTCTCAGCTTGGTATATCTGAGACGAGAAGTTCCATTCAGGAGAGAGTCGTTTTGGTTTCATTTTGTTTTTCTATACCTGTTCCTCATCACTCAAATGAATTCCATCCTGGGCCCAGCAAAGCTGTCAGGACACTCTGACCTGGCTTCCCTCATCCAGTTCTCAGGAATGATGCTCCCAAGACTTAGTGTTAATCAGGCCTCTTGTTTTGACTTAGTTTCATTCTCTCTTTCTCTCTCTTTGTTTTCTGAGCACTAACTCTTTCTATTACACCAGTTAAAAAACAAATTTTTAAGAGCAGCCCTGTAAACATGGTTTTGCTTAGAAGACCAATGTGCAAAACTACTATGTTCAAATCTACTTTGCTGAAGTTGGAGGTAGAGAATCTGGAACTTTACCTCCTTCCTTTCAATTTTACAACACCATCACCTCCCCAAGCTGCCATTCCATCAAAGCAGGGAAGAATAAAAACCAGGTCACCAGGTCAAGAGTTCCCCAGCTGATGCGGGCGCTCCAGCCCGCCCGTGGGAGATCCCCCTACAGCTTCATGTTGGTCTCAATCTGTGCCTGCAGATGGGGCTCTTACTTCTGCTGGGGCCCTTAAAAATGTTCATCCTCTCACCCTGTGAATATTCCCAGGTTAATACTAAGGACATCTTCAGAGATTGTCATAAACTACCCAGTATGACTCTCTTATGGAAGAATTTACAATAGCTGCTCTGAAAATACTGTACTTTGGATCAATGACTTTTCAAGTGGCTCAGGGCTGCAATGATAGCCATGTGTTAGACAAATACAACAGACAGGAGTGTTTCTCCTTTGTTGACAATACACATAATTTTCTTGTACTAATAACACATTTATTTCAAAAGTAAAAAAAAAGATGTTTCACATCATCTCACAAAAAGATGATGTCAAAGGGCTTGTGGCCTATAGGATAAAACCTGACAGTTTGAAAATTTTTATTTTAGGAAAAAAACATCCCCCTTTCCTTTGAATGAGTAGAAAATTAGCAGTTCCCAAACAACAGAATGGACTTACTTGCTGTATCATTAAAACATATTACTCATGTTTAGTTTCCCCCAAATAAGGTTCTAGCCATGTTTTAGAAATCTTCATTTGCAAAATAAACATACATATTCTCACCAGCTGCCTTCTGAGACTAAATCAGTAAAACAGAGGGTTTGTGTCAAATGGCCTGTGACATGGCATGAATACTCTTTATTCCTCTCCTAAAGGGAAGCCAATGTTCTCTGAACCAGATGCAAACTGTCAGGGCAAAACAGCCCCATTCTTCACCTTTCCTGTGTGAGCATTTGTTTTATTTAGACTGAAAGATCCCTGACCAGGCATCTTGCCTGTATTGTGTACTCTCTCTAATGCACATTATTGGAATTGCTCCTAACGCTACAGTTAAAGAACATAACAGTGTTCTTTTAATAAAAAGGCACTTGAAACCCTGTGGCTTGTCACAGGCTTGATTCTGTCAACTGGTTCCTTGTCTGGAATCCTCTGCACACTCACCAATAACATGGAAACAACCCTGAGGATGCCATGTAGCCCTCAGCCAGGTGGCACAGCGTCACTCTGATCCGGGCAGGCTGACACATCAAGGCCCTGTGGAATAGCCGTGGCCTATGGTGCCATGGGTCGAAACTGGGTGCCAGAGATCTGATGTCCTCAAAAGTGATAAATAAATCACCAGGCCTTTTCTAAAAGCATAGCCTGGTCCCAATACCAGTTGGATTGAGCACTGGTCTGGGTAGCGGGCTAGGGCTGGAGGGCCAAGCCACACTGCAGGTTGGTTGGGGAGCTAGGTCCTGCCCTTTAGGACCTCTTTACTCCTTTTATGGTCTTTCTTCCACATGACTTGCACTCATTGATGCTTCATCACAGTTTTCACCATCAGGCCAGCATATCGTTTATAATGTTATTTTATAAATATTGCTTCTGTACCTTACCCGACTTATAGGCACATTTTGGACATATCTGTAGAATAAACCAAACACAAGAAAGGGGCAGTGAGAGGGCCACTGGGGATCTGATGATGATGACAGCAGACGCTTGTAGAGGGCCCATCTTCCTTGTCAGCCCTCATCGTAAGTGCTTTACATGCAGAACCTGGAAGTACAATAGTGTGGGGTATTTTCAAAGCAAGGGTAAGAGGAGAAGGCTGAAATCTAGCAGCGGTTTTGCTTACCATGCCACACAGCTTAGAGAGGGGAATATGTGCACCCCAAAGGGCACCTTTATCTAATTTCCTCCATGTGCTGCTGGCTACTAGCAGCTATGTGTATATGAATTCATCCATTTCATCCCACAACAGTGCTTTGGAGTGTTGTTTGTAAATATTTTCAAATATGTGGCAATTGATGCACAGAGAATTTGATGAAATTCCCAAGAATACAAGTGAAAGTGCCAGGATTTGAAACCAGTAGTCAGAGCAGAACTCATGCCCCGATGAGCAATAGCAACAGGGTACACGGCCATGACTGTGCCCAGATGCTGCCCTTTTTCTCCTATGATCACTTAAAACATTTTCTATGGCATCTGCGTGCTTGTTCACAGTCACCCTGTATCTAATGTAAACTGCACTTCACAACAGTTCTACAGTATGTTCTAAAATAGATTCTTAATGTTTTCTATTCTTAATATTTAAATTATATTTTTCATGGGTTGCTTTATTGCAGGCAATCAGCTACATCCAGAGAGAAAATGGTCGTAAAATGTGGGGAAAGCACAGGGTCTCAAAAGTAGCTGTAAGAAAACAAAGCGTACCCTTTTGCTTTTTACTCAGTAGCCTCAACCTTACCTATTTATGCGCTATTCAGTATACATGCAGAGTTGTCTGGATGCACCGAAATGCTTTGTAAATCTTGATGTAAGTGGTTCTTATTGAAATGTAAAAATGATACCTTTGTCGTCCAAGAGTTGACATTAAAAGTTTTCCATGAAGAAATTGGGCAGGACATCAATGTGATTTGGTCACCTTGTGGCAGCGGGTTGATTTTCAGCCTCTTTGGAGCTCCGTTGGTGGAGAATTTCAAGGGCTTTCTTGCTGTTGATGATGCCCAGCGCCTTCTGAGGCAAGGACTCCTACATGAATTTATCGCTGAGAATCAGCCTCTCTTGGGGCCTAGGGATGAGGAATGTTCCCCATTCATGGGCTTTGATGGCACATGACGCCCGCATTGCTGGTGGCCAGCATTACCCTAGTCTTTAGCTCCACTCTCCCAACCTTTGTGGCCACAAGCAGACTGTAAAGTAATGAAGCATCAAAGAATGCTGTACAAACTTTAGCTCAACACAACCTAACACTTCCTGTAGGGCACTGCACAGTTGCGATATACTCAAATGTTGCTTACTGAGAAAGGTGTTACTACTAGAAAGTGGGTCTTGCTTGGTCACAAGTAAGCACTTCTATCAAGACTTTCAACTGCTACCAAGGCAGCATGGACTCAGCACCTTGCTGTTGCTCCTTCCCTGTCAACACATGGTAACTACTCCCAGAAAGAATTAGAAAACACAGTAGAAACATCTGCAATTATAAATCCCTATGAGCCTCCAAAGGCATGAGATCAGGGGAGCAGAATGCATACAAGGAGAGGCATACTTCTTCCATGAAGGTCTTCAGCAAACACAAAATCCTCAAGAAGAGAAAGGGATTAGAGTGTAACTATATAATAAAAAAAGACCTGAAAAGTAATAAAACTTCAAAAGCTGCAAGACACTATGTTAATGCCACAAATGTTTCTAAGATATTCCAAAGTAACTAAAATGAATACTTTCAGTAATGTATTGTGTCAAGGAGATAAGAGCTTTAAACATAATCATTCTTAGCGAGAGCAGGCTATGGAAGGTGTTGATTTTTCTGCTCAGGGAGAAGTGTATTTAAATAAAGAGAGCACATTTTTGAAGCCTCACAGATTTACAGTTGTGAAGCTTTTAATATAATGGGGAGGTGTACCTCTACATTTACTGAAAGAAGTTGAACTCCAAGGAAAGAAATATTGTGGAAAGAGGTCTGAAAAGGAAAGTGGGTTAATTGAGGTGGTTGTTGTTTCATCAAGATTGAGTAGAGAAAAAACCTGACTAACATCTGATGACACACACAAACACTCCAAGCAATGGGACAAAAGGACAGACACCAGAATGTTTGACGATCCAAACCTGGTCCTCTAGATTGGGGCATCTGTGAATATCTTATCTCAGGAAGAGAGAGCTTACTATGACTTTAACAATAAGCATGTCACAACAAGGGGCTTTCCGAGCACAACTTTCCCAAGACATCCCTTGCACAATTTGCAAGCCTATGAGGGGTTTCCACAGGAGGCAAACACTTTTCGAGGATGAGAAAACCTAGAGAGGGGAAGAATTAAAGCTATCACATGAGATGAATCAAAATTTGGACTCACAGCCAGACACTGAAGACTATAGGAAAAAGCTCCAAGGATGTGAAAACCTATTACTGTGTAATAAAAGGCTTCTGGCCAGAGAATCTTAGAATAGATAAAAATGAGGCCATAATTAGCAGGATTTTAAATATCTCTCTAAAATATAGTACAAAGATTTTCCTTCCTCAGGAGGTCTATAACTAAGGATGGACATAAAAATGGAGTAAAATTTTAAGTTTCTAGTGTCTGAGTGGCAGTTTAAGTAATTCATGAGGTCTCTGGAAAGTAAAAGAGGAACTGTCCAAATTTCCAGTCAATATTTATCCCTTAGGTTAATAAATCTTGTCCCTACCCTCAGCAGAAGTCAATACCTCTTGATTATTATATGCGAGGACCTTCTCAGCCTTTCTATTTGCTCAGACTCTTCATGGAATAAGTCACAATTTTCCCATGATCCTCTCTCCTAAGTCACAGGTGTAGACTGAATAATTGTTCACCTATCAAAGGTGTGGGCAAGTTGCCAATAATTGGTGTTTGAGCTCAACTGTATTTGAATCACTGATTTCAACGTGTGGGCTTTTCCATTTTAGGCTTTATGGGTGGTGTTCAGAGGTGAAGAGGGGCTGAGATATTCTCGTGAGGTGTTCAAAGCCTGCAGAAAAGCAGTAGCGTGGGAGGCCAGATGAAGACAATAGAGTATGCAGCATTTAGAGTGAGAGAGAGACCTAACTTTTGTTCTGTCTATGCCACTGAATGCTACAAATTAATTACTCAGTTTCTTCACACTTAAACTGTTGCCTCTGTAAAGAGGGCTGGTAACTGACCTCAGAAGGTTGTTATGGGAATTAAACAGTCCAAATATGGAGGTGACTTGTCATCTAAATAAATTAGGCATTTGCCAATTGAAGCCTAAGAAGAACATGAGTTTGAATCAGTCTCAACAATATATCCATTATAAAGGAAAAATATAGCAGATTTCTCTTTGGAAAAAACTTATTGCAAAATTTTATTAAAAGTATATTTATTTGTTAGGGACATGATTCTTCATGGCAGTTTTACAGTGAGATGAGGATGTATGCATTTCCTTCTTATTCATGTTTCCCCTCACTTTAACAGCTGCTGCTGTGAATCAAGTATCTTGACTCAGAAGAGATGATTAAGGTTGATGATTCTTTCCTCCCACCTTCTCCAAAACAAATTTTGTATTTAAGAAATCTTTAAAGTTCAATTTGGTGCATTAAGGTGACATGAGGCATCCAATTTTGCCAAGGCAGAGGGAAAATAGAAACACGAAGACAACTGTTAAGTTATGTGGTTTCCTAGGTAAGCTGCAGTTGGCTGTGGAAGGTAAGCAGAATTCTGGCTCATCAGCCTTTTGTCAAAGTGATGTGATGGCCATTGGACTTAGTGCATGCTATCACAATGACAAAAATAATTTGATCTAAAGTGATGTAACAATGAAGTTTGGGGTTTGTTTTTAAAGACATTTAAAGATGTCTTTAAATGTACAAATATTTCTTTCAATTGTACCGATTTGTGTTGGTAGGAATAAGATGTCAACTGACTGGCATCGACCTGGGAAGATGTGCCTTCGTCACGGTTTAGTAACAGCTGAACCTGGGTGATCCTTTTCACTTTACTGGGGCTGCATTTCCCAGGGATAGTGCTTGACCATCTTCTTCATTGAGCCCTCCCCAAATATAAAGATCGCTTTAAATATTAATCATTTCATAGACAAAAAAACATTCTGCACTCCTTTAATGAAAAGCCTCTGGATGAGTTTCACATTTTAACCAGCACTGTGAACAAAGTTTACAATCAGGTTAGAGAGTGAAGCGCCACTGAAAACAGTGGTTTCTTGTTTATATTCCAAAGGTTCCTTTGTGGATTACTTTTCTAATTTTAAAAGTTTATTTAAAATATACTTAAACTAAATTTGTCTAATTTATTTATACTCATTGCAAAAATTTGACACAACAAGGAAGGAAAATAATTCAAACCCTAGTTTGAATTAAAAAGCAATCCAAAAGTAATTCAGAAATATTCAAAACCCTAGTACCCAGATACAGTTACCAATTTTTTCCCAGTTTTTTTAGTTTATCATGTTTTTTAAAAATTGTAAAAATAGCAGATATATACATTTATATGCATATGTATATATTTAAATCACTTTTTCAATCAGCAGTATAATGTTCATATGAGAGTGCACACTTTTTACCATTTCTTAAAACAACAAATATTTATTATCTCATGGTTTCCGAGAGTCAGGAATCTGGGAGATTAGTTGGGCTGTTCTGGCTTAGGGCTTATCAGGAGTTTACAATCAAGGTGTTGGCTGGGGTTTCAGTCATTTGGAGGCTTAACTGGGGCAGAAGGATCTGCTCCCAAAAGCAGCTTACTCACATGGCTATTGGCTGGAGGCCTCAGTTCCTTGCTGGCTTTTGGAAGGAGGCCTCCATTTCTGTACGTATCTTTTTGTATATGCTGGCACTTTTACTTATATAGATGTCCAAAAGTATGATTCCTCATTTAACATTTTAATAGAAACATGTTATGTTTCTGGTTTTTAATAGCAATTCCTTTATTAGCAAATAATGTAGGGGAGACTTTTCTTCACAACTTCACAGATATGATATTAAAAATTTTGTCAACAGTACATGTAACTACATATAACTATCTAGATTGTTTACATGTATTTATATACTCTATAGTTATGTACAGTATACATAGGCAAAATGGGGATATCTCCTCTCTTTGTTAAATAAAAAAGGAACTATTTTATACATATAAAATACATATAAAGTTTATATGTATATAAAAATATAGTTATATACATAAAATATAAACTTTATTTAGATATAAATATATAAACTACTTTACGTATATGTGAAATAAATAATATATTTTATGTACATAGTACCCTACATATGTGAAATACTTAATATATCATCTATAAATGCTTTATATATGTAAAATATATAAACTATATATATATATATTGCTTTGCAACTTGGTTTTAAAATTCATTCATTAGTATACTGTGAATGCATTTTCCTGATAACATATATAAATTTCTGTAATTAATTTTAATGGTTGAATAGAATCCTCATTTATAGGTGTATCATCATTTATTTAATAAATCAGCTAGTATTATAAATGTAAGTTAGATCACATTTTTCCTATTATTATAAACAGTACAGCATTAAATGTTTTAAAACATACATTTATGACTACTGACATGATGATTATTTTCTCACTTCATTTTATATAGTACACTTGGGCTGGGGCTAAATGAGATAGATAAAAAATTTACTGGGTGCATTTATTAAACTAATTCCTTTGGGAGTGAACATGTGAGAGTTTTTATCAGAAGATGAGTTATTTATTGTAAATAAACAATATACTTTATTACCCTTGATTACTGAGGTTTTTATTCACTAGAAACAAAGCTGGAATTTTGTCTCTCTATCCATACCAGGTGCATGACTCTCCAGAAAGGATTTCACTGTATTTACAATTATCATTTTTGTTTCTATGGGAATATGTTTGAACACCAGGGTGAGAGTAGTTCCTGTAGGAAAAGATTCCTCCTCTTCCTAGTACGAGTTAACATTTATTTAACCTTTACTTTGGTGCCAGGTAGCCAGGTACTCTGCTGAGTACTTTGAAAGCATTATCTCATGCAAGCCTCTCAACAATCTATGACTGTGAACTATTGATACTTCCAGCTTTCAAATAAGAAAAATGAATCTTCGGAAGTGTAGCACTCATCCCAAGTCTCACAGCTAGTACAGGGAGCAAGGGCACAAAGCACAGGTACGCAGCTAGTACAGGGAGCAAGGGCACAAAGCACAGGTACACAGCTAGTACAGGGAGCTAGGGCCTGAATGGACAGCCATTGCTCTGGTTCTGCAACTCAGCACTAACGCTGTGAAAACCGCTGCAAGTTGAGACCTTTGTGGTGTGCAATAGTCATAGGAGGTCTTTACTACTACAATAATTTAATGCTTTTTTTCTTCTAACATGCCACCTTTGTCAATGTCAGTTTTCATTTTCAAGGGCAGATTTTGTGCACAGGAAAGATTTTTCAGAAGTTGAGTTTAGCTAAAATATATTTGAATTATTAGATGTAAAAATCTGAAAACTTAGCTCTTCTATAATCTTGTAGTTTTAAGTCTAGCAAATGTAGCAATCACTTTTATGAGGCCTTTGATTAATGTTTAGTTCCATTTACAAACTAAGTTAATTAAACCCTTTTAAGCATTTTAAACTAGATTTATAAGTTCAATATATTTGACTTATTTAGATACTTCAAATGTGTGATTAAAAACAAACTTCCAGAATTCTTAAAATACCCCTACTGGCTCTAATAAATTAAATCTGAAATACTGTGAATGTTAAGTTCTCTTAAATGTTTTAATACTCTGTACACTTACTATAATTACTATATAAACTAAATTAAATTTCTACTTAAATTCACAGGCTTAAATCAATTGCTTAATTACACATTTTAAGTTGAATCACAAATTTTGCCTTTTATCTAGTAGACTAAAATATCTTAAACATTACAAATACTCAAAAGCCAAGCATGATTCCTTAACACATAAATATTAACACTTTGTGTTTTATTCTTTGAAATATTTCTGTAGTTAACTCTAAACTTCCCAGTTAAAAAAAATTTTTTTTAATTGGTTTTGTCTACCAGTGAAACAATTGTATCATCCTAAGCAGTTGTGGGGAATATGTTAGTCGAAGTGAATATTAAGAGATGTGGAGAAGTATAATGAATGAATCATTTCTTGTGACCTGATGAGATGTATAAGGCCCTATTCATAGTCATAATGTCATGGGTATCAAAATGTAAAAAAAAAAGTTTGGTGTTATAACCCAAGTAAACTTGACCTTTGTCTACTCAAGGAAGTCTGTAAACCGACCTAAGTTGCCACCTCATTTGAACGACTGTATTTCTTTGGATCTTAAGTTACTCGGCTACCTTTTCATTTAACCCTATGGAATTTTCAACCTGACAGAATCATGAATTGCTTAATACTCTTCCTGCCTGGTAACTGTTTAAACGAGAGACATGTTGTTACCTGACAATAGACCACAGCCATTACTATCCTCTAGTCAACATGCTCCATTTAGGGTATAGTGGTTAAGTGAAATCACACATGTGAAACTCCCATCACAGTGCTAAGTGCCTCGTAAGTGTTTAGTAAACACCAGTAACTATTACCAGAACCATTCTGTTGAGGAATTTCCAAAGTATCTTTTGTTTTTCTTTTGGAATGGATTCTGGAGGGAAGGCACCCACCCCAGTCTCTCCCTCCAGTGAAGATCTGGCTTCTTGTGTTCTGGAAACCACAAAAGGGTAGTGGACCATGGTTTCAGGGATACTGAGAAGACGCTCATATATGCTTTCTAACTTCAGAACAGAATCCCTGACCTCAAGCCTCTTCCCCTGTACTGAGACTCTCTGTTTTACTGTCTCCAGGAAATACCATTTCGGTCTCTCCCTGTAGTCAGAGGGGAGCAGACTCTCAGTGGCCCCGGGTTGGGGAGGAGATTTGACAGCTAGACTGTAACCAGTCCTCCCCATCAAAGTCTCTCCTCCCTCCCTAGTTTCAAAAAGGCTGAGCCTTAGGGGCCTTCTACAGTACAAAGGGTATGGACTTCAGCTTTCTCTGCTGTGAGCTTATGATTCAGTTGTTTGTGGGTTTTTTTCATATCTGCAAGTCTTTTACCTTTTGCTCGTTTGTTTTACAGCTTCCAAAACCTTGCTGTTGTCTCCTCTTCAAAGCTCCCCATGTTTGGGTTTATGTCTTAAGAAATGCATTTCCTCAGGAGTAGGTAGGATTTGAAAAGGGAGTGAAATCAGCTGTGTGCATTGCCAAAATTTCAAGGCAATGCGTTTTTCACATCTGTGGGCATAATCCTGTTCATTCGTGTAGTGAGAGAGTGGCTCCCCTCTCACTACAGTGAGAGATGGAAATGGTATTTCCTGGAGACAGTCTCACTACAGGGGAAGAGCCTTGAGATCAGGGATTCTGTCCTGAAGCTCGAAACAGCAGAACAGGTGAGGAAGTTTAGGTGGCCCTGAAGTTCAGGTAAGTGTAAACTTACCACTGCAAGACAAAGAGTTTTGGTTATATTTTTTGCTCATCTTTACATACAGAATATGCATAAGGCAAAGAGCAAGACTGTATACTTTAGCAATAAGCCCAAGTAATAAGGAGTCAGACGGAAATCTCTTCAGCTTTGTGGACAATTCATATATGTATACAGAGATAGACATATAGCTAGATATAAAGTCGATAGACAGAATTTGTGTTAAAGGGCTGGTTCGATTAAAATCTTAATTTTTTGTGGTCATGGTAGCCTAGAGCTGTGCCCTAACTATGTACCCTTACCTCATGTTGTACTTTCCAAGTCTGTGGTGAAAATGCAGACATTTGGGTGCACAAACATGGGTGCATCTTTAGATCATCAATATGCTATGACATGACAGATGGCTCTTCAGTACCATTTGAGTGTGTTATCATAGAATTACTTCCTTCCCACTAAAGACCACAAATTCTGAGACTTAGTTCAATTGATCAATACCTCTGGCTAACCAACATTTTGCCACATTTCCACTGGTTTGGAATCATTGCAGCCTAATTACCAATTTGTCTTGAGCTATGATTCATTGTAAAGTACTTAAAACCAATAGACAGCGAGGAAGACCTGCCATTTAGTAAGAGAGTTGTCTCTGGAGCTTCCTGGGAGTTACGAGCTATTGTGTGAATTTATATAGATAAACCAAATGAGGTCATTTATGAGAAAGTTGTTCTGAAAGTTAGTAAAGGCTTTAGGCAGAAACTTGGCTGCTGATGGCAAATGCACAAGTAGATGTAAATGTAATTCAACCATTAAAATCTAAACCCATAGAAGCAGGGAAATTCACAGTTAAAGGAGGAAATGGGTTGTGCAGCGCTTTCTCCAGCCGTGAGACACAATGGGGTGTACTGAGGAATTGGAGACACCCTGTAGTGTGAAGCATCTCTCATGTTTCATCCCTAACTTGCAGATTTCAGAGCATTTTTTGATTTGAATATTTCTTATAAAGTACCATGTTTTTTGGAGGTGGTTAGAAAGGAAAGAAATTTCTGTGTTTCTCCTTCAATGTTACCATGAGGCTGGGGATGAAGGTACAAGGGTGTATGTATCCAGCATGAGAGATTTGGGGCTAATAATCTGAAACATTAATATCCTGGCTGAATATGCCTCCAGGATTTCATGTATTCATGGTCCATGTATACAGACCTCTGTTCAGGCAAAGCTACTAGACAAACAGAGACTTAGTGTAACCCAGCATGCTCTGTTCAGCTTGGATGTACAGACTTTGATTTCTTATCAACGTAAGAGCTATTTGGAACAATGGAAAATTGTTTTCCATTTCCACTTCTCTCAACTATGGTAAAATAAAATCTCTATTGGGTTTATATGTGAGTGGATGGTTGGTACTGAACAGAAAAACTCAGAAATGACCTAACACTGTATAGATTTTGTGATTTCAAAAAATCTTGATTTTAAATAAACATTTTTAAAGTGTCTTCATCTGGACATGCTTTTAAGATTATCTAGTAAATACGTAATACCTCCCTTGAAGAGCAGAGTCATTTTAGCAATGGGCAACCTGGAAGAAGACTCTCCATTGCCTGAAAATAGGGGAGTGTTGAGCAGGCACACAGAAGTGCGTTTGTACACAGAAATAGGTACACATGTGCACACACATAGAAAATGATAGCAATTTTCAGAGATCTGGAAAGCACCTGAACTACCCTCTAGGGTAAAAGAAATTCTAAGAGTCTTCTGATTTTTTCCTTTCAAACAAAATTTCATCATACAAGTTGGGGCCTTCCCCATTTCAATTTGAAATTAGTCAGGATAAAAGGACCTAAAGTACAAGGAGAAGGATGGTTGACATTACGAACGATGATCTGGGAACATTATTGATGTCATGTGAATAAACACATTTTTAGCCACAGAGGCTTCCTGCGCCACCATCATGATATAAATAACATGTGGCTATATGCATTTAACTTCTTAAAAATGACTCCACCCCTATCATCTCCACTAAAAGAAAAATGTTTATAATAATACATATATTGACTTCTGCTTTCTAGTCAATAACAAGATTTATTGTCCCACTCTTGAGTCAATTTTAACCTCTTTGGGTCAACAAATCTTGATATTGATCTCAACAGAAGTCAATACCTGCTTATTACTTACCTCCACATTTAGACGCCTACCAACAATTCTTATGGGCATTCCTTGACAGGCAAAAGTGAATAGTTGCTGTCTACTTTCTATACAAGATGCATTTCTGTGAGCTTCATACATAACATCACTTTTACAAGTCTAAGTTCGGATCTAGTTATAAAACTAAATGAGGATAAAAGATAAATGAGTTCTAGTATCTGTAATTATAAACTAGACAGAGAATTAGCATTTCCTCATCATTTCCTAAATAGTAAAATCATGATCTTTATATTAATTATTCTCTAGTCATATCCTGTATCAAAGATAATGAGACAATGTGATATTTTTCATTCACCAAAGTAAGAACACAAAAAATATTTTTAAGAGTGAAAACCTTAATACGACAGTGCATAAATGTTAAAATTCTAGACTATTTTAAATGCTTTCAAAAGCAAGAGAAGCAGACTAGCCACACATTCCAGTGATTACCCAAATGCCTGCCAGTTTCTAACATCTAGACACTGGTATTTTTGAGCTATGTAACTTCCACCCTAGTCAAAGATCTTGTAGGTTAGATAAGCAAGTGGCTTTCAGGAAGGGATTTTGTTTTGTTTATTTGTTTGCTTGGCAATTGAAAAGAAATGATCAAGGAAGCAGCTTCGCCTAGACTTTTTAATAAATGTGAGACAAGTCCTACCAAAGGCAATTATTAAACCATCCCCTAAAGTTGTTTGTTCCACTTACGAATGCAGTCCTGGTTCCATAAGACCTCTAGGTGTGAAACAGCGTCATCAGCTGGCTTGCTAACCTCACCTGTTGAAATATTAAAAAGGACGAAAAAAAGCACACCAGTATGTACAAACCCAGGGGCAGACAAAACAAAACACACTCAAGGCTGTAAGGAATTAATTTTTCAAATTCAATAAATAAACCTCCATTGCATATGTATGCTAAAATGCTTAAACTTAAAATTCAGACATGCTTATCTTCCGTGCTGCCCTTGAAATACATTGCTTCTCTAGATTGACTCACAAACATCATAAAGTCCACATTTAAAACCTATGTCCTGCTGCAGGCAAAATACCAATAAATAATAAAAACAAAAAGGGAAGGAGGAAAAGACAAATGGAGCCAGGTGACACAGATTGCTTTATTACCAGCCCAAGTTTGCCGCTGCACAGTCCTTTCTATTTTCCAGATAATTCTGAATCAAATGTGCAGAAACTGAAAATGAAATGTTAGGTGAAAAAGAATACTTAAGTACTTCAATATATGTTAATTCAGAATGCATATATACTTTCACAATAATTTAAAGCAGTTATCTGAAAGATATGAAAGCATGTCTTTCAATTGACACTACTGGCTTATTAATCAATTTTATAAGCTTTACCTAAGAGTTAATTTTTTAAAACCGTGCCACCAATTTCACATTGTGCTTCCTGAATAAATTCATTAGCTTCCCCTACAAGTCTAAGTTTCTATATGCCAAAATAACCTGCTCTAAAGTGAAAAATGCAGTAGAAAAAAGGTGATTATCACTGACTCCAAACTCCTTTTGAAAATGTAATTTAATCACTTAGAGAGTTTAGACACAATTGTAAAGTCCTCCTACAGGTCCATTTCTCAATCCTTCCTCTGCTTACTGTCCAGAAATCAGGAAAATCAGTGTTGTGTGCCCTGCTGTTCAACTTTGCAAGGCTGAACATGTGAAGTTATGTGAACAGGACAGCCATTAAATGGATATATTGTGTGATGTTTTTTAGGTTAAGTTGTAATGGATTTAGGGAGATTAAAAAAAAAAGATTTTTCAAGCTTAGCACTACTATTTTGAGTGGTTAATGCTCTGCTGGAGGGATAAGGGGTTTTCCTGTTCATTATAGGGTATTTAGCAGACTCTCTGGCCTCTGCCCCATAAGATGCTAGTAGTACCCACTTTTCAGCTGTGACAACTCCTTTCCCAGCTTCCAGATATTGTCAAATGTCTCCTGGTGATAGAATTGGCATACCAAGATAAACTACTGTAAGTAAAGCATCAAGAAATACTGCAAAACCATCTATTACTATACTCATGACAGACCAGCCATATTTGATGGCCATTTGGGGTTACTGTAGGCAAAAAGACAATTAATTACAAAATCATCCCTGTCAAAGTCATTTATTCTGCTTATGAATTGAGTCCTAGTTCCATAACATCTCTAGGTGTCAAAAAAATTTATCAGCATTCTATTAAGTGAACACATGGAATGGCAGCCCTTAAAAGCAAGCCATCTACAAGTCCAGACAGCACAGAATCTCAGAGCTTTAAGCTCTAAGGAAACTTGGAGACCATCTATGCAAACACCTTTTTTTTTTTTTAACAGATGGACCTTGAATCTAGCAAAGATATGTGACTTGCTCAACATCATGTAACTATTTAGTGGCAGAGATAGGAACCAGAATTTAAAAATTCAATTCCAGTTTCTTTCCTCAATACCAAACTGTAGGTCTATTGAGTATGGATGGTTACAAGGTAGACATGGAAATTTTTCCAGCCCCACTCATATATGTAATTTTAAAGGACAGTAACAGTATAGATAACATTTGGCTTTGATTATCATTTCAGACGATAATTTACATAGACTCAATCTATATTTAGAACCAAGCACATTCAATTTGAAATGCATTTAAAAGAACTTGCCTTCTTTTGGAAGACATCCTAAGTAATAAAATATTATGAGATATTTCACTTAAATATTTCTTAATCTCCTAAAGGTTATCTTTCCCCAAATCTCCCCCCAGATTTTTCAACCTCTATGATTTTCCTAGTTTAAGAACTCATTTTGCCCTTTATTATATCTTTTTATTTATTTTGATTGTTTTCCAATTTCTAAATCCTATTGATTCCTTTTCTTCATAATATTTTAAAAATACTATTCTTTCTTTTCATATCCAACACCATCACACTGAAAAGTTCCTTGTTAACATGTATGTAGACTAAAAAGCTATGCCAAATAAATTTTTCCACATTTAGTCTTTTTTTTCCTATTTAGTACCCAAACCATTTTACGTACAACCGCCTCATTCCTACAATGTTTTATATCATGAATCTACTGATAAATTTCATTGAACAACTCCTGGGTCAAGGGAATATTCTAGACATAAGTGTTTGGTGAGGTGGGTCAAGAAGAGGGAGGAATTTATAGCTAAAGTTCTAAATAGGGTCTTTCCTTTTAGAGTTTATATTTCAGTTGAAACGCACATTGTAGCAAACAAAAAGCTTATCTCCAAAGCATATATACATGCAAATAGGTACACACAGCAACTTGACATTTTCCATTGCAAATTCCTGAGATGATTTATCCTCTCAAAATTCCAGTTTAAAGATAAATCCTACTGATAATTTTGAAAAGACCTTACAATTCCATTTGAGATAATTTCCACACTGTCCTTCCTACACATCCTGTGACAGCAACAAATTTTACAATGGCAGCAGCCAGTGTGCCGTGGTGGCTGATGTCACCATCTGCTTTTGCAGATTAGAAGGGCAATTATGTCACATGCTCAGACTGACAAAAGTGCATATGGCAAGGGACATTTTGAGGGCACCCTTTTAGTCCTTCAGAAATTATGGGCCCAGACCAATGTTTATTCAGGGTTGTCTACTCACAAGTCATCTCTCCATCAGTATCCTATCTTCTGGGTTTCCTTTTTGTCTTTTTGTAAGAAGTGGAGCGTGCCCTTAAATGTAGGGCAGTAGGACTAAGAGATAGGAGACTGCAAGGGTCTGGTGGCCCATCAGAACTGTTTCAGTGTGGTGTAACTCTGGACAATGATTAAGCATTGCTGTGTACCAGGTACATTCTCAGTATTTGAAAGATGGTTGGAATTGTAAATTCTGTAAAAGACTAATTTTCAGTGGCCTATCCTCAATTTTTCTAGGGATACCCCTTCTTGGCATGTGCATTGTTGCCAGGAAAACAACTCTTTTATACAATATGACTTTGCCTCTGGGTGCCACAGTTAATTGGCTCAGTAGGTAGAATCTAATCCAACCTAGGCCACTGAACCGCTTACCTGAGATTTTGAATTTCAAATGAAGAGTTTTGGCAATCTCTCTTGTAACTAAAGATGTTAAGTGTAAATTAACCTGGGAGCTCCTCAGTGGCCAATCTCATACCATGAAATGGAACCAAGTGGTTTACACAAAGAGAAAGAAAAATGGAACAGATGAAAAAAAATGTATGTTGACTAGAGATAAAAAGAATCCATATACTCTTTTATTCCTTGGTAACTCTGGTAGTTCCTAGACCCAGTTGCTTCACTGAGCTTCCCACAGCTTAAATTTTTCTTGGATTCCATGGGATATCCCATTATTCTCCCAATAAATCCTCCAATTCCCACAAGCTTTTCAAGTTGGATTTTTGTCACCTGTAATTAAAATATGTATCATGAATATATTCTGCCTTTGCAAACCCATGACAGAAAAATGTGGTAGTTTCATATAGAAACCAGTCTAAGTGCCATGAATACTTAAAGAGACACAGCTCTATGCACCCACATACCTACCCCCACACAGTTGTTAAAATAGGTGAAGTGTAGATTCTAACTTACTAACAAAATAAAGGCCACAGATAACATAATTATTAAGAACAGGCAAATTAGAGTTTATTGTAACATTATTGGGTTCAAACATTTACTTGTATTTCATTATCCCTGGAATGTAACTCTTGGGTCGCATGCCTCTTACAGTCAGCCCCTAAAACAACTGTTGTGGGGCCCCATCATTTCTACAAAATTCCTCCTTGTTATCTCATCTAAGTCCTTTTACCATGTTTCCTGCCCAAAAGGCCCAGCCTCTTCCTCTATGTTCACCAACTCTTATTTATTCTCCAAGGCCACATTTAGTTTCCACCTTTTGAGTTCTTGAGCCCAGAGAAGGCTTTTCATTCTCTGAAATCTTGTAGCTCTTATTATTTTAATCACTTCTTTAACATTGATTATATGTGCCATATATAGTTACCTATTTCAAAAAGCATTGGTTTGAATTCCTCCTGGGATAGTATATGTAAATTCTGTGAGGGTGGAGACCATGACTTTTTTTCCTTTTACTATGACTTCCTGACCCGAATCCACAAAGAGCAAGCATTTGGTAGAATGCTCTATTTGAATTAGCATATACAAAAGTAAAATACAGTATACTCCTTTAAGGAAAAAATGACAACTTTTGTTTAAAAGGTGATTAAAAAGTTAAATTAAAAAGCTCATGTCATAAAAAACCCTAAAGACTCCACTACAAAACTACTAGAACTAATATCAGAATTCAGCAAAGTTGCGGACTACAAAATTAACACACAGAAATCTGTGTCTTTCTTATACACTGACAATTAACAAATAGAAAGAGAAATCAGAAAAACAATTCCATTCACAATTGCACCAAAAAGAATAAAATACCTAGGAATAAACCTAATCAAAGAAGTGAAAGACCTATACCCTGAAAACTATAAGACACTCTTAAGAGAAATTCAAGAGGACACTAACAAATGGAAACTCATCCCATGCTGCTGGCTAGGAAGAATTAATATTGCCAAAATGGCCATCCTACCCAAAGCAATACACAGATTTGATGCAATCCCTATCAAATTACCAAAAGCATTCTTCAATGAACTGGAACAAACAGTTCAAAAATTCATATGGAAACACCAAAGACCCTAAATAGCCAAAGCAATCCTGAGAAGGAAGAATAAAGTTGGGGGGGGGGATCTTGCTCCTCAACTTCAAGCTCTACTACAAAGCCACAGTAATCAAGACAATTTGGTACTGGCACAAGAACAGAGCCACAGACCAGTGGAACAGAATAGAGACTCCAAACATTAAGCCAAACATTTATGGTCAATTAATATATGATAAAGGAGCCATGGACATACAATGGGGAAATGACAGTCTCTTCAACAGATGGTGCTGGCAAAACTGGACAGCTACATGTAAGAGAATGAAACTGGACCCCTGTCTAACCCCATACACAAAAGTAAATTCAAAATGGATCAAAGACCTGAATGTAAGTCATGAAACCATAAAACTCTTAGAAAAAAACATAGGCAAAAATCTCTTGGACATAAACATGAGCTACTACTTCATGAACATATCTCCCCAGGCAAGGGAAACAAAAGCAAAAGTGAATAAGTGGGACTATATCAAGCTGAAAAGCTTCTGTACAGCAAAGGACACCATCAATAGAACAAAAAGGTACCCTACAGTATGGGAGAATATATTCATAAATGACAGATCCGATAAAGGGTTGACATCCAAAATATATAAAGAGCTCACGCACCTCAACAAACAAAAAGCAAATAATCCCATTAAAAAATGGGCAGAGGAGCTGAACAGACAGTTCTCTAAAGACGAAATTCAGATGGCCAACAGACACATGAAAAGATGCTCCACATTGCTAGTCATCAGAGAAATACAAATTAAAACCACAATGAGATATCACCTCACACCTGTAAGGATCACCACCATCCAAAAGACAAACAACAGCAAATGTTGGCGAGGTTGTGGAGAAAGGGGAACCCTCTTACACTGCTGGTGGGAATGTAAATTAGTTCAACCATTGTGGAAAACAGTATGGAGATTCTTCAAAATGCTCAAAATAGAAATACCATTTGACCCAGTAATTCCACTTCTAGGAATATACCCTAAGAATGCAGCAGCCCAGTTTGAAAAAGACATATGCACCCCTATGTTTATCACAGCACTATTTACAATAGCCAAGAAATGGAAGCAACCTAAGTGTCCATCTGTAGATGAATGGATAAAGAAGATGTGGTACATATGCACAATGGAATATTATTCAGCCATAAGAAGAAAACAAATCCTACCATTTGCAACAACATGGATGGAGCTAGAGGATATAAGGGAGTATAAGAACAAAGAAAAACTTAAGGAACAAAACAGCAGCAGAATCACAGAACCCAAGAATGGACTAACAGTTACTAAAGGGAAAGGGACTGGGGAAGATGGGTGGGAAGGGAGGGATAAGGGGTGTGGTGGAAAGAAAGGGGGCCTTATGATTAGCATGTATAATGTGGGAGTGGGGCATGGGGAGGGCTGTGCAACACAGAGAAGACAAGTAGTGATTCTACAGCATCTTACTATGCTAATGGACAGTGACTGTAATGGGGTTTGTGGGGGGGACTTGGTGAAGGGGAGAGCCTGGTAAACATAATGTTCTTCATGTAATTGTAGATTAATGATAACAAAATAAATTTAAAAAATCTCATGTTGGCAGAAGGTAAAGTTTAACAGCAGCTGCTAAATATACAGGGACATTTGAGAATAAATGATAAAAATCTCAGAGGACAAGAGTATGTGAGTAAATCATAAGGCATGATGGTTAAGGAGTGGGGATAAAACAGACAAACCCTGATTAATATATATTCTCTTATCCTATTTCAAGGGGAGTGCATTCATTCTCTTACCCTTTAAATTGCAAACTCCATGAGGTCACTTATATCTGCTCTGTTTGTCAGCATAAAGCCAGTCCCTGGCTTTCAATTTAGTGGTATTCAACCACCATAAGAATGAGTAAATCTCTATCACATAGCCAAACTACATTTTGTAGTGAGTATTTCTGAAGAGGTCACGTGTACTTTCTAGCCTTTCCAGAACTTGTATCCAATTTTTGCTGTGGTGACTAGGGACCATTTGACATAAGTCAAGTATTAGAAATTGCATTGATGAAATGTATATAGTCAGGAGAGTAAAATCTCTGTGCCATGGAAACTAAATTCACATTAGTTGCAAACAGTAAGACTGAGACCTGACATTAACAAGGAGCTCTGATAAAAAGGGGTGCCCAGACCAACAAGGGACAGCACGGTACTAGTCCAGCGCAGGTAAGCAGAGGACATAGAAACTAATAGAAGGGACAGAGTGGCAGGGAAGGGATTCAGCTTAGAACCAGAAGATAATCACTAGCTTCTCTTGTTAAGGGCTTCGTTAGCCTCTCAGTGAAGAATACATGGTGGTTTTATGAGTTGCCTTTCTCTAGGTTCTACTTTAGAAACAAATGAACTCCAACTCTAAGTGGCTTGAGACCACAGTGTTTGATCACATGTCAGGCTGGCTGCAAGTTCACTGAGGTCCTATTCCCTTGCTCTTTATTCTGGAACATAGACCAATAGAGAAGCTGCTATCTGTGTCTTGCAAAACTAGGATTACCAAATACAGCAAATAAAAATGCAGAACACCCAGTTAAAGTTGAATCTCAGATTTAGAAAAAAAATGATTTTTTTTTTAGTGTAAGTTTGCCCATGCAACATTTGGGACATACACCAAAAAAAATGTTGTTATTTATCTGATTCAAATTTAACTGCATATCCTGTTTTTTCTGGCATCTCTGCCAGGCTTATGAATGAAGAAAAAGAGAAATTATATAACCTCATGAAGATTTTTAAATCTACTCAGAAGTGGCACTTGACACTTCCTCTCCTCAACTGGCTAAGTACGTATGACGAAGGCTGACATCAGTGGGGTAAGAGGCATAACCCTCCCTGAGAGACGGGCTAGCAAGGTAAGGGCACCGGTGTTTAGCTGATGATGCTGCCTACTATGGTAAAAAACATGTAAATCATTTCATGGTGCAGGGAGCAGGGTGAGAGAGATTGACTTTTCAGTTATTTGTTTTCCATCTCTGAAAAGCAGCTAACCCAACTCCTTCAATTAGAGTCCAGAAGCAGCTGGGCCTACCTGAGATTTCCCATCTCATTCTTGGAGCTTCCAGATTTGCTCCTAGTTGAGGGGACCACTTGAGTCAGCCTGATACTAGTAAGTGAGCAGTGAACTGAGAATGGAAGTCTGACAGGGAGACTATTTGCAAACAGAGGTTAACACACCTTTGAAGTGTGTACATTTGCCTGTGGCTCAAGGCCTCCTCCATACCTCATCCCTGGGGATGGTCTTACTTCTTTACACACACATTGCAGGCCCTTCTGTATAACTAGTTTCCCTACTAAAGGCACTCTTTGTTCATATTTTGCAACATTTCAAAGCTTATTTTTCTAGGGGAGATGGCAATGGTGGATGGCCATATAGGCTGGTGGTACATAGAATGTTCCTGGTCTTTAATGCCCTCCTAGTTTGGCCCAATGTCTTACACATAATTAAAATCCTTCCTGGAAATTGATTTATAACTTTCTTTACTCTTTTGTCTGTCTGAGAATTCACTGTTTTCTTAGTACAACTGAAAATAGCTCCCAGCTGATTTCCAAGGTCAATTGTAACAGAACTAGATCCCTGAAATAGCCTGGAATATGACAAATACATATCATCTGCATTGACTTCTGTTTTGTTAGGTTTTTCTCTTCATTTCAAGCCTGTTTCTAAATATTATTTTCCTACTACATTATAATGTTCTTTATATTCAGGGTTTGCCTAAACAGGATGTTTGGCTAATGAAGTGAGATAATGAGGAATTAAATGGTTTTTCAGTGTGAAGGGAACAACATTATTTACAGGATATATTGCTGATTAAGGAAAAGAAAAGGTTTTTTTTTCTTTTAAAAGAAGATAAGATGATAATTAAGTTCCTTAAACACAGAGTCGTTCCCAATTTGTGATATGGCATGATTACATGGGATTTCATAATTTAATATCAACCGCATGATGATTACCTTTTCATACTGAATGTGTGGGTATAAAATGAAACTCATACACTGCCTATCATAATTCCTGACAATTACCATGAACTTCTAGGTGAGAAGTATAAACACCTGAAAACACATATGAGACTATCTAAAACCCCATAAATATATGTTTTTTGGTGGAATTACTTCATCACATACCATCAGCCCTAAGAAAGAGAAATGAACAACAGGACTTTTTAAATTTTAAGCCCTGGGGATTAACAACATGTTTTCAAATAATGAGGCAGACTTTATGGATATTTTTTAAATTATGTAAATAAACTCTGTCTTCCAGGCTGCCATAAAGCTAACCTGACCCTATTAACAACTCACTTTAGTTCAACATATAATTTATTGATAACATTATCTTTCTTTGAACCAAAAATTGGTCATTTTCAGTTTCATACATGTATATAGCTGTTTGTTTTATTTTTTAAAATAGTAGTAAGTTACTCTGTAGTTGAGAATAAAGATGCCAGAACTAGGAACCTCATCTAGGTCTAGAGTGGCAGAATCTGATCCTAATCCTGCTACTCCTTCTTCATTTCTGGCACATGTGTCCAGTCAATGAAAGTCTTCTCTGGAGGGCCATCACTGGTAATAACAGTCCATCATAATACAGCAGTCCAGGTAGGTACTAGCAATGGGGCTGAGTTGGCAGACAAGGTGGAACTATTTGTTCTTTCTGAGAGCCTAGCCTCTTAGTCTTACAGAAGAGGGTACTGGGTCCTAGATTTGCCAAGGATGGGCAAAACTTGGACCCAGGTTCATTTGCATTTACAAATCCAGTGCTCATCCACTTTACCAGACTGTTCAGGCAATTTAATTTAATGCAGATACTTGCAGCAGCATTTTAGTTTTGCATGGCCTTTTTGATATAGAATACTACACAATCATGCTGTCTTCCAATAGTGCCAGAAGAGAAGCAAAGGAGGAGTCATCTTGTTTATTTTACACAATTAGTGGAAAAAAAGGGAGTTGCAGAAAAAAGCATGAAAATAACATACAGAAATAATATTTTGTGAATAATGCAAATGACTTACAGCATTGTTCTAAGCACTTTATGTTCTCAATTGTTTAAAAGGGTTGGGAGAGGGCAAAGAGAGAGAGAGAGAGAATAAGAACCATAGCTTTGAAATGGCAGATTCTATCTCTAGAGGACTCACATATACATATACTTGAGTCTAAGTCTGGTTTAATCAGTAATCTGCCATCTCATGATGAATTGATCTGCTGTAGAAAATAGGAGGGGACTAAGAACTAGGAGACAAAGGCAACCCAATATTCCTGTTAAACAACACAAGGCAGGAAATCTGCACTTTCACCCTGTACATCTGGGCATAATGTCCCCCACTGGGAAATAGGTCTTAGCCCTTGTTTTGTTTTGAGTCAAACAGAGAGTAGAGATAGGAAAATGTTTATTTTAGCAATACCTGTTTCTCGTCTTAGAAATACCTGTTTTGTAGTTTCAACTTCAGGTAGGGACAGTTCAAGGCACTCCTGCTAGGCAAAGAAGTAAGTTTTCAGTGTCACTAGCTCTCTATTGTTATAACTTTCTCCCCAACCTCTGCTGCCCCCTTTTCCTTCCCCAGTTTGGTGACACACACTCCATTCCTCTGAGATATTCTCTGCCATGGGCCTCGAAAACTTTGTGTATTAAAATTCATTATCAGGTAAAGAGCTGATAGTTTCATTACTACCAAAATATAAGTTACTAGTAAAATACTTTCTACCATGGAGATATTCTCATTTTAATAAGCACAAAGCCTTAAGCCAGAGAAATCAGGGTTTTCTGTTTGCTTGTTTCGGTTGGTCACAGATATTTTAGTTTGACCTCCCCTCTGGGCTTCTATCAGAGTCAGGATCCTATCTTCCTGACTGGGCAAGGAAGTGTAAGCTTAAAGGTCATTATTATGTAAGTCAAACACGGGCTTGAGGAAGAAGTGGCATAATGAGTGATTTAGTTACAAATCTAGAAATGAACTCTGCCTTCTGAAAAATAACGTTATTTGTGATTGATCTTGATATGAGAAACTCAACAATTTTGTTTTCTTGAAATGGATGTTATCCCCTCATTGTATGAGTAAGAATTCAAGTTGGATAAGCTCCAGTTATATTGCAAACACAGGCAGCCTAACAAAGAAGAAAGGGACACACACCCTTACATATCCTGCATTTGACAGGATGATTGCTGAAGTTAAAATTCAAATAGTAGAGTAAAGTAAGAACAATAGAAGAAATATAAGACAGAATTTTCTATTTCTTCCTTCATTTGAAGGGAGGGTAACTATGTCCTGTATTTTGAATGGACCTTGCTTACTATGGTGCTCTTGCAGAAATCCATGGTTGCTTGGGGCAGAGCCAAGATGGTGGCATGAGTAGGACGTGGGAATCTCCTCCCAAAAACATATATATTTTCGAAAATACAACAAATACAACTAATCCTAAAAGAGAGACTAGAAGACACAGGAAAACAGCCAGACTACATCCACACCTGTGAGAGCCCAGCGCCTGGTGAAAGAGGTAAGGTACAAGCCCCGGCCCTGGTGGGACCTGAGCGCCCCTCACCCCAGCTCCCGGCGGGAGGAGAGAAGTCAGAGCAGGGAGAGAGAGGGGGCCCAGGACTGCTAAACACCCAGCCCCAGCCATCCACACCAGAGCGCAGACACAGTGCATGCGTGGACTGCTGGAAACTAGGGAAACAGGGCAGCAAGACCTCTGAGTGGGTGCCAAAGCTGGTGCCCCTGTGACAAAGAAAAGCGAGTGCTTTTTGAAAGTCTTAAAGGGACAGGGACACCACAGCTGGACGGAAACATCTCAGGTCACTGTCCAGCAGTTGGAAATTCCAGGGAACTCTGGGCACAATAACCCCCTGGGCAACAGCTCTGAGACCCCTCACAGAGGTAAACAGCCAAACAGCCCCCCATCCATTACCCCTCCAGGGCGCCGCCAGAGCACAGCAGCAGCCTGAGGCTGGCCACACCCTCAGCAAGGGAGCGTCCTCCATACCAGCCAGGCAAGATACAAAGACCCAGTCTACACGCAATTGCCCACACAAGCCACTAGGGGTCACAGTTGTCCCAGTAAAGAAAGGCCAGGAGCCAAGTGGAAAGAGGCCTGACTCTCCCAGCTGATAGACATGGCAATAGCACTCCACTGCACCTATCAACATGAAAAGGAAAAAAATTTGATCCAGACAAGACTAACCCAGACAGCTTCAGCATCTGCTACATCTTCCCCTGAGTAGGAACCTGGGGACATAGATTCAACCAGTCTTTCTGAAAAAGAATTCAAAACAAAAGTCATAACCATGTTGATGGGCTTGCAGAGAAATATGCAAGAACTAAGGAAGGAGAATACAGAAATAAAACAAGCTCTGGAAGGACTTCAAAACAGAATGGATGAGATGCAAGAGACCATTAATGGACTAGAAAACAGAGAACAGGATCTCAGAGAAGCTGATGCAGAGAGAGAGAAAAGAATCTCCAGGAATGAAAGAATTTTAAGAGAGCTGAGTGACCAATCAAAATGGAATAATATCTGCATTATAGGGGTACCAGAAGAAGAAGAGAGAGAAAAAGGGACAGAAAGTGTCTTTGAAGAAATAATTGCTGAAAACTTCCCCAAACTAGGGGAGGAAATGGCCTCTCAGACCACAGAGGTACACAGAACTCCCATGACAAGGGATCCAAGGAGGGCAACACAAGACTCATAATAATTAAAATGGCAAAGATCAAAGACAAGGACAAAGTATTAAAGGCACACAGAGAGAAAAAAAAGGTCACCTACAAAGGAAAACCCATCAGGCTATCATCAGACTTCTCAACAGAAACTCTACAGTCCAGAAGAGAATGGCACAATATACTTAATGCAATAAAACAGAGAGGCCTCGAACCAAGATTACTGTATCCAGCACGATTATCATTTAAATATGAAGGAGGGATTAAACAATTCCCAGACAAGCAAAAGTTGAGGGAATTTGCCTCCCACAAACCACCTCTTCAGGGCATCCTACAAGGACTGCTCTAGATGGGAGCACTCCTAAAAAGACCACAGAACAAAACACACAACATATGAAGCAGGGAGGAGGAGGAATAAGAAGGGAGAGAAATAAAGAATCATCAGACTGTGTTTATAACAGCTCAATAAGCGAGTTAAGTTAGACAGTAAGATAGTAAAGAAGCTAACCCTGAACCTTTGGTAACCACAAACTTAAAGCCTGCAATGGCAATAAGTTCATACCTTTCAATAATCATCCTAAATGTAAATGGACTGAATGCACCAATCAAAAGGCACAGAGTAATAGAATGGATAAAAAAGGAAGACCCATTCATATGCTGCTTACAAGAGACTCACCTCAAACCCAAAGACATGCACAGACTTAAAGTCAAGGGATGGAAAAAGATATTTCAGGCAAACAACAAAGAGAAGAAAGCAGGTGTTGCAATTCTGTATCAGACAAAACAGACTTCAAAATAAAGAAAGTAACAAGAGATAAAGAAGGACATTACATAATGATAAAGGGCTCAGTCATAGAAGATATAACCATCATAAATATACATGCACCCAATACAGGAGCACCAACATATGTGAAACAAATACTAACAGAATTAAAGGAGGAAATAGAATGCAATGCATTCATTCTGGGAGACTTCAACACACCACTCACTCCAAAGGACAGATCCACCAGACAGAAAATAAGTAAGGACACAGAGGCACTGAACAACACACTAGAACAGATGGACCTAATAGACATCTACAGAACTCTACACCCAAAAGCAACAGGATACACATTCTTCTCAAGTGCACATGGAACATTCTCCAGAATAGACCACATACTAGGCCACAAAAAGAGCCTCAGTAAATTCCAAAAGATTGAAATCCTACCAACGAACTTTTCAGACCACAAAGGCATAAAACTAGAAATAAACTGTACAAAGAAAGCAAAAAGGCTCACAAACACATGGAGGCTTAACAACACGCTCCTAAATAATCAATGGATCAATGACCAAATCAAAATGGAGATCCAGCAATATATGGAAACATGTTGGCAGCCGCGCCCAGAAAATGACGCCCAATGCAGGGCAGCCAGAAAGCCCTGAACTTCCCAGTGACAAAACATCCCACGTCACAAAACCACATGCTAATTGCGCCTTGGCACAAGGACCAATGAGACCCACCAAATTGTTATGCTAATGAAGCGTATGGAGCCGCACCAACCAGGTCAGAGCATGAGAGCTATATAAGCAGGCCTCTCCTTCCCCTCTGGGTCCTGCTCAAGGCATTTGTTTCACAAAGAGCTGAAGAATAAAGCTTTCTGCAGAAGAATCCTGCTGTTGTTGCCTGCTGTTCTTGCCGGCGAGGACGGGGCGCGCGACAAGTGGTGCCGAAACCCGGGAACCAGAACGTCACCGGCACAGGGAGGACCCTTCAGACGCCTGGAGAGGATTCAGAACTGCAGGCCAGAAGAAAACCCGGAGGGGGTAAGTTCCGAGAGACGCGCTCTTTAGGGTGGTGGCTGATGGTTCTCTGTAGATAAAGAGGCACCATGGGGAATGCACTGTCATTAGTCACGGCGCTGCAGACAGCTCTCAAAGAGCGAAACTTGAAGGTCTCCATCAAAGTCTTAGGATCTTTTGTAAAGGAGATAGACCGTGTAGCCCCCTGGTTTATTTGTTCAGGGTCCCTCTCAATCCCGAGTTGGGACAAGCTGGGGAAAGATCTTGATAGAGAGGAGGAAGAGGGCAGCCTGAGGGGAGGCACCAGACCCCTCTGGAAACTGATTAGAGCTTGCCTGCAAGATGAGAGGTGTGAAAAGGTAATAAAAGAAGGTCAGAGAGCCTTGGCAGATATCCAAGAGAGCATGTCAGAAACGGAACGGGAGACAGAGAGCGCGCGCGGCCGAAAAAAGGCCACAAAAACAAAAGTAAAGAAACCCCAGAGTGAGGGAGAAAGCCCGCCTAGGGCAAAAGCGAAAGAGCCCCGAGAAGCGAGTGACAATCGCCTCGGAGAAAATAGTAAATACCCCTGGAAAGAGTTGAGGGACCTCCAACTCTCCAGTAGGGAATCTGAGGAGGAATTAACATCCGCAGAGGAAGGGGAAGAAAATAGAACCGCAGAGTGCAGAAGTAAGGGAACCAGCAAAGTTGAAAAGCGGACCAAGGGAAAAATGAGAGCAGGGTGTCCCCCGACGCCCTTTGCCCCGCCACCTTACGTGAGCGGCGCACTCTCTTTTTGCCACCCAGATACTCTTCAGGCAATTAGACAAATGTTTCCTGTATTTGAGGATAATGGCGTATGCTCTCACCAGCCCCTGAGCCATAAACAAGTTAATGAGTTAGTGGAGTCCATTCGGGCTTATGGAGTCAGTGCTAACTACACCATAGCACAGATTGAAAGACTAACAGAGACAGCAATGACACCCGCAGACTGGCAGTATGTAACTAAGGCATGCCTTTCTAGTATGGGGCAGTACATAGAATGGAAGGCACTGTGGCATGATATCAGTATGGCCCAGGCACGCGCAAACGCAGCCGAGGGACAGCCTGCGTGGTCATATGATATGCTGACAGGCCAAGGACAGTGGGTAGCCAACCAGACCGCCTTCCCCTTACAGGTGTACGCACAAATAAACACGTGCGCCACCAAGGCATGGAAAGCCCTCACCAACAAAGGAGAAGTGTCAGGCAATTTAACAAAAATTATTCAAGGGCCGAGCGAGCCATTTTCTGACTTTGTCGCTCGTATGATGGAGGCCGCAGGCAGAATATTTGGAGATCAGGAACAAGCAATGCCCCTAGTGGAGCAACTAGTATTTGAACAATGTACCAAGGAATGCAGACAGGCGATAACACCCTGGAAACAGAAAGGGATACACGCCTGGTTGAAAGCCTGTAGAGAAATAGGAGGACCACTCACTAACGCGGGCCTAGCCGCAGCCATATTACAGAGCCATAAACAAGCCAGAATTACTAATAGAAGTATTAAATGTTTTCAATGTGGGAAATTAGGACATATAAAGAGAGAGTGCAGGAGCCCAGCATCAGAACAAACACCCCAAAAGACCCCTGGGTTATGCCCTAAGTGTAAGAAAGGCAGGCATTGGGCTAATGAGTGCCAATCTATTAAGGACATAGAAGGGAAACCCTTAGAGCTACCAAAAAACGCCCAGAGGGGCCCTCACCGCCAGGGCCCGCAAATATATGGGGCAACCAGCATGCAAGTGTCATTCGGGAACAACCAGGCCCCCCAAGGAGAGCCACTTCAGGTTCCGCGGGATTGGACATCCGTGCCATCACCAGAATAGTGTTAACTCCACAGATGGGAGTTCAACCTATCTCTTCAGACTTTAAAGGCCCCCTACCACCAAATACCGTTGGGTTACTCTTAGGGCGCTCTTCTGCTGCCTTGAAAGGCCTGGTAGTTCATCCCAGAGTTATAGATCAAGATTATGAGGGACAGGTAAAAATCATGTGTTCGGCCCCCAGAGGAATCTACCCTATATCCCCGGGAGACCGCATAGCCCAGCTCTTAGTATTGCCCAGTCTCCACGCCAATTATCCTGCTACCAACACGGAGAGGGGAGAAAAGGGCTTCGGCTCCTCTGACTGGGATTCAGCCTTCATAGTATTAGATTTAGCAGACAGACCAAAATTAACTCTTCAAATAGAGGGAAAGAGCTTTGAAGGAATCCTAGATACTGGAGCAGATAAAAGTATTATCTCTGCAACCTGGTGGCCCTCCAAGTGGCCTGTGACCCAATCCTCACATTCATTGCAAGGTTTAGGATATGAATCAAGCCCTTCAATTAGTGCCAAACCACTGAAGTGGCGAGCCTCTGAGGGACAAGAGGGTATGGTTACCCCTTATGTACTCCCTCTACCGGTCAATTTATGGGGGAGAGATGTCATGAGAGACTTAGGCCTCAAACTCATTAATGAATACTCCACCCCCGCCCAAGGCATGATGATGGATATGGGACACATCCCTGGCAAAGGGCTGGGGAGACACCAACAGGGACGCACAGAGCCCATCCTACCCAAAGTAAAAGATGATTGTCACGGCCTGGGTTTTTCATAGGGGCCATTGAAGACGCCATACCCATACCTTGGCTCACGGAGGAGGCCATATGAGTTCCTCAGTGGCCCCTATCCTCTGAAAAATTAGAAGCAGCTCACTGTTTAGTGCAAGAGCAACTCCAAATGGGACATTTAGAACCCTCTGTGTCCCCATGGAACACACCCATATTTGTAATCAGAAAAAAGTCAGCATCATGGAGATTGCTTCATGATCTAAGAGCAGTAAATGCCCAAATGAAAATGCTTGGACCCGTACAACGGGGACTGCCACTCCTCTCTGCCTTACCCAAAGAATGGAAAGTGCTCATAATAGACATTAAAGATTGTTTCTTTTCCATACAACTAAGCCCCAAGGACAGGGAAAGATTTGCTTTTACTTTGCCAGCTATTAATTATGAACAACCCGACACCAGATTTCAGTGGAAGGTCCTCCCTCAAGGAATGGCAAATAGCCCCACCATATGTCAACTGTATGTTCAGCGAGCGCTAGACCCGATTCGTAAGACCTACCCCACACTAAAAATCATCCACTACATGGATGACATCCTTCTCTGCTCCCCACAACCAGCAGAGGTAGAAGAAGCATATATAGATCTCACTAAATCCCTAGAAACTTGGGGCCTGAGTATAGCAAGTGAAAAGGTCCAAAAATCTAGTATTAACCAATTCCTAAGAGCCACCATTTACACAAATGTAATTTGCCCCCAAAAGCTTGAGATAAAGCATAATCAGTTGCGGAATTTGAATGACTTTCAGAAACTCCTAGGGGATATTAATTAGTTACAGCCATACTTAAAGATACCCACCACTGAATTGACACCACTGTTTAAAATCCTAGAAGGAGACTCACAACTAACATCACCGCGCTCCCTTACACCTGAGGCGATGCAAGCCATTCGCAAAGTAGAGCAGGCTTTGATGACAGCACAATTAAATAGGGTGCAATTGAATGAACCCTTTGAGTTGTGTGTCTTTCCCACCCCGGAACTGCCAACAGCAGTCTTATGGCAGCACGGCCCACTGATCTAAATCCATCCCCATGCCTCTCAAGCTAGAACAATAGAGTATTATCCGGCAGCCGTGGCCAAACTTGCTTTGAGAAGAGTAAAAACCTCCATGACACATTTCGGAGAAGCTCCAGCTAAAATTATAACCCCTTACAACGTAGAACAGATACAAGTATTATGTGCTATGAACGATGATTGGGCCATACTTGCTTACAGTTTCTCAGGAACCTTTGATAATCATTTCCCAAAACATCCCCTCATCAACTTCGCCAAAAATCATCCCCTAGTATTCCCTCAAGTCACTAGCCTAACCCCGCTGCCTCATGGAAAAACAGTCTATACGGACGGGTCTAAGACAGGTACAGGTGCCTATGTCCATGATGGCAAAATTGTGACAAAAGGCTACACGCCTAACACTCCACAAATAGTGGAATGCCGCATAGTTTTAGAAGTATTGCAAACCTTTCCTGAACCTTTAAATATTGTGTCTGATTCTTGTTATGTAGTTAATGCAGTCAAATCTCTAGAAGTAGCCGGGCTAATCAAAGCATCCAGCCCAGTAGCCACTTTGTTCAAGCAGATACAATCAGCATTACTTCACAGACAATCTCCTTTGTTTATAACTCATATCAGAGCGCATTCAGGCCTTCCCGGGCCTATGACCCAAGGCAACCACTTGGCAGACCTCGCAACCAGAAGTATAGCTTTTCCCCTGCTAGACCCTATCACCAGAGCTTCAAAATTCCACACACAATTTCATGTCACGGCCGAAACACTGCGCAAGCGGTTTAGCATAACCAGGGCCGAAGCTAAGAACATTGTCCTTAGCTGCCAACATTGCTGCAGCTTCCTTCCCGCACCTCATGTTGGGATCAACCCCAGAGGTATTAAGCCTTTACAAGTTTGGCAAATGGATGTGACACATATTTCGTCTTTTGGGAAGCTGAAATACGTACATGTATCTGTGGATACCTGTTCAGGAGTCATATTTGCCTCCCCATTGTCAGGAGAGAGAGCTTCCTATGTCATCCAGCACTGTCTTGAGGCTTGGAGCGCATGGGGGTTACCACAAATCCTGAAAACAGACAATGGCCCAGCCTATACCTCTACAAAATTTGCTCAATTTTGTCAACGCATGGGGATAAAACATATTACTGGTCTTCCCTACAACCCACAGGGTCAAGGGATTGTGGAGCGTGCGAACCGCACGCTCAAATCCTAGTTACTTAAACAAAAAGGGGGAATTGAGGATATACCCCCCACACCAAAAACTGCCATAGCCCTAGCACTTTTCACTATAAATTTTTTGAATCTGGATGCTCAAGGCCATACAGCGGCGGATCACCATAATCAGTGGCCAAAAGACCCACAAGAACTAGTAAAATGGAAGGACGTGTTATCTAACCAATGGAAAGGCCCGGATCCAATTATAATCAGATCCAGGGGAGCTGTGTGTGTTTTCCCCCAGGGTGAAGAAAATCCCTTCTGGGTCCCGGAGCGCCTAACGAGGAAAGTCCTAAACAAAGGAGATGACTTTGCTGTACCTCCTGACCCTGCTCCTGACACTGGAGACCCCGACTCAGGGAGTATTGAGATGGGGAATCCTGTCTGCCTATCCTAAGCCTATGCCTGTCCGCTTCAATGCAGCCGTTTTTCCGCGTTTTTTCACTACCAACTCTAGTATGAACTTGCCCTACTTAGTAAGAGATACCCTAGCAGCCCCTTTGGGAGAGAACCGATCCTTCGCAACCGAGGGATCATTATGTTTCACCACTCAGAATCAAACCGGCTGTATCTCCCTAAAGCAGAGGAAGTATGGCTGGTTCAGTAATCCGCTCTCGGGGATCTTATACAATATCCAAGCCAACAAAAACCAAACGGTCTCCCAGAATGTGTTCTGGATCAATGGGATGTTCATGGACCCTCCCAATAGCACCGGCACCATAAGCCCCAGTCAGCCCAGATATGCTCCCCACTGCTCAGGTGCGTATGAGGGAGAACCATGGCCCTGGACAGACTGCCAGTCAGCTACAGTGACTTGGGCAGACGCAGGCAAGAAGTTTACTATCTCCCCGGATATGACCGAAGGTAAAAGTTGGGGGGCACCTTTGGTGGAAGAGGACAATTGTACCCAGCCTATGAACAGGAATCCTTTTCATAAATGGATGTTGTGTGGCATTAATGGTTCTTGTACCGACCTGTCCCCACTGTCCGCCCTTTTGGGTGGAAGTAGAGGCTTCAGCCGCAACATATCCTATATATGCCATACAAGAGTCGGAAGCAATCTCCCTACTGCTCACTTCTGTGGCCCGGCTAATGCTACGCTGACAATCCCTAGGCTCCCCATCCTCCCAACCCCGGCATGCGTATACCCCCCATTTCTGTTTATCCTATCCAATGATAGTTTTGACTCCTGCTCCAATGACACCTGCTTTCTGTCTCAGTGCTGGGATGCTCTTAACTATGCTAATGCTTTAGTAGTCCGTATTCCTCGTTGGGTCCCTGTCCCCGTAGACGCACCTAACACCATGACCCTGTTTCGAGAGAAGCGCGACTTCGGCGTTACAGCTGCCATAGTGCTTCTGATCTCCGCGACCGCGGTCGCGGCCAACGCCGCGGGTATAGCTTTAGACACCTCCATCAAATCAGCTACAGAACTCAATAACCTTGCAGCATCAGTAGCTTCTGCCCTTGACCAACAGTCCACACTTGATGGCAAACTGAAAGGAGGAATAATGATTCTCAACCAACGTATAGATCTGGTAGAGGAACAAATGGAGGTGCTTTGGCAAATGGCCCAATTGGGATGTGAGCGGAAATATCGTGCTCTCTGCATTACTAGCATTCAATATGAAAATTTTACATGGGCAGCTAATCTGTCACGAGACCTGTCCCAGTATCTTTCAGGAAACTGGTCCCAAGACTTCGATGGGGCACTAGAAGAACTGCGGCGAGAAATAATCCACGTCAACTCCACCCACCTGGATGTCTCCATAGCAGAAGGACTCTCTTCCTGGTTCCTCAGAGCTCTCTCCCACGTCAAGGAGTGGGCGGGCATGGCTGGGATGGGCGTGTTCACGCTTGGAGGTCTCATGCTCCTACTCTGGTTGTTATGCAGGCTCCGCAACCAACACAGGCAGGACAAAGTGATCCTTGATCAAGCCCTAATGGCAATAGACGTTGGCGCCTCTCCCCAAATCTGGCTCAACATGCTTGAGAAGGAAGCCCGGCTTTAGCCTGAGGTAGCTCCTGCACCCTGAGCCCAAGTGGCATTGCACCAGGTCCGAGGACCTCAGTGCTTACTTGCTGCCTTCTCTACAAAGCTCATGGTGCAAGAGGGTCGAGAGGAAAGGTCCAAACCCTTTGTACCAAGTGGTCCCAACGTCAGCCAGAGGATGCGAGGCAGAGCACTGCAAGAGGTCTTGGACCCCTCTGAGAGGCATGCCTGACTGCATAGGGGTAGATGCCCAGAAACCCCTCTCCAAAAAAGGGGCATCAGAAAGTGTGATGGAGGTCAGGCCTCTGTCTCCGCCTCTGCTGGCAAGTTCCGCTTTGAGCTTCTATTAGACAAAAAAGGGGGAGATGTTGGCAGCTGCGCCCAGAAAATGGCGCCCAATGCAGGGCAGCCAGAAAGCCCCGAACTTCCCAGTGACAAAACATCCCACGTCACAAAACCACATGCTAATTGTGCCTTGGCACAAGGACCAATGAGACCCACCAAATTGTTATGCTAATGAAGCGTATGGAGCCACACCAACCAGGTCAGAGCATGAGAGCTATATAAGCAGGCCTCTCCTTCCCCTCTGGGTCCTGCCCAATGCATTTGTTTCACAAAGAGCTGAAGAATAAAGCTTTCTGCAGAAGAATCCTGCTGTTGTTGCGTGCTGTTCTTGCCGGCGAGGACGGGGCGCGCGACAGAAACAAACGACAACAACAACACTAAGCCCCACCTACTGTGGGACACAGCAAAAGCAGTCTTAACAGGAGAGTATATAGCAATCCAGACATATTTAAAAAAGGAAGAACAATCCCAAATGAATGGTCTAATGTCACAATTATCGAAATTGGAAAAAGAAGAACAAATGAGGCCTAAGGTCAGCAGAAGGAGGGACATAATAAAGATCAGAGAAGAAATAAAATTGAGAAGAATAAAACAATAGCAAAAATCAATGAAACCAAGAGATGGTTCTTCAAGAAAAGAAACAAAATAGATAAGCCTCAAGCCAGAATTATTAAGAGGAAAAGAGAGTCAACACAAATTGACAGAATCAGAAACGAGAAAGGAAAAATCATGACGGACCTCACAGAAATACGAAGAACTATTAGAGAATACTATGAAAACCTATATGCCAACAAGCTGGAAAACCTAGGAGAAATGGACAACTTCCTAGAAAAATACAACCTCCCAAGACTGACCCAGAAAGAAACAGAAAATCTAAACAGACCAAATACTAGTAACGAAATTGAAGTGGTAATCAAAAAATCTACCAAAGAACAAAACCCCCGGGCCAGATGGATTTACCTCGGAATTTTATCAGACATACAGAGAAGACCTAATACCCATTCTCCTTAAAGTTTTCCAAAAAATAGAAGAGGAGGGAGTACTCCCAAACTCATTCAAGGAACCCTCATACCAAAACCAGGCAAAGACCCCACCAAAAAAGAAACTACAGACCAATATCCCTGATGAACCTAGACGCAAAAATACTCAACAAAATATTATCAAACCAAATTCAAAAATACATCAAAAGGATCATACACCATGCCCAAGTGGGATTCATCCCAGGGATGCAAGGATGGTACAACATTCGAAAATCCATCAATATCATCCACCACATCAACAAAAAGAAAGACAAAAACCACATGATCATCTCCATAGATGCTGAAAAAACATTCGATAAAATTCAACATCCATTCATGATAAAAACTCTCAACAAAATGGGTATAGAGGGCAAGTACCTCAACATAATAAAGGCCATATATGATAAACCTACAGCCAACATCATACTGAACAGCGAGAAGCTGAAAGCTTTTCCTCTGCGATTGGGAACAAGACAGGGATGTCCACTATCCCCACTGTTATTCAACATAGTACTGGAGGTCCTAGCCACGGCAATCAGACAAAACAAAGAAATACAAGGAATCCAGATAGGTAAAGAAGAAGTTAAACTGTCACTATTTGCAGATAACATGATATTGTACATAAAAAACCTTAAACACTACACTCTGAAACTACTAGAGCTAATATCAAAATTCAGCAAAGTTGCAGGATACAAAATTAACACACAGAAATCTGTGGCTTTCCTATACACTAACAATAAACTAATAGAAAGAGAAATCAGAAAAACAATTCCATTCACAATAGCATCAAAAAGAATAAACTACCTAGGAATAAACCTAACCAAGGAAGTGAAAGACCTATACCCTGAAAACTATATGACACTCTTAAGAGAAATTAAAGAGGTCACTAACAAATGGAAACTCATCTCATGCTCTTGGCTAGGAAGAATTAATATTATCAAAATGGCCATCCTGCCCAAAGCAATATACAGATTCGATGCAATCCCTATCAAATTACCAACAGCTTTCTTCAATGAACTGGAACAAATAGTTCAAAAATTCATATGGAAACACCAAAGACCCCAAATAGCTAAAGCAATCCTGAGAAGGAAGAATAAAGTTGGGGGGGTATCTCACTCCCCAACTGTAAGCTCTACTGCAAAGCCACAGTAATTAAGACAATTTGGTACTGGTACAAGAACAGAGCCACAGACCAATGGAACAGAATAGAGATTCCAAACATTAACCCAAACATATATGATCAACTAATATTCGATAAAGGAGCCGTGGACATACAATGGGGAAATGGCAGTCTCTTCAACAGATGGTACTGGCAAAACTGGACGGCTACATGTAAGAGAATGAAACTGGACCCCTGTCTAACCCCATAAACAAAAGTAAATTCAAAATGGATCAAAGACTTGAATGTAAGTCATGAAACCATAAAACTCTTAGAAAAAAACATAGCAAAAATCTCTTAGACATAAACATGAGTGACCTCTTCTTGAACATATCTCCCCGGGCAAGGGAAACAAATGCAAAAATGAACAAATGGGACTATATCAAGCTGAAAAGCTTCTGTACAGCAAAGGACACCATCAAAAGAACAAAAAGGTATCCTACAGTATGGGAGAATATATTCGAAAATGACAGATCCGATAAAGGGTTGACATCCAAAATATATAAAGAGCTCACACACCTCAACAAGGAAAAGCAAATAATCCAATTGAAAAATGGGCAGAGGAGCTGAATAGACAGTTCTCTAAAGACGAAATTCAGATGGCCAACAGATACATGAAAAGATGCTCCACATCGCTTGTCATCAGAGAAATGCAAATTAAAACCACAATGAGATATCATCTCACACCAGTAAGGATGGCTACCATCCAAAAGACAAACAACAACAAATGTTGGCGAGGTTGTGGAGAAACGGGAACCCTCCTACACTGCTGGTGGGAATGTAAACTAGTTCAACCATTGTGGAAAGCAGTATGGAGGTTCCTCAAAAAACTCAAAATAGAAATACCATTTGACCCAGAAATTCCACTTCTAGGAATTTACCCTAAGAATGCAGCACTCCAGTTTGAAAAAGACAGATGCACCCCTATGTTTATCGCTGCACTATTTACAATAGCCAAGATATGGAAGCAACCTAAATGTCCATCAGTAGATGAATGGATAAAGAAGATGTGGTACATATACACAATGGAATATTATGCAGCCATAAGAAAAAAACAAATCCTACCATTGGTAACAACATGGATGGAGCTAGAGGGTATTATGCTCAGTGAAATAAGCCAGGCGGAGAAAGACAAGTACCAAATGATTTCACTCATATGTGGAGTATAAGAACAAAAGAAAACTGAAGAAACAAAACAGCAGCAGAAGCACAGAACCCAAGAATGGACTAAGAGTTACCAAAGGGAAAGGGACTGGGGAGGATAGGTGGGAAGGGAGGGATAAGGGTGGGAAGAAAAGAAAGGGGGCATTACGATTAGCATGTATAGTGTTGGGGGGGGCATGGGGAGGTCTGTGCAACACAGAGAAGACAAGTAGTGATTTTATAGCATCCTACTATGTTGATGGACAGTGACTGTGAACCGGGATGTGGTGGGGACTTGGTGAAGGGGGGAGCCTAGTAAACATAATGTCCTTCATGTAATTGTAGGTTAATGATACCAAAATAAAATTTTTTAAAAAAAGGCATTCTTAAAAAAGCAGATTCTGTTCTTAAACAGGTGAAACTAATCTATGTGGAGAGGGATGGTTATTGACTGGATAGGTAAAGGACTCTTCTGTATCTTGATTTGGGTGACAGTCATATGTGTAAAATTCATAGAACTGCAAAAAAAAAAAAAAAAAGAAATCCATGCTTATTCTTGTACCAAACAACATTGGCTGAGTGACCACAAGTGTCATGGTCAAAGGACCAAGGACTGTGGCAGACTGTAGACTAACCTCTCCTTATGCTAAGCTTTCTAGCCTTTCTTAGAAAATATGTATCTAGTTTTAGTAATATAGAGAAAATGGCCTTCCACCAAAAAGTAAGTAAATCAAGGGCTTGGGAAATGAAACAGACTTAATACATTCTGTGTGTATATCTATTCCCCCTTTAAGAGCAATATTTGAAAGAAACATACAGAGAAAAATATTTGGAAACACAAATTATAAAATTAACATAATAAAGAAATAAATCACTCAAAATTGCAAGAAAAGATTTCTGCAAACAAGATGCTCTTAATGTATTTTTTATCTGGACGGCGAGTCTGAAAAAAAATTCTTTTTTTCTATGTCTAAGCCTTCATGGAACCAAATTGTACAGGTACTGAAAATATTATGCCTTGAGACATTTTGCCAAGGAAGTGGCGTTTCACTCTGCTAAAGAAAACCACATTCTTCCTCACACTCACAGAAAAAAAAAAAAAAAAGAATCACATCACACCTCTATTCTACTCAGAGCCAAAGTTGTCATCAGGAAGGAAAAGGTTGGAGTTCATTTATCACGTGCATTTCTATGGCTACAGAGATAATTGGGTTGATTCCATCCAGCCTTCCCTTCTCTCGCATTTTAATTGAAAAGCCTCCGGAGTGTTAGAATCAGGAAGCTGGCCTGAGACTAGAGGGCACTAGACATAGGCAGCAATGGGCCGAAATGACAGCCAGAAAATGGGCTAAGCATTCTGCGGGGCCAGGGGCCTGTTGTGTTACTTCCTGAAACTTAACAGCAAAGGGGTGCAAGGGAGTCTGTGCATTCTCTACCCGTTTTTTTTTTACATGGAAACACCTATAATTTCATTTCTGGCTACATTTCTTTGAACGTTTTTATCATAGCATTTCTGTCAGGGTGTGTACTGAACGTCATGACCGCTATCAGCCTGTGGAATTTAAACAGTCTGTTTAAATTAAAATAAAAGGCTCAAGAGCAAATGGCATTGGAGACAGCAGGAGTAAAACCAGATTGTAAATTTTGGGTAGTGTTAAAATGGACATACATTTAATACCGTTTTCATTTTTCATGATTGACTCTGTCCCTATTAAAACTTTGCAGGTTCAGATGGTCAAATTTTATGATTGAGTGGACTCTCCAAGCATGCTTAGGATATGCTTAGGAGATTAATTTATAAGCTCTTCTAACTCTGAATCTCCAAGGTTTATTCCGCCTATGTGTTGTTTGTATAATACACTCTGTACAGCTGAAGCACTACCTATAAAGGGATTATATTCATATTCAGCACATTAAAAATCCAGCTCAATTCAAAGATCCCATTCTGTGTTTATGCCTGAGATAACAGGTGAAAAGTATCTCATTACAAGTGTCCATGAAGCAAACATAAGAACGCGAATGTTTGGGGGAGAGAATGTACCCCTACTGAAATTAATTCCCCGATGGTTTTATTAAAGTCTGCAAATTGCCTTATTTTCCCATCATATTTGAAATATTGCTCTCCCTTAATGCCTGTTCTAACCCATGCCATGACATCTTCCCTGGAGTGTCTAGACATGGTGTCTTAGATTTATGTGTATGATCTCAGTGTGTTACAACATCACTCCTGACTAATGCATTATTACAATACTTACAGATATTCCCAAGTGCCACTGTATTGATTAGAAAATCACCAATCTGCATATGCACACCATCTGTGCTGCAGAGAAGCAAAAAAAAAAAAAAAGCAAGATGACATTTGCCTTATTCGAAGGGAGATTCAGAAACCACTAATAGATTGAAAAGGGGATTCTCTTTTGTAAGGAAAGAATTTGGCTTTTTAGGAAAGAAAAAGTGCACAATATGAATTTTTATAGAACTATACAGTGTAAACTTAGAGTGCTTAAGATGACTCATCCCTCTCCCCTTTCAGTTAGATGGAAAGCCCAGGTCTCAGCATGCAAACAGCATGCTTAACCATTTAGATCCTGAAAATGATACCATATCAGGACCACTGGTGCCACAAAATTGATAAATCTCAGCTCAACTGCAGCAGCCCTTTGGTAGGAAAGCTGCCTGTAGTGAGCAGTCGGTTGGGTCTCAGCGGAAAGGCCGAAAGCGTGCCTGCAAAAGATGAATGAGGTACTCACCTCCTGGGCTGAAATGCTTTTAAAGGACAGGAATCTGTTTATTTTTGATTGATTGTTCAGTCTGACACTTTCCTTTATAAAGTTTATTGACTACAAGAACATAAATCAAAGAAAAACAAATCACAGGTTCAATTTTGGGGGCAGTGACATCCTGCCATCTCTGCAGCAACTGCTCATACAAGTCAGGGGGCAGAAAGAAGGATGCAAGTAATGAGAGGGAAAATCACATGATGGAAACAGCCACTAGGAAAGCCCTTCTCTTACTATTCTCCTAATGGCTCCTTAGATATAGAATGTCTTGATACATACTGCAATGCCAGGAGTTTAGGCGATTGCAATGTGAATGATGCAAAAAAAAAAACAAGAAAAAAAGATAAGGATTTTTTCAAACAACTAATTGCAAGCAAGTGACTCTCAGATCTGCCATTTTTAATGTTTCCCATGATTGATCACTCTGTTTGTCTCCAATCTTACTTATTGTCTTCCTCCCTCCCATTCTTCAGACGAAAATTTTGAAAATATTAAAATAGCCCTTAAGTGAACTGAGAGGGCAGCAGCACGAGGCTCTAATCACATTCCCACTCAGTCCTGCCCCCTCTCCATGTGGGGAAGAATTGCCATGCCAGCTTCAACCTCAGGAGCTCTTATTTGCATAAATTGTGGGGTAAATTCTAGGTTTACACTGTATATCCAGGCGGTTTGTGCCAAAAACCCGAATGAACCATTACACTGTGTCTCCTTTTACACAAAATGTTCAGGGACTAAAACATCTACAGAACGTCCTCTGTTAGTGTGGGCATGTGCTTCTTTCTCTCCACAGGTTAGAACAACAACCAATTTCTCATTAGAAAGAGTTAACAGCAGCATTCTCAGAATTTGTCTTTTTGAAATTTTCCTGACATTAAAAAAAAAAACTGCATTCTTTGCTCTCTATGCCTTTTGCAAGATTGTCATTTTCCATCTTTCACTTTTTAGTCAGTCAAAAATTTACTGATGGGACACTTAGGGGTGGTGGTGCCTTTGGGTTCCAGAAGGCTGTCTCTGAACACATTTTCTGTATTTCATGCAAAATTCATGGGAGGTGGGGGAAAAGTAGAGACATAAACCAGTCCTTCCCCAGTGGGTGTCTAAGAATCTGCACCACACCACCCAGGCAGCAGTAGCCATAGTGTAAAAACTGAGCCATGGAAAGTAACACTAGCCAAATTGACAGCTGCTTTAGAAAACCAAGGGAAGGAATTTGCTGCCTGAAAAGATTGCAAAACAGGTTCTTGCTTCTTCTCCACAGGAGCTTGGGGCACCTCACAATGCTTTCCCCAGAGCAAATATCACTTTGCAGTGGTCACCACCGGCAAAGCCACTAATGAGGCCTAATTCAAGCAACAGGGTCTGCCTGTGCACATTAACACCGCTAAGTTACCCCAATTAAGGAACAAGATACAGAGGGGTGGGCATTGTTTAGATACTGCTGTGCTGACTGGGTCTGTGTGAGCTAAGGCCCAGGGCTCAGCTCTCCCAGCCACAGAACGTGTGACCTAATCGTTAATTGATGCACAACCTTGGGTGGCCTGCTGCTTCTTAATGATGTTTGAGACAGTTTGGGGTCCAAAAACAACAGCTTGTTTTGGAACAAAGCCAACAATTTATCTTCATTTATTGGTGTTTTACCCTTTCAAGGAAAAGGAGTACACATTGCAGGAAGGGACTAAGAAATGCTAGACACTTAACTGTAAGTGAAAGAGGCCCACTGTGGTTAATAGGTAGAAAGTCTAAGTGATTTCAGTGTGTAAAGTATCATTAGAGAAAATATTTCTAAAGTGCCAAAGAGGTAAGGGAGAAAATAGAAAAGTATGAGCACATTTAAGTTTAAAGATGAGATCACTCAAGAAACTTGCAAAATTTACAGAATTTATCTCAGAATCCACTGCCTGTGAGAATGACTTCATCATCACATTCACCATAATCCACTTCTGGTCTTAACATTTTCAGGGAGCTGTGGAATGAGTAGACAAGTTTTACATGAGTTACAAAGATTGAGTAAAGGCAGCTATTTTTGAAAAGGTGAAAATGAGGATGGGCTGAATTTTTATTCACTACCATATTTATTGATTTAACAAACATTGCTTAACTGCCTTCTGAACTCCAGGCACTCAGGTAAGGCTTACAGGGTGTATAAGACAATATAATCTTGGACTTCAGAGAATTTATACATTAGCAGACAAAAATTTATTAAAGGCAAAGAAAACAAAAATGAAAATAACAGCTGAATTTTATTACGTTTCCTAGACCATGCAAGACAAGAAGACATTAATTTGATCTAGAGGTCAAGGTGTTTCTTGGAGAAGTTGATGACATTGAGGAGGCCACTCCTCAGTTCTGGAAATACAATGAATTTATAGTTACTCTTAAAATAATATAAAGTGGTATATGGACTGCCCTTAAAATCAGGAAGTAATGTAAACTTTATTTAACAAATATTGCATAGTTGTAAAAATCCACGATTTCTACATAATGACTGATATAAGTGGGGAAAGGAGTAGATTGTGGGGAAAAAAAGTAAAAAGTAGTAATAGAAAGAAAAGAAAAGGAAGAGAAGCAGAAAGGGAAGGAGGAAAAACAGTGAGGGAAGAATTGTGTCCACAGAGATATAACATTAAGAGACATGACAAGAAGAAAAAGTAATTGATAGATGCAGATAGGCAAGAAGAAGAAACAGAAGGAAGGAAGAGATATGCAAATGAAAATGGGGGTGGGGCAGTGCAAAATGTATTGTAGCTCCTGAGGCAATTTCTACTCTGACATGAATTGGTCTGGTCAAATCTTGCTTTTTTTTGGATCGTTTTCTCTGGAAGCAGTTTACAATCCCTTATTAACTCATTCCTAAATGCTAAAGAGCTGGCCAACCCCTATTTATAACTTTTCAACTGGGATAGCCAACTAATTCTCTTCTTAAACTATTTCCAAGAAAAGTAAAAGAATAGCCCTAGAATTAGAGATGTTTTTGATGACTACAGTTAATTATCATCACATCCATTGCTCAATTCACTTACTCAACAAACACTTAGTGAGTGTATGCTAGTTAAGAACATTGTGCAGGTATCACTGTATATGGTAAGCTCCATTAATATTTGTAATACTATTATCCAGAATAAATATTGAAGATATCCACTATTTTTGCTCCTCCTCCTCTTCCCAGCACTCTATTTTCACCTGTATTCCTTAATAATTCCCCTCTGTCTTTGGCCAGTCCAACTTCTTGCAGTCTTTTCATGAAGAATTCAAGATTCATGTTCACCAGGGAGTTTTTTTCATTAGTACCTGTTTTGTTTTTTTTTAACTCCAAATTCTTGTCATTGGAACCTCTCAGAGAAGGATGCTGTTTTGAATAAAGATATGTTATCACTATTACTGCTAATGTTTGATGCTTTCACTTCTCACAGAATCTCTAGAGTGCCAAAGTCACTTTTAAAGAGGGGAAAGGGAATGCTTCCACTCTGTGTTATACTCAAAGGGCAGTCCCACAGCATGATTACTTACAGCCCAAATTGATACAGAGTATAGAGTATAATGAAATACTTTATATTTCCATGATAGACTATTTTCCAACATAAAATAGATGTTTGGGGCTGAATTGGTTCCTCCCCAATATCCACATGTTGAAGCTATAACCCCAGTACCTTGGAATCTGACTGTATTAGAAATAGACCATATTTAAAGAAGTAATTAAACTCAAGTGAGGCTGTTAGGATGATCCCAAATCCAATCTGACTTGTGTCCTTACAGGAAGAAGACATCTGGACACACAAAGAGACAACAGATAGATTAATTTTTGGATCAGTATATAAGAAACTGGATATCACCGTTCCATCCCAACACCAGGCAAAAAGCTGAACAAACTGAAAAATCAACAACTCTTCTTAGATCTGTTAGACAGTGAGGTCACAGGTAAACTGTTGCCCCCAAAGACAAAAAGCCCAACAGACGAATACAAAGAATCACAAACAGGGAATCAGTGCCAGCACATGAAAATGTGAACTCTTACTGATGAATTGCTGGAGGCTCAGTATAGACAAGTCTAAGCAATAAAAACTCTAAGGGGATCCAGTATTTTGTGACCCCCCACATTTTTAGGAAGTTTGTTTCCAGGAGCTTGACTAGGTTCATATAGTAAATATTGGAGAAAAATCCCCTCATGCTTTCAGCAGGGGGAGGGAAAAAGGAACCATTTTAAAATACACCAGACCATTCTATTCTTAGCAAAGTCTGCTCTCAGCAGAAACTATTTAATCAGAGTGTACTGGGGTTATATCAGAGCCTCACTGGCCCAGGGAAAGGTAAGTACCCAACTCTAGCCCCCTCTAGCCATCCTGTCCCACCCAATGGTGTGGGGGATACTGAGAAACATGTGTGAAGTTCACAATCTAGAAATATATCTGTTCATTAAAGGACTGAAACGTACTCATAGGACTACAGAACTCTACCTCTACCCCACACCTTACCACCACATTACTAAAGGCCTATTTACACTGATTCTTTTTTACCTAGCACATCATGTCTAGCCATCAAGAAAAAATATAAAGTCATGCTAAAGGCAAAAGTCTGTAGTGACTGAACAAGCATCGGGAGAACACTTAGATAAGGCAAGGGTGTTGGAATTATCAGACCAGGAATTTAAAACATTTAAGGGCTCTAATGGATAAAGTAGGCAGCAGACAAGAAAAGATGGACAATAGAAGCAGAGAGGAATTCTAAGAAAGAAACAAAATGAAATGCTAGAGGTCAAAAGCACTGTACTAGAAATGAAGAATACCTTTGATGGGCTTATGATAGATCAGACATAGTTGAGGAAAGAATCTCTCAGCTTGAGGATATATCAATATAATCCTTGAAAACTAAAAATCAAATAGAAAAAAAGACTGAGAAAAAAAAAACAGAACCGTAGGACAACTACAAAAGGTATAAAATACATATAATGGGAATTCCATATGGGGAATAAAGAGAAAGGAACAGAGAAATAATTGAAATGGTAATGACTAAAAATTTCCCCAAATTAATATCAAGATACCAGACCAGAGATCCACGAAGCTTAGAGAATACCATATAAGACAAAGGCCCAAAGCACTACACCTCAATATATCAATTTCCAACTGCAGAAAATCAAAGATACAGAAAAGGAATCCTGAAAGAAACCAGAGTGAAAAACAAAAAAAAGCCTTAGTAACAGAAGAACAAAGAGAAGAATTGTATCCAACTTTTTGTCAGAAACCATGTAGGCAAGCAGAGTGGAGTAAAATAATTAAAGTATTGAGAGAAAAAAACAACCTAGCATTCTGTAATCTGAGAAACAATCCTGCAAAAGTGAAAAAGAAGTAAAAACACTCAGACAAAAAATAATCAAGGGAATTTGTTTCCTGTAGACTTGCCTTGCAAATAAATGTTAAAAAAAGTTCTTTAAAGAAAAGGAAAATGATAAATATCAGATACTTGGATCTATATAAAGAAAACAAAAACATCAGAGAAGGAATAAATGAAGGTAAAAATTTAATTTTCTTATTCTTGATTGGTCCAACAGATAAGTTTGTTCAAAATAATAATAAAAATAGTATATTTAATTATATATATTTATATATAAATAAAATGAATGGCAGCAATGATCCAAGGGACATGAGGTAGAAATTAAGATTATTTTGTTGTTTTAAAGTATTTATCCTACCTGTGAAGTGATACAGTGTTATTTGAAAGTGGACTTGGATAAGTTGTAAATGTATATTGCAAACTCCAAGGCAAACCACTACAAAGAGCAAAAAGGGAAGTATAACTCATATGCTAAGAAAAGAGAGAAAAATGGAATCATATAATATGCTCAAATAAAACTGCAGAAAGCCAAAAGAGTAGAAGACAAAAATAGGTACAAAGGATGATAATAGAAAACAGATATAGTAGATATGAATCCAACCATATCAATAATCACTTTGAACATCAATGCTCTAAGTGCAACAGTTAAAATATACATATTGTCAGAGTGAACCAAGAAATACAACCCAACCATATGTTGTCTATAAGAACCTACTTTAAATCTAAAGACATATAGATTAAAAGGAAATGAATGAAGATATACCACGGTAATACTAATCAAAAGAAAGCAAGAATATCTATTAAGACAATTAATATTAATTTATTAATACAAATATTTCAGACAGAGTAGACTTCATAGCATGGCAAGTTATCAGATACAGGGGAATATTACATAATCATAAAGATGCCAATTCTCAAGAAGACATAATCCTTAATGAGCATATGCCTTACAACAGAGCATAAAACTACATGAGGCAAAATCTGATAGTGCTGCAAAGAGGAACAGATAAATCCACTTTTATACTTAGAGACTTCAACAACCTCTATCAGAAATGGACAGATCCATTGGGCAGAAAATCAGGATGGGCATAGTTGACTTGACAACACCATCAATCAACTGGACATAAGGGAAATCTATAGACTACTTCATCCCCAAACAGAAGAATACACATTCTTCTCAAGTTCATGTGGACATTCAAAAAGACAAATCACATTCTGGGCCATAAAACATAACTTACTAATTTAAAAGAAGAGAAATTATATAATGTCTACTGTCAGACCACAGTGGAATTAAGCTAGAAATCAATATCAGAATGATAAGTAGAAAATCCCAAAATGCTTGGTGATTAAGCAACACATAGGTCAAAGAAGAAATTACAAGAGAAATTGAACAGTGTTTTGAGCTAAATGAAAATGAAAATACCACTTATTAAAATATGTGGGACATAAGAAAAGCAGTGCTTAGAGGAACATTTATAGCAATTAATACATATATTAGAAAAGAAGAAACATCTAAAATCAACAATCTAAGCTTCTACCTTGGAAAACTAGATAAAGATAGACAAAATTAAATCCAAAGTAAGCAAAAGAAAGAAATAATAAAAGTTAGAGCAGAAATTAATGAAACTGCAAATAGGAAATTAATAGAAAAACTCCACAAAGCCAAAAGCTGATTCCTTGAAAGGATAAACAAGATTATGAAGCCTTTAGTCAGGATATGTAAGACAAAAAAAGAGGGGACAAAAATTATATCAGAAATGAAAGAAGGAATATTACTATAGGTCTTATAGACACTAACAAGATAATAAAGAAATAAAATGAGCATGGAAAGTATATGCTCACAAATTTGATACCTCAATGAAATGGACCAATTTCTTAAAAGATACAGTCTGCCAAATCTCACACCAAAAGAAACAGACAATCTGAATAGCTCTGTATCTATTAAATAAATTGAATCCATAATTAGTAACCTTCCAAAACAGAAAGCACCAAGCCCAGATAGGTTCACAGATGAATTATACCAAACACTTCAGGAAGAAAAATTATACCAATTTTTACAAATATTTTTCAGAAGAGAGAATTGGAATAATTGCTAACTCATTCTATGAGGGCAGCATTACACTAATACCAAAATCAGAAAAAGACATTACAAAAAGAGAAAATTATAGATGATTCTTTCATAAATATGTATGCAAAAATCCTTAACAAAATATTAGCCAATTGAATCCAGGCATGTATGAAAAGAATTTTACATCACAACTAAGTGGGATTTATCCAAAGTATGAAAGGCTGGTTCTCCATTTGAAGTACAATTAATATAATCCATCACATCATGAGGATAAAGAAGAAAAAATTACATGTGTTTATTAATAGGTGCAGGAAAAAATTTAACAAAATCCAATATACATTCATGATTAAAATACTGTGTACTAAGAATAGAGAGGAACTTCCTCAACTTGATAATGAACATCTACAAAAACCCTATAGCTAACATCACACTTTATGTTAAGAAACTAGGTGCTTTTCCGCTAAGTTCAGGAACCAGACAAGGATGTTCCCTTTCATTACTGCTTTTCAATATCATGATAGAAATCCTAGCTAATACAATATGCAAGAAAAAGAAATAAAAGTTGTACAGATTGGGAAGAAAGAAATAAGACTGCCTTTCAGTCACAGATGACATAATTGTCTATGTAGAAAATCTCAAACAAAAAAATCCCTTGAAACTAATAAGCAAAGATACAAGATTAATATACAAACCCAGTACTTTCCTAAATACCAGTAATGAATAAGTGGCATTTGAAATTAAAAACACAATACTATTTACATTGGCACCACAAAAAATGGAATAAATCTTAGGTATAAACCTAATAAAATACATACAAGTGTTATTTGGTAAAAAGAACAAAACTCTGATGAAATAAATCAGAGGACTAAATGAGAGATATGGAGAGATATTCCATGTATATGTATAAGAAAACTCAATATTGTCAAAACATAGTTCTTCCTAACTTGGTCTATGACTCAATTCAATCCTAATCAAAATCTCAGAAAGTTATTTATGGATATTGACATTCTAAAATTCATATAGAGAGGCAAAAAACTCAGAATAACCACAACAATATCAAAAGAGAAAACAAAGATGGATAACTGACATTACCCTATATCAAGATGTAATGGTGTATTAACTACAATGCTGTGACTATCAAGACAGTGTGGTATTGGTGAAAGAATAGGCAAATACATTAATGGAACAAAGGCCCCAAAACAGATCCCCATGAACTGATCTTTTTCTTTCCTTAAACTTTAGTTTTTATATATTCTTTATTGAAGTTTAGTTGATGTGTAACATACTGGTTTCAAGTATACAATATAGGGGTTTGACAGTTATATACATTATTAAATGCTCACCCCAACTAATATAGTTATTATTAACATAGAAAGATGTTATGAACTATTGACTATATTTTTTATGTTGTACTTTGATCCCTGGTACTAATTTTTATTATGATTGATATTTTGTGCCTCTTTATCCCTTTCTCCTATTTCACCCACCCCCCCTAACCACCCCTATGATAACCACCGGTCACTTCTCAGTGTCTATGTAGTCATCTGATATTTGACACTGGTGGGAGGAAGAGAAACAGAGTGGGGGAGAGGGATGGAAGCCTAGAACTGCTGAACACTGAGCCCTGGAGGTCTGTTTTGGAAGCAGAAACCTACACTGTGTGGTGCTCTGGACATTGGGGAGCTCAGACAGGTGGAGTGCTTGAGAGACAGATTCTGGCCATTTGTAGAGGAGGGGATCCACACCCAGCCACTCTGGGACAAAGGAAAGGCAGGTGGTCTGACAGGCTTCCTAGCAGCAAGAGGGCTGCTGAAGGAGCGGGGTTTGCACAGAGCTTGCTGCTCAGGGGAGAGGAGAGCTGAACAAGGTTGTCTGGGCGTGCTCTGCCCAGCTGGTTGGGAACTTTGAGAAGCTCCAGGCACCCCATTCCCTGGCTGCCCACTCAGCTCTGCGGTTGCCCACTGTGACACACAGACTGCTGCGCCTTCCTCCTAGCCTGCCAACACTGGTTCACAAACCTGTGATCACTGTGCTGGCATCAGGCCAGTCAGAGGGAGGCCCCGCCTACAACAGCTAGAGATGCAAAGCACAGAGGCTTACACCTGTGGTCTTAACCCACTGGCTCTGACATCAGAGACAGGCACCGCAGACAGTAACCAGGAAACAGATCTTTCCTCCCCTCAGGCACCAGCTTCATCCCCCTACAACCCCCAATCTCACTCTAGGGGCTGAGCAGCAGCAGAGACTGGAGCTTCTGGGCACTAGTGGGCACCAACAGAAATATGAAATGTCAAAAGAACATGATCCATATCAAAATCTCACAAACCCCAGAAAAAGGGTCAAATGAAACTGAACTCACCAATCTGCTTGAAAGAGAGTTAAACATAAAAATCATAAACATGCTTATGGAGGTGCAGAAAAATATTCAAGAACTCAGGAATGAATTTAAGTCAGAGATTCAATCATTAAGAAATTCCATATCTTAAATGAAACATACAATGGAGGGATTTAAAACAGCTTAGATGTAGTAGAAGAGATGGTAAATGGAATAGAAATTAGAGAAGAGGAATACAAAGAAGCTGAGGTACAAAGAGAAAAAAGAACCTCTAAGAATGAAAGAATATTGAGAGAACTGTGACCAATTCAAACAGAACAATATTCATATTATAGGGGTACCAGAAGAAGAAGAAGAGACAAAGGGATAGAAAGTGTCATTGAGGAGGTAATTGCTGAAAACTTCCCCAATCTGGAGAAGGAGACAGTCTCTCAAGCCATGGAGGTACACAGATCTCCCAACACAAGGGACCCAAGGAAGACAACATCAACACATATAATGATTAAAGTGGCAAAGATCAAGGATAAAGACAGACTTTTAAAATCAGCTAGAGAGAGAAAAAAGATCACATACACAGGAAAACCCATCAGGCTATCATCAGACTTCTCAACAGAAACATTACAGGCCAGAAGGGAGCGGCATGATATATTTAATGTAATGAAGCAGAAGGGCCTTGAACCAAGAATACTGTACTCGGCAAGGTTATCATTTAAATTTGAAGGAGGGATTAAAAAATTTATAGATAAGACAAAGTTGAGAGAATTTACCTCCCACAAACCACCTCCACAGTGCATTTTGGAGGTACTCCTATAGATGGAGGTATTCCTAAGGCTAAATAGATGTCACCCAAGGGATAGACAAAGAGTACAGAATATGATTCATAACATACAAAGAATGGAGGAGGAAGAAAAAGGAGGAAAAAAAAGAACCTTTAGGTTGTGTTTGTAATAACACATGCAGTGACTTAATTAGACTGTTAGATAGTAAGGGAATTACCCTTGAACTTTTGATAACCACGAATCTAAAGCCTGCAATGGCAATAAGTACATACCTATAGATAATAACCCTAAATGTAAATGGTCTGAATGCAGCAATCAAAAGACATAGAGTCAGTAAATGGATTAAAAAGCAGGACCTGTCTATATGCTGCCTACAAGAGACTCACTTCAAACCCAAAGACATACACAGACTGAAAGAAAAGGGATGGAAAAAGATAATTCATGTAACTAACAGGGAGAAAAAAGCAGGAGTTGCAGTATTTGTATCAGACAAAATAGGCTTCAAAACAAAGAAAGTAACAAGAGACAAAGAAGGACATTACATAATGATAAAGGGGTCAGTCCAACAAGAGTATATAACTATTATAAATATCTATGCACCCTACATATGTGAAAACAAATACTAACAGAATTAAAGGGGGAAATAGAATGCAATGCATTCATTTTAGGAGACTTCAACATACCACTCACAGACAGAAAATAAGTAAAAAGACAGAGGTACTGAACAATGTATTAGAATAGATGGACCTAAAGGACATCTGCAGAACACTCCATCCAAAAGCAACAGGATACACATTCTTCTCAAGTGCACATGGAACATTTCCAAGAATAGATTATATACTAGGCCACAAAAAGAAACTCAGAAAATTCAAAAAGATTGAAATTGTACCAACCAGCTTCTCAGATCACAAAGGTATGAAACAAGAAATAAAATATGCAAAGAAAACAAAAAAGCCCACAAACACTTGGAGGCTTAATAACATGGTCCTAAATAATCAATCAATCAATGACCAAATAAAAACAGAGATCAAGCAAAATATGGAGACAAATGACAAAAATTCAACAACACAAAAATCTGTGGGATGCAGTGAAGGCCGTGCTAAGAGGGAAATATATTGCAATACAGGCCTACCTCAGGAAAGAAGAACAATTCCAAATGTACAGTCTAAATGCACAATTAATGAAGACCGAAAAGGAAGAACAAATGAGGCCCAAAGTCAGTAGAAGGAGGGACATAATAAAGATCAAAGCATAAATAAATAAAATTGAGAAAAATAAAACAATAGAATGAATCAATGAAAGCAGGACCTGGTACTTTGAGAAAATAAACAAAATAGATAAACCCCTAGCCAGACTTATCAAGAAAAAAAGAGAGTCTACATACATAAACAGAATCAGAAATGAGAAAGGAACAATCACTACAGATACCACAGAAATACAAAGAATTATGAGAGAATACTGTGAAAAATTATATGGTAACAAACTGGATAACCTAGAAGAAATGGCCAACTTTCTAGAAAAATAGAACCTTCCAAAGCTGACCCAGGAAGAAACAGAAAATCTGAACAGACCAATTACCAGCAAAAAAATTGAATTGGTAATCAAAAAACTACCTAAGAACAAAACTCCTGAACCAGATGGTTTCACTGCTGAAATTTATCAAACATTTAGTGAAAACCTAATACTCATCCTCCTTAAAGTTTTCCAAAAAGTAGAAGAGGAGCGAATACTCCCAAACTCATTCTACAAGGCCAACATCACTGTAATACTGAAACCAGGGAAAGACACCACAAAAAATTACAGACCAATATCCCTGATGAACATAGATGCAAAAATACTCAACAAAATATTAGCAAACCAAATTCAAAAATACATAAAAAGATCATCTATCATGATCAAGTAGGATTCATCCCAGGGATGCAAGAATGGTATAACATTTGAAAATTCATCAACATCATCCACCACATCAACAAAAAGGACAAAAACCACATGATCATCTCCATAGATGCTGAAAAAGCATTCAAAAAATTCAACGTCCATTCATAATAAAACTCTCAACAAAATGGGTATAGAAGCCAAGTACCTCAACATAATAAAGGCCATATACGACAAACCCACAGCCAACATCATACTTAACAGTGAGAAGCTGAAAGCCTTCCTTAAAGATTGGGAACAAGACAAGGATGCCAACTATCCCCACTATTATTCAACATAGTTCTGGAGGCCCTAGCCACAGCAATCAGACAACACAAAGAAATAAAAGGCATCCAGACTGGTAAGGAATAAGTCAAACTCTCACTGATTGGAGATGAGATGATATTGTATGTAAAAACCCCTAAGGAATCCACTCCAAGACTACTAGATCTAATATCTGAATTCAGCAAAGTTGCGGGATACCAAATTAACACACAGAAATCTGTTGCATTCCTATACACTAATGATGAACTAGCAGAAAGAGAAATCAGGAAAACAATTCCATTCACAACTGCATCAAAAAGCATAAAATACCTAGGAATAAACCTAACCAAGGAAGTGAAAGACTAATACCCTGAGCACTACAGGACACTCTTAAGAGAAATTAAAAAGGACACTAATAAATGGAAATTCATCCCATGTCCTTGGCTAGGAAGAATTAATATTGTCAAAATGGCCATCCCGCCTAAAGCAATCTAAAGATTCAATGCAATCCCTATCAAAATACCTACAGCATTCTTCAAAGAACTAGAGCAAATAGTTCTAAAATTCATAGGAAACCACAAAAGACCCCAAATAGCAAAAGCAATCCTGGGAAGGAAGAATAAAGCAGGGGGAATTACACTCCCTGACTTCAAGCTCTACTACAAAGCCTCAGTAATCAAGACAATTTGGTACTGGCACAAGAACAGACCCATTAGACCTGTGGAACAGACTAGACAGATAGAAACCCAAGCATATGTGGTCAATTTATATATGATAAAGGAGCCATGGATATGCAGTGGGGAAATGACAGCCTCTTCAACAGCTGGTGTTGGCAAAACTGGACTGCTACATGCAAGAGAATGAAACTGGATTATTGTCTAACCCTGTACACAAAAGTAAACTCTAAATGGATCAAAGACCTGAATGTAAGTCATGAAATCATCAAACTCTTAGAAAAACATATAGGCAAAAATCTCTTGGCTATAAACATGAGCAACTTTGTCATGAACATATCTCCCTTGGCAAGGAAAAAAAAAGCAAAAATGAACACATGGTACTGTATCAAACTAAAAAACTTCTGTTCAGCAAAGGATACCATTAGTAGAACAAAAAGACATCCTACAGTATGGGAGAATATATTCATAAATGACATATCTGATAAGAGGTTGACATCCAAATTATATAAAGAGCTCACACACCACAACAAACAAAAAGCAAATAAGCCAATTAAAAAATGGTCAGAGGAGTTGAACAGACACGTCTTCAAAGAAGAAATTCAGATGGCCAACAAATACATGAAAAGATGCTCCACATCACTAATCATCAGGGAAATGCAAATTGAAACCACAATGAGATACCACCTCACACCAGTTATGATGGCCAAAATCCAAAAGACAAACAGCAACAAGTTTTGGTGAGGATGTGGAGAAAGGGGAACCCTCCTACACTGCTGGTGGGAATGTAAACTAGTTCAACCATTGTGGAAAGCAGTATGGAGGTTCCTCAAAAAACTCAAAATAGAAATACCATTTGACCCAGGAATTCCACTCCTAGGAATTTACCCTAAGAATATAGCAGTTCAGTTTGAAAAAGACATATGCACTCCTATGTTTATCGCAGCACTATTTACATAGCCAAGAAATGGAAGCAACCTAAGGGTCCATCAGTAGATGAATGGATAAAGAAGATGTGGTACATACACAATAGAATATTATTCAGCCATAAGGAGAAAACAAATCCTACCATTTGCAACAACATGGATGGAGCTAGAGGGTATTATGCTCAGTGTAATAAGCCAGGTGGAGAAAGACAAGTATCAAATGATTTCACTCATCTGTGGAGTATAACAACAAAGAAAAACTGAAGGAACAAAACAGCAGCAGACTCATAGAACCCAAGAATGGACTAACAGTTACCAAAGGGAAAGGGACTGGGGAGGATGGGTGGGAAGGGAGGGATAAGATGGAAAATGGCCCATTCCATTTAGCACACATAATTTAGGGGGATGGGAACATGGGAAAGGCAATATATACAGAGAAGACATGTCATGATTCTATAGCATCTTACTATGCTGTTGGACAGTGACTGTATTCGGGTATGTGGGAGGGACTTGATAATGGGGAGTTTAGTAACCATAATGTTGTTCAAGTAATTGTACATTAATGATATCAAAATAAAAATTAAAAAAAAACATTTAGCTCTCCAACCCATAAATATGATTTATCTTTCCTTTATGCAGATCTTTTTTAGTCTTGCTCAGTAGTATTTTATGGTTTTCTATGTAGCAATTAGGCACATCAGTTATTATATTGTTTATATTATCATTGATCATGTCTGACTTTGTATGCTTTTGAAAATTGTCTTATTTTAAAATTCTTATTTTCTGATAGTTTGTTGCCAAAGTATAGATATACAAATTTTACATAACACTCTGTGTACAAGGACCTTACTAAGGTCACTTCTATAGTTTATAGATTATTTTTTATCTTTTTCATATAAAATCAAGTCCTCTGGGAACAATAAACATTATATCTTCTTTCCAAATTGAATACCTTTTATTTCATTTCTTGCCTTATTTCTGACTAGAGCCTCTAGTGTGATATTGAATAGCTATGGTGATATTAAGTATCCCTTCCTGGTGATTGTTCTCACAGAAAATTTTTTAAATAACTGTTATTAAATATGATGTTTTCTGTAGTTTTTTTATAGATACAATTTAATTGATTAAGACAAAATAAAATTCTATTATAGAGGTACATAGATATTATTAAAAAATACATAAAATTATATTTCTAATTTGTAACATTTTTTAAAACCATAAATAGCCACTTCTATCAAATATATCTTCTACATATATTAAAATGTTGATGATTGTTTTATCTTTCCTTCCTCTTAATAAGGTGAATTATATTTATGGGTTTTTAATATCATATATCCATACTCACATCCCTGGCTGGGATGAATGATCCTTTTTATATATTGCTGGATTCAATTAGCTAATAATTTGCTTAACAATCTTTTGCAAGTATGTTGTTAGATTGGTCTGCATTTTTCTTTCTTGTAATGTCATTGTCAGATTTTATTATCAGTGTTATCTGCTATCATGAAATAGTCTGTGAAGTATTTTCTGTTTTTCTGTTTCCTGGTAGAGTTTCTGTAAGACTGTGTTCTTTTCTATTCTTTTTAAAATCTGACTTCAGCTGCCCCCAGCCCTGAGTACACACACATGTAATCAATCTGTTATGATTTTGAACTTCAGTATTGATGTGGCTGACATGTTACTTCACTTCCTCTCTTCCCCCAAGTTTGTTTCTCTATCCTAGTATAAGCCAATGAATACAAATATGTCTTGGCCATAAGGACTTTGTTCAACATAACACATTGGATATATTGAAGTCATAGTACTTCACTCTCTTGATTCCCAGGTATTTTTAATCAATACCGCATAATTTAGTATATTTTTTTTTGTTTTATGTTAATCTGTATTTTCTAATGTACATGGATCTTTTCTATGACTGAATTGAATGTTTCTTAAAAGCAGTAGCAATATCACATCTTTTGTTTAAGTTATAATATACATATACTTGGAGCCACCTATCTATTCAATGACTACTATAAATCATAAATTTGGTCTTCATTTTTCACATGCATATTTTCATATGTTAATCATATTTGTGTGTATAAAGAGACAAAATGGAGTGTCAGTTTTCAAAATTTCAAACTTATATAAGTGGTATCATATTAAGCATATTATTCTATTAAGACAATTTTGTTTTTCTCCCAAATCTTATTACAAAGTATCAACCCTATCTGACTACACTGGATCCTTGCCACCTAGTTGGTCTAAACCACAATCACATTTCAACTGGATTATTGTGAGTCTCAACTGGTCATCCTCTGCTTTTCCCCTGATTGCTACATACTTGTTTAAAACTAATTTTTTTATTTTTTTAACTTTTTAACTTAGAAGCTTTGAAATGCTTTTATAACTGGGATGAGATAATTTCTCAAACCTCACGACTCTTTCTTGTTTACAATTTAGAAGCTCACACTTTGTGACCACCTTGATTACTCTCCACCTTTCTCATCCTGCATGAGCCACATGGCATCCTTCATGATCCTAAAATCTTCTGTATTTGGCCTCTCCATTTCCTGTTCCTTCTGCCTGTGACTTGCTTCCCTCCAATGGCCACATGACTCCCTGGATAAGGCGTTCCAAGTCTTCCTTTTGCAGTGAGGCTGTCTTTGACCAGCCTGTTTACAACTGTAACTTCCCTGGTGCCAGTCTGCCAGCTCACACTCTGCCTATGTTAGCATTTCCTATCCATCTTCTCATCCTTACCATTTAACAGTTCTAGAATGACATGTACTTGTTGGTATTTAATTTGTTGGTTGGTTGTTTTTGTCCTGCAAGGGAATGTGAGTCGTATAAGAGCAGAGGTTTTCATTTTGATGGTAATATATCCCGAGTACCTAATATGATGCGATATAGTAATTTCTCAATACTGACTGACAGGGTCAAAGAACTTATTCTGTAGCTTGCTTTATTTCTTCAACCTCACATGTTTGATCAACCTAAAAATACATATAAATCTTTTCATCCATTTTAACTGATAATGTGTATTATTACATTGTATGAATACTCCAGAATACATTAACCTGGTTTCCTTTTGGTAGACGTTTAGCTTGTTGGAAAACTATGTATTAATCCTCACATTTTTAAGTTAACATCTATTTTTTAAAATTTGTAATTGCATCATCAATTACATTGATCCACTATGATGCTCAAAGAGGAGAGAGATTTCCCTTTCGTTTTGAAAAGGTGATTGTAGAATAAAGTAGGTGTAATTAAAGAGACCAGGCAGACCTCTCTTATAAGAACTCTCAATTCTAAAGAGGATACCATGAAAGCTGATGATCTTAATGATGGCTCTCACTAAACTATCATGTCTGCATATTCCTTAGAATATCACAATATACTCCCAGCTATATGAATACATCAATAGGAAGAATATTGCTCTACCATTTATACTTCATGGTGAATACTTGGGTCAAAAGTTATGGTGTATCTGCAAGTCTATTAAATGTTATTAAACAACTTTCCACAGTGTTTAATTCAATTTGCACTCTATAATTAGAGCATGAGAATCACCATTATTCCACCTCCTCATCTACACTGTCAAATTTTAAAATTTTAAATCATATGGTATGTTTGTAATGTTACCTCATTGTAATTTAAATTTGTATTTCCCTCATGAGTTTCTTTTTAGATGTTTGTAACTATGAAGGTTACCTATCCTTCAAATTGATGGCTCATATTTTATGCCTTTATTTCTTTTAAATTACATACCTTTTACATATAGATTTTTTGTAGTGTTCTACATATCTTTGATGTTAATCTTTATCTGTTACATGTGGCAAAAATTTTCTCCCAGACTATGGCTATCTTCTTTCTAGAAGAAATTTTTATATTAGAGCAGTTTTAGGTTTACAAAAAAGTTGCAAAGATGGAAAAATTCCTGTATACCCTACACCCAGTGTCCCTTTTTTATTAGTATCTTACTTTAGCATGGCACACTTGTCACAATTAATAAACTGATATTATTCCATGCTATTTTACCTAATACATTATTATTGTTATTGTTATTATTATTATTATTATTATTAAGGCATAATTGATATACACTCTTATGAAGGTTTCACATGAAAAAACAATGTGGTTACTACATTTACCCATATTATCAAGTCCCTACCCATACCCCAATGCAGTCCCTGTCCGTCAGTGCAGCAAGATGCCACAGATGCACTATGTGCCTTCTCTGTGCTACACTGTTCTCCCCGTGATCCCCCACACCATGTGTACTAAACATAATACCACTCCTCAGTCCCCTTCTCCCTCCCTCCCCACCCACCCTCCCACATCCTACCCCTTTGGTAACCACTAGTTCATTCTTGGAGTCTCTGAGTCGGCTGCCATTTTGTTCCTTCAGTTTTGAATACATTATTAAGTAAAGTCCATACTTCATTCAGATTTCCTTACCTCATGTGCTTTTTCTGTTGCAGAATCCCATCCAGGATATCATATTAATTTTTTCATCATGTCTCTTTATGCTTCTCTTGGCTATTATGGATTCTCAATTTTTCCTTGTTTTTGATGACTTAATAATTTTGAGGAGTACTGATCAATATTCATCAATTAGAATTAGTGTGAATTTCTCTCATAGTTAAACTGGGGTTAAGGATTTTGGGGAGGAAAATCAGATAAAAAGTGCCATTCTCCCCACATCATATAAAGAACATGCTATCAACATGACTTAACCTTTGTTGATATTACCATCAACACCTCACTGAGATAGTTTGTTAGGTCTCTCCATTGTAAAGTAATTTATTTTTCTCCCTTTCTATACTATACTCTTTGGAGGGAATTCACTATAGACAGTTCACACTTAAGTAGTGGGAACTTATATCCTATCTCAAAAATGGATTTTATACATAAATTATTTGGAATTCATTTGCATAAAAGATTTGTCTATTCTCCCCCACTTATTTACTGATACAATAAGTATATTCTGTAAGGACTGTTAATATTTATTTCATACTTCATACTGTGATCCAGTACTGCTCTATTTATTATGTTGTTCAAATTGTTCCAATTTTGGTTATGATTATTTTGTTTTATTTTACTTGGGGATTTTTGTTCTAGACATTTAAAAGTAATGTACATTCATTAATTTTTTGTTTGGTTTGTATTTGTTGATTTTAGAAATTCTATTTAATCCTGTTTTCTTCTAAATATGTAATTTTGCAAAGTTGAATGCAAATTAGGATATTATTAATTTTAGCTGGAATTTTTGTGTATAATGTGAGGCAGGAATCAAATTCTTATTTGTTGCCTATCTGACCAATTTTCCCTGTATCATTTATTTAACAGACTTTCCTATTGTTACTTATTTATAATGTCACGACAGATATTTATTTTTGTATGCATGGATCTGGATCTGTTTCTGGGCCTTCTTTCTTCTTCACTCTCTTTGTCTATTTGTCTATCACTGCATCAATATTTTATTGTATTAATGATTATAGAAGTGTAATATATTTGTTTACAGTGAGCAATACCCATGCTTTGTTCTTTCTTCTGAAGTGTCTTAGCTATTTTTGTTTTTTTTCTCACACACATGAATTTAGCATCAGCTCATCAAATTCTGTAAGATTTCTTGTTAGGAAATTAATTGAAAGTATTGATTTCTACTTTTTTCTCTCTTTTTGAATGAAATTCTCTTTTTCCATTAAATATTATCATTGATCATGACTATGTATAGGGATGCTTTTAATTTTGTGTGTTGATCTTATATACAGGATCTTGATGAAGTTTCATATTTGTCTAATGGTTAATTTAATTTATCTAAAAGTATCAATGAATGCACTCATATTACCTATAAATAATGACAGTTTGATCTCTTCCATTCTAATGAAAAAATATTTATTTTTCTTATTTTGTTATATGAACTAGGATTTCCAGTACAATACCCAACTATAGTATTTAATTTCCAAATATTCAGGGATTTTTGGAAGTGACTTTCTGTTATTAATTTCTAAATTCCATCAAGATAAGAGAGCATAATCTGTATTTTTTTTTTTTTTTTTTACTCCTTTACTAATTGAGACTTGTTTTATGCCCCAGCGTATGTTCTATCTGGGGGAGTATTTCATATGCACTTGAAAAAAATCTGTACTTACCAGCTGTTGGTGTAGTGTTCTGTGAATGTCAGGTATGATGGTTGATAATGTTTTAAATCATTTATCTGTTGATTTTGTCTATTGGTTTATCAGTATCCAGTTACAACTGTGGATTTATTTATTTCTTTGATTAATTTTGTCAGTTTTTTTGTTCAGGTATTTGACGTTCTGTATTTGAATGTATACACTTAGGACCGTTATGTCTTCTTTATCATTCTGAAATGTCTTTCTTTTTCCCAGATACTATTTCTTATCCTGAAGTCTACATTGTCTGATATTAATAAAACCACTTTAGCTTTCTTATGATGAGTGCTTGCATAGTAGCTCTTTGCATCTATGTATGTCTATATCTGTATCTAGTTATATCTATATTTATATCACACTTAAAGCCATTTTCTTAAAGACAACTTATATTTATATAAAGTCAACTTGATTTCTTTTTGGCCTAACAATCTTTTCCTTTTAATTTCCATGTTTTTTCCTTTTACATTTAGTAGAATTACGATTGTTGTGCTTAGGTTTAAATCTGCAATCTTATTATTTTTTTCTCTTTGTTCTACTTAGATTTATTATTTTTACTTTTTATCTTTTTCTGCCTTTTAGTTCAAGTATTTATATGAATCTCTTTTATTTCCATTATTGTCTGATCAGCTAAACTATTTGTTTTACACTTTTAGTGTTTGCCATAGGATTTAAAAGGTTCATGTTTAATTTGTTACAGTCTACCTTCAAATATGATACTTCATTATATGGAATGTAGAAACTTTATAACAGTTTATTTGATTTGCCCCTCATATAATTCATGGTATTGTTGTCAATTTTTTTTCTATAAATGTTACAAATTCCACAAAAATACTGCTTGTTTTTTCTTTAATTAATTAATTATCCTTTGTAGTAATTTCTTAAAATGAGGAAATAAAAGTCTTTAACATTTGCCTACATGTTTACCATTTCTGGCTTTCTTCATTCCACTGTGTAGCTCAAGTTTCCTTCTGATAATATTTCTGGGTCAAGAACCTCCTATAACATTTCTTGAAGTGAGGACACACTGACAATAAATTCTCTCAAATTATTTTTTGTCTGAAAATTTATTCATTTCATCTTCATTCTTCAAATATTTTAAAATTGTTATTCAATATTATATTCATAGGTTATTGTTTTTTCTTTAGCAATTTAAAGATGTCATTCCATTGTCTTCTGGATTGCTGAGATTCTAATAAGGAATCTGTTGGCATTCTTATTTTATCCCCCTCTATAAATATATCTTTTTTATTGGCAATTTTAAATAAGAGTTACTCCATATCAGTGGTTTTCAGGAATTTGATTAGTGTGCTTTTGTTTGTGTTCCACATTTTTATATTTCAACATCTTCTGGGATATGTATATTTATCTTGTCATTAAATTTGAGAACTTTGTAGCCACTACTTCAAGCATTTTTTTCTGTCTTCACATTCTCCTTTCCTTTGGCAACTTGAATTACACAGGTGTCAGAGAACTCAATACTGTCTCAGAGGTTACTGAAGTTCTTTTTGTTGTTGTTGTTTTGCAGATTTTTTTTCATTTTGAGCATCATTTGAAAAGTTCCCATTGCTATTTTGTCAAGTTCACTGATGTATTTATTCTGAAGTCTCTGTTGTACTGTTAACACTATTTAGTGAAATTTTAATTTCAGGTACAGTTGACCCTTGAACAACATGGGTTTGAACTGCATGGGTCCACTTATACATATATTTTTTCAGTAAATATATTGGAAAATTCTTTGGAGATTTGCAACAAATTGAAAAAACATTTTCTTTTCTCTAGCAGATCTTATTGTAAGAATACAACATAAAATATATAACACAAAAAAATGTATTAATCACTGTTTATGTTATCAGTAAGGCTTCTAGTCAACAATAGGCCATTAGTAGTTAAGTTTTGGGAGAGTGAAATGTTATACACAGATTTGTGACTGCACAGGAGGTCAGCACCCCAACACCTGCTGTTCAAGGTTCAACTTTGTTTTATATTCCATCTCCAGTAGTTCCATTTGGATCTTTGTAAAGTCTTTTATCATCATCATACTTCTAATTCCTTGAGCATACTGCTGAACAGATTCTTAACTACTTCCACTTTTTTTCTCTTATTTCTGACTATGCTTTTTTAATTGATTTTTTTTTCTTCTGACTATGGGTCAATTTTTTCTACCCTAGTCAAACATTGTGAAATATTTTCGAGTGCTAGATTTTGTTTTTTAAATAACACTCAAGTTACTTGAAAATCAGTTTGACTGTTTGAGTCTTATTTTTAGGATAGTAGTGAAAGTCTAGGGTAGGATTTATTCCTGTTTTGCCCTGCTAATTGTTGTCACCCTTCTGAGTTCTCTAATGGATGTTCCATGCAGTCAGTGAGGTCTCCCAACCTGGCTTGTAGAGACTAGAATGGTTTCCTACTTTGTGTGAGTTCTGGGAGTTGTTTTGTATATACCCTATAATTGTTCTTTTCCTAAAAGTTGCATTTTTCTTGACTTCATAGTGCTTCAGTGTAGGTGTGTGCAGAGTAGTATTCATTGAAACACTCAAGAGAACTATATTTAGATTTCCGAAGTTTGTTCCACATCACTCCCTCCTTTTTTGTACTCTGCCTTGAAAATGCTAGTCTCTTTGGCCTCCCCAGGAGTTGATCTATGTATTCTCATTTTGGTGAAGCCCCTGGTGTCTATGCGGGTTCTCCCCTTTCACTATGTTCTGGAAACTGTCCAGGCAGAAACCTAGATGACCATAAAATCTTTTATTTATTTTTCCTTCTCAGGAATCATAGTCCAGTGATACTCACTCTTTAGTTTTTAAAATCTGTTATTTTATATACTGTTCAGTTTCCTAGTTGTTTATGATGGGAAGGTTAAGTTTGAACCTCCTTCTTCTATCATGACCAGAAGAGGAAAACCACCTAGTATAGTTTTTTAATTAATTTTTGTTGTTGTTATTAATATTGCTCTGATAGACAATTTAGATATGGTTTCCTCATCTCAGCCATAGTATAGATTTGATAACTCTTAATAAAAGAGGTCAGTTTTAGCCAAAACTCTCAATGTGTTTATCATTCATACATACATATATCAAGTGTGTATGTGTGTGTGTGTAAATATATATATATATATACTTTCTTTTTCTATTGTGGATTTGTGATAAATTCTAACAAAGCTCTTGTCTAGGAAGGGTAAATAGAGTCTATTTTGAGTATATATATATTAGCTGATGAGCAAGGTTCTCTTTTAATTAAATATCTTTATATTGTCATCTAAGTAGTCTTCACTCTAATTTAACTTCCAGAACAAAAAAATCAAGAATTAAGTGAGACATACTGTCTTATATTTGGCCTTCATTGTATACTGTCAGAGATCTGAAAACAAAGGCAATTTCAGCTCCACAGCTGGTATTGGAATGTAAGCGCCAAATAGTGCCTCAGTGTCTGAGGAGGTGCTGCCTGTGTTATTCCCCCAAACAAGTAAATTTTCTCTTCCCTTCCAGAATGTTAAGTAAAACAAAGTGCTGGAGTTTCAATCATTCTCTGGTAGAAATTCTGGTTTAGTGCAACTATTTCAAATAAATAACCCAAGAGACTAAAAACTATTTTAAATAGATGATAATATCTTGTGCTGTAATGTCATGTTAGTACAATTTAATACTATTTTTCACAAAAATGTACTTTAAAATTCTCCTATAAAATAGCTTAGAGCGAGTTGTAAATATTATTTTCCTTGCCATTTAAAAAGCATTGTTTTAAAATCTATTTTATTAGGTCTTGAAATAATTTTAGAAAGTGTACATAGTTTTGCTTTCAAAGGTTATAAGCAAATACAAATATATCCATCTTAGAATAAGAAAAAGCTTTTAACTGTGCTTAGTTATGTTGATCTCAAACCACACTATCCTTCTCTAAGGTGGAAAATGAAAGTATATCTAAATATTTCATGCTCATTTCCTGGAGTAAAACAATACAGAAAATATCAAATTAAATTAATTACGTTAAAAAATGAAGGAATAAAAACTTCATATTTGTATTGGAGAATGGGAACAAATACTGTTGGATGCTTTTTGAACTTGACACCGTAAATCAATTTTCATTAAGAGGTCTCATATCCTTTGGATACAGTCTTTCATATCCTTTTGGTAACAAAACCCCCATGGTCCAGCAAGCTATCAGAAAAAAAGCATGGTAATAACAATAGTAATAAAAGTAAACATCCCCCCTGCCCACAACATATGGGCAAAAAACAAAAAACCTATAGAGAAACTACAAAAAAATACAGAAAATGCACTGAGAAATACAGAGCTCAGATATCTGAAATAATTTCCCACATTAAATTATAAATTTATTTTGAACCCCTTAGGAATTGTTTTAGTTTCATAATAATGTTGACTATTAATGAATTCTTGGCTTGGTCTGCACTTTTGGATGTGGGGGCAGTGAGAGGTGGCAGTCTAGGTTTATATGTGTGAATATATAAAAGTGCATTGTGATGGAGGGTGCTTAATTTAGAGTAGCATAAAGAATCTGAAGATCACTTCAAAGGACTTTCCAAAGCCATGTCTTAGAAATTCATGATAAGAAAATGTGTACTTTCTGAAGGGACCAAGTTTTCAGGTCAAGTTTCTACTACTCAGATTTTCATGGAGAGGTATTTTGAAATTTGGTGGCAGAAAATGTGTGAACTAGAGATATGTTCATTCTCTTGCTCCTCTCTATTTAGAGACTAAAGGTAATATGAGCAGCTTTCATATTTGGGTGAAATGCCATGAGAAAGCAAACATTTTTAAGAGAGCTGCTTATCTGCTGCTTATTGCAACTAGCCTCACCCTCTGAAAACAGCTTTAATTTCTTCCGATGGATACTTCATCCCATACTCTCACCAGTCCCTACTAATCCTCCCAGTCCCAGGCTCAAAAAATCAACTCTGTGTGAGAGCCTACTCGCTGTGTAATTAAAAGGATTGTCACTGCGATGATACACCCGTCGGAGGATCAGGAAGCGTTAGTGGCCTATCTTATTGTGTTCTGGAGTCCTAAAATTGTAATACACAGCAATAGCCTAAAGCCAAGGTCGACCGTTTTTAAAACTATGCCTCATTTTACCTACAAAAGTTGATACAATGAAGAAACAAGGGCATTCAGAGTTAACTCTTCCTGTCCCATCTAACCTGACTTTCTCCACTAAGGCCTGTACAGACTATCCACAGTTATCCTTTTGTGCTGAGTCTTAGGTTTTGGGGAATTACACCATATTATCTTGTAGCAGATGGGACTGAAGTCAAAGGGGGTGAGTTGGGAGCCTCATGAGCAGTGCCCAACAAAAACCAGACCTTTGTAGCCTCAAGTGCATGTTGAGAAGAAAACATCCTTATCTAGATCAGATGAGGGTAAACAGACTATAGAATATTCATTTTTATAAGTTTCCATGATTAAAATTCCTAAGCTATATTGGATTCTGTTTGTTACTATCATATGATTTTGGAATCTGCAGTCCGTTTTGGATAATACATGTCAATTCATTGGCAAAGAGAAAACAATCATCCTATTTAAATCACTGAAAGAAAATTGCTGTGAAGCATAGTAGACGGTTTGCCCCTCTTTACATTTAAAATAATGGATTTGTCCTATAACAGAGAAGTTTAAATTTGAAAGAAAATCTTTTGACAAAGGAGTGAAATGCTAAATTGGGCTTTTTTAAGGCAGTGGTGTAAGTTTATAATAGGATGTCATTTCCAAAACTATCGAGATGTCATTCAGTAGTATATCTTTTGAAAATATGGGTACCAATAAAGATTTGCCAATTCTATTTTTTTTCTAGGTATGTTAAATAAAAATAAAGTCTATTTATTCAGATATACTGATTGAAAGTCTATTTTTGATCAGGCACTAAGCTAGAATCTGAGGCTACAATGGTGAATCCCTTTCCCCATGATCTTACAGTTTGGTTGGGGTGAAGGTATCAATAAAGTCTTACAAATAAACATAAAGCTAAGAAATGTGATCAGTGCTATAAAGAATATTCACATGTACAAAAAGGGTCTAATTTGGCCATTTTAAAACTAAATATGAAGGAAAGATACATGGTTATCATTCTCCTGGCTAATAGGTATTGATATTTCCTCTGTTACCTGCACTGTTCTGGGCATGTTGTATGTATAACATCATTTGATACACACAGCAACTCTATGAGGTGGGTAATTCTATATCCCTATTTTATATCTCTATTTATTATTTTAATATCCCTATTTCCCTGAGATGGAGAGAGAAACTTGCCCCTAGTTATATAGCTTGTAGGTGATACAGCTTGAATGAAGGACAGTTTTCATAATTTTCATAAGCTTACTTTATGCAAATCTTACTACATGGTTCCTATTTTTTTCCCTTTTAATAGCAGTATGGTAAAAACTTAAGACTAGGGCTAGTTGTGAACCAGCAAAGGAAAAGCACTCTTTGAAAGTGGATTTTCCAATGAAGATGCATTAAATGGGATGGTTAAGTGTGAGCTTCTGCACAAAGGTAGGGAATAGGCTAGATTGCATTTAGAGGACAATTTCACATTTCTAATTCTATCATTTTAAATGCATTTCAGTGATATTATATAAACTCTCCCTCTAGGTATTGCATTTTGTATCCTTTCAACTTTTAAATAAACAAAAACTAAAATGACCCACAGTAAAAGATACAGATATGTAGAACATCCATTGGCGCTTTTATTCCTAAGCAACTTGGAATTTCCTTTAAGAAATTATTTCTTTATTTACCTGATTTGTTTGTTAAAGGGCAGCTAAATGCAAATTATTAAAGAAAATATTCCCTATCACTTGCATATTTTACCTATTTTGAGTATAGTTACAAAAATAAGAGGATGCTAAAGAGAAGAAAAGGCTTCAACACTTTTCAATAAATGTTTAATTTGACTTTATTAAGAATTATTGATGTGAAGGAAATGAAAATTGGTTACCAAATTCCCAAGGATTAAGAACAATATTAGAAAAAGATATTCCATTTCTAAAGATCTGGGATGAAGTCCCTGACAGAGCCTCCCATTGGTAGCCTTCAATTTACCAGACCATTTAGAGGGCCTAGCTCACTTGTCCTTTCAGTGGGAGACAGGGATGCTTTGTAAAAGCAACTGAGGTGCCCCACCAGAGTGAGGAGCACTTTTAAACTGAAAGCAAGAAACCCTCACCAGGCCTTGTTTCTGGGAGACTTTATGTAAATGACTACTTTTCCCAGTTGAGAATGGCTGTGACAGCGATCGTGGTGATGACACAGTCAAAGATGTGGCCTAGGGACCCAAAGTCCAGCCTTACAAGAGGTAACAAGGTAGCGTGTTCCCTTTGCTTTTGCTCCATACAGTGAAAATTCAAGTTTATCAGGTAAATCCCAGAAAGTGGGCTGCCAGGTCAGACATAACCTCTTGTTATGTTTCCTTTCTGTATTTGTATTTTTTATGGACTATTAACCATGATGATGCAATAAAGCGCTGGGACCATGAATTCCAATTGACTGGGCAGTGCTATTTCATGGAGGGGCAAGTCCAACTGCAATGAATTCAGATGACTTAATGATTTCAGTTTCACTGCATTGCTCTGCGCCCTGGGAACCTGCTAAAGATAAGTGACTAGGCACCTGTCAGAAATCCAGACACACACAGAACATGAAAATAGCTGGTGAACCTTTAAATCAATGCAGAATGTTAGACCAATAAAAATGTTGATCACACTATTTGGTGAAAAATATTGACTAACTAGCAAAAGTTGATAAGATGTATTTGTAGAAAAGGGAAAATGCTCAAATATCTTTCTTTATGCTTATTTGTATCTTCATGAATAAAAAGTTCCACCGGTTCTTCATCTTTAATACCTAAAAGATTTATAAGCATAATGCTTCAATAAAACCTTGTTGATCTGTACAGTACGTGGATCAGATATGCATATTCAATTACTCTGAAAGTAGTTCATTAATACAGATAGTGGAATTAGAAGGCCTTACTTCAATTTAAATAACTTTCATAGGAAAAAAAAGTGTTCCTCGGCTAAGATTTCCAAGTAAAAATTTTACTTCTGTAACATGGAATATACCTGCCTGTAGTAATTATACATGAATAATCCAAAACATACAGAGTAAACATTATTGTAGAAATTTGAAAATCTGAAACAACTCACAGGACATAGTATCATAACAAGATAACTCAAGACTTTCAGATGCAAAGCTTAGGGTGCTGTAAAATTTAGACATATAGTCAAAGTATAAAAATGAGCTAAGAAAAAAAGCATGGGGATCTAATTTATAGTGAAGGCAACGTTGCCTTCTCAGCAGACCACTGTAGCCTAGCTCACATGCTCGTTAAAGTCCCTCAAACCCCTCCTTCCTGCGGGAAGACAGAAGGAAATTGGGAGGTACTATGTGAGCCACATCTCTGGGCGTGCCTTAGAGAATCACACAGACATGTGTGTCCCCTAGCAAGTACTACACTCATTTTGTGCTTCCCTCTCTAGAAAAGGAAGGGTTACCTTCCCAAAGCAGATTGGGGCTTTCTGAAATGCAACGTTAATGCTGTTGAAACAAGCACTCAAATAAAAATCATCACTTTCCATGGCAAGCCCGTCAAAGAAAGACAAATGGCTTCTAGCATATTGTATTGATTATCACACAGTAGCTGGGTATTAAAAATCAGGAAAATATGAATGCTTTTGCAAAATATATTGTTTTCTATTATGAGATTATAAAAATACGCCTTGTGTTTGTTCATTCTTCACTGCAAGTATTTCTTTATTAAAGTACTCTCTCTCAGAGGCAGCACGTGACCCCTCTGCTGCTTCGGTTGCTATGGTAAGTAGTCATGTTTTATTGAAAAGTAAATGGCCACCACCCACATGAATGGCTCCCAAGTGGCCTTAACATAAACTCCCTTCCTGCTTTTTTTTTTGAGCCATTCTGAATTTTTTTTTAGATGAACATGAATTTTTCCTTATTTAGAGCATGACAAAATGCCTTTTCTCAAATTTGTCTTTTAAAATGACTCTTCATTAATGGGCCATGAAGAACAAGAAAGAGTCCCATTTGATAAACAAGTTAAAGAAGTTAGGGGAAGAAAACACCACAGGTATGTCCCATTGCACACTTAAAACATATTTTCTTAATACTTTATATTTTAATATAGTATGGCGTATAAATGCTTTTCCATCAACCTGATTTTATTTAATAATTCTCACTTTATTAGTTAAGTCATATCAGCCTTAAAAATCTTTGTGATTAAGGGAAAGGCAGTATACACACAGAAGACAAGTAACGATTCTATAGCATCTTACTAAGCTGATGGACAGTGACTGTAATGGGGTATGCGGGGGGTACTTGATAATGGGGGAGTCTAGTAACCATAATGTTGTTCAAGTAATTGTACATTAACGATTGCAAAATAAAAAAAAAAATCTTTGTGATTATACATTTGTCAATCTATATACACACACAAAATTAAAATATAGTATAGCACTTTGGGATTGTATTGCAGGATTCATTTTAAATACTGAAATGAGAACATAGAAAAACATTTGGGTGGTGTTGGGGTGGGGATTCCATTATAAAATACCTCTACAATATGAAGCCATATCTATAAAGCAATTTTCAACATGCTGTGCTGTGCATCTGTATCTTTGGTACACACACACACACACACACGCACACACACACACAAACACACACACACACAACACAGGGAATTTGCCATACGGCCATTGTTGCTAATCTGAGTGATTGCCATTTGGAGATGTTGAGGCAAAATGGGGTTTAACTGTGGTCCATTCTGACTTCAGGTTATGATGCTTGGTGTGGGTATTACCAATAAATGCACCACCAGAAATGCTTTACCAAAATGTTTGGTTTATGAAGGAAAATCTCCAATTATACTAAAAAAAACATTGGAATAAAAAGCCTCCGTTAATCAACAACATCCATTTTTCTTAACAAATTTAGCTAACGATTTCCAACCTGTGCCATTTTTCTATTTTTGCTTTATCTATTTCAAATTTGGACTGAAAATGGCTAGGCTAAATCACTCACTCGGGCCACATCCCTGTGAGTTGGGGTTCAAGTTTTCCTCTGATTTAGAGTTAGCTGAATTGCTATTTTCTCGCCAGAACTGAAAAACTATTACCATTTCATAAAGAGAAAGAACACGGGGCAAGGTGAGAAGAAGAAATAATGGAGAACAGTGGTTTGAGGAGGGTGTTTCTTAATCATGCTGCAATCTCTTGTCCACGGGTCCTCTTCCTAAGTAGGAAGAAGGGTAAAAGAAGAAGAAAGAAATCTGACCAACAAATTCAATATTTTGTATATTTTATCTTCATTCGTTCATTTCACATTCTCAGTGGTAAGGGGATTTCCCCCCATATAATTATCTTTATTGATTTTTATATTCAAGCAATTCAAAGCAGCATAGTATCATTTTCTGGTGTAATAGAGCCATAGAAGCATGAAAGCAGAACCTCACTGGGGAAAATAACATGTAAACGTTATACAGGTTAGCCTTTTCTAATACAGTTAATAAAAGAAAATAAAGGAACAGTTGCAACAGCACAGAATTAAACAATACACGAGAGTTCAGTGCAGGAGTTTACTGTAGTCTTTTCTTCTTATTATAAATGACCATCACTAAAATGATCCTAAATACTCCATTAAGGAGAACTTACTTGTTAATAGGTGAAGACTAATGAGGCAATAGAAAGCGTAATTGGAGAACCTGCTACCTCAACCACAGTTTCCTGTGTTTACAGTCGTATGTCCAGTGAAATACCAGAGTCTGTTAAAAAATTTAGTTAACCTTGAAGGTGATAAATGCAAGTATACTTCCTTCCTTCAGTTAATTGTCCATTCATTCAAATCTGATCTATTATGTCGTATGTGTAAATGTTATGTGCTATGGAGATAAAAATAGGAAGAACCAGTAGAGTTGTAGCACTATGGGAAATGGGATTCTTTACTTGTCATATGGAGCAGACTACTTTGTTAAGACTGACAAAGGAATGAGAGTCCCTGGATCTTAGAAAGAAAACTCAAAATGGTAATGAGAGCCCATCCATGACAATAAATCTGAATCGAACAAGTGAATGCCACCATTATGTCCCATGTGTGCCTTTTTATTAGCTTCCTCCTCCTACGACCTCATGTTTCCCGATGGACTTTGATTCTTGTAAATGCCCTATATGGATTTAATGTGTCTTGTTCCATTAGCCACATCTTCAACACTGCTTCCGATAAGGAACATGAATGAGTCTTGCATTTTGATAATAATTCCCAGTATCCAATTCCTGATCCTCCCCTAATTTTCAGCTTCATTACCCTCTCATTTTGCTGACAGGTGGTAGTGGTTTGCCCTGAAATGCCATCAAGATAAAATAAATGAAAACAAATGTAATTCAAGATACAACATGGTAAGTGCCCTTAGAGAGAGGAACAGCATACTATGGGGTTTGGGGCTGGAAAACACCACTCTCAGGGGTACCCAGGGAAACTTAGTTCAAAACATACAATGCCATCAGAACTTAAATCCATGAATCCCAAAATGAATTAGCAAAAGTCCCCCTCAAATTATTTAGGGGATATTCTTTTATAAACCTAACAGGAAATTCTGACCCACAGAGCACTTTGATAGCTTATATGTAGCTATGCCCAACAATACACACACATTCAGAGAATTCTCACATTTTGTTTAAAGGAATTCACAAATGTGGAGATGGACTTTACAAAGTAAGCCAATTATTTCAGCTTGAATGCTTTCTTACATGCAAGCTTGAAATTATTTGATTGAAATTAACCCTGCTAGTACTGAATCTGATGGTGTTTTGGGGTATTTTTATATTCACACCAATCAGGGCAAAGCACAGTTTAAATGAAGGGAACAAACAAGGATACTTTTTCATGGTTTTTAGATATAATCTTCAGTTTTAACAGTTGTATGTCGTTTGGGAACAGGAGAGTGGGAATCTTCGTTTTTAAATCACTGCAGTGATTCTGAATCAGGGGGCTCATGGATCTGTTGAAAACTGTGCTCTCTGTCATCCACCTCTCTGCCACTGGGTAGTCTGGCCCTGTGGGGACAGTGGGTAAGGAGGGGGAGTCTCAGACTTGTCTGAGTTGTGTAGATGTACCTGAGGAAATATCTTATCAAAAGGAGTGAATTTATACTAGGAATCCAAAAGAACAGATAAATGGCCATGAGAACTGGACGTGTGAGGCAGAGGAGCAAGTGGAGAGCCAGACCAGCGATGGTGAGGAGAAAGGGAACAAATGGGAGTGCAGGAGAAGGGGATGGACTGGTGCTGCAGGAAGTCAGTGAGCTGACCCTTCTTTATAAGCAACTCCTGCCACACAGAAGGGAGCACCCAAGAATGGAGGCCAATCCCCCTGCATTATATACAAATAAGGGGCAGAGACACGAGGGAAGTTCTTTATGAAATTTAGTTAGCTTAACAGAGATCTGAGTAACTTATGGGGATAGATGAAGACTGGATGAACAAGATCATGCTGTATCTCAGGACAATTTGATTGAATGATTGACTGATGCATTCATTCACTCAGTCATCCAACATGTTTAGCACATTTTAGGTACCCTTCTAGACCACAGGGATTCATCAGAGGAAAAGAACGGCAAATGAACACATTTTGAACTAAGGTCTACTTTGCCATGATTTATTTGTAAGTATGAAAATAATAAAACTGAGTGGGTATAATAGGATGCAGTTCCATTCTGGAGACACATTAGCCAGTCAAAACAAAGTATTGTAAACAAGAAGTATAATTCAGAGTTAATTGCTAAATGAGTCAATTATCCATTAACTCTGAAAATGGAAGAAATGAGTAACATAGGTTATTGATATCCACAGATTTCCTTGAATAATCTTTTTCTCTCTGTCAACATGATCTCTCTGGGAATTAAACAAGTGGTAAAATTATTCCATTAGAGAATTATCATCTATATGATTAGCAAGAAGTACAAAATCTAAACTTATGAAGTGGTCAAAACCTAAAATAGTAAAGTGGTCTAAAGACAGGAAGTAGAAAGAAACTTGGATTATCTTGTAGGGTGCTCCTCCTGCGACAGTCTCTGCTGCTCTCGGCAAGACCCTTAGGGGCATGTCTCCTGACGTGTCCAAGTTAGGCCAGGAGTCTACTGGTTTGAGGGGCTGGGGAGACTGGTAGGAGTTAATAACTCCTTATGAAAGAGGGGGTCAGGAAGGCTAGTTGTGTCCAATTACTATCATATCAGTTGTCAGAGGGCTTCTAACTGCAGGAGAGTCTCTGATGTCCCTTTAGTTTCTTATTTGCGGCCCAGGAAGGAAGGTTGTGAAAAAAAACTGAGATTTATGTTCACTAGATACTGTCATAGGTTAAGGTACAAGTTGCATAATTTGGATGTCTGTCTTTCTTATTAAAGAAAAAAGGGAGGAAAAAAGAGAGGGAAGAAAGAGAGAGAAAAGTAAGGAAGGAAGGAAGGAGGAAAGGAAGGAGGGAGAAAAGAAGAGGAGGGAGGGAGGGGAGGAAAGAAAAAAAGGATTCTTTTCCTTTTTTGTCACAGAACCCATCTGTAAACACTCCTGTATCTGAGCAGCCCCAGCCAAGGGGGTGGCAGTGGTGCCAGAGGATGAGGCAGAAAGGCCTACGTAGGCAGCCCTGCTGTGCAGGCCTGGGTCATAGAGGGTGGGATGCTGTTCCAGCAAGTGGGGCTCAGGGAAGGGCAGCAGCGTCTGCCAGAAACCACACCGTTCTTGATGGGTCTTATTTCTAAGCATAGGTGAGAAACCCTTGGGGAGTTCCAGGAATTCTTAAATGGTGGGGAAAATGTTTATGATGCTTGAGGACTCTCTAATAGCAGGGGAACTGGATCAGAAAAGACAAATATGGGTTTTAATATCAAAATGACGCATTTATTACTACTTAATAATAAATGACTAGACTGACTGAGAAACAAAGGTGGCACCACTCATATACTCAGTCCCTAAATCAATGAAATGTGAATATGTGGCTCTGCTGAGTAGTGTGGAAAAACTATTGTGTAAATGTTTTAAAACTCATTTAGCAGAGAGCTGCAGAAGCTTATAAAATATCAAGACCTTTAGCACTGAAAATTTGCACTGGATACCAAATATTTATTAATATAAAGAAGGGGTAAGATCTGGAGAACTAAAAACAATATTAGACAATTGCTGCTAGAGTAAGTAAAAAACAAATAAAACCCCTCTGGAAACAAATATCTAGATAAGATTTCTATAACACTATTGCCAAGGAGACACATGGCTTAATAGAAGTCAAAGATGAACCTAAACCCAAGGCATTGTCATTGACCAGTAACTTTGTAAATAAGAAAATTACCTCCCTTTCCCCACAACCTCCTACTCTCAGAAATGAGAAGTCAGATGCTTCTCAACACCTAGGATGCAGTATCAGTCATTAATAGGATAGGTTCAGAATTTAAAGGGAAAGAAGCAATCCCTGGATGGATATGGTGGAAAAATTGTCCATACAAAACTAACATATTTGACTATATTTAATTCCAATGGCGTTGTAATACAGGTCCTCTACTACTGGATTTAAATATCTATTCCTACAATGTTGTATGTTGTCCTAGCAAAAAGAAAAGTAATTAAAAGCAATTATCTGGCTTTTACTTCACTGACTCCAGTGAGCTACATGAATTGCCCCTTTACAAGTATGTGATGTGTTCCTCATTCTATCTCCAAGCTCTTCAGTGGTTCTTGGCCACATGGCAGCATTAAAATTCTGTGATTTCAGTTCACCTTAGGGTCCATCAGGCTTTGTCTCACAATTTAGCAAATGTAGAGATTCTGGAATGACATAAGAAATAGGAAACAAATAAAGAATTGTAAATGAGACATACAATAAAGTCTAAGTCATTTGGATGCATTTTGCCACCAAATTCTGATATTCTTTCATTATTTTATTTGTCTTCACAGTACTTACCACTATTTAACGTATTAAATATTTTACTTATTTTCCTTATTGTATGACCCTCCCTACTAGTAGGCAAGCTCTATGAGGGTGGGTATGTGTGTGTGCGTTTTAATGCTATTAACACTTAGACTTGTATATATAGCAGGTGATTGGTAATGAATGAGTCAATCTCTCTTTACTGGAATTTCTGATTTTTCTTATGTGTTGAAACCATTTGCTAACCAAATCATTAATATAAATATGATTACAAGAAGAAAAAGTACCAAAAAATAAAAAAATGCTTTCAAACACTTCAGAGATAATAATCTTTATGGGGATAAAAAGTTACTTACAAGGCATTCAATTCATCATTATACATTATTTGAAATAAAAGTATGTTTTTTTGTGTGTGTGCTGGAATACAGACTCTAAGATAATATGATACTGTGGTATTTTATAAGTCTTTTCTTTAAAAGTGTCCTACAATTCATATATCTCTAACTATTCCAAGCTAACTTTTTCATATCTCAGAAGATCGTTAAGCCCAAAAGTATCTGTAGGGTTAGATTACGAGGCAATATTAGTTCACCAAATGTTTTCTGATTATCTTCTGAGTAATGTCACTTAGTCATACATTGAGGGAATAAAGAATGAAAATGACATTCCTCAGGGAAAGCAAAGGAAGGAGCTATGAATTCACCCTGACACGAAGCAATATTGAAAAAAGAAGGAGGCAATAATAGAATAACAGAACTGTTCCTTAAGGAATTAGGATGGTTGGACTTTTACAGAAGAATGTAAAGAGCAAAGACTACCAGACTTAGGAACCAGCACAAAGGCATGGGTTGGCGAAAATTCGTGGAACTGTTTGGGAGCCAGAATAGTTTGATGTGACTCAAATATAGCATGTGTGTAGGCATGTAGCTTATTAAAAATGGAATCACTTTTCTTGTATGTGCAGAATGTTTGAACAGAGTTTGTATAATAACATGCCTCAGAGATGCTATACAGGAAGAATCACCATCTATGTTGCCTTCTTCAAGATTTTACGAGACTCTTTGGCAAATGCTTATAAAGAACAAACACATTTTGGAATCACGATAAATTGGAGGCTGTGATTTGGAATTCCCATAAGCAGAAGCAACAGACACAGATTCACCAAGCACTTTACAGTTGAACCACATGTTAGAACATAAAGCACAAAGGAGAGATGGACTTTCATTCTCAATGGAATCAAAAAGTTTGAAAATAACTGAGCTCTATTATTCTCCAGGTCTCCACTTTCAAACTTAAAGTAATTAATATGTAATGAAGATGAGTCATTATGTGTCTAGTCATCAGTCTAGAATCAACAATATTATTTTCTTTAAATTAAGTTGCTCTCTTTATAAAGGTCCATAATATGGAAATGGAGTCTCTAAATTCTCATCTTAGAGCTATCATTCTTGTAAAATTTACTAAGAAAAGTGTATAACCTTCTCTGGCATCTTCTTAAAATATCTTTTATTGTTTTTTTAAATACAATAATCAGAGTAATACATAATGATTATATAAATGTTTTAAAAAATACAAATAAGTACAGCAAGTTAGAAAAAAAATAGCTGAAATACTATCACTGCTATTATTTTTGGCATATTTTCTTCCCAGTCTTCTTTTCATGCCCTATGAATAGTCACCTTGAGGGAATAACTAGCATGAACGAACACACAGACACATGTACATACACACAGGCATCCAAAACTAAGATAACTATATAAATTATTTTTACATAAAGTATATCATATATATATTATATAAGTAATATATATCATATATACTTTCATTTCATATTATGCTTCCTTCAGAACAAAAGTTTTAATTGCTGCATGAAATTTTAATATATTCAAACACCATAATTTATTTAACCAACCTCCAGGCTTTTTCCTAATTTTTTATATTAAAAATGTAGTGAGGCATTGTACATAAACATTTAGCATATCGTCTATTATTTCCTTACAATAAAATTGCAGGGTGAGGGGTTTGCAAAACTTTAAATTTGGATACACACTGCCAGATCATACTTGAGCTGAGCAGGAGGCATCACTTCCCTGCATACTTTCCAACATGGGATACTGTAACTAAAAGAAAAAGAAAAAGAAAAAAAATCTTTGAAAATGTGGTGTATCATCTTAATGCTATATTGACTACCTTCTTTATTACTATTGAGATTGACCATCTTAAATATATTAGCCATTTATATTTCTTCACTTATAAAGCAGGTGTTTATTTGAGAATTTCTGTTTTATTGATTTCTAAGAGCTTTTCAATGTTAGAGTTAGCAAGCCTTTACTTATTATACATGAATTTCTACTTAGAATCACAAAAAGATGCAGTTCTTCCCATTATGGATGTAGAATAATGTGGATGTATATTGACATTTACATCAAGTAAATTATTTTAAAAAGTAATTTATAGAAATAGGAACACTTCAACTTGGAAATAAGATACATTCACAATTCTCCTGAAATAAAAAAGGTCTTAATTGTTCTGCTAGAGATTTTAATACCAGTTTTTTAAGTTATAAATAGAAATAAAAAGGATAATTAACTCCATAAATCTGTTAGCAATCAGCAAATAGATGAAATATTACTTAATCAGGAAAGTAATGGGGAGGTATTTTTGTTGCTAAACCAAATTTCATACAGAACTATGAGGAAATATGATTGACAGCACATGGCAAATATACACAGCAGGTTAAACCAGGGTTGTGGGTAGATGTAATTAATTTTATTTTTCTTCCATACTTTTTAACAAGATTATATTGTTCTAGAAAGAATGTCATAGATTAAAAATAAGTTATTTGATGCTTTATTATAATATATTAATTTAGTGATGAACTATCAAGATTTTTAAACTAGATTTGGCTTTAGTTCCTTATGTTGGTTCTTGCTTTGCCTTCCTGCTTGATTGATTTAATTAAGTGGTTCTTTTGACACTGGTACTTGTGAAAATTTGACTTCCAAGAACAAGATATTCAAACTGAAAATTAGGGCCTCAGCCATCTTTCAGAAACTTCTATACTACAGTATTTTAAAATTCAATCTGAACACTGCATTAGCTTTTACTTCTTCCTCTTCAATTACTTCCTTCATAAGGAATCCTCTTGAGTAACAAAAGACTGCATTACAGGTAGATAAAATTCTTCCTATGTGTTCATTTCTGAGTCCAGTTCAGATATTTGTTAAAAACATTCACCCAGAATAGTTCAATAAACTGTGGTACCTTAAAACCATGAATACTCCTCAAATGATAAAAATGATATACAACGTGAAGGCCATTGTGCTGAGTGAAAAAAAGTCAGTGTAAGAAGACACAAACTATACCATTCCATTATTATATAACATTCTTGAAATGAAAAGAAAATTATAATAGAGAAGGAGAACAATTTAGCCAGACATTATACATAGTAGAGGGAGGTGAGTAGATATGTCTGTAAGGGGTAGAGATGAGATAGTTCTGTATCTTGACTAAGTTATGGCTAGATGAATCTATATAGATGATAAAATGGCATTAAATTATAAATACACATACTAATGTCATTTTCTAGGTTTGGGTATGATACCATAGTCACATGAGAGGTAATTTTTGAGGACACTATGTATGCAAGATCTCTTTGTACTATTTTTTCAACTTTTTGTTAATATATAGATATTTCAAAATAAAAAGTTTTAAAAATCCACCCAAATAGGGGAAGGAGTAGGAGAGAGCCTTTCTGAAGTTTCAAGGTTAAAGGAACAAGTTTTATCAGTCTACAAGCCAAATCAGTTTATAAAATAAAAACGAAACAAAAAGTTTTATGTAGAAAGTATCTACTGTATATGTTCATAATTTTCATTTTTGAGGTTAGAAAAAATGTTTGTATGTGTACAATTCTGCATAGAAATTTTATAGTGCACAATTTTTGATATACTTAATATATTTTGTATTTTATTTTGCATATAAAAAACTATTAGTGAATATATATTATATACCTTTTACTATATCTAGTATATTATTTTCCATAGCAATTTATCTTTCTAAAATTAAGAAAGATTAGCATGATATCCATGGAAGTCCTTCAAAATTCTAAAAGGTGCTATCTGTAGATCTCTGAGTGGAATCATCAATTCTGAAACTCAACTGAAATTATATAGATCTAAAATTTTGATTTGAAGATGTCATTCAGCATGTTAGCTAGGTTTCAATTAAATTAAATTTAAATAAATTTGAAATACTGATTTAAAGATATGGATTAGGCTGTTAGTCGGCTTTGTGCAAATAGAACTTATATAAACATGAAATCTTGATTTACAAATGCAGTTAATCATTTGGCTTTTGTATGTATGTATTTGTGTTTAATTTGAATGATGTGGCCAATTATGTAATTTGCATATTCCATCACTTAATAGTTGGATGACATGGGGCAAGTAACTGTAAGCTCTCTATATTTCTGGAATATGTAGATAATAATACCTGTTTTAATTCTTCAGAAGGTATATCACTAAAGAAAGGTTACTACTATTACTAATAAAAATAATTGCAATAGGGCTAGTCATTCAACCTAAGGAATGTGACCTGTTGATAAAGCATATTTTTCCCACCTCTAAAGGAAAATTTGAACAAGGCACAAACCAAAGATGTCCCTGATTAGATCCACATACATAGCATGAAATGAAACCCTTAAATAAGCAGATAGACAGGTAGAAAAACAAAATCATGCTTTAACAATGGCACAGGACATGTATGTTCCTTCTGTTATGGTAGCTGTACCTTCCTGCTCCCATTTGTGAAATTATTTTCTTCTTTCTAGCATCCAAACTTTCAAGCTATGCTTACTCATTTGAAAATTGCCTATTGATTCTAATCGAAGAAAGTAATGGTAGCATTGTTTATAACAGCAAAAATAAAAATGTAAGTAGACTAAATATTCAACAAGTGGAGGGTGTATAAACAATATTCTATTTATTGTAATAATGTATATGGCATTTTCAGAAACATAATTGAAAACAATAAAGATATACATTCTATCATCTCAACCATATAAACATATGGCTTAATAATTAGAGTGTCGACATTCATTCATAATAAAACTCTCAACAACGTGGATATAGGGAAAACAAACCTCAACATAATAAAGGATATATATGACAAGCTAACATCATACTCAATGGATAAAGGCTGAAAGCTTTCCATCTAAGATCAGGATGAAGACAAGGATGACCAATCTCACCATTTTTATTCAACATGGTATTGGAAGTCCTAGCCAGAGGAATTAGTCAAAAAAGAGAAATAAAACATATCCAAATCAGAAAAGAAGAAGTAAAATTGTCTTTATTTGAAGATGACATAATATTATACATAGAAAACACTAAAGACTCACCAAAACAGTGTTAGGACTAATCAATGAATCAGTAAAGTTGCAGTATACAAAATCGATACACAAAATCAATTGCATTTCTGTATACTAATAATGAACTATCATAAAAAATTAACAATCCCACTTACAACTGCATCAAAAAAATAAAATACTAAGGAATAAATTCAATCAAGGAGGTGAGAGATGTACACTGAAAACTATATAACAATCAAAAGAAATTGAAGACATAAATAAATAGAAAGCTGTTCTATGATCATGGATTAGAAGAATTAATATTGTTAAAATGTCTGTACCACCCAAAACAATCTACTGATTTAATGAAATTCCTATCAAAATTCCAATGGCATTTTTTACAGAAATAGAATAAATAGCCTAAAATGTGTGTGGAACCACAAAAGCAATGCAATCTTGAAAAAGAAGCACAAAACTGGAGGCATCACACTTCTTGATTTCAAACTAGTTACAAAGCTATAATAATCAAAACAGTATGACACTGGCATAAATACAGACATGCTGGCAAGGATGTGGAGAAATGGGAACCTGGTGCACTGTTGATGAGAATGTAAACAAGTACAGCCACTATGGGGCACATTATGGAAGTTTCTCAAGAAATTAAAAATAGAACTACCATATGATCCAAAAATCCCATATCTGGTATGTATTCAAAGGAAAAAAATCATTATCTCAAAGATGTATCTGTACCACCACCCCCAACCATGTTCACTGCAGTATTATTCACAATAGCCAAGGTATGGAAACCTGTGTCTATCAAAGAAGAATGGATATATCTTATATATACATATATGAGATAGACAGATAGGAATATCATGCAGCCATAATAAAGAGGAAAATCTTGTCATTTGCAACAACATGGATGAAACTGGAGGGCATTATGCTAAGTGAAGTAAGCCAGACAGAGGAGGAAAATGTTGCAATGGTTTCACTTAAATGTTTCACAACAACAAAAACTCAACCTTACATAAACAAGAGTAGAAAAGAACTTAACAGGATCTGGGGTATAGGGGAAATAAGGAATGGTTGGTAAAGGGTAGAAACTTTCAGTTATAAGATGAATAAGATAGGAGTGTAATGTATAGCAGGATGACAGTAGTTGATAACTCTATATTGTATAATTGAAATTGGCTACGAGAATAGAATGATCTCACATGCAGAAAAATGTAAATATATGAGGCAAAGGATGTGCTAACTCAATGGGGGAAATCCTTTCACGATGCATACTAAATCATCATATTGTATACTTTAAATATTTAAAAATTTTATATGTCAATTATACCTCAATAAAGCTAGAAAAAAATGTAAGCATAGGCATACACTTAAGTAATATGGAAGTTAAGACTATTAGAAACTAAAAGTTAAAAAGCATAATGAAGATGTGAAGATCTGGGACATAGGATAATAGTTTCTCAAAATTACCTCTTTGCCCTTGGATTTTCTAATCATATTTATGTACTAATTTGATAAGAAATGAAACATTTAAAAAAGTAAATGCATTTAAGAAAATAAGGCAATTTTAAAGATTCAGTGAGGCCTAAGTCAGTCTTCAAAAGGAGTATTTGGTAAAAAAAAGTTCTAAATATTTATCCTGATCTGCACAACTCTTGTACTCTGCTTAAATAATTATTCAAAATGATTACTTCCTGTGATTTCTTTCTCTTGCTTGCCTTGATTTCAATGACTCTGCTTTCAGTTTAGGATCTGAACCCTAGCCCTTAACTTTGATGTTCTATAGACTCAGCTTTGCTTTCCCTTTGATTCACTGATCTCCGTACTGCGGCCACTCTAATGGCCTAGTGGACAAAACTGAGAGTCTTCATCAATTGTGTTAGAGGCTTGTTTGGCTCATCACTCTCAGTCTGCACCATTCTTAGCTTTTGAGAATTCTGTTTAGTTACATAGTAGGCCATACATTTCATAAAAGAATATGGCATCATGAAGGAATCACGGTTTGACTTGACTATGTCTTACTTCTCATGGTAAAATAATTTCTGACCTCATCAATAAAGAAGGGAGTCAAGTGGGAAGCATTACCTCAAGATCATCTCATTGTTCAAACAGAAGAATAATCACCAGTTTTAATATCTACAGCTTGCCTTCCACCTCCCATTCCCAGAGAACATCTGTTAAGCCAATAATGTTGTTTTACTTATGATGAAAAGGGTCAGTAATACAATCTTAAATTCTACTCTCAACTAGGCCAAAGACACAGGTTGTTGATTGATGCCATTTTGATTACACAAATCTGAACGTGCCCACTTTTAATAATTAGCAAGGTAAATCATCCATATCCATTAAGATTGCAGATGATGCTGCAAAGTTATATTGAGGCATATGACACACAGTACAAGTATTTCCAGCAGGCTAAACTATTTGTTACAATACTCTTTTCTAAATGACTTATCTTGTGGGTAATAGTAAAGCTGAAAACTAAGAAATAAGGGTTAAATTCCTCCTGTGAGATCTCCCTTGTAAAATTATCCCAAATGTAATAATACCACATTATTGACTTAAGCACACTTCCCAGTGACATGCCATAGCTGACCTGTAATTTTTATCCTACATGATGCCAGCCCTAATAAAATGACACTTGTGAATGTAAATTAAGCTCACAAAGGGGACAGATTGCATGATTCTGGTTTCTCTCAGATGCCTGTAGGCTATCACAGGTTCCATATGTGAAGTAATTATGTTCACTGAAGGAAAGAATAAATGCTGTCAAATTGTGTACTGAGAGAGAAAGCAGCTATTATATTTCAGTAGTCGCTAGAGCATTGCCCCCAGACAGTAGCAAGATGTATAAGAAAATAAAAACTGTGCCAGCCATATATTATACATCTGCCTTTACATTTTAGCTCCCTTTAAATGTATATTACACAAAGCCAGTAACTTACCAGTGAATGTTTCAGCTGTCTTCTTCAGCATATTTTCTATGGAGCCATTTTGGAATATGTGGTATGATGGTTATAGAAGGGATAATGAATATAGAGGTTTCTTAGTTCAGTTTTCCCTTGTACTGCAAAGCAACAATGCTGTTGAATTCCTGACACTTGGACTTTGCTTTTCTTCTTAAACAATATCTCAATGTCAACTTGAGGCCTGCCCACAGATATTTTCTTTATAGCTGATGGGAATGGGTGGGAGATGTTCTCCACTCTAAAACTTTCTTACCTGTGGAGCACAACAAAAAGCAATTTAAGATAGGGTAATAAAGATCTTTTTTAAAAAAGTATATGGTTTCCAGCACAGAGCTAACTGGACCTCTCTAAGACATCCTTTCCATTCTATCCATTTTGTTTGTCTTGGATCTTGTTCCTATCCTCTGAGAAAGGCAGGTAACTGAGAATGGTGCCATTCCTCTCCCCAAGGAGCCTGTTGCCCTTATTCTGGTTTCCGATTAACCAAAAAGGTCCCAGTCAGGTTCCTAACCTTGCTTTCAACTACCTCATTCTCCAGTCTTCTACTCGTCTTCTGAAAGCACAAAGTCTAACATGACTTTTCAGAACAGTTTATTTTAGTTAGGTATTTAAATAAAAATAACAATAGACACAAAAACCCTAATGCATTCTATGGTATTAATGAGTAGGAAGTGGTTATAATTATTAGCACTTTAAGAGGAATATTCATTAACTAAATGAGTTATTCCAGACTGAGTGATAAAATGAATTATGGAATTTCAGGTGGAATAGATGGTAGTGTCTTTCTCTTACCATTTAAGAAACAGAGTTTATCAGTTTCAATGTGAACAATTCCAGTGCCTAGGGATGTGAGAGGTTCTATTCTACCCGCTGACTGCTAAAAGAGCTCTTCTTCAATAACAAGAATATTCTTGAATATTGACTGTATGATACCAGGTTTCCCTTTTAGAGCTGCAGTGAAAACTCACCTCCATCTCCAACACCCTTCAAAGTTTGCAGACAGAGGCCACAGTTCTCACTCCCCATAACTCTTTGAAAGGTTTTCCCTATTCCTTCAGTGCTTCACCTTAATAATAATATCAGTTAGAAACCTTTCTATGCCTTGAATACATTCAGAAAATAAAAGGGAGAAAATGTTGGGATAACTGTATCTTTAAAATCACACTGCGTTAGTGCTCCCACTGACCAGGGCCCAATAGGGTAATACTAGAATTTTGTGCTTTTATCTCTCTTGGACTGTTTCCCAATGAATGATGAATTCTGCGAGAATGATATGAAGAAATCTAAGCTATTTAAACTTCTAACCAATTTTGTACTGTTTTAGTATCTGGAAATGAACTAGATGATCATTCTGGAATGCACAGAGAAGCAGTAAGGTGGGGTGATCATGCAAATGTCTACTCTCCTCAAGTTATAAGGGGTTGTCTCAGAAAGTCTGTTCTGCTCTGTGAACAAGGAAGAGGCTAGAATCTCTCTTGTTAAAGCAAAATATTTTTCCTAATTAATCCAACATCACACTTCACTTTCCTGAAACCTGTGACCTGAAGCATGTGACCATGAAAGTCTTATTGTGTCTATGAACCTCCAGCCTTTGTTCCATTTGAGTTTCTGAATGTATCCAAAGGCAAGTGAAGAGTCCTGCTGAAATAAGTAGAATTTTGCCTTGTAGTGGTTTCCCATGTGCTCTTTAACAGCAAAATTCAACTTCACGGTAACAGAAGAATCATTGACCAAAGCTTTGCTGAGGAAGATAACTTTTTGTAAAAGCTTTTACTAGGAATCCAACCCAAGAAAAGGAAATGGAGGCTGAGAATGGATGTTCCTTAATCATTGGTATGGACTTTATTCAACAGCTTTGTTGAGATATAATTCATACAGCATACAATTTGTCCATTTATAGTATATAATTGGTGCTTAAAAGATTCACAGATTTGCAAAACTATTAGCACAAATCAATTTTAGAACACCTTCATAACCCTCAAAAGAAACCCTGAATCCATTAACCATTTTGGTACTTTATTATGAGTTTTTGCATTCGATTTTGAAAAATATCACATTGAAATACATTTATTTTGATTAGTGGCACCCTCTACCCTTATATTTTGCACTGGGGCAAATGTCTCATTCATCTGACTCACCTGGCCTTGGGCCCACCCAGCCCTGCTGACAATGACAAATAATGGCTTCACACCCCAAACTTCCTATATGACTTGTTTGCAAATTTGACTAGCTAGCCACAAACCAATGCCCTTTCCTCTAGTTAACTAGGCTAGTTCCCCTTTCCCTACTTAATCACAGAAAATTATTTATGTTGGACAACCTTTGTATCTATTGGTCAAACTGCTGTTTGAAACTGTGACACCTGATGTAGCATGTCTGCCTGAATAAAAGTGTCTATTATGCAGATCAAAAGCAGAGAGCCTAATTTCAGCTTCCATCCCTTGATTAATTGTCCTCTGTGAGCCATGTATAGTGAGCCAACCAACCAGGGTGAGGTGAGAAGTTCCTACTTATTGCTCAAGTTCCTACTTGTCACCATCTGCACTAACCTGGCTTCTTTTTTGTTATCAACTCACATTTAGCAAATCATCAAGTCTCACTCTGGGGTGAAAAAGAAAAGAACAAGATAAAGAAATAGTTACATGTAAATACCCCCTTATAAGCAAGCTGATGATGAATGGTGATGCCCTAAAAGCCTCAGTTACCTGGAACACCTGCTATTTCTTACGACCAGCTTCTCTTGATGTGTCTCCACTTGAGACACCCACTTTCCAGAAAAACTCACCTGTGTCAAGGTTACTTGAGATCCTCACGTATATCAATGCAGTTCCCAGGTAGCAAAGCCTTTGCTCGCTGGAGACCCCTGTCACAGTGCTTTCTAAAGTGTGTTCTATGGAACTTTGTTATACAGTTTGGTAGGCAAACAATTTTTGGAAAAGATAGAAGACTTTTTTTTCATTATTACAGGCTGTCTTGCCAATGGGTTTCAGCCCTGGACAAGTTCACTATGGATTCAATGTGATGAAAGAAATGACAGTAGAACATTCTTAGGGTGAAAGGGTTTAAACCCAACTTTATTTCCATGGTGGCAGGTCAATCACTAGAATCCCATTCGCTCAGAGCAAGTTTGCATGCAGCAAGCCAGTCTCTGCCTCTGAGTCTCTCTGCCCCTGCAGCCACCTCAGTCTCTGTTCTCAGCACTGCCACCACTCCAGCCTTTGCTCTCCTGCAGCTATGCAGCCCTACAGCTGTGCCACTGGGAAGCACTGGGAAGATCTCTTTATATAGAGTCAATAATGAATCATTACCCGCAAATGCGTAGTGAGCCAACCAACCAGGGTGAGGTGAGAATCCTGGTGATAGGAACCTTCACTTTATCCACACAGGCTATGTGAGAAACATTGGCATTGCACACTTTCAAGGGCAGGGTGCTAGTGAAGAAAGTGATGACAGTAAGTGGGATGAATACAATGTCAAACATATTTGACCGTGCATCTTTCTTCGTCATCATTTTGACGAGTAAGGGTAAGGTAGATGAGGTTATAAGATATCACAGTTACTTAAGCACCAGTATGGTAAAATATATTCTATTTGTCTCCTACATTCTTAATTTTAAGAAGCATTTAAGGTTCAGAAGCTTGAGGAAGAACTACTCAAAATTACCAAATCCATTTTCATTCTCACCCTTATTTATTATACAAATGGCCCTCCCACATTTGGTTGATATGAAAATATTCTATTGCTCACTTGTTACTATTTCCTCTTGCTGAGTAACAAATTACCACAAACTCAGTGACTCAAAGCAACAACACATGTATTCTCAGTCTCTGTAGGTCACATAACCAAGCATAATTTGGTTGTGTTCATTGCTTCAGGGGCCTAAGAGTCTGCAATCCAGATGTGAGCTGAGGCTGTTGCTGCCAATGGATTTCAGCTCCAGGCAAGTTCACTGTGGATTAAATGTGACCAAAGAAAATGACAGGAAATGCTCTTTGAGTTGAAAGGGTTTATTACCAGGCTTGTTCTCCCAGCAGTAGGTCGACACTGGTGTCTCTGACTCTGCCCAGAACACTGGGCCAGCTCTCTCAATAGCACAATAATAGTTTATTGCCTAAGGGTGTGGAAGTGGTAGCCTAGCAAGAGGCAGTTACAATCAGGTGGTTTGAGTTCAGTGAGGATCCTGGCCATAGGAACCACAACTTAGCCAAACTTCACCCCTCCAGGATTCTCGCCTTAAAATCTGCACGCTTTCGATCTTCCACAATGGTCACTGTGCAAGAAAGCTGGAGCACTGTAATCAGATTCCACAATAGCAACAGAGGATAACAACAACTTAGAGATAATAAAAGCTAAGATATAGCAACATTTTGATACAGGTAACACAAATTGTAATAATCCTCAAGCCAGAGAAGTTCCCAAACACAAAGACTTTAGGGGAGATAAAACACATGTTGTAATGCCAACACATAGACAAATCTTGTCCATCAGGTAGGATGCATGCAAGGGAGTGGTCCTGTGTGATATAGAACGGTAGCAGAAATTGGGTCCAGACCCTTCCTGGTCTAGTATACGATTCTTTTACTACTTTTACCATGCGGGTGACTGAAGTGGCTATATATAGTGCTACTGGAGGTGCATGCACTGGCCATAATGATAAAATAAAACACCCCGGTAAGATGCTCCAACCTTCTGGCCATAAAGGATATACTTATGTGACCTTTTGCAGCCACTCTTCTGTTATTACAGGAATATACAGAAGGCCAGCTTCCAGGTCTTGTACCAAGGTGCCAGGAGAGCCAGCCATTGTTGGTCCATGTGTTGAAAGGTCCAAGGCCATGTACACTCAGTGGAGTCTCCAGGGTTCAGTGCAGTTGGTGCTGGCAGCAAGATGTTATTCTGGTAGCCGAACCTTGGCTTCAATAATTCTTCCATGGTTTGTACTTGCAGTTGCATAGGGGAAGGAGACTTATGTGTTCACATTTATAGGGGAAGAGGGCTCCCATTTGGGGTCTATGTTCAAACGCAGTAGCACAGTCCATAAATGGACTGATCATCCCTGCACACTCTTGGTATCTGACTTTAGTCCAGATTTTAACAAGCTGTTGTGCCTCTGTATCATGCCTGCTGCAGTAGGATTGGAGGGCTGTCTGGCCAATGGGTTTCAGGACTGGCAAGTTCGCTATGTATTCAATGTGACAAAAGAAATTGACAGCAAAATGTTCTTTGGGGTGAAAGATTTTAAGACATGGCTTGTTATCCAGGCAGTATGTCAAGCAATAGTGTCTCTACCTCCACGCACAGTACTGAGTAAAGCTCTCTATGCAGCACAGTAATACATTATTGCCTAAGGGTGTGGAAGTGGTAGGCTAGCAACAGGCCAGTTACATCATCAGCCAGTTTGAGTTCATAGAGGATCCTGGACATAGGAAACCCAACGTGTTCAAACTCAACCCCTCTAAGATTCTCGCCTTACAATCTACAAGTTTTCAAACTTCTGCAATGGTCTCTGTGCAAGAAAGCTGGAGCACTCTAACCAGATTCCACAATAATAACAGAGAATAACAACAACTTAGAATCAATAATAACAATTAAAATACAGCAATATTTTGATACAAATAACAGAAATTATAATTATCCTCAAACAAGAGGAGGTATCTAATGAAAAAATTATAATAATGCTCAAATCAGAGGAAGTTCACAATCCACAAAGAATTTAGGGGAGATAAGAAAAATATTTTAATGCCATGAACATAGGCAATGCTTGTCCATCAGGTAGGATGCACACAAGAGAAAGGTCCAGTGATGGGACTGTAGCAGAAATTGGGTCTGGTCCCTTCCAGGTCTAGTATACCATACTCTCACTCCTTCAGCTGAGGAGATTACTGAAGGGAATATATATAGTACTAATGGAGGTGCATGCACATGCCATAAAGATAAAATAAAACTCCCCGGGAAGACGCTCCTACCTTCTGGCTGTTCAGGATATATTTCCATTATCTTTGGCGTCCACTCTTCTGTTATTCCAACAATTGACAGGATGCCAGCTTCCAGGCCTTGTCCGCAAAGTGCCAGGAGAGACAGCCAACATTGGTTCATGTATTGAACCTTCCAAGGGCACGTCTACTGAAGACAGACTCCCGGGTTCAGTGTAGTTGGTGATGGCAGCAAGGTTTATTCTGATGGCCGAAGCTCGGCTTCATTGATTCTTCCTTGGTTTGTGTTTACAGTTGTAGAGTATGGGCAGCCATATGGACTCACATTTACACCTCGAAAAGGGCTCCCTTTCAGGGTCTCTCGAACAAACGCTGAGGTAGGGTCATATGTGGACCCCATATTCTGGCAAAACCGTAGTATCTGCTTCTGTACAAATTTAAACAAGACATTGTGCCTCTGTATCACGCCAGCTGCGGTAGGATTCTAAGGCTGTATTGCCAATGGGTTTCAGCATCAGCAGGGACGCTGGGGATACAGTTTGACACAAGAAATTGACAGCAAAACATTCTTTTCTGTGCAGGGGTTTACAACAGGGCATGTTCTACCAGCGAAGGTGGAGGAGTAGTGTCTCTGCCTCCATGCAGAGCACTGGGCCTCGACATTTATGCAGCACAGTAATACATTATTGCCTAAGTTTGTGGAAGTGGTAGCCTAGCAAAAGGCCACTTACATCAAAATGTGGTTTGAGTTCAGTGAGGCTACTGGCCACAGGAACCCCAACTTCCCCAAACTCCACCCATCAGGCATTCCCGCCTTACAATCTCCATGCTTTCAATCTTCCGCATTGCTCCCTGGGCGAGAAAGCTGGAGCACTGGAACCACATTCCACAACAGCAAGAGTGGTAACAACAAAAAAGAAATAATAACAATTAAGATACAGCAACATTTTGATACATGTAACACAAATTAAAATAATCCTCAAGCCAGAGGCGGTTTCTGATCACAAAAGTTATCATAATCCTCAAGCCAGAGGAAATTCCCAATTCACAAAGAGTTTAAGGCAACAGGACACATGATTTGATGACACCAACATAGGTAAGTCTCGTCCATCAGGTAGGAGGCATGCAAGAGATTGGTCCTGTGACAGGACTGTAGCAGGAATTCCGCCCAGTCCCTGTCAGGTCTAGTATAGCACACTTTTACTCCCTTCTTCCTCTGGGTTACTAAAGTGTCTATGTACCATGGTATGGGACTTGCATGCATTTGCCACAATGAAAACACAAAACTCCCAAGTAAGATGCTCCTACCTTCTTGAGGTTCAGGATATACTACCGTGACATTTAACCTTCCGCTCTGCTGTTCTTCCAAGAATAGACAGGACACCAGCTTCCAGGCCTTTTCCACAGATTGCCAGGAGAAGCGGCCATCGTTGGTCCTTGTGAAGAAAGCTCCAAGGGCAGGTCCACTCAATGGAGTATCCATGCTTTAGTGCACTTAGTGCTGGCAGCACAATGTTATTGCGGTTGAAACTCATCTTCGGGGATTCTTCCTTGCTTTGTATTTGCAGTTGTACAGGGGAGGCAGCCATATGTGTTCACATGTCTATGGGGCTGAGGGCTCCCTTTTGGGATCTCCCGTTCAAATGTAGTTGCACGGTCCATAAGTGGAATGAACATCACTGCAGACTCTTGGTATCTGACTTTTTCCAGATTGCAGCACGCCATTGTGCCTCTGCGTCATGCCTCCTGCGGTAGCGTGGTAGGGCTGTATTACCTACATTCTACCGCCACAAGCAAGTTAGCTACGGATTCCATGTGACAAAAGATATACACAACAAAACGTTCTTTGGGGTGAAAGGGTTTCTTACCGGGATAATTCCATCGGGGCGTAGGTCGAGGACTAGGGTCTGTGCTCTGTGCAGAGCACTGGCGGAGCTCTGTAAAGAGCACAGTAATAGATTATTGGCTAAGATTGTGGAAGTGGTAGCCTAGCAGCAGGTCACCTACATCATCAGGTTGTTCGAGTTCAGTGAGGATCCTGGCCACAGGAACCCCAACTTCCCCAAACTCCACCTGTCCAGGATTCTCGCCTCACAATCTACACGCTTTCAGTCTTCCGCAATGGTCCCTGTGCGAGAAAGCTGGAGCACTGGAACCACATTCCACAAGAGCAAAGGAGGGTAACAACAGTTTATAGATAATAACAATTAACATGCAGCAACATTTTGATACAGGTAACAAAAAGTATAATAAACCTTAAGCCGGAGGGCATTCCTAATAACAATAATTATCATAATCCTCAACCAGAAAATGTTCCCAGTTCTCAAAGAGATTAGAGGTGACTAGACACATGTTTAGATGCCACCCACATAGGTAAATCTTGTCCATCAGGGAGGATGCATGTAAGAGATTGGTCCTGTGAAGGGACTGAAGCAGGAATTTGGGCCAGTCCCTGTCTGGACTAGTATACCATAATTTCACTCCTTTCCCCGTAGGGTTTGCTCATGGGCCTCCACATAGCGCTAGGGCAGGTGCATGCATTCAGCATAATGAAAACACTAAACTCCATGGTAAGAGGCTCCTACTTTCTGGCTGTTCAGGATATGTTTCCGTGACCTTTGGCGTCCACTCTGCTCTTATTCCAACAATTGACACGATGCCAGCTTCCAGGCCTTGTCCGCAAAGTGCCAGGAGAGACAGCCATCGTTGGTCCATGTGTTGAATTGTCCAAGGGCACGTCCACTGAATAGAGACTCCGGGGTTCAGTGCAGTTGGTGCTGGCAGCAAAGTTTATTCTGATGGCCGAAGTCGGTTTCACTGATTCTTCCTTGGTTTGTATTAGCAGTTGTAGAGGATGGGCAGCCAGCCATATGGACTCACATGTATACCTAGATCAGGGCTCGCTCTCCGGGTCTCGTACAAATGCAGTAGTAGGTTCGTAAGAGGACGGGCCATTCCGGCAGACCATTGGTATCTGCTTCTGTCCAAATTTTCACAAGACATTGTGCCTCTGTATCATGCCGGCTGCGGTAGGATTGTACGGCTGTCTTGCCAATGGGATTCAGCATTCGCATTTTCGCTGCGGATACAGTTTGACAAAAGAAATTGACAGCAAAACATTCTTTTCGGTGCAAGGGTTTACAACAGGCATGTTCTCCCAGTGGAGGTGGAGCACTAGCTTCTCTGACTACAAGCAGAGCACAGGGCCTAGCCCTCTATGCAGCACAGTGCTAGATTATTGCCTAAGTTTGTGGAAGCGGTAGCCTAGCAACAGGCCACTTTCATCATCAGATGGTTTGAGATCAGTGAGGATTCTGGCCATAGGAACGCCAACTTCCCCAAACTCCACCTGTCCAGGATTCTCGCCTTACAATGTACATGCTTTCAATAATCTGCAATGGTCCCTGTGCGAGAAAGGTGGAGCACTGGAACCACATTCCACAATAGCAACAGAGGGTAACAACAGTTTATAGATAATAACAATTAAGATACAGCAACATTTTGACACACGTAACACAAATTATAATAAGCCTTAAACGAGGGGTCGTTGCTAATAACAAAAATTATCATAATTATCAAGCCAGAAAATGTTCCCAGTTCACAAAGAGTTTAGAGGTGATGAGACACATGTTTTAACGCGAACAACATAGGTAAATCTTGTCCATCAGGTAAGATGCATGTGAGAGATTGGTCCTGTGAAAGTTCTGAAGCAGGAGTTCGGTCCAGTCCCTGTCTGATCTAGTATGCCATAAGTTAACTCCTTTCCCCATAGGGATTACTCACGGGTCTCTATATAGTGCTAGGGGAGGTTCATGCATTCTTCATAATGAAAACACTAAACTCCCCGGTAAGATGCCCCTACCTTCTGGCTGTTCAGGATATATTTCCCTGATTTTTGGCGTCCACTCTTCTGTTATTCCAACAATTGACAGGATGCCAGCATCCAAGCCTTGTCTGCAAAGTGCCAGGAGAGACAGCCATCATTGTTCCATGTGTGGAATTGTCCAAGGGCACGTCTACTGAATAGAGACTCTGGCGTTCAGTGCAGTTGGTGATGGCAGCAAGGTTTATTCTGGTGGCCGAAGCTCGGCTTCATTGATTCTTCCTTGGTTTGTATTTGCAGTTGTAGAGGATAGGCAGTCATATGGACTCACATGTATACCTCGATCAGGGCTCCCTCTCAGGGTCTCTCGTAGAAACGCAGTCGTAGGGTCAGAAGTGGACAGGCCATTCTGGCACACCGTTGGTATCTACTTCTGTCCAAATTTTAGCAAGACATTGTGCCTCTGTATCACGCCTGCTGCGGTAGGATTGTATGGCTGTCTTGCCAATGGGTTTCAGCATCGGCAGGTACCCTGTAGAAACAGTTTGTCACAAGAAATTGACAGAAAACATTCTTTTCGGAGCAAGGGTTTACAATAGGGCATGTTCTCCTACCGGAGGTGAAGGAGTAGTGTCTCTGCCTCCATGCAGAGCACTGGGCCTAGCCCTTTATGCAGCACAGTAATAGATTATTGCCTAAGTTTGTGGAAGCGGTAGCCTAGCAACAGGCCACTTACATCATCATGTGGTTTGAGTTCAGTGAGGCTCCTGGCCACAGGAACCCCAACTTCCCCAAACTCCACCCATCAGGCATTCCCGCCTTACAATCTCCACGCTTTCAATCTTCCGCATTGCTCCCTGGGCGAGAAAGCTGGAGCACTGGAACCACATTCCACAACAGCAAGAGTGGTAACAACAAAAAAGAAATAACAACAATTAAGATACAGCAACATTTTGATACATGTAACACAAATTAAAATAATCCTCAAGCCAGAGGCGGTTTCTGATCACAACAACAATTAAGATACAGCAACAGTTTGATACATGTAACACAAATTAAAATAATCCTCAAGCCAGAGGCGGTTTCTGATCACAAAAGTTATCATAATCCTCAAGCCAGAGGAAATTCCCAATTCACAAAGAGTTTAAGGCAACAGGACACATGATTTGATGACACCAACATAGGTAAGTCTCGTCCATCAGGTAGGAGGCATGCAAGAGATTGGTCCTGTGACAGGACTGTAGCAGGAATTCCGCCCAGTTCCTGTCAGGTCTAGTATAGCACACTTTTACTCCCTTCTTCCTGTGGGTTACTAAAGTGTCTATGTACCATGGTATGGGACTTGCATGCATTTGCCACAATGAAAACACAAAACTCCCAAGTAAGATGCTCCTACCTTCTTGAGGTTCAGGATATACTACCGTGACATTTAACCTTCCGCTCTGCTGTTCTTCCAAGAATAGACAGGACACCAGCTTCCAGGCCTTTTCCACAGCTTGCCAGGAGAAGCGGCCATCGTTGGTCCTTGTGAAGAAAGCTCCAAGGGCAGGTCCACTCAATGGAGTATCCATGCTTTAGTGCACTTAGTGCTGGCAGCACAATGTTATTCTTGCGGTTGAAACTCATCTTCGGGGATTCTTCCTTGCTTTGTATTTGCAGTTGTACAGGGGAGGCAGCCATATGTGTTCACGTGTCTATGGGGCTGAGGGCTCCCTTTTGGGATCTCCCGTTCAAATGTAGTTGCACGGTCCATAAGTGGAATGAACATCACTGCAGACTCTTGGTATCTGACTTTTTCCAGATTGCAGCACGCCATTGTGCCTCTGCGTCATGCCTCCTGCGGTAGCGTGGTAGGGCTGTATTACCTACATTCTACCGCCACAAGCAAGTTAGCTACGGATTCCATGTGACAAAAGATATACACAACAAAACGTTCTTTGGGGTGAAAGGGTTTCTTACCGGGATAATTCCATCGGGGCGTAGGTCGAGGACTAGGGTCTGTGCTCTGTGCAGAGCACTGGCGGAGCTCTGTAAAGAGCACAGTAATAGATTATTGGCTAAGATTGTGGAAGTGGTAGCCTAGCAGCAGGTCACCTACATCATCAGGTTGTTCGAGTTCAGTGAGGATCCTGGCCACAGGAACCCCAACTTCCCCAAACTCCACCTGTCCAGGATTCTCGCCTCACAATCTACACGCTTTCAGTCTTCCGCAATGGTCCCTGTGCGAGAAAGCTGGAGCACTGGAACCACATTCCACAAGAGCAAAGGAGGGTAACAACAGTTTATAGATAATAACAATTAACATGCAGCAACATTTTGATACAGGTAACAAAAAGTATAATAAACCTTAAGCCGGAGGGCATTCCTAATAACAATAATTATCATAATCCTCAACCAGAAAATGTTCCCAGTTCTCAAAGAGATTAGAGGTGACTAGACACATGTTTAGATGCCACCCACATAGGTAAATCTTGTCCATCAGGGAGGATGCATGTAAGAGATTGGTCCTGTGAAGGGACTGAAGCAGGAATTTGGGCCAGTCCCTGTCTGGACTAGTATACCATAATTTCACTCCTTTCCCCGTAGGGTTTGCTCATGGGCCTCCACATAGCGCTAGGGCAGGTGCATGCATTCAGCATAATGAAACCACTAAACTCCATGGTAAGAGGCTCCTACTTTCTGGCTGTTCAGGATATATTTCCGTGACCTTTGGCGTCCACTCTGCTCTTATTCCAACAATTGACACGATGCCAGCTTCCAGGCCTTGTCCGCAAAGTGCCAGGAGAGACAGCCATCGTTGGTCCATGTGTTGAATTGTCCAAGGGCACGTCCACTGAATAGAGACTCCGGGGTTCAGTGCAGTTGGTGCTGGCAGCAAAGTTTATTCTGATGGCCGAAGTCGGTTTCACTGATTCTTCCTTGGTTTGTATTAGCAGTTGTAGAGGATGGGCAGCCAGCCATATGGACTCACATGTATACCTAGATCAGGGCTCGCTCTCCGGGTCTCGTACAAATGCAGTAGTAGGTTCGTAAGAGGACGGGCCATTCCGGCAGACCATTGGTATCTGCTTCTGTCCAAATTTTCACAAGACATTGTGCCTCTGTATCATGCCGGCTGCGGTAGGATTGTACGGCTGTCTTGCCAATGGGATTCAGCATTCGCATTTTTGCTGCGGATACAGTTTGACAAAAGAAATTGACAGCAAAACATTCTTTTCGGTGCAAGGGTTTACAACAGGCATGTTCTCCCAGTGGAGGTGGAGCACTAGCTTCTCTGACTACATGCAGAGCACAGGGCCTAGCCCTCTATGCAGCACAGTGCTAGATTATTGCCTAAGTTTGTGGAAGCGGTAGCCTAGCAACAGGCCACTTTCATCATCAGATGGTTTGAGATCAGTGAGGATCCTGGCCATAGGAACGCCAACTTCCCCAAACTCCACCTGTCCAGGATTCTCGCCTTACAATGTACATGCTTTCAATAATCTGCAATGGTCCCTGTGCGAGAAAGGTGGAGCACTGGAACCACATTCCACAATAGCAACAGAGGGTAACAACAGTTTATAGATAATAACAATTAAGATACAGCAACATTTTGACACACGTAACACAAATTATAATAAGCCTTAAACGAGGGGTCGTTGCTAATAACAAAAATTATCATAATTATCAAGCCAGAAAATGTTCCCAGTTCACAAAGAGTTTAGAGGTGATGAGACACATGTTTTAACGCGAACAACATAGGTAAATCTTGTCCATCAGGTAAGATGCATGTGAGAGATTGGTCCTGTGAAAGTTCTGAAGCAGGAGTTCGGTCCAGTCCCTGTCTGATCTAGTATGCCATAAGTTAACTCCTTTCCCCATAGGGATTACTCACGGGTCTCTATATAGTGCTAGGGGAGGTTCATGCATTCTTCATAATGAAAACACTAAACTCCCCGGTAAGATGCCCCTACCTTCTGGCTGTTCAGGATATATTTCCCTGATTTTTGGCGTCCACTCTTCTGTTATTCCAACAATTGACAGGATGCCAGCATCCAAGCCTTGTCTGCAAAGTGCCAGGAGAGACAGCCATCATTGTTCCATGTGTGGAATTGTCCAAGGGCACGTCTACTGAATAGAGACTCTGGCGTTCAGTGCAGTTGGTGATGGCAGCAAGGTTTATTCTGGTGGCCGAAGCTCGGCTTCATTGATTCTTCCTTGGTTTGTATTTGCAGTTGTAGAGGATAGGCAGTCATATGGACTCACATGTATACCTCGATCAGGGCTCCCTCTCAGGGTCTCTCGTAGAAACGCAGTCGTAGGGTCAGAAGTGGACAGGCCATTCTGGCACACCGTTGGTATCTACTTCTGTCCAAATTTTAGCAAGACATTGTGCCTCTGTATCACGCCTGCTGCGGTAGGATTGTATGGCTGTCTTGCCAATGGGTTTCAGCATCGGCAGGTACCCTGTAGAAACAGTTTGTCACAAGAAATTGACAGAAAACATTCTTTTCGGAGCAAGGGTTTACAATAGGGCATGTTCTCCTACCGGAGGTGAAGGAGTAGTGTCTCTGCCTCCATGCAGAGCACTGGGCCTAGCCCTTTATGCAGCACAGTAATAGATTATTGCCTAAGTTTGTGGAAGCGGTAGCCTAGCAACAGGCCACTTACATCATCATGTGGTTTGAGTTCAGTGAGGCTCCTGGCCACAGGAACCCCAACTTCCCCAAACTCCACCCATCAGGCATTCCCGCCTTACAATCTCCACGCTTTCAATCTTCCGCATTGCTCCCTGGGCGAGAAAGCTGGAGCACTGAAACCACATTCCACAACAGCAAGAGTGGTAACAACAAAAAAGAAATAACAACAATTAAGATACAGCAACATTTTGATACATGTAACACAAATTAAAATAATCCTCAAGCCAGAGGCGGTTTCTGATCACAACAACAATTAAGATACAGCAACAGTTTGATACATGTAACACAAATTAAAATAATCCTCAAGCCAGAGGCGGTTTCTGATCACAAAAGTTATCATAATCCTCAAGCCAGAGGAAATTCCCAATTCACAAAGAGTTTAAGGCAACAGGACACATGATTTGATGACACCAACATAGGTAAGTCTCGTCCATCAGGTAGGAGGCATGCAAGAGATTGGTCCTGTGACAGGACTGTAGCAGGAATTCCGCCCAGTCCCTGTCAGGTCTAGTATAGCACACTTTTACTCCCTTCTTCCTGTGGGTTACTAAAGTGTCTATGTACCATGGTATGGGACTTGCATGCATTTGCCACAATGAAAACACAAAACTCCCAAGTAAGATGCTCCTACCTTCTTGAGGTTCAGGATATACTACCGTGACATTTAACCTTCCGCTCTGCTGTTCTTCCAAGAATAGACAGGACACCAGCTTCCAGGCCTTTTCCACAGCTTGCCAGGAGAAGCGGCCATCGTTGGTCCTTGTGAAGAAAGCTCCAAGGGCAGGTCCACTCAATGGAGTATCCATGCTTTAGTGCACTTAGTGCTGGCAGCACAATGTTATTCTTGCGGTTGAAACTCATCTTCGGGGATTCTTCCTTGCTTTGTATTTGCAGTTGTACAGGGGAGGCAGCCATATGTGTTCACGTGTCTATGGGGCTGAGGGCTCCCTTTTGGGATCTCCCGTTCAAATGTAGTTGCACGGTCCATAAGTGGAATGAACATCACTGCAGACTCTTGGTATCTGACTTTTTCCAGATTGCAGCACGCCATTGTGCCTCTGCGTCATGCCTCCTGCGGTAGCGTGGTAGGGCTGTATTACCTACATTCTACCGCCACAAGCAAGTTAGCTACGGATTCCATGTGACAAAAGATATACACAACAAAACGTTCTTTGGGGTGAAAGGGTTTCTTACCGGGATAATTCCATCGGGGCGTAGGTCGAGGACTAGGGTCTGTGCTCTGTGCAGAGCACTGGCGGAGCTCTGTAAAGAGCACAGTAATAGATTATTGGCTAAGATTGTGGAAGTGGTAGCCTAGCAGCAGGTCACCTACATCATCAGGTTGTTCGAGTTCAGTGAGGATCCTGGCCACAGGAACCCCAACTTCCCCAAACTCCACCTGTCCAGGATTCTCGCCTCACAATCTACACGCTTTCAGTCTTCCGCAATGGTCCCTGTGCGAGAAAGCTGGAGCACTGGAACCACATTCCACAAGAGCAAAGGAGGGTAACAACAGTTTATAGATAATAACAATTAACATGCAGCAACATTTTGATACAGGTAACAAAAAGTATAATAAACCTTAAGCCGGAGGGCATTCCTAATAACAATAATTATCATAATCCTCAACCAGAAAATGTTCCCAGTTCTCAAAGAGATTAGAGGTGACTAGACACATGTTTAGATGCCACCCACATAGGTAAATCTTGTCCATCAGGGAGGATGCATGTAAGAGATTGGTCCTGTGAAGGGACTGAAGCAGGAATTTGGGCCAGTCCCTGTCTGGACTAGTATACCATAATTTCACTCCTTTCCCCGTAGGGTTTGCTCATGGGCCTCCACATAGCGCTAGGGCAGGTGCATGCATTCAGCATAATGAAACCACTAAACTCCATGGTAAGAGGCTCCTACTTTCTGGCTGTTCAGGATATATTTCCGTGACCTTTGGCGTCCACTCTGCTCTTATTCCAACAATTGACACGATGCCAGCTTCCAGGCCTTGTCCGCAAAGTGCCAGGAGAGACAGCCATCGTTGGTCCATGTGTTGAATTGTCCAAGGGCACGTCCACTGAATAGAGACTCCGGGGTTCAGTGCAGTTGGTGCTGGCAGCAAAGTTTATTCTGATGGCCGAAGTCGGTTTCACTGATTCTTCCTTGGTTTGTATTAGCAGTTGTAGAGGATGGGCAGCCAGCCATATGGACTCACATGTATACCTAGATCAGGGCTCGCTCTCCGGGTCTCGTACAAATGCAGTAGTAGGTTCGTAAGAGGACGGGCCATTCCGGCAGACCATTGGTATCTGCTTCTGTCCAAATTTTCACAAGACATTGTGCCTCTGTATCATGCCGGCTGCGGTAGGATTGTACGGCTGTCTTGCCAATGGGATTCAGCATTCGCATTTTTGCTGCGGATACAGTTTGACAAAAGAAATTGACAGCAAAACATTCTTTTCGGTGCAAGGGTTTACAACAGGCATGTTCTCCCAGTGGAGGTGGAGCACTAGCTTCTCTGACTACATGCAGAGCACAGGGCCTAGCCCTCTATGCAGCACAGTGCTAGATTATTGCCTAAGTTTGTGGAAGCGGTAGCCTAGCAACAGGCCACTTTCATCATCAGATGGTTTGAGATCAGTGAGGATCCTGGCCATAGGAACGCCAACTTCCCCAAACTCCACCTGTCCAGGATTCTCGCCTTACAATGTACATGCTTTCAATAATCTGCAATGGTCCCTGTGCGAGAAAGGTGGAGCACTGGAACCACATTCCACAATAGCAACAGAGGGTAACAACAGTTTATAGATAATAACAATTAAGATACAGCAACATTTTGACACACGTAACACAAATTATAATAAGCCTTAAACGAGGGGTCGTTGCTAATAACAAAAATTATCATAATTATCAAGCCAGAAAATGTTCCCAGTTCACAAAGAGTTTAGAGGTGATGAGACACATGTTTTAACGCGAACAACATAGGTAAATCTTGTCCATCAGGTAAGATGCATGTGAGAGATTGGTCCTGTGAAAGTTCTGAAGCAGGAGTTCGGTCCAGTCCCTGTCTGATCTAGTATGCCATAAGTTAACTCCTTTCCCCATAGGGATTACTCACGGGTCTCTATATAGTGCTAGGGGAGGTTCATGCATTCTTCATAATGAAAACACTAAACTCCCCGGTAAGATGCCCCTACCTTCTGGCTGTTCAGGATATATTTCCCTGATTTTTGGCGTCCACTCTTCTGTTATTCCAACAATTGACAGGATGCCAGCATCCAAGCCTTGTCTGCAAAGTGCCAGGAGAGACAGCCATCATTGTTCCATGTGTGGAATTGTCCAAGGGCACGTCTACTGAATAGAGACTCTGGCGTTCAGTGCAGTTGGTGATGGCAGCAAGGTTTATTCTGGTGGCCGAAGCTCGGCTTCATTGATTCTTCCTTGGTTTGTATTTGCAGTTGTAGAGGATAGGCAGTCATATGGACTCACATGTATACCTCGATCAGGGCTCCCTCTCAGGGTCTCTCGTAGAAACGCAGTCGTAGGGTCAGAAGTGGACAGGCCATTCTGGCACACCGTTGGTATCTACTTCTGTCCAAATTTTAGCAAGACATTGTGCCTCTGTATCACGCCTGCTGCGGTAGGATTGTATGGCTGTCTTGCCAATGGGTTTCAGCATCGGCAGGTACCCTGTAGAAACAGTTTGTCACAAGAAATTGACAGAAAACATTCTTTTCGGAGCAAGGGTTTACAATAGGGCATGTTCTCCTACCGGAGGTGAAGGAGTAGTGTCTCTGCCTCCATGCAGAGCACTGGGCCTAGCCCTTTATGCAGCACAGTAATAGATTATTGCCTAAGTTTGTGGAAGCGGTAGCCTAGCAACAGGCCACTTACATCATCATGTGGTTTGAGTTCAGTGAGGCTCCTGGCCACAGGAACCCCAACTTCCCCAAACTCCACCCATCAGGCATTCCCGCCTTACAATCTCCACGCTTTCAATCTTCCGCATTGCTCCCTGGGCGAGAAAGCTGGAGCACTGGAACCACATTCCACAACAGCAAGAGTGGTAACAACAAAAAAGAAATAACAACAATTAAGATACAGCAACATTTTGATACATGTAACACAAATTAAAATAATCCTCAAGCCAGAGGCGGTTTCTGATCACAAAAGTTATCATAATCCTCAAGCCAGAGGAAATTCCCAATTCACAAAGAGTTTAAGGCAACAGGACACATGATTTGATGACACCAACATAGGTAAGTCTCGTCCATCAGGTAGGAGGCATGCAAGAGATTGGTCCTGTGACAGGACTGTAGCAGGAATTCCGCCCAGTCCCTGTCAGGTCTAGTATAGCACACTTTTACTCCCTTCTTCCTGTGGGTTACTAAAGTGTCTATGTACCATGGTATGGGACTTGCATGCATTTGCCACAATGAAAACACAAAACTCCCAAGTAAGATGCTCCTACCTTCTTGAGGTTCAGGATATACTACCGTGACATTTAACCTTCCGCTCTGCTGTTCTTCCAAGAATAGACAGGACACCAGCTTCCAGGCCTTTTCCACAGCTTGCCAGGAGAAGCGGCCATCGTTGGTCCTTGTGAAGAAAGCTCCAAGGGCAGGTCCACTCAATGGAGTATCCATGCTTTAGTGCACTTAGTGCTGGCAGCACAATGTTATTCTTGCGGTTGAAACTCATCTTCGGGGATTCTTCCTTGCTTTGTATTTGCAGTTGTACAGGGGAGGCAGCCATATGTGTTCACGTGTCTATGGGGCTGAGGGCTCCCTTTTGGGATCTCCCGTTCAAATGTAGTTGCACGGTCCATAAGTGGAATGAACATCACTGCAGACTCTTGGTATCTGACTTTTTCCAGATTGCAGCACGCCATTGTGCCTCTGCGTCATGCCTCCTGCGGTAGCGTGGTAGGGCTGTATTACCTACATTCTACCGCCACAAGCAAGTTAGCTACGGATTCCATGTGACAAAAGATATACACAACAAAACGTTCTTTGGGGTGAAAGGGTTTCTTACCGGGATAATTCCATCGGGGCGTAGGTCGAGGACTAGGGTCTGTGCTCTGTGCAGAGCACTGGCGGAGCTCTGTAAAGAGCACAGTAATAGATTATTGGCTAAGATTGTGGAAGTGGTAGCCTAGCAGCAGGTCACCTACATCATCAGGTTGTTCGAGTTCAGTGAGGATCCTGGCCACAGGAACCCCAACTTCCCCAAACTCCACCTGTCCAGGATTCTCGCCTCACAATCTACACGCTTTCAGTCTTCCGCAATGGTCCCTGTGCGAGAAAGCTGGAGCACTGGAACCACATTCCACAAGAGCAAAGGAGGGTAACAACAGTTTATAGATAATAACAATTAACATGCAGCAACATTTTGATACAGGTAACAAAAAGTATAATAAACCTTAAGCCGGAGGGCATTCCTAATAACAATAATTATCATAATCCTCAACCAGAAAATGTTCCCAGTTCTCAAAGAGATTAGAGGTGACTAGACACATGTTTAGATGCCACCCACATAGGTAAATCTTGTCCATCAGGGAGGATGCATGTAAGAGATTGGTCCTGTGAAGGGACTGAAGCAGGAATTTGGGCCAGTCCCTGTCTGGACTAGTATACCATAATTTCACTCCTTTCCCCGTAGGGTTTGCTCATGGGCCTCCACATAGCGCTAGGGCAGGTGCATGCATTCAGCATAATGAAACCACTAAACTCCATGGTAAGAGGCTCCTACTTTCTGGCTGTTCAGGATATATTTCCGTGACCTTTGGCGTCCACTCTGCTCTTATTCCAACAATTGACACGATGCCAGCTTCCAGGCCTTGTCCGCAAAGTGCCAGGAGAGACAGCCATCGTTGGTCCATGTGTTGAATTGTCCAAGGGCACGTCCACTGAATAGAGACTCCGGGGTTCAGTGCAGTTGGTGCTGGCAGCAAAGTTTATTCTGATGGCCGAAGTCGGTTTCACTGATTCTTCCTTGGTTTGTATTAGCAGTTGTAGAGGATGGGCAGCCAGCCATATGGACTCACATGTATACCTAGATCAGGGCTCGCTCTCCGGGTCTCGTACAAATGCAGTAGTAGGTTCGTAAGAGGACGGGCCATTCCGGCAGACCATTGGTATCTGCTTCTGTCCAAATTTTCACAAGACATTGTGCCTCTGTATCATGCCGGCTGCGGTAGGATTGTACGGCTGTCTTGCCAATGGGATTCAGCATTCGCATTTTCGCTGCGGATACAGTTTGACAAAAGAAATTGACAGCAAAACATTCTTTTCGGTGCAAGGGTTTACAACAGGCATGTTCTCCCAGTGGAGGTGGAGCACTAGCTTCTCTGACTACATGCAGAGCACAGGGCCTAGCCCTCTATGCAGCACAGTGCTAGATTATTGCCTAAGTTTGTGGAAGCGGTAGCCTAGCAACAGGCCACTTTCATCATCAGATGGTTTGAGATCAGTGAGGATCCTGGCCATAGGAACGCCAACTTCCCCAAACTCCACCTGTCCAGGATTCTCGCCTTACAATGTACATGCTTTCAATAATCTGCAATGGTCCCTGTGCGAGAAAGGTGGAGCACTGGAACCACATTCCACAATAGCAACAGAGGGTAACAACAGTTTATAGATAATAACAATTAAGATACAGCAACATTTTGACACACGTAACACAAATTATAATAAGCCTTAAACGAGGGGTCGTTGCTAATAACAAAAATTATCATAATTATCAAGCCAGAAAATGTTCCCAGTTCACAAAGAGTTTAGAGGTGATGAGACACATGTTTTAACGCGAACAACATAGGTAAATCTTGTCCATCAGGTAAGATGCATGTGAGAGATTGGTCCTGTGAAAGTTCTGAAGCAGGAGTTCGGTCCAGTCCCTGTCTGATCTAGTATGCCATAAGTTAACTCCTTTCCCCATAGGGATTACTCACGGGTCTCTATATAGTGCTAGGGGAGGTTCATGCATTCTTCATAATGAAAACACTAAACTCCCCGGTAAGATGCCCCTACCTTCTGGCTGTTCAGGATATATTTCCCTGATTTTTGGCGTCCACTCTTCTGTTATTCCAACAATTGACAGGATGCCAGCATCCAAGCCTTGTCTGCAAAGTGCCAGGAGAGACAGCCATCATTGTTCCATGTGTGGAATTGTCCAAGGGCACGTCTACTGAATAGAGACTCTGGCGTTCAGTGCAGTTGGTGATGGCAGCAAGGTTTATTCTGGTGGCCGAAGCTCGGCTTCATTGATTCTTCCTTGGTTTGTATTTGCAGTTGTAGAGGATAGGCAGTCATATGGACTCACATGTATACCTCGATCAGGGCTCCCTCTCAGGGTCTCTCGTAGAAACGCAGTCGTAGGGTCAGAAGTGGACAGGCCATTCTGGCACACCGTTGGTATCTACTTCTGTCCAAATTTTAGCAAGACATTGTGCCTCTGTATCACGCCTGCTGCGGTAGGATTGTATGGCTGTCTTGCCAATGGGTTTCAGCATCGGCAGGTACCCTGTAGAAACAGTTTGTCACAAGAAATTGACAGAAAACATTCTTTTCGGAGCAAGGGTTTACAATAGGGCATGTTCTCCTACCGGAGGTGAAGGAGTAGTGTCTCTGCCTCCATGCAGAGCACTGGGCCTAGCCCTTTATGCAGCACAGTAATAGATTATTGCCTAAGTTTGTGGAAGCGGTAGCCTAGCAACAGGCCACTTACATCATCATGTGGTTTGAGTTCAGTGAGGCTCCTGGCCACAGGAACCCCAACTTCCCCAAACTCCACCCATCAGGCATTCCCGCCTTACAATCTCCACGCTTTCAATCTTCCGCATTGCTCCCTGGGCGAGAAAGCTGGAGCACTGGAACCACATTCCACAACAGCAAGAGTGGTAACAACAAAAAAGAAATAACAACAATTAAGATACAGCAACATTTTGATACATGTAACACAAATTAAAATAATCCTCAAGCCAGAGGCGGTTTCTGATCACAAAAGTTATCATAATCCTCAAGCCAGAGGAAATTCCCAATTCACAAAGAGTTTAAGGCAACAGGACACATGATTTGATGACACCAACATAGGTAAGTCTCGTCCATCAGGTAGGAGGCATGCAAGAGATTGGTCCTGTGACAGGACTGTAGCAGGAATTCCGCCCAGTCCCTGTCAGGTCTAGTATAGCACACTTTTACTCCCTTCTTCCTGTGGGTTACTAAAGTGTCTATGTACCATGGTATGGGACTTGCATGCATTTGCCACAATGAAAACACAAAACTCCCAAGTAAGATGCTCCTACCTTCTTGAGGTTCAGGATATACTACCGTGACATTTAACCTTCCGCTCTGCTGTTCTTCCAAGAATAGACAGGACACCAGCTTCCAGGCCTTTTCCACAGCTTGCCAGGAGAAGCGGCCATCGTTGGTCCTTGTGAAGAAAGCTCCAAGGGCAGGTCCACTCAATGGAGTATCCATGCTTTAGTGCACTTAGTGCTGGCAGCACAATGTTATTCTTGCGGTTGAAACTCATCTTCGGGGATTCTTCCTTGCTTTGTATTTGCAGTTGTACAGGGGAGGCAGCCATATGTGTTCACGTGTCTATGGGGCTGAGGGCTCCCTTTTGGGATCTCCCGTTCAAATGTAGTTGCACGGTCCATAAGTGGAATGAACATCACTGCAGACTCTTGGTATCTGACTTTTTCCAGATTGCAGCACGCCATTGTGCCTCTGCGTCATGCCTCCTGCGGTAGCGTGGTAGGGCTGTATTACCTACATTCTACCGCCACAAGCAAGTTAGCTACGGATTCCATGTGACAAAAGATATACACAACAAAACGTTCTTTGGGGTGAAAGGGTTTCTTACCGGGATAATTCCATCGGGGCGTAGGTCGAGGACTAGGGTCTGTGCTCTGTGCAGAGCACTGGCGGAGCTCTGTAAAGAGCACAGTAATAGATTATTGGCTAAGATTGTGGAAGTGGTAGCCTAGCAGCAGGTCACCTACATCATCAGGTTGTTCGAGTTCAGTGAGGATCCTGGCCACAGGAACCCCAACTTCCCCAAACTCCACCTGTCCAGGATTCTCGCCTCACAATCTACACGCTTTCAGTCTTCCGCAATGGTCCCTGTGCGAGAAAGCTGGAGCACTGGAACCACATTCCACAAGAGCAAAGGAGGGTAACAACAGTTTATAGATAATAACAATTAACATGCAGCAACATTTTGATACAGGTAACAAAAAGTATAATAAACCTTAAGCCGGAGGGCATTCCTAATAACAATAATTATCATAATCCTCAACCAGAAAATGTTCCCAGTTCTCAAAGAGATTAGAGGTGACTAGACACATGTTTAGATGCCACCCACATAGGTAAATCTTGTCCATCAGGGAGGATGCATGTAAGAGATTGGTCCTGTGAAGGGACTGAAGCAGGAATTTGGGCCAGTCCCTGTCTGGACTAGTATACCATAATTTCACTCCTTTCCCCGTAGGGTTTGCTCATGGGCCTCCACATAGCGCTAGGGCAGGTGCATGCATTCAGCATAATGAAACCACTAAACTCCATGGTAAGAGGCTCCTACTTTCTGGCTGTTCAGGATATATTTCCGTGACCTTTGGCGTCCACTCTGCTCTTATTCCAACAATTGACACGATGCCAGCTTCCAGGCCTTGTCCGCAAAGTGCCAGGAGAGACAGCCATCGTTGGTCCATGTGTTGAATTGTCCAAGGGCACGTCCACTGAATAGAGACTCCGGGGTTCAGTGCAGTTGGTGCTGGCAGCAAAGTTTATTCTGATGGCCGAAGTCGGTTTCACTGATTCTTCCTTGGTTTGTATTAGCAGTTGTAGAGGATGGGCAGCCAGCCATATGGACTCACATGTATACCTAGATCAGGGCTCGCTCTCCGGGTCTCGTACAAATGCAGTAGTAGGTTCGTAAGAGGACGGGCCATTCCGGCAGACCATTGGTATCTGCTTCTGTCCAAATTTTCACAAGACATTGTGCCTCTGTATCATGCCGGCTGCGGTAGGATTGTACGGCTGTCTTGCCAATGGGATTCAGCATTCGCATTTTCGCTGCGGATACAGTTTGACAAAAGAAATTGACAGCAAAACATTCTTTTCGGTGCAAGGGTTTACAACAGGCATGTTCTCCCAGTGGAGGTGGAGCACTAGCTTCTCTGACTACATGCAGAGCACAGGGCCTAGCCCTCTATGCAGCACAGTGCTAGATTATTGCCTAAGTTTGTGGAAGCGGTAGCCTAGCAACAGGCCACTTTCATCATCAGATGGTTTGAGATCAGTGAGGATCCTGGCCATAGGAACGCCAACTTCCCCAAACTCCACCTGTCCAGGATTCTCGCCTTACAATGTACATGCTTTCAATAATCTGCAATGGTCCCTGTGCGAGAAAGGTGGAGCACTGGAACCACATTCCACAATAGCAACAGAGGGTAACAACAGTTTATAGATAATAACAATTAAGATACAGCAACATTTTGACACACGTAACACAAATTATAATAAGCCTTAAACGAGGGGTCGTTGCTAATAACAAAAATTATCATAATTATCAAGCCAGAAAATGTTCCCAGTTCACAAAGAGTTTAGAGGTGATGAGACACATGTTTTAACGCGAACAACATAGGTAAATCTTGTCCATCAGGTAAGATGCATGTGAGAGATTGGTCCTGTGAAAGTTCTGAAGCAGGAGTTCGGTCCAGTCCCTGTCTGATCTAGTATGCCATAAGTTAACTCCTTTCCCCATAGGGATTACTCACGGGTCTCTATATAGTGCTAGGGGAGGTTCATGCATTCTTCATAATGAAAACACTAAACTCCCCGGTAAGATGCCCCTACCTTCTGGCTGTTCAGGATATATTTCCCTGATTTTTGGCGTCCACTCTTCTGTTATTCCAACAATTGACAGGATGCCAGCATCCAAGCCTTGTCTGCAAAGTGCCAGGAGAGACAGCCATCATTGTTCCATGTGTGGAATTGTCCAAGGGCACGTCTACTGAATAGAGACTCTGGCGTTCAGTGCAGTTGGTGATGGCAGCAAGGTTTATTCTGGTGGCCGAAGCTCGGCTTCATTGATTCTTCCTTGGTTTGTATTTGCAGTTGTAGAGGATAGGCAGTCATATGGACTCACATGTATACCTCGATCAGGGCTCCCTCTCAGGGTCTCTCGTAGAAACGCAGTCGTAGGGTCAGAAGTGGACAGGCCATTCTGGCACACCGTTGGTATCTACTTCTGTCCAAATTTTAGCAAGACATTGTGCCTCTGTATCACGCCTGCTGCGGTAGGATTGTATGGCTGTCTTGCCAATGGGTTTCAGCATCGGCAGGTACCCTGTAGAAACAGTTTGTCACAAGAAATTGACAGAAAACATTCTTTTCGGAGCAAGGGTTTACAATAGGGCATGTTCTCCTACCGGAGGTGAAGGAGTAGTGTCTCTGCCTCCATGCAGAGCACTGGGCCTAGCCCTTTATGCAGCACAGTAATAGATTATTGCCTAAGTTTGTGGAAGCGGTAGCCTAGCAACAGGCCACTTACATCATCATGTGGTTTGAGTTCAGTGAGGCTCCTGGCCACAGGAACCCCAACTTCCCCAAACTCCACCCATCAGGCATTCCCGCCTTACAATCTCCACGCTTTCAATCTTCCGCATTGCTCCCTGGGCGAGAAAGCTGGAGCACTGGAACCACATTCCACAACAGCAAGAGTGGTAACAACAAAAAAGAAATAACAACAATTAAGATACAGCAACATTTTGATACATGTAACACAAATTAAAATAATCCTCAAGCCAGAGGCGGTTTCTGATCACAAAAGTTATCATAATCCTCAAGCCAGAGGAAATTCCCAATTCACAAAGAGTTTAAGGCAACAGGACACATGATTTGATGACACCAACATAGGTAAGTCTCGTCCATCAGGTAGGAGGCATGCAAGAGATTGGTCCTGTGACAGGACTGTAGCAGGAATTCCGCCCAGTCCCTGTCAGGTCTAGTATAGCACACTTTTACTCCCTTCTTCCTGTGGGTTACTAAAGTGTCTATGTACCATGGTATGGGACTTGCATGCATTTGCCACAATGAAAACACAAAACTCCCAAGTAAGATGCTCCTACCTTCTTGAGGTTCAGGATATACTACCGTGACATTTAACCTTCCGCTCTGCTGTTCTTCCAAGAATAGACAGGACACCAGCTTCCAGGCCTTTTCCACAGCTTGCCAGGAGAAGCGGCCATCGTTGGTCCTTGTGAAGAAAGCTCCAAGGGCAGGTCCACTCAATGGAGTATCCATGCTTTAGTGCACTTAGTGCTGGCAGCACAATGTTATTCTTGCGGTTGAAACTCATCTTCGGGGATTCTTCCTTGCTTTGTATTTGCAGTTGTACAGGGGAGGCAGCCATATGTGTTCACGTGTCTATGGGGCTGAGGGCTCCCTTTTGGGATCTCCCGTTCAAATGTAGTTGCACGGTCCATAAGTGGAATGAACATCACTGCAGACTCTTGGTATCTGACTTTTTCCAGATTGCAGCACGCCATTGTGCCTCTGCGTCATGCCTCCTGCGGTAGCGTGGTAGGGCTGTATTACCTACATTCTACCGCCACAAGCAAGTTAGCTACGGATTCCATGTGACAAAAGATATACACAACAAAACGTTCTTTGGGGTGAAAGGGTTTCTTACCGGGATAATTCCATCGGGGCGTAGGTCGAGGACTAGGGTCTGTGCTCTGTGCAGAGCACTGGCGGAGCTCTGTAAAGAGCACAGTAATAGATTATTGGCTAAGATTGTGGAAGTGGTAGCCTAGCAGCAGGTCACCTACATCATCAGGTTGTTCGAGTTCAGTGAGGATCCTGGCCACAGGAACCCCAACTTCCCCAAACTCCACCTGTCCAGGATTCTCGCCTCACAATCTACACGCTTTCAGTCTTCCGCAATGGTCCCTGTGCGAGAAAGCTGGAGCACTGGAACCACATTCCACAAGAGCAAAGGAGGGTAACAACAGTTTATAGATAATAACAATTAACATGCAGCAACATTTTGATACAGGTAACAAAAAGTATAATAAACCTTAAGCCGGAGGGCATTCCTAATAACAATAATTATCATAATCCTCAACCAGAAAATGTTCCCAGTTCTCAAAGAGATTAGAGGTGACTAGACACATGTTTAGATGCCACCCACATAGGTAAATCTTGTCCATCAGGGAGGATGCATGTAAGAGATTGGTCCTGTGAAGGGACTGAAGCAGGAATTTGGGCCAGTCCCTGTCTGGACTAGTATACCATAATTTCACTCCTTTCCCCGTAGGGTTTGCTCATGGGCCTCCACATAGCGCTAGGGCAGGTGCATGCATTCAGCATAATGAAACCACTAAACTCCATGGTAAGAGGCTCCTACTTTCTGGCTGTTCAGGATATATTTCCGTGACCTTTGGCGTCCACTCTGCTCTTATTCCAACAATTGACACGATGCCAGCTTCCAGGCCTTGTCCGCAAAGTGCCAGGAGAGACAGCCATCGTTGGTCCATGTGTTGAATTGTCCAAGGGCACGTCCACTGAATAGAGACTCCGGGGTTCAGTGCAGTTGGTGCTGGCAGCAAAGTTTATTCTGATGGCCGAAGTCGGTTTCACTGATTCTTCCTTGGTTTGTATTAGCAGTTGTAGAGGATGGGCAGCCAGCCATATGGACTCACATGTATACCTAGATCAGGGCTCGCTCTCCGGGTCTCGTACAAATGCAGTAGTAGGTTCGTAAGAGGACGGGCCATTCCGGCAGACCATTGGTATCTGCTTCTGTCCAAATTTTCACAAGACATTGTGCCTCTGTATCATGCCGGCTGCGGTAGGATTGTACGGCTGTCTTGCCAATGGGATTCAGCATTCGCATTTTCGCTGCGGATACAGTTTGACAAAAGAAATTGACAGCAAAACATTCTTTTCGGTGCAAGGGTTTACAACAGGCATGTTCTCCCAGTGGAGGTGGAGCACTAGCTTCTCTGACTACATGCAGAGCACAGGGCCTAGCCCTCTATGCAGCACAGTGCTAGATTATTGCCTAAGTTTGTGGAAGCGGTAGCCTAGCAACAGGCCACTTTCATCATCAGATGGTTTGAGATCAGTGAGGATCCTGGCCATAGGAACGCCAACTTCCCCAAACTCCACCTGTCCAGGATTCTCGCCTTACAATGTACATGCTTTCAATAATCTGCAATGGTCCCTGTGCGAGAAAGGTGGAGCACTGGAACCACATTCCACAATAGCAACAGAGGGTAACAACAGTTTATAGATAATAACAATTAAGATACAGCAACATTTTGACACACGTAACACAAATTATAATAAGCCTTAAACGAGGGGTCGTTGCTAATAACAAAAATTATCATAATTATCAAGCCAGAAAATGTTCCCAGTTCACAAAGAGTTTAGAGGTGATGAGACACATGTTTTAACGCGAACAACATAGGTAAATCTTGTCCATCAGGTAAGATGCATGTGAGAGATTGGTCCTGTGAAAGTTCTGAAGCAGGAGTTCGGTCCAGTCCCTGTCTGATCTAGTATGCCATAAGTTAACTCCTTTCCCCATAGGGATTACTCACGGGTCTCTATATAGTGCTAGGGGAGGTTCATGCATTCTTCATAATGAAAACACTAAACTCCCCGGTAAGATGCCCCTACCTTCTGGCTGTTCAGGATATATTTCCCTGATTTTTGGCGTCCACTCTTCTGTTATTCCAACAATTGACAGGATGCCAGCATCCAAGCCTTGTCTGCAAAGTGCCAGGAGAGACAGCCATCATTGTTCCATGTGTGGAATTGTCCAAGGGCACGTCTACTGAATAGAGACTCTGGCGTTCAGTGCAGTTGGTGATGGCAGCAAGGTTTATTCTGGTGGCCGAAGCTCGGCTTCATTGATTCTTCCTTGGTTTGTATTTGCAGTTGTAGAGGATAGGCAGTCATATGGACTCACATGTATACCTCGATCAGGGCTCCCTCTCAGGGTCTCTCGTAGAAACGCAGTCGTAGGGTCAGAAGTGGACAGGCCATTCTGGCACACCGTTGGTATCTACTTCTGTCCAAATTTTAGCAAGACATTGTGCCTCTGTATCACGCCTGCTGCGGTAGGATTGTATGGCTGTCTTGCCAATGGGTTTCAGCATCGGCAGGTACCCTGTAGAAACAGTTTGTCACAAGAAATTGACAGAAAACATTCTTTTCGGAGCAAGGGTTTACAATAGGGCATGTTCTCCTACCGGAGGTGAAGGAGTAGTGTCTCTGCCTCCATGCAGAGCACTGGGCCTAGCCCTTTATGCAGCACAGTAATAGATTATTGCCTAAGTTTGTGGAAGCGGTAGCCTAGCAACAGGCCACTTACATCATCATGTGGTTTGAGTTCAGTGAGGCTCCTGGCCACAGGAACCCCAACTTCCCCAAACTCCACCCATCAGGCATTCCCGCCTTACAATCTCCACGCTTTCAATCTTCCGCATTGCTCCCTGGGCGAGAAAGCTGGAGCACTGGAACCACATTCCACAACAGCAAGAGTGGTAACAACAAAAAAGAAATAACAACAATTAAGATACAGCAACATTTTGATACATGTAACACAAATTAAAATAATCCTCAAGCCAGAGGCGGTTTCTGATCACAAAAGTTATCATAATCCTCAAGCCAGAGGAAATTCCCAATTCACAAAGAGTTTAAGGCAACAGGACACATGATTTGATGACACCAACATAGGTAAGTCTCGTCCATCAGGTAGGAGGCATGCAAGAGATTGGTCCTGTGACAGGACTGTAGCAGGAATTCCGCCCAGTCCCTGTCAGGTCTAGTATAGCACACTTTTACTCCCTTCTTCCTGTGGGTTACTAAAGTGTCTATGTACCATGGTATGGGACTTGCATGCATTTGCCACAATGAAAACACAAAACTCCCAAGTAAGATGCTCCTACCTTCTTGAGGTTCAGGATATACTACCGTGACATTTAACCTTCCGCTCTGCTGTTCTTCCAAGAATAGACAGGACACCAGCTTCCAGGCCTTTTCCACAGCTTGCCAGGAGAAGCGGCCATCGTTGGTCCTTGTGAAGAAAGCTCCAAGGGCAGGTCCACTCAATGGAGTATCCATGCTTTAGTGCACTTAGTGCTGGCAGCACAATGTTATTCTTGCGGTTGAAACTCATCTTCGGGGATTCTTCCTTGCTTTGTATTTGCAGTTGTACAGGGGAGGCAGCCATATGTGTTCACGTGTCTATGGGGCTGAGGGCTCCCTTTTGGGATCTCCCGTTCAAATGTAGTTGCACGGTCCATAAGTGGAATGAACATCACTGCAGACTCTTGGTATCTGACTTTTTCCAGATTGCAGCACGCCATTGTGCCTCTGCGTCATGCCTCCTGCGGTAGCGTGGTAGGGCTGTATTACCTACATTCTACCGCCACAAGCAAGTTAGCTACGGATTCCATGTGACAAAAGATATACACAACAAAACGTTCTTTGGGGTGAAAGGGTTTCTTACCGGGATAATTCCATCGGGGCGTAGGTCGAGGACTAGGGTCTGTGCTCTGTGCAGAGCACTGGCGGAGCTCTGTAAAGAGCACAGTAATAGATTATTGGCTAAGATTGTGGAAGTGGTAGCCTAGCAGCAGGTCACCTACATCATCAGGTTGTTCGAGTTCAGTGAGGATCCTGGCCACAGGAACCCCAACTTCCCCAAACTCCACCTGTCCAGGATTCTCGCCTCACAATCTACACGCTTTCAGTCTTCCGCAATGGTCCCTGTGCGAGAAAGCTGGAGCACTGGAACCACATTCCACAAGAGCAAAGGAGGGTAACAACAGTTTATAGATAATAACAATTAACATGCAGCAACATTTTGATACAGGTAACAAAAAGTATAATAAACCTTAAGCCGGAGGGCATTCCTAATAACAATAATTATCATAATCCTCAACCAGAAAATGTTCCCAGTTCTCAAAGAGATTAGAGGTGACTAGACACATGTTTAGATGCCACCCACATAGGTAAATCTTGTCCATCAGGGAGGATGCATGTAAGAGATTGGTCCTGTGAAGGGACTGAAGCAGGAATTTGGGCCAGTCCCTGTCTGGACTAGTATACCATAATTTCACTCCTTTCCCCGTAGGGTTTGCTCATGGGCCTCCACATAGCGCTAGGGCAGGTGCATGCATTCAGCATAATGAAACCACTAAACTCCATGGTAAGAGGCTCCTACTTTCTGGCTGTTCAGGATATATTTCCGTGACCTTTGGCGTCCACTCTGCTCTTATTCCAACAATTGACACGATGCCAGCTTCCAGGCCTTGTCCGCAAAGTGCCAGGAGAGACAGCCATCGTTGGTCCATGTGTTGAATTGTCCAAGGGCACGTCCACTGAATAGAGACTCCGGGGTTCAGTGCAGTTGGTGCTGGCAGCAAAGTTTATTCTGATGGCCGAAGTCGGTTTCACTGATTCTTCCTTGGTTTGTATTAGCAGTTGTAGAGGATGGGCAGCCAGCCATATGGACTCACATGTATACCTAGATCAGGGCTCGCTCTCCGGGTCTCGTACAAATGCAGTAGTAGGTTCGTAAGAGGACGGGCCATTCCGGCAGACCATTGGTATCTGCTTCTGTCCAAATTTTCACAAGACATTGTGCCTCTGTATCATGCCGGCTGCGGTAGGATTGTACGGCTGTCTTGCCAATGGGATTCAGCATTCGCATTTTCGCTGCGGATACAGTTTGACAAAAGAAATTGACAGCAAAACATTCTTTTCGGTGCAAGGGTTTACAACAGGCATGTTCTCCCAGTGGAGGTGGAGCACTAGCTTCTCTGACTACATGCAGAGCACAGGGCCTAGCCCTCTATGCAGCACAGTGCTAGATTATTGCCTAAGTTTGTGGAAGCGGTAGCCTAGCAACAGGCCACTTTCATCATCAGATGGTTTGAGATCAGTGAGGATCCTGGCCATAGGAACGCCAACTTCCCCAAACTCCACCTGTCCAGGATTCTCGCCTTACAATGTACATGCTTTCAATAATCTGCAATGGTCCCTGTGCGAGAAAGGTGGAGCACTGGAACCACATTCCACAATAGCAACAGAGGGTAACAACAGTTTATAGATAATAACAATTAAGATACAGCAACATTTTGACACACGTAACACAAATTATAATAAGCCTTAAACGAGGGGTCGTTGCTAATAACAAAAATTATCATAATTATCAAGCCAGAAAATGTTCCCAGTTCACAAAGAGTTTAGAGGTGATGAGACACATGTTTTAACGCGAACAACATAGGTAAATCTTGTCCATCAGGTAAGATGCATGTGAGAGATTGGTCCTGTGAAAGTTCTGAAGCAGGAGTTCGGTCCAGTCCCTGTCTGATCTAGTATGCCATAAGTTAACTCCTTTCCCCATAGGGATTACTCACGGGTCTCTATATAGTGCTAGGGGAGGTTCATGCATTCTTCATAATGAAAACACTAAACTCCCCGGTAAGATGCCCCTACCTTCTGGCTGTTCAGGATATATTTCCCTGATTTTTGGCGTCCACTCTTCTGTTATTCCAACAATTGACAGGATGCCAGCATCCAAGCCTTGTCTGCAAAGTGCCAGGAGAGACAGCCATCATTGTTCCATGTGTGGAATTGTCCAAGGGCACGTCTACTGAATAGAGACTCTGGCGTTCAGTGCAGTTGGTGATGGCAGCAAGGTTTATTCTGGTGGCCGAAGCTCGGCTTCATTGATTCTTCCTTGGTTTGTATTTGCAGTTGTAGAGGATAGGCAGTCATATGGACTCACATGTATACCTCGATCAGGGCTCCCTCTCAGGGTCTCTCGTAGAAACGCAGTCGTAGGGTCAGAAGTGGACAGGCCATTCTGGCACACCGTTGGTATCTACTTCTGTCCAAATTTTAGCAAGACATTGTGCCTCTGTATCACGCCTGCTGCGGTAGGATTGTATGGCTGTCTTGCCAATGGGTTTCAGCATCGGCAGGTACCCTGTAGAAACAGTTTGTCACAAGAAATTGACAGAAAACATTCTTTTCGGAGCAAGGGTTTACAATAGGGCATGTTCTCCTACCGGAGGTGAAGGAGTAGTGTCTCTGCCTCCATGCAGAGCACTGGGCCTAGCCCTTTATGCAGCACAGTAATAGATTATTGCCTAAGTTTGTGGAAGCGGTAGCCTAGCAACAGGCCACTTACATCATCATGTGGTTTGAGTTCAGTGAGGCTCCTGGCCACAGGAACCCCAACTTCCCCAAACTCCACCCATCAGGCATTCCCGCCTTACAATCTCCACGCTTTCAATCTTCCGCATTGCTCCCTGGGCGAGAAAGCTGGAGCACTGGAACCACATTCCACAACAGCAAGAGTGGTAACAACAAAAAAGAAATAACAACAATTAAGATACAGCAACATTTTGATACATGTAACACAAATTAAAATAATCCTCAAGCCAGAGGCGGTTTCTGATCACAAAAGTTATCATAATCCTCAAGCCAGAGGAAATTCCCAATTCACAAAGAGTTTAAGGCAACAGGACACATGATTTGATGACACCAACATAGGTAAGTCTCGTCCATCAGGTAGGAGGCATGCAAGAGATTGGTCCTGTGACAGGACTGTAGCAGGAATTCCGCCCAGTCCCTGTCAGGTCTAGTATAGCACACTTTTACTCCCTTCTTCCTGTGGGTTACTAAAGTGTCTATGTACCATGGTATGGGACTTGCATGCATTTGCCACAATGAAAACACAAAACTCCCAAGTAAGATGCTCCTACCTTCTTGAGGTTCAGGATATACTACCGTGACATTTAACCTTCCGCTCTGCTGTTCTTCCAAGAATAGACAGGACACCAGCTTCCAGGCCTTTTCCACAGCTTGCCAGGAGAAGCGGCCATCGTTGGTCCTTGTGAAGAAAGCTCCAAGGGCAGGTCCACTCAATGGAGTATCCATGCTTTAGTGCACTTAGTGCTGGCAGCACAATGTTATTCTTGCGGTTGAAACTCATCTTCGGGGATTCTTCCTTGCTTTGTATTTGCAGTTGTACAGGGGAGGCAGCCATATGTGTTCACGTGTCTATGGGGCTGAGGGCTCCCTTTTGGGATCTCCCGTTCAAATGTAGTTGCACGGTCCATAAGTGGAATGAACATCACTGCAGACTCTTGGTATCTGACTTTTTCCAGATTGCAGCACGCCATTGTGCCTCTGCGTCATGCCTCCTGCGGTAGCGTGGTAGGGCTGTATTACCTACATTCTACCGCCACAAGCAAGTTAGCTACGGATTCCATGTGACAAAAGATATACACAACAAAACGTTCTTTGGGGTGAAAGGGTTTCTTACCGGGATAATTCCATCGGGGCGTAGGTCGAGGACTAGGGTCTGTGCTCTGTGCAGAGCACTGGCGGAGCTCTGTAAAGAGCACAGTAATAGATTATTGGCTAAGATTGTGGAAGTGGTAGCCTAGCAGCAGGTCACCTACATCATCAGGTTGTTCGAGTTCAGTGAGGATCCTGGCCACAGGAACCCCAACTTCCCCAAACTCCACCTGTCCAGGATTCTCGCCTCACAATCTACACGCTTTCAGTCTTCCGCAATGGTCCCTGTGCGAGAAAGCTGGAGCACTGGAACCACATTCCACAAGAGCAAAGGAGGGTAACAACAGTTTATAGATAATAACAATTAACATGCAGCAACATTTTGATACAGGTAACAAAAAGTATAATAAACCTTAAGCCGGAGGGCATTCCTAATAACAATAATTATCATAATCCTCAACCAGAAAATGTTCCCAGTTCTCAAAGAGATTAGAGGTGACTAGACACATGTTTAGATGCCACCCACATAGGTAAATCTTGTCCATCAGGGAGGATGCATGTAAGAGATTGGTCCTGTGAAGGGACTGAAGCAGGAATTTGGGCCAGTCCCTGTCTGGACTAGTATACCATAATTTCACTCCTTTCCCCGTAGGGTTTGCTCATGGGCCTCCACATAGCGCTAGGGCAGGTGCATGCATTCAGCATAATGAAACCACTAAACTCCATGGTAAGAGGCTCCTACTTTCTGGCTGTTCAGGATATATTTCCGTGACCTTTGGCGTCCACTCTGCTCTTATTCCAACAATTGACACGATGCCAGCTTCCAGGCCTTGTCCGCAAAGTGCCAGGAGAGACAGCCATCGTTGGTCCATGTGTTGAATTGTCCAAGGGCACGTCCACTGAATAGAGACTCCGGGGTTCAGTGCAGTTGGTGCTGGCAGCAAAGTTTATTCTGATGGCCGAAGTCGGTTTCACTGATTCTTCCTTGGTTTGTATTAGCAGTTGTAGAGGATGGGCAGCCAGCCATATGGACTCACATGTATACCTAGATCAGGGCTCGCTCTCCGGGTCTCGTACAAATGCAGTAGTAGGTTCGTAAGAGGACGGGCCATTCCGGCAGACCATTGGTATCTGCTTCTGTCCAAATTTTCACAAGACATTGTGCCTCTGTATCATGCCGGCTGCGGTAGGATTGTACGGCTGTCTTGCCAATGGGATTCAGCATTCGCATTTTCGCTGCGGATACAGTTTGACAAAAGAAATTGACAGCAAAACATTCTTTTCGGTGCAAGGGTTTACAACAGGCATGTTCTCCCAGTGGAGGTGGAGCACTAGCTTCTCTGACTACATGCAGAGCACAGGGCCTAGCCCTCTATGCAGCACAGTGCTAGATTATTGCCTAAGTTTGTGGAAGCGGTAGCCTAGCAACAGGCCACTTTCATCATCAGATGGTTTGAGATCAGTGAGGATCCTGGCCATAGGAACGCCAACTTCCCCAAACTCCACCTGTCCAGGATTCTCGCCTTACAATGTACATGCTTTCAATAATCTGCAATGGTCCCTGTGCGAGAAAGGTGGAGCACTGGAACCACATTCCACAATAGCAACAGAGGGTAACAACAGTTTATAGATAATAACAATTAAGATACAGCAACATTTTGACACACGTAACACAAATTATAATAAGCCTTAAACGAGGGGTCGTTGCTAATAACAAAAATTATCATAATTATCAAGCCAGAAAATGTTCCCAGTTCACAAAGAGTTTAGAGGTGATGAGACACATGTTTTAACGCGAACAACATAGGTAAATCTTGTCCATCAGGTAAGATGCATGTGAGAGATTGGTCCTGTGAAAGTTCTGAAGCAGGAGTTCGGTCCAGTCCCTGTCTGATCTAGTATGCCATAAGTTAACTCCTTTCCCCATAGGGATTACTCACGGGTCTCTATATAGTGCTAGGGGAGGTTCATGCATTCTTCATAATGAAAACACTAAACTCCCCGGTAAGATGCCCCTACCTTCTGGCTGTTCAGGATATATTTCCCTGATTTTTGGCGTCCACTCTTCTGTTATTCCAACAATTGACAGGATGCCAGCATCCAAGCCTTGTCTGCAAAGTGCCAGGAGAGACAGCCATCATTGTTCCATGTGTGGAATTGTCCAAGGGCACGTCTACTGAATAGAGACTCTGGCGTTCAGTGCAGTTGGTGATGGCAGCAAGGTTTATTCTGGTGGCCGAAGCTCGGCTTCATTGATTCTTCCTTGGTTTGTATTTGCAGTTGTAGAGGATAGGCAGTCATATGGACTCACATGTATACCTCGATCAGGGCTCCCTCTCAGGGTCTCTCGTAGAAACGCAGTCGTAGGGTCAGAAGTGGACAGGCCATTCTGGCACACCGTTGGTATCTACTTCTGTCCAAATTTTAGCAAGACATTGTGCCTCTGTATCACGCCTGCTGCGGTAGGATTGTATGGCTGTCTTGCCAATGGGTTTCAGCATCGGCAGGTACCCTGTAGAAACAGTTTGTCACAAGAAATTGACAGAAAACATTCTTTTCGGAGCAAGGGTTTACAATAGGGCATGTTCTCCTACCGGAGGTGAAGGAGTAGTGTCTCTGCCTCCATGCAGAGCACTGGGCCTAGCCCTTTATGCAGCACAGTAATAGATTATTGCCTAAGTTTGTGGAAGCGGTAGCCTAGCAACAGGCCACTTACATCATCATGTGGTTTGAGTTCAGTGAGGCTCCTGGCCACAGGAACCCCAACTTCCCCAAACTCCACCCATCAGGCATTCCCGCCTTACAATCTCCACGCTTTCAATCTTCCGCATTGCTCCCTGGGCGAGAAAGCTGGAGCACTGGAACCACATTCCACAACAGCAAGAGTGGTAACAACAAAAAAGAAATAACAACAATTAAGATACAGCAACATTTTGATACATGTAACACAAATTAAAATAATCCTCAAGCCAGAGGCGGTTTCTGATCACAAAAGTTATCATAATCCTCAAGCCAGAGGAAATTCCCAATTCACAAAGAGTTTAAGGCAACAGGACACATGATTTGATGACACCAACATAGGTAAGTCTCGTCCATCAGGTAGGAGGCATGCAAGAGATTGGTCCTGTGACAGGACTGTAGCAGGAATTCCGCCCAGTCCCTGTCAGGTCTAGTATAGCACACTTTTACTCCCTTCTTCCTGTGGGTTACTAAAGTGTCTATGTACCATGGTATGGGACTTGCATGCATTTGCCACAATGAAAACACAAAACTCCCAAGTAAGATGCTCCTACCTTCTTGAGGTTCAGGATATACTACCGTGACATTTAACCTTCCGCTCTGCTGTTCTTCCAAGAATAGACAGGACACCAGCTTCCAGGCCTTTTCCACAGCTTGCCAGGAGAAGCGGCCATCGTTGGTCCTTGTGAAGAAAGCTCCAAGGGCAGGTCCACTCAATGGAGTATCCATGCTTTAGTGCACTTAGTGCTGGCAGCACAATGTTATTCTTGCGGTTGAAACTCATCTTCGGGGATTCTTCCTTGCTTTGTATTTGCAGTTGTACAGGGGAGGCAGCCATATGTGTTCACGTGTCTATGGGGCTGAGGGCTCCCTTTTGGGATCTCCCGTTCAAATGTAGTTGCACGGTCCATAAGTGGAATGAACATCACTGCAGACTCTTGGTATCTGACTTTTTCCAGATTGCAGCACGCCATTGTGCCTCTGCGTCATGCCTCCTGCGGTAGCGTGGTAGGGCTGTATTACCTACATTCTACCGCCACAAGCAAGTTAGCTACGGATTCCATGTGACAAAAGATATACACAACAAAACGTTCTTTGGGGTGAAAGGGTTTCTTACCGGGATAATTCCATCGGGGCGTAGGTCGAGGACTAGGGTCTGTGCTCTGTGCAGAGCACTGGCGGAGCTCTGTAAAGAGCACAGTAATAGATTATTGGCTAAGATTGTGGAAGTGGTAGCCTAGCAGCAGGTCACCTACATCATCAGGTTGTTCGAGTTCAGTGAGGATCCTGGCCACAGGAACCCCAACTTCCCCAAACTCCACCTGTCCAGGATTCTCGCCTCACAATCTACACGCTTTCAGTCTTCCGCAATGGTCCCTGTGCGAGAAAGCTGGAGCACTGGAACCACATTCCACAAGAGCAAAGGAGGGTAACAACAGTTTATAGATAATAACAATTAACATGCAGCAACATTTTGATACAGGTAACAAAAAGTATAATAAACCTTAAGCCGGAGGGCATTCCTAATAACAATAATTATCATAATCCTCAACCAGAAAATGTTCCCAGTTCTCAAAGAGATTAGAGGTGACTAGACACATGTTTAGATGCCACCCACATAGGTAAATCTTGTCCATCAGGGAGGATGCATGTAAGAGATTGGTCCTGTGAAGGGACTGAAGCAGGAATTTGGGCCAGTCCCTGTCTGGACTAGTATACCATAATTTCACTCCTTTCCCCGTAGGGTTTGCTCATGGGCCTCCACATAGCGCTAGGGCAGGTGCATGCATTCAGCATAATGAAACCACTAAACTCCATGGTAAGAGGCTCCTACTTTCTGGCTGTTCAGGATATATTTCCGTGACCTTTGGCGTCCACTCTGCTCTTATTCCAACAATTGACACGATGCCAGCTTCCAGGCCTTGTCCGCAAAGTGCCAGGAGAGACAGCCATCGTTGGTCCATGTGTTGAATTGTCCAAGGGCACGTCCACTGAATAGAGACTCCGGGGTTCAGTGCAGTTGGTGCTGGCAGCAAAGTTTATTCTGATGGCCGAAGTCGGTTTCACTGATTCTTCCTTGGTTTGTATTAGCAGTTGTAGAGGATGGGCAGCCAGCCATATGGACTCACATGTATACCTAGATCAGGGCTCGCTCTCCGGGTCTCGTACAAATGCAGTAGTAGGTTCGTAAGAGGACGGGCCATTCCGGCAGACCATTGGTATCTGCTTCTGTCCAAATTTTCACAAGACATTGTGCCTCTGTATCATGCCGGCTGCGGTAGGATTGTACGGCTGTCTTGCCAATGGGATTCAGCATTCGCATTTTCGCTGCGGATACAGTTTGACAAAAGAAATTGACAGCAAAACATTCTTTTCGGTGCAAGGGTTTACAACAGGCATGTTCTCCCAGTGGAGGTGGAGCACTAGCTTCTCTGACTACATGCAGAGCACAGGGCCTAGCCCTCTATGCAGCACAGTGCTAGATTATTGCCTAAGTTTGTGGAAGCGGTAGCCTAGCAACAGGCCACTTTCATCATCAGATGGTTTGAGATCAGTGAGGATCCTGGCCATAGGAACGCCAACTTCCCCAAACTCCACCTGTCCAGGATTCTCGCCTTACAATGTACATGCTTTCAATAATCTGCAATGGTCCCTGTGCGAGAAAGGTGGAGCACTGGAACCACATTCCACAATAGCAACAGAGGGTAACAACAGTTTATAGATAATAACAATTAAGATACAGCAACATTTTGACACACGTAACACAAATTATAATAAGCCTTAAACGAGGGGTCGTTGCTAATAACAAAAATTATCATAATTATCAAGCCAGAAAATGTTCCCAGTTCACAAAGAGTTTAGAGGTGATGAGACACATGTTTTAACGCGAACAACATAGGTAAATCTTGTCCATCAGGTAAGATGCATGTGAGAGATTGGTCCTGTGAAAGTTCTGAAGCAGGAGTTCGGTCCAGTCCCTGTCTGATCTAGTATGCCATAAGTTAACTCCTTTCCCCATAGGGATTACTCACGGGTCTCTATATAGTGCTAGGGGAGGTTCATGCATTCTTCATAATGAAAACACTAAACTCCCCGGTAAGATGCCCCTACCTTCTGGCTGTTCAGGATATATTTCCCTGATTTTTGGCGTCCACTCTTCTGTTATTCCAACAATTGACAGGATGCCAGCATCCAAGCCTTGTCTGCAAAGTGCCAGGAGAGACAGCCATCATTGTTCCATGTGTGGAATTGTCCAAGGGCACGTCTACTGAATAGAGACTCTGGCGTTCAGTGCAGTTGGTGATGGCAGCAAGGTTTATTCTGGTGGCCGAAGCTCGGCTTCATTGATTCTTCCTTGGTTTGTATTTGCAGTTGTAGAGGATAGGCAGTCATATGGACTCACATGTATACCTCGATCAGGGCTCCCTCTCAGGGTCTCTCGTAGAAACGCAGTCGTAGGGTCAGAAGTGGACAGGCCATTCTGGCACACCGTTGGTATCTACTTCTGTCCAAATTTTAGCAAGACATTGTGCCTCTGTATCACGCCTGCTGCGGTAGGATTGTATGGCTGTCTTGCCAATGGGTTTCAGCATCGGCAGGTACCCTGTAGAAACAGTTTGTCACAAGAAATTGACAGAAAACATTCTTTTCGGAGCAAGGGTTTACAATAGGGCATGTTCTCCTACCGGAGGTGAAGGAGTAGTGTCTCTGCCTCCATGCAGAGCACTGGGCCTAGCCCTTTATGCAGCACAGTAATAGATTATTGCCTAAGTTTGTGGAAGCGGTAGCCTAGCAACAGGCCACTTACATCATCATGTGGTTTGAGTTCAGTGAGGCTCCTGGCCACAGGAACCCCAACTTCCCCAAACTCCACCCATCAGGCATTCCCGCCTTACAATCTCCACGCTTTCAATCTTCCGCATTGCTCCCTGGGCGAGAAAGCTGGAGCACTGGAACCACATTCCACAACAGCAAGAGTGGTAACAACAAAAAAGAAATAACAACAATTAAGATACAGCAACATTTTGATACATGTAACACAAATTAAAATAATCCTCAAGCCAGAGGCGGTTTCTGATCACAAAAGTTATCATAATCCTCAAGCCAGAGGAAATTCCCAATTCACAAAGAGTTTAAGGCAACAGGACACATGATTTGATGACACCAACATAGGTAAGTCTCGTCCATCAGGTAGGAGGCATGCAAGAGATTGGTCCTGTGACAGGACTGTAGCAGGAATTCCGCCCAGTCCCTGTCAGGTCTAGTATAGCACACTTTTACTCCCTTCTTCCTGTGGGTTACTAAAGTGTCTATGTACCATGGTATGGGACTTGCATGCATTTGCCACAATGAAAACACAAAACTCCCAAGTAAGATGCTCCTACCTTCTTGAGGTTCAGGATATACTACCGTGACATTTAACCTTCCGCTCTGCTGTTCTTCCAAGAATAGACAGGACACCAGCTTCCAGGCCTTTTCCACAGCTTGCCAGGAGAAGCGGCCATCGTTGGTCCTTGTGAAGAAAGCTCCAAGGGCAGGTCCACTCAATGGAGTATCCATGCTTTAGTGCACTTAGTGCTGGCAGCACAATGTTATTCTTGCGGTTGAAACTCATCTTCGGGGATTCTTCCTTGCTTTGTATTTGCAGTTGTACAGGGGAGGCAGCCATATGTGTTCACGTGTCTATGGGGCTGAGGGCTCCCTTTTGGGATCTCCCGTTCAAATGTAGTTGCACGGTCCATAAGTGGAATGAACATCACTGCAGACTCTTGGTATCTGACTTTTTCCAGATTGCAGCACGCCATTGTGCCTCTGCGTCATGCCTCCTGCGGTAGCGTGGTAGGGCTGTATTACCTACATTCTACCGCCACAAGCAAGTTAGCTACGGATTCCATGTGACAAAAGATATACACAACAAAACGTTCTTTGGGGTGAAAGGGTTTCTTACCGGGATAATTCCATCGGGGCGTAGGTCGAGGACTAGGGTCTGTGCTCTGTGCAGAGCACTGGCGGAGCTCTGTAAAGAGCACAGTAATAGATTATTGGCTAAGATTGTGGAAGTGGTAGCCTAGCAGCAGGTCACCTACATCATCAGGTTGTTCGAGTTCAGTGAGGATCCTGGCCACAGGAACCCCAACTTCCCCAAACTCCACCTGTCCAGGATTCTCGCCTCACAATCTACACGCTTTCAGTCTTCCGCAATGGTCCCTGTGCGAGAAAGCTGGAGCACTGGAACCACATTCCACAAGAGCAAAGGAGGGTAACAACAGTTTATAGATAATAACAATTAACATGCAGCAACATTTTGATACAGGTAACAAAAAGTATAATAAACCTTAAGCCGGAGGGCATTCCTAATAACAATAATTATCATAATCCTCAACCAGAAAATGTTCCCAGTTCTCAAAGAGATTAGAGGTGACTAGACACATGTTTAGATGCCACCCACATAGGTAAATCTTGTCCATCAGGGAGGATGCATGTAAGAGATTGGTCCTGTGAAGGGACTGAAGCAGGAATTTGGGCCAGTCCCTGTCTGGACTAGTATACCATAATTTCACTCCTTTCCCCGTAGGGTTTGCTCATGGGCCTCCACATAGCGCTAGGGCAGGTGCATGCATTCAGCATAATGAAACCACTAAACTCCATGGTAAGAGGCTCCTACTTTCTGGCTGTTCAGGATATATTTCCGTGACCTTTGGCGTCCACTCTGCTCTTATTCCAACAATTGACACGATGCCAGCTTCCAGGCCTTGTCCGCAAAGTGCCAGGAGAGACAGCCATCGTTGGTCCATGTGTTGAATTGTCCAAGGGCACGTCCACTGAATAGAGACTCCGGGGTTCAGTGCAGTTGGTGCTGGCAGCAAAGTTTATTCTGATGGCCGAAGTCGGTTTCACTGATTCTTCCTTGGTTTGTATTAGCAGTTGTAGAGGATGGGCAGCCAGCCATATGGACTCACATGTATACCTAGATCAGGGCTCGCTCTCCGGGTCTCGTACAAATGCAGTAGTAGGTTCGTAAGAGGACGGGCCATTCCGGCAGACCATTGGTATCTGCTTCTGTCCAAATTTTCACAAGACATTGTGCCTCTGTATCATGCCGGCTGCGGTAGGATTGTACGGCTGTCTTGCCAATGGGATTCAGCATTCGCATTTTCGCTGCGGATACAGTTTGACAAAAGAAATTGACAGCAAAACATTCTTTTCGGTGCAAGGGTTTACAACAGGCATGTTCTCCCAGTGGAGGTGGAGCACTAGCTTCTCTGACTACATGCAGAGCACAGGGCCTAGCCCTCTATGCAGCACAGTGCTAGATTATTGCCTAAGTTTGTGGAAGCGGTAGCCTAGCAACAGGCCACTTTCATCATCAGATGGTTTGAGATCAGTGAGGATCCTGGCCATAGGAACGCCAACTTCCCCAAACTCCACCTGTCCAGGATTCTCGCCTTACAATGTACATGCTTTCAATAATCTGCAATGGTCCCTGTGCGAGAAAGGTGGAGCACTGGAACCACATTCCACAATAGCAACAGAGGGTAACAACAGTTTATAGATAATAACAATTAAGATACAGCAACATTTTGACACACGTAACACAAATTATAATAAGCCTTAAACGAGGGGTCGTTGCTAATAACAAAAATTATCATAATTATCAAGCCAGAAAATGTTCCCAGTTCACAAAGAGTTTAGAGGTGATGAGACACATGTTTTAACGCGAACAACATAGGTAAATCTTGTCCATCAGGTAAGATGCATGTGAGAGATTGGTCCTGTGAAAGTTCTGAAGCAGGAGTTCGGTCCAGTCCCTGTCTGATCTAGTATGCCATAAGTTAACTCCTTTCCCCATAGGGATTACTCACGGGTCTCTATATAGTGCTAGGGGAGGTTCATGCATTCTTCATAATGAAAACACTAAACTCCCCGGTAAGATGCCCCTACCTTCTGGCTGTTCAGGATATATTTCCCTGATTTTTGGCGTCCACTCTTCTGTTATTCCAACAATTGACAGGATGCCAGCATCCAAGCCTTGTCTGCAAAGTGCCAGGAGAGACAGCCATCATTGTTCCATGTGTGGAATTGTCCAAGGGCACGTCTACTGAATAGAGACTCTGGCGTTCAGTGCAGTTGGTGATGGCAGCAAGGTTTATTCTGGTGGCCGAAGCTCGGCTTCATTGATTCTTCCTTGGTTTGTATTTGCAGTTGTAGAGGATAGGCAGTCATATGGACTCACATGTATACCTCGATCAGGGCTCCCTCTCAGGGTCTCTCGTAGAAACGCAGTCGTAGGGTCAGAAGTGGACAGGCCATTCTGGCACACCGTTGGTATCTACTTCTGTCCAAATTTTAGCAAGACATTGTGCCTCTGTATCACGCCTGCTGCGGTAGGATTGTATGGCTGTCTTGCCAATGGGTTTCAGCATCGGCAGGTACCCTGTAGAAACAGTTTGTCACAAGAAATTGACAGAAAACATTCTTTTCGGAGCAAGGGTTTACAATAGGGCATGTTCTCCTACCGGAGGTGAAGGAGTAGTGTCTCTGCCTCCATGCAGAGCACTGGGCCTAGCCCTTTATGCAGCACAGTAATAGATTATTGCCTAAGTTTGTGGAAGCGGTAGCCTAGCAACAGGCCACTTACATCATCATGTGGTTTGAGTTCAGTGAGGCTCCTGGCCACAGGAACCCCAACTTCCCCAAACTCCACCCATCAGGCATTCCCGCCTTACAATCTCCACGCTTTCAATCTTCCGCATTGCTCCCTGGGCGAGAAAGCTGGAGCACTGGAACCACATTCCACAACAGCAAGAGTGGTAACAACAAAAAAGAAATAACAACAATTAAGATACAGCAACATTTTGATACATGTAACACAAATTAAAATAATCCTCAAGCCAGAGGCGGTTTCTGATCACAAAAGTTATCATAATCCTCAAGCCAGAGGAAATTCCCAATTCACAAAGAGTTTAAGGCAACAGGACACATGATTTGATGACACCAACATAGGTAAGTCTCGTCCATCAGGTAGGAGGCATGCAAGAGATTGGTCCTGTGACAGGACTGTAGCAGGAATTCCGCCCAGTCCCTGTCAGGTCTAGTATAGCACACTTTTACTCCCTTCTTCCTGTGGGTTACTAAAGTGTCTATGTACCATGGTATGGGACTTGCATGCATTTGCCACAATGAAAACACAAAACTCCCAAGTAAGATGCTCCTACCTTCTTGAGGTTCAGGATATACTACCGTGACATTTAACCTTCCGCTCTGCTGTTCTTCCAAGAATAGACAGGACACCAGCTTCCAGGCCTTTTCCACAGCTTGCCAGGAGAAGCGGCCATCGTTGGTCCTTGTGAAGAAAGCTCCAAGGGCAGGTCCACTCAATGGAGTATCCATGCTTTAGTGCACTTAGTGCTGGCAGCACAATGTTATTCTTGCGGTTGAAACTCATCTTCGGGGATTCTTCCTTGCTTTGTATTTGCAGTTGTACAGGGGAGGCAGCCATATGTGTTCACGTGTCTATGGGGCTGAGGGCTCCCTTTTGGGATCTCCCGTTCAAATGTAGTTGCACGGTCCATAAGTGGAATGAACATCACTGCAGACTCTTGGTATCTGACTTTTTCCAGATTGCAGCACGCCATTGTGCCTCTGCGTCATGCCTCCTGCGGTAGCGTGGTAGGGCTGTATTACCTACATTCTACCGCCACAAGCAAGTTAGCTACGGATTCCATGTGACAAAAGATATACACAACAAAACGTTCTTTGGGGTGAAAGGGTTTCTTACCGGGATAATTCCATCGGGGCGTAGGTCGAGGACTAGGGTCTGTGCTCTGTGCAGAGCACTGGCGGAGCTCTGTAAAGAGCACAGTAATAGATTATTGGCTAAGATTGTGGAAGTGGTAGCCTAGCAGCAGGTCACCTACATCATCAGGTTGTTCGAGTTCAGTGAGGATCCTGGCCACAGGAACCCCAACTTCCCCAAACTCCACCTGTCCAGGATTCTCGCCTCACAATCTACACGCTTTCAGTCTTCCGCAATGGTCCCTGTGCGAGAAAGCTGGAGCACTGGAACCACATTCCACAAGAGCAAAGGAGGGTAACAACAGTTTATAGATAATAACAATTAACATGCAGCAACATTTTGATACAGGTAACAAAAAGTATAATAAACCTTAAGCCGGAGGGCATTCCTAATAACAATAATTATCATAATCCTCAACCAGAAAATGTTCCCAGTTCTCAAAGAGATTAGAGGTGACTAGACACATGTTTAGATGCCACCCACATAGGTAAATCTTGTCCATCAGGGAGGATGCATGTAAGAGATTGGTCCTGTGAAGGGACTGAAGCAGGAATTTGGGCCAGTCCCTGTCTGGACTAGTATACCATAATTTCACTCCTTTCCCCGTAGGGTTTGCTCATGGGCCTCCACATAGCGCTAGGGCAGGTGCATGCATTCAGCATAATGAAACCACTAAACTCCATGGTAAGAGGCTCCTACTTTCTGGCTGTTCAGGATATATTTCCGTGACCTTTGGCGTCCACTCTGCTCTTATTCCAACAATTGACACGATGCCAGCTTCCAGGCCTTGTCCGCAAAGTGCCAGGAGAGACAGCCATCGTTGGTCCATGTGTTGAATTGTCCAAGGGCACGTCCACTGAATAGAGACTCCGGGGTTCAGTGCAGTTGGTGCTGGCAGCAAAGTTTATTCTGATGGCCGAAGTCGGTTTCACTGATTCTTCCTTGGTTTGTATTAGCAGTTGTAGAGGATGGGCAGCCAGCCATATGGACTCACATGTATACCTAGATCAGGGCTCGCTCTCCGGGTCTCGTACAAATGCAGTAGTAGGTTCGTAAGAGGACGGGCCATTCCGGCAGACCATTGGTATCTGCTTCTGTCCAAATTTTCACAAGACATTGTGCCTCTGTATCATGCCGGCTGCGGTAGGATTGTACGGCTGTCTTGCCAATGGGATTCAGCATTCGCATTTTCGCTGCGGATACAGTTTGACAAAAGAAATTGACAGCAAAACATTCTTTTCGGTGCAAGGGTTTACAACAGGCATGTTCTCCCAGTGGAGGTGGAGCACTAGCTTCTCTGACTACATGCAGAGCACAGGGCCTAGCCCTCTATGCAGCACAGTGCTAGATTATTGCCTAAGTTTGTGGAAGCGGTAGCCTAGCAACAGGCCACTTTCATCATCAGATGGTTTGAGATCAGTGAGGATCCTGGCCATAGGAACGCCAACTTCCCCAAACTCCACCTGTCCAGGATTCTCGCCTTACAATGTACATGCTTTCAATAATCTGCAATGGTCCCTGTGCGAGAAAGGTGGAGCACTGGAACCACATTCCACAATAGCAACAGAGGGTAACAACAGTTTATAGATAATAACAATTAAGATACAGCAACATTTTGACACACGTAACACAAATTATAATAAGCCTTAAACGAGGGGTCGTTGCTAATAACAAAAATTATCATAATTATCAAGCCAGAAAATGTTCCCAGTTCACAAAGAGTTTAGAGGTGATGAGACACATGTTTTAACGCGAACAACATAGGTAAATCTTGTCCATCAGGTAAGATGCATGTGAGAGATTGGTCCTGTGAAAGTTCTGAAGCAGGAGTTCGGTCCAGTCCCTGTCTGATCTAGTATGCCATAAGTTAACTCCTTTCCCCATAGGGATTACTCACGGGTCTCTATATAGTGCTAGGGGAGGTTCATGCATTCTTCATAATGAAAACACTAAACTCCCCGGTAAGATGCCCCTACCTTCTGGCTGTTCAGGATATATTTCCCTGATTTTTGGCGTCCACTCTTCTGTTATTCCAACAATTGACAGGATGCCAGCATCCAAGCCTTGTCTGCAAAGTGCCAGGAGAGACAGCCATCATTGTTCCATGTGTGGAATTGTCCAAGGGCACGTCTACTGAATAGAGACTCTGGCGTTCAGTGCAGTTGGTGATGGCAGCAAGGTTTATTCTGGTGGCCGAAGCTCGGCTTCATTGATTCTTCCTTGGTTTGTATTTGCAGTTGTAGAGGATAGGCAGTCATATGGACTCACATGTATACCTCGATCAGGGCTCCCTCTCAGGGTCTCTCGTAGAAACGCAGTCGTAGGGTCAGAAGTGGACAGGCCATTCTGGCACACCGTTGGTATCTACTTCTGTCCAAATTTTAGCAAGACATTGTGCCTCTGTATCACGCCTGCTGCGGTAGGATTGTATGGCTGTCTTGCCAATGGGTTTCAGCATCGGCAGGTACCCTGTAGAAACAGTTTGTCACAAGAAATTGACAGAAAACATTCTTTTCGGAGCAAGGGTTTACAATAGGGCATGTTCTCCTACCGGAGGTGAAGGAGTAGTGTCTCTGCCTCCATGCAGAGCACTGGGCCTAGCCCTTTATGCAGCACAGTAATAGATTATTGCCTAAGTTTGTGGAAGCGGTAGCCTAGCAACAGGCCACTTACATCATCATGTGGTTTGAGTTCAGTGAGGCTCCTGGCCACAGGAACCCCAACTTCCCCAAACTCCACCCATCAGGCATTCCCGCCTTACAATCTCCACGCTTTCAATCTTCCGCATTGCTCCCTGGGCGAGAAAGCTGGAGCACTGGAACCACATTCCACAACAGCAAGAGTGGTAACAACAAAAAAGAAATAACAACAATTAAGATACAGCAACATTTTGATACATGTAACACAAATTAAAATAATCCTCAAGCCAGAGGCGGTTTCTGATCACAAAAGTTATCATAATCCTCAAGCCAGAGGAAATTCCCAATTCACAAAGAGTTTAAGGCAACAGGACACATGATTTGATGACACCAACATAGGTAAGTCTCGTCCATCAGGTAGGAGGCATGCAAGAGATTGGTCCTGTGACAGGACTGTAGCAGGAATTCCGCCCAGTCCCTGTCAGGTCTAGTATAGCACACTTTTACTCCCTTCTTCCTGTGGGTTACTAAAGTGTCTATGTACCATGGTATGGGACTTGCATGCATTTGCCACAATGAAAACACAAAACTCCCAAGTAAGATGCTCCTACCTTCTTGAGGTTCAGGATATACTACCGTGACATTTAACCTTCCGCTCTGCTGTTCTTCCAAGAATAGACAGGACACCAGCTTCCAGGCCTTTTCCACAGCTTGCCAGGAGAAGCGGCCATCGTTGGTCCTTGTGAAGAAAGCTCCAAGGGCAGGTCCACTCAATGGAGTATCCATGCTTTAGTGCACTTAGTGCTGGCAGCACAATGTTATTCTTGCGGTTGAAACTCATCTTCGGGGATTCTTCCTTGCTTTGTATTTGCAGTTGTACAGGGGAGGCAGCCATATGTGTTCACGTGTCTATGGGGCTGAGGGCTCCCTTTTGGGATCTCCCGTTCAAATGTAGTTGCACGGTCCATAAGTGGAATGAACATCACTGCAGACTCTTGGTATCTGACTTTTTCCAGATTGCAGCACGCCATTGTGCCTCTGCGTCATGCCTCCTGCGGTAGCGTGGTAGGGCTGTATTACCTACATTCTACCGCCACAAGCAAGTTAGCTACGGATTCCATGTGACAAAAGATATACACAACAAAACGTTCTTTGGGGTGAAAGGGTTTCTTACCGGGATAATTCCATCGGGGCGTAGGTCGAGGACTAGGGTCTGTGCTCTGTGCAGAGCACTGGCGGAGCTCTGTAAAGAGCACAGTAATAGATTATTGGCTAAGATTGTGGAAGTGGTAGCCTAGCAGCAGGTCACCTACATCATCAGGTTGTTCGAGTTCAGTGAGGATCCTGGCCACAGGAACCCCAACTTCCCCAAACTCCACCTGTCCAGGATTCTCGCCTCACAATCTACACGCTTTCAGTCTTCCGCAATGGTCCCTGTGCGAGAAAGCTGGAGCACTGGAACCACATTCCACAAGAGCAAAGGAGGGTAACAACAGTTTATAGATAATAACAATTAACATGCAGCAACATTTTGATACAGGTAACAAAAAGTATAATAAACCTTAAGCCGGAGGGCATTCCTAATAACAATAATTATCATAATCCTCAACCAGAAAATGTTCCCAGTTCTCAAAGAGATTAGAGGTGACTAGACACATGTTTAGATGCCACCCACATAGGTAAATCTTGTCCATCAGGGAGGATGCATGTAAGAGATTGGTCCTGTGAAGGGACTGAAGCAGGAATTTGGGCCAGTCCCTGTCTGGACTAGTATACCATAATTTCACTCCTTTCCCCGTAGGGTTTGCTCATGGGCCTCCACATAGCGCTAGGGCAGGTGCATGCATTCAGCATAATGAAACCACTAAACTCCATGGTAAGAGGCTCCTACTTTCTGGCTGTTCAGGATATATTTCCGTGACCTTTGGCGTCCACTCTGCTCTTATTCCAACAATTGACACGATGCCAGCTTCCAGGCCTTGTCCGCAAAGTGCCAGGAGAGACAGCCATCGTTGGTCCATGTGTTGAATTGTCCAAGGGCACGTCCACTGAATAGAGACTCCGGGGTTCAGTGCAGTTGGTGCTGGCAGCAAAGTTTATTCTGATGGCCGAAGTCGGTTTCACTGATTCTTCCTTGGTTTGTATTAGCAGTTGTAGAGGATGGGCAGCCAGCCATATGGACTCACATGTATACCTAGATCAGGGCTCGCTCTCCGGGTCTCGTACAAATGCAGTAGTAGGTTCGTAAGAGGACGGGCCATTCCGGCAGACCATTGGTATCTGCTTCTGTCCAAATTTTCACAAGACATTGTGCCTCTGTATCATGCCGGCTGCGGTAGGATTGTACGGCTGTCTTGCCAATGGGATTCAGCATTCGCATTTTCGCTGCGGATACAGTTTGACAAAAGAAATTGACAGCAAAACATTCTTTTCGGTGCAAGGGTTTACAACAGGCATGTTCTCCCAGTGGAGGTGGAGCACTAGCTTCTCTGACTACATGCAGAGCACAGGGCCTAGCCCTCTATGCAGCACAGTGCTAGATTATTGCCTAAGTTTGTGGAAGCGGTAGCCTAGCAACAGGCCACTTTCATCATCAGATGGTTTGAGATCAGTGAGGATCCTGGCCATAGGAACGCCAACTTCCCCAAACTCCACCTGTCCAGGATTCTCGCCTTACAATGTACATGCTTTCAATAATCTGCAATGGTCCCTGTGCGAGAAAGGTGGAGCACTGGAACCACATTCCACAATAGCAACAGAGGGTAACAACAGTTTATAGATAATAACAATTAAGATACAGCAACATTTTGACACACGTAACACAAATTATAATAAGCCTTAAACGAGGGGTCGTTGCTAATAACAAAAATTATCATAATTATCAAGCCAGAAAATGTTCCCAGTTCACAAAGAGTTTAGAGGTGATGAGACACATGTTTTAACGCGAACAACATAGGTAAATCTTGTCCATCAGGTAAGATGCATGTGAGAGATTGGTCCTGTGAAAGTTCTGAAGCAGGAGTTCGGTCCAGTCCCTGTCTGATCTAGTATGCCATAAGTTAACTCCTTTCCCCATAGGGATTACTCACGGGTCTCTATATAGTGCTAGGGGAGGTTCATGCATTCTTCATAATGAAAACACTAAACTCCCCGGTAAGATGCCCCTACCTTCTGGCTGTTCAGGATATATTTCCCTGATTTTTGGCGTCCACTCTTCTGTTATTCCAACAATTGACAGGATGCCAGCATCCAAGCCTTGTCTGCAAAGTGCCAGGAGAGACAGCCATCATTGTTCCATGTGTGGAATTGTCCAAGGGCACGTCTACTGAATAGAGACTCTGGCGTTCAGTGCAGTTGGTGATGGCAGCAAGGTTTATTCTGGTGGCCGAAGCTCGGCTTCATTGATTCTTCCTTGGTTTGTATTTGCAGTTGTAGAGGATAGGCAGTCATATGGACTCACATGTATACCTCGATCAGGGCTCCCTCTCAGGGTCTCTCGTAGAAACGCAGTCGTAGGGTCAGAAGTGGACAGGCCATTCTGGCACACCGTTGGTATCTACTTCTGTCCAAATTTTAGCAAGACATTGTGCCTCTGTATCACGCCTGCTGCGGTAGGATTGTATGGCTGTCTTGCCAATGGGTTTCAGCATCGGCAGGTACCCTGTAGAAACAGTTTGTCACAAGAAATTGACAGAAAACATTCTTTTCGGAGCAAGGGTTTACAATAGGGCATGTTCTCCTACCGGAGGTGAAGGAGTAGTGTCTCTGCCTCCATGCAGAGCACTGGGCCTAGCCCTTTATGCAGCACAGTAATAGATTATTGCCTAAGTTTGTGGAAGCGGTAGCCTAGCAACAGGCCACTTACATCATCATGTGGTTTGAGTTCAGTGAGGCTCCTGGCCACAGGAACCCCAACTTCCCCAAACTCCACCCATCAGGCATTCCCGCCTTACAATCTCCACGCTTTCAATCTTCCGCATTGCTCCCTGGGCGAGAAAGCTGGAGCACTGGAACCACATTCCACAACAGCAAGAGTGGTAACAACAAAAAAGAAATAACAACAATTAAGATACAGCAACATTTTGATACATGTAACACAAATTAAAATAATCCTCAAGCCAGAGGCGGTTTCTGATCACAAAAGTTATCATAATCCTCAAGCCAGAGGAAATTCCCAATTCACAAAGAGTTTAAGGCAACAGGACACATGATTTGATGACACCAACATAGGTAAGTCTCGTCCATCAGGTAGGAGGCATGCAAGAGATTGGTCCTGTGACAGGACTGTAGCAGGAATTCCGCCCAGTCCCTGTCAGGTCTAGTATAGCACACTTTTACTCCCTTCTTCCTGTGGGTTACTAAAGTGTCTATGTACCATGGTATGGGACTTGCATGCATTTGCCACAATGAAAACACAAAACTCCCAAGTAAGATGCTCCTACCTTCTTGAGGTTCAGGATATACTACCGTGACATTTAACCTTCCGCTCTGCTGTTCTTCCAAGAATAGACAGGACACCAGCTTCCAGGCCTTTTCCACAGCTTGCCAGGAGAAGCGGCCATCGTTGGTCCTTGTGAAGAAAGCTCCAAGGGCAGGTCCACTCAATGGAGTATCCATGCTTTAGTGCACTTAGTGCTGGCAGCACAATGTTATTCTTGCGGTTGAAACTCATCTTCGGGGATTCTTCCTTGCTTTGTATTTGCAGTTGTACAGGGGAGGCAGCCATATGTGTTCACGTGTCTATGGGGCTGAGGGCTCCCTTTTGGGATCTCCCGTTCAAATGTAGTTGCACGGTCCATAAGTGGAATGAACATCACTGCAGACTCTTGGTATCTGACTTTTTCCAGATTGCAGCACGCCATTGTGCCTCTGCGTCATGCCTCCTGCGGTAGCGTGGTAGGGCTGTATTACCTACATTCTACCGCCACAAGCAAGTTAGCTACGGATTCCATGTGACAAAAGATATACACAACAAAACGTTCTTTGGGGTGAAAGGGTTTCTTACCGGGATAATTCCATCGGGGCGTAGGTCGAGGACTAGGGTCTGTGCTCTGTGCAGAGCACTGGCGGAGCTCTGTAAAGAGCACAGTAATAGATTATTGGCTAAGATTGTGGAAGTGGTAGCCTAGCAGCAGGTCACCTACATCATCAGGTTGTTCGAGTTCAGTGAGGATCCTGGCCACAGGAACCCCAACTTCCCCAAACTCCACCTGTCCAGGATTCTCGCCTCACAATCTACACGCTTTCAGTCTTCCGCAATGGTCCCTGTGCGAGAAAGCTGGAGCACTGGAACCACATTCCACAAGAGCAAAGGAGGGTAACAACAGTTTATAGATAATAACAATTAACATGCAGCAACATTTTGATACAGGTAACAAAAAGTATAATAAACCTTAAGCCGGAGGGCATTCCTAATAACAATAATTATCATAATCCTCAACCAGAAAATGTTCCCAGTTCTCAAAGAGATTAGAGGTGACTAGACACATGTTTAGATGCCACCCACATAGGTAAATCTTGTCCATCAGGGAGGATGCATGTAAGAGATTGGTCCTGTGAAGGGACTGAAGCAGGAATTTGGGCCAGTCCCTGTCTGGACTAGTATACCATAATTTCACTCCTTTCCCCGTAGGGTTTGCTCATGGGCCTCCACATAGCGCTAGGGCAGGTGCATGCATTCAGCATAATGAAACCACTAAACTCCATGGTAAGAGGCTCCTACTTTCTGGCTGTTCAGGATATATTTCCGTGACCTTTGGCGTCCACTCTGCTCTTATTCCAACAATTGACACGATGCCAGCTTCCAGGCCTTGTCCGCAAAGTGCCAGGAGAGACAGCCATCGTTGGTCCATGTGTTGAATTGTCCAAGGGCACGTCCACTGAATAGAGACTCCGGGGTTCAGTGCAGTTGGTGCTGGCAGCAAAGTTTATTCTGATGGCCGAAGTCGGTTTCACTGATTCTTCCTTGGTTTGTATTAGCAGTTGTAGAGGATGGGCAGCCAGCCATATGGACTCACATGTATACCTAGATCAGGGCTCGCTCTCCGGGTCTCGTACAAATGCAGTAGTAGGTTCGTAAGAGGACGGGCCATTCCGGCAGACCATTGGTATCTGCTTCTGTCCAAATTTTCACAAGACATTGTGCCTCTGTATCATGCCGGCTGCGGTAGGATTGTACGGCTGTCTTGCCAATGGGATTCAGCATTCGCATTTTCGCTGCGGATACAGTTTGACAAAAGAAATTGACAGCAAAACATTCTTTTCGGTGCAAGGGTTTACAACAGGCATGTTCTCCCAGTGGAGGTGGAGCACTAGCTTCTCTGACTACATGCAGAGCACAGGGCCTAGCCCTCTATGCAGCACAGTGCTAGATTATTGCCTAAGTTTGTGGAAGCGGTAGCCTAGCAACAGGCCACTTTCATCATCAGATGGTTTGAGATCAGTGAGGATCCTGGCCATAGGAACGCCAACTTCCCCAAACTCCACCTGTCCAGGATTCTCGCCTTACAATGTACATGCTTTCAATAATCTGCAATGGTCCCTGTGCGAGAAAGGTGGAGCACTGGAACCACATTCCACAATAGCAACAGAGGGTAACAACAGTTTATAGATAATAACAATTAAGATACAGCAACATTTTGACACACGTAACACAAATCATAATAAGCCTTAAACGAGGGGTCGTTGCTAATAACAAAAATTATCATAATTATCAAGCCAGAAAATGTTCCCAGTTCACAAAGAGTTTAGAGGTGATGAGACACATGTTTTAACGCGAACAACATAGGTAAATCTTGTCCATCAGGTAAGATGCATGTGAGAGATTGGTCCTGTGAAAGTTCTGAAGCAGGAGTTCGGTCCAGTCCCTGTCTGATCTAGTATGCCATAAGTTAACTCCTTTCCCCATAGGGATTACTCACGGGTCTCTATATAGTGCTAGGGGAGGTTCATGCATTCTTCATAATGAAAACACTAAACTCCCCGGTAAGATGCCCCTACCTTCTGGCTGTTCAGGATATATTTCCCTGATTTTTGGCGTCCACTCTTCTGTTATTCCAACAATTGACAGGATGCCAGCATCCAAGCCTTGTCTGCAAAGTGCCAGGAGAGACAGCCATCATTGTTCCATGTGTGGAATTGTCCAAGGGCACGTCTACTGAATAGAGACTCTGGCGTTCAGTGCAGTTGGTGATGGCAGCAAGGTTTATTCTGGTGGCCGAAGCTCGGCTTCATTGATTCTTCCTTGGTTTGTATTTGCAGTTGTAGAGGATAGGCAGTCATATGGACTCACATGTATACCTCGATCAGGGCTCCCTCTCAGGGTCTCTCGTAGAAACGCAGTCGTAGGGTCAGAAGTGGACAGGCCATTCTGGCACACCGTTGGTATCTACTTCTGTCCAAATTTTAGCAAGACATTGTGCCTCTGTATCACGCCTGCTGCGGTAGGATTGTATGGCTGTCTTGCCAATGGGTTTCAGCATCGGCAGGTACCCTGTAGAAACAGTTTGTCACAAGAAATTGACAGAAAACATTCTTTTCGGAGCAAGGGTTTACAATAGGGCATGTTCTCCTACCGGAGGTGAAGGAGTAGTGTCTCTGCCTCCATGCAGAGCACTGGGCCTAGCCCTTTATGCAGCACAGTAATAGATTATTGCCTAAGTTTGTGGAAGCGGTAGCCTAGCAACAGGCCACTTACATCATCATGTGGTTTGAGTTCAGTGAGGCTCCTGGCCACAGGAACCCCAACTTCCCCAAACTCCACCCATCAGGCATTCCCGCCTTACAATCTCCACGCTTTCAATCTTCCGCATTGCTCCCTGGGCGAGAAAGCTGGAGCACTGGAACCACATTCCACAACAGCAAGAGTGGTAACAACAAAAAAGAAATAACAACAATTAAGATACAGCAACATTTTGATACATGTAACACAAATTAAAATAATCCTCAAGCCAGAGGCGGTTTCTGATCACAAAAGTTATCATAATCCTCAAGCCAGAGGAAATTCCCAATTCACAAAGAGTTTAAGGCAACAGGACACATGATTTGATGACACCAACATAGGTAAGTCTCGTCCATCAGGTAGGAGGCATGCAAGAGATTGGTCCTGTGACAGGACTGTAGCAGGAATTCCGCCCAGTCCCTGTCAGGTCTAGTATAGCACACTTTTACTCCCTTCTTCCTGTGGGTTACTAAAGTGTCTATGTACCATGGTATGGGACTTGCATGCATTTGCCACAATGAAAACACAAAACTCCCAAGTAAGATGCTCCTACCTTCTTGAGGTTCAGGATATACTACCGTGACATTTAACCTTCCGCTCTGCTGTTCTTCCAAGAATAGACAGGACACCAGCTTCCAGGCCTTTTCCACAGCTTGCCAGGAGAAGCGGCCATCGTTGGTCCTTGTGAAGAAAGCTCCAAGGGCAGGTCCACTCAATGGAGTATCCATGCTTTAGTGCACTTAGTGCTGGCAGCACAATGTTATTCTTGCGGTTGAAACTCATCTTCGGGGATTCTTCCTTGCTTTGTATTTGCAGTTGTACAGGGGAGGCAGCCATATGTGTTCACGTGTCTATGGGGCTGAGGGCTCCCTTTTGGGATCTCCCGTTCAAATGTAGTTGCACGGTCCATAAGTGGAATGAACATCACTGCAGACTCTTGGTATCTGACTTTTTCCAGATTGCAGCACGCCATTGTGCCTCTGCGTCATGCCTCCTGCGGTAGCGTGGTAGGGCTGTATTACCTACATTCTACCGCCACAAGCAAGTTAGCTACGGATTCCATGTGACAAAAGATATACACAACAAAACGTTCTTTGGGGTGAAAGGGTTTCTTACCGGGATAATTCCATCGGGGCGTAGGTCGAGGACTAGGGTCTGTGCTCTGTGCAGAGCACTGGCGGAGCTCTGTAAAGAGCACAGTAATAGATTATTGGCTAAGATTGTGGAAGTGGTAGCCTAGCAGCAGGTCACCTACATCATCAGGTTGTTCGAGTTCAGTGAGGATCCTGGCCACAGGAACCCCAACTTCCCCAAACTCCACCTGTCCAGGATTCTCGCCTCACAATCTACACGCTTTCAGTCTTCCGCAATGGTCCCTGTGCGAGAAAGCTGGAGCACTGGAACCACATTCCACAAGAGCAAAGGAGGGTAACAACAGTTTATAGATAATAACAATTAACATGCAGCAACATTTTGATACAGGTAACAAAAAGTATAATAAACCTTAAGCCGGAGGGCATTCCTAATAACAATAATTATCATAATCCTCAACCAGAAAATGTTCCCAGTTCTCAAAGAGATTAGAGGTGACTAGACACATGTTTAGATGCCACCCACATAGGTAAATCTTGTCCATCAGGGAGGATGCATGTAAGAGATTGGTCCTGTGAAGGGACTGAAGCAGGAATTTGGGCCAGTCCCTGTCTGGACTAGTATACCATAATTTCACTCCTTTCCCCGTAGGGTTTGCTCATGGGCCTCCACATAGCGCTAGGGCAGGTGCATGCATTCAGCATAATGAAACCACTAAACTCCATGGTAAGAGGCTCCTACTTTCTGGCTGTTCAGGATATATTTCCGTGACCTTTGGCGTCCACTCTGCTCTTATTCCAACAATTGACACGATGCCAGCTTCCAGGCCTTGTCCGCAAAGTGCCAGGAGAGACAGCCATCGTTGGTCCATGTGTTGAATTGTCCAAGGGCACGTCCACTGAATAGAGACTCCGGGGTTCAGTGCAGTTGGTGCTGGCAGCAAAGTTTATTCTGATGGCCGAAGTCGGTTTCACTGATTCTTCCTTGGTTTGTATTAGCAGTTGTAGAGGATGGGCAGCCAGCCATATGGACTCACATGTATACCTAGATCAGGGCTCGCTCTCCGGGTCTCGTACAAATGCAGTAGTAGGTTCGTAAGAGGACGGGCCATTCCGGCAGACCATTGGTATCTGCTTCTGTCCAAATTTTCACAAGACATTGTGCCTCTGTATCATGCCGGCTGCGGTAGGATTGTACGGCTGTCTTGCCAATGGGATTCAGCATTCGCATTTTCGCTGCGGATACAGTTTGACAAAAGAAATTGACAGCAAAACATTCTTTTCGGTGCAAGGGTTTACAACAGGCATGTTCTCCCAGTGGAGGTGGAGCACTAGCTTCTCTGACTACATGCAGAGCACAGGGCCTAGCCCTCTATGCAGCACAGTGCTAGATTATTGCCTAAGTTTGTGGAAGCGGTAGCCTAGCAACAGGCCACTTTCATCATCAGATGGTTTGAGATCAGTGAGGATCCTGGCCATAGCAACGCCAACTTCCCCAAACTCCACCTGTCCAGGATTCTCGCCTTACAATGTACATGCTTTCAATAATCTGCAATGGTCCCTGTGCGAGAAAGGTGGAGCACTGGAACCACATTCCACAATAGCAACAGAGGGTAACAACAGTTTATAGATAATAACAATTAAGATACAGCAACATTTTGACACACGTAACACAAATCATAATAAGCCTTAAACGAGGGGTCGTTGCTAATAACAAAAATTATCATAATTATCAAGCCAGAAAATGTTCCCAGTTCACAAAGAGTTTAGAGGTGATGAGACACATGTTTTAACGCGAACAACATAGGTAAATCTTGTCCATCAGGTAAGATGCATGTGAGAGATTGGTCCTGTGAAAGTTCTGAAGCAGGAGTTCGGTCCAGTCCCTGTCTGATCTAGTATGCCATAAGTTAACTCCTTTCCCCATAGGGATTACTCACGGGTCTCTATATAGTGCTAGGGGAGGTTCATGCATTCTTCATAATGAAAACACTAAACTCCCCGGTAAGATGCCCCTACCTTCTGGCTGTTCAGGATATATTTCCCTGATTTTTGGCGTCCACTCTTCTGTTATTCCAACAATTGACAGGATGCCAGCATCCAAGCCTTGTCTGCAAAGTGCCAGGAGAGACAGCCATCATTGTTCCATGTGTGGAATTGTCCAAGGGCACGTCTACTGAATAGAGACTCTGGCGTTCAGTGCAGTTGGTGATGGCAGCAAGGTTTATTCTGGTGGCCGAAGCTCGGCTTCATTGATTCTTCCTTGGTTTGTATTTGCAGTTGTAGAGGATAGGCAGTCATATGGACTCACATGTATACCTCGATCAGGGCTCCCTCTCAGGGTCTCTCGTAGAAACGCAGTCGTAGGGTCAGAAGTGGACAGGCCATTCTGGCACACCGTTGGTATCTACTTCTGTCCAAATTTTAGCAAGACATTGTGCCTCTGTATCACGCCTGCTGCGGTAGGATTGTATGGCTGTCTTGCCAATGGGTTTCAGCATCGGCAGGTACCCTGTAGAAACAGTTTGTCACAAGAAATTGACAGAAAACATTCTTTTCGGAGCAAGGGTTTACAATAGGGCATGTTCTCCTACCGGAGGTGAAGGAGTAGTGTCTCTGCCTCCATGCAGAGCACTGGGCCTAGCCCTTTATGCAGCACAGTAATAGATTATTGCCTAAGTTTGTGGAAGCGGTAGCCTAGCAACAGGCCACTTACATCATCATGTGGTTTGAGTTCAGTGAGGCTCCTGGCCACAGGAACCCCAACTTCCCCAAACTCCACCCATCAGGCATTCCCGCCTTACAATCTCCACGCTTTCAATCTTCCGCATTGCTCCCTGGGCGAGAAAGCTGGAGCACTGGAACCACATTCCACAACAGCAAGAGTGGTAACAACAAAAAAGAAATAACAACAATTAAGATACAGCAACATTTTGATACATGTAACACAAATTAAAATAATCCTCAAGCCAGAGGCGGTTTCTGATCACAAAAGTTATCATAATCCTCAAGCCAGAGGAAATTCCCAATTCACAAAGAGTTTAAGGCAACAGGACACATGATTTGATGACACCAACATAGGTAAGTCTCGTCCATCAGGTAGGAGGCATGCAAGAGATTGGTCCTGTGACAGGACTGTAGCAGGAATTCCGCCCAGTCCCTGTCAGGTCTAGTATAGCACACTTTTACTCCCTTCTTCCTGTGGGTTACTAAAGTGTCTATGTACCATGGTATGGGACTTGCATGCATTTGCCACAATGAAAACACAAAACTCCCAAGTAAGATGCTCCTACCTTCTTGAGGTTCAGGATATACTACCGTGACATTTAACCTTCCGCTCTGCTGTTCTTCCAAGAATAGACAGGACACCAGCTTCCAGGCCTTTTCCACAGCTTGCCAGGAGAAGCGGCCATCGTTGGTCCTTGTGAAGAAAGCTCCAAGGGCAGGTCCACTCAATGGAGTATCCATGCTTTAGTGCACTTAGTGCTGGCAGCACAATGTTATTCTTGCGGTTGAAACTCATCTTCGGGGATTCTTCCTTGCTTTGTATTTGCAGTTGTACAGGGGAGGCAGCCATATGTGTTCACGTGTCTATGGGGCTGAGGGCTCCCTTTTGGGATCTCCCGTTCAAATGTAGTTGCACGGTCCATAAGTGGAATGAACATCACTGCAGACTCTTGGTATCTGACTTTTTCCAGATTGCAGCACGCCATTGTGCCTCTGCGTCATGCCTCCTGCGGTAGCGTGGTAGGGCTGTATTACCTACATTCTACCGCCACAAGCAAGTTAGCTACGGATTCCATGTGACAAAAGATATACACAACAAAACGTTCTTTGGGGTGAAAGGGTTTCTTACCGGGATAATTCCATCGGGGCGTAGGTCGAGGACTAGGGTCTGTGCTCTGTGCAGAGCACTGGCGGAGCTCTGTAAAGAGCACAGTAATAGATTATTGGCTAAGATTGTGGAAGTGGTAGCCTAGCAGCAGGTCACCTACATCATCAGGTTGTTCGAGTTCAGTGAGGATCCTGGCCACAGGAACCCCAACTTCCCCAAACTCCACCTGTCCAGGATTCTCGCCTCACAATCTACACGCTTTCAGTCTTCCGCAATGGTCCCTGTGCGAGAAAGCTGGAGCACTGGAACCACATTCCACAAGAGCAAAGGAGGGTAACAACAGTTTATAGATAATAACAATTAACATGCAGCAACATTTTGATACAGGTAACAAAAAGTATAATAAACCTTAAGCCGGAGGGCATTCCTAATAACAATAATTATCATAATCCTCAACCAGAAAATGTTCCCAGTTCTCAAAGAGATTAGAGGTGACTAGACACATGTTTAGATGCCACCCACATAGGTAAATCTTGTCCATCAGGGAGGATGCATGTAAGAGATTGGTCCTGTGAAGGGACTGAAGCAGGAATTTGGGCCAGTCCCTGTCTGGACTAGTATACCATAATTTCACTCCTTTCCCCGTAGGGTTTGCTCATGGGCCTCCACATAGCGCTAGGGCAGGTGCATGCATTCAGCATAATGAAACCACTAAACTCCATGGTAAGAGGCTCCTACTTTCTGGCTGTTCAGGATATATTTCCGTGACCTTTGGCGTCCACTCTGCTCTTATTCCAACAATTGACACGATGCCAGCTTCCAGGCCTTGTCCGCAAAGTGCCAGGAGAGACAGCCATCGTTGGTCCATGTGTTGAATTGTCCAAGGGCACGTCCACTGAATAGAGACTCCGGGGTTCAGTGCAGTTGGTGCTGGCAGCAAAGTTTATTCTGATGGCCGAAGTCGGTTTCACTGATTCTTCCTTGGTTTGTATTAGCAGTTGTAGAGGATGGGCAGCCAGCCATATGGACTCACATGTATACCTAGATCAGGGCTCGCTCTCCGGGTCTCGTACAAATGCAGTAGTAGGTTCGTAAGAGGACGGGCCATTCCGGCAGACCATTGGTATCTGCTTCTGTCCAAATTTTCACAAGACATTGTGCCTCTGTATCATGCCGGCTGCGGTAGGATTGTACGGCTGTCTTGCCAATGGGATTCAGCATTCGCATTTTCGCTGCGGATACAGTTTGACAAAAGAAATTGACAGCAAAACATTCTTTTCGGTGCAAGGGTTTACAACAGGCATGTTCTCCCAGTGGAGGTGGAGCACTAGCTTCTCTGACTACATGCAGAGCACAGGGCCTAGCCCTCTATGCAGCACAGCGCTAGATTATTGCCTAAGTTTGTGGAAGCGGTAGCCTAGCAACAGGCCACTTTCATCATCAGATGGTTTGAGATCAGTGAGGATCCTGGCCATAGGAACGCCAACTTCCCCAAACTCCACCTGTCCAGGATTCTCGCCTTACAATGTACATGCTTTCAATAATCTGCAATGGTCCCTGTGCGAGAAAGGTGGAGCACTGGAACCACATTCCACAATAGCAACAGAGGGTAACAACAGTTTATAGATAATAACAATTAAGATACAGCAACATTTTGACACACGTAACACAAATCATAATAAGCCTTAAACGAGGGGTCGTTGCTAATAACAAAAATTATCATAATTATCAAGCCAGAAAATGTTCCCAGTTCACAAAGAGTTTAGAGGTGATGAGACACATGTTTTAACGCGAACAACATAGGTAAATCTTGTCCATCAGGTAAGATGCATGTGAGAGATTGGTCCTGTGAAAGTTCTGAAGCAGGAGTTCGGTCCAGTCCCTGTCTGATCTAGTATGCCATAAGTTAACTCCTTTCCCCATAGGGATTACTCACGGGTCTCTATATAGTGCTAGGGGAGGTTCATGCATTCTTCATAATGAAAACACTAAACTCCCCGGTAAGATGCCCCTACCTTCTGGCTGTTCAGGATATATTTCCCTGATTTTTGGCGTCCACTCTTCTGTTATTCCAACAATTGACAGGATGCCAGCATCCAAGCCTTGTCTGCAAAGTGCCAGGAGAGACAGCCATCATTGTTCCATGTGTGGAATTGTCCAAGGGCACGTCTACTGAATAGAGACTCTGGCGTTCAGTGCAGTTGGTGATGGCAGCAAGGTTTATTCTGGTGGCCGAAGCTCGGCTTCATTGATTCTTCCTTGGTTTGTATTTGCAGTTGTAGAGGATAGGCAGTCATATGGACTCACATGTATACCTCGATCAGGGCTCCCTCTCAGGGTCTCTCGTAGAAACGCAGTCGTAGGGTCAGAAGTGGACAGGCCATTCTGGCACACCGTTGGTATCTACTTCTGTCCAAATTTTAGCAAGACATTGTGCCTCTGTATCACGCCTGCTGCGGTAGGATTGTATGGCTGTCTTGCCAATGGGTTTCAGCATCGGCAGGTACCCTGTAGAAACAGTTTGTCACAAGAAATTGACAGAAAACATTCTTTTCGGAGCAAGGGTTTACAATAGGGCATGTTCTCCTACCGGAGGTGAAGGAGTAGTGTCTCTGCCTCCATGCAGAGCACTGGGCCTAGCCCTTTATGCAGCACAGTAATAGATTATTGCCTAAGTTTGTGGAAGCGGTAGCCTAGCAACAGGCCACTTACATCATCATGTGGTTTGAGTTCAGTGAGGCTCCTGGCCACAGGAACCCCAACTTCCCCAAACTCCACCCATCAGGCATTCCCGCCTTACAATCTCCACGCTTTCAATCTTCCGCATTGCTCCCTGGGCGAGAAAGCTGGAGCACTGGAACCACATTCCACAACAGCAAGAGTGGTAACAACAAAAAAGAAATAACAACAATTAAGATACAGCAACATTTTGATACATGTAACACAAATTAAAATAATCCTCAAGCCAGAGGCGGTTTCTGATCACAAAAGTTATCATAATCCTCAAGCCAGAGGAAATTCCCAATTCACAAAGAGTTTAAGGCAACAGGACACATGATTTGATGACACCAACATAGGTAAGTCTCGTCCATCAGGTAGGAGGCATGCAAGAGATTGGTCCTGTGACAGGACTGTAGCAGGAATTCCGCCCAGTCCCTGTCAGGTCTAGTATAGCACACTTTTACTCCCTTCTTCCTGTGGGTTACTAAAGTGTCTATGTACCATGGTATGGGACTTGCATGCATTTGCCACAATGAAAACACAAAACTCCCAAGTAAGATGCTCCTACCTTCTTGAGGTTCAGGATATACTACCGTGACATTTAACCTTCCGCTCTGCTGTTCTTCCAAGAATAGACAGGACACCAGCTTCCAGGCCTTTTCCACAGCTTGCCAGGAGAAGCGGCCATCGTTGGTCCTTGTGAAGAAAGCTCCAAGGGCAGGTCCACTCAATGGAGTATCCATGCTTTAGTGCACTTAGTGCTGGCAGCACAATGTTATTCTTGCGGTTGAAACTCATCTTCGGGGATTCTTCCTTGCTTTGTATTTGCAGTTGTACAGGGGAGGCAGCCATATGTGTTCACGTGTCTATGGGGCTGAGGGCTCCCTTTTGGGATCTCCCGTTCAAATGTAGTTGCACGGTCCATAAGTGGAATGAACATCACTGCAGACTCTTGGTATCTGACTTTTTCCAGATTGCAGCACGCCATTGTGCCTCTGCGTCATGCCTCCTGCGGTAGCGTGGTAGGGCTGTATTACCTACATTCTACCGCCACAAGCAAGTTAGCTACGGATTCCATGTGACAAAAGATATACACAACAAAACGTTCTTTGGGGTGAAAGGGTTTCTTACCGGGATAATTCCATCGGGGCGTAGGTCGAGGACTAGGGTCTGTGCTCTGTGCAGAGCACTGGCGGAGCTCTGTAAAGAGCACAGTAATAGATTATTGGCTAAGATTGTGGAAGTGGTAGCCTAGCAGCAGGTCACCTACATCATCAGGTTGTTCGAGTTCAGTGAGGATCCTGGCCACAGGAACCCCAACTTCCCCAAACTCCACCTGTCCAGGATTCTCGCCTCACAATCTACACGCTTTCAGTCTTCCGCAATGGTCCCTGTGCGAGAAAGCTGGAGCACTGGAACCACATTCCACAAGAGCAAAGGAGGGTAACAACAGTTTATAGATAATAACAATTAACATGCAGCAACATTTTGATACAGGTAACAAAAAGTATAATAAACCTTAAGCCGGAGGGCATTCCTAATAACAATAATTATCATAATCCTCAACCAGAAAATGTTCCCAGTTCTCAAAGAGATTAGAGGTGACTAGACACATGTTTAGATGCCACCCACATAGGTAAATCTTGTCCATCAGGGAGGATGCATGTAAGAGATTGGTCCTGTGAAGGGACTGAAGCAGGAATTTGGGCCAGTCCCTGTCTGGACTAGTATACCATAATTTCACTCCTTTCCCCGTAGGGTTTGCTCATGGGCCTCCACATAGCGCTAGGGCAGGTGCATGCATTCAGCATAATGAAACCACTAAACTCCATGGTAAGAGGCTCCTACTTTCTGGCTGTTCAGGATATATTTCCGTGACCTTTGGCGTCCACTCTGCTCTTATTCCAACAATTGACACGATGCCAGCTTCCAGGCCTTGTCCGCAAAGTGCCAGGAGAGACAGCCATCGTTGGTCCATGTGTTGAATTGTCCAAGGGCACGTCCACTGAATAGAGACTCCGGGGTTCAGTGCAGTTGGTGCTGGCAGCAAAGTTTATTCTGATGGCCGAAGTCGGTTTCACTGATTCTTCCTTGGTTTGTATTAGCAGTTGTAGAGGATGGGCAGCCAGCCATATGGACTCACATGTATACCTAGATCAGGGCTCGCTCTCCGGGTCTCGTACAAATGCAGTAGTAGGTTCGTAAGAGGACGGGCCATTCCGGCAGACCATTGGTATCTGCTTCTGTCCAAATTTTCACAAGACATTGTGCCTCTGTATCATGCCGGCTGCGGTAGGATTGTACGGCTGTCTTGCCAATGGGATTCAGCATTCGCATTTTCGCTGCGGATACAGTTTGACAAAAGAAATTGACAGCAAAACATTCTTTTCGGTGCAAGGGTTTACAACAGGCATGTTCTCCCAGTGGAGGTGGAGCACTAGCTTCTCTGACTACATGCAGAGCACAGGGCCTAGCCCTCTATGCAGCACAGCGCTAGATTATTGCCTAAGTTTGTGGAAGCGGTAGCCTAGCAACAGGCCACTTTCATCATCAGATGGTTTGAGATCAGTGAGGATCCTGGCCATAGGAACGCCAACTTCCCCAAACTCCACCTGTCCAGGATTCTCGCCTTACAATGTACATGCTTTCAATAATCTGCAATGGTCCCTGTGCGAGAAAGGTGGAGCACTGGAACCACATTCCACAATAGCAACAGAGGGTAACAACAGTTTATAGATAATAACAATTAAGATACAGCAACATTTTGACACACGTAACACAAATCATAATAAGCCTTAAACGAGGGGTCGTTGCTAATAACAAAAATTATCATAATTATCAAGCCAGAAAATGTTCCCAGTTCACAAAGAGTTTAGAGGTGATGAGACACATGTTTTAACGCGAACAACATAGGTAAATCTTGTCCATCAGGTAAGATGCATGTGAGAGATTGGTCCTGTGAAAGTTCTGAAGCAGGAGTTCGGTCCAGTCCCTGTCTGATCTAGTATGCCATAAGTTAACTCCTTTCCCCATAGGGATTACTCACGGGTCTCTATATAGTGCTAGGGGAGGTTCATGCATTCTTCATAATGAAAACACTAAACTCCCCGGTAAGATGCCCCTACCTTCTGGCTGTTCAGGATATATTTCCCTGATTTTTGGCGTCCACTCTTCTGTTATTCCAACAATTGACAGGATGCCAGCATCCAAGCCTTGTCTGCAAAGTGCCAGGAGAGACAGCCATCATTGTTCCATGTGTGGAATTGTCCAAGGGCACGTCTACTGAATAGAGACTCTGGCGTTCAGTGCAGTTGGTGATGGCAGCAAGGTTTATTCTGGTGGCCGAAGCTCGGCTTCATTGATTCTTCCTTGGTTTGTATTTGCAGTTGTAGAGGATAGGCAGTCATATGGACTCACATGTATACCTCGATCAGGGCTCCCTCTCAGGGTCTCTCGTAGAAACGCAGTCGTAGGGTCAGAAGTGGACAGGCCATTCTGGCACACCGTTGGTATCTACTTCTGTCCAAATTTTAGCAAGACATTGTGCCTCTGTATCACGCCTGCTGCGGTAGGATTGTATGGCTGTCTTGCCAATGGGTTTCAGCATCGGCAGGTACCCTGTAGAAACAGTTTGTCACAAGAAATTGACAGAAAACATTCTTTTCGGAGCAAGGGTTTACAATAGGGCATGTTCTCCTACCGGAGGTGAAGGAGTAGTGTCTCTGCCTCCATGCAGAGCACTGGGCCTAGCCCTTTATGCAGCACAGTAATAGATTATTGCCTAAGTTTGTGGAAGCGGTAGCCTAGCAACAGGCCACTTACATCATCATGTGGTTTGAGTTCAGTGAGGCTCCTGGCCACAGGAACCCCAACTTCCCCAAACTCCACCCATCAGGCATTCCCGCCTTACAATCTCCACGCTTTCAATCTTCCGCATTGCTCCCTGGGCGAGAAAGCTGGAGCACTGGAACCACATTCCACAACAGCAAGAGTGGTAACAACAAAAAAGAAATAACAACAATTAAGATACAGCAACATTTTGATACATGTAACACAAATTAAAATAATCCTCAAGCCAGAGGCGGTTTCTGATCACAAAAGTTATCATAATCCTCAAGCCAGAGGAAATTCCCAATTCACAAAGAGTTTAAGGCAACAGGACACATGATTTGATGACACCAACATAGGTAAGTCTCGTCCATCAGGTAGGAGGCATGCAAGAGATTGGTCCTGTGACAGGACTGTAGCAGGAATTCCGCCCAGTCCCTGTCAGGTCTAGTATAGCACACTTTTACTCCCTTCTTCCTGTGGGTTACTAAAGTGTCTATGTACCATGGTATGGGACTTGCATGCATTTGCCACAATGAAAACACAAAACTGCCAAGTAAGATGCTCCTACCTTCTTGAGGTTCAGGATATACTACCGTGACATTTAACCTTCCGCTCTGCTGTTCTTCCAAGAATAGACAGGACACCAGCTTCCAGGCCTTTTCCACAGCTTGCCAGGAGAAGCGGCCATCGTTGGTCCTTGTGAAGAAAGCTCCAAGGGCAGGTCCACTCAATGGAGTAGCCATGCTTTAGTGCACTTAGTGCTGGCAGCACAATGTTATTCTTGCGGTTGAAACTCATCTTCGGGGATTCTTCCTTGCTTTGTATTTGCAGTTGTACAGGGGAGGCAGCCATATGTGTTCACGTGTCTATGGGGCTGAGGGCTCCCTTTTGGGATCTCCCGTTCAAATGTAGTTGCACGGTCCATAAGTGGAATGAACATCACTGCAGACTCTTGGTATCTGACTTTTTCCAGATTGCAGCACGCCATTGTGCCTCTGCGTCATGCCTCCTGCGGTAGCGTGGTAGGGCTGTATTACCTACATTCTACCGCCACAAGCAAGTTAGCTACGGATTCCATGTGACAAAAGATATACACAACAAAACGTTCTTTGGGGTGAAAGGGTTTCTTACCGGGATAATTCCATCGGGGCGTAGGTCGAGGACTAGGGTCTGTGCTCTGTGCAGAGCACTGGCGGAGCTCTGTAAAGAGCACAGTAATAGATTATTGGCTAAGATTGTGGAAGTGGTAGCCTAGCAGCAGGTCACCTACATCATCAGGTTGTTCGAGTTCAGTGAGGATCCTGGCCACAGGAACCCCAACTTCCCCAAACTCCACCTGTCCAGGATTCTCGCCTCACAATCTACACGCTTTCAGTCTTCCGCAATGGTCCCTGTGCGAGAAAGCTGGAGCACTGGAACCACATTCCACAAGAGCAAAGGAGGGTAACAACAGTTTATAGATAATAACAATTAACATGCAGCAACATTTTGATACAGGTAACAAAAAGTATAATAAACCTTAAGCCGGAGGGCATTCCTAATAACAATAATTATCATAATCCTCAACCAGAAAATGTTCCCAGTTCTCAAAGAGATTAGAGGTGACTAGACACATGTTTAGATGCCACCCACATAGGTAAATCTTGTCCATCAGGGAGGATGCATGTAAGAGATTGGTCCTGTGAAGGGACTGAAGCAGGAATTTGGGCCAGTCCCTGTCTGGACTAGTATACCATAATTTCACTCCTTTCCCCGTAGGGTTTGCTCATGGGCCTCCACATAGCGCTAGGGCAGGTGCATGCATTCAGCATAATGAAACCACTAAACTCCATGGTAAGAGGCTCCTACTTTCTGGCTGTTCAGGATATATTTCCGTGACCTTTGGCGTCCACTCTGCTCTTATTCCAACAATTGACACGATGCCAGCTTCCAGGCCTTGTCCGCAAAGTGCCAGGAGAGACAGCCATCGTTGGTCCATGTGTTGAATTGTCCAAGGGCACGTCCACTGAATAGAGACTCCGGGGTTCAGTGCAGTTGGTGCTGGCAGCAAAGTTTATTCTGATGGCCGAAGTCGGTTTCACTGATTCTTCCTTGGTTTGTATTAGCAGTTGTAGAGGATGGGCAGCCAGCCATATGGACTCACATGTATACCTAGATCAGGGCTCGCTCTCCGGGTCTCGTACAAATGCAGTAGTAGGTTCGTAAGAGGACGGGCCATTCCGGCAGACCATTGGTATCTGCTTCTGTCCAAATTTTCACAAGACATTGTGCCTCTGTATCATGCCGGCTGCGGTAGGATTGTACGGCTGTCTTGCCAATGGGATTCAGCATTCGCATTTTCGCTGCGGATACAGTTTGACAAAAGAAATTGACAGCAAAACATTCTTTTCGGTGCAAGGGTTTACAACAGGCATGTTCTCCCAGTGGAGGTGGAGCACTAGCTTCTCTGACTACATGCAGAGCACAGGGCCTAGCCCTCTATGCAGCACAGCGCTAGATTATTGCCTAAGTTTGTGGAAGCGGTAGCCTAGCAACAGGCCACTTTCATCATCAGATGGTTTGAGATCAGTGAGGATCCTGGCCATAGGAACGCCAACTTCCCCAAACTCCACCTGTCCAGGATTCTCGCCTTACAATGTACATGCTTTCAATAATCTGCAATGGTCCCTGTGCGAGAAAGGTGGAGCACTGGAACCACATTCCACAATAGCAACAGAGGGTAACAACAGTTTATAGATAATAACAATTAAGATACAGCAACATTTTGACACACGTAACACAAATCATAATAAGCCTTAAACGAGGGGTCGTTGCTAATAACAAAAATTATCATAATTATCAAGCCAGAAAATGTTCCCAGTTCACAAAGAGTTTAGAGGTGATGAGACACATGTTTTAACGCGAACAACATAGGTAAATCTTGTCCATCAGGTAAGATGCATGTGAGAGATTGGTCCTGTGAAAGTTCTGAAGCAGGAGTTCGGTCCAGTCCCTGTCTGATCTAGTATGCCATAAGTTAACTCCTTTCCCCATAGGGATTACTCACGGGTCTCTATATAGTGCTAGGGGAGGTTCATGCATTCTTCATAATGAAAACACTAAACTCCCCGGTAAGATGCCCCTACCTTCTGGCTGTTCAGGATATATTTCCCTGATTTTTGGCGTCCACTCTTCTGTTATTCCAACAATTGACAGGATGCCAGCATCCAAGCCTTGTCTGCAAAGTGCCAGGAGAGACAGCCATCATTGTTCCATGTGTGGAATTGTCCAAGGGCACGTCTACTGAATAGAGACTCTGGCGTTCAGTGCAGTTGGTGATGGCAGCAAGGTTTATTCTGGTGGCCGAAGCTCGGCTTCATTGATTCTTCCTTGGTTTGTATTTGCAGTTGTAGAGGATAGGCAGTCATATGGACTCACATGTATACCTCGATCAGGGCTCCCTCTCAGGGTCTCTCGTAGAAACGCAGTCGTAGGGTCAGAAGTGGACAGGCCATTCTGGCACACCGTTGGTATCTACTTCTGTCCAAATTTTAGCAAGACATTGTGCCTCTGTATCACGCCTGCTGCGGTAGGATTGTATGGCTGTCTTGCCAATGGGTTTCAGCATCGGCAGGTACCCTGTAGAAACAGTTTGTCACAAGAAATTGACAGAAAACATTCTTTTCGGAGCAAGGGTTTACAATAGGGCATGTTCTCCTACCGGAGGTGAAGGAGTAGTGTCTCTGCCTCCATGCAGAGCACTGGGCCTAGCCCTTTATGCAGCACAGTAATAGATTATTGCCTAAGTTTGTGGAAGCGGTAGCCTAGCAACAGGCCACTTACATCATCATGTGGTTTGAGTTCAGTGAGGCTCCTGGCCACAGGAACCCCAACTTCCCCAAACTCCACCCATCAGGCATTCCCGCCTTACAATCTCCACGCTTTCAATCTTCCGCATTGCTCCCTGGGCGAGAAAGCTGGAGCACTGGAACCACATTCCACAACAGCAAGAGTGGTAACAACAAAAAAGAAATAACAACAATTAAGATACAGCAACATTTTGATACATGTAACACAAATTAAAATAATCCTCAAGCCAGAGGCGGTTTCTGATCACAAAAGTTATCATAATCCTCAAGCCAGAGGAAATTCCCAATTCACAAAGAGTTTAAGGCAACAGGACACATGATTTGATGACACCAACATAGGTAAGTCTCGTCCATCAGGTAGGAGGCATGCAAGAGATTGGTCCTGTGACAGGACTGTAGCAGGAATTCCGCCCAGTCCCTGTCAGGTCTAGTATAGCACACTTTTACTCCCTTCTTCCTGTGGGTTACTAAAGTGTCTATGTACCATGGTATGGGACTTGCATGCATTTGCCACAATGAAAACACAAAACTGCCAAGTAAGATGCTCCTACCTTCTTGAGGTTCAGGATATACTACCGTGACATTTAACCTTCCGCTCTGCTGTTCTTCCAAGAATAGACAGGACACCAGCTTCCAGGCCTTTTCCACAGCTTGCCAGGAGAAGCGGCCATCGTTGGTCCTTGTGAAGAAAGCTCCAAGGGCAGGTCCACTCAATGGAGTATCCATGCTTTAGTGCACTTAGTGCTGGCAGCACAATGTTATTCTTGCGGTTGAAACTCATCTTCGGGGATTCTTCCTTGCTTTGTATTTGCAGTTGTACAGGGGAGGCAGCCATATGTGTTCACGTGTCTATGGGGCTGAGGGCTCCCTTTTGGGATCTCCCGTTCAAATGTAGTTGCACGGTCCATAAGTGGAATGAACATCACTGCAGACTCTTGGTATCTGACTTTTTCCAGATTGCAGCACGCCATTGTGCCTCTGCGTCATGCCTCCTGCGGTAGCGTGGTAGGGCTGTATTACCTACATTCTACCGCCACAAGCAAGTTAGCTACGGATTCCATGTGACAAAAGATATACACAACAAAACGTTCTTTGGGGTGAAAGGGTTTCTTACCGGGATAATTCCATCGGGGCGTAGGTCGAGGACTAGGGTCTGTGCTCTGTGCAGAGCACTGGCGGAGCTCTGTAAAGAGCACAGTAATAGATTATTGGCTAAGATTGTGGAAGTGGTAGCCTAGCAGCAGGTCACCTACATCATCAGGTTGTTCGAGTTCAGTGAGGATCCTGGCCACAGGAACCCCAACTTCCCCAAACTCCACCTGTCCAGGATTCTCGCCTCACAATCTACACGCTTTCAGTCTTCCGCAATGGTCCCTGTGCGAGAAAGCTGGAGCACTGGAACCACATTCCACAAGAGCAAAGGAGGGTAACAACAGTTTATAGATAATAACAATTAACATGCAGCAACATTTTGATACAGGTAACAAAAAGTATAATAAACCTTAAGCCGGAGGGCATTCCTAATAACAATAATTATCATAATCCTCAACCAGAAAATGTTCCCAGTTCTCAAAGAGATTAGAGGTGACTAGACACATGTTTAGATGCCACCCACATAGGTAAATCTTGTCCATCAGGGAGGATGCATGTAAGAGATTGGTCCTGTGAAGGGACTGAAGCAGGAATTTGGGCCAGTCCCTGTCTGGACTAGTATACCATAATTTCACTCCTTTCCCCGTAGGGTTTGCTCATGGGCCTCCACATAGCGCTAGGGCAGGTGCATGCATTCAGCATAATGAAACCACTAAACTCCATGGTAAGAGGCTCCTACTTTCTGGCTGTTCAGGATATATTTCCGTGACCTTTGGCGTCCACTCTGCTCTTATTCCAACAAGTGACACGATGCCAGCTTCCAGGCCTTGTCCGCAAAGTGCCAGGAGAGACAGCCATCGTTGGTCCATGTGTTGAATTGTCCAAGGGCACGTCCACTGAATAGAGACTCCGGGGTTCAGTGCAGTTGGTGCTGGCAGCAAAGTTTATTCTGATGGCCGAAGTCGGTTTCACTGATTCTTCCTTGGTTTGTATTAGCAGTTGTAGAGGATGGGCAGCCAGCCATATGGACTCACATGTATACCTAGATCAGGGCTCGCTCTCCGGGTCTCGTACAAATGCAGTAGTAGGTTCGTAAGAGGACGGGCCATTCCGGCAGACCATTGGTATCTGCTTCTGTCCAAATTTTCACAAGACATTGTGCCTCTGTATCATGCCGGCTGCGGTAGGATTGTACGGCTGTCTTGCCAATGGGATTCAGCATTCGCATTTTCGCTGCGGATACAGTTTGACAAAAGAAATTGACAGCAAAACATTCTTTTCGGTGCAAGGGTTTACAACAGGCATGTTCTCCCAGTGGAGGTGGAGCACTAGCTTCTCTGACTACATGCAGAGCACAGGGCCTAGCCCTCTATGCAGCACAGTGCTAGATTATTGCCTAAGTTTGTGGAAGCGGTAGCCTAGCAACAGGCCACTTTCATCATCAGATGGTTTGAGATCAGTGAGGATCCTGGCCATAGGAACGCCAACTTCCCCAAACTCCACCTGTCCAGGATTCTCGCCTTACAATGTACATGCTTTCAATAATCTGCAATGGTCCCTGTGCGAGAAAGGTGGAGCACTGGAACCACATTCCACAATAGCAACAGAGGGTAACAACAGTTTATAGATAATAACAATTAAGATACAGCAACATTTTGACACACGTAACACAAATTATAATAAGCCTTAAACGAGGGGTCGTTGCTAATAACAAAAATTATCATAATTATCAAGCCAGAAAATGTTCCCAGTTCACAAAGAGTTTAGAGGTGATGAGACACATGTTTTAACGCGAACAACATAGGTAAATCTTGTCCATCAGGTAAGATGCATGTGAGAGATTGGTCCTGTGAAAGTTCTGAAGCAGGAGTTCGGTCCAGTCCCTGTCTGATCTAGTATGCCATAAGTTAACTCCTTTCCCCATAGGGATTACTCACGGGTCTCTATATAGTGCTAGGGGAGGTTCATGCATTCTTCATAATGAAAACACTAAACTCCCCGGTAAGATGCCCCTACCTTCTGGCTGTTCAGGATATATTTCCCTGATTTTTGGCGTCCACTCTTCTGTTATTCCAACAATTGACAGGATGCCAGCATCCAAGCCTTGTCTGCAAAGTGCCAGGAGAGACAGCCATCATTGTTCCATGTGTGGAATTGTCCAAGGGCACGTCTACTGAATAGAGACTCTGGCGTTCAGTGCAGTTGGTGATGGCAGCAAGGTTTATTCTGGTGGCCGAAGCTCGGCTTCATTGATTCTTCCTTGGTTTGTATTTGCAGTTGTAGAGGATAGGCAGTCATATGGACTCACATGTATACCTCGATCAGGGCTCCCTCTCAGGGTCTCTCGTAGAAACGCAGTCGTAGGGTCAGAAGTGGACAGGCCATTCTGGCACACCGTTGGTATCTACTTCTGTCCAAATTTTAGCAAGACATTGTGCCTCTGTATCACGCCTGCTGCGGTAGGATTGTATGGCTGTCTTGCCAATGGGTTTCAGCATCGGCAGGTACCCTGTAGAAACAGTTTGTCACAAGAAATTGACAGAAAACATTCTTTTCGGAGCAAGGGTTTACAATAGGGCATGTTCTCCTACCGGAGGTGAAGGAGTAGTGTCTCTGCCTCCATGCAGAGCACTGGGCCTAGCCCTTTATGCAGCACAGTAATAGATTATTGCCTAAGTTTGTGGAAGCGGTAGCCTAGCAACAGGCCACTTACATCATCATGTGGTTTGAGTTCAGTGAGGCTCCTGGCCACAGGAACCCCAACTTCCCCAAACTCCACCCATCAGGCATTCCCGCCTTACAATCTCCACGCTTTCAATCTTCCGCATTGCTCCCTGGGCGAGAAAGCTGGAGCACTGGAACCACATTCCACAACAGCAAGAGTGGTAACAACAAAAAAGAAATAACAACAATTAAGATACAGCAACATTTTGATACATGTAACACAAATTAAAATAATCCTCAAGCCAGAGGCGGTTTCTGATCACAAAAGTTATCATAATCCTCAAGCCAGAGGAAATTCCCAATTCACAAAGAGTTTAAGGCAACAGGACACATGATTTGATGACACCAACATAGGTAAGTCTCGTCCATCAGGTAGGAGGCATGCAAGAGATTGGTCCTGTGACAGGACTGTAGCAGGAATTCCGCCCAGTCCCTGTCAGGTCTAGTATAGCACACTTTTACTCCCTTCTTCCTGTGGGTTACTAAAGTGTCTATGTACCATGGTATGGGACTTGCATGCATTTGCCACAATGAAAACACAAAACTCCCAAGTAAGATGCTCCTACCTTCTTGAGGTTCAGGATATACTACCGTGACATTTAACCTTCCGCTCTGCTGTTCTTCCAAGAATAGACAGGACACCAGCTTCCAGGCCTTTTCCACAGCTTGCCAGGAGAAGCGGCCATCGTTGGTCCTTGTGAAGAAAGCTCCAAGGGCAGGTCCACTCAATGGAGTATCCATGCTTTAGTGCACTTAGTGCTGGCAGCACAATGTTATTCTTGCGGTTGAAACTCATCTTCGGGGATTCTTCCTTGCTTTGTATTTGCAGTTGTACAGGGGAGGCAGCCATATGTGTTCACGTGTCTATGGGGCTGAGGGCTCCCTTTTGGGATCTCCCGTTCAAATGTAGTTGCACGGTCCATAAGTGGAATGAACATCACTGCAGACTCTTGGTATCTGACTTTTTCCAGATTGCAGCACGCCATTGTGCCTCTGCGTCATGCCTCCTGCGGTAGCGTGGTAGGGCTGTATTACCTACATTCTACCGCCACAAGCAAGTTAGCTACGGATTCCATGTGACAAAAGATATACACAACAAAACGTTCTTTGGGGTGAAAGGGTTTCTTACCGGGATAATTCCATCGGGGCGTAGGTCGAGGACTAGGGTCTGTGCTCTGTGCAGAGCACTGGCGGAGCTCTGTAAAGAGCACAGTAATAGATTATTGGCTAAGATTGTGGAAGTGGTAGCCTAGCAGCAGGTCACCTACATCATCAGGTTGTTCGAGTTCAGTGAGGATCCTGGCCACAGGAACCCCAACTTCCCCAAACTCCACCTGTCCAGGATTCTCGCCTCACAATCTACACGCTTTCAGTCTTCCGCAATGGTCCCTGTGCGAGAAAGCTGGAGCACTGGAACCACATTCCACAAGAGCAAAGGAGGGTAACAACAGTTTATAGATAATAACAATTAACATGCAGCAACATTTTGATACAGGTAACAAAAAGTATAATAAACCTTAAGCCGGAGGGCATTCCTAATAACAATAATTATCATAATCCTCAACCAGAAAATGTTCCCAGTTCTCAAAGAGATTAGAGGTGACTAGACACATGTTTAGATGCCACCCACATAGGTAAATCTTGTCCATCAGGGAGGATGCATGTAAGAGATTGGTCCTGTGAAGGGACTGAAGCAGGAATTTGGGCCAGTCCCTGTCTGGACTAGTATACCATAATTTCACTCCTTTCCCCGTAGGGTTTGCTCATGGGCCTCCACATAGCGCTAGGGCAGGTGCATGCATTCAGCATAATGAAACCACTAAACTCCATGGTAAGAGGCTCCTACTTTCTGGCTGTTCAGGATATATTTCCGTGACCTTTGGCGTCCACTCTGCTCTTATTCCAACAAGTGACACGATGCCAGCTTCCAGGCCTTGTCCGCAAAGTGCCAGGAGAGACAGCCATCGTTGGTCCATGTGTTGAATTGTCCAAGGGCACGTCCACTGAATAGAGACTCCGGGGTTCAGTGCAGTTGGTGCTGGCAGCAAAGTTTATTCTGATGGCCGAAGTCGGTTTCACTGATTCTTCCTTGGTTTGTATTAGCAGTTGTAGAGGATGGGCAGCCAGCCATATGGACTCACATGTATACCTAGATCAGGGCTCGCTCTCCGGGTCTCGTACAAATGCAGTAGTAGGTTCGTAAGAGGACGGGCCATTCCGGCAGACCATTGGTATCTGCTTCTGTCCAAATTTTCACAAGACATTGTGCCTCTGTATCATGCCGGCTGCGGTAGGATTGTACGGCTGTCTTGCCAATGGGATTCAGCATTCGCATTTTCGCTGCGGATACAGTTTGACAAAAGAAATTGACAGCAAAACATTCTTTTCGGTGCAAGGGTTTACAACAGGCATGTTCTCCCAGTGGAGGTGGAGCACTAGCTTCTCTGACTACATGCAGAGCACAGGGCCTAGCCCTCTATGCAGCACAGTGCTAGATTATTGCCTAAGTTTGTGGAAGCGGTAGCCTAGCAACAGGCCACTTTCATCATCAGATGGTTTGAGATCAGTGAGGATCCTGGCCATAGGAACGCCAACTTCCCCAAACTCCACCTGTCCAGGATTCTCGCCTTACAATGTACACGCTTTCAATAATCTGCAATGGTCCCTGTGCGAGAAAGGTGGAGCACTGGAACCACATTCCACAATAGCAACAGAGGGTAACAACAGTTTATAGATAATAACAATTAAGATACAGCAACATTTTGACACACGTAACACAAATTATAATAAGCCTTAAACGAGGGGTCGTTGCTAATAACAAAAATTATCATAATTATCAAGCCAGAAAATGTTCCCAGTTCACAAAGAGTTTAGAGGTGATGAGACACATGTTTTAACGCGAACAACATAGGTAAATCTTGTCCATCAGGTAAGATGCATGTGAGAGATTGGTCCTGTGAAAGTTCTGAAGCAGGAGTTCGGTCCAGTCCCTGTCTGATCTAGTATGCCATAAGTTAACTCCTTTCCCCATAGGGATTACTCACGGGTCTCTATATAGTGCTAGGGGAGGTTCATGCATTCTTCATAATGAAAACACTAAACTCCCCGGTAAGATGCCCCTACCTTCTGGCTGTTCAGGATATATTTCCCTGATTTTTGGCGTCCACTCTTCTGTTATTCCAACAATTGACAGGATGCCAGCATCCAAGCCTTGTCTGCAAAGTGCCAGGAGAGACAGCCATCATTGTTCCATGTGTGGAATTGTCCAAGGGCACGTCTACTGAATAGAGACTCTGGCGTTCAGTGCAGTTGGTGATGGCAGCAAGGTTTATTCTGGTGGCCGAAGCTCGGCTTCATTGATTCTTCCTTGGTTTGTATTTGCAGTTGTAGAGGATAGGCAGTCATATGGACTCACATGTATACCTCGATCAGGGCTCCCTCTCAGGGTCTCTCGTAGAAACGCAGTCGTAGGGTCAGAAGTGGACAGGCCATTCTGGCACACCGTTGGTATCTACTTCTGTCCAAATTTTAGCAAGACATTGTGCCTCTGTATCACGCCTGCTGCGGTAGGATTGTATGGCTGTCTTGCCAATGGGTTTCAGCATCGGCAGGTACCCTGTAGAAACAGTTTGTCACAAGAAATTGACAGAAAACATTCTTTTCGGAGCAAGGGTTTACAATAGGGCATGTTCTCCTACCGGAGGTGAAGGAGTAGTGTCTCTGCCTCCATGCAGAGCACTGGGCCTAGCCCTTTATGCAGCACAGTAATAGATTATTGCCTAAGTTTGTGGAAGCGGTAGCCTAGCAACAGGCCACTTACATCATCATGTGGTTTGAGTTCAGTGAGGCTCCTGGCCACAGGAACCCCAACTTCCCCAAACTCCACCCATCAGGCATTCCCGCCTTACAATCTCCACGCTTTCAATCTTCCGCATTGCTCCCTGGGCGAGAAAGCTGGAGCACTGGAACCACATTCCACAACAGCAAGAGTGGTAACAACAAAAAAGAAATAACAACAATTAAGATACAGCAACATTTTGATACATGTAACACAAATTAAAATAATCCTCAAGCCAGAGGCGGTTTCTGATCACAAAAGTTATCATAATCCTCAAGCCAGAGGAAATTCCCAATTCACAAAGAGTTTAAGGCAACAGGACACATGATTTGATGACACCAACATAGGTAAGTCTCGTCCATCAGGTAGGAGGCATGCAAGAGATTGGTCCTGTGACAGGACTGTAGCAGGAATTCCGCCCAGTCCCTGTCAGGTCTAGTATAGCACACTTTTACTCCCTTCTTCCTGTGGGTTACTAAAGTGTCTATGTACCATGGTATGGGACTTGCATGCATTTGCCACAATGAAAACACAAAACTCCCAAGTAAGATGCTCCTACCTTCTTGAGGTTCAGGATATACTACCGTGACATTTAACCTTCCGCTCTGCTGTTCTTCCAAGAATAGACAGGACACCAGCTTCCAGGCCTTTTCCACAGCTTGCCAGGAGAAGCGGCCATCGTTGGTCCTTGTGAAGAAAGCTCCAAGGGCAGGTCCACTCAATGGAGTATCCATGCTTTAGTGCACTTAGTGCTGGCAGCACAATGTTATTCTTGCGGTTGAAACTCATCTTCGGGGATTCTTCCTTGCTTTGTATTTGCAGTTGTACAGGGGAGGCAGCCATATGTGTTCACGTGTCTATGGGGCTGAGGGCTCCCTTTTGGGATCTCCCGTTCAAATGTAGTTGCACGGTCCATAAGTGGAATGAACATCACTGCAGACTCTTGGTATCTGACTTTTTCCAGATTGCAGCACGCCATTGTGCCTCTGCGTCATGCCTCCTGCGGTAGCGTGGTAGGGCTGTATTACCTACATTCTACCGCCACAAGCAAGTTAGCTACGGATTCCATGTGACAAAAGATATACACAACAAAACGTTCTTTGGGGTGAAAGGGTTTCTTACCGGGATAATTCCATCGGGGCGTAGGTCGAGGACTAGGGTCTGTGCTCTGTGCAGAGCACTGGCGGAGCTCTGTAAAGAGCACAGTAATAGATTATTGGCTAAGATTGTGGAAGTGGTAGCCTAGCAGCAGGTCACCTACATCATCAGGTTGTTCGAGTTCAGTGAGGATCCTGGCCACAGGAACCCCAACTTCCCCAAACTCCACCTGTCCAGGATTCTCGCCTCACAATCTACACGCTTTCAGTCTTCCGCAATGGTCCCTGTGCGAGAAAGCTGGAGCACTGGAACCACATTCCACAAGAGCAAAGGAGGGTAACAACAGTTTATAGATAATAACAATTAACATGCAGCAACATTTTGATACAGGTAACAAAAAGTATAATAAACCTTAAGCCGGAGGGCATTCCTAATAACAATAATTATCATAATCCTCAACCAGAAAATGTTCCCAGTTCTCAAAGAGATTAGAGGTGACTAGACACATGTTTAGATGCCACCCACATAGGTAAATCTTGTCCATCAGGGAGGATGCATGTAAGAGATTGGTCCTGTGAAGGGACTGAAGCAGGAATTTGGGCCAGTCCCTGTCTGGACTAGTATACCATAATTTCACTCCTTTCCCCGTAGGGTTTGCTCATGGGCCTCCACATAGCGCTAGGGCAGGTGCATGCATTCAGCATAATGAAACCACTAAACTCCATGGTAAGAGGCTCCTACTTTCTGGCTGTTCAGGATATATTTCCGTGACCTTTGGCGTCCACTCTGCTCTTATTCCAACAAGTGACACGATGCCAGCTTCCAGGCCTTGTCCGCAAAGTGCCAGGAGAGACAGCCATCGTTGGTCCATGTGTTGAATTGTCCAAGGGCACGTCCACTGAATAGAGACTCCGGGGTTCAGTGCAGTTGGTGCTGGCAGCAAAGTTTATTCTGATGGCCGAAGTCGGTTTCACTGATTCTTCCTTGGTTTGTATTAGCAGTTGTAGAGGATGGGCAGCCAGCCATATGGACTCACATGTATACCTAGATCAGGGCTCGCTCTCCGGGTCTCGTACAAATGCAGTAGTAGGTTCGTAAGAGGACGGGCCATTCCGGCAGACCATTGGTATCTGCTTCTGTCCAAATTTTCACAAGACATTGTGCCTCTGTATCATGCCGGCTGCGGTAGGATTGTACGGCTGTCTTGCCAATGGGATTCAGCATTCGCATTTTCGCTGCGGATACAGTTTGACAAAAGAAATTGACAGCAAAACATTCTTTTCGGTGCAAGGGTTTACAACAGGCATGTTCTCCCAGTGGAGGTGGAGCACTAGCTTCTCTGACTACATGCAGAGCACAGGGCCTAGCCCTCTATGCAGCACAGTGCTAGATTATTGCCTAAGTTTGTGGAAGCGGTAGCCTAGCAACAGGCCACTTTCATCATCAGATGGTTTGAGATCAGTGAGGATCCTGGCCATAGGAACGCCAACTTCCCCAAACTCCACCTGTCCAGGATTCTCGCCTTACAATGTACACGCTTTCAATAATCTGCAATGGTCCCTGTGCGAGAAAGGTGGAGCACTGGAACCACATTCCACAATAGCAACAGAGGGTAACAACAGTTTATAGATAATAACAATTAAGATACAGCAACATTTTGACACACGTAACACAAATTATAATAAGCCTTAAACGAGGGGTCGTTGCTAATAACAAAAATTATCATAATTATCAAGCCAGAAAATGTTCCCAGTTCACAAAGAGTTTAGAGGTGATGAGACACATGTTTTAACGCGAACAACATAGGTAAATCTTGTCCATCAGGTAAGATGCATGTGAGAGATTGGTCCTGTGAAAGTTCTGAAGCAGGAGTTCGGTCCAGTCCCTGTCTGATCTAGTATGCCATAAGTTAACTCCTTTCCCCATAGGGATTACTCACGGGTCTCTATATAGTGCTAGGGGAGGTTCATGCATTCTTCATAATGAAAACACTAAACTCCCCGGTAAGATGCCCCTACCTTCTGGCTGTTCAGGATATATTTCCCTGATTTTTGGCGTCCACTCTTCTGTTATTCCAACAATTGACAGGATGCCAGCATCCAAGCCTTGTCTGCAAAGTGCCAGGAGAGACAGCCATCATTGTTCCATGTGTGGAATTGTCCAAGGGCACGTCTACTGAATAGAGACTCTGGCGTTCAGTGCAGTTGGTGATGGCAGCAAGGTTTATTCTGGTGGCCGAAGCTCGGCTTCATTGATTCTTCCTTGGTTTGTATTTGCAGTTGTAGAGGATAGGCAGTCATATGGACTCACATGTATACCTCGATCAGGGCTCCCTCTCAGGGTCTCTCGTAGAAACGCAGTCGTAGGGTCAGAAGTGGACAGGCCATTCTGGCACACCGTTGGTATCTACTTCTGTCCAAATTTTAGCAAGACATTGTGCCTCTGTATCACGCCTGCTGCGGTAGGATTGTATGGCTGTCTTGCCAATGGGTTTCAGCATCGGCAGGTACCCTGTAGAAACAGTTTGTCACAAGAAATTGACAGAAAACATTCTTTTCGGAGCAAGGGTTTACAATAGGGCATGTTCTCCTACCGGAGGTGAAGGAGTAGTGTCTCTGCCTCCATGCAGAGCACTGGGCCTAGCCCTTTATGCAGCACAGTAATAGATTATTGCCTAAGTTTGTGGAAGCGGTAGCCTAGCAACAGGCCACTTACATCATCATGTGGTTTGAGTTCAGTGAGGCTCCTGGCCACAGGAACCCCAACTTCCCCAAACTCCACCCATCAGGCATTCCCGCCTTACAATCTCCACGCTTTCAATCTTCCGCATTGCTCCCTGGGCGAGAAAGCTGGAGCACTGGAACCACATTCCACAACAGCAAGAGTGGTAACAACAAAAAAGAAATAACAACAATTAAGATACAGCAACATTTTGATACATGTAACACAAATTAAAATAATCCTCAAGCCAGAGGCGGTTTCTGATCACAAAAGTTATCATAATCCTCAAGCCAGAGGAAATTCCCAATTCACAAAGAGTTTAAGGCAACAGGACACATGATTTGATGACACCAACATAGGTGAGTCTCGTCCATCAGGTAGGAGGCATGCAAGAGATTGGTCCTGTGACAGGACTGTAGCAGGAATTCCGCCCAGTCCCTGTCAGGTCTAGTATAGCACACTTTTACTCCCTTCTTCCTGTGGGTTACTAAAGTGTCTATGTACCATGGTATGGGACTTGCATGCATTTGCCACAATGAAAACACAAAACTCCCAAGTAAGATGCTCCTACCTTCTTGAGGTTCAGGATATACTACCGTGACATTTAACCTTCCGCTCTGCTGTTCTTCCAAGAATAGACAGGACACCAGCTTCCAGGCCTTTTCCACAGCTTGCCAGGAGAAGCGGCCATCGTTGGTCCTTGTGAAGAAAGCTCCAAGGGCAGGTCCACTCAATGGAGTATCCATGCTTTAGTGCACTTAGTGCTGGCAGCACAATGTTATTCTTGCGGTTGAAACTCATCTTCGGGGATTCTTCCTTGCTTTGTATTTGCAGTTGTACAGGGGAGGCAGCCATATGTGTTCACGTGTCTATGGGGCTGAGGGCTCCCTTTTGGGATCTCCCGTTCAAATGTAGTTGCACGGTCCATAAGTGGAATGAACATCACTGCAGACTCTTGGTATCTGACTTTTTCCAGATTGCAGCACGCCATTGTGCCTCTGCGTCATGCCTCCTGCGGTAGCGTGGTAGGGCTGTATTACCTACATTCTACCGCCACAAGCAAGTTAGCTACGGATTCCATGTGACAAAAGATATACACAACAAAACGTTCTTTGGGGTGAAAGGGTTTCTTACCGGGATAATTCCATCGGGGCGTAGGTCGAGGACTAGGGTCTGTGCTCTGTGCAGAGCACTGGCGGAGCTCTGTAAAGAGCACAGTAATAGATTATTGGCTAAGATTGTGGAAGTGGTAGCCTAGCAGCAGGTCACCTACATCATCAGGTTGTTCGAGTTCAGTGAGGATCCTGGCCACAGGAACCCCAACTTCCCCAAACTCCACCTGTCCAGGATTCTCGCCTCACAATCTACACGCTTTCAGTCTTCCGCAATGGTCCCTGTGCGAGAAAGCTGGAGCACTGGAACCACATTCCACAAGAGCAAAGGAGGGTAACAACAGTTTATAGATAATAACAATTAACATGCAGCAACATTTTGATACAGGTAACAAAAAGTATAATAAACCTTAAGCCGGAGGGCATTCCTAATAACAATAATTATCATAATCCTCAACCAGAAAATGTTCCCAGTTCTCAAAGAGATTAGAGGTGACTAGACACATGTTTAGATGCCACCCACATAGGTAAATCTTGTCCATCAGGGAGGATGCATGTAAGAGATTGGTCCTGTGAAGGGACTGAAGCAGGAATTTGGGCCAGTCCCTGTCTGGACTAGTATACCATAATTTCACTCCTTTCCCCGTAGGGTTTGCTCATGGGCCTCCACATAGCGCTAGGGCAGGTGCATGCATTCAGCATAATGAAACCACTAAACTCCATGGTAAGAGGCTCCTACTTTCTGGCTGTTCAGGATATATTTCCGTGACCTTTGGCGTCCACTCTGCTCTTATTCCAACAAGTGACACGATGCCAGCTTCCAGGCCTTGTCCGCAAAGTGCCAGGAGAGACAGCCATCGTTGGTCCATGTGTTGAATTGTCCAAGGGCACGTCCACTGAATAGAGACTCCGGGGTTCAGTGCAGTTGGTGCTGGCAGCAAAGTTTATTCTGATGGCCGAAGTCGGTTTCACTGATTCTTCCTTGGTTTGTATTAGCAGTTGTAGAGGATGGGCAGCCAGCCATATGGACTCACATGTATACCTAGATCAGGGCTCGCTCTCCGGGTCTCGTACAAATGCAGTAGTAGGTTCGTAAGAGGACGGGCCATTCCGGCAGACCATTGGTATCTGCTTCTGTCCAAATTTTCACAAGACATTGTGCCTCTGTATCATGCCGGCTGCGGTAGGATTGTACGGCTGTCTTGCCAATGGGATTCAGCATTCGCATTTTCGCTGCGGATACAGTTTGACAAAAGAAATTGACAGCAAAACATTCTTTTCGGTGCAAGGGTTTACAACAGGCATGTTCTCCCAGTGGAGGTGGAGCACTAGCTTCTCTGACTACATGCAGAGCACAGGGCCTAGCCCTCTATGCAGCACAGTGCTAGATTATTGCCTAAGTTTGTGGAAGCGGTAGCCTAGCAACAGGCCACTTTCATCATCAGATGGTTTGAGATCAGTGAGGATCCTGGCCATAGGAACGCCAACTTCCCCAAACTCCACCTGTCCAGGATTCTCGCCTTACAATGTACACGCTTTCAATAATCTGCAATGGTCCCTGTGCGAGAAAGGTGGAGCACTGGAACCACATTCCACAATAGCAACAGAGGGTAACAACAGTTTATAGATAATAACAATTAAGATACAGCAACATTTTGACACACGTAACACAAATTATAATAAGCCTTAAACGAGGGGTCGTTGCTAATAACAAAAATTATCATAATTATCAAGCCAGAAAATGTTCCCAGTTCACAAAGAGTTTAGAGGTGATGAGACACATGTTTTAACGCGAACAACATAGGTAAATCTTGTCCATCAGGTAAGATGCATGTGAGAGATTGGTCCTGTGAAAGTTCTGAAGCAGGAGTTCGGTCCAGTCCCTGTCTGATCTAGTATGCCATAAGTTAACTCCTTTCCCCATAGGGATTACTCACGGGTCTCTATATAGTGCTAGGGGAGGTTCATGCATTCTTCATAATGAAAACACTAAACTCCCCGGTAAGATGCCCCTACCTTCTGGCTGTTCAGGATATATTTCCCTGATTTTTGGCGTCCACTCTTCTGTTATTCCAACAATTGACAGGATGCCAGCATCCAAGCCTTGTCTGCAAAGTGCCAGGAGAGACAGCCATCATTGTTCCATGTGTGGAATTGTCCAAGGGCACGTCTACTGAATAGAGACTCTGGCGTTCAGTGCAGTTGGTGATGGCAGCAAGGTTTATTCTGGTGGCCGAAGCTCGGCTTCATTGATTCTTCCTTGGTTTGTATTTGCAGTTGTAGAGGATAGGCAGTCATATGGACTCACATGTATACCTCGATCAGGGCTCCCTCTCAGGGTCTCTCGTAGAAACGCAGTCGTAGGGTCAGAAGTGGACAGGCCATTCTGGCACACCGTTGGTATCTACTTCTGTCCAAATTTTAGCAAGACATTGTGCCTCTGTATCACGCCTGCTGCGGTAGGATTGTATGGCTGTCTTGCCAATGGGTTTCAGCATCGGCAGGTACCCTGTAGAAACAGTTTGTCACAAGAAATTGACAGAAAACATTCTTTTCGGAGCAAGGGTTTACAATAGGGCATGTTCTCCTACCGGAGGTGAAGGAGTAGTGTCTCTGCCTCCATGCAGAGCACTGGGCCTAGCCCTTTATGCAGCACAGTAATAGATTATTGCCTAAGTTTGTGGAAGCGGTAGCCTAGCAACAGGCCACTTACATCATCATGTGGTTTGAGTTCAGTGAGGCTCCTGGCCACAGGAACCCCAACTTCCCCAAACTCCACCCATCAGGCATTCCCGCCTTACAATCTCCACGCTTTCAATCTTCCGCATTGCTCCCTGGGCGAGAAAGCTGGAGCACTGGAACCACATTCCACAACAGCAAGAGTGGTAACAACAAAAAAGAAATAACAACAATTAAGATACAGCAACATTTTGATACATGTAACACAAATTAAAATAATCCTCAAGCCAGAGGCGGTTTCTGATCACAAAAGTTATCATAATCCTCAAGCCAGAGGAAATTCCCAATTCACAAAGAGTTTAAGGCAACAGGACACATGATTTGATGACACCAACATAGGTGAGTCTCGTCCATCAGGTAGGAGGCATGCAAGAGATTGGTCCTGTGACAGGACTGTAGCAGGAATTCCGCCCAGTCCCTGTCAGGTCTAGTATAGCACACTTTTACTCCCTTCTTCCTGTGGGTTACTAAAGTGTCTGTGTACCATGGTATGGGACTTGCATGCATTTGCCACAGTGAAAACACAAAACTCCCAAGTAAGATGCTCCTACCTTCTTGAGGTTCAGGATATACTACCGTGACATTTAACCTTCCGCTCTGCTGTTCTTCCAAGAATAGACAGGACACCAGCTTCCAGGCCTTTTCCACAGCTTGCCAGGAGAAGCGGCCATCGTTGGTCCTTGTGAAGAAAGCTCCAAGGGCAGGTCCACTCAATGGAGTATCCATGCTTTAGTGCACTTAGTGCTGGCAGCACAATGTTATTCTTGCGGTTGAAACTCATCTTCGGGGATTCTTCCTTGCTTTGTATTTGCAGTTGTACAGGGGAGGCAGCCATATGTGTTCACGTGTCTATGGGGCTGAGGGCTCCCTTTTGGGATCTCCCGTTCAAATGTAGTTGCACGGTCCATAAGTGGAATGAACATCACTGCAGACTCTTGGTATCTGACTTTTTCCAGATTGCAGCACGCCATTGTGCCTCTGCGTCATGCCTCCTGCGGTAGCGTGGTAGGGCTGTATTACCTACATTCTACCGCCACAAGCAAGTTAGCTACGGATTCCATGTGACAAAAGATATACACAACAAAACGTTCTTTGGGGTGAAAGGGTTTCTTACCGGGATAATTCCATCGGGGCGTAGGTCGAGGACTAGGGTCTGTGCTCTGTGCAGAGCACTGGCGGAGCTCTGTAAAGAGCACAGTAATAGATTATTGGCTAAGATTGTGGAAGTGGTAGCCTAGCAGCAGGTCACCTACATCATCAGGTTGTTCGAGTTCAGTGAGGATCCTGGCCACAGGAACCCCAACTTCCCCAAACTCCACCTGTCCAGGATTCTCGCCTCACAATCTACACGCTTTCAGTCTTCCGCAATGGTCCCTGTGCGAGAAAGCTGGAGCACTGGAACCACATTCCACAAGAGCAAAGGAGGGTAACAACAGTTTATAGATAATAACAATTAACATGCAGCAACATTTTGATACAGGTAACAAAAAGTATAATAAACCTTAAGCCGGAGGGCATTCCTAATAACAATAATTATCATAATCCTCAACCAGAAAATGTTCCCAGTTCTCAAAGAGATTAGAGGTGACTAGACACATGTTTAGATGCCACCCACATAGGTAAATCTTGTCCATCAGGGAGGATGCATGTAAGAGATTGGTCCTGTGAAGGGACTGAAGCAGGAATTTGGGCCAGTCCCTGTCTGGACTAGTATACCATAATTTCACTCCTTTCCCCGTAGGGTTTGCTCATGGGCCTCCACATAGCGCTAGGGCAGGTGCATGCATTCAGCATAATGAAACCACTAAACTCCATGGTAAGAGGCTCCTACTTTCTGGCTGTTCAGGATATATTTCCGTGACCTTTGGCGTCCACTCTGCTCTTATTCCAACAATTGACACGATGCCAGCTTCCAGGCCTTGTCCGCAAAGTGCCAGGAGAGACAGCCATCGTTGGTCCATGTGTTGAATTGTCCAAGGGCACGTCCACTGAATAGAGACTCCGGGGTTCAGTGCAGTTGGTGCTGGCAGCAAAGTTTATTCTGATGGCCGAAGTCGGTTTCACTGATTCTTCCTTGGTTTGTATTAGCAGTTGTAGAGGATGGGCAGCCAGCCATATGGACTCACATGTATACCTAGATCAGGGCTCGCTCTCCGGGTCTCGTACAAATGCAGTAGTAGGTTCGTAAGAGGACGGGCCATTCCGGCAGACCATTGGTATCTGCTTCTGTCCAAATTTTCACAAGACATTGTGCCTCTGTATCATGCCGGCTGCGGTAGGATTGTACGGCTGTCTTGCCAATGGGATTCAGCATTCGCATTTTCGCTGCGGATACAGTTTGACAAAAGAAATTGACAGCAAAACATTCTTTTCGGTGCAAGGGTTTACAACAGGCATGTTCTCCCAGTGGAGGTGGAGCACTAGCTTCTCTGACTACATGCAGAGCACAGGGCCTAGCCCTCTATGCAGCACAGTGCTAGATTATTGCCTAAGTTTGTGGAAGCGGTAGCCTAGCAACAGGCCACTTTCATCATCAGATGGTTTGAGATCAGTGAGGATCCTGGCCATAGGAACGCCAACTTCCCCAAACTCCACCTGTCCAGGATTCTCGCCTTACAATGTACATGCTTTCAATAATCTGCAATGGTCCCTGTGCGAGAAAGGTGGAGCACTGGAACCACATTCCACAATAGCAACAGAGGGTAACAACAGTTTATAGATAATAACAATTAAGATACAGCAACATTTTGACACACGTAACACAAATTATAATAAGCCTTAAACGAGGGGTCGTTGCTAATAACAAAAATTATCATAATTATCAAGCCAGAAAATGTTCCCAGTTCACAAAGAGTTTAGAGGTGATGAGACACATGTTTTAACGCGAACAACATAGGTAAATCTTGTCCATCAGGTAAGATGCATGTGAGAGATTGGTCCTGTGAAAGTTCTGAAGCAGGAGTTCGGTCCAGTCCCTGTCTGATCTAGTATGCCATAAGTTAACTCCTTTCCCCATAGGGATTACTCACGGGTCTCTATATAGTGCTAGGGGAGGTTCATGCATTCTTCATAATGAAAACACTAAACTCCCCGGTAAGATGCCCCTACCTTCTGGCTGTTCAGGATATATTTCCCTGATTTTTGGCGTCCACTCTTCTGTTATTCCAACAATTGACAGGATGCCAGCATCCAAGCCTTGTCTGCAAAGTGCCAGGAGAGACAGCCATCATTGTTCCATGTGTGGAATTGTCCAAGGGCACGTCTACTGAATAGAGACTCTGGCGTTCAGTGCAGTTGGTGATGGCAGCAAGGTTTATTCTGGTGGCCGAAGCTCGGCTTCATTGATTCTTCCTTGGTTTGTATTTGCAGTTGTAGAGGATAGGCAGTCATATGGACTCACATGTATACCTCGATCAGGGCTCCCTCTCAGGGTCTCTCGTAGAAACGCAGTCGTAGGGTCAGAAGTGGACAGGCCATTCTGGCACACCGTTGGTATCTACTTCTGTCCAAATTTTAGCAAGACATTGTGCCTCTGTATCACGCCTGCTGCGGTAGGATTGTATGGCTGTCTTGCCAATGGGTTTCAGCATCGGCAGGTACCCTGTAGAAACAGTTTGTCACAAGAAATTGACAGAAAACATTCTTTTCGGAGCAAGGGTTTACAATAGGGCATGTTCTCCTACCGGAGGTGAAGGAGTAGTGTCTCTGCCTCCATGCAGAGCACTGGGCCTAGCCCTTTATGCAGCACAGTAATAGATTATTGCCTAAGTTTGTGGAAGCGGTAGCCTAGCAACAGGCCACTTACATCATCATGTGGTTTGAGTTCAGTGAGGCTCCTGGCCACAGGAACCCCAACTTCCCCAAACTCCACCCATCAGGCATTCCCGCCTTACAATCTCCACGCTTTCAATCTTCCGCATTGCTCCCTGGGCGAGAAAGCTGGAGCACTGGAACCACATTCCACAACAGCAAGAGTGGTAACAACAAAAAAGAAATAACAACAATTAAGATACAGCAACATTTTGATACATGTAACACAAATTAAAATAATCCTCAAGCCAGAGGCGGTTTCTGATCACAAAAGTTATCATAATCCTCAAGCCAGAGGAAATTCCCAATTCACAAAGAGTTTAAGGCAACAGGACACATGATTTGATGACACCAACATAGGTGAGTCTCGTCCATCAGGTAGGAGGCATGCAAGAGATTGGTCCTGTGACAGGACTGTAGCAGGAATTCCGCCCAGTCCCTGTCAGGTCTAGTATAGCACACTTTTACTCCCTTCTTCCTGTGGGTTACTAAAGTGTCTGTGTACCATGGTATGGGACTTGCATGCATTTGCCACAGTGAAAACACAAAACTCCCAAGTAAGATGCTCCTACCTTCTTGAGGTTCAGGATATACTACCGTGACATTTAACCTTCCGCTCTGCTGTTCTTCCAAGAATAGACAGGACACCAGCTTCCAGGCCTTTTCCACAGCTTGCCAGGAGAAGCGGCCATCGTTGGTCCTTGTGAAGAAAGCTCCAAGGGCAGGTCCACTCAATGGAGTATCCATGCTTTAGTGCACTTAGTGCTGGCAGCACAATGTTATTCTTGCGGTTGAAACTCATCTTCGGGGATTCTTCCTTGCTTTGTATTTGCAGTTGTACAGGGGAGGCAGCCATATGTGTTCACGTGTCTATGGGGCTGAGGGCTCCCTTTTGGGATCTCCCGTTCAAATGTAGTTGCACGGTCCATAAGTGGAATGAACATCACTGCAGACTCTTGGTATCTGACTTTTTCCAGATTGCAGCACGCCATTGTGCCTCTGCGTCATGCCTCCTGCGGTAGCGTGGTAGGGCTGTATTACCTACATTCTACCGCCACAAGCAAGTTAGCTACGGATTCCATGTGACAAAAGATATACACAACAAAACGTTCTTTGGGGTGAAAGGGTTTCTTACCGGGATAATTCCATCGGGGCGTAGGTCGAGGACTAGGGTCTGTGCTCTGTGCAGAGCACTGGCGGAGCTCTGTAAAGAGCACAGTAATAGATTATTGGCTAAGATTGTGGAAGTGGTAGCCTAGCAGCAGGTCACCTACGTCATCAGGTTGTTCGAGTTCAGTGAGGATCCTGGCCACAGGAACCCCAACTTCCCCAAACTCCACCTGTCCAGGATTCTCGCCTCACAATCTACACGCTTTCAGTCTTCCGCAATGGTCCCTGTGCGAGAAAGCTGGAGCACTGGAACCACATTCCACAAGAGCAAAGGAGGGTAACAACAGTTTATAGATAATAACAATTAACATGCAGCAACATTTTGATACAGGTAACAAAAAGTATAATAAACCTTAAGCCGGAGGGCATTCCTAATAACAATAATTATCATAATCCTCAACCAGAAAATGTTCCCAGTTCTCAAAGAGATTAGAGGTGACTAGACACATGTTTAGATGCCACCCACATAGGTAAATCTTGTCCATCAGGGAGGATGCATGTAAGAGATTGGTCCTGTGAAGGGACTGAAGCAGGAATTTGGGCCAGTCCCTGTCTGGACTAGTATACCATAATTTCACTCCTTTCCCCGTAGGGTTTGCTCATGGGCCTCCACATAGCGCTAGGGCAGGTGCATGCATTCAGCATAATGAAACCACTAAACTCCATGGTAAGAGGCTCCTACTTTCTGGCTGTTCAGGATATATTTCCGTGACCTTTGGCGTCCACTCTGCTCTTATTCCAACAATTGACACGATGCCAGCTTCCAGGCCTTGTCCGCAAAGTGCCAGGAGAGACAGCCATCGTTGGTCCATGTGTTGAATTGTCCAAGGGCACGTCCACTGAATAGAGACTCCGGGGTTCAGTGCAGTTGGTGCTGGCAGCAAAGTTTATTCTGATGGCCGAAGTCGGTTTCACTGATTCTTCCTTGGTTTGTATTAGCAGTTGTAGAGGATGGGCAGCCAGCCATATGGACTCACATGTATACCTAGATCAGGGCTCGCTCTCCGGGTCTCGTACAAATGCAGTAGTAGGTTCGTAAGAGGACGGGCCATTCCGGCAGACCATTGGTATCTGCTTCTGTCCAAATTTTCACAAGACATTGTGCCTCTGTATCATGCCGGCTGCGGTAGGATTGTACGGCTGTCTTGCCAATGGGATTCAGCATTCGCATTTTCGCTGCGGATACAGTTTGACAAAAGAAATTGACAGCAAAACATTCTTTTCGGTGCAAGGGTTTACAACAGGCATGTTCTCCCAGTGGAGGTGGAGCACTAGCTTCTCTGACTACATGCAGAGCACAGGGCCTAGCCCTCTATGCAGCACAGTGCTAGATTATTGCCTAAGTTTGTGGAAGCGGTAGCCTAGCAACAGGCCACTTTCATCATCAGATGGTTTGAGATCAGTGAGGATCCTGGCCATAGGAACGCCAACTTCCCCAAACTCCACCTGTCCAGGATTCTCGCCTTACAATGTACATGCTTTCAATAATCTGCAATGGTCCCTGTGCGAGAAAGGTGGAGCACTGGAACCACATTCCACAATAGCAACAGAGGGTAACAACAGTTTATAGATAATAACAATTAAGATACAGCAACATTTTGACACACGTAACACAAATTATAATAAGCCTTAAACGAGGGGTCGTTGCTAATAACAAAAATTATCATAATTATCAAGCCAGAAAATGTTCCCAGTTCACAAAGAGTTTAGAGGTGATGAGACACATGTTTTAACGCGAACAACATAGGTAAATCTTGTCCATCAGGTAAGATGCATGTGAGAGATTGGTCCTGTGAAAGTTCTGAAGCAGGAGTTCGGTCCAGTCCCTGTCTGATCTAGTATGCCATAAGTTAACTCCTTTCCCCATAGGGATTACTCACGGGTCTCTATATAGTGCTAGGGGAGGTTCATGCATTCTTCATAATGAAAACACTAAACTCCCCGGTAAGATGCCCCTACCTTCTGGCTGTTCAGGATATATTTCCCTGATTTTTGGCGTCCACTCTTCTGTTATTCCAACAATTGACAGGATGCCAGCATCCAAGCCTTGTCTGCAAAGTGCCAGGAGAGACAGCCATCATTGTTCCATGTGTGGAATTGTCCAAGGGCACGTCTACTGAATAGAGACTCTGGCGTTCAGTGCAGTTGGTGATGGCAGCAAGGTTTATTCTGGTGGCCGAAGCTCGGCTTCATTGATTCTTCCTTGGTTTGTATTTGCAGTTGTAGAGGATAGGCAGTCATATGGACTCACATGTATACCTCGATCAGGGCTCCCTCTCAGGGTCTCTCGTAGAAACGCAGTCGTAGGGTCAGAAGTGGACAGGCCATTCTGGCACACCGTTGGTATCTACTTCTGTCCAAATTTTAGCAAGACATTGTGCCTCTGTATCACGCCTGCTGCGGTAGGATTGTATGGCTGTCTTGCCAATGGGTTTCAGCATCGGCAGGTACCCTGTAGAAACAGTTTGTCACAAGAAATTGACAGAAAACATTCTTTTCGGAGCAAGGGTTTACAATAGGGCATGTTCTCCTACCGGAGGTGAAGGAGTAGTGTCTCTGCCTCCATGCAGAGCACTGGGCCTAGCCCTTTATGCAGCACAGTAATAGATTATTGCCTAAGTTTGTGGAAGCGGTAGCCTAGCAACAGGCCACTTACATCATCATGTGGTTTGAGTTCAGTGAGGCTCCTGGCCACAGGAACCCCAACTTCCCCAAACTCCACCCATCAGGCATTCCCGCCTTACAATCTCCACGCTTTCAATCTTCCGCATTGCTCCCTGGGCGAGAAAGCTGGAGCACTGGAACCACATTCCACAACAGCAAGAGTGGTAACAACAAAAAAGAAATAACAACAATTAAGATACAGCAACATTTTGATACATGTAACACAAATTAAAATAATCCTCAAGCCAGAGGCGGTTTCTGATCACAAAAGTTATCATAATCCTCAAGCCAGAGGAAATTCCCAATTCACAAAGAGTTTAAGGCAACAGGACACATGATTTGATGACACCAACATAGGTGAGTCTCGTCCATCAGGTAGGAGGCATGCAAGAGATTGGTCCTGTGACAGGACTGTAGCAGGAATTCCGCCCAGTCCCTGTCAGGTCTAGTATAGCACACTTTTACTCCCTTCTTCCTGTGGGTTACTAAAGTGTCTATGTACCATGGTATGGGACTTGCATGCATTTGCCACAATGAAAACACAAAACTCCCAAGTAAGATGCTCCTACCTTCTTGAGGTTCAGGATATACTACCGTGACATTTAACCTTCCGCTCTGCTGTTCTTCCAAGAATAGACAGGACACCAGCTTCCAGGCCTTTTCCACAGCTTGCCAGGAGAAGCGGCCATCGTTGGTCCTTGTGAAGAAAGCTCCAAGGGCAGGTCCACTCAATGGAGTATCCATGCTTTAGTGCACTTAGTGCTGGCAGCACAATGTTATTCTTGCGGTTGAAACTCATCTTCGGGGATTCTTCCTTGCTTTGTATTTGCAGTTGTACAGGGGAGGCAGCCATATGTGTTCACGTGTCTATGGGGCTGAGGGCTCCCTTTTGGGATCTCCCGTTCAAATGTAGTTGCACGGTCCATAAGTGGAATGAACATCACTGCAGACTCTTGGTATCTGACTTTTTCCAGATTGCAGCACGCCATTGTGCCTCTGCGTCATGCCTCCTGCGGTAGCGTGGTAGGGCTGTATTACCTACATTCTACCGCCACAAGCAAGTTAGCTACGGATTCCATGTGACAAAAGATATACACAACAAAACGTTCTTTGGGGTGAAAGGGTTTCTTACCGGGATAATTCCATCGGGGCGTAGGTCGAGGACTAGGGTCTGTGCTCTGTGCAGAGCACTGGCGGAGCTCTGTAAAGAGCACAGTAATAGATTATTGGCTAAGATTGTGGAAGTGGTAGCCTAGCAGCAGGTCACCTACATCATCAGGTTGTTCGAGTTCAGTGAGGATCCTGGCCACAGGAACCCCAACTTCCCCAAACTCCACCTGTCCAGGATTCTCGCCTCACAATCTACACGCTTTCAGTCTTCCGCAATGGTCCCTGTGCGAGAAAGCTGGAGCACTGGAACCACATTCCACAAGAGCAAAGGAGGGTAACAACAGTTTATAGATAATAACAATTAACATGCAGCAACATTTTGATACAGGTAACAAAAAGTATAATAAACCTTAAGCCGGAGGGCATTCCTAATAACAATAATTATCATAATCCTCAACCAGAAAATGTTCCCAGTTCTCAAAGAGATTAGAGGTGACTAGACACATGTTTAGATGCCACCCACATAGGTAAATCTTGTCCATCAGGGAGGATGCATGTAAGAGATTGGTCCTGTGAAGGGACTGAAGCAGGAATTTGGGCCAGTCCCTGTCTGGACTAGTATACCATAATTTCACTCCTTTCCCCGTAGGGTTTGCTCATGGGCCTCCACATAGCGCTAGGGCAGGTGCATGCATTCAGCATAATGAAACCACTAAACTCCATGGTAAGAGGCTCCTACTTTCTGGCTGTTCAGGATATATTTCCGTGACCTTTGGCGTCCACTCTGCTCTTATTCCAACAAGTGACACGATGCCAGCTTCCAGGCCTTGTCCGCAAAGTGCCAGGAGAGACAGCCATCGTTGGTCCATGTGTTGAATTGTCCAAGGGCACGTCCACTGAATAGAGACTCCGGGGTTCAGTGCAGTTGGTGCTGGCAGCAAAGTTTATTCTGATGGCCGAAGTCGGTTTCACTGATTCTTCCTTGGTTTGTATTAGCAGTTGTAGAGGATGGGCAGCCAGCCATATGGACTCACATGTATACCTAGATCAGGGCTCGCTCTCCGGGTCTCGTACAAATGCAGTAGTAGGTTCGTAAGAGGACGGGCCATTCCGGCAGACCATTGGTATCTGCTTCTGTCCAAATTTTCACAAGACATTGTGCCTCTGTATCATGCCGGCTGCGGTAGGATTGTACGGCTGTCTTGCCAATGGGATTCAGCATTCGCATTTTCGCTGCGGATACAGTTTGACAAAAGAAATTGACAGCAAAACATTCTTTTCGGTGCAAGGGTTTACAACAGGCATGTTCTCCCAGTGGAGGTGGAGCACTAGCTTCTCTGACTACATGCAGAGCACAGGGCCTAGCCCTCTATGCAGCACAGTGCTAGATTATTGCCTAAGTTTGTGGAAGCGGTAGCCTAGCAACAGGCCACTTTCATCATCAGATGGTTTGAGATCAGTGAGGATCCTGGCCATAGGAACGCCAACTTCCCCAAACTCCACCTGTCCAGGATTCTCGCCTTACAATGTACACGCTTTCAATAATCTGCAATGGTCCCTGTGCGAGAAAGGTGGAGCACTGGAACCACATTCCACAATAGCAACAGAGGGTAACAACAGTTTATAGATAATAACAATTAAGATACAGCAACATTTTGACACACGTAACACAAATTATAATAAGCCTTAAACGAGGGGTCGTTGCTAATAACAAAAATTATCATAATTATCAAGCCAGAAAATGTTCCCAGTTCACAAAGAGTTTAGAGGTGATGAGACACATGTTTTAACGCGAACAACATAGGTAAATCTTGTCCATCAGGTAAGATGCATGTGAGAGATTGGTCCTGTGAAAGTTCTGAAGCAGGAGTTCGGTCCAGTCCCTGTCTGATCTAGTATGCCATAAGTTAACTCCTTTCCCCATAGGGATTACTCACGGGTCTCTATATAGTGCTAGGGGAGGTTCATGCATTCTTCATAATGAAAACACTAAACTCCCCGGTAAGATGCCCCTACCTTCTGGCTGTTCAGGATATATTTCCCTGATTTTTGGCGTCCACTCTTCTGTTATTCCAACAATTGACAGGATGCCAGCATCCAAGCCTTGTCTGCAAAGTGCCAGGAGAGACAGCCATCATTGTTCCATGTGTGGAATTGTCCAAGGGCACGTCTACTGAATAGAGACTCTGGCGTTCAGTGCAGTTGGTGATGGCAGCAAGGTTTATTCTGGTGGCCGAAGCTCGGCTTCATTGATTCTTCCTTGGTTTGTATTTGCAGTTGTAGAGGATAGGCAGTCATATGGACTCACATGTATACCTCGATCAGGGCTCCCTCTCAGGGTCTCTCGTAGAAACGCAGTCGTAGGGTCAGAAGTGGACAGGCCATTCTGGCACACCGTTGGTATCTACTTCTGTCCAAATTTTAGCAAGACATTGTGCCTCTGTATCACGCCTGCTGCGGTAGGATTGTATGGCTGTCTTGCCAATGGGTTTCAGCATCGGCAGGTACCCTGTAGAAACAGTTTGTCACAAGAAATTGACAGAAAACATTCTTTTCGGAGCAAGGGTTTACAATAGGGCATGTTCTCCTACCGGAGGTGAAGGAGTAGTGTCTCTGCCTCCATGCAGAGCACTGGGCCTAGCCCTTTATGCAGCACAGTAATAGATTATTGCCTAAGTTTGTGGAAGCGGTAGCCTAGCAACAGGCCACTTACATCATCATGTGGTTTGAGTTCAGTGAGGCTCCTGGCCACAGGAACCCCAACTTCCCCAAACTCCACCCATCAGGCATTCCCGCCTTACAATCTCCACGCTTTCAATCTTCCGCATTGCTCCCTGGGCGAGAAAGCTGGAGCACTGGAACCACATTCCACAACAGCAAGAGTGGTAACAACAAAAAAGAAATAACAACAATTAAGATACAGCAACATTTTGATACATGTAACACAAATTAAAATAATCCTCAAGCCAGAGGCGGTTTCTGATCACAAAAGTTATCATAATCCTCAAGCCAGAGGAAATTCCCAATTCACAAAGAGTTTAAGGCAACAGGACACATGATTTGATGACACCAACATAGGTGAGTCTCGTCCATCAGGTAGGAGGCATGCAAGAGATTGGTCCTGTGACAGGACTGTAGCAGGAATTCCGCCCAGTCCCTGTCAGGTCTAGTATAGCACACTTTTACTCCCTTCTTCCTGTGGGTTACTAAAGTGTCTATGTACCATGGTATGGGACTTGCATGCATTTGCCACAGTGAAAACACAAAACTCCCAAGTAAGATGCTCCTACCTTCTTGAGGTTCAGGATATACTACCGTGACATTTAACCTTCCGCTCTGCTGTTCTTCCAAGAATAGACAGGACACCAGCTTCCAGGCCTTTTCCACAGCTTGCCAGGAGAAGCGGCCATCGTTGGTCCTTGTGAAGAAAGCTCCAAGGGCAGGTCCACTCAATGGAGTATCCATGCTTTAGTGCACTTAGTGCTGGCAGCACAATGTTATTCTTGCGGTTGAAACTCATCTTCGGGGATTCTTCCTTGCTTTGTATTTGCAGTTGTACAGGGGAGGCAGCCATATGTGTTCACGTGTCTATGGGGCTGAGGGCTCCCTTTTGGGATCTCCCGTTCAAATGTAGTTGCACGGTCCATAAGTGGAATGAACATCACTGCAGACTCTTGGTATCTGACTTTTTCCAGATTGCAGCACGCCATTGTGCCTCTGCGTCATGCCTCCTGCGGTAGCGTGGTAGGGCTGTATTACCTACATTCTACCGCCACAAGCAAGTTAGCTACGGATTCCATGTGACAAAAGATATACACAACAAAACGTTCTTTGGGGTGAAAGGGTTTCTTACCGGGATAATTCCATCGGGGCGTAGGTCGAGGACTAGGGTCTGTGCTCTGTGCAGAGCACTGGCGGAGCTCTGTAAAGAGCACAGTAATAGATTATTGGCTAAGATTGTGGAAGTGGTAGCCTAGCAGCAGGTCACCTACGTCATCAGGTTGTTCGAGTTCAGTGAGGATCCTGGCCACAGGAACCCCAACTTCCCCAAACTCCACCTGTCCAGGATTCTCGCCTCACAATCTACACGCTTTCAGTCTTCCGCAATGGTCCCTGTGCGAGAAAGCTGGAGCACTGGAACCACATTCCACAAGAGCAAAGGAGGGTAACAACAGTTTATAGATAATAACAATTAACATGCAGCAACATTTTGATACAGGTAACAAAAAGTATAATAAACCTTAAGCCGGAGGGCATTCCTAATAACAATAATTATCATAATCCTCAACCAGAAAATGTTCCCAGTTCTCAAAGAGATTAGAGGTGACTAGACACATGTTTAGATGCCACCCACATAGGTAAATCTTGTCCATCAGGGAGGATGCATGTAAGAGATTGGTCCTGTGAAGGGACTGAAGCAGGAATTTGGGCCAGTCCCTGTCTGGACTAGTATACCATAATTTCACTCCTTTCCCCGTAGGGTTTGCTCATGGGCCTCCACATAGCGCTAGGGCAGGTGCATGCATTCAGCATAATGAAACCACTAAACTCCATGGTAAGAGGCTCCTACTTTCTGGCTGTTCAGGATATATTTCCGTGACCTTTGGCGTCCACTCTGCTCTTATTCCAACAAGTGACACGATGCCAGCTTCCAGGCCTTGTCCGCAAAGTGCCAGGAGAGACAGCCATCGTTGGTCCATGTGTTGAATTGTCCAAGGGCACGTCCACTGAATAGAGACTCCGGGGTTCAGTGCAGTTGGTGCTGGCAGCAAAGTTTATTCTGATGGCCGAAGTCGGTTTCACTGATTCTTCCTTGGTTTGTATTAGCAGTTGTAGAGGATGGGCAGCCAGCCATATGGACTCACATGTATACCTAGATCAGGGCTCGCTCTCCGGGTCTCGTACAAATGCAGTAGTAGGTTCGTAAGAGGACGGGCCATTCCGGCAGACCATTGGTATCTGCTTCTGTCCAAATTTTCACAAGACATTGTGCCTCTGTATCATGCCGGCTGCGGTAGGATTGTACGGCTGTCTTGCCAATGGGATTCAGCATTCGCATTTTCGCTGCGGATACAGTTTGACAAAAGAAATTGACAGCAAAACATTCTTTTCGGTGCAAGGGTTTACAACAGGCATGTTCTCCCAGTGGAGGTGGAGCACTAGCTTCTCTGACTACATGCAGAGCACAGGGCCTAGCCCTCTATGCAGCACAGTGCTAGATTATTGCCTAAGTTTGTGGAAGCGGTAGCCTAGCAACAGGCCACTTTCATCATCAGATGGTTTGAGATCAGTGAGGATCCTGGCCATAGGAACGCCAACTTCCCCAAACTCCACCTGTCCAGGATTCTCGCCTTACAATGTACACGCTTTCAATAATCTGCAATGGTCCCTGTGCGAGAAAGGTGGAGCACTGGAACCACATTCCACAATAGCAACAGAGGGTAACAACAGTTTATAGATAATAACAATTAAGATACAGCAACATTTTGACACACGTAACACAAATTATAATAAGCCTTAAACGAGGGGTCGTTGCTAATAACAAAAATTATCATAATTATCAAGCCAGAAAATGTTCCCAGTTCACAAAGAGTTTAGAGGTGATGAGACACATGTTTTAACGCGAACAACATAGGTAAATCTTGTCCATCAGGTAAGATGCATGTGAGAGATTGGTCCTGTGAAAGTTCTGAAGCAGGAGTTCGGTCCAGTCCCTGTCTGATCTAGTATGCCATAAGTTAACTCCTTTCCCCATAGGGATTACTCACGGGTCTCTATATAGTGCTAGGGGAGGTTCATGCATTCTTCATAATGAAAACACTAAACTCCCCGGTAAGATGCCCCTACCTTCTGGCTGTTCAGGATATATTTCCCTGATTTTTGGCGTCCACTCTTCTGTTATTCCAACAATTGACAGGATGCCAGCATCCAAGCCTTGTCTGCAAAGTGCCAGGAGAGACAGCCATCATTGTTCCATGTGTGGAATTGTCCAAGGGCACGTCTACTGAATAGAGACTCTGGCGTTCAGTGCAGTTGGTGATGGCAGCAAGGTTTATTCTGGTGGCCGAAGCTCGGCTTCATTGATTCTTCCTTGGTTTGTATTTGCAGTTGTAGAGGATAGGCAGTCATATGGACTCACATGTATACCTCGATCAGGGCTCCCTCTCAGGGTCTCTCGTAGAAACGCAGTCGTAGGGTCAGAAGTGGACAGGCCATTCTGGCACACCGTTGGTATCTACTTCTGTCCAAATTTTAGCAAGACATTGTGCCTCTGTATCACGCCTGCTGCGGTAGGATTGTATGGCTGTCTTGCCAATGGGTTTCAGCATCGGCAGGTACCCTGTAGAAACAGTTTGTCACAAGAAATTGACAGAAAACATTCTTTTCGGAGCAAGGGTTTACAATAGGGCATGTTCTCCTACCGGAGGTGAAGGAGTAGTGTCTCTGCCTCCATGCAGAGCACTGGGCCTAGCCCTTTATGCAGCACAGTAATAGATTATTGCCTAAGTTTGTGGAAGCGGTAGCCTAGCAACAGGCCACTTACATCATCATGTGGTTTGAGTTCAGTGAGGCTCCTGGCCACAGGAACCCCAACTTCCCCAAACTCCACCCATCAGGCATTCCCGCCTTACAATCTCCACGCTTTCAATCTTCCGCATTGCTCCCTGGGCGAGAAAGCTGGAGCACTGGAACCACATTCCACAACAGCAAGAGTGGTAACAACAAAAAAGAAATAACAACAATTAAGATACAGCAACATTTTGATACATGTAACACAAATTAAAATAATCCTCAAGCCAGAGGCGGTTTCTGATCACAAAAGTTATCATAATCCTCAAGCCAGAGGAAATTCCCAATTCACAAAGAGTTTAAGGCAACAGGACACATGATTTGATGACACCAACATAGGTGAGTCTCGTCCATCAGGTAGGAGGCATGCAAGAGATTGGTCCTGTGACAGGACTGTAGCAGGAATTCCGCCCAGTCCCTGTCAGGTCTAGTATAGCACACTTTTACTCCCTTCTTCCTGTGGGTTACTAAAGTGTCTGTGTACCATGGTATGGGACTTGCATGCATTTGCCACAGTGAAAACACAAAACTCCCAAGTAAGATGCTCCTACCTTCTTGAGGTTCAGGATATACTACCGTGACATTTAACCTTCCGCTCTGCTGTTCTTCCAAGAATAGACAGGACACCAGCTTCCAGGCCTTTTCCACAGCTTGCCAGGAGAAGCGGCCATCGTTGGTCCTTGTGAAGAAAGCTCCAAGGGCAGGTCCACTCAATGGAGTATCCATGCTTTAGTGCACTTAGTGCTGGCAGCACAATGTTATTCTTGCGGTTGAAACTCATCTTCGGGGATTCTTCCTTGCTTTGTATTTGCAGTTGTACAGGGGAGGCAGCCATATGTGTTCACGTGTCTATGGGGCTGAGGGCTCCCTTTTGGGATCTCCCGTTCAAATGTAGTTGCACGGTCCATAAGTGGAATGAACATCACTGCAGACTCTTGGTATCTGACTTTTTCCAGATTGCAGCACGCCATTGTGCCTCTGCGTCATGCCTCCTGCGGTAGCGTGGTAGGGCTGTATTACCTACATTCTACCGCCACAAGCAAGTTAGCTACGGATTCCATGTGACAAAAGATATACACAACAAAACGTTCTTTGGGGTGAAAGGGTTTCTTACCGGGATAATTCCATCGGGGCGTAGGTCGAGGACTAGGGTCTGTGCTCTGTGCAGAGCACTGGCGGAGCTCTGTAAAGAGCACAGTAATAGATTATTGGCTAAGATTGTGGAAGTGGTAGCCTAGCAGCAGGTCACCTACGTCATCAGGTTGTTCGAGTTCAGTGAGGATCCTGGCCACAGGAACCCCAACTTCCCCAAACTCCACCTGTCCAGGATTCTCGCCTCACAATCTACACGCTTTCAGTCTTCCGCAATGGTCCCTGTGCGAGAAAGCTGGAGCACTGGAACCACATTCCACAAGAGCAAAGGAGGGTAACAACAGTTTATAGATAATAACAATTAACATGCAGCAACATTTTGATACAGGTAACAAAAAGTATAATAAACCTTAAGCCGGAGGGCATTCCTAATAACAATAATTATCATAATCCTCAACCAGAAAATGTTCCCAGTTCTCAAAGAGATTAGAGGTGACTAGACACATGTTTAGATGCCACCCACATAGGTAAATCTTGTCCATCAGGGAGGATGCATGTAAGAGATTGGTCCTGTGAAGGGACTGAAGCAGGAATTTGGGCCAGTCCCTGTCTGGACTAGTATACCATAATTTCACTCCTTTCCCCGTAGGGTTTGCTCATGGGCCTCCACATAGCGCTAGGGCAGGTGCATGCATTCAGCATAATGAAACCACTAAACTCCATGGTAAGAGGCTCCTACTTTCTGGCTGTTCAGGATATATTTCCGTGACCTTTGGCGTCCACTCTGCTCTTATTCCAACAAGTGACACGATGCCAGCTTCCAGGCCTTGTCCGCAAAGTGCCAGGAGAGACAGCCATCGTTGGTCCATGTGTTGAATTGTCCAAGGGCACGTCCACTGAATAGAGACTCCGGGGTTCAGTGCAGTTGGTGCTGGCAGCAAAGTTTATTCTGATGGCCGAAGTCGGTTTCACTGATTCTTCCTTGGTTTGTATTAGCAGTTGTAGAGGATGGGCAGCCAGCCATATGGACTCACATGTATACCTAGATCAGGGCTCGCTCTCCGGGTCTCGTACAAATGCAGTAGTAGGTTCGTAAGAGGACGGGCCATTCCGGCAGACCATTGGTATCTGCTTCTGTCCAAATTTTCACAAGACATTGTGCCTCTGTATCATGCCGGCTGCGGTAGGATTGTACGGCTGTCTTGCCAATGGGATTCAGCATTCGCATTTTCGCTGCGGATACAGTTTGACAAAAGAAATTGACAGCAAAACATTCTTTTCGGTGCAAGGGTTTACAACAGGCATGTTCTCCCAGTGGAGGTGGAGCACTAGCTTCTCTGACTACATGCAGAGCACAGGGCCTAGCCCTCTATGCAGCACAGTGCTAGATTATTGCCTAAGTTTGTGGAAGCGGTAGCCTAGCAACAGGCCACTTTCATCATCAGATGGTTTGAGATCAGTGAGGATCCTGGCCATAGGAACGCCAACTTCCCCAAACTCCACCTGTCCAGGATTCTCGCCTTACAATGTACACGCTTTCAATAATCTGCAATGGTCCCTGTGCGAGAAAGGTGGAGCACTGGAACCACATTCCACAATAGCAACAGAGGGTAACAACAGTTTATAGATAATAACAATTAAGATACAGCAACATTTTGACACACGTAACACAAATTATAATAAGCCTTAAACGAGGGGTCGTTGCTAATAACAAAAATTATCATAATTATCAAGCCAGAAAATGTTCCCAGTTCACAAAGAGTTTAGAGGTGATGAGACACATGTTTTAACGCGAACAACATAGGTAAATCTTGTCCATCAGGTAAGATGCATGTGAGAGATTGGTCCTGTGAAAGTTCTGAAGCAGGAGTTCGGTCCAGTCCCTGTCTGATCTAGTATGCCATAAGTTAACTCCTTTCCCCATAGGGATTACTCACGGGTCTCTATATAGTGCTAGGGGAGGTTCATGCATTCTTCATAATGAAAACACTAAACTCCCCGGTAAGATGCCCCTACCTTCTGGCTGTTCAGGATATATTTCCCTGATTTTTGGCGTCCACTCTTCTGTTATTCCAACAATTGACAGGATGCCAGCATCCAAGCCTTGTCTGCAAAGTGCCAGGAGAGACAGCCATCATTGTTCCATGTGTGGAATTGTCCAAGGGCACGTCTACTGAATAGAGACTCTGGCGTTCAGTGCAGTTGGTGATGGCAGCAAGGTTTATTCTGGTGGCCGAAGCTCGGCTTCATTGATTCTTCCTTGGTTTGTATTTGCAGTTGTAGAGGATAGGCAGTCATATGGACTCACATGTATACCTCGATCAGGGCTCCCTCTCAGGGTCTCTCGTAGAAACGCAGTCGTAGGGTCAGAAGTGGACAGGCCATTCTGGCACACCGTTGGTATCTACTTCTGTCCAAATTTTAGCAAGACATTGTGCCTCTGTATCACGCCTGCTGCGGTAGGATTGTATGGCTGTCTTGCCAATGGGTTTCAGCATCGGCAGGTACCCTGTAGAAACAGTTTGTCACAAGAAATTGACAGAAAACATTCTTTTCGGAGCAAGGGTTTACAATAGGGCATGTTCTCCTACCGGAGGTGAAGGAGTAGTGTCTCTGCCTCCATGCAGAGCACTGGGCCTAGCCCTTTATGCAGCACAGTAATAGATTATTGCCTAAGTTTGTGGAAGCGGTAGCCTAGCAACAGGCCACTTACATCATCATGTGGTTTGAGTTCAGTGAGGCTCCTGGCCACAGGAACCCCAACTTCCCCAAACTCCACCCATCAGGCATTCCCGCCTTACAATCTCCACGCTTTCAATCTTCCGCATTGCTCCCTGGGCGAGAAAGCTGGAGCACTGGAACCACATTCCACAACAGCAAGAGTGGTAACAACAAAAAAGAAATAACAACAATTAAGATACAGCAACATTTTGATACATGTAACACAAATTAAAATAATCCTCAAGCCAGAGGCGGTTTCTGATCACAAAAGTTATCATAATCCTCAAGCCAGAGGAAATTCCCAATTCACAAAGAGTTTAAGGCAACAGGACACATGATTTGATGACACCAACATAGGTGAGTCTCGTCCATCAGGTAGGAGGCATGCAAGAGATTGGTCCTGTGACAGGACTGTAGCAGGAATTCCGCCCAGTCCCTGTCAGGTCTAGTATAGCACACTTTTACTCCCTTCTTCCTGTGGGTTACTAAAGTGTCTATGTACCATGGTATGGGACTTGCATGCATTTGCCACAATGAAAACACAAAACTCCCAAGTAAGATGCTCCTACCTTCTTGAGGTTCAGGATATACTACCGTGACATTTAACCTTCCGCTCTGCTGTTCTTCCAAGAATAGACAGGACACCAGCTTCCAGGCCTTTTCCACAGCTTGCCAGGAGAAGCGGCCATCGTTGGTCCTTGTGAAGAAAGCTCCAAGGGCAGGTCCACTCAATGGAGTATCCATGCTTTAGTGCACTTAGTGCTGGCAGCACAATGTTATTCTTGCGGTTGAAACTCATCTTCGGGGATTCTTCCTTGCTTTGTATTTGCAGTTGTACAGGGGAGGCAGCCATATGTGTTCACGTGTCTATGGGGCTGAGGGCTCCCTTTTGGGATCTCCCGTTCAAATGTAGTTGCACGGTCCATAAGTGGAATGAACATCACTGCAGACTCTTGGTATCTGACTTTTTCCAGATTGCAGCACGCCATTGTGCCTCTGCGTCATGCCTCCTGCGGTAGCGTGGTAGGGCTGTATTACCTACATTCTACCGCCACAAGCAAGTTAGCTACGGATTCCATGTGACAAAAGATATACACAACAAAACGTTCTTTGGGGTGAAAGGGTTTCTTACCGGGATAATTCCATCGGGGCGTAGGTCGAGGACTAGGGTCTGTGCTCTGTGCAGAGCACTGGCGGAGCTCTGTAAAGAGCACAGTAATAGATTATTGGCTAAGATTGTGGAAGTGGTAGCCTAGCAGCAGGTCACCTACGTCATCAGGTTGTTCGAGTTCAGTGAGGATCCTGGCCACAGGAACCCCAACTTCCCCAAACTCCACCTGTCCAGGATTCTCGCCTCACAATCTACACGCTTTCAGTCTTCCGCAATGGTCCCTGTGCGAGAAAGCTGGAGCACTGGAACCACATTCCACAAGAGCAAAGGAGGGTAACAACAGTTTATAGATAATAACAATTAACATGCAGCAACATTTTGATACAGGTAACAAAAAGTATAATAAACCTTAAGCCGGAGGGCATTCCTAATAACAATAATTATCATAATCCTCAACCAGAAAATGTTCCCAGTTCTCAAAGAGATTAGAGGTGACTAGACACATGTTTAGATGCCACCCACATAGGTAAATCTTGTCCATCAGGGAGGATGCATGTAAGAGATTGGTCCTGTGAAGGGACTGAAGCAGGAATTTGGGCCAGTCCCTGTCTGGACTAGTATACCATAATTTCACTCCTTTCCCCGTAGGGTTTGCTCATGGGCCTCCACATAGCGCTAGGGCAGGTGCATGCATTCAGCATAATGAAACCACTAAACTCCATGGTAAGAGGCTCCTACTTTCTGGCTGTTCAGGATATATTTCCGTGACCTTTGGCGTCCACTCTGCTCTTATTCCAACAAGTGACACGATGCCAGCTTCCAGGCCTTGTCCGCAAAGTGCCAGGAGAGACAGCCATCGTTGGTCCATGTGTTGAATTGTCCAAGGGCACGTCCACTGAATAGAGACTCCGGGGTTCAGTGCAGTTGGTGCTGGCAGCAAAGTTTATTCTGATGGCCGAAGTCGGTTTCACTGATTCTTCCTTGGTTTGTATTAGCAGTTGTAGAGGATGGGCAGCCAGCCATATGGACTCACATGTATACCTAGATCAGGGCTCGCTCTCCGGGTCTCGTACAAATGCAGTAGTAGGTTCGTAAGAGGACGGGCCATTCCGGCAGACCATTGGTATCTGCTTCTGTCCAAATTTTCACAAGACATTGTGCCTCTGTATCATGCCGGCTGCGGTAGGATTGTACGGCTGTCTTGCCAATGGGATTCAGCATTCGCATTTTCGCTGCGGATACAGTTTGACAAAAGAAATTGACAGCAAAACATTCTTTTCGGTGCAAGGGTTTACAACAGGCATGTTCTCCCAGTGGAGGTGGAGCACTAGCTTCTCTGACTACATGCAGAGCACAGGGCCTAGCCCTCTATGCAGCACAGTGCTAGATTATTGCCTAAGTTTGTGGAAGCGGTAGCCTAGCAACAGGCCACTTTCATCATCAGATGGTTTGAGATCAGTGAGGATCCTGGCCATAGGAACGCCAACTTCCCCAAACTCCACCTGTCCAGGATTCTCGCCTTACAATGTACACGCTTTCAATAATCTGCAATGGTCCCTGTGCGAGAAAGGTGGAGCACTGGAACCACATTCCACAATAGCAACAGAGGGTAACAACAGTTTATAGATAATAACAATTAAGATACAGCAACATTTTGACACACGTAACACAAATTATAATAAGCCTTAAACGAGGGGTCGTTGCTAATAACAAAAATTATCATAATTATCAAGCCAGAAAATGTTCCCAGTTCACAAAGAGTTTAGAGGTGATGAGACACATGTTTTAACGCGAACAACATAGGTAAATCTTGTCCATCAGGTAAGATGCATGTGAGAGATTGGTCCTGTGAAAGTTCTGAAGCAGGAGTTCGGTCCAGTCCCTGTCTGATCTAGTATGCCATAAGTTAACTCCTTTCCCCATAGGGATTACTCACGGGTCTCTATATAGTGCTAGGGGAGGTTCATGCATTCTTCATAATGAAAACACTAAACTCCCCGGTAAGATGCCCCTACCTTCTGGCTGTTCAGGATATATTTCCCTGATTTTTGGCGTCCACTCTTCTGTTATTCCAACAATTGACAGGATGCCAGCATCCAAGCCTTGTCTGCAAAGTGCCAGGAGAGACAGCCATCATTGTTCCATGTGTGGAATTGTCCAAGGGCACGTCTACTGAATAGAGACTCTGGCGTTCAGTGCAGTTGGTGATGGCAGCAAGGTTTATTCTGGTGGCCGAAGCTCGGCTTCATTGATTCTTCCTTGGTTTGTATTTGCAGTTGTAGAGGATAGGCAGTCATATGGACTCACATGTATACCTCGATCAGGGCTCCCTCTCAGGGTCTCTCGTAGAAACGCAGTCGTAGGGTCAGAAGTGGACAGGCCATTCTGGCACACCGTTGGTATCTACTTCTGTCCAAATTTTAGCAAGACATTGTGCCTCTGTATCACGCCTGCTGCGGTAGGATTGTATGGCTGTCTTGCCAATGGGTTTCAGCATCGGCAGGTACCCTGTAGAAACAGTTTGTCACAAGAAATTGACAGAAAACATTCTTTTCGGAGCAAGGGTTTACAATAGGGCATGTTCTCCTACCGGAGGTGAAGGAGTAGTGTCTCTGCCTCCATGCAGAGCACTGGGCCTAGCCCTTTATGCAGCACAGTAATAGATTATTGCCTAAGTTTGTGGAAGCGGTAGCCTAGCAACAGGCCACTTACATCATCATGTGGTTTGAGTTCAGTGAGGCTCCTGGCCACAGGAACCCCAACTTCCCCAAACTCCACCCATCAGGCATTCCCGCCTTACAATCTCCACGCTTTCAATCTTCCGCATTGCTCCCTGGGCGAGAAAGCTGGAGCACTGGAACCACATTCCACAACAGCAAGAGTGGTAACAACAAAAAAGAAATAACAACAATTAAGATACAGCAACATTTTGATACATGTAACACAAATTAAAATAATCCTCAAGCCAGAGGCGGTTTCTGATCACAAAAGTTATCATAATCCTCAAGCCAGAGGAAATTCCCAATTCACAAAGAGTTTAAGGCAACAGGACACATGATTTGATGACACCAACATAGGTGAGTCTCGTCCATCAGGTAGGAGGCATGCAAGAGATTGGTCCTGTGACAGGACTGTAGCAGGAATTCCGCCCAGTCCCTGTCAGGTCTAGTATAGCACACTTTTACTCCCTTCTTCCTGTGGGTTACTAAAGTGTCTGTGTACCATGGTATGGGACTTGCATGCATTTGCCACAGTGAAAACACAAAACTCCCAAGTAAGATGCTCCTACCTTCTTGAGGTTCAGGATATACTACCGTGACATTTAACCTTCCGCTCTGCTGTTCTTCCAAGAATAGACAGGACACCAGCTTCCAGGCCTTTTCCACAGCTTGCCAGGAGAAGCGGCCATCGTTGGTCCTTGTGAAGAAAGCTCCAAGGGCAGGTCCACTCAATGGAGTATCCATGCTTTAGTGCACTTAGTGCTGGCAGCACAATGTTATTCTTGCGGTTGAAACTCATCTTCGGGGATTCTTCCTTGCTTTGTATTTGCAGTTGTACAGGGGAGGCAGCCATATGTGTTCACGTGTCTATGGGGCTGAGGGCTCCCTTTTGGGATCTCCCGTTCAAATGTAGTTGCACGGTCCATAAGTGGAATGAACATCACTGCAGACTCTTGGTATCTGACTTTTTCCAGATTGCAGCACGCCATTGTGCCTCTGCGTCATGCCTCCTGCGGTAGCGTGGTAGGGCTGTATTACCTACATTCTACCGCCACAAGCAAGTTAGCTACGGATTCCATGTGACAAAAGATATACACAACAAAACGTTCTTTGGGGTGAAAGGGTTTCTTACCGGGATAATTCCATCGGGGCGTAGGTCGAGGACTAGGGTCTGTGCTCTGTGCAGAGCACTGGCGGAGCTCTGTAAAGAGCACAGTAATAGATTATTGGCTAAGATTGTGGAAGTGGTAGCCTAGCAGCAGGTCACCTACGTCATCAGGTTGTTCGAGTTCAGTGAGGATCCTGGCCACAGGAACCCCAACTTCCCCAAACTCCACCTGTCCAGGATTCTCGCCTCACAATCTACACGCTTTCAGTCTTCCGCAATGGTCCCTGTGCGAGAAAGCTGGAGCACTGGAACCACATTCCACAAGAGCAAAGGAGGGTAACAACAGTTTATAGATAATAACAATTAACATGCAGCAACATTTTGATACAGGTAACAAAAAGTATAATAAACCTTAAGCCGGAGGGCATTCCTAATAACAATAATTATCATAATCCTCAACCAGAAAATGTTCCCAGTTCTCAAAGAGATTAGAGGTGACTAGACACATGTTTAGATGCCACCCACATAGGTAAATCTTGTCCATCAGGGAGGATGCATGTAAGAGATTGGTCCTGTGAAGGGACTGAAGCAGGAATTTGGGCCAGTCCCTGTCTGGACTAGTATACCATAATTTCACTCCTTTCCCCGTAGGGTTTGCTCATGGGCCTCCACATAGCGCTAGGGCAGGTGCATGCATTCAGCATAATGAAACCACTAAACTCCATGGTAAGAGGCTCCTACTTTCTGGCTGTTCAGGATATATTTCCGTGACCTTTGGCGTCCACTCTGCTCTTATTCCAACAAGTGACACGATGCCAGCTTCCAGGCCTTGTCCGCAAAGTGCCAGGAGAGACAGCCATCGTTGGTCCATGTGTTGAATTGTCCAAGGGCACGTCCACTGAATAGAGACTCCGGGGTTCAGTGCAGTTGGTGCTGGCAGCAAAGTTTATTCTGATGGCCGAAGTCGGTTTCACTGATTCTTCCTTGGTTTGTATTAGCAGTTGTAGAGGATGGGCAGCCAGCCATATGGACTCACATGTATACCTAGATCAGGGCTCGCTCTCCGGGTCTCGTACAAATGCAGTAGTAGGTTCGTAAGAGGACGGGCCATTCCGGCAGACCATTGGTATCTGCTTCTGTCCAAATTTTCACAAGACATTGTGCCTCTGTATCATGCCGGCTGCGGTAGGATTGTACGGCTGTCTTGCCAATGGGATTCAGCATTCGCATTTTCGCTGCGGATACAGTTTGACAAAAGAAATTGACAGCAAAACATTCTTTTCGGTGCAAGGGTTTACAACAGGCATGTTCTCCCAGTGGAGGTGGAGCACTAGCTTCTCTGACTACATGCAGAGCACAGGGCCTAGCCCTCTATGCAGCACAGTGCTAGATTATTGCCTAAGTTTGTGGAAGCGGTAGCCTAGCAACAGGCCACTTTCATCATCAGATGGTTTGAGATCAGTGAGGATCCTGGCCATAGGAACGCCAACTTCCCCAAACTCCACCTGTCCAGGATTCTCGCCTTACAATGTACACGCTTTCAATAATCTGCAATGGTCCCTGTGCGAGAAAGGTGGAGCACTGGAACCACATTCCACAATAGCAACAGAGGGTAACAACAGTTTATAGATAATAACAATTAAGATACAGCAACATTTTGACACACGTAACACAAATTATAATAAGCCTTAAACGAGGGGTCGTTGCTAATAACAAAAATTATCATAATTATCAAGCCAGAAAATGTTCCCAGTTCACAAAGAGTTTAGAGGTGATGAGACACATGTTTTAACGCGAACAACATAGGTAAATCTTGTCCATCAGGTAAGATGCATGTGAGAGATTGGTCCTGTGAAAGTTCTGAAGCAGGAGTTCGGTCCAGTCCCTGTCTGATCTAGTATGCCATAAGTTAACTCCTTTCCCCATAGGGATTACTCACGGGTCTCTATATAGTGCTAGGGGAGGTTCATGCATTCTTCATAATGAAAACACTAAACTCCCCGGTAAGATGCCCCTACCTTCTGGCTGTTCAGGATATATTTCCCTGATTTTTGGCGTCCACTCTTCTGTTATTCCAACAATTGACAGGATGCCAGCATCCAAGCCTTGTCTGCAAAGTGCCAGGAGAGACAGCCATCATTGTTCCATGTGTGGAATTGTCCAAGGGCACGTCTACTGAATAGAGACTCTGGCGTTCAGTGCAGTTGGTGATGGCAGCAAGGTTTATTCTGGTGGCCGAAGCTCGGCTTCATTGATCCTTCCTTGGTTTGTATTTGCAGTTGTAGAGGATAGGCAGTCATATGGACTCACATGTATACCTCGATCAGGGCTCCCTCTCAGGGTCTCTCGTAGAAACGCAGTCGTAGGGTCAGAAGTGGACAGGCCATTCTGGCACACCGTTGGTATCTACTTCTGTCCAAATTTTAGCAAGACATTGTGCCTCTGTATCACGCCTGCTGCGGTAGGATTGTATGGCTGTCTTGCCAATGGGTTTCAGCATCGGCAGGTACCCTGTAGAAACAGTTTGTCACAAGAAATTGACAGAAAACATTCTTTTCGGAGCAAGGGTTTACAATAGGGCATGTTCTCCTACCGGAGGTGAAGGAGTAGTGTCTCTGCCTCCATGCAGAGCACTGGGCCTAGCCCTTTATGCAGCACAGTAATAGATTATTGCCTAAGTTTGTGGAAGCGGTAGCCTAGCAACAGGCCACTTACATCATCATGTGGTTTGAGTTCAGTGAGGCTCCTGGCCACAGGAACCCCAACTTCCCCAAACTCCACCCATCAGGCATTCCCGCCTTACAATCTCCACGCTTTCAATCTTCCGCATTGCTCCCTGGGCGAGAAAGCTGGAGCACTGGAACCACATTCCACAACAGCAAGAGTGGTAACAACAAAAAAGAAATAACAACAATTAAGATACAGCAACATTTTGATACATGTAACACAAATTAAAATAATCCTCAAGCCAGAGGCGGTTTCTGATCACAAAAGTTATCATAATCCTCAAGCCAGAGGAAATTCCCAATTCACAAAGAGTTTAAGGCAACAGGACACATGATTTGATGACACCAACATAGGTGAGTCTCGTCCATCAGGTAGGAGGCATGCAAGAGATTGGTCCTGTGACAGGACTGTAGCAGGAATTCCGCCCAGTCCCTGTCAGGTCTAGTATAGCACACTTTTACTCCCTTCTTCCTGTGGGTTACTAAAGTGTCTATGTACCATGGTATGGGACTTGCATGCATTTGCCACAATGAAAACACAAAACTCCCAAGTAAGATGCTCCTACCTTCTTGAGGTTCAGGATATACTACCGTGACATTTAACCTTCCGCTCTGCTGTTCTTCCAAGAATAGACAGGACACCAGCTTCCAGGCCTTTTCCACAGCTTGCCAGGAGAAGCGGCCATCGTTGGTCCTTGTGAAGAAAGCTCCAAGGGCAGGTCCACTCAATGGAGTATCCATGCTTTAGTGCACTTAGTGCTGGCAGCACAATGTTATTCTTGCGGTTGAAACTCATCTTCGGGGATTCTTCCTTGCTTTGTATTTGCAGTTGTACAGGGGAGGCAGCCATATGTGTTCACGTGTCTATGGGGCTGAGGGCTCCCTTTTGGGATCTCCCGTTCAAATGTAGTTGCACGGTCCATAAGTGGAATGAACATCACTGCAGACTCTTGGTATCTGACTTTTTCCAGATTGCAGCACGCCATTGTGCCTCTGCGTCATGCCTCCTGCGGTAGCGTGGTAGGGCTGTATTACCTACATTCTACCGCCACAAGCAAGTTAGCTACGGATTCCATGTGACAAAAGATATACACAACAAAACGTTCTTTGGGGTGAAAGGGTTTCTTACCGGGATAATTCCATCGGGGCGTAGGTCGAGGACTAGGGTCTGTGCTCTGTGCAGAGCACTGGCGGAGCTCTGTAAAGAGCACAGTAATAGATTATTGGCTAAGATTGTGGAAGTGGTAGCCTAGCAGCAGGTCACCTACGTCATCAGGTTGTTCGAGTTCAGTGAGGATCCTGGCCACAGGAACCCCAACTTCCCCAAACTCCACCTGTCCAGGATTCTCGCCTCACAATCTACACGCTTTCAGTCTTCCGCAATGGTCCCTGTGCGAGAAAGCTGGAGCACTGGAACCACATTCCACAAGAGCAAAGGAGGGTAACAACAGTTTATAGATAATAACAATTAACATGCAGCAACATTTTGATACAGGTAACAAAAAGTATAATAAACCTTAAGCCGGAGGGCATTCCTAATAACAATAATTATCATAATCCTCAACCAGAAAATGTTCCCAGTTCTCAAAGAGATTAGAGGTGACTAGACACATGTTTAGATGCCACCCACATAGGTAAATCTTGTCCATCAGGGAGGATGCATGTAAGAGATTGGTCCTGTGAAGGGACTGAAGCAGGAATTTGGGCCAGTCCCTGTCTGGACTAGTATACCATAATTTCACTCCTTTCCCCGTAGGGTTTGCTCATGGGCCTCCACATAGCGCTAGGGCAGGTGCATGCATTCAGCATAATGAAACCACTAAACTCCATGGTAAGAGGCTCCTACTTTCTGGCTGTTCAGGATATATTTCCGTGACCTTTGGCGTCCACTCTGCTCTTATTCCAACAAGTGACACGATGCCAGCTTCCAGGCCTTGTCCGCAAAGTGCCAGGAGAGACAGCCATCGTTGGTCCATGTGTTGAATTGTCCAAGGGCACGTCCACTGAATAGAGACTCCGGGGTTCAGTGCAGTTGGTGCTGGCAGCAAAGTTTATTCTGATGGCCGAAGTCGGTTTCACTGATTCTTCCTTGGTTTGTATTAGCAGTTGTAGAGGATGGGCAGCCAGCCATATGGACTCACATGTATACCTAGATCAGGGCTCGCTCTCCGGGTCTCGTACAAATGCAGTAGTAGGTTCGTAAGAGGACGGGCCATTCCGGCAGACCATTGGTATCTGCTTCTGTCCAAATTTTCACAAGACATTGTGCCTCTGTATCATGCCGGCTGCGGTAGGATTGTACGGCTGTCTTGCCAATGGGATTCAGCATTCGCATTTTCGCTGCGGATACAGTTTGACAAAAGAAATTGACAGCAAAACATTCTTTTCGGTGCAAGGGTTTACAACAGGCATGTTCTCCCAGTGGAGGTGGAGCACTAGCTTCTCTGACTACATGCAGAGCACAGGGCCTAGCCCTCTATGCAGCACAGTGCTAGATTATTGCCTAAGTTTGTGGAAGCGGTAGCCTAGCAACAGGCCACTTTCATCATCAGATGGTTTGAGATCAGTGAGGATCCTGGCCATAGGAACGCCAACTTCCCCAAACTCCACCTGTCCAGGATTCTCGCCTTACAATGTACATGCTTTCAATAATCTGCAATGGTCCCTGTGCGAGAAAGGTGGAGCACTGGAACCACATTCCACAATAGCAACAGAGGGTAACAACAGTTTATAGATAATAACAATTAAGATACAGCAACATTTTGACACACGTAACACAAATTATAATAAGCCTTAAACGAGGGGTCGTTGCTAATAACAAAAATTATCATAATTATCAAGCCAGAAAATGTTCCCAGTTCACAAAGAGTTTAGAGGTGATGAGACACATGTTTTAACGCGAACAACATAGGTAAATCTTGTCCATCAGGTAAGATGCATGTGAGAGATTGGTCCTGTGAAAGTTCTGAAGCAGGAGTTCGGTCCAGTCCCTGTCTGATCTAGTATGCCATAAGTTAACTCCTTTCCCCATAGGGATTACTCACGGGTCTCTATATAGTGCTAGGGGAGGTTCATGCATTCTTCATAATGAAAACACTAAACTCCCCGGTAAGATGCCCCTACCTTCTGGCTGTTCAGGATATATTTCCCTGATTTTTGGCGTCCACTCTTCTGTTATTCCAACAATTGACAGGATGCCAGCATCCAAGCCTTGTCTGCAAAGTGCCAGGAGAGACAGCCATCATTGTTCCATGTGTGGAATTGTCCAAGGGCACGTCTACTGAATAGAGACTCTGGCGTTCAGTGCAGTTGGTGATGGCAGCAAGGTTTATTCTGGTGGCCGAAGCTCGGCTTCATTGATCCTTCCTTGGTTTGTATTTGCAGTTGTAGAGGATAGGCAGTCATATGGACTCACATGTATACCTCGATCAGGGCTCCCTCTCAGGGTCTCTCGTAGAAACGCAGTCGTAGGGTCAGAAGTGGACAGGCCATTCTGGCACACCGTTGGTATCTACTTCTGTCCAAATTTTAGCAAGACATTGTGCCTCTGTATCACGCCTGCTGCGGTAGGATTGTATGGCTGTCTTGCCAATGGGTTTCAGCATCGGCAGGTACCCTGTAGAAACAGTTTGTCACAAGAAATTGACAGAAAACATTCTTTTCGGAGCAAGGGTTTACAATAGGGCATGTTCTCCTACCGGAGGTGAAGGAGTAGTGTCTCTGCCTCCATGCAGAGCACTGGGCCTAGCCCTTTATGCAGCACAGTAATAGATTATTGCCTAAGTTTGTGGAAGCGGTAGCCTAGCAACAGGCCACTTACATCATCATGTGGTTTGAGTTCAGTGAGGCTCCTGGCCACAGGAACCCCAACTTCCCCAAACTCCACCCATCAGGCATTCCCGCCTTACAATCTCCACGCTTTCAATCTTCCGCATTGCTCCCTGGGCGAGAAAGCTGGAGCACTGGAACCACATTCCACAACAGCAAGAGTGGTAACAACAAAAAAGAAATAACAACAATTAAGATACAGCAACATTTTGATACATGTAACACAAATTAAAATAATCCTCAAGCCAGAGGCGGTTTCTGATCACAAAAGTTATCATAATCCTCAAGCCAGAGGAAATTCCCAATTCACAAAGAGTTTAAGGCAACAGGACACATGATTTGATGACACCAACATAGGTAAGTCTCGTCCATCAGGTAGGAGGCATGCAAGAGATTGGTCCTGTGACAGGACTGTAGCAGGAATTCCGCCCAGTCCCTGTCAGGTCTAGTATAGCACACTTTTACTCCCTTCTTCCTGTGGGTTACTAAAGTGTCTATGTACCATGGTATGGGACTTGCATGCATTTGCCACAATGAAAACACAAAACTCCCAAGTAAGATGCTCCTACCTTCTTGAGGTTCAGGATATACTACCGTGACATTTAACCTTCCGCTCTGCTGTTCTTCCAAGAATAGACAGGACACCAGCTTCCAGGCCTTTTCCACAGCTTGCCAGGAGAAGCGGCCATCGTTGGTCCTTGTGAAGAAAGCTCCAAGGGCAGGTCCACTCAATGGAGTATCCATGCTTTAGTGCACTTAGTGCTGGCAGCACAATGTTATTCTTGCGGTTGAAACTCATCTTCGGGGATTCTTCCTTGCTTTGTATTTGCAGTTGTACAGGGGAGGCAGCCATATGTGTTCACGTGTCTATGGGGCTGAGGGCTCCCTTTTGGGATCTCCCGTTCAAATGTAGTTGCACGGTCCATAAGTGGAATGAACATCACTGCAGACTCTTGGTATCTGACTTTTTCCAGATTGCAGCACGCCATTGTGCCTCTGCGTCATGCCTCCTGCGGTAGCGTGGTAGGGCTGTATTACCTACATTCTACCGCCACAAGCAAGTTAGCTACGGATTCCATGTGACAAAAGATATACACAACAAAACGTTCTTTGGGGTGAAAGGGTTTCTTACCGGGATAATTCCATCGGGGCGTAGGTCGAGGACTAGGGTCTGTGCTCTGTGCAGAGCACTGGCGGAGCTCTGTAAAGAGCACAGTAATAGATTATTGGCTAAGATTGTGGAAGTGGTAGCCTAGCAGCAGGTCACCTACGTCATCAGGTTGTTCGAGTTCAGTGAGGATCCTGGCCACAGGAACCCCAACTTCCCCAAACTCCACCTGTCCAGGATTCTCGCCTCACAATCTACACGCTTTCAGTCTTCCGCAATGGTCCCTGTGCGAGAAAGCTGGAGCACTGGAACCACATTCCACAAGAGCAAAGGAGGGTAACAACAGTTTATAGATAATAACAATTAACATGCAGCAACATTTTGATACAGGTAACAAAAAGTATAATAAACCTTAAGCCGGAGGGCATTCCTAATAACAATAATTATCATAATCCTCAACCAGAAAATGTTCCCAGTTCTCAAAGAGATTAGAGGTGACTAGACACATGTTTAGATGCCACCCACATAGGTAAATCTTGTCCATCAGGGAGGATGCATGTAAGAGATTGGTCCTGTGAAGGGACTGAAGCAGGAATTTGGGCCAGTCCCTGTCTGGACTAGTATACCATAATTTCACTCCTTTCCCCGTAGGGTTTGCTCATGGGCCTCCACATAGCGCTAGGGCAGGTGCATGCATTCAGCATAATGAAACCACTAAACTCCATGGTAAGAGGCTCCTACTTTCTGGCTGTTCAGGATATATTTCCGTGACCTTTGGCGTCCACTCTGCTCTTATTCCAACAAGTGACACGATGCCAGCTTCCAGGCCTTGTCCGCAAAGTGCCAGGAGAGACAGCCATCGTTGGTCCATGTGTTGAATTGTCCAAGGGCACGTCCACTGAATAGAGACTCCGGGGTTCAGTGCAGTTGGTGCTGGCAGCAAAGTTTATTCTGATGGCCGAAGTCGGTTTCACTGATTCTTCCTTGGTTTGTATTAGCAGTTGTAGAGGATGGGCAGCCAGCCATATGGACTCACATGTATACCTAGATCAGGGCTCGCTCTCCGGGTCTCGTACAAATGCAGTAGTAGGTTCGTAAGAGGACGGGCCATTCCGGCAGACCATTGGTATCTGCTTCTGTCCAAATTTTCACAAGACATTGTGCCTCTGTATCATGCCGGCTGCGGTAGGATTGTACGGCTGTCTTGCCAATGGGATTCAGCATTCGCATTTTCGCTGCGGATACAGTTTGACAAAAGAAATTGACAGCAAAACATTCTTTTCGGTGCAAGGGTTTACAACAGGCATGTTCTCCCAGTGGAGGTGGAGCACTAGCTTCTCTGACTACATGCAGAGCACAGGGCCTAGCCCTCTATGCAGCACAGTGCTAGATTATTGCCTAAGTTTGTGGAAGCGGTAGCCTAGCAACAGGCCACTTTCATCATCAGATGGTTTGAGATCAGTGAGGATCCTGGCCATAGGAACGCCAACTTCCCCAAACTCCACCTGTCCAGGATTCTCGCCTTACAATGTACACGCTTTCAATAATCTGCAATGGTCCCTGTGCGAGAAAGGTGGAGCACTGGAACCACATTCCACAATAGCAACAGAGGGTAACAACAGTTTATAGATAATAACAATTAAGATACAGCAACATTTTGACACACGTAACACAAATTATAATAAGCCTTAAACGAGGGGTCGTTGCTAATAACAAAAATTATCATAATTATCAAGCCAGAAAATGTTCCCAGTTCACAAAGAGTTTAGAGGTGATGAGACACATGTTTTAACGCGAACAACATAGGTAAATCTTGTCCATCAGGTAAGATGCATGTGAGAGATTGGTCCTGTGAAAGTTCTGAAGCAGGAGTTCGGTCCAGTCCCTGTCTGATCTAGTATGCCATAAGTTAACTCCTTTCCCCATAGGGATTACTCACGGGTCTCTATATAGTGCTAGGGGAGGTTCATGCATTCTTCATAATGAAAACACTAAACTCCCCGGTAAGATGCCCCTACCTTCTGGCTGTTCAGGATATATTTCCCTGATTTTTGGCGTCCACTCTTCTGTTATTCCAACAATTGACAGGATGCCAGCATCCAAGCCTTGTCTGCAAAGTGCCAGGAGAGACAGCCATCATTGTTCCATGTGTGGAATTGTCCAAGGGCACGTCTACTGAATAGAGACTCTGGCGTTCAGTGCAGTTGGTGATGGCAGCAAGGTTTATTCTGGTGGCCGAAGCTCGGCTTCATTGATCCTTCCTTGGTTTGTATTTGCAGTTGTAGAGGATAGGCAGTCATATGGACTCACATGTATACCTCGATCAGGGCTCCCTCTCAGGGTCTCTCGTAGAAACGCAGTCGTAGGGTCAGAAGTGGACAGGCCATTCTGGCACACCGTTGGTATCTACTTCTGTCCAAATTTTAGCAAGACATTGTGCCTCTGTATCACGCCTGCTGCGGTAGGATTGTATGGCTGTCTTGCCAATGGGTTTCAGCATCGGCAGGTACCCTGTAGAAACAGTTTGTCACAAGAAATTGACAGTAAACATTCTTTTCGGAGCAAGGGTTTACAATAGGGCATGTTCTCCTACCGGAGGTGAAGGGGTAGTGTCTCTGCCTCCATGCAGAGCACTGGGCCTAGCCCTTTATGCAGCACAGTAATAGATTATTGCCTAAGTTTGTGGAAGCGGTAGCCTAGCAACAGGCCACTTACATCATCATGTGGTTTGAGTTCAGTGAGGCTCCTGGCCACAGGAACCCCAACTTCCCCAAACTCCACCCATCAGGCATTCCCGCCTTACAATCTCCACGCTTTCAATCTTCCGCATTGCTCCCTGGGCGAGAAAGCTGGAGCACTGGAACCACATTCCACAACAGCAAGAGTGGTAACAACAAAAAAGAAATAACAACAATTAAGATACAGCAACATTTTGATACATGTAACACAAATTAAAATAATCCTCAAGCCAGAGGCGGTTTCTGATCACAAAAGTTATCATAATCCTCAAGCCAGAGGAAATTCCCAATTCACAAAGAGTTTAAGGCAACAGGACACATGATTTGATGACACCAACATAGGTAAGTCTCGTCCATCAGGTAGGAGGCATGCAAGAGATTGGTCCTGTGACAGGACTGTAGCAGGAATTCCGCCCAGTCCCTGTCAGGTCTAGTATAGCACACTTTTACTCCCTTCTTCCTGTGGGTTACTAAAGTGTCTATGTACCATGGTATGGGACTTGCATGCATTTGCCACAATGAAAACACAAAACTCCCAAGTAAGATGCTCCTACCTTCTTGAGGTTCAGGATATACTACCGTGACATTTAACCTTCCGCTCTGCTGTTCTTCCAAGAATAGACAGGACACCAGCTTCCAGGCCTTTTCCACAGCTTGCCAGGAGAAGCGGCCATCGTTGGTCCTTGTGAAGAAAGCTCCAAGGGCAGGTCCACTCAATGGAGTATCCATGCTTTAGTGCACTTAGTGCTGGCAGCACAATGTTATTCTTGCGGTTGAAACTCATCTTCGGGGATTCTTCCTTGCTTTGTATTTGCAGTTGTACAGGGGAGGCAGCCATATGTGTTCACGTGTCTATGGGGCTGAGGGCTCCCTTTTGGGATCTCCCGTTCAAATGTAGTTGCACGGTCCATAAGTGGAATGAACATCACTGCAGACTCTTGGTATCTGACTTTTTCCAGATTGCAGCACGCCATTGTGCCTCTGCGTCATGCCTCCTGCGGTAGCGTGGTAGGGCTGTATTACCTACATTCTACCGCCACAAGCAAGTTAGCTACGGATTCCATGTGACAAAAGATATACACAACAAAACGTTCTTTGGGGTGAAAGGGTTTCTTACCGGGATAATTCCATCGGGGCGTAGGTCGAGGACTAGGGTCTGTGCTCTGTGCAGAGCACTGGCGGAGCTCTGTAAAGAGCACAGTAATAGATTATTGGCTAAGATTGTGGAAGTGGTAGCCTAGCAGCAGGTCACCTACATCATCAGGTTGTTCGAGTTCAGTGAGGATCCTGGCCACAGGAACCCCAACTTCCCCAAACTCCACCTGTCCAGGATTCTCGCCTCACAATCTACACGCTTTCAGTCTTCCGCAATGGTCCCTGTGCGAGAAAGCTGGAGCACTGGAACCACATTCCACAAGAGCAAAGGAGGGTAACAACAGTTTATAGATAATAACAATTAACATGCAGCAACATTTTGATACAGGTAACAAAAAGTATAATAAACCTTAAGCCGGAGGGCATTCCTAATAACAATAATTATCATAATCCTCAACCAGAAAATGTTCCCAGTTCTCAAAGAGATTAGAGGTGACTAGACACATGTTTAGATGCCACCCACATAGGTAAATCTTGTCCATCAGGGAGGATGCATGTAAGAGATTGGTCCTGTGAAGGGACTGAAGCAGGAATTTGGGCCAGTCCCTGTCTGGACTAGTATACCATAATTTCACTCCTTTCCCCGTAGGGTTTGCTCATGGGCCTCCACATAGCGCTAGGGCAGGTGCATGCATTCAGCATAATGAAACCACTAAACTCCATGGTAAGAGGCTCCTACTTTCTGGCTGTTCAGGATATATTTCCGTGACCTTTGGCGTCCACTCTGCTCTTATTCCAACAAGTGACACGATGCCAGCTTCCAGGCCTTGTCCGCAAAGTGCCAGGAGAGACAGCCATCGTTGGTCCATGTGTTGAATTGTCCAAGGGCACGTCCACTGAATAGAGACTCCGGGGTTCAGTGCAGTTGGTGCTGGCAGCAAAGTTTATTCTGATGGCCGAAGTCGGTTTCACTGATTCTTCCTTGGTTTGTATTAGCAGTTGTAGAGGATGGGCAGCCAGCCATATGGACTCACATGTATACCTAGATCAGGGCTCGCTCTCCGGGTCTCGTACAAATGCAGTAGTAGGTTCGTAAGAGGACGGGCCATTCCGGCAGACCATTGGTATCTGCTTCTGTCCAAATTTTCACAAGACATTGTGCCTCTGTATCATGCCGGCTGCGGTAGGATTGTACGGCTGTCTTGCCAATGGGATTCAGCATTCGCATTTTCGCTGCGGATACAGTTTGACAAAAGAAATTGACAGCAAAACATTCTTTTCGGTGCAAGGGTTTACAACAGGCATGTTCTCCCAGTGGAGGTGGAGCACTAGCTTCTCTGACTACATGCAGAGCACAGGGCCTAGCCCTCTATGCAGCACAGTGCTAGATTATTGCCTAAGTTTGTGGAAGCGGTAGCCTAGCAACAGGCCACTTTCATCATCAGATGGTTTGAGATCAGTGAGGATCCTGGCCATAGGAACGCCAACTTCCCCAAACTCCACCTGTCCAGGATTCTCGCCTTACAATGTACACGCTTTCAATAATCTGCAATGGTCCCTGTGCGAGAAAGGTGGAGCACTGGAACCACATTCCACAATAGCAACAGAGCGTAACAACAGTTTATAGATAATAACAATTAAGATACAGCAACATTTTGACACACGTAACACAAATTATAATAAGCCTTAAACGAGGGGTCGTTGCTAATAACAAAAATTATCATAATTATCAAGCCAGAAAATGTTCCCAGTTCACAAAGAGTTTAGAGGTGATGAGACACATGTTTTAACGCGAACAACATAGGTAAATCTTGTCCATCAGGTAAGATGCATGTGAGAGATTGGTCCTGTGAAAGTTCTGAAGCAGGAGTTCGGTCCAGTCCCTGTCTGATCTAGTATGCCATAAGTTAACTCCTTTCCCCATAGGGATTACTCACGGGTCTCTATATAGTGCTAGGGGAGGTTCATGCATTCTTCATAATGAAAACACTAAACTCCCCGGTAAGATGCCCCTACCTTCTGGCTGTTCAGGATATATTTCCCTGATTTTTGGCGTCCACTCTTCTGTTATTCCAACAATTGACAGGATGCCAGCATCCAAGCCTTGTCTGCAAAGTGCCAGGAGAGACAGCCATCATTGTTCCATGTGTGGAATTGTCCAAGGGCACGTCTACTGAATAGAGACTCTGGCGTTCAGTGCAGTTGGTGATGGCAGCAAGGTTTATTCTGGTGGCCGAAGCTCGGCTTCATTGATTCTTCCTTGGTTTGTATTTGCAGTTGTAGAGGATAGGCAGTCATATGGACTCACATGTATACCTCGATCAGGGCTCCCTCTCAGGGTCTCTCGTAGAAACGCAGTCGTAGGGTCAGAAGTGGACAGGCCATTCTGGCACACCGTTGGTATCTACTTCTGTCCAAATTTTAGCAAGACATTGTGCCTCTGTATCACGCCTGCTGCGGTAGGATTGTATGGCTGTCTTGCCAATGGGTTTCAGCATCGGCAGGTACCCTGTAGAAACAGTTTGTCACAAGAAATTGACAGAAAACATTCTTTTCGGAGCAAGGGTTTACAATAGGGCATGTTCTCCTAACGGAGGTGAAGGAGTAGTGTCTTTGCCTCCATGCAGAGCACTGGGCCTAGCCCTTTATGCAGCACAGTAATAGATTATTGCCTAAGTTTGTGGAAGCGGTAGCCTAGCAACAGGCCACTTACATCATCATGTGGTTTGAGTTCAGTGAGGCTCCTGGCCACAGGAACCCCAACTTCCCCAAACTCCACCCATCAGGCATTCCCGCCTTACAATCTCCACGCTTTCAATCTTCCGCATTGCTCCCTGGGCGAGAAAGCTGGAGCACTGGAACCACATTCCACAACAGCAAGAGTGGTAACAACAAAAAAGAAATAACAACAATTAAGATACAGCAACATTTTGATACATGTAACACAAATTAAAATAATCCTCAAGCCAGAGGCGGTTTCTGATCACAAAAGTTATCATAATCCTCAAGCCAGAGGAAATTCCCAATTCACAAAGAGTTTAAGGCAACAGGACACATGATTTGATGACACCAACATAGGTGAGTCTCGTCCATCAGGTAGGAGGCATGCAAGAGATTGGTCCTGTGACAGGACTGTAGCAGGAATTCCGCCCAGTCCCTGTCAGGTCTAGTATAGCACACTTTTACTCCCTTCTTCCTGTGGGTTACTAAAGTGTCTATGTACCATGGTATGGGACTTGCATGCATTTGCCACAATGAAAACACAAAACTCCCAAGTAAGATGCTCCTACCTTCTTGAGGTTCAGGATATACTACCGTGACATTTAACCTTCCGCTCTGCTGTTCTTCCAAGAATAGACAGGACACCAGCTTCCAGGCCTTTTCCACAGCTTGCCAGGAGAAGCGGCCATCGTTGGTCCTTGTGAAGAAAGCTCCAAGGGCAGGTCCACTCAATGGAGTATCCATGCTTTAGTGCACTTAGTGCTGGCAGCACAATGTTATTCTTGCGGTTGAAACTCATCTTCGGGGATTCTTCCTTGCTTTGTATTTGCAGTTGTACAGGGGAGGCAGCCATATGTGTTCACGTGTCTATGGGGCTGAGGGCTCCCTTTTGGGATCTCCCGTTCAAATGTAGTTGCACGGTCCATAAGTGGAATGAACATCACTGCAGACTCTTGGTATCTGACTTTTTCCAGATTGCAGCACGCCATTGTGCCTCTGCGTCATGCCTCCTGCGGTAGCGTGGTAGGGCTGTATTACCTACATTCTACCGCCACAAGCAAGTTAGCTACGGATTCCATGTGACAAAAGATATACACAACAAAACGTTCTTTGGGGTGAAAGGGTTTCTTACCGGGATAATTCCATCGGGGCGTAGTTCGAGGACTAGGGTCTGTGCTCTGTGCAGAGCACTGGCGGAGCTCTGTAAAGAGCACAGTAATAGATTATTGGCTAAGATTGTGGAAGTGGTAGCCTAGCAGCAGGTCACCTGCGTCATCAGGTTGTTCGAGTTCAGTGAGGATCCTGGCCACAGGAACCCCAACTTCCCCAAACTCCACCTGTCCAGGATTCTCGCCTCACAATCTACACGCTTTCAGTCTTCCGCAATGGTCCCTGTGCGAGAAAGCTGGAGCACTGGAACCACATTCCACAAGAGAAAAGGAGGGTAACAACAGTTTATAGATAATAACAATTAACATGCAGCAACATTTTGATACAGGTAACAAAAAGTATAATAAACCTTAAGCCGGAGGGCATTCCTAATAACAATAATTATCATAATCCTCAACCAGAAAATGTTCCCAGTTCTCAAAGAGATTAGAGGTGACTAGACACATGTTTAGATGCCACCCACATAGGTAAATCTTGTCCATCAGGGAGGATGCATGTAAGAGATTGGTCCTGTGAAGGGACTGAAGCAGGAATTTGGGCCAGTCCCTGTCTGGACTAGTATACCATAATTTCACTCCTTTCCCCGTAGGGTTTGCTCATGGGCCTCCACATAGCGCTAGGGCAGGTGCATGCATTCAGCATAATGAAACCACTAAACTCCATGGTAAGAGGCTCCTACTTTCTGGCTGTTCAGGATATATTTCCGTGACCTTTGGCGTCCACTCTGCTCTTATTCCAACAATTGACACGATGCCAGCTTCCAGGCCTTGTCCGCAAAGTGCCAGGAGAGACAGCCATCGTTGGTCCATGTGTTGAATTGTCCAAGGGCACGTCCACTGAATAGAGACTCCGGGGTTCAGTGCAGTTGGTGCTGGCAGCAAAGTTTATTCTGATGGCCGAAGTCGGTTTCACTGATTCTTCCTTGGTTTGTATTAGCAGTTGTAGAGGATGGGCAGCCAGCCATATGGACTCACATGTATACCTAGATCAGGGCTCGCTCTCCGGGTCTCGTACAAATGCAGTAGTAGGTTCGTAAGAGGACGGGCCATTCCGGCAGACCATTGGTATCTGCTTCTGTCCAAATTTTCACAAGACATTGTGCCTCTGTATCATGCCGGCTGCGGTAGGATTGTACGGCTGTCTTGCCAATGGGATTCAGCATTCGCATTTTCGCTGCGGATACAGTTTGACAAAAGAAATTGACAGCAAAACATTCTTTTCGGTGCAAGGGTTTACAACAGGCATGTTCTCCCAGTGGAGGAGGAGCACTAGCTTCTCTGACTACATGCAGAGCACAGGGCCTAGCCCTCTATGCAGCACAGTGCTAGATTATTGCCTAAGTTTGTGGAAGCGGTAGCCTAGCAACAGGCCACTTTCATCATCAGATGGTTTGAGATCAGTGAGGATCCTGGCCATAGGAACGCCAACTTCCCCAAACTCCACCTGTCCAGGATTCTCGCCTTACAATGTACACGCTTTCAATAATCTGCAATGGTCCCTGTGCGAGAAAGGTGGAGCACTGGAACCACATTCCACAATAGCAACAGAGCGTAACAACAGTTTATAGATAATAACAATTAAGATACAGCAACATTTTGACACACGTAACACAAATTATAATAAGCCTTAAACGAGGGGTCGTTGCTAATAACAAAAATTATCATAATTATCAAGCCAGAAAATGTTCCCAGTTCACAAAGAGTTTAGAGGTGATGAGACACATGTTTTAACGCGAACAACATAGGTAAATCTTGTCCATCAGGTAAGATGCATGTGAGAGATTGGTCCTGTGAAAGTTCTGAAGCAGGAGTTCGGTCCAGTCCCTGTCTGATCTAGTATGCCATAAGTTAACTCCTTTCCCCATAGGGATTACTCACGGGTCTCTATATAGTGCTAGGGGACGTTCATGCATTCTTCATAATGAAAACACTAAACTCCCCGGTAAGATGCCCCTACCTTCTGGCTGTTCAGGATATATTTCCCTGATTTTTGGCGTCCACTCTTCTGTTATTCCAACAATTGACAGGATGCCAGCATCCAAGCCTTGTCTGCAAAGTGCCAGGAGAGACAGCCATCATTGTTCCATGTGTGGAATTGTCCAAGGGCACGTCTACTGAATAGAGACTCTGGCGTTCAGTGCAGTTGGTGATGGCAGCAAGGTTTATTCTGGTGGCCGAAGCTCGGCTTCATTGATTCTTCCTTGGTTTGTATTTGCAGTTGTAGAGGATAGGCAGTCATATGGACTCACATGTATACCTCGATCAGGGCTCCCTCTCAGGGTCTCTCGTAGAAACGCAGTCGTAGGGTCAGAAGTGGACAGGCCATTCTGGCACACCGTTGGTATCTACTTCTGTCCAAATTTTAGCAAGACATTGTGCCTCTGTATCACGCCTGCTGCGGTAGGATTGTATGGCTGTCTTGCCAATGGGTTTCAGCATCGGCAGGTACCCTGTAGAAACAGTTTGTCACAAGAAATTGACAGAAAACATTCTTTTCGGAGCAAGGGTTTACAATAGGGCATGTTCTCCTACCGGAGGTGAAGGAGTAGTGTCTCTGCCTCCATGCAGAGCACTGGGCCTAGCCCTTTATGCAGCACAGTAATAGATTATTGCCTAAGTTTGTGGAAGCGGTAGCCTAGCAACAGGCCACTTACATCATCATGTGGTTTGAGTTCAGTGAGGCTCCTGGCCACAGGAACCCCAACTTCCCCAAACTCCACCCATCAGGCATTCCCGCCTTACAATCTCCACGCTTTCAATCTTCCGCATTGCTCCCTGGGCGAGAAAGCTGGAGCACTGGAACCACATTCCACAACAGCAAGAGTGGTAACAACAAAAAAGAAATAACAACAATTAAGATACAGCAACATTTTGATACATGTAACACAAATTAAAATAATCCTCAAGCCAGAGGCGGTTTCTGATCACAAAAGTTATCATAATCCTCAAGCCAGAGGAAATTCCCAATTCACAAAGAGTTTAAGGCAACAGGACACATGATTTGATGACACCAACATAGGTGAGTCTCGTCCATCAGGTAGGAGGCATGCAAGAGATTGGTCCTGTGACAGGACTGTAGCAGGAATTCCGCCCAGTCCCTGTCAGGTCTAGTATAGCACACTTTTACTCCCTTCTTCCTGTGGGTTACTAAAGTGTCTATGTACCATGGTATGGGACTTGCATGCATTTGCCACAGTGAAAACACAAAACTCCCAAGTAAGATGCTCCTACCTTCTTGAGGTTCAGGATATACTACCGTGACATTTAACCTTCCGCTCTGCTGTTCTTCCAAGAATAGACAGGACACCAGCTTCCAGGCCTTTTCCACAGCTTGCCAGGAGAAGCGGCCATCGTTGGTCCTTGTGAAGAAAGCTCCAAGGGCAGGTCCACTCAATGGAGTATCCATGCTTTAGTGCACTTAGTGCTGGCAGCACAATGTTATTCTTGCGGTTGAAACTCATCTTCGGGGATTCTTCCTTGCTTTGTATTTGCAGTTGTACAGGGGAGGCAGCCATATGTGTTCACGTGTCTATGGGGCTGAGGGCTCCCTTTTGGGATCTCCCGTTCAAATGTAGTTGCACGGTCCATAAGTGGAATGAACATCACTGCAGACTCTTGGTATCTGACTTTTTCCAGATTGCAGCACGCCATTGTGCCTCTGCGTCATGCCTCCTGCGGTAGCGTGGTAGGGCTGTATTACCTACATTCTACCGCCACAAGCAAGTTAGCTACGGATTCCATGTGACAAAAGATATACACAACAAAACGTTCTTTGGGGTGAAAGGGTTTCTTACCGGGATAATTCCATCGGGGCGTAGGTCGAGGACTAGGGTCTGTGCTCTGTGCAGAGCACTGGCGGAGCTCTGTAAAGAGCACAGTAATAGATTATTGGCTAAGATTGTGGAAGCGGTAGCCTAGCAGCAGGTCACCTACGTCATCAGGTTGTTCGAGTTCAGTGAGGATCCTGGCCACAGGAACCCCAACTTCCCCAAACTCCACCTGTCCAGGATTCTCGCCTCACAATCTACACGCTTTCAGTCTTCCGCAATGGTCCCTGTGCGAGAAAGCTGGAGCACTGGAACCACATTCCACAAGAGCAAAGGAGGGTAACAACAGTTTATAGATAATAACAATTAACATGCAGCAACATTTTGATACAGGTAACAAAAAGTATAATAAACCTTAAGCCGGAGGGCATTCCTAATAACAATAATTATCATAATCCTCAACCAGAAAATGTTCCCAGTTCTCAAAGAGATTAGAGGTGACTAGACACATGTTTAGATGCCACCCACATAGGTAAATCTTGTCCATCAGGGAGGATGCATGTAAGAGATTGGTCCTGTGAAGGGACTGAAGCAGGAATTTGGGCCAGTCCCTGTCTGGACTAGTATACCATAATTTCACTCCTTTCCCCGTAGGGTTTGCTCATGGGCCTCCACATAGCGCTAGGGCAGGTGCATGCATTCAGCATAATGAAACCACTAAACTCCATGGTAAGAGGCTCCTACTTTCTGGCTGTTCAGGATATATTTCCGTGACCTTTGGCGTCCACTCTGCTCTTATTCCAACAATTGACACGATGCCAGCTTCCAGGCCTTGTCCGCAAAGTGCCAGGAGAGACAGCCATCGTTGGTCCATGTGTTGAATTGTCCAAGGGCACGTCCACTGAATAGAGACTCCGGGGTTCAGTGCAGTTGGTGCTGGCAGCAAAGTTTATTCTGATGGCCGAAGTCGGTTTCACTGATTCTTCCTTGGTTTGTATTAGCAGTTGTAGAGGATGGGCAGCCAGCCATATGGACTCACATGTATACCTAGATCAGGGCTCGCTCTCCGGGTCTCGTACAAATGCAGTAGTAGGTTCGTAAGAGGACGGGCCATTCCGGCAGACCATTGGTATCTGCTTCTGTCCAAATTTTCACAAGACATTGTGCCTCTGTATCATGCCGGCTGCGGTAGGATTGTACGGCTGTCTTGCCAATGGGATTCAGCATTCGCATTTTCGCTGCGGATACAGTTTGACAAAAGAAATTGACAGCAAAACATTCTTTTCGGTGCAAGGGTTTACAACAGGCATGTTCTCCCAGTGGAGGTGGAGCACTAGCTTCTCTGACTACATGCAGAGCACAGGGCCTAGCCCTCTATGCAGCACAGTGCTAGATTATTGCCTAAGTTTGTGGAAGCGGTAGCCTAGCAACAGGCCACTTTCATCATCAGATGGTTTGAGATCAGTGAGGATCCTGGCCATAGGAACGCCAACTTCCCCAAACTCCACCTGTCCAGGATTCTCGCCTTACAATGTACACGCTTTCAATAATCTGCAATGGTCCCTGTGCGAGAAAGGTGGAGCACTGGAACCACATTCCACAATAGCAACAGAGCGTAACAACAGTTTATAGATAATAACAATTAAGATACAGCAACATTTTGACACACGTAACACAAATTATAATAAGCCTTAAACGAGGGGTCGTTGCTAATAACAAAAATTATCATAATTATCAAGCCAGAAAATGTTCCCAGTTCACAAAGAGTTTAGAGGTGATGAGACACATGTTTTAACGCGAACAACATAGGTAAATCTTGTCCATCAGGTAAGATGCATGTGAGAGATTGGTCCTGTGAAAGTTCTGAAGCAGGAGTTCGGTCCAGTCCCTGTCTGATCTAGTATGCCATAAGTTAACTCCTTTCCCCATAGGGATTACTCACGGGTCTCTATATAGTGCTAGGGGAGGTTCATGCATTCTTCATAATGAAAACACTAAACTCCCCGGTAAGATGCCCCTACCTTCTGGCTGTTCAGGATATATTTCCCTGATTTTTGGCGTCCACTCTTCTGTTATTCCAACAATTGACAGGATGCCAGCATCCAAGCCTTGTCTGCAAAGTGCCAGGAGAGACAGCCATCATTGTTCCATGTGTGGAATTGTCCAAGGGCACGTCTACTGAATAGAGACTCTGGCGTTCAGTGCAGTTGGTGATGGCAGCAAGGTTTATTCTGGTGGCCGAAGCTCGGCTTCATTGATTCTTCCTTGGTTTGTATTTGCAGTTGTAGAGGATAGGCAGTCATATGGACTCACATGTATACCTCGATCAGGGCTCCCTCTCAGGGTCTCTCGTAGAAACGCAGTCGTAGGGTCAGAAGTGGACAGGCCATTCTGGCACACCGTTGGTATCTACTTCTGTCCAAATTTTAGCAAGACATTGTGCCTCTGTATCACGCCTGCTGCGGTAGGATTGTATGGCTGTCTTGCCAATGGGTTTCAGCATCGGCAGGTACCCTGTAGAAACAGTTTGTCACAAGAAATTGACAGAAAACATTCTTTTCGGAGCAAGGGTTTACAATAGGGCATGTTCTCCTACCGGAGGTGAAGGAGTAGTGTCTCTGCCTCCATGCAGAGCACTGGGCCTAGCCCTTTATGCAGCACAGTAATAGATTATTGCCTAAGTTTGTGGAAGCGGTAGCCTAGCAACAGGCCACTTACATCATCATGTGGTTTGAGTTCAGTGAGGCTCCTGGCCACAGGAACCCCAACTTCCCCAAACTCCACCCATCAGGCATTCCCGCCTTACAATCTCCACGCTTTCAATCTTCCGCATTGCTCCCTGGGCGAGAAAGCTGGAGCACTGGAACCACATTCCACAACAGCAAGAGTGGTAACAACAAAAAAGAAATAACAACAATTAAGATACAGCAACATTTTGATACATGTAACACAAATTAAAATAATCCTCAAGCCAGAGGCGGTTTCTGATCACAAAAGTTATCATAATCCTCAAGCCAGAGGAAATTCCCAATTCACAAAGAGTTTAAGGCAACAGGACACATGATTTGATGACACCAACATAGGTGAGTCTCGTCCATCAGGTAGGAGGCATGCAAGAGATTGGTCCTGTGACAGGACTGTAGCAGGAATTCCGCCCAGTCCCTGTCAGGTCTAGTATAGCACACTTTTACTCCCTTCTTCCTGTGGGTTACTAAAGTGTCTATGTACCATGGTATGGGACTTGCATGCATTTGCCACAGTGAAAACACAAAACTCCCAAGTAAGATGCTCCTACCTTCTTGAGGTTCAGGATATACTACCGTGACATTTAACCTTCCGCTCTGCTGTTCTTCCAAGAATAGACAGGACACCAGCTTCCAGGCCTTTTCCACAGCTTGCCAGGAGAAGCGGCCATCGTTGGTCCTTGTGAAGAAAGCTCCAAGGGCAGGTCCACTCAATGGAGTATCCATGCTTTAGTGCACTTAGTGCTGGCAGCACAATGTTATTCTTGCGGTTGAAACTCATCTTCGGGGATTCTTCCTTGCTTTGTATTTGCAGTTGTACAGGGGAGGCAGCCATATGTGTTCACGTGTCTATGGGGCTGAGGGCTCCCTTTTGGGATCTCCCGTTCAAATGTAGTTGCACGGTCCATAAGTGGAATGAACATCACTGCAGACTCTTGGTATCTGACTTTTTCCAGATTGCAGCACGCCATTGTGCCTCTGCGTCATGCCTCCTGCGGTAGCGTGGTAGGGCTGTATTACCTACATTCTACCGCCACAAGCAAGTTAGCTACGGATTCCATGTGACAAAAGATATACACAACAAAACGTTCTTTGGGGTGAAAGGGTTTCTTACCGGGATAATTCCATCGGGGCGTAGGTCGAGGACTAGGGTCTGTGCTCTGTGCAGAGCACTGGCGGAGCTCTGTAAAGAGCACAGTAATAGATTATTGGCTAAGATTGTGGAAGCGGTAGCCTAGCAGCAGGTCACCTACGTCATCAGGTTGTTCGAGTTCAGTGAGGATCCTGGCCACAGGAACCCCAACTTCCCCAAACTCCACCTGTCCAGGATTCTCGCCTCACAATCTACACGCTTTCAGTCTTCCGCAATGGTCCCTGTGCGAGAAAGCTGGAGCACTGGAACCACATTCCACAAGAGCAAAGGAGGGTAACAACAGTTTATAGATAATAACAATTAACATGCAGCAACATTTTGATACAGGTAACAAAAAGTATAATAAACCTTAAGCCGGAGGGCATTCCTAATAACAATAATTATCATAATCCTCAACCAGAAAATGTTCCCAGTTCTCAAAGAGATTAGAGGTGACTAGACACATGTTTAGATGCCACCCACATAGGTAAATCTTGTCCATCAGGGAGGATGCATGTAAGAGATTGGTCCTGTGAAGGGACTGAAGCAGGAATTTGGGCCAGTCCCTGTCTGGACTAGTATACCATAATTTCACTCCTTTCCCCGTAGGGTTTGCTCATGGGCCTCCACATAGCGCTAGGGCAGGTGCATGCATTCAGCATAATGAAACCACTAAACTCCATGGTAAGAGGCTCCTACTTTCTGGCTGTTCAGGATATATTTCCGTGACCTTTGGCGTCCACTCTGCTCTTATTCCAACAAGTGACACGATGCCAGCTTCCAGGCCTTGTCCGCAAAGTGCCAGGAGAGACAGCCATCGTTGGTCCATGTGTTGAATTGTCCAAGGGCACGTCCACTGAATAGAGACTCCGGGGTTCAGTGCAGTTGGTGCTGGCAGCAAAGTTTATTCTGATGGCCGAAGTCGGTTTCACTGATTCTTCCTTGGTTTGTATTAGCAGTTGTAGAGGATGGGCAGCCAGCCATATGGACTCACATGTATACCTAGATCAGGGCTCGCTCTCCGGGTCTCGTACAAATGCAGTAGTAGGTTCGTAAGAGGACGGGCCATTCCGGCAGACCATTGGTATCTGCTTCTGTCCAAATTTTCACAAGACATTGTGCCTCTGTATCATGCCGGCTGCGGTAGGATTGTACGGCTGTCTTGCCAATGGGATTCAGCATTCGCATTTTCGCTGCGGATACAGTTTGACAAAAGAAATTGACAGCAAAACATTCTTTTCGGTGCAAGGGTTTACAACAGGCATGTTCTCCCAGTGGAGGTGGAGCACTAGCTTCTCTGACTACATGCAGAGCACAGGGCCTAGCCCTCTATGCAGCACAGTTCTAGATTATTGCCTAAGTTTGTGGAAGCGGTAGCCTAGCAACAGGCCACTTTCATCATCAGATGGTTTGAGATCAGTGAGGATCCTGGCCATAGGAACGCCAACTTCCCCAAACTCCACCTGTCCAGGATTCTCGCCTTACAATGTACACGCTTTCAATAATCTGCAATGGTCCCTGTGCGAGAAAGGTGGAGCACTGGAACCACATTCCACAATAGCAACAGAGCGTAACAACAGTTTATAGATAATAACAATTAAGATACAGCAACATTTTGACACACGTAACACAAATTATAATAAGCCTTAAACGAGGGGTCGTTGCTAATAACAAAAATTATCATAATTATCAAGCCAGAAAATGTTCCCAGTTCACAAAGAGTTTAGAGGTGATGAGACACATGTTTTAACGCGAACAACATAGGTAAATCTTGTCCATCAGGTAAGATGCATGTGAGAGATTGGTCCTGTGAAAGTTCTGAAGCAGGAGTTCGGTCCAGTCCCTGTCTGATCTAGTATGCCATAAGTTAACTCCTTTCCCCATAGGGATTACTCACGGGTCTCTATATAGTGCTAGGGGAGGTTCATGCATTCTTCATAATGAAAACACTAAACTCCCCGGTAAGATGCCCCTACCTTCTGGCTGTTCAGGATATATTTCCCTGATTTTTGGCGTCCACTCTTCTGTTATTCCAACAATTGACAGGATGCCAGCATCCAAGCCTTGTCTGCAAAGTGCCAGGAGAGACAGCCATCATTGTTCCATGTGTGGAATTGTCCAAGGGCACGTCTACTGAATAGAGACTCTGGCGTTCAGTGCAGTTGGTGATGGCAGCAAGGTTTATTCTGGTGGCCGAAGCTCGGCTTCATTGATCCTTCCTTGGTTTGTATTTGCAGTTGTAGAGGATAGGCAGTCATATGGACTCACATGTATACCTCGATCAGGGCTCCCTCTCAGGGTCTCTCGTAGAAACGCAGTCGTAGGGTCAGAAGTGGACAGGCCATTCTGGCACACCGTTGGTATCTACTTCTGTCCAAATTTTAGCAAGACATTGTGCCTCTGTATCACGCCTGCTGCGGTAGGATTGTATGGCTGTCTTGCCAATGGGTTTCAGCATCGGCAGGTACCCTGTAGAAACAGTTTGTCACAAGAAATTGACAGTAAACATTCTTTTCGGAGCAAGGGTTTACAATAGGGCATGTTCTCCTACCGGAGGTGAAGGGGTAGTGTCTCTGCCTCCATGCAGAGCACTGGGCCTAGCCCTTTATGCAGCACAGTAATAGATTATTGCCTAAGTTTGTGGAAGCGGTAGCCTAGCAACAGGCCACTTACATCATCATGTGGTTTGAGTTCAGTGAGGCTCCTGGCCACAGGAACCCCAACTTCCCCAAACTCCACCCATCAGGCATTCCCGCCTTACAATCTCCACGCTTTCAATCTTCCGCATTGCTCCCTGGGCGAGAAAGCTGGAGCACTGGAACCACATTCCACAACAGCAAGAGTGGTAACAACAAAAAAGAAATAACAACAATTAAGATACAGCAACATTTTGATACATGTAACACAAATTAAAATAATCCTCAAGCCAGAGGCGGTTTCTGATCACAAAAGTTATCATAATCCTCAAGCCAGAGGAAATTCCCAATTCACAAAGAGTTTAAGGCAACAGGACACATGATTTGATGACACCAACATAGGTGAGTCTCGTCCATCAGGTAGGAGGCATGCAAGAGATTGGTCCTGTGACAGGACTGTACCAGGAATTCTGCCCAGTCCCTGTCAGGTCTAGTATAGCACACTTTTACTCCCTTCTTCCTGTGGGTTACTAAAGTGTCTATGTACCATGGTATGGGACTTGCATGCATTTGCCACAATGAAAACACAAAACTCCCAAGTAAGATGCTCCTACCTTCTTGAGGTTCAGGATATACTACCGTGACCTTTAACCTTCCGCTCTGCTGTTCTTCCAAGAATAGACAGGACACCAGCTTCCAGGCCTTTTCCACAGCTTGCCAGGAGAAGCGGCCATCGTTGGTCCTTGTGAAGAAAGCTCCAAGGGCAGGTCCACTCAATGGAGTATGCATGCTTTAGTGCACTTACTGCTGGCAGCACAATGTTATTCTTGCGGTTGAAACTCATCTTCGGGGATTCTTCCTTGCTTTGTATTTGCAGTTGTACAGGGGAGGCAGCCATATGTGTTCACGTGTCTATGGGGCTGAGGGCTCCCTTTTGGGATCTCCCGATCAAATGTAGTTGCACGGTCCATAAGTGGAATGAACATCACTGCAGACTCTTGGTATCTGACTTTTTCCAGATTGCAGCACGCCATTGTGCCTCTGCGTCATGCCTCCTGCGGTAGCGTGGTAGGGCTGTATTACCTACATTCTACCGCCACAAGCAAGTTAGCTACGGATTCCATGTGACAAAAGATATACACAACAAAACGTTCTTTGGGGTGAAAGGGTTTCTTACCGGGATAATTCCATCGGGGCGTAGGTCGAGGACTAGGGTCTGTGCTCTGTGCAGAGCACTGGCGGAGCTCTGTAAAGAGCACAGTAATAGATTATTGGCTAAGATTGTGGAAGTGGTAGCCTAGCAGCAGGTCACCTACGTCATCAGGTTGTTCGAGTTCAGTGAGGATCCTGGCCACAGGAACCCCAACTTCCCCAAACTCCACCTGTCCAGGATTCTCGCCTCACAATCTACACGCTTTCAGTCTTCCGCAATGGTCCCTGTGCGAGAAAGCTGGAGCACTGGAACCACATTCCACAAGAGCAAAGGAGGGTAACAACAGTTTATAGATAATAACAATTAACATGCAGCAACATTTTGATACAGGTAACAAAAAGTATAATAAACCTTAAGCCGGAGGGCATTCCTAATAACCATAATTATCATAATCCTCAACCAGAAAATGTTCCCAGTTCTCAAAGAGATTAGAGGTGACTAGACACATGTTTAGATGCCACCCACATAGGTAAATCTTGTCCATCAGGGAGGATGCATGTAAGAGATTGGTTCTGTGAAGGGACTGAAGCAGGAATTTGGGCCAGTCCCTGTCTGGACTAGTATACCATAATTTCACTCCTTTCCCCGTAGGGTTTGCTCATGGGCCTCCACATAGCGCTAGGGCAGGTGCATGCATTCAGCATAATGAAACCACTAAACTCCATGGTAAGAGGCTCCTACTTTCTGGCTGTTCAGGATATATTTCCGTGACCTTTGGCGTCCACTCTGCTCTTATTCCAACAAGTGACACGATGCCAGCTTCCAGGCCTTGTCCGCAAAGTGCCAGGAGAGACAGCCATCGTTGGTCCATGTGTTGAATTGTCCAAGGGCACGTCCACTGAATAGAGACTCCGGGGTTCAGTGCAGTTGGTGCTGGCAGCAAAGTTTATTCTGATGGCCGAAGTCGGTTTCACTGATTCTTCCTTGGTTTGTATTAGCAGTTGTAGAGGATGGGCAGCCAGCCATATGGACTCACATGTATACCTAGATCAGGGCTCGCTCTCCGGGTCTCGTACAAATGCAGTAGTAGGTTCGTAAGAGGACGGGCCATTCCGGCAGACCATTGGTATCTGCTTCTGTCCAAATTTTCACAAGACATTGTGCCTCTGTATCATGCCGGCTGCGGTAGGATTGTACGGCTGTCTTGCCAATGGGATTCAGCATTCGCATTTTCGCTGCGGATACAGTTTGACAAAAGAAATTGACAGCAAAACATTCTTTTCGGTGCAAGGGTTTACAACAGGCATGTTCTCCCAGTGGAGGTGGAGCACTAGCTTCTCTGACTACATGCAGAGCACAGGGCCTAGCCCTCTATGCAGCACAGTTCTAGATTATTGCCTAAGTTTGTGGAAGCGGTAGCCTAGCAACAGGCCACTTTCATCATCAGATGGTTTGAGATCAGTGAGGATCCTGGCCATAGGAACGCCAACTTCCCCAAACTCCACCTGTCCAGGATTCTCGCCTTACAATGTACACGCTTTCAATAATCTGCAATGGTCCCTGTGCGAGAAAGGTGGAGCACTGGAACCACATTCCACAATAGCAACAGAGCGTAACAACAGTTTATAGATAATAACAATTAAGATACAGCAACATTTTGACACACGTAACACAAATTATAATAAGCCTTAAACGAGGGGTCGTTGCTAATAACAAAAATTATCATAATTATCAAGCCAGAAAATGTTCCCAGTTCACAAAGAGTTTAGAGGTGATGAGACACATGTTTTAACGCGAACAACATAGGTAAATCTTGTCCATCAGGTAAGATGCATGTGAGAGATTGGTCCTGTGAAAGTTCTGAAGCAGGAGTTCGGTCCAGTCCCTGTCTGATCTAGTATGCCATAAGTTAACTCCTTTCCCCATAGGGATTACTCACGGGTCTCTATATAGTGCTAGGGGAGGTTCATGCATTCTTCATAATGAAAACACTAAACTCCCCGGTAAGATGCCCCTACCTTCTGGCTGTTCAGGATATATTTCCCTGATTTTTGGCGTCCACTCTTCTGTTATTCCAACAATTGACAGGATGCCAGCATCCAAGCCTTGTCTGCAAAGTGCCAGGAGAGACAGCCATCATTGTTCCATGTGTGGAATTGTCCAAGGGCACGTCTACTGAATAGAGACTCTGGCGTTCAGTGCAGTTGGTGATGGCAGCAAGGTTTATTCTGGTGGCCGAAGCTCGGCTTCATTGATCCTTCCTTGGTTTGTATTTGCAGTTGTAGAGGATAGGCAGTCATATGGACTCACATGTATACCTCGATCAGGGCTCCCTCTCAGGGTCTCTCGTAGAAACGCAGTCGTAGGGTCAGAAGTGGACAGGCCATTCTGGCACACCGTTGGTATCTACTTCTGTCCAAATTTTAGCAAGACATTGTGCCTCTGTATCACGCCTGCTGCGGTAGGATTGTATGGCTGTCTTGCCAATGGGTTTCAGCATCGGCAGGTACCCTGTAGAAACAGTTTGTCACAAGAAATTGACAGTAAACATTCTTTTCGGAGCAAGGGTTTACAATAGGGCATGTTCTCCTACCGGAGGTGAAGGGGTAGTGTCTCTGCCTCCATGCAGAGCACTGGGCCTAGCCCTTTATGCAGCACAGTAATAGATTATTGCCTAAGTTTGTGGAAGCGGTAGCCTAGCAACAGGCCACTTACATCATCATGTGGTTTGAGTTCAGTGAGGCTCCTGGCCACAGGAACCCCAACTTCCCCAAACTCCACCCATCAGGCATTCCCGCCTTACAATCTCCACGCTTTCAATCTTCCGCATTGCTCCCTGGGCGAGAAAGCTGGAGCACTGGAACCACATTCCACAACAGCAAGAGTGGTAACAACAAAAAAGAAATAACAACAATTAAGATACAGCAACATTTTGATACATGTAACACAAATTAAAATAATCCTCAAGCCAGAGGCGGTTTCTGATCACAAAAGTTATCATAATCCTCAAGCCAGAGGAAATTCCCAATTCACAAAGAGTTTAAGGCAACAGGACACATGATTTGATGACACCAACATAGGTGAGTCTCGTCCATCAGGTAGGAGGCATGCAAGAGATTGGTCCTGTGACAGGACTGTACCAGGAATTCTGCCCAGTCCCTGTCAGGTCTAGTATAGCACACTTTTACTCCCTTCTTCCTGTGGGTTACTAAAGTGTCTATGTACCATGGTATGGGACTTGCATGCATTTGCCACAATGAAAACACAAAACTCCCAAGTAAGATGCTCCTACCTTCTTGAGGTTCAGGATATACTACCGTGACCTTTAACCTTCCGCTCTGCTGTTCTTCCAAGAATAGACAGGACACCAGCTTCCAGGCCTTTTCCACAGCTTGCCAGGAGAAGCGGCCATCGTTGGTCCTTGTGAAGAAAGCTCCAAGGGCAGGTCCACTCAATGGAGTATGCATGCTTTAGTGCACTTACTGCTGGCAGCACAATGTTATTCTTGCGGTTGAAACTCATCTTCGGGGATTCTTCCTTGCTTTGTATTTGCAGTTGTACAGGGGAGGCAGCCATATGTGTTCACGTGTCTATGGGGCTGAGGGCTCCCTTTTGGGATCTCCCGATCAAATGTAGTTGCACGGTCCATAAGTGGAATGAACATCACTGCAGACTCTTGGTATCTGACTTTTTCCAGATTGCAGCACGCCATTGTGCCTCTGCGTCATGCCTCCTGCGGTAGCGTGGTAGGGCTGTATTACCTACATTCTACCGCCACAAGCAAGTTAGCTACGGATTCCATGTGACAAAAGATATACACAACAAAACGTTCTTTGGGGTGAAAGGGTTTCTTACCGGGATAATTCCATCGGGGCGTAGGTCGAGGACTAGGGTCTGTGCTCTGTGCAGAGCACTGGCGGAGCTCTGTAAAGAGCACAGTAATAGATTATTGGCTAAGATTGTGGAAGTGGTAGCCTAGCAGCAAGTCACCTACGTCATCAGGTTGTTCGAGTTCAGTGAGGATCCTGGCCACAGGAACCCCAACTTCCCCAAACTCCACCTGTCCAGGATTCTCGCCTCACAATCTACACGCTTTCAGTCTTCCGCAATGGTCCCTGTGCGAGAAAGCTGGAGCACTGGAACCACATTCCACAAGAGCAAAGGAGGGTAACAACAGTTTATAGATAATAACAATTAACATGCAGCAACATTTTGATACAGGTAACAAAAAGTATAATAAACCTTAAGCCGGAGGGCATTCCTAATAACCATAATTATCATAATCCTCAACCAGAAAATGTTCCCAGTTCTCAAAGAGATTAGAGGTGACTAGACACATGTTTAGATGCCACCCACATAGGTAAATCTTGTCCATCAGGGAGGATGCATGTAAGAGATTGGTTCTGTGAAGGGACTGAAGCAGGAATTTGGGCCAGTCCCTGTCTGGACTAGTATACCATAATTTCACTCCTTTCCCCGTAGGGTTTGCTCATGGGCCTCCACATAGCGCTAGGGCAGGTGCATGCATTCAGCATAATGAAACCACTAAACTCCATGGTAAGAGGCTCCTACTTTCTGGCTGTTCAGGATATATTTCCGTGACCTTTGGCGTCCACTCTGCTCTTATTCCAACAAGTGACACGATGCCAGCTTCCAGGCCTTGTCCGCAAAGTGCCAGGAGAGACAGCCATCGTTGGTCCATGTGTTGAATTGTCCAAGGGCACGTCCACTGAATAGAGACTCCGGGGTTCAGTGCAGTTGGTGCTGGCAGCAAAGTTTATTCTGATGGCCGAAGTCGGTTTCACTGATTCTTCCTTGGTTTGTATTAGCAGTTGTAGAGGATGGGCAGCCAGCCATATGGACTCACATGTATACCTAGATCAGGGCTCGCTCTCCGGGTCTCGTACAAATGCAGTAGTAGGTTCGTAAGAGGACGGGCCATTCCGGCAGACCATTGGTATCTGCTTCTGTCCAAATTTTCACAAGACATTGTGCCTCTGTATCATGCCGGCTGCGGTAGGATTGTACGGCTGTCTTGCCAATGGGATTCAGCATTCGCATTTTCGCTGCGGATACAGTTTGACAAAAGAAATTGACAGCAAAACATTCTTTTCGGTGCAAGGGTTTACAACAGGCATGTTCTCCCAGTGGAGGTGGAGCACTAGCTTCTCTGACTACATGCAGAGCACAGGGCCTAGCCCTCTATGCAGCACAGTTCTAGATTATTGCCTAAGTTTGTGGAAGCGGTAGCCTAGCAACAGGCCACTTTCATCATCAGATGGTTTGAGATCAGTGAGGATCCTGGCCATAGGAACGCCAACTTCCCCAAACTCCACCTGTCCAGGATTCTCGCCTTACAATGTACACGCTTTCAATAATCTGCAATGGTCCCTGTGCGAGAAAGGTGGAGCACTGGAACCACATTCCACAATAGCAACAGAGCGTAACAACAGTTTATAGATAATAACAATTAAGATACAGCAACATTTTGACACACGTAACACAAATTATAATAAGCCTTAAACGAGGGGTCGTTGCTAATAACAAAAATTATCATAATTATCAAGCCAGAAAATGTTCCCAGTTCACAAAGAGTTTAGAGGTGATGAGACACATGTTTTAACGCGAACAACATAGGTAAATCTTGTCCATCAGGTAAGATGCATGTGAGAGATTGGTCCTGTGAAAGTTCTGAAGCAGGAGTTCGGTCCAGTCCCTGTCTGATCTAGTATGCCATAAGTTAACTCCTTTCCCCATAGGGATTACTCACGGGTCTCTATATAGTGCTAGGGGAGGTTCATGCATTCTTCATAATGAAAACACTAAACTCCCCGGTAAGATGCCCCTACCTTCTGGCTGTTCAGGATATATTTCCCTGATTTTTGGCGTCCACTCTTCTGTTATTCCAACAATTGACAGGATGCCAGCATCCAAGCCTTGTCTGCAAAGTGCCAGGAGAGACAGCCATCATTGTTCCATGTGTGGAATTGTCCAAGGGCACGTCTACTGAATAGAGACTCTGGCGTTCAGTGCAGTTGGTGATGGCAGCAAGGTTTATTCTGGTGGCCGAAGCTCGGCTTCATTGATCCTTCCTTGGTTTGTATTTGCAGTTGTAGAGGATAGGCAGTCATATGGACTCACATGTATACCTCGATCAGGGCTCCCTCTCAGGGTCTCTCGTAGAAACGCAGTCGTAGGGTCAGAAGTGGACAGGCCATTCTGGCACACCGTTGGTATCTACTTCTGTCCAAATTTTAGCAAGACATTGTGCCTCTGTATCACGCCTGCTGCGGTAGGATTGTATGGCTGTCTTGCCAATGGGTTTCAGCATCGGCAGGTACCCTGTAGAAACAGTTTGTCACAAGAAATTGACAGTAAACATTCTTTTCGGAGCAAGGGTTTACAATAGGGCATGTTCTCCTACCGGAGGTGAAGGGGTAGTGTCTCTGCCTCCATGCAGAGCACTGGGCCTAGCCCTTTATGCAGCACAGTAATAGATTATTGCCTAAGTTTGTGGAAGCGGTAGCCTAGCAACAGGCCACTTACATCATCATGTGGTTTGAGTTCAGTGAGGCTCCTGGCCACAGGAACCCCAACTTCCCCAAACTCCACCCATCAGGCATTCCCGCCTTACAATCTCCACGCTTTCAATCTTCCGCATTGCTCCCTGGGCGAGAAAGCTGGAGCACTGGAACCACATTCCACAACAGCAAGAGTGGTAACAACAAAAAAGAAATAACAACAATTAAGATACAGCAACATTTTGATACATGTAACACAAATTAAAATAATCCTCAAGCCAGAGGCGGTTTCTGATCACAAAAGTTATCATAATCCTCAAGCCAGAGGAAATTCCCAATTCACAAAGAGTTTAAGGCAACAGGACACATGATTTGATGACACCAACATAGGTGAGTCTCGTCCATCAGGTAGGAGGCATGCAAGAGATTGGTCCTGTGACAGGACTGTACCAGGAATTCTGCCCAGTCCCTGTCAGGTCTAGTATAGCACACTTTTACTCCCTTCTTCCTGTGGGTTACTAAAGTGTCTATGTACCATGGTATGGGACTTGCATGCATTTGCCACAATGAAAACACAAAACTCCCAAGTAAGATGCTCCTACCTTCTTGAGGTTCAGGATATACTACCGTGACCTTTAACCTTCCGCTCTGCTGTTCTTCCAAGAATAGACAGGACACCAGCTTCCAGGCCTTTTCCACAGCTTGCCAGGAGAAGCGGCCATCGTTGGTCCTTGTGAAGAAAGCTCCAAGGGCAGGTCCACTCAATGGAGTATGCATGCTTTAGTGCACTTACTGCTGGCAGCACAATGTTATTCTTGCGGTTGAAACTCATCTTCGGGGATTCTTCCTTGCTTTGTATTTGCAGTTGTACAGGGGAGGCAGCCATATGTGTTCACGTGTCTATGGGGCTGAGGGCTCCCTTTTGGGATCTCCCGATCAAATGTAGTTGCACGGTCCATAAGTGGAATGAACATCACTGCAGACTCTTGGTATCTGACTTTTTCCAGATTGCAGCACGCCATTGTGCCTCTGCGTCATGCCTCCTGCGGTAGCGTGGTAGGGCTGTATTACCTACATTCTACCGCCACAAGCAAGTTAGCTACGGATTCCATGTGACAAAAGATATACACAACAAAACGTTCTTTGGGGTGAAAGGGTTTCTTACCGGGATAATTCCATCGGGGCGTAGGTCGAGGACTGGGGTCTGTGCTCTGTGCAGAGCACTGGCGGAGCTCTGTAAAGAGCACAGTAATAGATTATTGGCTAAGATTGTGGAAGTGGTAGCCTAGCAGCAGGTCACCTACGTCATCAGGTTGTTCGAGTTCAGTGAGGATCCTGGCCACAGGAACCCCAACTTCCCCAAACTCCACCTGTCCAGGATTCTCGCCTCACAATCTACACGCTTTCAGTCTTCCGCAATGGTCCCTGTGCGAGAAAGCTGGAGCACTGGAACCACATTCCACAAGAGCAAAGGAGGGTAACAACAGTTTATAGATAATAACAATTAACATGCAGCAACATTTTGATACAGGTAACAAAAAGTATAATAAACCTTAAGCCGGAGGGCATTCCTAATAACCATAATTATCATAATCCTCAACCAGAAAATGTTCCCAGTTCTCAAAGAGATTAGAGGTGACTAGACACATGTTTAGATGCCACCCACATAGGTAAATCTTGTCCATCAGGGAGGATGCATGTAAGAGATTGGTTCTGTGAAGGGACTGAAGCAGGAATTTGGGCCAGTCCCTGTCTGGACTAGTATACCATAATTTCACTCCTTTCCCCGTAGGGTTTGCTCATGGGCCTCCACATAGCGCTAGGGCAGGTGCATGCATTCAGCATAATGAAACCACTAAACTCCATGGTAAGAGGCTCCTACTTTCTGGCTGTTCAGGATATATTTCCGTGACCTTTGGCGTCCACTCTGCTCTTATTCCAACAAGTGACACGATGCCAGCTTCCAGGCCTTGTCCGCAAAGTGCCAGGAGAGACAGCCATCGTTGGTCCATGTGTTGAATTGTCCAAGGGCACGTCCACTGAATAGAGACTCCGGGGTTCAGTGCAGTTGGTGCTGGCAGCAAAGTTTATTCTGATGGCCGAAGTCGGTTTCACTGATTCTTCCTTGGTTTGTATTAGCAGTTGTAGAGGATGGGCAGCCAGCCATATGGACTCACATGTATACCTAGATCAGGGCTCGCTCTCCGGGTCTCATACAAATGCAGTAGTAGGTTCGTAAGAGGACGGGCCATTCCGGCAGACCATTGGTATCTGCTTCTGTCCAAATTTTCACAAGACATTGTGCCTCTGTATCATGCCGGCTGCGGTAGGATTGTACGGCTGTCTTGCCAATGGGATTCAGCATTCGCATTTTCGCTGCGGATACAGTTTGACAAAAAAAATTGACAGCAAAACATTCTTTTCGGTGCAAGGGTTTACAACAGGCATGTTCTCCCAGTGGAGGTGGAGCACTAGCTTCTCTGACTACATGCAGAGCACAGGGCCTAGCCCTCTATGCAGCACAGTGCTAGATTATTGCCTAAGTTTGTGGAAGCGGTAGCCTAGCAACAGGCCACTTTCATCATCAGATGGTTTGAGATCAGTGAGGATCCTGGCCATAGGAATGCCAACTTCCCCAAACTCCACCTGTCCAGGATTCTCGCCTTACAATGTACACGCTTTCAATAATCTGCAATGGTCCCTGTGCGAGAAAGGTGGAGCACTGGAACCACATTCCACAATAGCAACAGAGGGTAACAACAGTTTATAGATAATAACAATTAAGATACAGCAACATTTTGACACACGTAACACAAATTATAATAAGCCTTAAACGAGGGGTCGTTGCTAATAACAAAAATTATCATAATTATCAAGCCAGAAAATGTTCCCAGTTCACAAAGAGTTTAGAGGTGATGAGACACATGTTTTAACGCGAACAACATAGGTAAATCTTGTCCATCAGGTAAGATGCATGTGAGAGATTGGTCCTGTGAAAGTTCTGAAGCAGGAGTTCGGTCCAGTCCCTGTCTGATCTAGTATGCCATAAGTTAACTCCTTTCCCCATAGGGATTACTCACGGGTCTCTATATAGTGCTAGGGGAGGTTCATGCATTCTTCATAATGAAAACACTAAACTCCCCGGTAAGATGCCCCTACCATCTGGCTGTTCAGGATATATTTCCCTGATTTTTGGCGTCCACTCTTCTGTTATTCCAACAATTGACAGGATGCCAGCATCCAAGCCTTGTCTGCAAAGTGCCAGGAGAGACAGCCATCATTGTTCCATGTGTGGAATTGTCCAAGGGAACGTCTACTGAATAGAGACTCTGGCGTTCAGTGCAGTTGGTGATGGCAGCAAGGTTTATTCTGGTGGCCGAAGCTCGGCTTCATTGATCCTTCCTTGGTTTGTATTTGCAGTTGTAGAGGATAGGCAGTCATATGGACTCACATGTATACCTCGATCAGGGCTCCCTCTCAGGGTCTCTCGTAGAAACGCAGTCGTAGGGTCAGAAGTGGACAGGCCATTCTGGCACACCGTTGGTATCTACTTCTGTCCAAATTTTAGCAAGACATTGTGCCTCTGTATCACGCCTGCTGCGGTAGGATTGTATGGCTGTCTTGCCAATGGGTTTCAGCATCGGCAGGTACCCTGTAGAAACAGTTTGTCACAAGAAATTGACAGTAAACATTCTTTTCGGAGCAAGGGTTTACAATAGGGCATGTTCTCCTACCGGAGGTGAAGGGGTAGTGTCTCTGCCTCCATGCAGAGCACTGGGCCTAGCCCTTTATGCAGCACAGTAATAGATTATTGCCTAAGTTTGTGGAAGCGGTAGCCTAGCAACAGGCCACTTACATCATCATGTGGTTTGAGTTCAGTGAGGCTCCTGGCCACAGGAACCCCAACTTCCCCAAACTCCACCCATCAGGCATTCCCGCCTTACAATCTCCACGCTTTCAATCTTCCGCATTGCTCCCTGGGTGAGAAAGCTGGAGCACTGGAACCACATTCCACAACAGCAAGAGTGGTAACAACAAAAAAGAAATAACAACAATTAAGATACAGCAACATTTTGATACATGTAACACAAATTAAAATAATCCTCAAGCCAGAGGCGGTTTCTGATCACAAAAGTTATCATAATCCTCAAGCCAGAGGAAATTCCCAATTCACAAAGAGTTTAAGGCAACAGGACACATGATTTGATGACACCAACATAGGTAAGTCTCGTCCATCAGGTAGGAGGCATGCAAGAGATTGGTCCTGTGACAGGACTGTAGCAGGAATTCCGCCCAGTCCCTGTCAGGTCTAGTATAGCACACTTTTACTCCCTTCTTCCTGTGGGTTACTAAAGTGTCTATGTACCATGGTATGGGACTTGCATGCATTTGCCACAATGAAAACACAAAACTCCCAAGTAAGATGCTCCTACCTTCTTGAGGTTCAGGATATACTACCGTGACATTTAACCTTCCGCTCTGCTGTTCTTCCAAGAATAGACAGGACACCAGCTTTCAGGCCTTTTCCACAGCTTGCCAGGAGAAGCGGCCATCGTTGGTCCTTGTGATGAAAGCTCCAAGGGCAGGTCCACTCAATGGAGTGTCCATGGTTTAATGCATTTAGTGCTGGCAGCACAATGTATTCTTGCGGTTGAAACTCATCTTCGGGGATTCTTCCTTGCTTTGTATTTGCAGTTGTACAGGGGAGGCAGCCATATGTGTTCACGTGTCTATGGGGCTGAGGGCTCCCTTTTGGGATCTCCCGTTCAAATGTAGTTGCACGGTCCATAAGTGGAATGAACATCACTGCAGACTCTTGGTATCTGACTTTTTCCAGATTGCAGCACGCCATTGTGCCTCTGCGTCATGCCTCCTGCGGTAGCGTGGTAGGGCTGTATTACCTACATTCTACCGCCACAAGCAAGTTAGCTACGGATTCCATGTGACAAAAGATATACACAACAAAACGTTCTTTGGGGTGAAAGGGTTTCTTACCGGGATAATTCCATCGGGGCGTAGGTCGAGGACTAGGGTCTGTGCTCTGTGCAGAGCACTGGCCGAGCTCTGTAAAGAGCACAGTAATAGATTATTGGCTAAGACTGTGGAAGTGGTAGCCTAGCAGCAGGTCACCTACGTCATCAGGTTATTCGAGTTCAGTGAGGATCCTGGCCACAGGAACCCCAACTTCCCCAAACTCCACCTGTCCAGGATACTCGCCTTACAATCTACACGCTTTCAGTCTTCTTCAATGGTCCCTGTGCGAGAAAGCTGGAGCACTGGAACCACATTCCACAAGAGCAAAGGAGGGTAACAACAGTTTATAGATAATAACAATTAACATGCAGCAACATTTTGATACAGGTAACAAAAAGTATAATAAACCTTAAGCCGGAGGGCATTCCTAATAACAATAATTATCATAATCCTCAACCAGAAAATGTTCCCAGTTCTCAAAGAGATTAGAGGTGACTAGACACATGTTTAGATGCCACCCACATAGGTAAATCTTGTCCATCAGGGAGGATGCACGTAAGAGATTGGTCCTGTGAAGGGACTGAAGCAGGAATTTGGGCCAGTCCCTGTCTGGACTAGTATACCATAATTTCACTCCTTTCCCCGTAGGGTTTGCTCATGTGCCTCCACATAGCGCTAGGGCAGGTGCATGCATTCAGCATAATGAAACCACTAAACTCCATGGTAAGAGGCTCCTACTTTCTGGCTGTTCAGGATATATTTCCGTGACCTTTGGCGTCCACTTTACTGTTATTCCAACAAGTGACACGATGCCAGCTTCCAGGCCTTGTCCGCAAAGTGCCAGGAGAGACAGCCATCGTTGGTCCATGTGTTGAATTGTCCAAGGGCGCGTCCACTAAATAGAGACTCCGGGGTTCAGTGCAGTTGGTGCTGGCAGCAAAGTTTATTCTGATGGCCGAAGTCGGTTTCACTGATTCTTCCTTGGTTTGTATTAGCAGTTGTAGAGGATGGGCAGCCATATGGACTCACATGTATACCTAGATCAGGGCTCGCTCTCCGGGTCTCGTACAAATGCAGTAGTAGGTTCGTAAGAGGACGGGCCATTCCGGCAGACCATTGGTATCTGCTTCTGTCCAAATTTTCACAAGACATTGTGCCTCTGTATCATGCCGGCTGCGGTAGGATTGTACGGCTGTCTTGCCAATGGGATTCAGCATTCGCATTTTCGCTGCGGATACAGTTTGACAAAAGAAATTGACAGCAAAACATTCTTTTCGGTGCAAGGGTTTACAACAGGCATGTTCTCCCAGTGGAGGTGGAGCACTAGCTTCTCTGACTACATGCAGAGCACAGGGCCTAGCCCTCTATGCAGCACAGTGCTAGATTATTGCCTAAGTTTGTGGAAGCGGTAGCCTAGCAACAGGCCACTTTCATCATCAGATGGTTTGAGATCAGTGAGGATCCTGGCCATAGGAACGCCAACTTCCCCAAACTCCACCTGTCCAGGATTCTCGCCTTACAATGTACACGCTTTCAATAATCTGCAATGGTCCCTGTGCGAGAAAGGTGGAGCACTGGAACCACATTCCACAATAGCAACAGAGCGTAACAACAGTTTATAGATAATAACAATTAAGATACAGCAACATTTTGACACACGTAACACAAATTATAATAAGCCTTAAACGAGGGGTCGTTGCTAATAACAAAAATTATCATAATTATCAAGCCAGAAAATGTTCCCAGTTCACAAAGAGTTTAGAGGTGATGAGACACATGTTTTAACGCGAACAACATAGGTAAATCTTGTCCATCAGGTAAGATGCATGTGAGAGATTGGTCCTGTGAAAGTTCTGAAGCAGGAGTTTGGTCCAGTCCCTGTCTGATCTAGTATGCCATAAGTTAACTCCTTTCCCCATAGGGATTACTCACGGGTCTCTATATAGTGCTAGGGGAGGTTCATGCATTCTTCATAATGAAAACACTAAACTCCCCGGTAAGATGCCCCTACCTTCTGGCTGTTCAGGATATATTTCCCTGATTTTTGGCGTCCACTCTTCTGTTATTCCAACAATTGACAGGATGCCAGCATCCAAGCCTTGTCTGCAAAGTGCCAGGAGAGACAGCCATCATTGTTCCATGTGTGGAATTGTCCAAGGGCACGTCTACTGAATAGAGACTCTGGCGTTCAGTGCAGTTGGTGATGGCAGCAAGGTTTATTCTGGTGGCCGAAGCTCGGCTTCATTGATCCTTCCTTGGTTTGTATTTGCAGTTGTAGAGGATAGGCAGTCATATGGACTCACATGTATACCTCGATCAGGGCTCCCTCTCAGGGTCTCTCGTAGAAACGCAGTCGTAGGGTCAGAAGTGGACAGGCCATTCTGGCACACCGTTGGTATCTACTTCTGTCCAAATTTTAGCAAGACATTGTGCCTCTGTATCACGCCTGCTGCGGTAGGATTGTATGGCTGTCTTGCCAATGGGTTTCAGCATCGGCAGGTACCCTGTAGAAACAGTTTGTCACAAGAAATTGACAGTAAACATTCTTTTCGGAGCAAGGGTTTACAATAGGGCATGTTCTCCTACCGGAGGTGAAGGGGTAGTGTCTCTGCCTCCATGCAGAGCACTGGGCCTAGCCCTTTATGCAGCACAGTAATAGATTATTGCCTAAGTTTGTGGAAGCGGTAGCCTAGCAACAGGCCACTTACATCATCATGTGGTTTGAGTTCAGTGAGGCTCCTGGCCACAGGAACCCCAACTTCCCCAAACTCCACCCATCAGGCATTCCCGCCTTACAATCTCCACGCTTTCAATCTTCCGCATTGCTCCCTGGGTGAGAAAGCTGGAGCACTGGAACCACATTCCACAACAGCAAGAGTGGTAACAACAAAAAAGAAATAACAACAATTAAGATACAGCAACATTTTGATACATGTAACACAAATTAAAATAATCCTCAAGCCAGAGGCGGTTTCTGATCACAAAAGTTATCATAATCCTCAAGCCAGAGGAAATTCCCAATTCACAAAGAGTTTAAGGCAACAGGACACATGATTTGATGACACCAACATAGGTAAGTCTCGTCCATCAGGTAGGAGGCATGCAAGAGATTGGTCCTGTGACAGGACTGTAGCAGGAATTCCGCCCAGTCCCTGTCAGGTCTAGTATAGCACACTTTTACTCCCTTCTTCCTGTGGGTTACTAAAGTGTCTATGTACCATGGTATGGGACTTGCATGCATTTGCCACAATGAAAACACAAAACTCCCAAGTAAGATGCTCCTACCTTCTTGAGGTTCAGGATATACTACCGTGACATTTAACCTTCCGCTCTGCTGTTCTTCCAAGAATAGACAGGACACCAGCTTTCAGGCCTTTTCCACAGCTTGCCAGGAGAAGCGGCCATCGTTGGTCCTTGTGATGAAAGCTCCAAGGGCAGGTCCACTCAATGGAGTGTCCATGGTTTAATGCATTTAGTGCTGGCAGCACAATGTTATTCTTGCGGTTGAAACTCATCTTCGGGGATTCTTCCTTGCTTTGTATTTGCAGTTGTACAGGGGAGGCAGCCATATGTGTTCACGTGTCTATGGGGCTGAGGGCTCCCTTTTGGGATCTCCCGATCAAATGTAGTTGCACGGTCCATAAGTGGAATGAACATCACTGCAGACTCTTGGTATCTGACTTTTTCCAGATTGCAGCACGCCATTGTGCCTCTGCGTCATGCCTCCTGCGGTAGCGTGGTAGGGCTGTATTACCTACATTCTACCGCCACAAGCAAGTTAGCTACGGATTCCATGTGACAAAAGATATACACAACAAAACGTTCTTTGGGGTGAAAGGGTTTCTTACCGGGATAATTCCATCGGGGCGTAGGTCGAGGACTAGGGTCTGTGCTCTGTGCAGAGCACTGGCGGAGCTCTGTAAAGAGCACAGTAATAGATTATTGGCTAAGATTGTGGAAGTGGTAGCCTAGCAGCAGGTCACCTACATCATCAGGTTGTTCGAGTTCAGTGAGGATCCTGGCCACAGGAACCCCAACTTCCCCAAACTCCACCTGTCCAGGATTCTCGCCTCACAATCTACACGCTTTCAGTCTTCCGCAATGGTCCCTGTGCGAGAAAGCTGGAGCACTGGAACCACATTCCACAAGAGCAAAGGAGGGTAACAACAGTTTATAGATAATAACAATTAACATGCAGCAACATTTTGATACAGGTAACAAAAAGTATAATAAACCTTAAGCCGGAGGGCATTCCTAATAACAATAATTATCATAATCCTCAACCAGAAAATGTTCCCAGTTCTCAAAGAGATTAGAGGTGACTAGACACATGTTTAGATGCCACCCACATAGGTAAATCTTGTCCATCAGGGAGGATGCATGTAAGAGATTGGTTCTGTGAAGGGACTGAAGCAGGAATTTGGGCCAGTCCCTGTCTGGACTAGTATACCATAATTTCACTCCTTTCCCCGTAGGGTTTGCTCATGGGCCTCCACATAGCGCTAGGGCAGGTGCATGCATTCAGCATAATGAAACCACTAAACTCCATGGTAAGAGGCTCCTACTTTCTGGCTGTTCAGGATATATTTCCGTGACCTTTGGCGTCCACTCTGCTCTTATTCCAACAAGTGACACGATGCCAGCTTCCAGGCCTTGTCCGCAAAGTGCCAGGAGAGACAGCCATCGTTGGTCCATGTGTTGAATTGTCCAAGGGCACGTCCACTGAATAGAGACTCCGGGGATCAGTGCAGTTGGTGCTGGCAGCAAAGTTTATTCTGATGGCCGAAGTCGGTTTCACTGATTCTTCCTTGGTTTGTATTAGCAGTTGTAGAGGATGGGCAGCCAGCCATATGGACTCACATGTATACCTAGATCAGGGCTCGCTCTCCGGGTCTCGTACAAATGCAGTAGTAGGTTCGTAAGAGGACGGGCCATTCCGGCAGACCATTGGTATCTGCTTCTGTCCAAATTTTCACAAGACATTGTGCCTCTGTATCATGCCGGCTGCGGTAGGATTGTACGGCTGTCTTGCCAATGGGATTCAGCATTCGCATTTTCGCTGCGGATACAGTTTGACAAAAAAAATTGACAGCAAAACATTCTTTTCGGTGCAAGGGTTTACAACAGGCATGTTCTCCCAGTGGAGGTGGAGCACTAGCTTCTCTGACTACATGCAGAGCACAGGGCCTAGCCCTCTATGCAGCACAGTGCTAGATTATTGCCTAAGTTTGTGGAAGCGGTAGCCTAGCAACAGGCCACTTTCATCATCAGATGGTTTGAGATCAGTGAGGATTCTGGCCATAGGAACGCCAACTTCCCCAAACTCCACCTGTCCAGGATTCTCGCCTTACAATGTACATGCTTTCAATAATCTGCAATGGTCCCTGTGCGAGAAAGGTGGAGCACTGGAACCACATTCCACAATAGCAACAGAGGGTAACAACAGTTTATAGATAATAACAATTAAGATACAGCAACATTTTGACACACGTAACACAAATTATAATAAGCCTTAAACGAGGGGTCGTTGCTAATAACAAAAATTATCATAATTATCAAGCCAGAAAATGTTCCCAGTTCACAAAGAGTTTAGAGGTGATGAGACACATGTTTTAACGCGAACAACATAGGTAAATCTTGTCCATCAGGTAAGATGCATGTGAGAGATTGGTCCTGTGAAAGTTCTGAAGCAGGAGTTCGGTCCAGTCCCTGTCTGATCTAGTATGCCATAAGTTAACTCCTTTCCCCATAGGGATTACTCACGGGTCTCTATATAGTGCTAGGGGAGGTTCATGCATTCTTCATAATGAAAACACTAAACTCCCCGGTAAGATGCCCCTACCATCTGGCTGTTCAGGATATATTTCCCTGATTTTTGGCGTCCACTCTTCTGTTATTCCAACAATTGACAGGATGCCAGCATCCAAGCCTTGTCTGCAAAGTGCCAGGAGAGACAGCCATCATTGTTCCATGTGTGGAATTGTCCAAGAGCACGTCTACTGAATAGAGACTCTGGCGTTCAGTGCAGTTGGTGATGGCAGCAAGGTTTATTCTGGTGGCCGAAGCTCGGCTTCATTGATCCTTCCTTGGTTTGTATTTGCAGTTGTAGAGGATAGGCAGTCATATGGACTCACATGTATACCTCGATCAGGGCTCCCTCTCAGGGTCTCTCGTAGAAACGCAGTCGTAGGGTCAGAAGTGGACAGGCCATTCTGGCACACCGTTGGTATCTACTTCTGTCCAAATTTTAGCAAGACATTGTGCCTCTGTATCACGCCTGCTGCGGTAGGATTGTATGGCTGTCTTGCCAATGGGTTTCAGCATCGGCAGGTACCCTGTAGAAACAGTTTGTCACAAGAAATTGACAGTAAACATTCTTTTCGGAGCAAGGGTTTACAATAGGGCATGTTCTCCTACCGGAGGTGAAGGGGTAGTGTCTCTGCCTCCATGCAGAGCACTGGGCCTAGCCCTTTATGCAGCACAGTAATAGATTATTGCCTAAGTTTTTGGAAGCGGTAGCCTAGCAACAGGCCACTTACATCATCATGTGGTTTGAGTTCAGTGAGGCTCCTGGCCACAGGAACCCCAACTTCCCCAAACTCCACCCATCAGGCATTCCCGCCTTACAATCTCCACGCTTTCAATCTTCCGCATTGCTCCCTGGGTGAGAAAGCTGGAGCACTGGAACCACATTCCACAACAGCAAGAGTGGTAACAACAAAAAAGAAATAACAACAATTAAGATACAGCAACATTTTGATACATGTAACACAAATTAAAATAATCCTCAAGCCAGAGGCGGTTTCTGATCACAAAAGTTATCATAATCCTCAAGCCAGAGGAAATTCCCAATTCACAAAGAGTTTAAGGCAACAGGACACATGATTTGATGACACCAACATAGGTAAGTCTCGTCCATCAGGTAGGAGGCATGCAAGAGATTGGTCCTGTGACAGGACTGTAGCAGGAATTCCGCCCAGTCCCTGTCAGGTCTAGTATAGCACACTTTTACTCCCTTCTTCCTGTGGGTTACTAAAGTGTCTATGTACCATGGTATGGGACTTGCATGCATTTGCCACAATGAAAACACAAAACTCCCACGTAAGATGCTCCTACCTTCTTGAGGTTCAGGATATACTACCGTGACATTTAACCTTCCGCTCTGCTGTTCTTCCAAGAATAGACAGGACACCAGCTTTCAGGCCTTTTCCACAGCTTGCCAGGAGAAGCGGCCATCGTTGGTCCTTGTGATGAAAGCTCCAAGGGCAGGTCCACTCAATGGAGTGTCCATGGTTTAATGCATTTAGTGCTGGCAGCACAATGTTATTCTTGCGGTTGAAACTCATCTTCGGGGATTCTTCCTTGCTTTGTATTTGCAGTTGTACAGGGGAGGCAGCCATATGTGTTCACGTGTCTATGGGGCTGAGGGCTCCCTTTTGGGATCTCCCGTTCAAATGTAGTTGCACGGTCCATAAGTGGAATGAACATCACTGCAGACTCTTGGTATCTGACTTTTTCCAGATTGCAGCACGCCATTGTGCCTCTGCGTCATGCCTCCTGCGGTAGCGTGGTAGGGCTGTATTACCTACATTCTACCGCCACAAGCAAGTTAGCTACGGATTCCATGTGACAAAAGATATACACAACAAAACGTTCTTTGGGGTGAAAGGGTTTCTTACTGGGATAATTCCATCGGGGCGTAGGTCGAGGACTAGGGTCTGTGCTCTGTGCAGAGCACTGGCCGAGCTCTGTAAAGAGCACAGTAATAGATTATTGGCTAAGACTGTGGAAGTGGTAGCCTAGCAGCAGGTCACCTACGTCATCAGGTTATTCGAGTTCAGTGAGGATCCTGGCCACAGGAACCCCAACTTCCCCAAACTCCACCTGTCCAGGATACTCGCCTTACAATCTACACGCTTTCAGTCTTCTTCAATGGTCCCTGTGCGAGAAAGCTGGAGCACTGGAACCACATTCCACAAGAGCAAAGGAGGGTAACAACAGTTTATAGATAATAACAATTAACATGCAGCAACATTTTGATACAGGTAACAAAAAGTATAATAAACCTTATGCCGGAGGGCATTCCTAATAACAATAATTATCATAATCCTCAACCAGAAAATGTTCCCAGTTCTCAAAGAGATTAGAGGTGACTAGACACATGTTTAGATGCCACCCACATAGGTAAATCTTGTCCATCAGGGAGGATGCATGTAAGAGATTGGTCCTGTGAAGGGACTGAAGCAGGAATTTGGGCCAGTCCCTGTCTGGACTAGTATACCATAATTTCACTCCTTTCCCCGTAGGGTTTGCTCATGTGCCTCCACATAGCGCTAGGGCAGGTGCATGCATTCAGCATAATGAAACCACTAAACTCCATGGTAAGAGGCTCCTACTTTCTGGCTGTTCAGGATATATTTCCGTGACCTTTGGCGTCCACTCTGCTGTTATTCCAACAAGTGACACGATGCCAGCTTCCAGGCCTTGTCCGCAAAGTGCCAGGAGAGACAGCCATCGTTGGTCCATGTGTTGAATTGTCCAAGGGCGCGTCCACTAAATAGAGACTCCGGGGTTCAGTGCAGTTGGTGCTGGCAGCAAAGTTTATTCTGATGGCCGAAGTCGGTTTCACTGATTCTTCCTTGGTTTGTATTAGCAGTTGTAGAGGATGGGCAGCCATATGGACTCACATGTATACCTAGATCAGGGCTCGCTCTCCGGGTCTCGTACAAATGCAGTAGTAGGTTCGTAAGAGGACGGGCCATTCCGGCAGACCATTGGTATCTGCTTCTGTCCAAATTTTCACAAGACATTGTGCCTCTGTATCATGCCGGCTGCGGTAGGATTGTACGGCTGTCTTGCCAATGGGATTCAGCATTCGCATTTTCGCTGCGGATACAGTTTGACAAAAGAAATTGACAGCAAAACATTCTTTTCGGTGCAAGGGTTTACAACAGGCATGTTCTCCCAGTGGAGGTGGAGCACTAGCTTCTCTGACTACATGCAGAGCACAGGGCCTAGCCCTCTATGCAGCACAGTGCTAGATTATTGCCTAAGTTTGTGGAAGCGGTAGCCTAGCAACAGGCCACTTTCATCATCAGATGGTTTGAGATCAGTGAGGATCCTGGCCATAGGAACGCCAACTTCCCCAAACTCCACCTGTCCAGGATTCTCGCCTTACAATGTACACGCTTTCAATAATCTGCAATGGTCCCTGTGCGAGAAAGGTGGAGCACTGGAACCACATTCCACAATAGCAACAGAGGGTAACAACAGTTTATAGATAATAACAATTAAGATACAGCAACATTTTGACACACGTAACACAAATTATAATAAGCCTTAAACGAGGGGTCGTTGCTAATAACAAAAATTATCATAATTATCAAGCCAGAAAATGTTCCCAGTTCACAAAGAGTTTAGAGGTGATGAGACACATGTTTTAACGCGAACAACATAGGTAAATCTTGTCCATCAGGTAAGATGCATGTGAGAGATTGGTCCTGTGAAAGTTCTGAAGCAGGAGTTCGGTCCAGTCCCTGTCTGATCTAGTATGCCATAAGTTAACTCCTTTCCCCATAGGGATTACTCACGGGTCTCTATATAGTGCTAGGGGAGGTTCATGCATTCTTCATAATGAAAACACTAAACTCCCCGGTAAGATGCCCCTACCTTCTGGCTGTTCAGGATATATTTCCCTGATTTTTGGCGTCCACTCTTCTGTTATTCCAACAATTGACAGGATGCCAGCATCCAAGCCTTGTCTGCAAAGTGCCAGGAGAGACAGCCATCATTGTTCCATGTGTGGAATTGTCCAAGGGCACGTCTACTGAATAGAGACTCTGGCGTTCAGTGCAGTTGGTGATGGCAGCAAGGTTTATTCTGGTGGCCGAAGCTCGGCTTCATTGATTCTTCCTTGGTTTGTATTTGCAGTTGTAGAGGATAGGCAGTCATATGGACTCACATGTATACCTCGATCAGGGCTCCCTCTCAGGGTCTCTCGTAGAAACGCAGTCGTAGGGTCAGAAGTGGACAGGCCATTCTGGCACACCGTTGGTATCTACTTCTGTCCAAATTTTAGCAAGACATTGTGCCTCTGTATCACGCCTGCTGCGGTAGGATTGTATGGCTGTCTTGCCAATGGGTTTCAGCATCGGCAGGTACCCTGTAGAAACAGTTTGTCACAAGAAATTGACAGAAAACATTCTTTTCGGAGCAAGGGTTTACAATAGGGCATGTTCTCCTACCGGAGGTGAAGGAGTAGTGTCTCTGCCTCCATGCAGAGCACTGGGCCTAGCCCTTTATGCAGCACAGTAATAGATTATTGCCTAAGTTTGTGGAAGCGGTAGCCTAGCAACAGGCCACTTACATCATCATGTGGTTTGAGTTCAGTGAGGCTCCTGGCCACAGGAACCCCAACTTCCCCAAACTCCACCCATCAGGCATTCCCGCCTTACAATCTCCACGCTTTCAATCTTCCGCATTGCTCCCTGGGCGAGAAAGCTGGAGCACTGGAACCACATTCCACAACAGCAAGAGTGGTAACAACAAAAAAGAAATAACAACAATTAAGATACAGCAACATTTTGATACATGTAACACAAATTAAAATAATCCTCAAGCCAGAGGCGGTTTCTGATCACAAAAGTTATCATAATCCTCAAGCCAGAGGAAATTCCCAATTCACAAAGAGTTTAAGGCAACAGGACACATGATTTGATGACACCAACATAGGTAAGTCTCGTCCATCAGGTAGGAGGCATGCAAGAGATTGGTCCTGTGACAGGACTGTAGCAGGAATTCCGCCCAGTCCCTGTCAGGTCTAGTATAGCACACTTTTACTCCCTTCTTCCTGTGGGTTACTAAAGTGTCTATGTACCATGGTATGGGACTTGCATGCATTTGCCACAATGAAAACACAAAACTCCCAAGTAAGATGCTCCTACCTTCTTGAGGTTCAGGATATACTACCGTGACCTTTAACCTTCCGCTCTGCTGTTCTTCCAAGAATAGACAGGACACCAGCTTCCAGGCCTTTTCCACAGCTTGCCAGGAGAAGCGGCCATCGTTGGTCCTTGTGAAGAAAGCTCCAAGGGCAGGTCCACTCAATGGAGTGTCCATGGTTTAATGCATTTAGTGCTGGCAGCACAATGTTATTCTTGCGGTTGAAACTCATCTTCAGTGATTCTTCCTTTCTTTGTATTTGCAGTTGTACAGGGGAGGCAGCCATCTGTGTTCACATGTCTATGGGGCTGAGGGCTCCCTTTTGGGATCTCTCGTTCAAATGTAGTTGCACGGTCCATATAGTGGAATGAACATCACTGCAGACTCTTTGTATCCGAGTTTTTCCAGATTGCAGCACGCCATTGTGCCTCTGTGTCATGCCTCCTGTGGTAGCGTGGTAGGGCTGTATTACCTACATTCTTCCGTCACAAGCAAGTTAGCTGTGGATTCCATGTGACAAAAGATATTCACAACAAAATGTTTTTTTGGGTGAAAGGGTTTATTACGCGCATAATTACATTGGGGGTTAGGTCGAGGACTAGGGTCTGTGCTCTGTGCAGAGCACTGGCCGAGCTCTGTAAAGAGCACAGTAATAGATTATTACGTAAGATTATGGAAGCGGTAGCCTAGCAACAGGTCACTTACATCATCAGGTTGTTTGAGTTCAGTGAGGATCCTGGCCACAGGAACCCCAACTTCCCCAAACTTCACCTGTCCAGGATTCTTGCCTTACAATCTACACGCTTTCAATCTTCCAGAATGGTACCTGTGCGAGAAAGCTGGAGCACTGGAACCACATTCCACAATAGCAACAGAGGGTAACAACAGTTTATAAATAATAACAATTAATATGCAGCAACATTTTGATACAGGTAAGAAAAATTATAATAAACCTTAAGCCAGAGGTCATTCTTAATAACAAAAATTATCATAATCCTCAATCCATAAAAATTGCCCCATTTACCAAAAATTTAGAGGTGACGAGATGCATGTTTTAATGCCACCAACATAGGTAAATCTTGTCCATCAGGTAGGATGCATGTAAGAGAATGGTCCTGTGAAAGAACTGAAGTAGGAATTCTGTCCAGTCCCTTTCTAGTCTAGTATACCATAATTTTACTCTTTTCCCCGTGGGGCTTACTGATGGGTCTCTATATATTGCTAGGGGACGTGCATGTGTTCATCATTATGAAAAAAGTAAACTCCCCGGTAAGATGCCTCTACCTTTTGGCTGTTCAGGTTATATATCTGTGACCTTTGGCGTCCTGTCTGCTGTTATTCCAACAACTGACTGGATGCCAGCCTCCAGACCTTTTCCTCAAAGTGCCAGGAGAGACAGCCATCATTGTTCCATGTGTTGTATCGCCCAAGGACAACTCCACTGAATGTAGACTCCAGGGTTCAGTGCATTTGGTGCTGGCAGCATGATTTATTCTGATGGCCGAAGCTCGGCTTCATTGATTCTTCCTTGGTTTGTATTTGCAGTTGTAGAGGATAGGCAGCCATATGGACTCTAATGTGTTCGGGGATCAGGGCTACCTTTCAGCGTCTCTCGTACAAATGCAGTAGCACGGTCATAATTGGGCAGTCCATTCCTGCAGACTCTTGATATCTGACTTTAGTCCAAATTTTAAGAAGCCATTGTGCCTCTGTATCATGCCGTCTGAGGTAGGATTGTATGGCTGCCTTGCCAATGGGTTTCAGCCTTGGCAGGTAGGCTGTGGATTCAATTTGAGAAAGGAAATTGACAGCAAACTTTCTTTTCGTTGCAATTGTTTTCAACACGACGTGTTCTGTGGGCAGTAGGTGGTGCACTTTCCTCTCTTCCTGCATGTAGTGCCCTGTGCTGAGCCCTTTATGCAGCACAGTAATAGATTATTGCCTATGTTTGTGGACGTGGTAGTCTAGCAACAGGCCAGTTACGTCATCAGGTGGTTTGAGTTCAGTGAAGATTCTAGCCATCGGAACCCCAACTTCCTCATAGCTGTGTTCTCACCTGAGGCCTGGGTCTACTTCCCCCAATTTCTCTTGGTTGCTGTAGGGTTTAGTTCCTTGCAGCTGGACAACTCACGGAGGCTTGCTTCTTCAAAGCAGGAAGGAGTTTCTGAAGTCATGGAGACTCAGTCCTTTCTTTAAGGACTTTCACCTGCTTAAGGGAGGATACTGTTACAGAGTAATCTCCCTTTTGATTAACTCACAAATCATTTGAGACCTTTACTACATCTGAAAAATCCCTTTATTTTGCTATATGCTATTGTCTAGATATATGTCCTTGGCTCTGCCTGCATTTATAGGAAGGAAATTATACAAAGATTTGCCTCACTAGGGTCACCTCAGTGTGTGTCTTCCTCATCAGCCCAAAGCCAACTTTTCTTTTTAGTGCAATTTTTATTTGCTCCTTGAAAAGTTTGTTTCTACTATTCAGTTAACCTATAAATAAACTATCAATTATGGTAACTTTTTAAAGCTATACCCACTGATGAAACCCCATGTTTTATCATTTGTAATTACTACTTACATAAGAAACTATACTACAACTTGAATTAAGAGTATTCAAAAGATGCAAACTTAAAATATATTTATGTACTTGAGTGTCTGTAGGGAAAATGGAAGTTCCTATGGCCTGGATCCTCACCTGACCCTGATCTGCTTGCCCACTGTCCATGTGCAGTGCTCTCAGGTATAGGCTTGCACACATGTTGCCAGTGAGCTATTATTGACTGTACTTTCCAAAAGCTTTGCCCAGTGCTCTGGGGCTGCAAGGCAATGGAGAGGTTCCGAGGCAGAGACCAGCTTGCTGCATGCAGGCTACCCCAGAGGCAGATGGGATTCTAGTGCTTGACTTGCCCCCACAAGAATAAAACTATGTATAAAACCGTGGGGGGAAGTTGGGGTTCCTATGGCCAGAATCCTCACTGAACCTAAAAAACTTGATGATGTAACTGGCCTGTTGCTAGGCTACTGCTTCCACACCCATAGGCAATAAGCTATTATTGTCTGAGTCACTATATAAAGAGCTTGGCCCAGTGCTCTGGGTGGGGGCAGAGATGACAGGGAATTACAGACCTGCAGACTGTTGGACACAAATGTAACTCTAGTGCTCGACCTACAGACAGGTAATAAACCCTTTTGCCCCAAGAACTTTCTACTGTCATTTCTTTGGTCACATGGAATCCATAGTGAACTTGCCTAGGGCTGAAACCATTGGCAAGACAAACCTTGTGGGGAAAATGGAACTTTCTGACCAGGATTCCCACCTGGCCTTAAAAGGTATCCTGTTTGCACATCTATGGGATCCCTTATTAGGGACAGAGAGGTTGCTCATTCACAGGATTGCCAGTCCAGGGTAGGGGTGGAGAGGAAACACCCAGTCTCTTCTCTCCTCCATTACTAGTATGTAAGTGGTCAGGTACTCACCATTCACCAGAGACCTGCCCACAGAGTTCCTCCTGGTGTGGGAGTGGGGTGGAGAGAGGGACAGCTGGGAGTCATTGGATAGGAGGTCCCAACTGGTTTGAGTGAGGAGAGACTGAGCTGTGAGAATAAATCCTTTAATTCCTGACTTCTTGCCCTTGCCTTAATTTGGTCTCACCAAATTTATAGGGAACTTGCCCTAAGTGGGGAACATCTCCCATGAGCTATACCCTTTTACCTCTACAATGTTCCACTGTCATTTTTCAGTCTCACTGAATCCATAATGAACTTGCCTGGGGGCAATCCCTCTCAGGAGAGACAGGGTCAATTCAGAAAGAATAGTCATGGAGGAGAATGTCAGAATAAAATATATAATTGTGATGAATTTTTGTTGTTTTTGAATGTTTCTGTTTACTTTTGATGAAAATTTAAAACACATTTGACTTGTGTTACATTATTTGGTTATTGTTAATATCTGTGAATTGGGAAAGTCGAGGCCAAGATGACACACCATTAACTCAAATATTTAAACACTGAGAAATAGGGCTAAAAAATTTCTTGAGCAAATGACTACTGTACTCAAATTTTTCACTTTATTAGTAATGTATTTGTCATGGTTGTTAATTTCATGGAGAGGTTTACATCAAGAGAGAGGGCTTAAATAAATAGTTGGGAACTGTATCTTCATTGCTGTGAGTAGTTACAAAATAACTGTTTTTTATTTCCAGTTCAAAAGCTAGAATTATTGAATTCTCTTTCCCAAAAGAGACTAATTCTATCTCTCTATAGAATTGTTTTGTAATCAGTTTAGAGTAACAACTAGTCAGTTATTTGTGCATGTCTGCATAGTGTGTACACTTAGATTAAGGATAAAGTGGAGGGAAAAGACAAATTGTTTGTTGCTACAATAGTATCTTGCTTTGTAAGCAAGGTTTGTTCAGTTTAAATGGTGTTATGGTGCTTCCACACAGACAGTATCTGGAGAAACATGGTCTTAGGAGTGGAGACATATGTCGAGTTGCCATGTTTTCTCTTTTTTTTAAGAAGCCTTAGTTTCCTGATTCTAAGAGAATTCTTATCTTTCTGGAATGAGAAAAGAATTCAGTTCTGTTGAATTACAAAAAGGGCTGCTGTTGAAATATATGTGGCATTTGGCCTTACCATTCAAAAAATAGAGACAATTAGATTATTGTCACCAGACTGTGAGACACACTAGATAAAGTGGTTTGGGCTAAAAAAAGAAATCCTAGGAGATCAACATGGTAGGAAAAAGGGAAACAAAGAGGATAAGCAGCAAAGCTGTTGTGCATAGATTTCATCAAAATAGTGGGAACTTCTGTGTATAGATAACATAGTGAGATCTGAACACTAGTAACTACATTTACCTCACTATATTAACTGACCTTTAAATATGATTGCCCCTTTCATTTGACCAAAGGACATTTACCTCATAAAAGAAGCTATTCATTCACTCTAGAAAACTAATATGGGGAAATATGCTAAATTGACATTTAGATTATCTGAACATACCTTTATGATAACTGATGTTATTATTTCCATATGATTTGAATTTGAGATTTTAAAATGTGTTTTAAATCTACTTAAAATAATAGTCAGATATCAGGTACCTATTAGGATTATCTGATTAATGATATTAGTATTTTTCTGAACAGCTAAGTAATTGCTTCTTTTCTACTCTGAAGGCAAGTTGAACTCTATGCCCTCTTCAAGATTTACACCCATATTGCATGAGCTAATAGGGCAGCCAGCTGATGTTTTATGTACCACAGCATTGTTTTATAGGAGGAATACTTTTCTACATTGTCTCAATAATTTGGCAAATAGTAGGAGCAAAACAGCAGAGAGTTATCAAGGTTGCAGACACTGGCTGAGCTATGATCCAGAGCTGTGGGTCTGCTAACTGAATGTTTTTCATTAGGACATCTTTTTATTGCACATGAACACATCCTGCCTCCCCAGTTGCCCCCACTATTTTCCAGAATCTTACAAGTCATATGGAACACATTAAACAAAACCATTTCAGAGAGTTTCAGTGCCTTGGATATATGCCTTAATGTAACATAAATAAAAAGACTTTGGACACCTTATGGCTATAATTACATAGAAGAGAGGACAGGAAATTTCACTTTCTAGTCTCATGGAAGTTGAGAAGTATAGGCCTGTTATATAAGGGAGATTCCAATTGGAGGTGTATTGCTGAATCCTTAATCCTCAGAGGAATAGTTTTCTACATGATTTTAACATACTTGACACTAGTAACTGAGTGTTTATCTCCCCAAACACTCTCAGAAATAGGAGGCAAACAGATGGATACATTTAGGATTAAAAGTATATAAAAAAAAGATCAGATATCCAGTCCCTAGACACTAAATGGATTTGGGTGTACCAATCACTGTGCTGTTTTAGTGCTGAGTATGAAATCTGGGCTAACAGTACAGTCGAGGAGGCCTACTGAGCACTTTCAATGTACTTTGTTAACCTAATAAAGCCTGGGGGCCATTATATATATACCTGGGCTACAGGAAGAACTCCTGTTGCTCCTCAAGAAAAGAATGCCTAATTTTAAGTACCTAATGAGTTTGGTGGGTTGAGCCAAGCTTCTAAAGCTTTTCATAGACTTAGAACTAATGAGAGCCAAGTTGTGGGTTGATTTGTGTCAGTGGGAAGCCCTGCTTTTTGTTTGTCTAAAGGATGGAAGGGAAGTGTGTAATAGCTTTTCTCCAGAGGCAATTCTCTGGCTAGCTTTTCACTTAAGTAAAGGTCTTCTTTTTACCCCCAGGGCTTCCTACAGAACAAGTATATATGGAGGCCTTCTTAAAAGTAAGATAATTTTTAGATATACAACTGCTTGAAAAGAGATACTTGTAGTCAAATCTATTTATTTGGAGACAGACACCTAGAAACTTGCTCAATTTTAATCACATTCCCTCATCTCCACGTCTGTTGTTGTCTTATTTTAAACTGAATTTTGTCAAACTAGTTGGATTCAAGGACACAGTTTTCTCTCATAAACATTAAACATATTCAGTTGCTTTTAGTTTTCATCGTAAGACACTATTTAATTTATGATACATAAATTACTTCTTTTTGCCCTCTGTTATGAGTTATTTTTGTGAGTTACTTAATATCCAATTGGTACAAATTGGAACCATGGAGTTTCCATGAAAAATAACCATTGCCTCTCTGTGGGTATTGATATTAAATTTAGTAATATTAACAGCATAATAACAACAGGCACAATCAGAATTACTTTGAGCAGAGCATTACCCAACAAGACACTGTGGAATTAAGCCATTTTAGTGGCATTAAATACCTGTCATTTTGTTTCCATCACTTTGCAGTGGGTGGTTGATTGGGTTTAGTGGGTAGATTAGTCTTTTTATGGAAATGTTTATAGGCATTCAAGAAGCACACCCTAAATGACTGGCTGAGTCCTATATTTATTTGTCTTTAATAGTTATGTAGCCACAGTGCCTATATAAAGAAGAGCATTCTGTGGGGAGACACCTACAATTTGGATGTACTTCAGAAAGCTTTAGGTTTCAAAAATGTGGATTGGTCACTTGCTCTTTTCTCTCTAACCTGTCTCTCGCTCCTCAAACCCCACATGAGAAGGTGATTCTCAGGAGAGAAATTGCAAAAACAGATTTTTCTGGGAGAAAGAAAGAAGCAGTTGAAGGAATGGTACTGATGAAAGAATTGGACCAGTGAAGAGCCTGCTTGCCTTGTAACCCAAAGAGCTCAAGACTCAGAAATACCAGGTGCACAGGGAAGTCAACCAGGAAACAGGTGTAATTAAAATCTGTCTACGGAGCATGTAGACCCATCACCAGCACCAGGTCCATGCATTGCATGAAATAACTGGTAGTTAGATGTTTTTCCCAGGCCGAAGATTAGAGGTTTCTTCTCATAAGAGTTGAAATGAGCTGTTTGAAGAAAATTAGCATCTAAGGTGGACATTAGAACACCAGAAAAAGCCATGGCATTTGGGGTTCCCAATAAAACAGTGGGCACATTCAGTCATCAAATCCTTCCCACATACCCTTGACTCTTGAACAACGTGGGATTGAACTGCATGGATTTCTTTTCCATAAATATATTGGAAAATGTTTTGGACATTTGCAACAATTTGGAAAACATTTTTTCCCCTAGCTTACTTTATTGTAAGAATACAGTATATAATATATGTAAATATATAATGTATATTAATTGATTATGTTATTAGTAAGTTTCTAGTCAATAGTAGGCTATTAGCTGTTAAGTTTTGGGGGATTTAAAATTTTTATGCAGATTTTTGACTGCATGGGGGCCAGTGTGCCTAATCCCTGCACTGTTTGGGGTCAACTGTAAATTGCTTATAAGCAGTGTTTTTAAACACCGTTGATCAGAATGAAGTCAAAGATCATTATTTTCAGAAAGCCGGTCACATGAAAGTGAAAGACCAAAGTAAACACCTAGAAAAAAAAATGCCCCTTAGTAAAAGATAATAAAACCTCCACAAAATAATTCTTCTTATTAGAATTCAAAGAAATATGAAAGGAAATTACAAACAAAACAAAATAAATAAATAAAAACAGGTATAAGACGTTAAGCAAAGGAACAGTGAAAATTAATCATATCTTGGAAAAGAAAAATATGACACTGAGACACAAAATCCAACAGAAGTGTTAGGATTTAAATGCATGTTTCTGCCCTAGGACATGAGAAAAGAAGCATAATGAGAAAAGGTAAGAGACATAGGAAATCAATCTAATATGTTTAATGATCTTATTAATAAAAGTTACAGAAAGAGAAATAAATGGTACAGAGAAAATTATTGAAGGAATAATTCAAGAGAATTTCATTGAGAGGAAGCATCCATGTCTTCAGAGTAAAAGGATATACTGAATATTCAGCATAACTACTGTAGAAAGGCCTATACCCAAGTGCATCATTTTGAAATTTTATAACAATGAAGAAAAGAATAAGACTCTGAAAGATTCCAGAGAGAACCATTAGATCATCTGTAAAGGAACATCATCAAATTGGTAACAGGCATCAGCAAAACTGATGACAATGGAGCTAAGCAAGAGTCCCCTTCCTTTACTTCTCCCGAACCAAGAATTACACATATCCAATAAAATCATCAAATAAATATGAGAGGAAAAGATACTTTCACATATGCAATGATACAGAAAATTGATGCCTCACATTCTTAGGTAGTTGCTAAGGGTGTAATTTCCTTACATCTTTGGTAAGGATATAGCAAAAACTGTAGAAAGAGGTGGATGGTAAAAAAGTAACTTATGAAAAGTAAGAAACAATGAATTCTACCAGTAGAACAAGGGTCTACTTGGAAGAAAGGAAATGATCCTTCATAAAATAAGGCAATGAAGGAAAATTCGAAGCCTAGAAATCAAGTAGTGCAGATCTCTGCAGATCACTCCAGAAACATCAAAACAAGCTCCGCTTGTTCAGTTGTCACTTTATCATACAAGTCTTTTGTTATTCTTCTATCCCCAGTGATTTTATTTTTCTTGACCATACTTACCACCACTTAACATGTTGATATACTTATTGTGTAGTCGTTTATTTTCTTCTTCAACCGTGACCTCTTACTACAGTATAAGCTCCACGAAAGCAAGTACTTCGTTTTATTTACTGTTGAGCCTCCAGTACCTACAGCAGATGCTTATTATTTATTGAACATGTAAGTGAAAGAGTAAGTAAAGGCATCTGGGAAATGTACAAAAAGGGGAATCCATTCAATTTGTCTCTAGGAAAATGCACATTGAGAGCCATAGGATTCATGTCATTAAATTTTGGAGAAGGAAATGTAATTGCTGCAAATTCCTTGAGTATGAAATGAATAATATTTACACAGTCATAATGTTATAAGTGATGATGAATGATTTTCATTAGGATCTATCCAGAGACAAGTAGCAAAAGGCTTATGAGTAAAGACACAATCTAAATAAAATCCACCTAGACAATGTAAAAGTAAAGATAGATTGGAAGAGATCTTCAGAAAGGAATTGAGCAGGAGAGGTGGAGGAAAGGGTGGGAAGGTTAATGTCATTGTTTTAAAAGTTTATATTGAAGAACCATGGCTATGGGATAAGAAAAGGAGGTTTAACATATTATTTGAAATTACAATGATGACCAGTGGAGAAATGGAGAATAATATTTTAAATATATTGCATGATTGAGGAGCAGGTGGGAAGCAGTGTAAAATGCATTAAATTCTTACTCATCATAGCCTAAGGTAAGAGACAATGTTTAAAACAGGTAAGCAAGAAATGTCAGTATGTGTGTTATTTAGAGGGGTGGGAGAAAAGGGTACCACCAGGAGAACAGAACCAGAAACGGTTATACATGGAGCCTCTGGAGAGCAGAACTGGATGTGGGCAGATTTCCATGTTATCTGACCCTGCATCCATAAGCGAATTACAGAACAAATATCCAGTTAATTTTAAAGAATATTTGTTGTTAAATCCAACATCTGAAAGGCTTAAATGAACTCCATAATCCTGAGACGGTGAACCACTTCGGAGACATATCACCAGTAAAAGTACTTAAGAGGCACAAGTTTTGGTAATTAGTTTTGAGAGCTAAGTAGTAATCATTTGGAACCTCTTTAAGGAAAAGTAGGCGAATCAGTCCTATAGGTTTCCAGAACTACTACTGTCTTCATTATCACTTTTCTAGGCAATGATCATATTTGAGACATTTGATTAGCAAATGAGCCATTTTGAGTTATAGGATATTTCAGGGCTTTGCACATTCCAAATGGCTCTGAGATATTTAATATAGGGCTGCTGGCTTAATAGCATTTAATAGGTAGCATATCAGATGAGTAGAAGTACTCTGAATATTTAAGTGCTTTGTAAATGAAGAAAACACTACTATTATATTATTACTGCATTAAGAATTGTGTTCACATGCACAAATAAAATATTCATAAATATGAAGCAGTGATGGGTATCCTTTAAAAAAGTAATAATAAACCTGGTGGCAAACTTTCCATTCCCCAAATTAAAACCAGAGATATTTATTTAAAAATGCCTTAAGTACTGAGTTACTGATTAAAAAGGTAACATGGGTTTTTCACATACAGACATGCTGTTAGGAAGGTAGGCCTTGGAAGAGGGCAAGCTGATTTTTTCTGAGGCAAAACATAAGTAAAAGCAACTGTTTTATTATTACTATTGGCATAAAATTCATTGCAAACTTGGTCATTGTTTATAAGAAACTTTCACATATTTTTTTCTATTTAATCCTTTAAGGGAAGATAATTTTGAAATATAAGCACCATGGGCATGGGAGTGGGGGATGGGATTGGAACTTGGCTGGTTTTGTTTTCATTGCTGTGTTCTGGTACCTAAAATAGTTCCTGGCACAAGCAGTTGTTCAGTAACAATTTGCTGAATGAATAACTTAGTTTCACTCTAATTGTACAAAGGCGTATTTGCTCAAGGACATATAAATTAGTGGTAGAGCCTGGACTCAGTCCAGTGCTCCTGGTTACAAATCTAGTTCACTTTGCAAATCAAGACAGATTAGCAAAATATGAAGAGGTGATGTAACAAAAGCAGGTGTGGGAAACTACCAGAAGTATTGGAGAAAATAACTAAGAAAACATTGCACTGAGGTCATAATTTTGTAGTGAGGGGCCAGTGAACAAAGTTGATTGTGATAGAAACAGGGATATTGACTGTGGGTTGTAAATGTGGGCTCTGAAGAACTCAGCATAGGGGGAGTCAGAATTGAGCTTGGAGGAATGTGGTGGACTCAGTAGAGGAAATGATTCTGATTCATCTCTTCTCTTTACTTTTCCCTGTTTGATTCCTCTGCAGAAAGAGCAAAGACTCCCAGGCCTAATTTTAGCCATAAATGAAGCCTAAACAAACAAATAAAACAAGGAACAAACAAAATATTAATTTATGAGGCTGCTACATCAATAACACTAATTATACTGTAATTGCCAAGAACTGAAATTAATGTGATTTTGTGGAAATCCACAATCAATCTCAGACCTAATTTCTGTGAATGAATGTACTCTGAACAAAATTTCAGTTTAGAGAGCATATTTCATTCTTAGAGTACTTGGCAAATTGACATTGGAGAGAATTGTAAGATGTAATAGTATAATTCCATCCTAAACTATAAAGGCAGTGAAGTAAGTCCATTTAATACTGCCTGATTATAAGACAGCTCTTTCATGGTTGTACTGTGAAACTGGCTCTGAATTATCAGGGCCTTACCTCTAGCCATGAGAAAGTTCTCTAGATAGCAGACTGAAAAGTTCAGTGATCTCAGCCTCATAATAGTATTTCCCCAGCCAGACATAGAGATACAGTAAAATTGCACTATTTTGTTTAGATAGCAAGGATAAATGAGAGATACAAAGGACTTTCTCCTGATCTGCTTCAGCATATGGAAATGAAAGTGCATTTTGCTTGGTGCCTAATATGAACATTATGTTCTCCAGTTCGTGGTTCATTTTGAGCAATACAGTGGTCTTGCTTAAGGTTTCAAAAAAGAAGCATTCGTTTTGTGAATGCTTCTTTTCTGGAGGGTTGTTCTGATATTACAGAACTGGGATGGAGCTAGACCACTTGTTTGCATTTCAGAGACTAAACAAGAGCTGCTGAAAATAAGGGACCATATTCTAAACATTCAATTTTAGCATGGAAAACACTGTTTACACAGTCCACAGTAATGGCAGCTGTTTCAGCTATTTAAATAGTATAATTACACATTTCATTCCAGAGTGTAACAGTAACAGTTAGTTTACTAGTAAATCTCAAATTGAATGTACCAGTTCCTATATAAACATGTACAGGTAACCTATCAATAGTTACTGCCAATTATATCTGAACTATAATTTGGTCTTTATTGGAGCTGCAGTACTTGAAAAGAACACTTTCCTTGGGAATGTTGAACCTTCCTCCATCCCCCCAAATGATGAAAAAAAAATACAGTTGTCAGCATATCTTGACATTCATGATGCCAGCCTGTCTTTACTGGTGTCAGATGTGAAAATAAATAGATATTAAACTGTCAGTCAATGAAATTACAAAGTCAAGAACAGCTCTAGCTGTGATCCTGTGTGTTCTATTTGACGGACACAGGTGTTTAAGTGTTATGAATTCAACAGGGCCGGGGAACAAGACAAACATTTTCCAGCAGTTTTCTATTTGTTAAAACATTTGAGATGAACTTTTGTACATCTCCAGACTTCAGTAGGGTCTCAGAGGCTTGATTAAGTGCAGAGAATTCTCCCACTGTTTTCAGTGCTAAAATGTGTAAAGTCGGCCCCAACTCCTGGAGGTACATTCTGCTAATGTCTGTGTATGCAAGGTCTCCAAAGCCAAATAAAGGGCAGCTCCGTTGGCCTTGAATACACTTTTGTGAAAGACACTAGACAACCACCTGATTTATTTATTATTCATAAGACCCTTAAAGCCAATCATCTGTCACTAATAAACATTAGCACTGTTAAAAATTGATGATCATCTTATAGTATGCTGAGATTAACCCTTCTGCTTGAAGAGTGTTGGTACAAAGCACATCATACTAATTTATAACAATTGTTTGTCATTTGTTATTATTATTATTATTAGCAATATCATGGTGCTGGCCTATGTGAGAAATTTCAATACAGATTTTTCATTTTTCAGTAAGTATCATTAAATTTGTATCTCAACAAGTGTCATTAAATTCTTCTACCAGAAAATGTTACTTTATAATGACATCATAAAACCCTATACTTGAATACTAATGTAAAGCAAGTGAAGGTTCCTGTGACCAGGATTCTCACCTGGCCCTGAGCAGCTTGCTCACAGCAGATTCTCACTGTGGGGTGGAATCACCCTTTTTGCTCCCCTAAATTTTCCTTTTGACATTCCAACTTCCATCCTTCCTTTGCTATGACCACAGAACATCAGCTCAGACTGTTGCAAAAGCCCAACAGTCTGTTGTCAGCCTTTCCCCAGTGCTATCAGTTATATTCCCAGAAAGAAATATTACCATGCCATTCCCCTCCTAAAATCCTCTGCCACAGGTAAAGTCTAAACACTTCAGTATGTATTTTAGAATCAGAAAGACCTAGTTGAGAGTCTTAGTCTTCCAATTTAATAGGTCTCTGACCTTAGGAAACTTTGTAGCTTCTCTGAACTTCACTTTCTCTATACATACAATGTACTTTCAAGTCATTGTGACCATTGAAAGACATTTTATGTAAGGCTTTTATCAGAAGGAATGATGCATAGTGGATATTTAATGTTTCATCTAAACTTCACAGTCTACCTCTAGGTTTCTTCCCCAATATCATTTCTTTCTATCCCTCCCGTCTCTATTTTTCCCTTTACTCTTGGCCTTTAAATAGCTAATACATTGGCTATGTTTAGTTTAGTGTCAGTACCTAAATAGTCTGCCATATTTTACTGAATCTAAGATACTTTTAATATCTCTAATAAGAAAATTTGTCTTACAAGGAATGACATATCATAGTTTCAATGCTAGCTTTATTTATTTTGTTCTGGCAGCATTTATAAGGTGAATTTGATTAAATGAAATATGACTTTTGCTTCTTGATTCCTTGCCTTGCTTATTTTTCATAGAATAACTTTGTTTCCCTAACTTCTAGATAAGCTTGCAGGCTTTTCTGACTTGCCCTGACAGTTCTTCCTTCTCAGTTTTCCATGATTCCACCACCCTCTTTTTGTGGTTCTCTATTGGCCTGGAGTGGAATGACCACACAGTTAGAGGGAACACAGTCCACACAAGACCACATGCACTTCTGACACCAACTTGATGTTCTGGGGATTCCCAAAACTATCCTCGGTCTCAATAATTCTTCAGTGTTTCTCACTGAACTCAATGAAAGCTATTATACTTGTGACTATGGTTTAGTACAGAGAAAGGATAAAGATTAGTATCAGCCAGAGGAAAAAGGACGTAGGGTGGAGTTCAGGAAAACATGAAACGTGGAGCTTCCTTTGTCCTCTCTCCATGGAGCCAGGACACATTACATCCCTGACATCAATGTATGACAATATGTGTGGAGTATTGTTAATCCAGGGAACTCCCCTGAGCTTCAGGGTCCAGAATTGTTACTGGGGCCGGGTCATGTAGACATGGTTGATTGACAGATTGCCAACATGGTGGATCTCTGCCCAGATGACTGATATTCTATGACTCAAAGCCTCCACCCTAAATCTCACTGCTAGTCTTTCTGGCATGATCAGTCCCTACCCTAAATCATATTGTTGGACTAGATGTCATGACCTTTAGGCAAAGACAGTCCTCTCAGGCATGACATCCCAAAGGCTTAGTGATTATGTTAGAGATTACCAGAAACCAAGAAAAAAGGCAGACCTCTATTTAGACAAGGTTAAATTCTTTACTACACACTATTATATACTTATTAGAAATTGTCATTATTTGTTTTATCATTATATGTCTTTTCTCTGTAGGCTAGTTGCTTACAGAGGATTAAAGTCAGATAAACTTGTATTTGAATTCTGGATCCATTACTTAGCTGCAGTGTGTAACCTTGGGATAGTTACACAGCCTTAATTTTCTTATCTAAAAAGTACATGATATTGTAAAAATATTATAGGATTATTTTTAAATTGAATTAGATAACATATATCACATATATCACATATATCACAATATCTGGACATGGTAATCATTTGATAGTTGTAAATTATATGATTATTATCATCCTTTCTTTACTATCCATAGGGATTATAATCAATACCCTAATCCTTTTATTAGGAAAAGTAAGCAAAAGATAACAGAGAAAAAAAAAGATTATGTAGCTTAGTGAATGAATTGAATTTCATTAAATATCATATTCTACTCATATGTAATGTTTATTTAATCCATGAGCTACCAATGTTATGTTTTAGATTATTATTTCTAAAATAGGAGATCTATGATTATTAGGATATTAGACCACTGTAAGAGGAAAACTATAATTAAAAGTCATCTTCATTAAAGAAAATTAGTCTTTAAATTAAATTAAATCAAGAACATTTATGAAAACAAAATGAAATTTCAAGATTAGTGATCAAGTATGAAAAATTAAATCTTAGATTTAGGAAGATCTTGCAAGTGATCTCCAAAGGAGAAATTTTTGAACATCTGCATCAAGGGCACATCCAAATCTAATTGAGTGCTTCCAATTCAAGCAAGAAAGAAAAAAGAAGCTCTGTCTCATTGTGAATTTGATGTATTAATATTCATTAATAATATGAAAATTACCTTAAAAATAGCTGCTGGACTTTCAATTTCAGCAAAATTGTAAATAAGACATAATGAAATTCTTTCTTACTACAAAACTCCCCAAATGCCTGGTAAAATGCAACCACCATCCTCATAAAAGCTAAATTCTTGAGAAAGCTGGGAAAATCTCTAGCAACAGAAATGAAGGAAAAAATGGAGCTGAAAGCAAACAGACTCTGCTATAACTTTGCTAAGACTTAGAACTTTTCTACTGGGTGATGTACAATTTCTTGGGCTAACACGTGGGTGGAAAAAGACCACATTATGGAACTGATTATTCAAGGTGGAGAGTGGAAACCGAGACCCACCAAAAGAAATCAGTGTCTTGGAAGTGGTCTTAAAGAAAAAAAGAAATGAAGAAAATTGGAGGAGAGGGAAATTTTCTAACAGCACAGGGCATGTTTAAGGAGACTTGAAACGTACCCATTTTGACCTGGCATCTGGGTAGAAAGTTAAGTCTCCTCTGAGATTTTTACCTATGGACCTACCTTCTTTAAGGCATGGAATTTAAGTTTAGTCTATGCTTGGGAGTTTAAGAATCCCCAAACTTAAAAAAGAAAAAGTAATCCAAAATTGTTTCAGACTGAGGACACCTCCGTGGTATCTGTAATATACACATTCAAATTCACTGGGGGGACATGCATTCTAGCCAGGCAATATAAGACTCTGTAGCTCCAGGCAGAGAGGGGTTCACAGCTCTGGGCAAGTTCACTCTGGATTTGCTGAGACTGAAAAATTATGCAACGTTAAGGGTGAAAGGGTTTATACCAAGCTTTATTCTCAAGGTGGCGGGTTGAGTGCTAGAATTATGTCTGCCTCTGGCAAGTTGGCGTCTGGCAAGTTGTCTCCACGTCTGCCTCTGCTCAAGGCTCTGCCTCTGCTCCAGCCTCTGCCTTTGCTTCCAGCCTCTGCTCTGCCTTCAGTATGGGACAGAGCTCTTTATATAGCAACACAGGCAACAATGGCTTATTGCCAACAGGTATGTAAGCATTAGCCTATGCAATAGGCAGATTACATCATCGAGTAGATTAGGACCAGGTGAGGATCCCGGCCATAGCGACTTCCATTTTCCATACAGACCCCCACAGATAAAGTCTACCTGACTTTAAGCTCACAATTCAATACTACAAGAAATGAGGAAACAATTTACAATATGGGAGAATCAGCAGGCATATCAAACATTAGTATTAAATTCTTACAAAGCTCAGATACAGAACTAAGCAATTATGTTTAAAATTTATTAAAATGTAGGAGAATTTATAAACAAAAATACAATATAATGCTATCAAAAATAAATGGAAAGGGGATATGAAAAAAGATTCAAATAGGATATCTATAAAAGAGAAATATAAATTAACATTCAATGGGAGAGTTAAGAGCATTTTACACACTCATAAAGAGACAGAAAGAGAGAAAGAGCAGAGAAATGGAAAAAAAATCTGCTGAAACTCCCTTTCATCATATAAAGTAACATTCACTGAATCTGGGGATTAGGATGTGGATCTCCTTGGGGGCAGTTACTCAACCTACACAAGAGGTAGTAGCTAAGAACTTTCCAGACTGAATAAAAATATAATGAATATCATACTGATTTTTTTTGCATAGAAGCAACTTTATTTTTGTTTTTAATGTAATATAATGATTATAATATAATAAGAACATTACTATTGAGTGCAATTAACTAAATGAATTAACTAATGAGTAAACAAATTTACATGCAGATATAAACAGATTATAGTAAAATTGTAGTACACCAAATAGAAAGCAACAACAATAATCAAGAGATGTTAGAATAACAACTTCAAAGTTCCTAAATAAAAGTAACTATAAATATAAACTTTGCATGGCTAAGTTCTCATTTAAGAGTCAGTGGAACTTAAAACACTCTTGACAGAGATTGTCAGGTACTATCTTACCCATAGCTCTTCACAGAAAAAAGATTCTATAAGAAGTACTTTAGGAAGAAGAAATTGAAAAGGAAGGTGTGAGATGCAAGAAACAATAGTAAGCAAAGTGGTAAAGCACAGGCATATCTAAATAATTATGGATGTCATAAAATTAGTTATGACAATGTTCCTTGTGCAAATGAAATATCAAGTGACAATGTAACTATGTAAAACTAGAGTAGATAAGGATAGTGATTAAATTTAGAAAGTTTGCTCATTAAGGTATATTAAAATTTGAAGGCTAACTACTAAAAGACTACAAATAAAATGTAATTTCTAAATTGGTAGAGGAGGATGGTAAAGGTAAATCTACAGCAGCTAGAATCTAGAAATGAAGTAAAGAACTCCTGTCCTCCCCAAAAGACAGGGTAGATAGGAAGCAAAATATAAAATGATAGAAACATCTATAAGTATGTCAGTAAACAGATCATATAAGTAAACTAAATTTGACTTAAAAAAATGAGAGATTTTTCAGGTCGGTTCTAAAAAATATCTTCTTGTATTTGCATAATGCATACTTGAAATATACAGGCATAAACAGTTAAAAGCAAAAGGAATGGAAAAATGCAATAAGCAAATTCCATTGAAAATAAAGGCTGTGGTAGCTCTATTAATATCAGAGTTGAAAATATTACTAGGGACAAAAAGTGTCAAAACATAATGAAAAAGGAACAATTCACCAAGGAAATACAGAAATTCTGAACTTTTCAGTAGCTAATAAGATAGCCTTGGAATATATTAGAAAATAAACTGATAGAATTACAAAGAGTAATTGATTAATCTGCAGTTATACTGGCTGAGTTGAGCAAAACACTCAATAAGTGGCAGATTACACAGAAAATACATTAGTAAGTGTATAGAATTTCTGAACAGGCTAGTAATCAAGCTTATTCTAGTAGATTTATATATAACCCTTAGCTTTATTCTCAAGTGCAAATAGAACATTTATGAAAATTGACATCATAAGGTCAAAACATAACTTGCTGATAGCAAAAAAAATCAATAAAATAAAGAACATGTTCTTTAGCTAAAATGCAATTGAATCATTGTATCATCATTTAATTCAATTACATTAATACAAAAACATCCCATAAAAATTCAAACACAAACATTTAAGTAACCCACGGGTCAAAAAAATTACAGAAAATTTTTATCCATTTTAAACTTGATTGAAAATGAAAAGGTTACATATCAAACTTGTGGGATAACTAAAGTGATTTAGATGGAGATTATTTTATCTTTAATGTTCTTTAGAAAATGAAAAGACAAAATCTGTGAGGCAAGCCACCAATTTAAAAAATTGAAAAAATAGATTAAACCAAGGATAGGTAATAAAGGAAATAATAAATATAAGTAAAAATATTGAAGAAAACAAAAATAAAGTTGGTTCTATGAAAAAAAAATGTTAAGCTAAACTCTTACGGTTCTAAGAAAAGACTAACATAATTGACTAAACTAAAGGCAAAGAAAAAGAAAGATAAAATAACAGGCATGACAAAGAAAACAAATACAGTTTTTTTAAAAATTGCAAAGTAATGCAATAACTTTAAGTTTGAAATGCTTATAAATAACTTCAGATCTGAAAGTTTACATAAACAATTTCTCAAAACAATATAATTTACCAAAACTGACTAGCAAATAAGTGAAAGATATGAATAGACCTGTAACTGTTAAGTAAATTTATTCACTATTTTAAAATGTATCCTATTTATATGTAATCTACAAATTATAGACTTCAGCAGTTTAAATAATTGTACCAATGCTTTAAATATAGATAATCCTAATTTTACATAAAGTACTCCAAAACGGAAAAAGAGGAAAAATTTCTCCACTATTTTTAAAAAGCTATTAGATGGAAAGAAAATTACAGATTGCCATCATGTTGGTGTACCAAAGTTTTAATACTAGACAGTGTATATTAATGTAATTTCTCATGAGAAATTAAGCATGGAAGAAACATAACCTTATCAGTACAGAAAAATCTAACATACATTAATGATAAAATAAAATGTAGTCAATATAGGACTAGAAAGAAAATTCCTTAACTTAATAAAGTGTTGTTTATTAAAACTATAGCAAATATTACATGTAATGATAAAACATTAGAAACTTTGTATTTTCAGTCAGGATCAAGACAAGTGTGCTTATTATCATTGCTTCTAATTTATAGCAGCCTGGAGGGCCTAGCTAACACAAAGAAATAAGAAAAAGAAACACAATAGATATAGATAGAAGAAGACATCAAAATCCCTTTTTTTAGGGACAATATGATTGTGTGCATAGGAAACCCAAGATAATTTATGAACTATTAGAATCAATAAGAACATTAAGTAGATATTCTAGACACAAATTCAATATACAAAGGTGAGAGAAAATGCAATGCCAAAATCATCATTTTAAAGATGCACAAAAATTGAAATGAACAGTTAACACAAAATTTTACAAAAGCTATTAAATCTTTATGTGAAAAATAATAAAACTACATAAGAAGACATGGTGAAGACCAACAAATGAAGGAGTTTAATGTGCTCATTGGATGGAAAGACTCAATAAAATACTGAAGCATTAGGTTTCCTTAATTAATATACTAATTAAATACAAGTCTAATTTTAAAAAACAGGCTTTTACATGGAATTTGACAAGCATATCCCTAAATTCATATGCAAATGACAGGTGGATATTAACCAAAAAACTTTTGTAAGTATAAGGTGGGAAGATTTGCCATATCAAGCTTCCAGAATTATTACCATAAGCTCTAATTATACAATATTGTGGTACTGGCATAGGAAAATATTTTGGGTACAGAATAGACTGCCTAAAAAGAGGCCCCTAAAACTTACTTTAATAATAATGAAGTAATGGCAAATTACTATCTTTCAGAAATGGTATTGCAAAATAGAAGAGAATTACAAAAACAATAGGTCAATTGATCATTTCACATAAATTATAAAAATTAATCCCAAGTGGATTTAAGATCTAAATGTGAAAAGAGTAATTTAAAAAAGAACAAGATAATACTAGAAAAGTTTTTAATGAAGTTCAGTTTTGTCATAAAGGTATAAGCCAGTAAGAAGAAAAACAGCACATTTGATCATGCCTTAATTAAAAATATCTATATGTTCAATACTACAGTAAGAATGGTGAAAAAATGTGGTACATCCATTAGTTATCTCAGAACTTCTGTATCTTTTCTCACATTGCTTACTTTTACTATCTCATCAACATAAGTCATCTAACACATTATATAACTTCATTTAATATTCATTGAACATATTCTATGTGATGGCTTTGTGGCACATATGCATGTTACTTCTGAAACTTTAAATTCTAATTTTAAAGACATCAGCAAGGGAGTTTTGATTTCAGATCCCTGCATTTTGGAACTCTGCTTATGTCCTGAGGATGTGATGAGGTGGTGCCTAACTTTTACTTGATGGACATGTTTTTTTATTTAGAATGCCCAGTAATGCCATGTGTTCACCAAACCCAGAACAGCTCTATCAAAAGATTCAAAATAATTCCACTGTAGTTTGCTGTTAAGTCTACCCTTTCCTTGTTTAGCTCATTCTCTTCCTTGGTAATATTCTTAATTGAACCTTTACTTCATTGGACAAAGCCTTGGCTTCAGGCATATTAGTTATTCTGAAAGAAACTGTATATTTCTATCCACATTTATACTTGTATGGTTAGCTTAAAAAGTCAAGGTAGCATGCGTGTGGACAAATGTAAACATATTTGTGTACATGTTTGATCATTCTCACTTACAATACATATACATAAACAGCCTTGAAGAAAACCGATAGATTCTGTTACTGCTCTCTTCACACCATAAACTTTCCAATATAATCTTGTTTCCCCCTATAGACCTGATCCTAATTTGTCTTTCTTTATCTCAAAATTCCTGGGCTGTCAAGCCAAGTTACTCCTAAAAGGGCTCTGGGAATTGCAGTCAAGAGAAAAATATATTAAAGTACCATTATTCAAACCTAAAAATTTAATAAAAATGTTAACAAGGTTTCCCCAAGGTGGGAGTGTTTATTGCTTACTTTTTTTTTTAACAGCACAATTATGTTTCTACAGCTATAGGTCAGGTATAACTTACAGCATTTGCTATTTAAGGAAAATGTGAGGGAGATCCTTATCCCATCATATACACAACATTCTTTCCTATGTTATTTTAAATTCTTTTAATTTTTCCCAGTTTCAAAGGGAAGCTAAATCATGAATGATGGCAGAGGCTTTTCTTTAATTTGTGACATCTAATCTTTACTTTAGACTCCGCCAAGTCACATCTCGATATGTCTCATTGTGTGTGCTCTGACTCAATATATCATAGCCAAGGTGATCCAATATCGTGTGACATTTTTTTAAAAAGAGGATATTAAATGGTGGCAGAAGATGTGCCTGAAACACGTCAATGTGGGCCCAAGGGGCATTGTTCTTCACTAACAGTTTGCTTTCTCAGCCTGGCTAGAAGAATTAGTATTGGCCTTTATATATAAACATTCTTATCCAAATAGTCTCCCCTTACGGCTAATATATGCATTCCTGTCATATGAAAGCCACTTGCTTAAGCTACTTTTCTGTCTATTTGTAGTCTGTTCAGGCACACAGACCTCAGCAGGAGTCCGGCTCCATGATTCATTGCCTCAGATTTCCTACGGAGCTTACATGATGCTCGCTCAGCCTCATACGGTTTTGTATCCATTATAACCAGGGACAAGTAAGCAGGGCTCTGGAGTCTGAGCATCTATCTAAGAATAGCTCCCTGACGCCTTGCTTTACTCACAATAAATGAACAATGAATTCTTTCCATGCTAACCCCGTATGGTGAGGAGAAATTATAGGAGCTTACTTGAGTTAAATAAAGGAGGACACATTTAGAGTGAAGCTCCTTAAATGAGCAGGTCAATAACTAGTTTACAGAGACCAGGGCACCTGGCTAATGGGAGAATAAAGAATTATGCTTGTCACAGAAAAAGAAAGATGCTGTCCTGGTTTAGTGCTAAATAATTACATTCATTATACTGAGAATAGCTCTGCAAGTGGTCGGTTGCACTAGTTAATTCATTAGCAAACTAATCGGCAAACCACAAACAACAATTGGGGGTAAATTTAACCAGTTCCAAAAGAAGGTTGGGCAAAACAGGATTTTCTTTATACTAGAAAAGGAAAATTACCCTGGAAAACTGCACACATGATTGTATCTGTCTTCTTACTTTGCCCTGAGTTTCAATACAAAAGAAGGAAATTATAACTGAGGCAGAAACAGGGCATATGTACAAATGTTGATCCTACTGAAATATTTCACGTGATCTAACATATCCCAGAGTTTCACCATTAATCCTGACAATGAGTAGAAAACAGACTGACTCTAATAATTAAAAGTGGTTTTCTACTATCTTTGCTTTATGAGATTTGTGATTATATAATAAAATATAATAATGTATGTTGTGTGTAATATGTAACAATTACAGTATGATTCTCGAGTGTTAAAATATAACTTAGACCAATATAACCAACAGAAACTTGGAGTAGTTTTACTTACTGACCAAATTCCTTGAGGATTATGTGATTCAATTGTGGTTAAGAAAAAACTCCAATATTAATAAAATGATTTTCATTCTTACTGTAATTAATTTGCTCATTTGTGTATTCAATATGCATCATAAATGTAGACCAAAATCATACAAGAGAAACAGTAGTTTGCCTTGGTAGAAGGGTGAGGAGAAGTTAGATATTTTGGGGCAATAAGACTCTCCTTAAAAGGGATATTTTTTTGTCTTTATTTCTGGAAAGAAGGTTCTTTTTTTTTCTTTCTTACAGAGAGGAAGAAAGAATTCAAACATAAAAAGCTAGGAAAGAAGGTAGGACTGAGGGATAAAATCTAAAGGTTCTACTGAGCCTGGTAGCTTTATTCTGTGTCACAACAGAGCACCACTATTCGTTTGGAATTCCAAAAATACAGTTCAACTCATCTGTTGAATTCAGGACAAAATCACTAATTTGATCCATTAAAGATATTATATTCATCATGGATTCTTACCCAAATAAATAACAAGTCTGTGTCAGGATCTTCTAGAGTCCTAAGATCACTCAGAAGGCCCTAGAATCAGTCTAAAAAGGTAACTGCTCTCATCCCCAACTTGTCTCTTCAAGCAATAGCATCTCTGTCAACCAAATGATGAAAGGAACATAGAAACAATTTTTTTTTGAGGCTCTCTATGCAAAAAAAATTAGGAGTAGTATGTAAGAGGATCATGGCTTTGACTATTCTCTAGCCCAGGATTTCTCTTGGCACTACTGACATTGTGGCCCAAATATTCTGTTGTTATAGGGGCTTTGGGCACCCTTTATGATGTTTAGCACCCACTCCCCACGAGATGCCAGGAGCAGCCCCCTCAAGGTGTGAACCACATAAAATGCTAGACATTGCAGAATATTTCTTGAGTGGCCAAATTCCTCCCCTCGTCTTTTTTTCCAACTCTTTCCTAAGACCCATTCCTCCAGTCCCACCTCTCCTTGTCTCTTGGGCACACCCCATCCTCCAGGCCCCCTGAGCAGGGCGGTCCCAGAGCTCTAGCTCTGCACACCCTGTACCACCTGACTGCTACATCCTCTTCCTCCCTAGTCCACCTCCTCCTACTTCCATTTGATTTCCCATAAGCTCTATACTAAATTGAAGTCCCTCTGCTGTATGCCCTCCCTGATACGTTATAAAAATACTTTGTCTCTTTCTAATTGTCAATTTACTTACCTGTTTGTGCTGCCAGATTGTAAATGCTTGATAGGCAGGGAACATATCTTATATGTCCTTAGTGCCTAGCATACTGCCTGGTATATTTGGGGCAAAGTTAAAGGAAAGAAGAAAAGGGAAAATAATAAGGAAAAAGGCAGAAAGAATGAAAAGTGGCTTAACAAAAAAAAAATGTTAGTGAATGAGTTTTTGGAAGGACATCTATAGCCACTATTTACCTGAAGCATTCAGGTCAAATTAATAATAAATGTATGCTTGGTAGTCCCATAGAACCTCAAAATCAATTTTGTATGACTGAACTGTTCAGTTAGGTTTGGTATCTGTTTTGGGTTGGGCACGTCTGTTTGTCCTTCCCTCCATACCTCAACTAATCCCTGAAGCCCCAAAGGAATCTCTTTTGTTGTTGGTTAGAAACTTAACAAACATACTCTATTGATATTCAAAGTTACTTTAATTTTGAATAATGATCCTGAAATTTCATGGGAGTTGATAGTTTTTACCTGTGTCACTGCAGAAAGTTTTTTTTTTCCAGTTAAGTTTGCAGTATGTTGGTTTGTTGTTTCCGAAGCCTCATAGAACGGTTACATGTATAACCATTTCTCATTTTGAATACCGCATTGAGAATTCTGCTTAGTATCTAAAGCAGGAAGTATTATAGTTATTATATCTTCAAAAAGTTACTATTTTTGAATGGAATATAACAAGACAGAGAGGGAGAGAGGGCACATGGGAATGTATAGTTAGAACTCAAATTTACTTCTAATTTGATCTCTTGTAGAGCAGTTATTTCCACCTAGTTATCCCAAAACTACAGATTAAGTCCCATTGTCACTTCTTTTGCATGTAGTCTTTCAAAAGAACATAAATACACCATGAATATTTTTCTGTTTTCAGTTGACTTTTATATACATGGGATAGGGAGGGAAAATGAGAATGTTAAAGTGGTAGATGGTCATATTAATTGTCTCAAATATCACTGCCCATCCCTGTGAGAAGATTATACATCCTCACCCTACTGACAGACTGTCTGGCCAAATTAATCACTTAGTGGGAGTGACCTGTGTTTCCTGCTGAAGCCATAAGCTCTGTCCTGAGCTCCATCATCAGTTTTTATCTCTGACATGAGGCCAGTTTCCAAGATGTTGGCTATTTTGCCAGTTCGATCCCAGAATGAGAAGGTCATGGAACAGAAATGCCTCCAATTCTTGAAAGATATGTTAAAGAAATGGGGAGTATTTTTGTTGTAGTAAGCCACTGAAAATCTTTTCCCATTCATTTAACAATTATGTTTTGAGTACCTACTATGCAACAGGCACTGTTCTCTATACTGAAGCTGCATGAGTGAACAATGTAGACAACATCTTGCCCTCATGGAACTTATATTCTACTGGAGTGAGACAGACAAAAAGAGTAGATAATGTAGTATGTCTGAAAGAAATAACATGGTGGAAAAGACTAATCAGAAAACAGCAGCAGGTAAAGGGTGGTAATTATTTCATTTTTAAATAGGATGGCCAAATAGATCTTTTTGAAAGGTGACTTTATTCTTTAATTATCTTTAGTTTACTTTTTTTCTATTTGTTTTTACTTTTTGTTTCCGATAATTTGAAAACACTCTGTTTGAGGGCTGTTCGTTATCACAATATAACTTAGCAAAAGCTGACTGGTACTTTTAGACACATACAATGTTCTTATAAAAATAGAATTATATAGTTTGAGAAATAGTATTTTCATTTCAAAGTATTTTCATACTTAAATATTGATTATGAACTTAAGAAAAAATATTAATTCCTTAGGAATACATCATGCAGTGATAGGATGGGGCCACTGAACATGCAGAGGAAGTAAAGCAAGTGGGAGAGATCTCACACTATCTCGCACCTTCCTTTTTCAAATTTTTCTCCAAAGACAAAGTGAATAAGGAGGGGCCAACATTTCCAAGGACCACATGCTTGAGGTTATGTTCTGAAGAAAACATAGCAAGCAGAAAGCATCTTTTCCTAGAACTTACACCACTTCCTCAAATCATGACTCAGTCTTACTATGGCAGCTGAGAAGGGATAGTATGCAGTTATTCAGGCTAGTGTGGTGTTGTTTGTCTGAAAATCCTGAGAGCAATCAATAAAAGGGGTGACTGTTAAGTACCATCAGCCGGAGAACCCAAACATTGTAATAAGGGCTATCACTGGAGCATAATTTTATACTCTTCTACAACAGATGCTAATATCTAGAAGATAATAACTGTATTTAGAAGTACTTAAGAAAAACACTGGTAACAAATATGACAAAAGACTAATCCTTAATGTATAAAAACTTAATTCATTTCAATACAAATACTGCAAAAGGTACATGAAAGAAATACAATTAACTAAAATATTTGGGAAACAAAAGCAGTCTTCAATAGCAATCAAAGAAATGCACAGTAAAACAGTGAGATAGTGTTTTCTCCCTTGTATTAACAAGAAATAACAAGGTTCATATTCATTTCCAGGAAGAATATGAAAGAAGTTCTATGGGAAAAAAAAACATGTCTATAATGCTTTTGGAAAATGATTTGCAGTGAATAACAAAGCTTTTCAAATATTATCAGTAATTATATTTCTAGGAATATATCTTGAGTAACAATCTAAAAAATAAATCCATGAACTATTCATTGTTCTTTTGTCTAAAACAATAAAAAATCAGAAACACATTAGGTGCTCCAAGAGAATGGTTAATCAAGGCTTGTGGAGGAAACTTTCTGGACAATTTACTGTATGTATTTTCTATATTAAGCTAAACAAAGATACAGAATTATGCAGACCACTAGATAGCCATTAAATTCCTTTTTCCTCTCCTTTCAAAGCCATAGAATAGAAGCTGAACCTATGATGGAGCAGCCGCACCCTTCTCTGCCTCCCAGAGTTTCCAGGGTCCCTCTAAGAGACTGTGCAGGGAAGTGGCTGGTGGCTCAAGACTTTCTCGCCAGCTAATCCTTGGCTACAGTGGTGACGCAGCCTGAACAGCCCACAGCAATGTAATAGGAGATGGTGGAGCAGGTGGCGGGAAGGAGTCCTGCTCTATTATTGTGCACATGACTGAAGTGCTCACCAATCAGGCATACTGGGAGATTTTAGGAGAAAGACATGATTTAAATTACTTGCTGCAGAAGAAAAGAGGTTATTGTGGTGTCTTACAGATGTGGTAACATTATATTACTCATTTGTTCAGTTATTTGTTATCTGTGTCCTCACTAGAACCAAAGCTTAATGAGAGCAGGGACTTGATTTTGCTCACCGTTGCATCCCATGGTCCAGACTAGTGCCTAGAACACAGTGGGTATTCATTCAGTGTATAAAGGGAAAATACCATCTGTCTTTATAATATGGCAGATAGATGTTTCAAAGAACATCTTGAAAGGAATATAAACAATGATTGTCTAGAGGACTATGGTTAATTAAGCAGGTTTTAAAACTTTAAAGGAATCATGCTTGCTCTCAAGCATGTGCTTAGAATTCACCTCATGTACATGATGTTTTGTATCTTTTATGTATCTTAGTTTTATCATTTTTAATACAAAAATAGTTTTATTTCCCTAAGTACAGTCAACTATGGCTTTTCTAGATCTCTGCTACATACTTGTGGAGAAGCAATCTGACTACTTGATTTTTAACTTAAAATATCATGTAGTTAAAATGCAACAAGAAAAAGACTCCCAAGAGCAGATGACGCAAACCCTTCTGAAGACAGAATGATTTTAATAAGTATTATCTCTTATTATTATATATAAGCAAGACATAAATTCCATTATATTGCATGAGAGTAAGAACAAAATAAACAAATTATCAAATACCTCACGTACCACAGTACCACATTAGTCCTTTATGCATTACCCCATTAAAAGGCACACTCTGAATCATGATCATCATTCATCACCTTGCAGCCCTAACCTGATGTTTTCCCTTCATTTGCTGTCTCTGGGCCCCTAGTCTGAGCCCCAGGTGTTACTCAATGGCTTGTAGAGCCACAGTGAAACAACACAGGGTCTAGAATCAGGGAAAACTGCATGCCTTCCCTTTCTAGTCATTTCTCTGAATCTCAGCTTACTTACATGGTTGGAAGATGAAAATAATACAGTGAATACAGGGAATCCATAGATTTAGTGTCCATGGTTTCTATTATGAGAGAGAAATAAATCTCTGCAAAGCTTTGAGCTTGTATGAACTTGTAAGGACCTTAACTGGTGAGTGAGTCTAGCTAACCCATGGTTAAAATCATACCTCCAACATGCTCAGACCCAGGGATCTTCCCATCCCAATTTTCCCTCCTTACAAAATTGCACATTTAGGACTGAAACCTCAGAAATCAAGACAGAAACCTGGGAATCATTCTCCCAAAGCAAATCAACTAAATGACTTATATTTTTCCTCCCATGTCTTACTTCTCTTCACTGTTTTCTGCCTTCAATAACAGCTAACATCTTTATACAATGTACTATGTGTCAACCACTGTTACATGTTAATTAATTTAATATTAATAACTGTAGGAGGCAGGAATTATTATTAACCTAATTTTAAAGTGAGAGAACTGAGACATAAAGAGGGTAGGAGACTTCCCCAAGACCACATAGAGAATGGCAAGGCTGGAAATCAGATACCTGGGCAATCTGGCTCCAGAGTGTGTATTCTTAATCATTACCATCTACTGAACTGCCCTTGTGCAAGTTAACACCATTTCCTCATCTGCATTACTGTGATAGCCATTTCATCGGTCTCTTTGCGCTGATATTTGCTTCCCTACAATGTATTGTCCATGCTGCAACCAAAATTTATCTTCATCTCTTTACTGTCTTATTAATATCCTTACATGGCATCTGAATTGTTCTCCCTTTTCAAGGACTGTTCATGAAGGCATAGACACACAAGCTCTGGGAGAGTGGGTCTGATAAAGATAGTCTTGCAGAGAGTAGCTGGTAATACAGAGTGTGTAGAAAACAAGTAAGTGGGGTGTATACAAGGGAATCTACAGGGCCACCGAATTCAGGGTCCAAGAGCAGATGGTCAAAGCCAGACATCAGGAAAAGTGATGATAATCATCAAATGGCAGCCGAGAGGATGTGGGGAGCATTTCTGACCCATCCTGGGACATGTCTTATCCCTGCTGGCATTTCTCATTGCTAAGAGAGTGAGCAGGCAGTCAGGAGAGCTACATGGGGCTGGGTTTTAATTCTGGCTCCAAAACATAGAGAGACATAACCCAGATCGAAGTTTCTAAGGTTCAACTTTGGCTTTAATAAATTCACTGGGTAGTTGTCAGGAATAAATCTGAAATGTACTTTGCCTAGATGAGATTGATTCAAATTGTAGTTATTAATGATGGTTGGACAGCATGGAAGGGACAACTCTGGATAAAGAACGTGAATGATGTGGTCAAAAGACATTCATATATTTCAAGGTAAATTTCCAACTCTTCAACACAGAGCCTTTGCAGTCAGATTTATAATGGGTGGCAGATTTATAAGTGGTCTCTAGATCCCACAGTCAAGCGGTGAGCATATTAGTGTCTCTTGTTTCATTCTCCTTTCAAGAGTTAAGGATTTGCAGTTGCTTGGAAGCCAGATCTAAGCTTTTATGTGGAGACATACTGCTGGCCATTTAGATTTGGCTGTTTCAACTCATAATTTATATCTACAAATTGGGCTATTTCCAGGGCTTTTTGAGCAGAAATTCAAAGTTCTGACCTCCCCTAGTGCCCAGGCTGTGCCAGTTGAGGACTAAGTCCATGATTTCGATAATTAAAATGTAGAGGGTAGTGGCCAACCTGTGTCCTGAGAAGCCCAAGGAAGTGGCACACATTTTATTATGTGCCTCATGAGTCCTTGAAAATTTTGGTGTGCCCAAAAGCATATTTGAGCTTTGCTGTCAGCTGCCTCGTGTCCTAATCTTGTATGTATCCTTTATTAGCTATATGACTTTGGGCAGGTAAATTATATTCCCTGAGCTTCAATTTGTTTCTCATCCATTAAGTGGACACAATGGCAACACCTCAAAAGTTGCTGGGAAGGTTAAGTGAGATTTCACATAGGGCCATGTTTAAGTCACCTTGCTGAGCGTGGATCCAGGACACTCCAGAGCACTAACACGTGAGGGATAAGCATAAGCACCATGTTCATGCTTGTATGAACTCTGGCCCTTACTCCCTCTGAGCCTGCGCTGCACTGTGATGTGGTCTCCATGTGCCTTTCTGCCTGATCTAAACCACACCAGCCACATGCCTTTGAAGAAACACCTTGTCATATTATTCTTTATTAGTCCTACTGCTTAAAAAATTATGGGGACCATGGTAAGGATTTTAAATATTTTTCTAGTTAATAAATCAACTCAGTGCCAAATATCACACCTTACTATGCTTCAAAGCCATGTATTTTTCTGGGTGTAATTCCTTCAATGTCTCATCCTTGCTTTCTGATCAAAGCTAAACCTCTTAGGATGACTTACATATAGAAATGCTTCCATTAAGACTGAACACAGCAAGGACAGAGGCTGTGGCTGTGTCCTTTTTTGTTTCCCCCAGAGTTATTGAGGTGTAATTGGCAAATTAAACTGTAAGATATTTAAAGTGTCCATGTGATGATCTGATATACTCTTACATTGTAAAAGGATTCTAGGATCTGTGACTCATCATCTTGGCACCTTCACTGTCAGGTGACTGACCACTAGTAAAAGTTTGTATGTTTTGTATAAAACTCCAAATGAGGTAATGAGCCTGTGAGAAAACTTGATCAGAAAGCCAAGTTTACGTGGCTGTGGGCTTGGGCTTGACTCCTGTGAAGACTCTTTAGCTGGTGATATTTATAACCAGAAATGGCACTCCAGCCCCTCAGTCATTATCTTAAAAGCAAGAAGCTAGGGAAATGCATACATGGGGATTAAAGCAAGAATCATCTTTGTGGATGGAGATGACATTCTACAATGAAATACTTCAACACCACTAGAACTCAACAACAAAAAATGATATCTAAAAACCTGTCAGAGCAGTAGACCCAGACACTGAGAAGAGACTGCTGGTTACCATGGGTGAGGGGTTGAAGATGGGGAGGGGTTGGAGGTGGGGAGATGGGAGGAGAATAAAGGGGCACAAAATTTTCAATAATAATGCAGATTGGTCACAGGGATAGTAGTACAGCATGGAGAATATAGCCAATGGTTCTGTACCATCTTATGTTGACAGGTAGTAACCACACTTAGTGAGGACTTAATAATATGGGGTAACTATTGATCTATTGTGTTGTATACATGAAACCAATATAAAGCTGTATATCAATAAAAAAATCAACATAATAAATGCTTGACATTAGCACAAGAAAAAAAAAGCACCTGTTAGAGAATGAAATTCCAGGTCGAGGAGAATAAACAAACCAACAAACAAAACTTGACATAACCAAATGTATTTTTGTCTCTAAGCATCTATGTCCTAAGCAGCAAACAAATGTCTAGGACAGGGATGGACTGAAACACAGATGGGCTTAAGCAGAAACTACACGAAAGACCGGCTTGTGCCTACATATCATTTTGGCTTTCAAATGCTTACCTCCCTCACATCATGATGATTTACTTAAATAAAATTGTCTCTGGTTGAAGAGGGCATGTTGGGGCTTAGAGTTGCTGGCTCAGACCGGAGTCCCCATGAAGCAGGGGCCCCTGGGGAAGCCTTTTCACCCAGCACTCAGGGCTACTCATTTAATGCAGTTAGCACCTTTTTATGACAATGGTGGTGTCCTCCCAGAAAACTCAGTGATTGTCTATAGATGGACCTCAATTTTCATTTTGCTTTATATTCAAGAGCTTCTCCTGCCCCTTTGCAGAAAACTATACAGAAGGAGAAAACATTATGGTCAAAAGATAATTGTCAGAATAGATATAAGGAAGATATATTGAATTCATGTATTTAAGCTTCTTCCCAGCATGTAAATTAATTACAGTTCCAAATATAGCTCTTCTTGTACAAAAGTGTAAAAAAGATGTTTAGTTTGTGTATATGTGTGTGTGTGTGTGTGTGTGTGTGTGTTATGTGTGTGTGTTTTTACTTTCCATTTAATGTGTGTGTCTATCTCTCTACTTCTTTTATTGAGTTTTAAACCAGGGATCTGCACTGAGTCCCTGTTTATCTGGCTTTTGTTCCTCAGCTAACTGCCACTTAATTAAAACTAAAATATGTTAATACATGTTTTAAATTTTACTGTCAAAATTCTGCAGTAGAGATAGATAGGTAAATAGATACATAGATACATAGACAGATAGACAGACAGATAAATAAATAGATAGATAGATAGATAGATAGATAGATAGATAGACAGAGATATACAAATATACATAAATATATTTACATATGCATGGGCTGAGCCAGAAAGATGGCCATATAATCTTTTTTCTCTCCTATGTCTTCATTCCCACATCCTAGATGAATTTCTAAGAATATGAAGCTTAATACAGCTGTTCAGAAAGGCATCAACGGCCTGTTTACCCCACTTATCAACAATTTGTGGAAGAAGAGACTAGAAATCAGTCTAATTACAGGAGTGCCAGTTGTGCATGTTAACACCAGCTTTGTGACCAAATGTTATTCTACAGTTGTCACATCACATGGGGGTTTCATTACTAACATAATAGTGAACAAGATCACATGAAAAGCTATTGATTGATCTGCCGCACAAAGGAAAGACACACTTGTCTCTATTATAACATGTTACATCTTCTACTATAAGCAACAGATGTAACTCCACCATTCCTCTTTCTGGAGAAGGTGTAATTTCAATGCTGTCCTGTTTCTTTAAGTGTTTGCCAATTACAGTCCCCTTTCTATTTGCATATGTCATGGATGGGCTGGAAAGACAAGAAATTATCCTGCTTCAGCCTTTCTGATCTTTAAGTCAGACTCAATCGATTCTCCTGAATTGAATCCAGGAGATGCTTGGGGTGTGCACAATGTTTATACTTTATCAACTGTCATTTCTGGCAATAAAAACAATACTGCTTTGTGTTAGACTGTTTTCATTCATTTTGCAGGAGATTTTGGCTGTAATTAGGCAATCCAGAAAGGATAACGGAAGCCAGCACCTCTTGCAGCATCTCTTCTCTGAAGCCTAGGAATGAGATGGCAGAAGGTGTCTGTGGTCCCTAATGAACTGAAGCCATTACTACCGGAGTTCTCCAGGTCCCACATTTTGGTTGCCTGTCTCACAGAAGCTCAACAAACCCTTTTAATAAGTCCATGTTTTTCAAAAGAAAATCACCTTTATTTTTAAGTGAACTCAATGAATATTGTAACTTAAAAGTGGATTTGCTTACCAGGGGAGCAAGTGCCTAAACAGGCACATCACACTATTTTACCTGATGATGAGTGATTTATCAGGCAGAACGTGCATCTGTTCCTCACAAGCTCCATTTTTCTGTTTATGCTTGTTGAACAGATACAGTTGAATAAAGAATATAAAGTACTTAAAATCCATCTACCATTAATAGTTTAATTAAACTGACACATACTTCAAAAACAGAGTGACAGAAAACATTAATTTTGGTTATAAAGGGCATGGCATTATTAAAGTGCAATTAAAAACAACATTTACTTACAGTTAACAGCTAAAACTAATTATTTAAACTGGATTGTCACTTGTGACTAACTTCACCTCTTTGATGTAGGGAGTTCTGTGTCCCTGTTGATTGTTATGGTTCATTCCCTTGAATTTCAAATGGGGTGGCATTCTCATAGCATTGGCATTTTCCCTTGGTCCCAGCTGGCTAGTATGCATTGTCAAGTATAAAAATTAAACCAACTGTTTTGTAGTGGTAACAGCTACTCTATAAATGTATGTGATCATTCAACATATGTGAGAAGTTTCACCTACTCCAGAAACATTAGCTAAGGTTGGCTTTCTCTTCAGGCACTTTGAAGGATAAGAGACAATGTAGTATAGCCACTTAGCATGGATTCTGAACCTACACTGCCTGTCTTCCAGCTGAAGATCCCTAACCTCTCTCTACATAATCTCAGGCTATGTTGTTAAGCTCTGTGGACCTCTGCATCCTGGTCTGGAGATGGAGATAATAATAGCGTTTATGTTTTCAAGATTAAATGACTAAATAGACGTAAGGCACTTACAATGCCACTTGACACATAATGAGCTCTCAAAAATGTTAACTTAGATCAATATTATCATTAAGCAATGAGAATAAAAATTAAGGCATATTAAGCATAACCTCAAATGGTACAGGATTAAATAGGCAAAAGCAAATGCTCCACGGCAAGGATTAATCCAGTCATCAGGAAACTAGTAAACTATTAAAAATGCCCTACTAGGTATCAAAGCTGCCAGAAAATTACATACCAAGTACCTCTGTATATATTCCATTTGTGTTTTAATTTGTCCTCATGAATCTGTATATTCATACAAAATTTACAACACCTAAAACTTCAGATTCTCTCCAGAAAAGGAAATGTAAAATCCAATGTATGAAACCTTAGTCAATACAGATTGACTCCCTTCTGTTACAGATGGAAGAACTGAGGCCCAGAGAGGTTACAGAGGAAGAAACATGTTCAAGAACAAAGGGGAAGCAGGCAACAGAGGCAGAATTAGAACTGAGGTCTGTTCACAACCAAGCTAATATGCTTTCCACTACTTACATTTATTATTCTTGCAGGTGAGAAATGGAGGTAAAAATGAGTACAGCACGTTAGTATACAATATCTGAAAACTTGATAAGTAGGAATGAACTTTAGGGTGGTAGACTTCAGGAAAATCTAAAAGTGCACTTCTAAGTCATTACCCACTTCCATCTCAGCCCATCACCAATGTGGCCCTGTTTGGATGCCCACTTCCTTCCTGCCGCACATTCAGGCTGGGTCCCAACCCCCTGTGCTTTGTCCTCCTGGAACCCATTCCTCTTCAGGACCTGGTCCTCTCTGACTCACTGTCTTCTTCAGCCTGAGATCTCAGGCCCACCTCATTCCCCCACACCTGTGTGATAAGATCTAGTCCTACACAAAGTAGGGGGAAGGTGAAACAAAAGATGTAAAAAACAAAGTCTACTGCCTTGCAGTTGACCAGTCTAATGCTTATACAACATACATATACGAGACAATTAGATGATCTGTCAGGCTTTGCAAAGCAGGCTTGTAAGTTGTAGGAGATGACATGTGAGCAACAGGAGTTCCAAAAGTGGTGATGATACAAAGTAGCCAGTGAGGATGGGTTTCCCAGAAGTCAGAGGACTTGTGCTGATATTCAAAAGTGCACCTGGTCTTTAGACAGTCATAAAAAAAAAGCAGGTGTTTCTGCATTAATTGAAAGAAATACAGATGAGAGAAACAATAGGAATTAAGACAGAAAGACAACAGTGGGTGTAGGAGTGGGATGAAAGAAAGAGAGGGACTGAAAGGAGAGAGCTGAGAAAAAAACAAAAATTGATATTGAAAAGCATGGGTTAAAGCTGGACAGGGGATGTGGAACTGTTTACTGACTGACCTTTGTATTTAGTGATTTCATATCATAACCTAAGAATAAAATAAAAGAAAGAAATGCTCATGATATTTGAGCCACAATTGGACTTTGGGAATAACCCAAAGCTATTCCCATCCAGGTTTCTCCAGCAAAGTCCTCTGCCTAATGGGTACAGTAATGGCATGGGAATGAATTAAAATTAAAATAGGAGGCATGTTATGGAGCTTCCTATCTGGGCTGTCCTTTCTCTCTTCACCTTATTGAGTGCATGGAGCTATTACAATGGTGCAACACATTTTTCAGCAGAAGCAGCTAGGTCAACGGATTTAATTTCACCCAGACAATCTTGCCAGTTCACTCAGTGAGTCAAACACTAATCTTATAGTTAGTGGATCAATAAGAAATTAAGAAGCAATTAAAGAGGAATGAAAAAAATTTTTAAATTTACATTGATCTGATAGTAAGGTTTTTTTCCCTTTAGAAAATCATGATTTAAAAACAATTGAACTCATCACACTCTTTCTGAATTCTTCCTGTTGGCTTGAAAATTTCTAGACTAAAAAAATGGTGAAAAAAAAAACCAGTAAAAATATAAAGGTTTTAAAATTCACACAACAGGTAGCACAATTACATTTATCTTGGAATAGAAAATGTCCCATCTTCCTACTGATTAAGCAAATAGCTAAGTGGGTACAAATATGGCTTATGAAAATAGCTGTTATAGAATAAGAATCTGTTTTCCAGATAATCATTCATTTGCAGCACAGAGACAACATTTCAAAATTAAAACTTCACTTTCATCTAAGCTCATTTCAGTTCCAACCGCTCACCAAATAACCAAAGTTCAGAAGTATTGTTTACTTCATCCACAAAAACAAAACAAAAGGTACTTTTTGTTTTATTTTTGTTTTTGCTTTTTTTGTTTAATATGAACCTTTCATATGGTGGTGTTTTTATCTTTCTCAGGTCTAGTAATTACAGCTGCAAGCTGGGAAATAGAAATACATGCCTTGGTATATCTCTCCAACTGAAATGTTGGCTAACCTCTGCTAAAGTCTTTAACCCCATGTGCCTTTGGATCTAACTGTTTAAAAGGTGAAGAAAAGTCTCTGCTGACTATGGAAAGTGTCTGGTGCAGAAGAGTGAGCACAAGTCTATTAAGCGCTCAGAGAACACATACGATGTGATGATGAAATAGTGTGATTTTTAAAGCAAATCTTTAATTCAAGGATCAAACCTACCATCATGATCTTCTGGGAAGTTTTGTGTCAGTGAAAGAAAATGGCCCTTTCCTTAAATGGCTCACACATAACGACGATGAGAAACACAAAAGGAAAAGGAAGGTGGCGGGCAAGTGAAATGAAAAAAACAAAACAAACCTGTAAGGCAAGCATCCTCTAACGGAGGGCCTAGAAAGAAGGTAGCCAGTCTTGAGAATTTGATCTCAAGCAGGCACACCCATTGTGCACTGATGCTCTAATTTCCCTGCTGTGGAGTAAAACAGGAGACAATTACCAACTCTTACTTATCTTCTGGGCACTGACAGCTTTGGGGCACGGACTGCAGGCTCCCAGAAGGCTCTGAGTTGGATGAAGTGCTGTACACTGTAAAGGACTGCAATTCCTCTTCTGATTTAATGGTGTTTTATTAGACAATATATGCCATCTTTCTTTATGTTTCACACTTAATCCTTCAAATAGAGAGGTATTATGTGAAAAGCTGCATGGGGTGCTTAAAGACCTGCAAACCATCAGTAATGCAATTAAAATTGGCATTTATAAAAGTATATTTTGATTCTTAATCCTGTTTTTACAAGTGCAAAATCACATTAGAAAACAATGTGATGCTAATTAAAGCTTTGTCACCCATAAGACCTTAGTGAATTGCATTTGTAATAAACTCTGATGCAGAAGCAATTTCTGCTGGGGAAACTTAAGCAAAATATGTGACTACATTTCTTGTTACTCTATTAGAATCAGCGCTACAGTTGTGTACACTACTGCCGTGTTTTTATCTGTAAACTGAGCTTGAAATGTCATGTCATCTAAAGTTAAATTGAAAAGCTAGGAAAAAGTATTTTGTTATATGTGCATATTTAAAAAGCAGTCAAAAGGCCATGGATACAATTGATTTTCCTGATATATATTAAGAGGACTGATTGAAATTTCCACATTTACTTCTCATATCTAGATCACATATGAATCCCATCTTGCAAAAACAAAAGTGATTGTTGGGTGAAAAGCCCAAAAATATGAATTGGTCCTTGTTCTTATGTTCATGTAAAAGTTACCTATATTGTTGATGTCAGAATGAAATAACTTCTCTATTCATACATAGTTTGAGTATGAGTTTTTATAAGATCCTGTAACACATTCACACCATGATAATTAGTAAAATCCTGGGTATAATAAATAGGATAATGGGTACTCAAACACTGATACAAGCTCAGTTCCTCTTGATTCTTCAGATCCATCATCAGGGCTCTGATTTTAATGGAGAAAGAAACTGTATACATAGGAACCTGAAAACGGTCAACAGCTTGCCTTAACCTTTGCAAATGGACACTAACATTACTCAACAGCTCTATTTTATAGATGTCTGTTTGTGTGTTTGCAATTTAAATAGTCATTGGGCTATGCGATTTTTATATGGGAAGTCCCACTACAGTAACAGTAGCAAGTGTTTTTAATGACTTTCCCAAATGGTAATATCAACTGTCAATAGGAGAAATCATGGGGCCTGTAGAAAGCAAAATGGACATGGATAACTAATAGCTATGAGAGTAATTACAGGGAAGTTTTAAGCTCTTAAAGTTTCTAGGAATGTGATAGTGCATTAAAATTATTTTAAAATATTTGGATATAAATACTTGAGGTTTTATTTCAACATGAGGCTATTGAAAGATATCTAAGCAATGAGTCTCCAGTTCATCATGCCTTCCATACCTGTCCTCTCCAATATGTTTATATCTCTCTGTCACCTATCTATCTATATCCATATATATCTTGATCTACACTAGTTGGAGAAATGGGTAAAAGGAGATACAAAATTTGAGTGAGATGAAATGATGTAATTTTGACAAAAAATGCACATAGCAGATAAGACAGTAAACAAGTAACCCCCAAAGGGACGAAAATAAGGAGGACACAGTGACTGTGCCCAATGCTGCATTAGCGACTATGAATCAAGAAGTTGTGCATAAGTCAAATAAAACTAGCCAGAGATGTAACAGTAGCGAATGAACCATAGGTGAAAAGAAAGAAAACATCAAATAAATCCTCATATTTGTTAGAAAGAAATGCTCCATGGTAAGATGAAGGACAATCCAGGGGGAACTAGGCATGGGGCCAAAGGGAAAAAGGGCGTATTTCATCTTGTGAGGGAGTAGTGGCCGCTGCAAACACAACCCATAATTACAGTAAACCCAATAAACAAAGTAAGCAGAAAGAGAAGGAGAATTGCAAATAGGAAAAGGAAATTATGTGGTTATTTTCTTCCCTTTAAAGCTATATTGCTCTTCCTTTTGTATTCTGCTCTTCTCATCCTTTTATTTCTCTTCAAGAGAAAGAAACAAGCGAAAATAATTTACAATCATAGATTATCAGTACCCACAGTCCATCTGTTTAGTTTAACCACAACAGAATGTGTGAGAGTGTCTGTTTTTGGGGAGTGACGATGGGCACTATTATGTACCAATGAAACGATCTCATGTATAAAACCCAGATTCTGCTCAGAAATAAATTCCACTATCTATGTTATAATCCTGCCTGAAAATGCTCATAGGAATTCAGCTTAAAGAATTCCCCTTCTGTTTTTTTCCGAACTCAATTGTTTCCACGATGAATATTCACAATACATGTCCCCACAAAGGATGGCTAACACATCCAAAAGTGAAACCGGTAAACAGCCACTGGCAATAGAAATTTATGGAATTAGAAAAACCGGACTGGTTAAAATACATGACTGCATTCATTGTTGCAAAATGATTGGATTCATGTCTCATCAAATTTACATTGTGAAGAGTGAATATAGTATGATTAGGCATTATTTTAACAACTACATTAAAATACAATTTAAAATAAAATGGCCCTTCATATCATACTAATACCAGTGTTTTAAATAACAAAAGGAATTTTTTTTAAAGGAAAGGATTAGCATTTTGTTTCAATCAGTACAAGAGATGAGATTCCAGTTGGGGTCTCAAAGATTCAGGATTTTATTAATATTCCAGAGATGCATTTGTGTTGCCTCTGGGTACACTGAAAAGCCACTTAAACCGCACTTAAAACAGCACTACAGGATCAAATTGATGTGCATCAACCATTTACAATAAAACTTGATTATTATAAAGGCATACATATTTGCATAATTACATGTTTGATTTTTTGATAATGCAGCATACAGGACAAAATGTTGCTTCATGTAGAAACACATCATCAAAAAGCACCATCTGCTGTAGTATTTAATGCACTGCACACTGATCAAAAATGTCGAAGATGGATTTCTTAGTTCCAAAAAGAAAAAAGCCTGAGTTGTATAGACACAGGCAGTGTGGCTGGCTGGATCATGTAGAAAGGGGAAATAAAATTCAGGCAAAACATGGCATAAAAAGATAAGAGCCACACATCTTCAAGCACAGAGATGAGCTCTTTCATGAATATCACATAACAGGTTTGCATATCTGTTTATATGATGTCATCCTTGCATTTAGTAAATTCTCATATTCTAGATTCTATATTTAGAAATGAAACACTTTAGAATAATTGCTCATGAATAGGATTATCCTTGGAGAGGCTTCCATTATGTGTGCAGTGGATTTGGAAAAGAGAAGAAAAAAAAAAGAAAAAACCTCCACTTTTCATTGTGCACTAAAATGAGGGTAGTGACAACAATTACACTGGATGGTAGAATTACAGATGATTTTTTTCTTTTTCTCTTCTATTATACTTTACTTTCTTTGCTTAAAGTCTTCTTACTTTTTATGTAGTATAAATTTAAAAGCTGTATAAAAGAAAACGTAAGATAGAAAAATAAAAAAATATAAAAGTTGGAGATCCATTTTCTACAGAACTATTCTTTTGAAAATAAAACAAACCTAAGAGAATATACACAAAAATACTAACATGTAAAACAAACTTTCAACATGCTTTGCAAACCATTTACCATAGTAAAAGACACACTTGTGAGATGAATAGAGCTATCTGATCATGAGTGTGATAATAATGCCTTATTACTGGTGATATTAAGTTAGAGATCAAAAGGCATAGTGTCAAAACTGGAGTAGCACTTTTCAGAAGGGAGAAATGACCTCTGCCTTGGAGCTCCATTAATCAGGGCCCCCAAGAATTATTTGAAAATACAAATATTCTCATCTAGAACTTCTGTTATGTGAGTCCCCAAAAAGACCTGATTTAAGAGGCATCCTCTACATGAAGAACAAGTGGCAAGTTAGGGAAACTGGGAAATACTGAACTTGAGATGAATTAAACTGGTGTCCTATCACTAGTTACAGACCAAAAAAGAATTACAATATTACTGTAATCACAGATTTACTATTATAGACAAAAGAAATCAAGTCCTGTCTGTGTTCTGTACAAGTACTGGGAATTAGCAAAATAAAGTTATAATATTACTAATTTTATTCAATTAGGAATCCTAGGGGTGGAAAGGGGAAATATTCTGAGGAAAAGTTCTGAAAGGTTTCCAAAATGACACACCTGGAACCTGAAGGAAGCAAGGAACACAAAACAAATACGGGAAAGCCTCCCGCTTTGGAAATGATTCTGGGAAATTCTAAATCTAATGTCCTTTGACGCTGACAGCTCCATATTCATTGTTTCCTGTCTGGAACCCGCTGCAGGGAGTTTTTGTGTCCACAGAAACAGAAATGGTAATGTAGGCGCCCTAGCAGCTAAAAGAAGGCTCGTGGGGCAGCATGGCAGCTCTCTGTGGACGTTCTGTGTGTTGACTGTGGCTTAAACATTGGAGGGGACAAGGCATGGGAACACAGCTACTGAGGCCACCAGGCACATCTTATACCTTAAAGTTTATCCAAAGACTCAAAGGGAAATATTTGACTGGCAGTCATTTCATAAGATCTGAAAACATGTGTATGTGTGTGTGTTGGGAGAAAAACATTTGAAAAATAAGACCTAGCTCATAAAAAGATGGAAATCATTTCTATTGTCTTTGCCTGTAAATATTGGTATTAGACTTTTTTTTAGGGGTTTCACTATTTATTTTTTTGCAGTCTTCTTCTTTTTCCATTTTTAATAAGTTTCTTTCTTAATTATGAAAATAGTATATACTTAGAGTAGAAAATCCATATCTTAGAGGAAAGGACATAGAAGAAAATGTAAATGATCAGTAATTCTGCTTTTCACCTGCTCAGCTTTAAAATTTCTCATAAAAAAGGCCATAAAATATTTTTAAAATGAAAAAAAGTCTTTGATTCTCTTAGACCCCCACTTTTAAAAACTCAAGTGTTTTATGATAAAGATAAATAAATATTAATAGCAGAAATTGTAACTACACTGGAAAAGTATATGGTACCCATACTTTCAGTAGCCCTCTTCTGGTCTCCTTTGGCCAATACTCCTCTCCACTGGGTAAGAACTCAGAGGGCCAGGGAACAGTGCCCCCTGCCCACTCGTCGGACATGCTTTGGGGAACCAGGGCCCAGAGTTCTCGGCCCAGAGGTCCACCTCCCGGGCCTTGCCTGGACTTTCCATGGGTGGGTTCCATTGTTGCTGGGGACATCTTCAGGTCTGTGGAATAGCCAGGGGGCAGCTGATGGTGGATGGTGTGGGGGGAGCCTAGACAGTCAGGCTGGGATATCCACATGGGTGTTAATGAGGCCCTTCATGATGTGGACATGATTTAAGGTGGTAAGAGAAGTGGGGTGGACTGCAGGATGAGGACTGGGGTGGAACTCAGCAAAGTCTGAAAATAATAGGTTTGAATCTGGCCATCAGGTCATCATGAAGATATATTTGTTAGGAAGGAGAAAAAAACATGTCTCATATAATAATTTTGTTAGCTTGATTTAAAACCCTTGAAGATTTTTACATATGGTATGTTGGCTTATGTATGTACTTTCGCTTCTGTAACTGCAAATGTTGGGGACAGGCCTCATGGTAAACAAAGAACATATTCAGTAGGGTTTTGTGCAGGCAAGCAGCAGCTAAGGCAGTTAGGAATATCACCATGTTTCCTCCAGGAAAACAAGCAGAGCAGCAAGAGCATGAACAAAATAATCACACATTCTATTTTCACTGAAACTAGAAAACAGAAAATAATTCATAATCTTCTAAAGTGTTTGAGATCAATGGAATTCTCATGCTGCCCTGTAGAAGACTGAGACAGAATGGTGGGAAGGTGAGGGCAGCTGAGGAGATGCAGATCTCAGAAATTCCCAGAAAACATACATTCCTTAAAGGAAAGAACTCCACGCTGAGCAGGAGCTACTGGGAGCTAGGCTGAGATTTAACAGAAACCAAATGGTAGAAGAGGCAGAGTGAGAAGTGAGGAAAGTGCCCAAGGGGCCCCAAAGGTAGGTCTTGGAACACTGCAGCAAAAATAAACAACTAATTAAATAAATAAGTAAATCAACAAAAGGAGCTTCTCAAAAGAGTGGATGGTCTTGATCAGCAAGGCTGTACCATGGGAGTGGAAGGAGGGGCAATGGCTGGGGAACGAACCCACAAATGCAGTGCTGGCTGAATAAATCCTCTTTGCTTAAGCTGGGCTCTAGAAGAAAGACACCATATACTGAAAAGAATAACTATCTCTGTAGCACCAAAAGGTGTCTTGACCTATAAAGTCTTGAAGGATACATTGTCCCAAATCCAGAAACTCCAACTCATTCACAGTGTGAGTATCAAATAAAGAATAAGCACAGAACATATGCAAAGAATTAAAAAAAAATCCAAACAGAAAACATTTCTGTAAATGAAACTTCAACAGGAAAATTAATTATCCACAAAGCAGATGAAAATTATAACCCAATACTGAAACAATATTGAAGCAATTACTGTTATTAAAAAAGCCCCACAAAACAGAAAATAAGCTATCAGAGAAATACGGCTTAGACCGAAGTTGTCAAAAATGGGGGAAAGTAAACAGGTACTGGCAGAACTCAGGAAAGAAATGGGTAAAATAAAATTCTTTCAGAAATGAAGATTAATTATCAGCATACAAAAGAATAGACACAATGAAACAAATCAAGAAATTAAAAAATAATCACAGAGAAAAAATGGTGAGTATACAAGACAAAGGAGGTCCTATTTGTACATTAGCAAATTTCCTCACAAAGAAAACCAAAACAATAAAACAGAAAAAATTAAATGTCTGTAAAGAAACCTTTGAAATGGAAGAAGGCCTGAGTCTGCATGAGGAGGCATCCGGAAAACTCCTAATGATCACCAATGAGACACATGCTAGGTAAGCACAGTTTGTAATCTTTGTGCCAGACAAGATGACTTTTGACTAATAAGCATAATGAAATAAAAAAGGAAATTCATTATGTTAAGAGGAACCAAGAAATTATAATGATATGACTATGTATGCAGCAAAAAAGGCAAAACTGTAATAAATCAGAGTTTGCAGAAACTGATGTAGAAATAGAAAGATGCTAGTTATCAGACTCTTCAATTTACTACTTTTAGTAGAAAACAGATCCAGCGAACAAAAAATAAATAAGGATGGTGAAAACCCAAACAACATAATTTACAAGGTAGAAGAAAGTTTGTTCACATCACTGGGAATTTTGGGTTGATTATTACCACAGCGTAATCATTCTATTTTTTCTGGAACTCATCTCTGAGATGATAATATATCAGCATCATAGTTAATGAGGAGACTCTAGAACCTTTCCCATCAAAGTCAGAAAGATAATATGCCTCTTACCATTTCCTGTAACACCACCAGTATTATATGAAAAGTATTCACTAATGAAATTTTAAAGCTAGAAACAAGCTGAGGGTGAAAATTATAAATGAAGAGGCAAATCTCTCATTGTTTACATATGAGAGTTTAGCACAACTGCAAGAAAGTCAACTGAAAATAACAAAAAACATAAAATGATTTATTATTTAATGCAGATTAAGTTTATCTACCTATTTATCTATCCAATCTATCATCTATTTACTTCTGTTTTTATGGCTTTTATATACACAAGCAGCAACCAGGTAGAAAGCACTTTTTTAAAGTCTGTTAATAATAAAAAAAGACATTCAGTATCTATGAAAACAACTAGAAATGTAGACAACCATAAAGCTATATGAAGAAACCTATAAAATTCACTTGACCACACAATGTTAGACTTGAACAAACAGAAGAATTTACCAAGTTCTAGGATAGCAAGACTCAGTATTATTAAGAAAAGTCTATTCTTCCTAATTTCTACATTTAATTCAATCTCGATAAAACCACCAACATATTTTTCTCCTAGAACTTTATAAGATCAAGCTGACATTTATATGGAAGAATAAACAAGCCAGAATAAACAGATAAAAAATGGACAAGAACATAAACAATTAGCTCACATAAAAATGAATATGTAAATTAGAAGTTCACACATACTAAGTATAAATAAATTCAAAGTAGAAATTCTATGAAAACATTATATTTTCCCTACTAAAGTAGCAAATATCCAAAAGTGTGGTGACATGTTCTGCTGGAAATGCTATGGAAAAAGACACTTTCATACCTAGTTAAAAAAATTTGAAATGCATTACACTTCAGTCTGTTGATTTGATTTCTGGGAATGTATAGCTTCCTCCTTTTTTTGTAGAGTTCTTCATTACAAAATGTTGGAAACACTCCAAATATCCAAATATTCATTGTCAGTATATTGATTAAATATACTTTGATATAGCCACATGTTAGAATATAATGGGGCTGTGAAAAAGAATGAAGATACTATCTGTAAACTAATACAGAAGGACCTCCAGAATATATTAAATGAAAATTAAAAGATGCAAAGCAGTGTATATGATGTATCATATTTTGTGTAAGAAAATATAAATATATATTTGCATTTGCTTATATTTCCCCAAATAGTTGCCAGAAAAATATATAAGACTGTAACAAAAGTAGTTTTCCATAGGAAGTAAAAGAAACAGAGACAGAGGTAACTGCAAGATATCTAAACATATGCCTTTCATTTTTTTATAGAGCTTTAAATTTTAAACCTCATGAATCCATTGCCAATACACTGTGTATTTGTGATGGTTAATTTAAGGTCAACTTGACTGGGACATAGTGCACAGTTATTTAGCCGAACAGAATTCTGGGTGTGTTTGTGAGGGTGTTTATTGATGGGATTAACATTTGAATCTGTAGACGGAGTAAAGCAGATGGCCCTTCCTAATGTAGGTGAGTCTCATTCAATTAGTTGAAGTCCTAAATACAACAAAAAAAGGGTGACTTTCCTGAGAGTAAGAGGGAATTCTTGCCTGATGCTAAGCTATAATATCAGTCTTTTCCTGATTTCAAACTGAAACTGAAACATCAGCTCTTCTTCAGTCGCTAGCCTGTCAGATTTGGGGCTGGAACTCACACCATGAACGATCTTGGTTGTCAGGCCTTCACACTCAGATTGAAACTAGACATCTGCTCTTCTGAGTTTCCAGCTTGCTGTCTACTGATCTTGGGATTTCTTAGCCTCCATAATCACATGTGGCAATTCCTTATAATACATCTCTTTATATATATGCATATATAATTATATATAATTATCTATATCTATATCTATATCTATATCTATATCTATATCTATATCTATATCTATATATAGAATATATATGTTCTATTTCTTTGTAGAACCCTAATAGAGAATACAAAATGAAATACAATGGTAAAAAAAGAATATTTTAGCTACTATCAAAGATAATCAGGATATTCTTTCTTCCAAGGATGAATTTTTAAATGTCAAACTTCAGGTATTCATGGTTTCAAGCCACTTTCTATTTTATTTTTATGCAAAAGGTCAGTGAGTAGAGATGTTAATGTGCCAAAGTAGGCTAGAGGAGATAATGGCATAATAGTCCCAGGAATGCTGGCAAATGTTTCTTGAAGAGTTGCTGACTTTGAAGTGAAATTTTATCCCAGAGTGGTGCTATCTTACTCTTCCCTCTTTGATCTTACATGTCACCTCTGGCAATCTATTTTCAGACAATCAAAAAAAAACATTTATATGGCTGCAAAAATCATTAAGTTTTCAACATATAATTATCTAGTGCTACTGGGTGGCAAGTGCTCTGAAAGGCACTGGATATATTTGGGTCAATTACGCAGCACAGAGTCCAATAGGAGAAATAGCAAGAAACAAATGGCAACAAAGTAAGTAAATAAGTATATAATGACAAATTATGGACATAAATAGAATTAGGAGGCAGAGATAAATAATGAATGGGAGATTGACAAAAATAAGGTCACCAAGGAAGTTTCTCTGAAGAGATGATGTTAAGCCAGGACCTAAGGGACGTAAAAGTCCTTTATGAGAACTTCAAGAGAGAGTAGAGTTCTAAGCAGAGGGAATACCATAAGGGACTGAGATGAGAAAGAAACCAGGTTACTCGAGAAAATGTCAGGAGTCAGTGAGTCTGGAGTGTAGAGGGAGAGAGAATAGTGATGTTATGATCAGCTTGGGCATCTGAACAAGAGTTTGATCAGCCGGGTCTATAGCACATTAGTGTACATGGACTTACGACAAAATGCAGAGAACTATTTTATATCAGGAGTGTCATGCTAGGATTTATGTTTTAGGAAAGACTATTTCTGTGGTTGTATAGAGAATCAGGGATGGGAGTGGCTGTTCTCTGTGTGTGTGGGGAATGCAGCTGGGAGGTAGTGTAGTAGTTACATTTAAAATCATGATAACTTGGACTAGAGTATGGTGGCAAAGATGAGGAGAAGCATATGACCTTGAAATACATTTAGGAGATGGAGATGACTGGACTTAGTTATCAGTTAGATTAGAGAAAGAAAGAGAGGGAATAATTATGCCTGACTCTGAGGTTTCAGGTTTGCACAAGCTGGTAGATGATGGTACTAAAGAAAGGGAAGATGGAGTGTTTTTTCAGAGGGGACTAAACACTGGGTCTTAGATATATTTATGTGAGATGATCATGAAGCATCCAAGAGAAGATGTTATGTAGGTAGTTATATGCATTGGAAGGTCAGAGTAAAGATAAGGACTAGAGGTACAAATGTAGGAGTTGTTGGCCTAAAAATGGTATTTTAAGTCATGAGGATGGATAAAATCACTTATGGAAACATCAGGCTTGGGGCTTAGAGCAGAGTATTGAAGAAATTCAATATTTAGAGATATAGTAGGTATAAGAGATGCAAAGGAGACAGACTTAGGAGGAACAAGTCGAAAAATAAATACAGAGAAATGTGGCATCATATATAAACCAAGAAGAGACAGAATTTTGAGAGAAGAAGGGTCAATTATTGAATGTTGCTGTAAGTTCTAGAAAGATGAAGATATAGATTGTGCAATATGGAGGCAATTAGTGACCAACTGGATTGTGAGGATGAATACCAGTTCTAATTCAATTACAAAGTGAACATGAAGTGAAAAAATGAAGGTAGTGTGCAGACACACTATTTTATGGAGTTTAATTGTGAAATGGAATGGGATGGTAGCTGAAGGAAGATGTGCATTGATACAGAGCTTTTTATTTTAATTTTTAGGATGGTAATGCTAGTGTAAAAGAAAGTATCAGTGGTATCTGTATTATTTATGTTGGTAAATGTAACACAATTATTTCATTATCTTACTCCCCAAACTCTGTTTTTCTCTTAAGGTTGGTCAGAAGCTCCTCAAACATAATTTCTCCTTACCACCGGGATTTTCAAGAACATTACCTTCAAGATTGAGAAGGTAATACTGTATCTGGGAATAGGTCCTGCAGTCAGTTAACCACTGAGCCTCCCTAGGCTTTTGTATTCTCATCTGTGAAAGGAGGTATTTGAATTAGATGACCTTTAGGGTCTTTCCCGTGGTGAGACATCTATGAGTCTGTGAATTTAACTGTCATCTCCAAAATGTTCCTGTGTGTGTCATAGTGCTCTTGGCAACAAGACTAAAAGTGATGGGTCTGCCAACCACAGCCTGCCTGCCTACTGTTTACTTAAAATAAACTTCTTCTTCTTTACTGTTTCAATTCTCATTTTTGAGAAAACAGGGAGATATTTGCAAAGACAAAATCTAGAACTATAGAAACAGAACAAGCAAGGTGCCTTGCAGTAAAATACTCAGTATTTTTTGAATGGATGAATATAGAGATAAGTATGCAGAGGTCTTCTGCTCCAACACACAAGCGACTACTAGAATACCTTTTATAGCATCCCCAACCATCCACCTCTTCTTGAATATCTGCCAACAGGAGAATGCTTAATCTCCCAGGGGTACCAGGAGTGCAGCTGGGAATGGCAAAAAGAATTGAACAGCAGTTTCATCCAGCCTGGGCTGTTACCAGATAGATGCCCAGGTCAAAGGTATACATGGCAGGAAATGCCAGTGTAGGAAGCTGAAGTTAAGTAGGGCTGAGGCAGTTCCAGGAACACAAATTGAAGAAGTGATGCTGCCAAAATGTAAAGCTTTAATCAGACTCTGTCCTGGGAATTTTGGAGGAAAAAAGAAATCCTTACTCTTGAAATAAAGACAAGTGAACTCTATTCCCACTGTGCTGCTCTGAAGACCTCAGCTCCATTTTGCTCCTTAGCCATGTAGGAGACATTGCTCATGTTTCACACAATCTTCTTAGGTTTTACCAAAGAATGACCTAAAAATTGCCTTTATTAGAGTCTTACTCACCAGGAGTAGGATGCTCTCCATCATCAATGTGCCAGATCTTCAAGTATGTGAAGTTTGTCAATGATATGCTATCATGTATGGGGTTTTTAAAGTATGATATACATCAAAATGGTTTTGTGTAAATGGATACATACCTACTTAGGCACCTTCTACTAACTTACTTGTACTCCTAGTGATGCCATTCCTTTTTCTCCCTGAAGTAATGAATCTCCTGAAATTTGTATCATTTGAATGCATATTTTATATTTCTATTATACATGGATGCATCCATAAAAAGTATATTTTACCTTTTTGTTTTTAAACTTTTTGTACATGGTATTACACTGCACCTCTATTTCTGCAACTTGCCTCTTCTTAAACTTTTGCCTTTGAAATGTATCCATGTAGCTACATGTAGCTCCAATGTGTTCTTTTTTTTACCTGGTGTGTCCCACTGTATAAATATACCACAGTCTATTCATTATTCCCCTGGACACTTAGAGTGATGAACTGCCTTCCTTGAAAGTGGAAATCTTCAATTGCCTGAATATTTCAGAACCTCAGTGGTGTTTTCTCACTCAGTGATTGGGAGGCTTGCGATAGAAGGATCTCACCTGCAGCCTACAGGAAAATGTAAAGACCACTTAGTGAACAGTCTTGTAAGAGAAGGAGGCAGTTTGATTTTTCTTTACTTTTCCTAGGTGGAAAAATTCAGCACATGAGATGAAATGTAATTACAACTACGTTTAATCTTCTTTATGACATAAAGGGATGTTTCCCTCAAATTTATACACATAAACAAGATCAAGAAAGCAAGGTATTTCAAAAAAAGAAGGGGAGAGTTGAGTAAGTGTTTTGCAGAAGCCATTTATAATATTTCTGGGCCACTGTGGAAAGGTCAGATATTAGGACTATTAAAAGCAATGGTGCCAGTGTTTTGTCCCATCCTCATATGGCATTTCCCACAGATGCCTTATAACAGCCATCTGACACCATGCTTTGTAAAACCGACTCTGTAAACACATTTTTACACACACATACCTACACTTATTTGTGTATGCTTACACACAGGTGACTGGAAAAGTGGATAACAAAAAGTAAAGGTGATTATCTACTGTACTGAAACCACGCTGATGCCCTGGGTGGCGCTCCCCGCATGCAGCACTCCACGTGCTCTGTGCTGGTGCCACACTGGACACTGGAGATGCTGTGGGAACCAGACCAATACTGCACTGGAATTTTCTAAATATTTTATGCTATAAACATGAACTAATTCTGAAATAAGACAGGGCTGATAAAAGTTTGCATTTTAAAATGCTCTTTCAGGTGTGCTCTCCAAATTAAGCTATGAATCGAAAGAGGTAATTTGTTATAATTGCAGTTATTTCTCTGACAAGATAAAATTGCATCATTTAAGATGCTACTAGTACAGTTAAGTAAATTCTTTAGTTGAGGTCATGGTAGCCATTTAAGAAGAGAGGATTGGGGATATGGAGGGCAAAAAGGATCTTTTTCCAGAGCTTCTATTGGTCTGGGGATGTGGGTATGTTGGGGATGGAGATTAACTGATTTCACCCAACAGGAATTTGGTACCATAGCCCTCTTCTGCTTGTCCTCTCCATCAGTGGTCACCTGGCCAAACACACAACTTTGTCTTTTTACTATTACAATCATTCTCCTCTCCCTGACTCCTCTGCCCTTCAATTCTCATCACAACCATCCTGACCATTGCAACAGAAATAAGCCTAATATTATTGGTTGTTTTTACTATAGTTCATTTACATGGAAGTTTCAGTCCCTCTCCTGTAGATGTGTATTTTCAAGGCTTTTTATTTCTGTGATGGGGACTTTTTGATTCCTGAAACCATCCATGGCAACATCATAGGCATCCAGCCAGCTGATCCCATCCAGCCAGGACTGCAGCTGCCTGCGATCATGCCCACCACCCACCCATTTCTTCAGATGGACAGCCTCCTTCTCATTTTGGCCTCAACCCTTTCTCTTCCTTCCATCTAAACAGTAAGCTCTCTGAAGGTAGGAGCAGGTTTAATCTGCCTAGTATTTATCTGCAGTGCTTGGCAGAGTTCTGGCACACTGTAGGCATTTAGTGTTATGTATTAAATCGACAAGTGGTGATCTGCACAAGCATTTCAGTGGAAAGTCAGGAACTGCTGCAAAGGAAATTTAAACACCAGACACTATGTCATGCTGTAATTCTGCTCTCGGTGTATTTGATGTATTTGTCTCCATAGTAGAAAGTGCCCTTCCCTGGTTAATTGAAGTAAAGCATGGGTTCAGTGCTGAACTCAAACCTCATCACCCAACCTAGGGGACACCAACCTAGAGAATGGCTCTTCATGGCCTGGCTCTGTGCCACAGTGAGGCTTCTTCAGCTGCCAGAGGTGGCGTGCAACCTGTCAGTGGGGACTTGCTCACTGGACAACTCATGTATACCTGCCTTTGCCATTTAAAAGCCCAGGAAGCAGGCAATTCAGAGTTGGCTTTAGTGGGGCAAATGTAGGTATCTAGAGATGTTTTATCTCTCTGTTTCTTAACCTTCAGTCCTTCCCAGGATTCTCAGAAGGAAGCTAGGGCTTTAAAGCTTTCTCTTATTTTCTCCTGCAGAAATCTCAAACTCAAAATACTCAACATTGAATTTGTTATCTTGCCTCCCCACCTCCAATGACTATTGCTTCCATGCCCTTCATTTTTCTTCAAATCACCCAATTGAGTAACTTTGAGACCATCTTGAATTCCTTTATATTCCTTACTCCCTATATTTTCTTGCTAGGGCTTCAGTAACAAAGTAACACAGACCAGGGGTCTTAAGCGTTAAGTATAATATTAGACTTACTCATTACAGTATAGCCCAATTTAAAATTTGAATCTCACATTTATTTTAAAGTTGGGAATGACAGAAAGTGTCACTTGGTTCAGATAGAAGCATAGAGATAAGTTTCAGCAGATGGATGGATCCGTTTCTTCAGCATTCTGCTGAGAAAGAGGCATGTTTAGGGTAGGGCATTGCTGGGTTCACTGTGGGACTGCTCCAGAAAGGGAGAAACCCTCGGGTGCTCTCTCTTTTAATAGGACAATTATCCTTTTAATCGGACGAGTGATTTCACATGGGTAAATAAACATTTGGGGCTCAAGCACCAAACATTCTTAGCTTTGGTGCCAGGATGCATTCAGGGGAATGCTGGAAAATTCCAGCTTCCGTGCACCTGGAGATCTTGGGAGTCCAGGTCCCATGAGAAATGTGTAGGAAGGCAGCTTTTCCTTGGGGGACAGAGAGAGGAAATGCCAATATCTGTTAGCTCATTACTGGGGAACTTGAAGACAGCTTTCAGGATAATTAGAATTACTGGACACTCCTGCTTGTCTTCACAAAAGCTGTTCCCCTCAGCGGAGCTCAGGCATGACTCCTGGTTCAAGGATCTGGAATGGGGAGCAGGGCACAGGTTGTTCTCACACTCCTGCTGATTCTCTGTCTTGAGGCTGTCAATCCTCAGTGGGTTGAAGCTGAGATGGGGAATGAGGAAAGGGGTAACGTATCTTTTTTCATAACTGCTGCAGCTCTAAGATCTCCACTGGCTGATGATGGCTGGTCCATGGCAGGTATTTAGTGCTGGTCCCTTGGAGGGGCTGAAGGTGTGCTCCAGTGAGATCTCTCCTCAGCATCCTACTCAGTCCCTGCCCTTCGGTGTACCTGCCTCAGCCAATACCACTTGGGCCAAGCATCAGCCTAACAGCTCAAGCCTGGCGATGGATCCTCAGGAGGTTCATTCAACCAGCTTGTCACTGTGCTCATGTCAGACAGAGAACACAGCCTTCCCCCAACTACCCCCTCTTGGTGCTGGGCTTTTCTCTCCAACTTCTTTTCCTTTGCTCAAATACACACAGAAGGGAGATTAGAAGATCCATTACATAAGCAGGCATTCAACTGAGAGATGAGGCACCGCTTCTCCCTTAGGGCTGCCTGCTGCAGCTCAGCCCCTGGGAGTGCGTCTCCTGGAATCCATCCCCTCTCGGAGAATGGAATATACCCCACACCTGCCTGCATAGAGAAGACAAAGAAAAGTGCCAATCTGATTATCTTTATCTGCCTGAGGTCTTTAGGAGCTCAAATTTCAGTTGAGATCTTTTATATTTTTCTCTCACCTGGGCTATGTGCAGTCTGCTCTGCACACACGGAGCCAGGGTTCACTCAGGGTCATTGGCAGGTTTTAGACACAGAATCAGGGCCCCCTTTCCCAACTCCTTCTTTTTAAGGAAACACCCTCACCTGGAGTTGCCCTGGGAATCTGTCCATTTTAAGTCAAGAAGATGACCAGCATCAATGAAACTTCAGCAACCCCCACCCACCCACACCAGGACAACAGACCACACTCAGGTGAAAATTGCAGAAGTGGGATAAATACATGGTCCCATTTTTTTAGTTTTGCTTCCTTCCCTCAAATTTGCTGCTTTTGTTTGCTCGCCAGATCATTCACATCATTGTTTTTGTACTTTTTGTCTAGAGTGAGTTTATAGTTGTTATCTATGCGAAGACTAATCCTCTGGAAGCTTACTTTTTCTTTACCCAAACAGACTGCTCTTACCCACTGTATATCCCCTACATCTCCTACCACAGCACTTGTACATGGCAGAAGCTCAGGCGATCGGATGAATGAGGGAAAAACGAAATGACATCACTTTCCTTCCCTCCCTTTCACACCATTCTTATTTGTTCCCAGATGTGCAATCCACCAAACTAAGTATGGCTCGGAATTTCTATTAACTGAAACTTTGCAATGCCCGGGAAACCTGACAGAAACCAGCAGGGAGTGAGAAAGATAAATAAGGTTTTTCTGGCCTCTAAGAACTTGTGATCTAGTGCAGCATCACAGACACCTAAAAGAAAGCAAGCGTGGGCTTAGCAAAACGGAGCACAGACCCAGAGCCCGGTCCTGGCAGTGCAGGTAAAGGGAAGGAGGGACAGAGGCCAGGGGGTCAAGAATGCTGTGCTTCAGCAAAGCCTGTTAGTGTCATGATGATGATTTGGGAATGTAAGAAGAAAGCATGGAGTCCTGAGGTGGGCTAAGTCTATCTCTGTTCATTCTCACAATTCCCTGACTTCTTTTTCTTCTGCAACTCTCCATTTCTCCTTTTAAATGGTTTCTTCCTCCTGATTCAGGTAATATCCAAAAGCTCCTCCAAATTCTCAGGGTCACTTTTCCAGGTAACATTCCTTTGAAAATCCTCATCTTCTCAGAACACTTTTTTCTCCCTTGGAGTTTTCATGTTTTCTATACTTCTCTGAGCTAAAACAGAAAAATATTTTATTGCTGTTGTCATCATGTGTGTTTCCTGTTCCAGATAATAATAGTAATACATATCTTTTAAGGGAAATTTTGATATTATTGTCATGTGTAAGGAAAAGGATAAAAATGATCTGTACTTTAGAATTCAGCTGATCACTGCCATTATTTAATGTCTATCATACGTGCTTTTCCTATTAAAATGACTATGACAATATTATAATATTATTTTACTTGATTTTTTAAAAATTTAATGCCACATCATGAAAAGTGTCTTAGAGCTTTAAAAAGTCTTCAAAAAAAAAAAGATTTTAAAATCAGCTTAGTTTTCTGTCTTATTCTTGTATCGTACCAGGAGGAGAGGAAACACATGTCAGATAGTTTCCCCAAAGTACGTCTTGATTGAATCATAGTGAAATAAAGAAAAGGCAGTGATGATTTTGGTCAGTTAAAGTTCAGCTTGGACTAAGGAGTATTCCTAACTTATTCCCAAATTAGTTAATTATAGCTGGCGAAAGAAATCATATAGTAATTATTAAGGGATAATATTTACTGAACACCATCAAGACTTTCATGCCAAGGCAAACTACATTGTTTTAAACCTAGAGTAGATGGTCAGAGGTGGAGATTCCAAGTAGCTAAATTCTTTGTCAGTTAGTTCTGCTAATGACTAGAGTAGAGAATTTGACTAGGGAATACAAGATTGCAGAAGGCTCTTATTTACACAAGTTAGTTAATTACTTTTGAAAAGAAAGAGATTTTTTTACACTATTAGAGAAAAAGTATTTTGGAATTGTGTTACAATATACAACATCCATGTCTAAGCCTCAGGTGTCTCATCTGGGATAATGATTAATAGCTAATAGGTGTAGTAATGCAAAACATGCAGCTATTCTGTTCCAGAAGGCATAGAAGAGTAACCCCAATGTGAAAGCCACGCTCTCCCACAAATAACTTCATCATTTATGTTCACACTTCAAAAGTCACCTCAGATAATGACAATGATGAGGATAAGAGCTAACTTTTAATGAGCACTTATTCTATGCCAGAAAATATTCTAAGTACTTTAGATACATCAACTATTAAGTCCTCTAAACTACCCTGTGAGACAGGTACTTTAATTAGCATCACTTCACATCTGAGAAGACTGACACCCAGAGAGGTTAAGAAAATTGTTCAATTGTCACCCTGCTGAAATGAAGGAGTCAGGATTTGAACTCACAGAGATTGACTCCAGCGGTGATGCTCTTAACCTAACTAATCATTATAGTATTCTTAGCATATTAATCAGTATTGTGGTTAACCTACTTTTAAGGAATGCACTAATTAATTTTTCTCAAATAAACATTCACAATACTTGTCATTTATAAGGCATTGTGTAACATTTGGAATACTTTTGTACACATTGCTTCATTAAATCCACACAAATCTTTTCTATGTTTAACAGAAGAGGAATATAGACCTTAAATAAGTCTAATAATTTGTCATTTAATGAACTACTATAAAGGGCAAACTCAAGAAAAAAGCAAGTGACTATTGCCTTGCCAATGGGTTTCAGCCCTGGACAAGTTCACTATGGATTCAATGTGACCAATGAAATCACAGTAGAACATTCTTGGGGTGAAAGGGTTATACCCAACTTTATTCCCACAGTGGCAGGTCAGTCACTACAATCTCGTCCACTCAGAGCGAGTCGCCATGCAGCAAGCAGTCTCTGCCTCTGGGCCACTCTACCCAGGTAGTTGTGTCAGTCTCTGTCCTTGGTGCTGCCACCACTCTAGTCTTTTCTCTGCTCTCTGTAGCCTTGTAGCTGTGCCACGGTGTTGCCCAGGGCAGAGCTCTTTATATAGACAGAATAGATATAGTCAGACAAAATATAGACAGAGCTCTTTATATAGATGTATTGCCCACACATGAGCTAGCCAACCAGGGCCAGGTGAGAATCCTGGCCACAGGAACCTTCACTTTATCCACACTATTGACAAGTCTTCTAACTTTTACTTCCCTGGCCAAGTCAATCATGGACACATCAAATGGGCATCATGCTAATAACTGAAGTAGGAGCCCAAGATTTTCTCAGCATGTAAATATGTTCCAAGTTTATTGACAGAGAGGATGAGGTTTGACATAGAATGTTATCTTAGGGGGGATTTCCTTATATTAGTGCAACTACCAATATGTTATGCCTCATTGGCTGCCTCTGGAGATGATACACACTCAAGGGAAATGAGCCAAATTCAAAAAACTGAAAAACCAAGAGATAAAAACTTTTCTTGAATCTTCCTGAGGGGCAGTTTTGCCAGTAGAGTCTGCTAAAACTGCAACACAATATTGTTGACAGACACAGGTTCTTGGTCCCAAGAAAGAATTTAAGGATGGACACAAATGTTGTTGAGTTTTAGGAGTTAATGGGAAACTAAGTTTAAAGAAAAGCAAAAGTACACACTTGAGAATTGAGCACTGGCAGATTCCAGAGTGACTAGCCCCACGTATACAATCTGAAGCTCTTTTATGTGAAGAAAGATGAATATTTAATAAGTGGGAGGAGGTTTCACAGGGAACAGACAGTCTTTTCAGAGTCTTGTTTACTCCACTCACACTGATGCACAGGGGAGTTTTTTATTATATTTTGTTCTCACAGCAACTATCATGGCATTTGTTCTCACAAAGGGGATCAAGACCGAAAGTCATGATAATGAGAGTATCATGAGCTAGCACAGTCATTTTGGGGTTATTCCTCTCCTTCTTTCAGTTTCAACTGTTTTTTGACCAGTTTAGGCCAGTTAACAAATGCATCAACTGCCACTTCCATGTCGGCCATCCTGCTCTCCATTTCCATCTTCCTGTTCATGATGGGTATCTACCTACTATAGCAATATTACTGCTTCCACCAAGCACTACTTTACCTCACTCTTTTTGCATGACATGGGCAGGATTCTTTACTTCATACATCATATTACAGCTGCCTGGGTGATTCTGCAAAGACAAATCTCTTTAGAAAGTCAATGAATAAGGAATGTGCTGGTGGACTGATTGTAGGGGAGGTGTTGAAGTTACGGAAAATTTGACTATAGTGTCTAAGGCTGGCTACTCTAAGCAGCTTTGCACATAGTTACTGCCACTGATTTCCTTTTCATTGCACGGCACTGACAGGTTATGATAGCAAAGCTATTTATCTTAAGTTAATAAATCATAAGGAGGTTAAAAAAATGGCTCTCTGTGACAGTTCATGCAGCAGCTTTGGGAAGTTAAACGACACAGGGGGTTTTCTTGGTCCTGATTTGAGCTTAAGAGAAAAATGATTTCTCTTCAAGTTGTTAATTAAGAAAGAAAGAGCACACCTTTTGTTTGACTATTCTACTGCATCTAGGGACATTTCATAATAACAAGCTGCCTGGGTGGCTCCATCTGCAGCCATCCACCCTACTAGCCCAACACTGGCTAACAATTTTCACCTTTCTTGTGTTTTTCACTACAGTGATATGTCATCCGATAGAAAGTGTTTTGTGCTAATTATCTGCCCTTGAGAGTAGTCAGAAAACTGACAAACACAGGCAAAGAAAAACAGAGATTGAGCCTAGGCTTTCCTCATTTGTGTAAAAAAATATCAGTCTTGTTCTCACGATTATTATTTTTAAAAGCAAGATTATTGCATTTTCCAGTTTATTGAACTGGTTTGAAGAGAAACACTTGCTAGAGGGAGTGCAATCTCCTTCCACAAGTTTTGATGCTTCTACGAATTCTGTGCATGCAAATCACACCTACTTTCTTCACTTGACGCTCATTTCACAATTATTTTTAACTAAGCACAACACTGAGAATATGCGTGCACTTCCAGGAAAAGAAGTGGAGCTGTAGAATCACTGCTATGATAAAATGAAGGTATTGTAGCAAGTTCCTGCAGCTGAGCCTGCTATCTTGTGATACAAATGTCTCTTGGCATAACTGAGAGAAAGACTGTCTTAGGACTGGATAAGAAGGGAGAAATGAAATACAGTGCTTAAGCCATTGAGAGATATTCCTGCAACTGGCTTCCTTTAGCAATAGCAGATTATAGCTGGGCTGTCTACCACTTCTATTTCAGCAATTAACTTCCTTATAATGGGAGTAATACTGTATTTGAAGGGACACAGAGAATTATGTCCTGCTTTAATGTCCCAGAGAAATAAGGATGGTCCTGGTAAACACTGTGTATCATGGTGCCAGAAAAATAGGTCAGGGCAGCTGAACTAAATATACTCTGTTTTGCAGTGTCTCTCAGTTTACATTGTCTTTTCCTTTTAATGGAGAAACGTATTTGTCCAAGAGCTCTGGCTTGCTTCTGGAAGATACTTGACAGAGCTTTCTGTAAGTTAAGGAGGAGGTGATCAAGATGGAAAGGACCAATTTTCACTGTGGTCAATGCAGATTTGGAAGATCCCAGAAAATTAAAAATTATTTATGATATTATCATTACAATGTGATGAAATGTCAAAGTTATAACCTAAGCAAAAGTTGAGCAAGATGTGTTAAATTAGAATAGTTCTGAGTCCTCCTTCCATCTTCCTCCATTTTTCTGTTCTTTACTGTTAAATTCTAACCTCTGATTAAAATGCTACCAAAAGTTCTCTGGGAAGCATGTTTTCAGGCAGTTATTATCAAGATGAGATAAATGATTATACTGATAAACCATCTTTATAACTCTTTTGTATTTCAAACAACCTTGCTTTTAGAAGCTTTCAATAGAAAATCTGGAATAAAGGCAACGATTATGGAGCTGCTCTGTGTGCTAGGCACTTCCTCATGGGTGAACCTCTTTAATTCATAAAGTAAGTGTTACTATGTCTCATTTTATTACAAAAGAAGCCCTGGGAGATTTGATAACTAGCTCAAATTCATACACATGAAGTCATAATTTGAACCCGGAACCACCTAATTCCTAAATTCTTATTATTTGTTCTAAAAAATACATTACTCCACTATTATATATAAATATTTTTCTCCCTAATTAAGAAATTCCAGGGATGTTGGTAAAGATCATGAAGTCCTGTTTATAAGTGGGGAATTACCACACACAGATTCATACTAAAACAACTTCAGGGCAGGTCCCCTAAAGTCAGAGCAACTTGCAAAACCTCTAGCCCTTCTTTATTGCACTCAGCCCTTCTATCAGTGATTACTTACCTCCCTCATGCCAGGATTACATCAGTGTGTCCTTCAAGAGTCAGTAGCTGCTCATGTTAGAAAAAAATTGTTGATTTTTATAAGATAGAACCTGGTACCCTTCATGTGGGCTCTTTGGAGACTGCATGTAAGGCTATTATCCTATGTGTAATTGCTAGTTTTCTTCTCTGAGTTCTCACTGTTCATCTGTGAGCTTGTACTTTGGGGCTAGGTGCTGTGCTGGGTCATGCTTCTCTCCCAGTTAAAGCCACTGGACACATGCTTAGGGAGTTTCTCCCAGATATATGATAGCTAATACTTATTGATCTCTTACTACATTCCAGACACCATTTATGTACTTTCGATGGTCCAGCTTTTTAATCCTCCTATTAATCATCAGGGTTTTTAATTAAACCCAGTTTATAGGTCAGCACCTTGAAGTATAGGAAAT